>NC_140592.1:338400715-339712819 GCF_964204655.1 Triturus cristatus | reverse complement strand
AGAGGGGTGCGCGAGCGCCACACTGAGACATCTGTTTCCTATTATCGCGCGCGCCTCTTTGCACGATAATTGCAAACAGATGTCGGGCCTGCAGGTAACTGACACCAATAGGCCATGGGCGGAGCAATGCGCCCGCCTTTGGCCAATTGCGTGCTGGCTTTGTTAAAAAAACGCATGCAAAGGCCAATAGCGTGGGCCAAAACTAAGAGCACACACACAAGCGTGTGAGATTCTTAGGTTAGTTTCTGAAGCCCCTACATGAAGTCTTCGCCAGAACAGCGCATGCGCGCTGTTACAGGCTCGACCTAAAAAGGGTCGCAGAATACTTAATTTAATTTCAAAATGGCTGTATTTATGTTGTGGTGAGGCAGAGGCACATTGTAGCAGGAGTACAGGGGGGAAGAAACAGGCAAGAGAGGATTCATAGGGACAGAGTCTTTGACCAAACAGAGGAGGCGAGTTATACAAAGTACAGGCTTACAAGTAGTGTTAGTTTAAATTTAATGAATGAAATTCACCACTTTAGTAGAAAGAGGCACACGTAGAGCCCAGGCCGTTCTGTCATACATTCAAGTTCTGTACTCTGCATTTTTGGCATCAGGGAGTTAAAAGCCATTGTGGCTGAGGCAGGAGGCATTTCACAGAGTGCACTCTGGATTTTAGAGCTTCTCTTGAAGCCATGTTGCTAAAAATCAGTACTTATAATGTGTTCCTCATACACCAGGTGACCTAACATGTGACCTACTAGCCATCAAGGTTGCATTTTTCAGAGTAGCACAATTCCCTCAGGTAATTGGCTACATTGAAGGAACGCAAATCACAATTTGTGCACAATTCTAATCTGACTTTTTACACAGCAGTGGGAACAATTACCACTCTTAATATACAGGTTGTGTGTAATAGTGAATGTGTAATAAATGATATTGTAGCACATTATCCAGGCAGTACCCATAATTCCTATATGTTCCGCCACTGTGCTCTGTGCACCCGTCTGGCTACAGGACAGCTTGGATACTGTTTTCTTTTGGGTATGCAATACATTTTAAAAAACATGTATATACCTTTATTAATTTTTATATATGTATGCAGGGTTTCTTATAATGTTTAATGTACTTGTAGGTGACGGAGCATATGCTCTTCGGCTAAGGATTATTACACCCTTTCTACATCCTCATTCAGCCAGGCAGCGAAGAGATAATAATGTCCACTGACAGACCGGGTCCATAATAGAGAGGACATTTGGACTCCTGAGAGAATGTAATAATGTAGCCTTTTTATAGAGATGTTAGAAGACAATAGTAATGATGAATGAAGCAATACCTCCACCTTGGGCACAGCATCAAGATGGAAGGAATGTTACAACACAAATCGACAACTACTTTTAAAGTAAGTTTGTTTTATTACTGACATTTTTGACTTCCACAAAGTATCATTTTTAAATTAGAAACAATATTTTTTTTCAGTTTTTTTCCACAGGCCACTGAGGAACAAAGTTTTCCTTTGAAGTAACATTTTAAAAATGAAAATGTATCTATAAACATATCATGTACAAATATTTATTTTCAGTTTAAATTGTATAAATAAAATAAAGCTACAACAACAGTTACAGCTTTATTGTCTCGCTCTTTTTCTCCCTTCATTCCTGTAACCCTGTAGCTAGATATTGGTGTATTACTTGTATGTGCACTTGGGGTTTGTCAGAACTGCGACTTAGAGTACCCTGCTCCTGCACAGGCAAACTGCTGTGGCTTGATGCCTCTTCACTTTCTTCAAGTGAATGAATGAATGAATGAAATTGGATTTCTATAGTGCGTAGCTACCCTGAGGCCTCCTAGCGCTTGCGGAGCGAACAGACAGACGGTATGTCATGTTAATGTGAAGTACTGAAAAGATGAGTTTTGAGAAGTTTTCAGAAGGCCAGTATGTTTGGTTCCCCTCGGAGGGTAGGGGGGAAGAGTATTCCAAAGATTGGAGGCATTCAGGAAGAAAGAGCGTCCACCTCATCTGGATCTTCGTACTTTCCTTGGGGTGGCAAGAAAAGCGGAGCTGGAACGAAGACTCCTGGGGGGTTGATAGGGGGTGACTAGGGACTGAATGAAGGCTGGGCCTGATTTCCACATACCTCTATGGGCCAGGCACATGGCCTTGAAATGTATCCTGGACCGAATTGGAGGCCAGTGAAGATTCCTCAAGGCACCTCCCTCAACACTCCTTGCATGTCTATTTTTCATTTCATCTAGCACATTACTAAGGTTTTAGAGGCCTTTAGCAACATCTCCACTAAAATGTCCTAGTCCTGCTTGTAAATTCAGGGGACCTTAGAGATAGAAGACACGTAGCGGTTACAAGGCGATCTATAGATCTACCAAAGCCGTAAAGTCTGTTAGTTAAATGCTGATGCTGACTTTAGACATCACATCTATCAGCATTCACTATTCCACGTAGTGTAGATATGGCCTCTGTTGATGCACCAATTTCTGTACATATAGCCTCATGTGACTCACAAATGCATATGAAACCAGATGTCATGGTTTCCTCAATGGCACTTAATTTTGTCCCTAAAGAACACATTTCCCTTAGTTTCTGTTTATACTTTCAGCATAGATTTCTCAATGTTTTAAAATGCTCCAGCAGATTGTAATTCTGCTTCTAAATTAAGAGACATCACTGCCCTCAGTCTTCAATTAGCTCTTTGATTTGGCAACAATCTGTTCTGCATCTTGCATCATGCTGAAGGGATAATATTTCAAATTATCTGCATAGTTGGACGTATTGGAGATCTTATATGACCATGGGGTTCATCTGTCGTTTCAGCTGGCTCTTCTGCTTGTACATTTCTGCGGAGATATTGGACAGCAGCTGGTTCACCCATCTCTTCATTAACAATGTTTTCAACATTACCATCTTCATTTTAAACACTCACTGGCGCAGCAGTATTTTCTAGTGAGAAATAACATATATATGTTTTAAGTGTGGTGAAAATTATATGTTATGGTTTTACTTCCATATAGTAAAATTATAATGAC
This sequence comes from Triturus cristatus, assembly GCF_964204655.1. Lineage (NCBI taxonomy): Eukaryota > Metazoa > Chordata > Amphibia > Caudata > Salamandridae > Triturus > Triturus cristatus. The sequence continues at coordinate 339,709,793 of NC_140592.1, read as the reverse complement.
CGTAATGCATTGTTGTGCAGACAAAATACACAGATTGACATTTTTAAAGTTTTTTTTGTTTTTTTAAATGAACGTATTAGACTTAGTAGAGAAATGTTTAAAAAAAAGTATGTTTGTTAAAAATGATTGCTTTAACAATGCATTATGCGATTTGTCTATCTCATTTTGTGGATAGTGTTAATGACTATTTAAAAAAATAATTTACATCTACATTTATATTCAAAATATGCCTTGCAAACTAAATTAACATGATTTACTGCGACAGTGACCTTGTAACCCATGTTCGATGGTGGAAGATTTGAGGTGTCGATGTTCGTCGCTTCTGGCGCAAAGGCACTCTGTCATTTCAACCATCTGATTTACAGAGGGGACAGATGAAGAAACCACCTCCAGTACACCGAGCATCAGACATTCTTTGCACAACCTTTTCTTTTGGGCATGACCATAAATCATACCAGCAATTAAGGATTTCATCAATGGTGGGCTTGCTGACACCAGCACCATTTATTCTTTCTTGGAATGACCCCCAGATTTTTGGGGGTTTAGCTCCTGCAAAGTCCAAGCAGTTTCCTAAAAGGTTTGTCATTTTGGAGTCACATTCTTCTACCAAAATCATCAGAGAATTTATGTTTCGTTTGGGCCCTCCATCATCCCTGCCTTTATCCTAGATGGACATTGTAAAAACTCCACTATTCTCCTGCTCCACACAGACATGCGTGTCTTGAAAGTGCTAACCAAGCAATGTAACTCACTTCCTGCGACATTCAGAATTTGCGATTCTATGTTTGTGACTACTTCTAATTCGCAAATTTAGAATTGGTAATTGGCATAGCAGATCCGAAGAAATTGCTATTTGCGAAACCTAACTTTACGAACATAGGGTTTGCCGATTCAACATTTGTGATTTCGTTATTTCTTGCAAGTAACAATTCTGTAAATGACATGTACAAACATAAGGCTCATAATGTTTTCTTCTGTAAATCACTGTCTTACATTATTTTTCTAATCTCAACTCATCTTTCAAACCTAAACCTCAGGGACAACCAACTATTGCCCAAACTCAAACATTCTTAGGATGAGGAAAATGATGGATAGAACAGTAGATAAGCAACTAAACTCCAATGTCGAAGATGATGTATTGGCTGAATCTGGACTCAAAGCTAGCTTCAGCACCCTCAAATATTCTCAATGACATCCACCACATTGTTGGCAAGGAAAATGCCTCTCTAATTGTACCAGAAAAAGCCGCTGCCTTACACACAATCAACTACATCAAGCTTCTCCTCACTCTCGAGTACCATGTGGGAATACAAGGAAGCATTTTGAACTATCTAATACAATCTGTCCAGCACACGCCAATTGATAAAAAAAAAAATAGAAGCACACACATCAGACTCAGCTGGCGTAATATGCAGCAATCCTCGGTGTTCAATCATGACTCCCACACATTCAGTTTATAAATACAACCTTTAAGTATAATTCTGGAGAATTCAAGTTTCATGGTGCATTAATTTATCTGACACCGAACTCTCTTTAGACCTTAAACATAGAATACATGGACATCCTTTAAAGAAAAAGAAACACAGATGATGGACGGAATGCTGAGAAAATCAAACATTCACCCCCAGTCAAGAGATCTGTGATAAATCCATTGTTCTTATGCTCACCAAGCCACCCCAGTTTAGACCCAGCCATATCGAAATCAGTCTTCAGCTTGTGCCTCATGGGAACAGTCCAGCCTGAATTACCAAGCCATGTCCTCCCTGAACCGGAAACAAGCATCCTGTGACAAGTTTCGGGGCATCACCCCTCATCAGCCAGGTATAACTTGAATCGAGTGGACCAGTAAGCCCAGGACCCATGTCTGGGTATACCCGGCGCACTTAGGGCAAGAAAGTAAAAGAAACACAGATGATGGGCGGAATGCTGAGCAAATCAAACATTCACCCCCATTCAAGAGATTTGGGTTAAATCCATCGTTCTTTTGCTCACCATGCCACCCCAGTTTAGACCCAGCCATTTGCAAATCAATCTTGACCCTGTGCCTCATGGGAACAGTCCAGCCCAAATTCCCAAGCCAGGTGCTCCTTGGACCGGAAACAGCATCCTGGGACTCATCAGCCAGGCTAGCTTGAATCCAGTGGCACAGTGAGCCTTGTTCAGCATTTCGTCCATCACTTGTTCCTTTTGCATTTGTCGCCCTAAGTGGGAAGGGTATGCCCAGACGTGGGTCCCGTGCTCACTGCATTCAAGCTAGCCTAGGCTGATGAGAGGTGATGCCCCGAACCCGGTCCCAGGATACTTGTGTCTGGTCCAGGGTGGACCTGGCTTGGCAGTATGGGCTGGACTTTTCCCATAAGGAACAGGGTCAAGACTGATTTGCATATGGCTAGGTCATAACTGAGGTGGCGTAGTGAGCAAAAGAACGATGGATTAAACCCAGATCTTTGTGATTGGGGTAAATGTTTGCATTGTTCAGCATTCCGTCCATCATTGGTTCCTTTTGCATTCATCCTTTAAAGTAGGCAATCCCCACCATGCTCATTGATGCAACACCACTTTCTATTCCTACATCCTCAGGAAACTGAATTTCTTCCACCTCACTTTGAAGACTGGCCCCTTCATACTAAGGACCTCACGAACACAGATCTGCCCGCTCCCCAAACCTTCCCCCCCCCCCTTCCCACCCCTCAGCGCCTTGAGACCCTCACGGGTGAGTAGTGCGCTCTATAAATCCCTGATTGATTGAATAGAACTCAGTGGGTCTAGAAGTCTTCGTCCACACTCTCAGCTAAATTACATTGGTTTACTCTAGATTCAGCTTTTAAACTCATCCTATGAATTAACATAGGGGCAAAGCAGCCAATTTTCATCTTCACACCCTAAAGAAAATTGGCCTTCTCATTTCCTCTGAACATTTCAAAACAGCTGTTCACCACCTTATCTAGCTAATCTTTTGACATTTCCTGCTGACCAGGATTAAGTTAGAGTTTTAATAATCTTCCCCCAGCTGTCATCCGCCTCTGCTCATCACAATTTTGCAAAGAAAAGAGGATAGATAAAGGGTTGTTAGAAGTGGTTACTGCGGTTTAATGACTGCGACATTAATTCCGTTGGAAGTAGGAGAGACCAACGTGTGGCTCAACTAGTTTCTAATGATAGTGACGTTAAGAACAACATAGTGGGATTCCACAAAACTTAAAGGTTCTCTTTATAACAAGGGAATTCTTAATCTGAGGTACACAGTTTTTTGCCATAACAGAGAACATCTCTTTAATTATGTTTAAAGTTGAACGGTTTGATCCAGAATATGATTCGTTTCATGAGTGGTGCTGTACCCCTAGAGCAGACTCCTAAATATTCCACGTTGTTGTGTGGGCGTAGCACTGAACCAGGGGCCTCCTGTGCTAAGGTGAGGCAGCAAACCAGTCAATGTTTCTTGCACAATGACTGGTTCATCACCACCCCCTCTTCATTTTGCACAGTGTCTGAAGGACTAATGTCTTGGAGCACAAAGGCCCATTATCAGGAGTTTGCAAACTCTCATGCCTTGTTAATATTGATGAGGGGACCCTCCCGGCCTCTTGGTCGGAAACAGTCATAATAATCTTTAGGAAGAAGGGAAAGGATCCTTGCGAGCTCTCTTCATACCGCCCAATCTCCCTTATAAATGCCGACAACAAAATATATTCGAAATGTTTAGCAAAGAGATTGGGGGGGTGGGGGGGGGGGTTATTACACCCTTAGTCTCACTACGACAACATGGATTCATAGCTGGGAGAGGCACCACGGATCACGTCAGGAGACTTATTTCTGTCTTTGACTGGGCACAGGCAACGGGGGTTCCCGTTGGGGTGGCCCTGTTGGATGCCGAAAAGGCATTCGACAGGGTCTCCTGGGAGTTTTTATGGGCAGTGATGAGATGGAAGTCCTTTCCTAATGATTTTATACGAGCAATACAATCTATGTACTGTATGCCGAATGCAATAGTACAACTAGGGGGAGAAGAGTCACAGAGGTTTACGGTTAGCAGGGGCACGCGGCAGGGGTGCCCCTGCTCCCCACTTCTCTTTGCTCTGTTTATAGACCCTCTTATAAATAGGCTAGAGGCTGATACCGAAATCTGTCCGGTAAAAGCGCATATATATTCAGTGAAAGACTTGGCATATGCTGATGACCTTGCGGTGTTGTCTGCGGATATGAATAAGGCTATGGAAAGAATTGTGGTCATTACTAACAACCTTGGTACAGTGTCTGGCTATAAATTAAATCTGGATAAGACACAGGTGTTACATACGGAGGTTGGTTTACCATTAGAGATGGAGGTAGCCACAGAGGCAACGTATTTAGGTGTGCTCATTTCTACTAAAATTCAAGATATACCAAGGATTAATGTTGAACCACTGATTATATCATCAAATAATACTTTGGAGCGTTTAAATAGGCTCCAGCTATCTCCATATGGAAGGGGTAATGTTTTAAAAATGTCAATCTTCCCGAAATTTCTGTATTTGTTTCGGGCGATTCCAATTATGTTTTCCAATATCTTTTTTAAGAGAATAGAGCGAATGTGCTCACGGTTTCTTTGGGAGTATCGGCGCTCTAGAAGGGCGATGAAATGGCTATATCTGCCGGTAGAGCGGGGAGGTCTGGCCATTCCTAACTTTTATGTTTACTATTGCGCTACGATGCTCCAATTTATGGGTGTGTTGGTATCTGGGAATACTGAGGTTCAGGAGTCCGCTTTTTCCCCATCTATTTATGAATGGTGTTTGGGAGAATCGGCGAGAGGGTTATTACTAAAAATCCTGGAGCCAAGTTATTATAAAAAGACTCGGTTTAAGATCATTCAGGCAGCATATGCAGTATGGAAGAGGCTCAGGAAACAACTAGCTATCCCTTGTATCACGTGGTATACACCTTTGGATGCGTATACTCTGCCTTCTACTGTATGTCATGATTCAGTTATGAGGAGGTGGTCACAGCAAGGTATAAGAGTAATAGGGGACCTATTAGAGATGGGTAATATTCTTTCTTTTTTGACACTCCAAGAGAAATTTGGGGTTGGTAGGTCTGATTTTTTCAAATATCTTCAACTTGGAAGCTTCTTGCAGGTTGAAATTGCGAGGGGGAACTGTCAGGTGTCTCAGATCCGGCTATTGGAGTTGATAAAAGGGAAATCTAAAATAGGTCAAATATACAAAGAAATTATCTTAAAAGAACCTGATGACATCCGTAAATTTGAAGCAGCGTGGGAGGGAAAACTGTCATTGACCAATCTCGATCTTCAGCTGGTATGGAGGACCGCCTGTTCTATTTTGCTTTCTGGCAGTTTAAGAAGTCAAGCCTATATGGCTATGTTTAATTTATATTATACGCCAGCAAAGATTACAAAGTGGAAGGCTGGAAGGGGGACGAGATGTGCTAGATGTGGTTTATACGGGGCAGATTCGATACATATGTTTTTCTCCTGCCCTTCGCTCCATCAACTTTTATCGGATATTGAATGTTTTATTTTAGGGTCCCTGGGTATACCGATTTCTGTGACTGCACATATGGTTTTGTTCGGGATAGAATATGGTATGGACTCGGGGAGGAAATTGGTATCTCATAGAGGCCTAAAGTTCATATGTATGGCGGTTCTGAGGCTATGCATAACATCTCAGTGGCTTGATCCCGAACCCCCGTCATTCGTTAATTGGAGGGCTAAGCTTATATCATTGTACAATTTGGAAACCGCCCTATATAAATTAAAAGGTAGGGCAAGGAAGAAAGTGGGGGCTGCAATATGGGAGCCGATTGCTAATTGGGTATAGTAATATATTTTAATGATTATTATTAGACATATGTCTGTAAATTGCGGATTATTTATGTTGCATTATGGCTCTCTGTTTGTATATGTTCCTGTTTTAAGGCTTTTCTGTTTGTATACTATGAATTTTGTTTAAGTATCTCGACCTCACTGAATTGCACAAAAAATAAAAAAGTTTAAAAAAAATAATAATAATATTGATGAGGCAGAATTATTTTAAAAAAATTCTCTGCAAATGGCTTCAAGTGAAGAGGTGGAGCCCTATGAGGGACAATAAAGCTCCCATCACTGCATTAGCTGAATGGCTTTTTAGGTCTCGCCTGAGCCAGCGCATGTGCTGTCTGCGAGACATTTAGTAGGTGGGTTTTCAAAGTGCTATCCCGCGCTTTGGCTGGCCCAGCGCTTGCGTTCACGCGAGTGTGCACGCGCGCAGCCACCTTGTGGCTGTCATAGCTTATTAAGCCTTGCTCTCCCAAGCGCCTCGCTCTGCCCTTCCCCCCACCACAGAGCGCGTCCCTGCCATCACTTTCGCTTTCTCTGTGTGAAAGTTTTTAAAGATAAGCAATGAAGAGAATTGTTGCTGATTTTAAAAAGGGGCTCCTATTACCAGATAAAGTTTCACATTTTAATTAACGCGAACACACCCGGGCGGCCTCAAGATCTGGGAGGTAAACAATGCTAAATCCACAAACCACAATGTCATTTTTACAGTAAGCAAACTAAGGATGAGGCCTGTGTAAACAGGCATTGTTTAGGGGGACAGATTAACATTTTGCATACAGTGTTAACTCCCGGAAAACACATTAAGGGATTGACACCTCTGATTTATGAAATTAAAGGGTGATAGGAGGAACAATAGACTGACAGCTTTGTGTAAACGGCAGCGATTCACCGCACAAAGGGCCTGTTAAACTGCTCGAAATGAAGAATTACACGGAAAAATTGACTCAGACAAAAAATTTTAGATCTACTGACATGAGCGTATTTTTTATATTAGAACTAAAAGACAATTAGCTGCCACAGTGAAGTACTGAATAAAATAGTTGTGTTGCTATACTCCTATCATTGATTAAAATCACACTGACCAGTCAACGAAAGTGCTTAAATATTTGTTTTGTTAATGGACATATCCCACATGTATACCTTCTTTCCTCTCATCGTCCCAGACCTTTTCCCCTTCATCTTGTTTTTCTACGCACATCTGCCTAGTCTCCTTCTTAAAATAACATGAAACTGATTGCTTCATGTTGGAGGGAGGACCACCGGGGAGTCGGAGGGACTACTCCGGGCACCTTCCTACCACCAAGTTATAGCCGAGCGTCGCTGAGAAGCCTCCTAGGAGAGGTCCTTCTCCTATAATCGTACTAGGCCCAGTAACACCACCACACAGGACTCCGTATCAGTTGCTTATCTTGGTTCTTTATATAAAAAAAAGGAGCACGTTCAATATGTACAGGGGGATCGAGAGATCCAGTAAGATTCTCAATGTCTTGGAAGGAATAGGGTAGCGGGACAGTCTTAGTACCAACCAGGTACGGGAGGGCTTTGCGCCAGACCTTGGATGCTGGTCTCAGAGCGGCTCGGACGTGGAGAGCCGCGACGGCGTCAGCAGGGCTCGGGTGGTAGTTCCGCTTGGGTCGAGCCGCGACACAGTCAGCAGGGCTCCGGTGGTAGGTCCGCTTCGGTCGAGCCGCGACGAGGTCAGCTGGGCTCTGATGGTCTGTTGCAACAAGGTCGGGCCGCGACGGCGTCAGCAGGGCCCCAAAGGTTCGTGAAGGTCTTGTAAGCACGATGGAGCCGCGACGGCGTCAGCAGGTAGTTTCAGGAAGAGTCTTTCTCCGTAGGGTCAGCCGCGATCCGATCAGCAGGGCTCTCGACTCCAGGATACAACTACTGTCCTGCTGTCGGGTCGCCCCAGATATAGGACTGGAGCCCTTTGATGTCCGGACCCTTGCGCCCGGAGGGGGCGGAGAGGCCGGGTAGGGAGCGGCCAGACGCCCAGCAGGAGAGGCGCCAGGCCCCAGAGAGCTGTGGGGCGATCGCACCTAGGTGTGGAATGACGGTTGGGGGTCCCATCGATACTGCCCTCCGCCGGGAGTGGGAAGGGCTCACGTGGTATCCCCCGGGCCAGGGGTGGGCGCCTCGATGTCGGGCCTCGCTGGGACCGAGGCCGGGTAGAGCAGGGTCACGGAGGTGGTCACGTGGAGTGACGTGTAATCAAAGAAGGAGGAGCCCCGAGGTGCATGGGACCTCGTGCAGCTGAGCGAGGGGGAACAGGACCACGCCACGAGGCCGGCTCCAACACGCGTCCCCCCCAGCAGAAGTCAGGGAGAGTCACCCATCTCCTTGGGGGTTCTCCTCGCCGAGGCGGAAGAATCGGGACAGGCCGTCAGCATTGGCGTGGTCGTTGCCGGGCCGGTGTTCCACGGTGAAGTCCATCCCTTGCAACGAGATGGACCATCGCAACAGCTTGGGGTTCTCGCCCCGCATTTGCATGAGCCACCGCAAGGGCCGGTGGTCAGTCTGGACCCTGAAGTGGGTGCCGAAAAGGTAGGGCCGGAGCTTCTTGAGAGCCCATACCACAGCGAAGGCCTCCCGCTTGATGGTGCTCCACCTCTGTTCTCGTGGCAGCAGTCGGCGGCTGATAAAGGCCACAGGTCGGTCGAGGCCCTCGGCGTCCATCTGGGAGAGGACCGCCCCGACCCCGTACTCGGATGCGTCGGTCTGCACCACAAATTCCTTGCTGTAGTCAGGGGCCTGTAGCACCGGGGCAGCACACATGGCCGCCTTGAGGGCTTCAAAAGCAGTCTGGCAGCGGGGCGTCCAGTGCACCACCTTGGGCTGTTTCTTGGAAGTGAGCTCCGTAAGGGGGCCCACAATGCTGCCATTATCCTTAACGAATCGCCGGTAGTAGCCTGTGAGGCCTAAGAAGGCCCGGACAGCGGTCTGGGTTGCGGGGGGCTCCCACGCCTGGATGGCATCGACCTTCAACTGGAGGGGCGCTACCTGGCCACTCCCCACCTGGTGGCCCAGATAGGTCACAGATCCTTGACCGATCTGGCATTTGCTGGCCTTAATTGTGAGCCCGGCCCTTTGGATAGCGGCCAGGACTTTGCCGAGGTGTCCCAAGTGCGCGGCCCAATGGTCGCTGAAGACTGCAATGTCGTCGAGGTAGGCCGCGCTGAAGGTTTCTAGCCCGGCCAGGACCTTGTTTACCAGCCTCTGAAAGGTCGCTGGGGCGTTCTTCATACCGAAGGGCATCACCCGAAAGTGGTAGTGCCCATCGGGGGTGGAAAAGGCGGATCGTTCCTGGGCGCCGGGAGTGAGCTTGATCTGCCAGTACCCAGCGGTGAGATCAAAGGTGCTTAGGTAGCGGGCGGCCCCTAAGCGATCGATCAGCTCGTCTGCCCGGGGCAGGGGGTGGGCATCGGTCTTGGTGACTGCGTTCAGGCCCCGGTAGTCTACACAAAATCGGAGTTCCGGAGAAGTACCGGGGGCGGCGGCCTTCGGCACCAAGACCACCGGGCTAGCCCACGGGCTGTCGGAGGGCTCAATGACTCCGAGGGCGAGCATCTTGGCGACCTCGGTCTGTATGCAGGCCCGGACTCGGTCAGGTACTCTGTAGGCGCGATGTCGCACAGGGGGGCTGTCCCCGGTATCCACGTCGTGTACGCACCAGGGGGTCACCCCGGGCGTGAGAGAGAAGAGGGCAGCGAAGGGTTGCAGCAGCCTCCGGCAGTCATGGCGCTGTTCTGGGGTCAGCGTGTCGGAGAGGTGGACTCCCTCTAAGGAACCGTCTTGGCCCGAGGACCCCAGGAGGTCGGGCAGGGGCTCGGAGTCGCTTTCGCCCCCATCATCAGTAGCCAGCAGCAGGCTTAGTTCAGTTCGGGCAAAGTGGGGCTTGAGCCGGTTGGCGTGCAGGACCCGGAGGGGGTTCCTCGGGGACTCCATGTCGACTAGGTAGGTGACGGGGCTCTTCCTCTCAACCACCTTGAAGGGCCCGGTCCACTTGTCCTGCAGGGCGCAGGGGTCCACGGGTGACATGACCCAGACTTGCTGGCCTGGCTCGAACTCGATGGTCGAGGCGTTTGCGTCATACCAGCGCTTCATGTCTTGTGGCTGGCTTCGAGGTTGGCTTCTGCCAGGGCCCGGAACTTCCGAGTCTGGTTCCGCAGGGTCAGGAGGTACCGGTAGACGTCGGGGGGGGGGCATCTGGGACGTTCGCCTCCCAGCCCTCCTTGACCAGGCTGAGGGGCCCTCGGACGGGGTGCCCATACAATAGTTCGAAGGGGCTGAAGCCCAGGGATTTCTGCGGTACCTCTCGATAGGCGAACAGGAGGCAGGGCAGCAGGACATCCCACCTCCTCCGCAGGGGCTCTTCCAGACCCTGGATCATCCCTTTTAGGGTCCTGTTGAACCGCTCGACCAGTCCGTTCCCCTGGGGGTGGTAAGGGGTAGTGAATCTGTAGGTGACCCCACATTTTTGCCAGAGGGATTTCATGTACTTTGAAATAAAGTTCGTACCCCTGTCGCTCACCACTTCTCGGGGGAACCCCACCCTGGAGAAGATGCCCATCAGGGCCCGGCCCACCACTGGAGCTGTCACAGTGCGGAGTGGGATGGCCTCCGGGTATCGGGTGGCGTGGTCGACCAGTACCAGGATGAAGCGGCGTCCTAGGGCGGTTCGGGGGTCGAGGGGCCCCACGATGTCGATCCCCACTCGTTCGAACGGGGTGTGGACGGCTGGAAATGGTTGGAGGGGGGCTTTAACTCGACCCCCAGTTTTCCCGCTAGCCTGGCAGGTCTGGCAGGACCGGCAGTGGTGGTCCACGTCTCTCCGCATTCGGGGCCAATAGAAATGGGTCACTAGACGGCTGTAAGTCTTGTCCCGCCCGAGGTGTCCGGCGAGAGGCACGTCATGCGCCAGGTTCAGGAGGAACCCCCAGAACCGGAGGGGAACCACCAACACCCGGCCGGCTCCCAGCTCGGCGACTTTCTGCTCGCTGTATAGTAAGTTATTGTCCCAATAGACCCAGTGGGTTCCCGTGGGGTCCCCCGAGGCCTGGGCGGCCGCTTGCTGTCGGGCCCCCTCGAGGGACGGGCAGGCCTTCTGTTCCTGCTGGAACTGTTCGCGGGTGGGGCCCCCATCGTGGCGCCACTGAGCCAGCTCGGGGATCTCGCTGAGGGAGGCGGCCTCGTCGGGAGACAGTTCGGACGGCCCGGCCTCATCGTCGGGTTCCTCCGTGCCGGAGGAGGGTGATAGTTCTGGGCCCGTAGGCTGGTCGGTGGCCGCGGCAGCGGCGGGTTGAGCGGTCATGGACCGGGTGGTGGCGCAGGCCCACTCAGGCAGCCCTAGCATCCCCAGATGCTCTCGGCGCTCCACCTGGGCCCAGGGGGAGCTCTCTAGGTCATTCCCCAGGAGGCAGTCCACGGGGGCGTCGTCGCGGACAGTCACTTTTAGAGTGCCGGACACTCCTCCCCCCATCCGGCACATGCTTTCGGTGTTGTCCGCGGTCCGGACCGGGCATAGGACATGTGGCAGGATTTGTTCGGGGGTCACTAGGTGGCAGCGGACAGCGGTCACGCTAGCCCCAATGTCCCGGAGGGCTTCGGCCCGTCGTCCGTTGATGGTGACCCACTGCTGGTACTTCTGGGTGTTGCTTGGGATGGCCGCTCGGGGCACCATTTCTCGGGAGCCCAGGCAGACGAGCGACATGGCAGCTGGTTCCCACTCGGGGGACCCGTCCTCGCGGTTTTCCTCCTCTTCTTCTCCTTTCCCCAGGGCAGCGGCGGCTATTTGTCGGGGAGGGGGCCCAGCGGTCCCGTTTCGTCGGTTCACGGGGCAGGCCGGGTCGCTCGCATAGTGGCCGGTCTGTTGGCAGCCGAAGCAGGTCACTGGTGGTCGGGGTCCCGGTCGGGCGATGGGGGTCCCCCTTCGGCCCAGGGTCGGGGACGTGTGGTTGGCGGCTTGGCCTCGTGGCGGGCTTCTGGGCGGTCCGGCCGGGAAGTCTCGGCTGCGGTGGGACCCCCCTCCTCCACCCCGCTGGCGAGGGGGTCCCGTGGTACTCCGTTGGTAGTCCCCCACGGGGTTCCGGGGGACCCTTGTGTTGACCCATCGGTCTGCTTCGGCGGCGAGCTTCCGGGGCTCGGTCAACTTACTGTCCAGGAGGTGTTGCCTTAGTTCTACAAAGCAGTTGTTGGCGAGGTGCTCCCAGACAATGAGGTCGAACAGTTCATTGTACGAGGTGACCTTGCTCCCTTTTATCCACCCTTCAAAAGCCCGGCTGAAGAAGTCCACGTACTCGACCCAGGTGGTACCGGGGAGCTTCTTGCAGTCCCGGAAGCGCTGCCGGTACATCTCGGCTGATAGTCCGTAGCGGGTGAGTAGGGCTTCCTTCATGTGATCGTAGGAGGTCATCACTGCGTTGGGGAGTTGCAGCAGGGTATCACGGCCCTCGCTGAGGAACCTCCCCCATAGGCCGGCACCCCAATCCTTCCGGGGTACCCGATGGGAGGTCATGGCTACCTCGTAGGCTCGGAACCACTGCTGGATGTCGTCGTTCTTGTAGTACTCTTTGACGACATCCTTGGGGATATGAACCTTGGGCTCGGTCAGTGGTAGGGCGTCCCGGGCCCCGGGGGTTCTGGTCTCCCCGTTTTGGATTTCAGTTCGAGTTCTTTGAGGCTCCTCTCGTGCTCGAGGGTTAGCAGTCTCTCCTCGAGCTCCCGATGCCGTTTCTTTTCCTCGATTTCCTCTTGCAGCCGTAGTTGCTCCAGGGCTATTTTCTTCTCCGCTAGCTGGAGCTCACCGTCCAGCCGGAGTCGTGCGAGGTCCATTTCGTGTGCCCGGACCCTCTCCCGTTCTCGTATTTCTTAGTGGGATAGGCGGGCTTCGGGGATGCCTTGCCCCCCATCTGTCGGGGTTGTGGTCGGCAGGTTTTCGTCCCGGGCCGAGGTCCCTTCGGTGCGGGGTGGAGTGGCCTCGGCTTCGGCCCAGGCTTTCAGGGCTTTCTGCATTTCTTCCTTGGTGCCCAATCCTGTGGTTGGGATCCCTTTGTCTTTGCAGAATTGTTTTAGTTCTTTGTGGGTGTATTCTTCCAGCTTTTCCAGCTGGAAGGTTGCGGCCACGGTTGCTTCTTGGCCGTCCATGGTTCCCTTTTTCTTTTTCCGTCTGGTTAGGTAGTGGGTGCGTTACTTGCTTGTACGATTGCGTCTGGCTCGGATCCCGTCGCTGGCAACCAAATGTTGGAGGGAGGACCACCGGGGAGTCGGAGGGACTACTCCGGGCACCTTCCTACCACCAAGTTATAGCCGAGCGTCGCTGAGAAGCCTCCTAGGAGAGGTCCTTCTCCTATAATCGTACTAGGCCCAGTAACACCACCACACAGGACTCCGTATCAGTTGCTTATCTTGGTTCTTTATATTTAAAAAAAGGAGCACGTTCAATATGTACAGGGGGATCGAGAGATCCAGTAAGAGTCTCAATGTCTTGGAAGGAATAGGGTAGCGGGACAGTCTTAGTACCAACCAGGTACGGGAGGGCTCTGCGCCAGACCTTAGATGCTGGTCTCAGAGCGGCTCGGACGTGGAGAGCCGCGACAGCGTCAGCAGGGCTCGGGTGGTAGTTCCGCTTGGTTCGAGCCGCGACACAGTCAGCAGGGCTCCGGTGGTAGGTCCGCTTCGGTCGAGCCGCGACGAGGTCAGCTGGGCTCTGATGGTCTGTTGCAACAAGGTCGGGCCGCGACGGCGTCAGCAGGGCCCCAAAGGTTCGTGAAGGTCTTGTAAGCACGATGGAGCCGCGACGGCGTCAGCAGGGCTCAGCAGGTAGTTTCAGGAAGAGTCTTTCTCCGTAGGGTCAGCCGCGATCCGATCAGCAGGGCTCTCGACTCCAGGATACAACTACTGTCCTGCTGTCGGGTCGCCCCAGATATAGGACTGGAGCCCTTTGATGTCCGGACCCTTGCGCCCGGAGGGGGCGGAGAGGCCGGGTAGGGAGCGGCCAGACGCCCAGCAGGAGAGGCGCCAGGCCCCAGAGAGCTGTGGGGCGATCGCACCTAGGTGTGGAAGGACGGTTGGGGGTCCCATCGATACTGCCCTCCGCCGGGAGTGGGAAGGGCTCACGTGGTATCCCCCGGGCCAGGGGTGGGCGCCTCGATGTCGGGCCTCGCTGGGACCGAGGCCGGGTAGAGCAGGGTCACGGAGGTGGTCACGTGGAGTGACGTGTAATCCAAGATGGAAGAGCCCCGAGGTGCATGGGACCTCGTGCAGCTGAGCGAGGGGGAACAGGACCACGCCACGAGGCCGGCTCCAACACTTCAGTTTCCTATGCCCTTGTTTTCTTTGAATTTTAAATATGTGCCATTCTGCTTCAATCTGTGCTGGCACTTCATTCCTCATACCCAGTTCACTTCCCCAACCTAGTAATTATCACTAGTCTCCTCTAATCTGTTTCAAGACCTTGTTTTTCCCTCATGTTTTGTCTAGCAAGTTTGACACACCAGGTACAATTAATGTAGGTGCATTTGTTTTAAATAGAATGATTTCACATTTGCTTGTTTAATACAAGGTGCACTCTTTTTTCAATATTATTTGTGTTATTTAAAATGGGTTGTTTGAAACTCACAAGTATCCCACTGATACATTTTAAACATAGGTCCTTCATACCAAACGTGGTTCACATGTGTCTTGTCCCTTGAACATTTTAATCCTTCCAACCCCTTTTGTAACCGTCCCATACACACACTGGGGAGACCATGCAGCTCACCATGCCACTCATCCTACCACTACTTCTACAAAGTGGTCTTGATGAGGTCTCCTCTTCACCATTTGCCAGCTTACACTAGAACCCGACAGCATACACGTCTCAGGTAATGCTGCTTCCAAGACCATCTCTTGGAAACACTTATATAGCCCTTTCACAGTGTCATACCTGGCTATCAATGCAGTAGTAATTTGTGAACTTGTGGCTTGACGGTCTAGGTCGCAGCCTGACATCTGTCCGAGACAGGCACTCCACGTGCCGATGCAGTAGGAGGAGCCTAGTCTAGGTCAAACGACCTGTTAGAATTTGCTGAGGCAGCTTCTTGGCCAGTACATAGCACATATAAATACAGAGGACTACCCACTTTGATATGGTCCTCTTCTGCACCGCCTTACCATTCTTTGCCCCAATGATACCCCCCTCCCTCCCAGAGAGCTGATAATCCTCCCCATATTCAATGGTATGACCGATGTAAAAGCTTAAGGCTCTTTTGGGGTTCAAGTGTTAAAGCCTCTTCTCCTCCGAGGGGTGCTGTAGAGCAAAAAATGCTGGAAGTGTGATGGATTGTCCAACATGAAAAGTTATCAAAATCTTTGGCTTTGATGCCACCCTAGTCCGTAACACTAGTTTGGCAGGAAAAAAAAGCTGGTATATAGGTGATGAACTGGCACAGCTTGTTGCTCACTTATGCGACAAGATTAATGAAAAAGTTACTTACCTCTCACAGACAATCTCTGACAGATACACTCTCACAGACACTCAGATACTCTCTCAAACACTCTCACTCACAGGCACACTCTCTCTGACACTCTCTGACACTCTCACAGACACTCACAGACACTCACAGACACTCTCTGACACTCACAGACACTCTCACAGACACTCACAGACACTCTCACAGACACTCACAGACACTCTCACAGACACTCTCTGACACTCTCTGACACTCACAGACACTCTGACACTCACAGACACTCTGACACTCACAGACACTCACAGACACTCTCTGACACTCTCTGACACTCTCTGACACTCTCTGACACTCTCAGACACTCACAGACACTCACAGACACTCTCAGACACTCTCAGACACTCTCAGACACTCTCAGACACTCTCAGACTCTGACAGACACTCTGACACTCACAGACACTCTCTCAGACACTCTCAGACACTCTCAGACACTCTCAGACACTCTCAGACACTCTCAGACACTCTCAGACACTCTCACAGACACTCTCACAGACACTCTCAGACACTCTCAGACACTCTCAGACACTCTGACACTCACAGACACTCTGACACTCACAGACACTCACAGACACTCTCTGACACTCTCTGACACTCTCTGACACTCTCTGACACTCTCAGACACTCACAGACACTCACAGACACTCTCAGACACTCTCAGACACTCTCAGACACTCTCAGACACTCTCAGACTCTGACAGACACTCTGACACTCACAGACACTCTCTCAGACACTCTCAGACACTCTCAGACACTCTCAGACACTCTCAGACACTCTCAGACACTCTCACAGACACTCTCACAGACACTCTCAGACACTCTCAGACACTCTCAGACACTCTCAGACACTCTCAGACACTCTCAGACTCTGACAGACACTCTGACACTCACAGACACTCTGACACTCACAGACACTCTGACACTCACAGACACTCTGACACTCACAGACACTCTGACACTCACAGACACTCTGACACTCACAGACACTCTGACACTCACAGACACTCTGACACTCACAGACACTCTGACACTCACAGACACTCTGACACTCACAGACACTCTGACACTCACAGACACTCTGACACTCTCTGACACTCTGACACTCTCTGACACTCTCACAGAGACACTCTCACAGACAATCTCAATCTCACACTCTCACAGACTCACTCTCACAGACTCACTCTCACAGACTCACTCTCACAGACTCACTCTCACAGACTCACTCTCACAGACTCACTCTCACAGACTCACAGACACACACTCACAGACACACACTCACAGACACACACTCACATACACTCACTCACAGACTCTCACTCACAGACTCTCACTCACAGACTCTCACTCACAGACTCTCACTCACAGACTCTCACTCACAGACTCTCACTCACAGACTCACTCACAGACTCACTCACAGACTCACTCACAGACTCTCACTCACAGACTCTCACTCAGACACTCGCACTGACACACAGACACTTGCACTGACTGACACACAGACACTCGCACTGACTGACACACAGACACTCGCACTGACTCACACAGACACTCGCACTGACTCACACAGACACTCGCACTGACTCACACAGACACACTCAGACACTCAGACACTCACACTCTTTCAGATTCTCACAGACACTCACACTCTTTTCACACTCTTTCAGATTCTCACAGACACTCACACTCTTTTCACACTCTTTCAGATTCTCACAGACACTCACACTCTTTTCACACTCTTTCAGATTCTCACAGACACTCACACTCTTTCAGATTCTCACAGACACTCACACTTTCAGATTCTCACAGACACTCACTTTCAGATTCTCACAGACACTCTCTCACAGACTCTCAGACTCACAGACTGACAGACACACTAACTCACAGACTCTCACTCACAGACTCTCACTCACAGACTCTCACACACAGACTCTCACACACAGACTCTCACACACAGACTCACACACACAGACTCACACAGACTCTCACACACAGACTCTCACACACAGACTCTCACACACAGACTCTCACACACAGACTCTCACTCTTTCAGATTCTCACACTCGCACTATTTCAGATTCTCACAGACACTCACACTCTTTCAGATTCTCACAGACACTCTCTCACAGACACTCTTACACTCTCTCTCAGACACTTACACTCTTACACTCTCTTACACTCTCTCACAGACTCTCACAGACTCTCACACTCTTTCAGATTCTCACAGACACTCACACTCTTTCAGATTCTCACATACACTCTCTCACAGACTCTCAGACACTCACAGATACTCACAGACTCTCACAGACAGACTCTCACTCACAGACAGACTCTGACTCAGACAGACTCTCACTCACAGACAGACTCTCACTCACAGACAGACTCTCACTCCGACAGACAGATTCTCACTCACAGACTCTCACTCAGACTCTCACAGACACTCTCAGACTCACACTCACACACACTCGGACACTCTCACACACTCACACTCTTTCAGATTCTCACAGACACTCTCTCACACTCTCACAGACACTCTCTCACACTCTCAAAGACACTCTCAAAGACACTCTCACAGACACTCACAATCTCCTAGACTCTCACAGACAATCTCAGATACTCTCTCACAGACACACACACTCTCAGACACACAGACACTCTCACACTCACTCACAGACACACACTCAAAGACACTTAAAGACACTCTCACAGACTCACACACACTCTCACACACACTCTCTCACAGACTCTCACAGACACACTCACTCACAGACACACTCACTCACAGACACACTCACAGACACACTCACAGACACACTCACAGACACACTCACAGACACACTCACAGACACACTCATAGACACACTCATAGACACACTCATAGACACACTCACAGACACACTCACAGACACACTCTCAGACACACTCTCTCACAGATACTCCCTCACAGATACTCCCTCACAGATACTCCCTCACAGATACTCTCACAGACACTCACTCAGAAACTCACTCACTCTTACTCACAGACACTCACAGACACTCAGACTCACAGACTCTCTCAGACACTCTCTCACAGACACTCTCTCACTCTCACAGACACTCTCTCACACTCTCAAAGAGACTCTCACAGACTCACTCTCAGACAATCTCTCACAGACACTCACAATCTCCTAGACTCTCACAGACAATCTCAGATACTCTCTCACAGACACACACACTCTCAGACACACAGACACTCTCACACTCACTCACAGACACACACTCAAAGACACTCTCACAGACTCACTCACACACTCTCTCACAGACACTCTCTCAGACTCACAGACACTCACACTCTCTTACAAACACTCTCTCACAGACACTCTCTTACAGACACTCACAGACACTCTCACAGACACTCTCACAGACTCTCTCGCAGACACTCTCTCGCAGACACTCTCACATACATTCTCTCACATACATTCTCTCACAGACACACACTCTCGCAGACACTCTCTCACAGACACTCTCTCACAGACACTCTCTCTGACTCACAGACACTCTCTAACAGACTCTCACAGGCACACTCTCACAGGCACACTCTCACAGACACTCTCACAGACTCTCTCACAGACACACTCAAAGACACTCTCACAGACACTCTCACAGACTCTCACAGACACTCACAGACACTCACAGACACTCAGACTCTCTCACAGACACTCACTCAGACTCACACACTCTCAGACTCACACTCTCACAGACACTCACAGACTCTCTCACAGACACTCACTCACAGACACTCTCACAGACACTCACTCACAGACTCTCACAGACACTCACTCAGACTCACAGACACTCTCAGACTCACAGACACTCTCAGACTCACAGACACTCAGACACTCACAGACTCGCACTCTTTCACAGGCTCACAGACACTCACACTCAGACACTCACTCAGACTCACAGACACTCTCAGACTCACAGACACTCAAACTCACAGACTCACAGACACTCACAGACTCACACTCTCTCTCACAGACACTCTCACACAAACTCTGACACTCTCTCACAGACTCTCAGACACTCACACTCTCACAAACACTCTCTCACAAACTCTCTCACAAACACTCGCTCACAGACACTCTGAGACACTCACAGACACACAAACTCTCACAGACTCTGTCTCACAGACTGTCACTCTCTCACAGACTCTCAGACACTCACAGACTCTCTCCCAGACTCTGACACTCTCACAGACTCTCACAGACACTCTCACACAGACACTCTCACACACACTCACACAGACACACTCAACACAATCTCAGAGACTCATTCACACTCTCACAGACACTCTCATACTCACACTCACAGACTCAGACACGCTCTCACAGACAGACTCTCACTCTCAGACTCACAGACACTCACAGACTCAGACACTCACACAGACTCTCAGACACTCTCTCACAGATACTCACACTCTCTCACAGACCCTCTCTCACTCTCACAGACACTCACAGATACTCTCTCACTCCCACTCACAGACTCCCTCTCCCACTCTCTCTCACTGACTGACTGATTCACTCTCTCTCACTGACTGACTCACTCTCTCTCACTGACTCTCTCTCACTGACTCATGCCACCGCAGCATCACTCAGCAACACCACAGCATCACTCACGGCCAACACAGCATCACTCACGGCCAACACAGCATCACTCACGGCCAACACAGCATCACTCAGCACCATCACTCAGGGCCACAACAATATCACTCAGCGCCACCACAGCATCACTCAATACCACCACAGCATCACTCAGCACCACAACATCACTCAACACCACATCAGTATCACTCAGCATCGCCTTTGCAATAGTACACCACCACATCATCATCACTCATTAAGACCTAAGTATCATTCAGCATCACCTCAGCATCGTCTCAGAACCAGTCACCACCACTACTACTACTACCACCTCAACATCACTCAACACCACCTCAGCCTGATCTCGGAATCTGCCATCTGTTGATTCTCACCTAGCGTCTGGCCGCTGCTAGTGTTATAATACAGGTACTAGTTCAAAACCTTCAACCTCCAATTGTTTATGCCCCCCCCCAAAAAAAACTTTAACAAGCATTGCAAGAATAAAAGAAAAATTAGGATTTTTTCTATTGTACATACATTTTTTAATATGGTCGTTCTGTTGGACATAATGCCTTCTTGGTCATATATAAGGTAACAAAAATGCTTCGGGCACTTTTTTTATTACAACTTTCAGCATGCTGCACAACAGCCACACTTCTCTACAGCACAGCTTAAACACATTGGCAAAGTCAATAGCTCTGCCTAAACACTTATAATGCCCCAAAGGCGAGACCTATTGGCTATGCCAATGCTTGTTTTTTTAAAGTGACCCTGTCCTTTCGAGGGACAGAGACTGCTTTAAAAAAAAAATGCTGGCAATCAGTGGATTGCGTTGAGAGTAGGGGTGTGGCATTGACTACAGTCTTCTCCTCCAAAAGCCAGCAGTAATCATTGACAAGGGAGGAAGCAATCCCTCAGGAACAGCTTCCACTCTGTAAGTGAGTCACATGCCCCTTCCAGGTCTTGGTAACAGATGAATGTCTTGTGATTGCAAATCACTGATATATTTCACATTGGCTTGCAAAGGAGGGGAGGGGTGTCCATTAAACACCCCCCTGTTTGAGACTTGGTGACGGTCATAAACTGTAGTTTGCAAGTCGGGAACACATTTTTGTCTTGTAAACCACACTTTGTACACAGCAGCACCCTGTTTGTACTTTATCATAGCCTATAATTTATTTTGAGAATTGCAGGTTTTGCAGTACAAAATAGTTTTGTACATCTGGCTCTAAATTCCTGAAAATTAAACCAGAAGTTGAAATTGTTAACCATCGTGAAATGGGACTAGATAGGCATTATTTGACAAACATGATCTTTAGGATAATCGATGACAGTTTTGAAAGGTATCAAAGAAGATAAAGAAGCAGGTTCTCCAAATATAAGACAACAGTAATAAGTCATTTAAGAGAGACTAAGTGAGGATGTAACATACGGCTAGAGCGGTCGACCTCGAAGCTGGGGAACCAGGTTCGAGTCTCGGCAAGGGACGCTCAACATGCTGTGATCTGATCCTGGGCAAACCACTTAATCTCCCTGTGCCTAACATTTGTCCATCTGTAACGCAACCAGCACTCATGTAAAGCGCTCTGATACCTTCGGGTCAAGTTTGCTATATTAAAAAAAAATTAGATCTACTGACATGAGCGTATTTTTTATATTAGAACTAAAAGACAATTAGCTGCCACAATGCAGTACTGAATAAAATAGTTGTGTTGCTATACTCCTATCATTGATTAAAATCACACTGACCAGTCAACGAAAGTGCTTAAATATTGGTTTTGTTAATGGACATATCCCACATGTATACCTTCTTTCCTCTCATCGCCCCAGACCTTTTACCCTTCATCTTGTTTTTCTACACACATCTGCCTAGTCTCCTTCTTAAAATAACATGAAACTGATTGCTTCAGTTTCCTATGCCCTTGTTTTCTTTCAATTTGAAATATGTGCCATTCTGCTTCAATCTGTGCTGGCACTTCATTCCTCATGCCCAGTTCACTTCCCCAACCTAGTAATTATCACTAGTCTCCTCTGATCTTTTTCAAGACCTTGTTTTCCCCTCATGTTTTGTCTAGCAAGTTTGACTCACCAGGTACAATTAATTTAGGTGCGTTTTTTTTTTAAATAGAATTATTCCACATTTGCTTGTTTAATACAAGGTGCACTCTTTTTTCAATACTATTTGTGTTATTTAAAATGGGTTGTTTGAAACTCACAAGTATCCCACTGATACATTTTAAACATAGGTCCTTCATACCAAACGTGGTTCACATGTGTCTTGTCCCTTGAACATTTTAACCCTTCCAACCCCTTTTGTAACCATCCCATACACACACTGGGGAGACCATGCAGCTCACCATGCCACTCATCCTACCACTACTTCTACAAAGTGGTCTTGATGAGGTCTCCTCTTCACCATTTGCCAGCTTACACTAGAACCCGACAGCATACATGTTTCAGGTAAGGCTGCTTCCAAGACCATCTCCTGGAAACCCTTATATAGCCCTTTCACAGTGTCATACCTGGCTATCATTGCAGTAGTAATTTGTGAACTTGTGGCTTGACGGTCTAGGTCGCAGCCTGACATCTGTCCGAGACAGGCACTCCACGTGCCGATGCAGTAGGAGGAGCCTAGTCTTGGTCAAACAACCTGTTAGAATTTGCTGAGGCAGCTTCTTGGCCAGTACATAGCACATATAAATACAGAGGACTACCCACTTTGATATGGTCCTTTTCTGCACCGCCTTACCATTCTTTGCCCCAATGATCCCCCCCCCCCCTCCCTCCCAGAGAGCTGATAATCCTCCCTATATTCAATGGTATGACCGATGTAAAAGCTTAAGGCTCTTTTGGGGTTCAAGTGTTAAAGCCTCTTCTCCTCCGAGGGGTGCTGTAGAGCAAAAAATGCTGAAATGGTGATGGATTGTCCAACATGAAAAGTTATCCAAATCTTTGGCTTTGATGCCACCCTAGCCCGTAACACCAGTTTGGCAAGAAAAAAAGCTGGCATATAGGTGATGAACTGGCAGAGCTTGTAGCTCACTTATGCAACAAGATTAATGAGCAAGTTACTTACTTTCGGTAACGATGTATCTGGTAGAGACATAGTCTAGCCACAGATTCCTTAACTTAGAATATCCCCAAGCGTCAGACTGGTCCAGAAAATGTTGCGCAGCAGCACCTCTGAGCGCCGGGGGGGAAGCCGCACGGCTCCGCCCGAACGTCGTCCATGGACGTGACGTCAGCGGAGCCATATATGCCCCGCCCGGCGCGCTGACATCAGTTTTCGTCAGAAGACTTTTCCGCATCAGGACGCGAAGCCACCACCAAAAACTGTGAAAATATGGGAACAGTGTACAGAAAAAGAAGAGAAAACAAGGTATGGTGAAAAAACATCACCATAGAAAGACAGTGACAGGCACTGTATATTGTAAACTGAGGGAGGAAAAAGAACAGAGCACCACTCTGGGAGGGACCCCTTCAATCCTTAAGTCCGGGAGGGACCCCTTCAATCCTTAAGTCCAAAACCTTCCCCGGAGGCAGAAGAAGATGCAGAGCATAGGCAGGATTGAACCCTTGGCCTACGTGAGCCTGTGCCACCAGAGGCACAAGACTCACCATTGAGCCATAGCTCCGTGGGTAACCATCACAGCAGCCGGCAGAAAGGCTGCAACCACAATATATGACAGTGAAGGACAACCAGTCCAGAACCCACGAGCAAAGACAAAGTACCATAAAGCGGCACCCAAAAGGAGACGTCAGATCAGACAAAATGGACCTGCCGAATGGAGCATTGTCAGAGACTGCAACCACTAGATTGCAGGGGAGGCAAGAGACCTCAAGCAGTTGAAGAAGATAGAAGGGAAGAATTAGACACACATCGGACAACCCAGGGTAAGGGTTGTAAAGGACACATGGCACATGAGCATACCGTCCAATCACAAGAATGGGCGGAGCAGAGCCCCAAAACAGAATGTAGCTTCCTGAGTCGGAGTGAAAGAAGGCGTCACCCCTTAGAGGAATCAAGCCACCTAATGGGAGGTGAAGGCAAAAAGCCCAACCTGAAAAGGTTGTCGCAGGACAGGAAGGACGGAGGGGCGTTAAGGAATCTGCGGCTAGACTATGTCTCTACCAGATACATCGTTACCGAAGGTAAGAAACTTGTTCATCTGATAGAGACGTCTAGCCGCAGAGTCCTTAACTTAGAATAGATACCAAAGCCATACCCCTAGAGGAGGCGGGACTGCGACTGAACCTCACAAAGGTCCAGAGAGAACCTAGACGTCAATAACATGACCAAAAGAGTGTTATGAACTTAAGGGCGAAACACAGTGGGGACAGAAGTGACAGCTCAGCCAACCACCAGATCCCTAAGCCCTGAAGAGAGCAGGGAATCAAGGGGAGGCGAGGGCACCACAGCCCATCCAGAATAACACGAAAACCCCCACATGTAGAGGGGATGAGAGAAGGAAAACACCAAGCCAGAATGCTTGTGCCTGATTGAAAAAATGCAGGAGGCATGAAGGATCCACAGTATCCAAGGTGTCGACAAGAAGCCAGAGCTAGCCCCAGCTAAATAACTCAAACAGCGTAAAAAACTGTTAAACCTGCTCCTGTAAAGATACAAAGGCAGCAGGATACTGACCCCCGCCCAGCATGGGCCGACATGGAAGAAAAATACACCAAGCAAAGAAACTGGCGTAAAAAGATAGTTCAGCACCTCGCAGGAAGTAGAACTGAACCTTATGGCGCGAAAGAACATCAGGATGCGGCAGTCGACAAGCCAACCCAAAGGACAGGTTAAGTGGTATGGTGGAGAGAACGCGTAGCTCCCTCACATGTACCACAGAGGAAGGGTACTGCGGAGACCCTTGCCAGTCAGACATGTGGAGAGCATTGAAAGGATGACCCTACACAGCCCGAAAGACGCTCATACGCGGCCAGGAGGAACACCAGGAAGCAAGACAGCAGGAACAGCTGAGATGCGCCGAATCGCAAGAAGGCAACGGGCCCACACAAGCCATGAGGAAGAACATGGCGCAGAAACAGCCTCAAGAAGATGCTGAAACCCGACCAAACCCAGGCACTAGGGTATGCCCAAAAGTACCCGCAGTTATACAGAAAGTGGAACTAGGCCAGGCTATAAGCAACGTCTGCCGTCAGTCCAGAAGAGAGAGAACAGTCCCCTCGCAGGACAATTTAGAAGAAAAGACAAGCCTAACAAGAGAGTACTTAGGACCAACTCACGGGTCCTAGATGCCAGAAAGAGCGGGGGTTCAAGGAGAACCGTCTCCACGAGTCCGCCACATTTAAGAATGCTAGTGGAACGTAGAAATCCCTGCGCGAAAGCAGCGGGGGATGTGGAGAAAACTGTTGGAGAATAAGCCAAAAGGCCATAACAACCTACAACAGAGAGGTCCACGGCAACTCCCTACTTGGGAGAACAACCCAGAAGGGGCTGGCGCCAAAAGACGGACCATAGGACAAAAGCAAGATGCCAGGCTATGCGAGGTAGATACCACACAGCATAGACCTAGACCCGGAGTCCAAGCATTACAGACAACAGAGCGATGCGACCCTGCGGGACGCAGTAAAAGGAGGTAAATGAGCCCCAGAGAGATACCCATAATGAAAACTCCACAGGAGCGTACAAAGACAAAGGCAGACACCTGCCACCAGCCAATACCCCACATAGGGCAAGGGTCAACCCCTGGCAAGAAGGGGGTCCTCTTGGCAAAACAGATAGTCAGAGGACTTGAAATCAAAAACAACCCAGCCATACGGCTATACAGACAATACAGAGGCACCAACCTGCCTCTGATAAAAACTGGTCCGTAAAGGAAGACCGCAACGAAGAAGAAAAGTCAATCAGTCAGTGGCACGGCAGAATTACAGTAGCCCTGACAGAAGCCTGGAGATAGCCGAGTCAGCGTGGGACCCAAAAAAGTCTATTCCATTAAACGGCATGTCTTGGAGGCTCTCCTGAATATTATCAGGGAAGCGACTGTCACGCATCCAGGCATGACGGCGCAAAGTCACCGACCGTGTAAGAACACGGCCCACAGAGTCTGTGGTATCCAGGGAAGAGCATATTGTAAAATGAGCCATTTCCTTGCCGTGAAGGACAAGACGGAGTAACTCAGGGCGCAATTCCTCCGGAAGGGAAGGGAGAAGGTTAGCCACAGAGTTCCAGAGTGCAGAGGACGCACGTGCAAACACACATGTAATGTTTAAAGCGCGGATGGCTGCGCTAGAAGAAGCAAAAAGCTGTCTTCCACATGCATCCAGCCACCTGGATTCCCGGGTGGGAGGAAACAAGGGCAAAGTGGAGGAGTCCTGCAACCCAAAAGCCGCCTGAATTACCAGGCCCTGAGCGGTAGGGTGGAGGGACGGGCAAAGTGGACCCCCAGGACGGGACGGTGCCTACCAGCAATGGCCCAATCTACCGGGGCTCCAGAAGAGGGCCATGCACACGCGCCATGCAGGGCTTCTAATAAAGCACCCCCAAGGGGTAGCAAGGGCTCCACGGTAATGGGCGCAAGATGTAGCAGATCCATTAAGGGATCGGGGATGAGGGGTACCACAGGAGGCTGAAAGCCGAGGATAGCAGTTGCCCAGTTGATAGTCCGTGCATAGGCGGCCCCTAGCTCAGTAGTCACTCTAGGAGGGGACAAGAGGCCATCTGTAGGAGACAGTTGGATGATGCGTTGCCCCAGACGTGGGATCAGGCTTAAAGCTTGGTGTGGGTTTGGACGTCGAGCCCGTCATTGCGTCTGAACCTGGCATCGCCGACGCCGGTTCCGCCATCCACGCAGGAAGCCGCCCAGAGCTATGCGCTGACTGGCAGAGTGTGCTAGAGCGACCAGGACGGTCTGGGCCACGGCCCAACGTCGTCGCCTCAGCTCCGGAGTCGGTGCACACAACCCTTGTCGGGGAAGGATCCGCCAACGAGGGCCCGGCCTGAGTACCCTCCGCCTCTGTGGGACCCGAAGGCATGGCAGGGAGAGAGGGGGACTCAAAGTAGGCCTGAAGAGCCTGGGAGTAGGCCTCCATTTGGGCGTGCGTCACTCCAACTCATGGAAAAGGAAGGTATGGAGGAGGTGACATCCGGGCGCCCGTAGCTGACCCCTTAAGAGAGGAATGGGCGCCAGCGGCACACGTACGAGAGGTGGACCTCAGTGGACGTTTGTGGCTCCGCTTACCTTTTTTAGGGTGCCGGTCGCGGGAGCGGCCTCGGGAATGAGCTCCCTCTGGAGAGGGAGAGCGGTGACGAGAAGAAGCTGGTCTGGACAGCCATGTGGCCAACAACTTGATACGGCGTTCCCGTAGGAACTTCGGCTTCATCTGTTGACAGTCGCCGCATTGTTTGGAATCGTGGTGCACACCAAGGCACCACATGCAAATAAGGTGCGGGTCAGTGCCAGACATCTGACGTGCACAGGCTTCACAGGCTTTGAAGCCGGAGGGCATTGCACACTGTTTCGGTCAGACACCAACGGTACCGAGAAAGCCCAAAACCAGACCAGAAACTGCTGGTTTCCAGGGTCCGCGTCGTGACGCGGAAAAGAAGAAAACTGATGTTGGTGTGCCGGGGCGGGGCATATATGGCTCCGCAGACGTCACGTCCACTGCGCAAAATTTTCCGGACCAGTCGGACTCCTGGGGATATTCTAAGTTAAGGAATCTGCAGCTAGACGTCTCGATCAGATTTATCACTATGAGAAAGACTTTTGTGAGTCACTAGACGCAATGGACAGCTATGCATCTGCTCAAAAGGGGTATACAAAAGGGAAGTGAGAACCAAATTAAGGTCTTACCATGGCATTACAAAAAGTTTGGTTTGGAACATATGGACAAGACCTTTAAAAAAACGCATTACAACAGGTGATTTAAATAAGGATGTTTGGTCCTGTAAATGCAAAAAGGCTGAAAGGGCTGACAACCTTTAACAGTACCCACAGGAAGTCCTTGCAGGGCTAAAGATCGAACAAAAAGCAGAACATATGCCAACTTGGCTTGTACTGGATCGGTATGGTGGGAATTCACCAGGTCATACATTTATCCCGCCCTCCAGCATAAGGAGATTTTGACCGGGGCCTCTAGAACGACATACATTAATTTGGGTGGGAGGTTGAAGCCAGTGAACTGTTGTCGCTCACTCACCATGCACAGAGTTGTAGATTGCACAGGCCCGATGCAGGACCCTACCCAGCTGCTGAAGATCTTCTAAAACCGGCAGGGCAGACTGATCAAAGGCAAGTACTCATGGCCAATAATTCCATGTGCTACACTCTTTTGACCCAATCTGGAGCCACAAGGACAGCTTGGGTCTGTTCGAAACCGATAGTCTTCAGATCACTGGGTGGAAGCGGCAGAGGAAGGAAGGAGTACAGGAGTCATGAGCTCCACTCTAGGCAGACTGTGTCTCCAAGTGAAAGTTTTTGGGGTAGTCCAGCACACAAATGTGCTGACATTATGCGCTTTTGGCATTGGCGTTCGGGTTCTCTCCATTGTTGGAAGACACCCTGCACCCCCCTCAGAGTGCAGTTGCCATTCCTGATTCGTTAGGTACCGGCAGATGATTTAATCAGCCATGACATTTACAGATCATGCCTTATGGTTAACGACCATCAAAACACCCTGCTGACTAAGACCGTTCCAGAGGAGCAGGGAATTATGGCACACGTTCAGGAATCTTTCCCTGCTCTCCTATTTGCAGTACCACAAGATGGTGGTGTTGTCCAGGAGGACCTAAATTAGCCTCCCTCTAAAGGATGGTAGGAAGGCCTTCAAAGTCCAGAACATGGCCTACAACTCCAAATCATTGAAGTGGAGGTAGGTCTCCATTGGAGACCAGATACCTCTCACTTCCACATCTCCCAGTTGACCTCCCAAACTCAACAGCAATGCATCTGTGACAACAGTCAGTTCTGGATGGATTAGGGAGAGGAGATTGCTGCCAGTTCAATTGTAGTCAAGCAGCCACCACTGCAGGGTTTTGTCAGTTTCATCTGGCACCTAAATAGAATCTGTCAGGCTCCCTTTGTGCTGAGCCCACTGAGACTTAAGCTCCCATAGCAGAGCCTGTATGTATCATCTAGAGTAACCAACAAGCAGGAGGCCAAGAAGTCTCAAAGGCACTCTCACCAAGACTCAGAACCGAGGCTCAAACATTGGGATCAAAGACTGAATGTCCTGGACTCGATCAGGAGACAAACCTTAAAAGTGCATGATAGCAGAAAGGCTCCAATGAATTGGAGCCTCTAAAAAGAAGTCATGTGGGACTTCAGCACGTTCATCAACAAACTCCAAGATGTTAGAAGGTTCACTGCTGTCTGAGGATGGTCTACAACTGACTGTGGTGAAACCGCCATCAACAGTGAGTTTGAGGTTGGGGACAACTGGCATCACCAAACTCAGATGGTGTGATACAACCAACGCCATGACTTTGTAAACACCTGAGGGGCACTAGTGAGATGGAAGGGGAGTACAGAGAACTGAAAATGTTCTGGGGTCACCTTAAACCATAGATAATGCCTGTGAGACTGCAGAACAGGAATGTGAAAATTGGGGCCCTGCAGGTCCAGCGCTACCATCCTGCCTTCTGGATCCAGTGTAGACAGAACTTGAGCAAACGTGAGGATCTTAAATTTGCTGTTCTTCAGGAAGAAATGGAGAGGGTACAGATCTAAAATAGGACAAAGTATTCCATTCTCCTTTGGCACCAGGAAATAACAGGTGTAATAAAAGTTCACAATTTCCAATGCCAGAACCCTCTCTATGGTTCCTTTGATCAAAAGAGGCAGGTTTTCTTGTCACAGAATGGACAAATGTGCTCCAAAAACCGCTCTAAGGTGGACATGAAATCTGGCAGGTCAAACAGAAATGGTAGCATAGAGCCTTGTTGCATAATTCGGAGCACCCACTGGCCAGTTGTAACGCTATGCCACCCCTGTAGGTAATCACTTATCTTGCCTTCTACAGGATGGACATACTGTGGAAGTCAAACTAAATCAGCTTGGGGCCAGAAGTGGGGGACGTTGAGGACTGTGCAGTACACTGCCCCTGTATGCCTGGACATTGTCAGATATGACCTAGGCCTAGAAAGGGCTGTGGGTCTGTTGCTGGAGTAGCGGGCACTGGTGTTGTCTTTGCAGTGGAACCCCTTCCAAAGCCTCGAAAGGGATGAAATTGCTGGTGATACTGCTGCACCAGGGTGGAAAGATAGAGAGGCGTGCTGTGACCCTACTTTCCTACCAATATTGACTCTACCTTCTCACTGAAGAGATTGGTGCCATCATATGGCATGCCTATCAACAACACTTGGATGTGACCTGAGAAGACTGTGGATCGCAGGTGTGGAGCAGAAGTACAAAGCTGGTACCAACTACCATGCCTAAGCTGACAATAGTGTCTAGCCAAGAAAGGTTCGTACAGTTTACTGCATCCTGGGCATCTTGGATGATTTGCAGTAAATGTGCTTGAAACTACCGTAAATAAATCTCACTTACCATACCCCACAAAGCCGGTGAATATATGTCTACGAGCCAGCTATCGCTGACCAAACACTGTCCCTCACAAATCCATGTACAATTTCATGGCATCATAATATTGGACATCTTCTCCACTGTCATTTCCATGATTATTTTGGCTTTGGGCAGAGTGTGAGCCAAACAAGATGTGAAGGCCTTGGGATGGTATTCTAGAAGGAGACGTTTTCTGAGTCAGAATGAGGCAGGACCGTTAGTGGTGTACGATGCGCCTTTGGTCGAAGTTGAGTCTGATTCATTTTCAAAGTCTGACAAGACAACCAGGTTTACCGACAACATTAAGGCTGGTGTTGAGGTGGAAAGGACCGGCATGGGCCAAGGTGAGATAATTTAAGTCAGGTTAGGTACTAGACCTGGTTTTGGGGCAGACCCTGCATGGGCACAAGACAAGTAGCCAGCAAGGAGGTCGAATCTGCTGATGGTAACCCAACTGCGGGCCTCCTCAGATGCATGGGGCATGAACACGCACCAGAGGAACCCAGCAGGGTGGCAAATATGCACAGCATGGCTTCTATGAAAGCCTCTGACTGCTGCACTGTCGCTGAAAGATCAGAAAAGAGGGGTACATTGGGACAAGTTGTGGGGTTGGTTATTCAGTAAGGGACTGTGCCCCTCGACGCACATGCAACTTCCCACGATGAGTGGCGGGGCAGGGAAGAATCCTGCTTCGACATCTTACTGTTTTTTTTCTTGGACTTACCGGACAGCTTCGACTGGGAAGATAATTATGATTGGTCAAAAGAACATTCAGAGGAGCAGGTCCGTGCTCTCAACGTTAGCAAGACTTACGTGCTTTCCACCATTATTCAGCATTATAGAGATTGGCTTTGTGTTCCCAGATCACTAATTTGTGACGCACAAGTTACTTACTTGTGTAAGGATATATCTGTAAGAGACATTAGTTAGTGATAGATTCCTTACCTTCGAATATCCCCAGGAGTCAGACTGGATCCGGAAAGTTTTCGTCAGCAGTACCCATGCGCGTCGGTAGGCGTCGTCGTGCGGCTCCATGTACGTCGTTGGCGTCGTAGTCGCCGAGATGATGTCATCTGAGCTGCTTAGACGTGCCGACGTCAGTTCTGTACACAACTTGCCGCACCAGAAACAGAGCCATGCCAGAGACCGACTACTGGTGCATTAAAACTAGGGCCCTGAAAGGTATGACCTCAACCCTAGAGACCAGTTCACAGAACAGGGAGGATGGGCGGGCGGTAAGGAATCTATCACTAACTAATGTCTCTTACAGATATATCGTTACACAAGTAGGTTACTTGTGCATCTGAAAGAGACACGTTAGTGATAGATTCATTACCTTAGAATACATACCCAAGCAATACCAACCCCGGTGGTGGGTCTGCGAAGTGAGATTACACCAGAAAGTCACAGAGAACCGAACGGCCAAATAAGCCGTCTCTCCGGACTTGACTGTCAAGGCAATAGAGCTTAGTGAAAGTGTGCAGTGAGGCCCACGTGGTCACCTGACAGATGTCACGCAGTGGGACATCGCATCCCAATGCTGTAATAGCTACCGTCGCCCTGGTCGAATGGGCGCGCAACCCTACCGGAGGCTCATTTGTAGCCAAAGAGTAACATGCTTAAATACACGAGACAACCCAGCGGGAGATAGATCTCTTGCGCACAGCCTGGCCTTTCTTGGCACCCACGTAGCCAACAAAGAGCTGGTCATCCACCCGGAATGGTTGTGTGCGGTCGAGGTAGAATGAAAGCGCACGTGTGGTCCAGACAGTGGAGCCTCACTTCCTCTCTGGAAGGGCGCGGAGGTGGAAGGAAAGTGGGCAAAGAGACAGTTTGCCCCAGAGGAAAGGCAGTGACTACGTTTGGTAGAAAGGAGGGACGTGACTGAAGCACAACCTTGTCCGGATAAACCGCCAGGAAAGGAGGTTTACACGAAAGAGCCTGGATCTAACTCACAAGCCTAACGGAGGTTATAGCCACCAGGAAGACAGCGTTCAAAGTTAAGAACCGTTATTAAGAGGCTCAAAGGGAGCGCACAGTAAGTATGTGAGAACCAGGTTCAATTCCACGGAGGCATCACAAAAGGAATAGGAGGGAAAAGGTGAGTAATACCTTTGAGAAATCTATTGTCAACAGAGAGAAGGAACAATAGGACCTCAGAAAGATGGGCAGAAAGGGGATCTACAGCTTTCGCTGTGCACCATGCCACAAACTTGTTCCACTGACAGGCGTATACAGTTTTATTTGATGGACGTCCAACTGCCAGAATCACATTACAGACTTTAGGAGGTAAGTCAAATGGAATCTAACTGTCGCCGCTGAATCTCCATGCAAGGAGTTTGAGGCAGGACAGGTTCGGGTGAAGGACCGTCCCCTGGTGCTGCGACAGGAGATCCTCCCGAAGAGGCAGTCGGATTGGGGGATCCACACTCATACCAAGTAGCCCACGATACCAACCCCTTTGAGCCCAGTCCGGTGCCACAAGAATGACTTGGGCCCAATCGCGCCTAAACCTATTCAGCACTCTGGGCAGAAGTGGTATAGGCGGAAAGGCGTGTAACAGACCGCAACTCCACTCGCGCCGAAAAGCGTCGCAGAGCGAGGGACGCCTTGGAAACTCCAATGTGCAGAACTGATGACATTGCGCGTTCTCTTCGGTGGCGAATAGATCTAACCAAATCTCTCTGCTGAAAGAGACCTCGCACCACGTCCGAGTTCAGACACCATTCGTGATCCATCAAGCACCGGCGGCTGCATTCGTCCACCCTGGCGTTCAGAGACCCTGCCAGGTTTTAACCACCAAGGTAATGCCTTGATGTTCCAGCCATGTCCAGAGGTGCAGAGCCTCCTGACATAGGGTCCAGGACCCCACTCCGCCCTGTTCGTTGCAATACCACATGGCGGTGGTGTTGTCCATGAACACCTGCACAACACTTCCCCGGACAGAGGGAAGGAATGCCTTCAGTGCAAGTCGGATCGCCCGAAGTCCAAAAGGTTGATATGGAGCCGGGACTCCGCCGGAGACCAGAGTCCTCTGATCTCTGCCTCTCCCAAGTGGCCTCCCCATCCCAGGAGGGACGCATCCGTCATCACTGTGTGCTCCGATTGGGGAAGGGAGAGGGATCTGCCATTGACCCAATCACGATTTGTGAGCCACCACTGCAATTGCCGTGCAGTGCCCTCCGAGATCTGGACATGATCGGACAGGGTGCCCTGATGCTGCGCCCACTGGAACTTCAGGTCCCACTGCAGAGCCCGCATGTGTCATCTGGCATGTGTCACCAGCAGGATGCAGGAGGCCATCACGCCCAGAAGCTGGAGGGTCATCCTGACTGAATCCCGGGACAGAGGCTGAAAGATCGGAATCATAGACTGAATATCCCGGACTCGCTGCGCAGGAGGATAAACCCGAAACAGCGTCAAATCCAGAACCACTCCGATGAAGGGGAGCTTCTGAGAGGGACTCAGGTGCAACTTCGGCATGTTGATGGAGAACCCCAGCAAATGCCGGAGGTCGGCCGTAGTCTGAAGGTGGTTGACGACTGCCTGGGGCGAGCCCGCCTTCAACAGCCAGTCGTCGAGGTAAGGGATGACTGACACCCCCGACATGCGCAGGTGAGCTGCGACCACCGCCATCACCTTCGTGAACACCCGAGGGGGGCTGGTAAGACCTAAGGGGAGCACGGCAAACTGAAAATGCTCCTGGCCTACCGAGAACCGCAGGTAACGCCAGAGGGCCGGCAGGACGGGGATGTGAAAATATGTGTCCTGCATGTCCAACGCTACCATACCGTCTCTAGGGTTGAGGGCAGCCAGGACCTGAGCCAGAGTCAGCATTTTGAACTTCTCCTTCCGGAGGAAGCGATTGACGTTCCGGAGGTCCAAGATGGGGCGCAGGCCCTCTTTGTCCTTCTTGGGGACCAGAAAGTAGTGGGAATAACAACCACTCCATACTTCCGGCCCAGGAACGCACTCGATGGCCCCCTTGGCAAGAGGGCCATGACTTCCTGCTGGAGAAGTACCAAGTGATCCCCTGACATGCGGTGGCACCGAGGTGGCATGGCTGAAGGGGAGGACTGAAAGGGAAGGGAGTAACCCCTGCGGATGATCTGCAACACCCAATTGTCCGATGTGATATCGCGCCAGTGGGGGAGGTGGTGGCGGATCCTGACACCCACCGGCGTGGGGTGCTCCACAAAGCACGGATTAGGAAGGTTTGGAGGTAGAAGCAGCGGGGACGGAGGTGGGCTGACCCCCACGCTGATTCCCAGACCCGCCCCTGCGGAAGACGTGTCTGCGGCCACGCTGAGGCTGGTTCTGCACAGGCTTGCTGAAGGAACGTGCCTGGGCGCCCCTGCCATGACGACGAAAGGAACGAAAACCAGGAGTGGCCGGGCTCTTTGCGGAAAGACCAAAGGACTTGGCTGTGGCTCTTGAGTCCTTAAAACTCTCCAGTGCACTGGCGGCCTTATCGCCAAACAGGCGAGTGCCATCAAAGGGAATGTCCATAAGCGAGCTTTGGACATCTGGCGAGAACTCGGTAGATCTCAACCAGGCGTGGCGACGAAGCGCCACAGTCGTAGAAATCGGCCAACCCAGAGAGCCAGCGGTGTCCAAACCATAACGAATGGCGAACTTAGCCGCATCCTTACCCTCAGCAACCGCTTGGGACAGCACAGCGTGGGTCTCCTCAGGACACTGAAGCAACACCTGCACAACCGTATCCCACACCGCGAGGGAATAGCGGCCCAATAAGCAGGCGGTGTTCACTGACCGCAGCCCCAAGCTGGCCGAAGAGAACAACCGCTTACCGAACTGTTCAAGCTTCTTAGAGTCCTTATCAGGCGGAGCCGTGGGAAAGGCACTCATTCTTCGAGGCTTGGATAACCAAGCTCTCAGGCGTAGGATGAGTGGTCAGAAAAGCGGGGTCACCAGGCGCCGGGCGGTGACGCCTGGTGACATTCTTATCTACAGGGGCCCCTGTGGGTGGTCGCGACCAAGTGCCCAACAAGACGTCAGTGAGGGCGTCGTTAAATGGGAGCAGGGGCTCCGACGAAGTGGACGCCGTCTGCAGCACCTCAGTGAGGAGATTAGTTTTAAGGGCCACCGTAGGGAGATCAATGTTTAGAACGTCAGCTGCCCAACGGAGCACCATCGTGTAGGAGGCGCCCACCTCCATGGTAGGTGGGGGAGAGGCAAACCCCGGGTCAGAGGAGACGTCGAGGTCGCCGGCGTCCTCAGAGTCGTCCACCCAGTCCTGCTCGGAGTCACATTAACGGGCAAGAGGGTCCTCGGACCGTTCTCCACCTCTGTCACATGGGGAACAAGTCGCAGCGGGAGAGCTGGGGCCGGAGAAGGAACAAACGGCATCGGAAACGGTGCCGGCTGAGGCCGAGCCAGTGCCGCATCCCAGTGCGGATCCCAGGCCGGAACAAAATGGTCCTGGAAACTGGGCAAGGGAGGGACGAAGGGCACCCACTGCAGCGCCGGGGGCGGAGCCGAGGGTGGCGCTGGGGCCGGAACCGGCAGTGCTGGTCCTAGTGGCGCCGGGGCCAGAGCTAATGGCGCAGGATCCTGTGGCGCCGAAGCTGGAGCCACCGGCGCTGCCGGCGGCCCAACAGGATCCGGACACGGGACCGCGGGGCCCGAAGGCGCGCCGGCGGGAGCCCGAGGCCTAAAGAGACGGTCCATGGTAGCAAGAAATTCTTGCACCGGTTTGGGAGTCATTGAAGGACCCGGGTAAGGCGGGTAGGCCGCGTGACTCCAGGGCTCCAAAGGAGCCGCAGGGGCAGAACCCCTGTCCTCCTCGTCCGCATCCGAGGACCGACAGGGGGACGTCGGAGAGTGAACTCGCTTCTTCGACTTCTTTTTGTGTCGTCTCCAGAATCCAAGGGCGAAGACTTGGAGCCCGAGGATCGACGACTGCGGCCCCGCGAGCGGTCCCTGGAACAGTCCCTGGACCGGGAACAGCACTAGTACGAGTGCCGGCCTCCAGCAGCTTCCGGCGCCGCTCCCTCAAGGCCTTCGGTGCCATGGCCCGACAGTCCCGGCAGGACCAGGAGTCGTGGTCAGTCTCCAGGCAGTAGAGGCAAACATCGTGGGGGTCTGCCACAGACATATTGCGACGGCAGGCCCCACAAGACTTAAATCCAAGCATCCCTACGTGCACCAAGGAAAAAAGGAGACAAAAAGACTCAAAAAGGGTAGTCAAAATGTGGATCTGCGCTTGCTGGCGTGGAAAAAAGAAAGAACTGACGTCAGCGCGCATGAGTGGCGCCTAAGTAGTCTCCGTGACGTCATCTCGGTGCTTACGACGCCAGCGACGGAGGCAGAGCCGCACGACGCCACCTACTGACGTGCAAGGGTACTGCTAGCAAAACTTTCCAGATCCAGTCTGACGCCTGGGTATTATTCTAAGGTAAGGAATCTATCACTAACGTGTCTCTTTCAGATAAGTACATAAAATCGGGTTTAAGCAAAGTGCATAGTGCCCAGTGAACGTACAGCTGTGTGGAGAAATAAGTTAACACAAATACACGTTTCTTCATCTCATTGTTGGAGATAATGGTAAGCTGGGATACAGCGGCATAGGTTTCGAAGTCTCATAAAAGGAACAAGGAAAGTTTTAGTGTGCATTTTATAGCCGTCACAGAATAACTAGATAAGGGGGCAGCCACGATCTTCCTGCAAAAACTATTTTCTTCCCTCTGTAAGGCCATGGCCATGCATTCGGTAAAACCCTAGATTCCCGCACCGTAAGAAGCTATCAGAGCGCACTGAGTGGCGTATGTTTGCAACATAGGGGCCAACTCCCTTCCACAAGAAGTGTGTGGCAGACTAAGGAGCGCTGGGAGGAGAACACCATTTACACATTTGGAACATCGGAATTGCTCAGGGTTAACAGAGTTCTGTGCTTGTTAATGTATAAGATAAATAGCAATGGGGCGAGCACACATGCTTGGCGGACTCCGCGCCCAATACTGATTCCATCTGACACCACCACTGTGGCCGCACCTGACCCTAACTTTTGTGTTTGTGTGCAATGAAACTAATGAATGCACAATTGTCACATCAAGTCACATCTCAAGGAGGAGTTGCCTTAGCTTTGACCGATTTACACAGTCAAAAGCCATGGACAAGTCCATGAAGGCTAGATGTAGTGAGGTCTGCCTTTCCACTGTGTTTTTACCGATGACTAAATTCAAATTTAGGCATTGCTCTACTGTGCCAATACTGGTACGACATCCGTATTGACAGGTGTTTAAGATGTTGTTGTCCTCGACCCACTCTCGTATCCTATTGTAAAGGACCCGCCCAAGAACTTTAGCAGTGATATCAACCAATTAAATGGGTTTGGAACGGTCCCCCTTTTTTGAAAATTGGGACAATAACAGAGCTCGCCCGTGAGATGGGTATGGTAGAGTAACTTAGACTATTAAAAACACTGATCAATAAAGGGGCCCAGCGGTTCAGATTGTATTGGATTATTTCTATGGGAACACCATCTGGCACCGGGGATTTTCCCCGGTTGCTCTACTGTATGGCTACAGTAACCTGCTGTAGGCAGACCTGTAAGAATGAAATCAGATCCTTGCATTCTGGCATTTTGAGTTTTGGGTCAGTAGCTAAATAAATCTGGGAAAAATGGGTCACCCATGCCTCACTGTCTATGTGGTAACTAATGGAGGTAGATATCTGACCAAAAGATACAGCTTTCTGAAAGGATTTGCTATCTTTTGAACGGGCCGTATGCATTAGTATATCCCACTGCTGGGTGATAACTTCATCCCGTCTATGAAATGTTGCTATTTTATATTGCTTCTGCAAGGTGGTTACAGCACAGTGGTCTCTAGGCTTCTTATTTAGGGCTCTACGCAAGAGACGGTTAGACAGGGAACACTCATGATCAAGCCACCACGGGGTCTGCAGCGCTGGTCTATGCCGTTTGCAGATAGACTGTCTGATCTTATTGCAGAATGCCACAAAAGAACTGACTATCATACTTTGGCCTGTGGCCTCCGCGAGGCATCCCATGACTAACTCAGTATTTTCGGTTATTAATTTCCTCAGAGGTTGGGGTGGATATGAGAATCTCCAGGTGAGTCTTAGATTGTCTGTGGACAAAGATAGGTTATTGAGACCTGCTAAAATATGAAAATCCTTTTATATTGAGCACCCAATACTCTCAACAGGGTTATGATCACGGAAATTTGTGTTGATAATGGTGGTGTATGATAAAAAATGAATCAAATGTCCGTAAAGAAAAATATAGTCTATTACTGAGAAACAATTCCTCCCCCTTAAAGTGGGCAGGCCCGGGTTGTTGATTGCAGCCATTTCCATCTCATTTAACAGGTCAGAAGAGGCGAGAAAGACCTCCAGCTCTGTGTCCCTCGAGTCCCCTCCCACACCAGCATCTGAGACTTCGCAATTGAGAGTATTTGACAGCTTAGCGTTGAAGTCTCCAGCCATGCACAAGTACATGTGCTGTCCCTCATTAGATTCTTGCGCCGCAATGGTGGAAATGTAATCAAACATACTTGGGAATTTTTGATTAGGCACATTAAGAAAATCATTATTGTAAAAGTTAATAAGGTACACAGTCAACGCCGCCTTAAAAAGTACCCCTTGGAAGTTGTTGCCTGGTGAATTTAAAGTCTCTGCGTGGCCGCCGAGCTGCAGGTTAATCTATATAGTTAAACCTTGATGCTTGCCTTGAAGGGGATGGAACAGCTGGTATGCTAAAGCACAGGAAGCCCTCAAATGCTTTATGGTTTGTATCTCAATTTTATTGCATTAGCAAAATATGGTAAGATCCTATGAGCAGTAGCTGGAAGTGCTATCTTGGTGCGAAGTCCTGCAATATTCCAGCTTATTATCCTCACCAGGCGGTGTTTGACCAGCATGGGGTCAGTTGGAAGTATATTTTTGGGGCACTAACACTTTGATTGTAGCCAGACATTCAAGCTCAACCAATGCTACTGGTTTAGGTAGACAGCATGTACCTGGTACTAGGGCATTATAGTTATGGTACAGTGTTCATTTGCAGTCCCAGGCCTGATTGACTGGGCTTCCTCCATGGTAGGCCTGGACACATCCTGTCAATCAATCTCGTTACAATCTATTAGTGATGCATACCTGTTGTTACCGGTTAGGCCCCAAAGTGGCGGAGGGTGGTAATCGTTTGGTAGAGAGCGCACTGCTGGATTGGGAAGCTTGTAAAAATAACCCAGTGGCCGTGTGGCAATATTGGATTTCGTTGGTGCCCTTGCTGTATTTCTACCTAGTAGTCTCTGCACACTACTTGGACGCCTAAAATTAACAACGATGCAGTCACTAGTTAGGTCTTTCGGTACGTGGCCAACCCAGCGTACCCGCCAAACCATTAGGATCTCGTTTTCTTCTGCAATGTTAAAATTCCTATTCACCCCAAGCCAATGAATTACCTTGTTTCGTGCCTGGTCTCAAGTCTCGGTTTGATTAATTTTCAAGGCTGCTACTCCTGCCAGTATCTTCCCATATGGGCAGGCTTCTGGAGGAAGATTTGGGTAATTGTGCTGGGCTTTATGTCCGTAGCTCTGGCAATGTTACTCTGAGTGGCTGCTGCAGACGGGGGACAATTATATGGCGTACAAGTACAAACTGGTGATACTTAGAGGAGCCAAGCAACTACAAGAATTGACTTTCTTTGGTGCGGCGTCTTCCATACTGGTTATTTACCACGGTGGATGAGTATTCCTCTGTCGTCCCTATTGGTGGTCTCCACCACTGGGCTACGTTTCTCGGCTATAGGTAGGCCAATGACCGGAGTTATTTCTCCCAAACTGCTCCAAATGCCCCATAGATATAGTCTGCGTTCCGAATGGCTGTTTCATTGCTTACTACCCACATGGCTCTCTCTAACATGGTATAGACACTTGTGGGTCTATGCGGCGGGATGGAGCACTCA
This sequence comes from Triturus cristatus, assembly GCF_964204655.1. Taxonomy (NCBI): domain Eukaryota; kingdom Metazoa; phylum Chordata; class Amphibia; order Caudata; family Salamandridae; genus Triturus; species Triturus cristatus. Next base: position 339,669,381 of record NC_140592.1, on the reverse strand, counting down.
GTCGCTTTGTCTTTTTTTGCCCATAGTTTTGAAAGACTAAATAAGGGCCCTTTTCCTGCAGTGTGTCCAATTGGTGTGATCTCTAGGTTTGCGCTTGTTAGCGAGGTGAACCAGCCCTGCCTCGGGCGGCCCACGTCCCATGCTGCAGGGTTCATGCGGCGCTTGAATAGCGTCAGTGTCCGGGGCCCCTCCTTAGGTCAGCGGAATGCAGGGATACGAAGTCCCACCCCAGCAGGGCCTCACAAACACTCTGGAGCAGTCTTTGCAGGTAAAATCAATGCAGGCAGAGAAACTGCCGATGAGTGGGGAGCGCTCATTGGCGGTTTATCTGCGTGCATTGATTTTACCCGCAAACACCGCTCCAGAGGGAGGCCCTGCTGGGGTGGGACTTCGTCCAACAGCATTCCCCTGCCCTATTCTTCCAATTCGGTTTGGTAATATTATTGTTTTGCATTTTGCTTTGGTACTGCATAAATACTTTACACACTGCCATAAGTTAAGGTCTCTGCTCTGAACAATGGCTACCAGAGGACTGGGTTCAGGTGACTTTAGAGACTTTAAGGGTTCACAGAAGAGTTGCGATTATCCTTGTGGTGGGCCGCCACCCACTACAAATAATAATCCATTTTCTTACATTCCCAGTGGTATATTTTTGGTCAACCCCAAAATATATTTATCCAGAATAAGACACAGATGCACACCATATGTATATTACTGTAATCCAATATGTATCTAAACACTCAGATATAACCATTTCATCATCTCAATGAAGAAATTTCCAGAATAGTCGTGGATCATTCAGAAGATACTTTAATTTTTCTTTCCGGACATGTGGCAGCCAGCCAACGCGCGTTTCGCCCTAAACAGGGCTTCCTGAAGGCACAATTATATAAAATCGTTGGTCCCAATCTGACAATCAGTGTCCATTAAGCATCACTTCCAGTTAGTGTAGTATCAGCAACTTCTGCCCACTTAAAATTTCTGTATTTAGTCAATGTCGTTAATAAATGTACTTTCTATAGTAATCCACTTCCTTTTGTATATGTCTTGGAGCCTTGATAAGTTCCATCGCGCAAATTACGAACAGCGTCCCAATGCTCTCAAAAATCCGGCGTTGGTACGCCCTGTTTAGGGCGAAACGCGCGTTGGCTGGCTGCCACATGTCCGGAAAGAAAAATTAAAGTATCTTCTGAATGATCCACGACTATTCTGGAAATTTCTTCATTGAGATGATGAAATGGTTATATCTGAGTGTTTAGATACATATTGGATTACAGTAATATACATATGGTGTGCCTCTGTCTTATTCTGAATAATATGCTCTGGTGCAGGGTTAATGATCTTCAATTTTCTCTGTTTATCCAGATTGTTACACTCTAGGTGGATGAGTGTTTGACACTAAGATTGCACCCACGATTTAATTTATTGGCATAGCGTTACCTTGGAGACACATTGATGTGCAGATCGTTAAAAGCAAATCCACCACAGTTTTCTTAATAATATAACCCAAAATATATTTACTTTGCTATCTTTTTCCCCTGGAAAGTGCCCTGAGCCCTATTTACAGAATCCTAAAAGTCCATTCCTTTTTACAGCGATACATTTTCTTATTCATATCATAAGCTTTTCATGACTTTCAAGCCGCCTCTTCTGAATTTCACACACATCTTATTTAGTCAATCCCTTCTCTTTACTTAAATATAGTCGGGGAACAGATATAGTGCGAAAAAAGGGGGTACTAATCAAGTACCAAGATAGGAAAAGGTCTTCAAGCGGAACAGTGCCTGGTCATCTCTGGTGAAGAAGTAACAGAACTTTGTACTCCTAATCCTCAGCCTACATCGCAAAGTTAAGGGCTGTCCTAGCGCGCCAGAGACCCCACGTTTGCGGATTCTTGGTATAAGAGAGTGTTGCACATTCGCTTGGTGTGCAGAACCTTTCCACTGCATGGGTATAATCAGTGCTTGAAATGCAAAAATAGAAGTGGAGGTACTCTGTACCAGAGTACCTGCTTGTTTCTGAGAAGTGCCGGTACTCTCCCTCTCAAATTAAAAAAGTGCTGGTACTGCGTACCGGACAATACCGGCCTATTTAAAGCACAGGGTATAATGTTATTGCTACATCGTGCAACCCCCTATTCGTCATGAACTATGGCACAGAGCGGCGTTTCCCACTGACTTTACCTCGGACTGATGCTTTTTCTATGTCCTCAAATCCGTTCCTTGGACTCACTCTTAGATGTGCAAGCCTCAGTAACTATAGAGAAGCAAAAAAAAAGTAACAGACCATTTTCTTTCTACATTTTATTATTTCAAACCATGTGAACAATTTCATAAAACATCATGTGATAAAAGCTACGCTGCATCCACATTTACTAAAAAGTCCCCACAACATCCCTTACAGAAGAGGAAAGGCGGGGGTCGGGAGAAGGGGCGGAGCAGAGATGTGCCACTCCGCTCTACATATAGCAGTCTATGCTCCAGCGATGAGTTATGGGGGGGGGGGGGAATGATGGGGGCATAGCCTGACTTTGGGGCATATACAGCAGCCTCGTCTGAAAACCAATGTGTGTTAATGTCAGCAGTGAGAAATTGGGAAGATTGGACTGAGAAAATGAGGACATCAAGTTCAATAATCTCCAACAAATTTACAGAGAGGAAAAGACCCAATTCTTGTCATTTCTGTGGGAAAAGTTGAAATGTACAGATATATTCTCGCATGAAAAAAATGTATGGTTTTGCTCAAAACTGAGCGAAACCTACAGAAGGAAATAAACACAGAGGACAAGACATGCAAAGCGTTTTCATGTTCAGAAAGTGACGCAAATGTTGGCTCCACACCTAAGATGTCCTGTGGTTTCAAACCACCAAGACGTATCCATCTGAGAATACAAATACCAAGGAAACAAAGAGGAGCTATACATTTTTCTGCTCTTATATTTAACAGGGAGGAACGAGGGACTAGCAAAGATGTGTACAACATAGATCCAGGAAGGCCGGTCCTTTCCAGATTTTCAGGATAATCTCTATGTAAATTAGATGTATTTAGACACGCAGAAATTAGCACAATCTGCAGTTACTTTTTCTGAATCAAGTAACTGTGTTCGTAAGTAAATATGATCAACATCCTGGGAGGAGGGGAGTGTGGCTTTGAGGACATTTCAATCTTTAAACCGTTTCACAGTTTTTCATAATGTTGGCATCAAAAGATGTATGGATAATGGTTCAAATTCCTGAAGATGGCTGCTGTGCCTACAGGGGTCAGCATCGTTTCACCATAAAAAAAGGCTGCAGAAAATAGCAAAATGGTTGGCAAATGAATGTCAGAGTGGGCTCACAAATGTACACATTTTCAGGCACATATCTAAAAATGTTAACACATAAGAAGAGTTACCCAGTATCTAATGAGAAACTCTTCTATGCAGATTTGAGAAATTACAGCTTACATGTTGAATGGAGGCATGATTGTGTGGAGTCAAGACTACAGAATCACTGGTCGCGAGCCAGGCGATGCGTACAAGTACAAGCTGACGGGTCAGAACAGAGCCAGCTTGGGAAAAAGCAAATGACAGACCAGCCATTTTGGGATACAGAGAAACATGTCAGATATCAAATACAAATCCCATCCCCCTTAACCACCATATGGCTTGGGTAAGTATATTTGTAATATGATTTTTCAGGCACCCGTAAAGCTTAGATTAGTCAAATATCCATCTTACATTACTTAGAGTTCCTCGAAGGGCTGAGGGGCGGTTGGGGGGTGGGGTAGAAGGGGCAGCCTATTCTGTTGCCAGTTGTCCATGCTCGCTCTGGCTCTGCAGTCTTCATTCCCATGCTTGGCATACTCAGGTGTCACTATTTACAAATAAAGGTTACAGGCCACTTGAATAAGGCCCATTCAAAAGTGCCCAGGTTTGGCTGCTATGCTGCTGAAAGGCCTCCTTTGATTACAAAAATGTTTATTTTCACTACATATCTTGGGGGGCGATGCTATGAGTTACCTCTCATCCCCCGCTTGCAAACCAAGCCAGAGAAGATGAACCAGTGGCACTTCACCATCTGCTGTTCCTGTGCAGGGGAAGAAGAACTCAGCCTTACTTTCTAAATGGTAAGTATAAGATCCAAGTGTCAGACAGGGTTCTCTTAAGGCTGTAAATGCAAGTAGGAAGTCACATGTGCCTTTTTTATGCAAAGATACTCTCGCTGGGTGAGTGGCACTTAATGGGAGGCAGGTCATGGGTTGTTACACAGCAGATCAAGAAAGCAAATTTATGGAGAAAAATATTGTAAACATACGAGCAACATCCTGAAGGCACAAAACTGACTGCAGATTTTGGATCAAGACAGGTTGACCACTTAGAACTTTTACATTTTAAATATATATAATTTTCTTAGAAAGTATTTGTTATTCAAGCGAAGTAAATAAGAGTACATGTTTTGCCTTTAAATTAGACTTTTTTTCAGTAACTTTTTTTTTAATTTTGTGTTCAAGACCATCATTTTTTAACAAATGCCAGGCTAGGACATGCTAGAGTATTTTTTTTTTAAATCTCAATAAGAACAGGAAACCTCTACATTTTCAATTCAATATATCTTTCAGAGGCGCTGTAACTTATCCCAATATAATAAATCAAATTCTTTACTTTTAAAATGACAAATAATTTTTCATTAAAACATTTAGGCAAAGAAGCCTACAGGCTCACGGTTAAAAAACACAAAGGTACAGGAATAAACAAGCACGGGCAATGCCTTTATGGTGGGGAGGAAAAATAAAACAACGTACAAAATATATGACCAATTATTTCCTTAGACGGAATGTGTGAACGCCAGGCAACTGGAGAAGGGATTAGATTGAGGCGTAAGGTTGGAGTAGGGCGTCCAACAAATATTGAAATTCTGGCACTTGCCCCCCAAATTACTAAGTCTGTACTCATTTTAAAAGGATTTAAAAGCTGAAGTCTTGACACGATGCAGTCTATCCGCTTTCTCTCTGCCGCCTGTCTTGCATCATAGAAGCTGGTTCAAGTAATCCTGGAAGTAGAAGGAGGAAATGAAGAGATGAGGCGCACTACCAGAAATGGCTGGATTTTAACATCTATACAGGATGGGTTTTTTAAAAAACATGCCGCCCTCATAAAACATTTACAACATGGTTCCGCAGAAAGTTTTTTTATCCCCTATGTGGTATGGGGAGACAACAGTTTTTTTGGGGGGTGAAACTTCTTTGGGGTTCAGCGTAAGTAACACAAATATATATGTAGAAGCTTTTGTGATGTCATTTCCACAGAGATCGTCATCTTTTATGTACTGCACCTGCCATTAGTGTGGGCTCTGAGTGTTCCTGCCTTATCCTGGAAGACATGCAAGTACTTATGTATGTACACAAGGGTGCTGGTTCCTTGATCTGCATGAAAAGCGTTGGCGTAGGAAGCGCAGCAGTGATGTCACAGGTCGTATGGCATAGATCACATTTAGATGCTGCGATGGAAATGTCAGGAGGGGCACCTAGCCAAGAGCCACCCTACTCAAGGATCAGGATACAGAGAGCAGGGAGTTTGTGTGGATGCTGTGCGAGTTACAACAACGAGAACATAATTAAGGCTCCTGTTTTCTGTTTCTACTGATTTTTACAGATAAATACAGACAGAAAACATTTATTTTCTTGTCTGTATTTATTTTTAAATGAGGATAGAAACGGAAATTGGGTTGCTTTTTGAGTAATTCTAAATACTGTCTGCCATGACTGCCAGGTCAATAGCTGTGTGGATTGATAGGTAAGGGGTCTAAAAACAAAAGGAATTTTAGTAAAGAGGCTTTAACAGCAGTAGATATGCACAAGGTTGATACTGAAAATTGCATAATTCCTTGCAACTGCATTGATTTATCTTCTGCTGGTATTTAAAGCATGAGTGCATTTTTGCCGGTTTAAATAAAAATGGAAATATACTAATTTCAGCTTTATTTTTCCACAAAACCCAAAATAAAGGTTGATATAATTTGCAAAAAATAAATATGGATGGATACAGACAGAAATGTCAAAAAAATAAATACCATAAAACTTGGAGCCCTAAACATATATATTCTCCTGAAGAAGGACCACATTGCATCAGGACTAAAACATGTCACATTCTAAAGATCACTAATAGGATACTGATTCTGTGAAGATTTCTACTTAATTATAATCAGTAAGTTAGGAACCCGATTCACCGGGATATGGTGGACCATATGCAAAGTTCTTTACAAAACGTGCATAAGGCCCAAGTGAAAAATTAATAAGGGCATTTATAGATGCTTGGTCCGCAGTCGCATATCCAGTGAGGTGGGTCTGCACAGCAATTGGGCTGCTCACCAGGCGCTGCTTCAAAGCGTAGATTCAGTATGTTGATGGGGGGAAAGCAAAGTGTGTGCCCCAGGGGCAGTGCTAAATTTAAGCCAGTGGTTTCTGGTGCTCTGCAATTAATTGCCCACACCAGCACCTATGGCAGTCTGCCACACGGCGGCGCTGTCTGTCTAATTTAGCACAACAGTTTATTATTAACACAATGTGCATCAAAAATAACTAATACCTGCCACTCAAGCCACTTTTATTGCTTTGGGGGCCTGGAATAGTCTGAATTGTCACACTTGTAGTGTGATGGTTAGTTGTTTTGGTACTGGAGTCCGGAGCACTGGCAGGGACAATAGGTGGAGTAAGCGGCAGTGGCCTCCTGACGAGCGTCCTGTCACTCATTTATTTTTTGCAAATTAAGCATTTGTGTGCCCTGAGAATTTTACACAGCACAGATCACACGGGCCATGTTTTTCAAGCCCAGAAAATGTGGCAACAAGATGGTGTCTCACAAAACTACTATCGCCCTAAACATCTTTTATGCTTTCTGATGAAAAGGGACTGTATGGTACCAAAGCAAACAACCTTCTATAGGATTCAGAGACAGCCTTTAGATGTTTTTATGGAATTTTTGGCTTTCTGAGCTAAAAATCTCATGTGAATAACTGATTAGAATTGCACCATTCTTCCTCAAATCAGAAATGCCCAAGGTGACGTTTCAATGATTCTCACTCTTACAACAAATGCCTTAAATATTTGAGAGCTTCTCGTTGAAGAGCAGAAGCGCATTCTATTTGTTTAATCCGGAGTCTTTTGGCCTTGGACTGAGCTCTGTACCTTCTACCTGTACCTGGTCCGGCACAGTCGCAGCTCAGGATTACAGAAATGCTTCATCAACAGATCTCGATTCCCATTCTCATACTTAAAAATCCAGGATTATTCCGAATTCTTAGTCTTCCTATTCTTCAAGCCCTATAAGCAATGACTGGCACATATCTGAGTTATGGCTCTCCGACATTGTTTATTTCACTGCTTCTATTTTGAGTGGTTTTTTGGCATTTTTATATGGATCATTTGTTTTTTCAGGTTATGTTACACAAGACATACGCTGTTCATGTATTTACAGTTTCATACCTCGTTTTTTGGATTATGAATACCAAATTGAAAAAAATGTGTATAATTCATGTTATCTGTGACGTAACGGCACAAGTTGCCAGACTCGCATCCTAGTCAGATATACTTAATGCAATACATACCTTTATTTTCATGATGTTTTTATAAGCAGCAATTTGTTCTATGACAATTGATGTTCAGATCACGGTTGCGCTGCATAAATCTCATTGTGTTATATTATTCCATGGAGTGGTTATTTAAACAAAGCATTTAAAGTGCATTTTTCAACTTGGGTATCCTTCGCGTTGGGTTTGGGAAATTGAACACCAACTCCATTATTGAACACAACGGCTTTAACGTTGATGTATTGCTCAAGTGTAACCATCACAAAGTTTCTCTTAAGGGTTTAGTTAGGTACGGTTTGTTCACCGACCCAGCCAGAAACCTCAGGGCTGGGAATTTTTTGTAACGGCATGTTGTTTTTTTTCAACAAATTTTACTATTCCCTTTTTTACAAAAAACTTTACTGTTCACCTTTCTGCACTTCATAAACTGCACAACAGAGGAGTCTGTTGTCTCTTTCAGTTGCACATTTTATTTATTTAAGAATATAACTTGCCATACGTGTTTTCAACTAATTAGCAGCATTGCAGTTCACTCTAGATCCCTTTTCTGGAGGACCTAATTTCTGAGAACATTCGGTTAAGATATTTTTTGTTGGGGACCAAGATATACGTAGCATGTTTACTCATCGTTACATTATGGTGTAGCCTCTAGCGGCTTTTCCTTTTTCCTCTTCCTTTTCGTAGTTGGGTTCAGGCTTCCTGCAGACTTCGTCTCACGAAGCATAAATGTTAGAGAACTTCAGAAAAGGTTTTATCCAGGGGCAAGTATATGTTTGCATCTTTTGTTATTTGTTCACAACTTCACCATTACACTTTTGAGCAGCTTTTTTATGGCTTTCTTAATTTTTAGAAGTTGGATCCAGACTTTGCCAGAGAGCAGTCTTTACCGATGGTTGCAATCACTGCAGTTTTAGCAGTGACTGGACACTCACACAAGGTAGCGTTGCATATTATCAGGTTTATCACCATCTGATTGAAATTTATGACATCAGCAATTCATGTTTGCCGGCAATTGCATTGTTTTCCCGCTCACACATTTCTGCTTGAGAATTCATGATCCGCTTTTTCGTAAGAACCATGGGCCATATGTATGAAACTTTGGTTTTGCGATTCTCAAATAGCGGTATTTAGAGAATCGCTATTTGAGAATCGTAAAATGCTATGTATGTAGGATTTGCAAATAATTTTGCGAATCCTACATATTCCTCAATTGCGAATTGCAAATTGCAATTCGCAATCAAGGAATACCTCCCCATTCATTCCTATGGGCCTAAAGGCCCATAGGAATGAATGGGAAGACATTCTCAATTTGCGATTCTCATATAGAGAATCACAAATTGAGAATGCAATTTCAAGGTTGCCAGGGTGTCAAAAGGACACCCTGTTGCACCCCTGAAATGTACATGTTTGCACATGTGGCACACATACATGCCCTAAGGGCATGTATGTGTGCCACATGGCACTTTGAAAAATGCAAATAAGTGCATTTTTCAAAGAAATCGCAAATTACCACCAACTTGAAGTTGGTGGTAATTTGCGATTCCTTAAGACCAAATTGCACTTTTTCTGGGCCTCTTACATTGCATTTGAGGAATCGCAATTTGAGATTCCTTAAATGCAATTGCAAAATAAGGAATCGCAAATTTTGCGATTCCTTATTTTGCGAGGCTGTTTTCCTTTCATACATCCCACTTAGCTAAATTGCGATTGCAAACGCCGAAATTCTGCGAATTTCGGCATTTGCGATCGCAATTTTGAATGATACATATGGCCCCATGTTCTCACTTGGAATATTACTTTTAGCTTTTTCATAGGCGGTTCATAGGCAGATCACTCACAGTAACCTCTCTAGTGCATTTACACTTTTGCTATATTCTTTCGTTTCTCCTTTTTTACTACTTTTCTGAGTCGATTCACAGAGCACTTTGCTGCATAATAAGTGATTAATAGAGGCATGACTTTCACTACCTGGAAGATCTATCCAGCTGGGTTGGAGTTTCATGTGCTGGTTGGTGGCTTTTTGCAGTTTTCACAAACATTGAGAATTGTCCCTCACGGCATGAGGTCAAGCGTGTAACATTGTCATTTGTTGAATCTCTTCACAAATTTCTTTATGTGTGTTTGATTCTAGACACCTCTCACGAAGGGCTACTGTTACAGCCCGAAATGCATTGGGATGAATTACACTGCTAGTCTCCAAATAATGTCAAAACTAGCTTTCATGTGAAAGACTCACTGACAAGAATCATGTCCTTGAAATTAAATCACCTTGATCAAGATTTTGTTTACAAGTGTTATATTATTTGTAGAATACTAGTGCCTATGTATGTGTATATATTTTTTGCTCAATGTTAAAAAGAACTTATTAGATTTATAACCAGATTTTATTCCAGTCGTGGGAAGCAGTAGTGCATACTGTGTCTAGGACACTCGTTCTATGTACTCTCTCCGATATAAAGGGCATTTTCATTGGACAGGGCTTCATGGGTAACATTTTAAAAAGTGGCCATTTCAGGCCCTGAAAAAAATGATTAAAGGAAGTGAAAGATTATGATGAAAGCGAAATTTCAGATCTTCTGAAAAAAAATTAAAATATGAACAAAGGCCTGGGGATAGCAAAGCATGGAGTAAGTGCATAATCTAACAGGAAAATAATTAAAAGGGCTGTTCTCTACTGTCTCCTCCCACAAGCACTCATTGCGAAACCCAGTAAATGGTACTGCTGCAGAGTGTGCCGAGAGGTTGCTGCACAACAAAGCATGTCACTGTTTTTATTTTATTTTCCTAAAAGGCGTTCTTAAGGGGAGCATTCCAAGGGTTACAAAAATAATGAAGAGTGATAAAGAATTTATAATCTGGTAGGTTGCTAATGGACCGCTTAACAGGGGGAAGCAGTAATCTTTTGCATATGCTCCCCCCCCCCCCCCCCCAGTTTTGACAGGTTTGAGGAAGTGTCATATAAATCTATATCACTTCATGTTGACATTCAAAAAAACAACAGGGCAGATGTGTCTACCTTTCTCTACCTGCCAACAGCACAGAATCAATAATATGGTAAGCTCTGTCTTAGAGGCCTCCCAATAACTGGAAGACCTGGTGTTCTGTGAGCAGATATTCGACTGAGGCTCACAAATGCTATTCATTCCATCATTCCCAAGCCTATATCTATTCACTCTCTTCTACTGACCTTCCTATATCGAATGCAAAACACCCTCAGTCCACCTCCATACCAGTGCAAAGTGAGAAATGTCTCTACGAGGTAGGATTTGTAAAAAAAAGCTTTATGGTAAGAACAGTTTGCAGGGGTGTGGAATTCCAACTCCCAGGACATATTGTTTGGGGTCTAGGACAGCAAGCTGTCATGTTTATTTAGTCTTTGGCACAAGTAGGCCCAACCCCCTGCAGCCCAAACCCTTTGGCTGCTAGTTTACAGTACCACATTATGGATCAGTGAAGGACATTGTCTGCAGTTAAGGTAACATTTGTGTCCATATGATAATACTGTTTTAACTTTTATTTATGGTTCATTAATACAAAGCCTTTCTTATTAGGGTGAGCGCTAGAAGGAAATGTAAGCTCGGACTGCAATACTGACAACGGTTCCAATGTAAAAATGTGTACATGCATTTCCAAAGTTTAACTATGAGGCTAGATACAATGCTCCCAGAATGCTCTCTAATTAGATGCAAATATCTGCAGAAGCTTGAAAGCAAGATTGATTATCTTATGCTTTCATAATAAGATTTTCACCAAAAAATGCAACTAGGAAAGAAAAAACGTTTGGCTAAACTACTATGAAATTGTAAGTAACATTTAGTGAAATGTGTTGATGCATGCTAGTATTTCAAAAAAATATTCATCATGGAAAATCAGTGCAACCAGTTTCAACAAAATACATGAAAATAAACAAGCATTGGCAAAACCAATGGGTCAGATATTGATGGTCAGCCTTCTGGCTTTGTCAATGCGTGTCTTGTTTTGATATATTTTTGTAAAATTTTGTGGGAGCTGCCAGGTCCTCACCATTATAACAATCATCGGCTAAAAGCAATAACCTTTTTTGGATTCAAAGCACACATTGCCACAGTAGTCCCCGACACTGAATAAAACGACTGTGTGCCGATATGCTTCTTGTGAAACAGCGGAAGAGAGAGAATTTTAATAACATGCATTTGCAATGCAATAGCTCTTGCATTTACGAGAGGTTGAGCTATTGGCAATGCATAAGCTTAAACTCTCGCAAATGCGAGACCTATTGCATTGCAAATTGCTAGCGTCCATGCGGCGCTTTCACATGCATGGAGGCCGCGCCCCTTTCTTTAGACAAGCTGCGTCTAAAGAAAGGGGCGTGGCCGACATTAAAGTGAAACCGCAGCATGGGGCGCTTTGACATAAAAAGTATCCGTTTGTCAAGTTGACAAACTGATTTTTTTGTTTTAAAGCACCCCATGCCGCGTTTTTCCTTTAATAGCGGTCGCGTACCTTTGTTTAGACGTGGCCTCCATGAATGTAAAAGCGCCACTTGGGCACTAGTGAGTTGGCCTAATAGCTAGGGCCTAATCTGGGGAACCGGGTCCGAGTCTCGGCAAGGACGCGCAACATCCTGCGATTTTGGGCAAATCACTTAATCTCCCCTTGCCTAACAACAACAACCAAAAATATGAATGCATCCTCATGTAATGAAACTGGTGCTCATGTATAGTGCTCCGATACCCGATACCTTCGGGTCAAGCTATATAAAACTCTGTAAAAAAGAAAAAAAGGAAATTAAGTAAGCGCGGCCGCTATACTTAAAGCAGACTGTGCTGCTAAAATAAATAAATAAAGAGACATTGTTGCTATAATTAAAGCGGACCGCCATCATTAAATAAAAGAGGGGGTGCGCTACAAGTTAGTGGGAGGCATAGGGGAAATCATTAAACAAAATACTGCTCACAGCCAAGATATAGCAGACCATGCAACAAGACAAGTAAAAGGTCCAGTCGTTATGAGAGGTTAGAAATGCAGAAAAGGCGGTACCAAGGAGGAACTAACAGGCCTAATGATGACCCGGAAGCCAGCGTTTACGAAGGAAAATGACACAAGCCAATTAAAAATATGGGCGGAGAGTGGGCGGGGCTTCAAAGCCATACTCCAATACTGCATGCCTCGCAGCAGCACCGGCGCTGACCAGGCTCGACCTAAGAACCAAAGATCTTGGTTAAACTCAGACCTAGGCGCTCAATTTTTAAAGTCACTACTACACCCATGGTCTATGTCCTTGTATTAGTGCAGATTTACAGCTTTCATGAATTCACAAAAATTTACAGAAGGAGGCCAGGAATTTGTACTTCTAGAAAATATTTGTGAACTGCTTTTTAGCACAAGCAAAACTTGCAGGTGTAGAATTGCTCATGTGAAAATCTGTTGAGCATTAACAAATTCACTATCCCTCCAATCACTTTTTTCCCAACCCTAGAAGAAGTTTTACTTCTGCCATTATCAGGAGTAAATTTTCAACCTTTCTCAGTATGGGAAAAAATTAGAGAAGAGCTGGCGAAAACCCCTAAAACATGCAATTTAGTAGGTTTGCACAGACTCAAAAGGCCACTCCAACCCTGGAACTATTGCTTAACGCTACAAGTGGATTTTTTTTACAGCACAAGTTGATTCATGAATCAACTTGTCCCATGGACGAGTAGATATTTTATTAAATTCCACACCCCTGAGAACACCTGTTATCGAAATATCTTTAAAAAGGCGCACTCTTTCCAATAGGCTTGGCACTTAAAGCAAAAGTCGCCATTCCACCAAACATGAAGGGTATGCCATGCCTTTCCCATCATGAAGCAGTAGGCAAGTCTACATTCAGACGACTGCAACCAGTAGCTGCTGATACAGACATGAGCACAGAATCGGCACCAAGTCACCTACGGATGCCAAAGTAGATCAGGCACCTGTTTTTTCAACAGCAAAAAAGCCCTTACTGACTTGACTGGCCGGAATAGGAATGTTGCCTCCTTTAGAAAAAGCTGTGCAGATCACCAGGGAAACAGGTTGCCTGGTTACCGAAGAATATTCTGCTTTCCAAGGTTTTCAAGTGAAATCAGTATTACAGGAGATAAAAGACAGGGGGAAAAGCAACAAGAAATGTAACAGGCTTGTAAACATCTGGCTGGTGATTCTGTCTCTATGGGATTTTGCAGTCTGTTTGCTGAAAAAGAATGTGGACTGCTTCCCACAGCGTTATCCCATGGAGGAGGGCACAGACAGGATGCTAAGGTTTTGAATCATCCCTCCACGATTAACTAGCAACATGCTGCTTGCAGGAGTCCCTTCTTTCAATCATATCCCCAAGCTTGCACTGCAAATAGGGAGGAAGGGGTCTGGTTCACTGCAACAACCATTGGCAGTAATAAAATGGTGGAGCCACATTACCAATGTGAAGCGACTGCGGGTAACTCTGTCCCTTAACACCAGCTCGTCCTGTCCTAAAAACAGGGTCCCTGATGATCGGCAAAGAGTTAAATAACACCAAGCCTGTTTCAATGCAACATCACACACAGGAGTGACCAGCACTGTGGTGGCCGAAACAGTGACAAGGGCAGGATGGTGAGGAAGTGGTAGGTAGTGTCATAAAGGGAAGCAAGATCAGGAAGAAGGAACCAACAGGAAGAAGGTACCAATATTAGTCCAAGGGTGGAGGGAAGACGAAAGGCAACAATGAGCTGATGGGGTGTTGCAAATATGAACAATGGTGCTGAAAGGGGAGGGAAATTGGGGTCCCTCTCATGCAAAAGACATAGGCAGAAAGGCACAAAAAAAGAGAACACGGTATCTATCCTATCAATGGGGTGCCCCTCTTGCAGGTAGACAATACTGATATGTGGGAGAAAGTTGCATTTGCAGATGACAACCCCACCATGATGTGATCATCAAGGTTCCCCTACTGCGTGGAGTATGAACATTGTATTCAAAATGGCCACCGAGCCAGGCAGAACAGTCACCAATGAGCCATTGCAATATTATAACCCTGCCACATCACAACAGTCTATGTCCCTGCTAGGCAATAGCAGTCTGTTGTATGAATGATACCTATGAAAATGCCAACACATCTCATACTCACCATTAGAAAATAAACTAATATTCACAGAAAGTAGTTAGTGGCATTTGAAAAGTAATCTTACAACTACAGAGGATTTTGTAGTGTGTCATCAGCAGAATGTTACACTGTTTGCTAAAATGCAAGAGTGGAGAGACCTGAAAGCTAGGTGGTGTCTTGACCCACTCCTTATAGCTGCCCTTATTTTAAAGGGCAACGGAGGGGACACTGGTGGGACGAGAAACGAGGGAAGCCTATTGCTACATGCATACTGAAATCCATAAATTAATAAACGCTGATAACCACCCCATGGTATGTTTTAGACTTGTCAATTCAGCCATTCTCTATTCAAGCAATGTCAACATTGTCACTCTCCTCTCAAGAGTTATATGAAAAATACTGTTACTACTTTTTATAAAAAATAAAAAATATAAGACTATCTCACTATCATTAAGGGCCAATAATTACACACCCTGTTTCAATTTATTCTGCAAGCCTACGCCACATTCCTCCCACTGTAGGTGGTTTTAAACCAACAGATTCAATATGAGAACCTGCACAAGCCTGTTTGCTTAAACAACATTAATTCAGCTATGACCCCATTACTCCACATCTCATCAATGTATCCATAAGGCAAGCCTGTGTACTCACTGTTCTTAAGGAAGGCTTACCCTATAAAGAAACCTACACTTTGTTGTGGATTTGGCACATTTTCAGCCACATAAAACACCACACCAATTTAGTAAAAATCCTGGAAATGGTTTTTGTTACCCAACTACAATCTTTTATGGATATCAAAGATATACTTTTCCCTACGCAACCAGAATGTCACCCACTGCAACGGAGAGAGTCAGTTTTGTTCAGCTTTTGTGACAAGTCTTCTTTCAATGGATGATGGGGCCGCATTCACGTTCTCCATGCTGGACCTATCTGCAGCTTTCGACACAGTAGACCATGGCATTCATTTAGACGCTTAGCCACTGAGTTGTGTGCTGCATCTCATATCATAGTTACTTCAGCTCCTTTTTGAAGGATCGCTCAACCAGGTGAAGATCGAGCCTTTCTTTTCTCATCTTCTGACCCGGAGTTGCGGAGTTCCACGGTGTCCTGCCTTTTTAACATTTATCTGAGACCACTTGTGGAACTAGGTAAAAACAGTAATGTTTCTATTCAATCACATACCGATGACACTCCAATTTATTTAAGATTTTCCAAAGCTTCCATATTGTGCTCGAATTTGAGCACTCCGGAGGGAGATATTCAAAGCTAAACAACTTGCAACTACTGCCAATCGAACAAAGCTAAAACATAATTGATAATAGTAAGGGTAGATCGTTGTTGTTTAACGAACAAATTCCAGAAACCTTTGCCAAAAAACAACAAAAAAACACAGCTGATTAAGTTAAAAACTTGGATTTTTCTTCAACACACACACTTCCCTCAAACTTAAATTCAAACCCATTTTTAAAAGCTATGTTTATGACCTGTATACCCTTAAGCCTATCCTGACTTTATACTCATTCAAAAGCAGATCTTTAGTGATGGGAGTTAATTAATGCCGGCTTAACTACTGCAATGCATTGTCACAGGACATCATATGTATTAGCAACTGCCAGGGAGCCCAGAATAGCATTTGAATATAAATTTACTGCCTGATAAGACAAAAGACTATGTCTCAGAGGCCTTGTATTCCTCTTTGTTGAGTTTGGGTGCAGGCAAAAAGTGCTTTCAAGATCTTATGCCATGTGTCCCTTCCTCCACAACTCGGGTGACATTTGACTGTGTATCCCAGAAAGCAATTAATTTGAGACACATGCAGGCCATTCTATTCCCATTCAGCCTCCTATATAATGGTAATGGAATGCCCTACGAACTTTGAAATCGGCGAACTTGGAAACTGCTGCCTACCTGCCCATCTGCTGGCCTGGACACCCGCAGAACTGCTCCTTCGTTGCTGGCGGCTCTGTCGCGCCCTGGGCTCCTGTGCTGTTGTGTGTCTCCTGCCTCCGCCATCGCTGCCCTTGCGGCTGGGGACTCCATTACCCACACTGCCTAGCGCCGCACACGCGCACGAGCGCGTATAAAGCTCCGGCGCTTCTCCCGCGTCGCGGGACGCGCGCGGGCGGCGCCGGGCTAAGCCCGGGCAAAGGGCGGGCCCTCTTAGGCCCTCAGAGGCCGATAGAGGCTGGGTTGGGGCTGCCCCCTGTAAAGTGACTGTCGGAGTGTTCTTTTTTTCCTGCAAACAATACAGGTGTTATTTGTCTGTTGGTTCGTGTTTTGTCCATCCCGGTGGAAGAATGTCAAAAGGGTCATCTAAGGCATGCTCAAGGGTTGCGGGTATGGGGACCTTGGATAGCTATTTAAAACAGGCAGAATCTGCTATTGTAAAAGAGATCGCTTCAGTCGAACGTAGACTATCACTAGACCCCATTAGATCATCTGTACCTTTATCACCTGCTGTAGTTTGTTTATCAAATAACACTCATGGGGAGGATGTGCATATACTTGAGAATAGGAATGGCTCTTGCATTAATGTCAGTCCTACAATTATGACACCTCCTTCTACCTTAGTGAGTCCTGCTCAAACCTCCCCTGTAGTTCGTACTAGACAATTAAGAATCAGGTCTAATCTGTCTGTTGGTGGGTGTAAAACTGTCACGGGGAAAAGGAAGGCGAAGGACAACCCACAGGGTAATAGAAAACCGGCAAAACTATCTAAGGCTAACAATCCCGCTCCCGGTTTGAATAAACCCACCACCGAGGTTCCTTCCTCAGTTAGTAAGAACCTGGGAGCGGCAGGGAATGATAGTACTAAATCAGCTTTGGGCAGTTTTGCCGATAGAAACAGCGAAAAATCTATGCTAGAGCTCATAAACATTCTTGATGAGCACCTGAAATCATTTACTGCCCCGTTACTGGTCACCCTAAGGCGCATTGAGGAGCGGCTGAATATAATTGAGTCACACTGTATTCCTAAGGTTTCTCTTCCTGGTCCTAGTACCGGAGCAATTAACTCTCTTAACTCTGTTACTACCACGGTTAATAATCTGTTGGATACCATAATTACTGTACCCCAACAACCAGTACATCAGGGTCCGTCCTTGGCTTCTGGTGTTAACACACAACCTTTAGTTTCAAATCCTATGAGTACAACTCAAACGCTGGTTTCAGGCCCTCAGAATTCTGAAAGGGGCCCCGGCTTGTTAGCTAACTATGACAAGAGGGACTCCCTGCATTTACCCGTTGAGGCCTGTCCATACACCATTATTTTAGCTAATGTCCCAAAACTTGAAGGGGATACAAGAGAACATTGGACTTCCCTTAAAAATAAGGCCATCCACTTCTTATCTAGAAAAACTGTTTTGGGACAACATCTTGCTAACAATTTTATGATGATTAGAAGGGTTCCTTGGGTGGGTAGAACAAATAAGAGTCTGACAGGCGATTGTATTGTTATAAGTTTCAGATCTCCAAGGCTGGTTGAGGATATATTGAAACAGGCGGGGTCAGTGAGAATCCAGACGGATTTTGTCAATGTTCTTCCTTTGGGCTTCTTTTATCCTCCTTCTCAAGCTGGACCGCCACTGTGTGACCCCTCTAGAGGTATAAGCTTAAACAACTATGCTGTCCCTATTTTTAATAGATTTGATGCTCTCTCAAATCTAAATGATAACGAATGACTAGGGACATTGGCTGAGTGTAATACCCGAGTTAGCGGGGCAACTGGCTGTGATGAAAATATACTGCAGCCAACAGATGATAGTCTTGACGTATCTACTTTTGGTTCACTGGGCAATTTATTTAGACTGGTCAGTTGGAACATAGCCGGGCTAAAAAATAAAATTGATGACCCAGCTTGGCGGGCACTTATAGGTTCAGGACATATCATTATCCTACAAGAAACCTGGGATACAGAGAACACTTTGTTCGTTGATGGCTATAGGAGTTTTTTTGTCCCAGCTGTACCCTCAAATGCGGGGAGGGCAAAGGGTGGGCTGGTCACTCTAATCTCCGCCAGTATTTCAGGTCAACAGACCCAAATAGACACAGGTTCACGGAACAGTTTGGCTGTAGAAATTTCCCTGTCTGAGGGAGGCGTTCTTTTAATTGTAAATTTTTATAATTCTTTTGAAAGAGTCACCACAACGGATCATCTCTTAGCTTTAACACGCTTTTTGGCGGCTTACAAAGACGCTAACAATAATGACTGTTTTATTATAATCTCGGGTGACTTTAACATCCACGGCTGTCCTGACACTTGTCAGACCATTGACCCATTAGGATCATCTATACAAGGTGATGCTCACTTTGAGCACTCTGCTCAGGGAGAATGTCTTGAGTCATTGTTAGCAGACTTCGGCCTTATACTCCCTTCTTTGACGTCGGAGGAAATTCCCACTTTTAAAGGGAATGGTAAACACTCTGTCATCGATTATATTTTTATTAGCTTTGCACTTGGTAAAATGATTCATGGTTACAAGGTGATGTGGTCACACTTCAGTGACCATAACCCTGTGGTCCTTAGCATTTCAGAAACTCTTATTACCCGCACTAAAACTACGGGCAGGACGGATAAATTCAATATCCGCCCCTCTGACCAGAATCGTAGGATTAGATGGAACAAAATTATTCCAGAGGATTTCCACTCTAATTTAAAAAGGAAGGTGGGTGCAGAGATAAATATTTGTTTGAACACGGATGCCGGTAATAATGAAGTATTAGAGGCTTACTCTGTAATTTGTTCACAAATCTCTGCTGATCTCAGCTGCCCAGTTAAGGGTAATGATAATATAGACCTGGGATGGTTTGATAGTAACTGCTCTCTGGCTAACAGAAGGCTGAAGGCTGCTTTACGTTGTAAACCTATCAACAGGCCGATTATTGCTATGCTGAGGAAAGATTATGATAAAGCTTTGAAAACTAGAAAGCAAGAGATTAGAGAGGAGGCCTGGGCGGAACTAGCTTCCGTGGATGTTCTTAGAAATAGTGCAAAGTTCTGGTCTGTGGTGAATAAACCCTATTTTAGCGACGCTTGTAACGGCCAATTAGATTGCGGAATAGGGGAAGATTTGTGGTGTACCCATTTTAAGTCAGTCTATGAAGGGGTTAGAAATGGGGCACAGCCCCCATCCTCCTCCGTTGTAAATCAATATACTTTAACGGTTTCTAAGACCGAGGTAGTCGAGGCCATTGAAAAGATGACAAGCAACAAAGCCCCGGGCCCGGATGGGGTTCCGGTGGATCTTTATAAAACTGACCTTGAGACTTGGTCTGTGGTTTTAATGAATGTTTTTAATAGGATTTGTGTTTCAGGCATCCCGGATACTTGGTCGGAATCCGTGATTATACCCATTTTTAAAAAAGGTTGCAGGGGGGATCCTAGTTGTTACCGCCCTATCTCCCTCATCGATTCTGCAGTCAAAGTCCTTGGGCGTGTAGTTTTGGGGAGACTATCTGCGTGGTTGGAGGATAATGAGACCCTATCTTGCCTACAATATGGGTTCAGAGCAGGCCGAGGCACTATAGATCAAAGTCTGAACCTATATTTATTAATAGGCAAATACACTATTGCCAAAAAAGGGAAATTATATCTTGCCTTTATGGACCTGTCCTCGGCCTTTGACCGAGTAAACCGGTCAAAGCTATGGGATCTGCTTCTTAAGTGTGGCATTGATGAAAACATTGTATTTTTCCTGGCTGATTTACATAGGGATCTCACCGCCACTGTTAGATATGACCGCCTGGGCAACTGTACTAGTAGGATTGGAATTTCAAATGGTGTTAGACAGGGCTGTATTCTAGCCCCCCTGCTTTTTACTTTATATATTAATGATCTAGGTGCTGTTTTGACTAAATCGTGCAAGGACATTCCTAGAGCTGGCAAATTTTCTATTCCGGCATTATTATATGCCGATGATGCCGCCTTGCTAGCACGTACTCCTGTGGGTCTGCAACGGTTGCTGGACTCATTTGCAAATTTTATGAAAGCACTTGATCTCAGCGTGAATTTTTCCAAATCTCATGTTATGATTATGGGGTTTAAAGTAAAAAAAGCTAAGAGCTTGTATTGCGAAGGGCATGTTTTATCCCGCGTCAGTAGATTTCCCTATTTGGGGGTTATCTTTGATGATAGTCTTAACTGGTCTCCGCAATTAGCGGCTAAGCGTAATACTTTTGTTAGATCTACCTTAGCTGTATTAGACTTTGCCCGCAAATTGGGGGTGAAGCCTATGCAGGCCATTTTGAACATTTATGTTGCTAAATGTCTTTCTATAGCAACGTATGGGGCAGAATTATGGGGAATTAAAGATGTAAAAATTCTTCAAATAGTTGAGGACAAATTCTTAAAATCTATTTTATCTCTTCCTCAGTCAACCCCTGCCTTTATTGTTCATCAGGAATGCGGGTTAGACCACCTTGTGGACCGTATTGCTCTAGCGCCCATGTTAAAATGGATTACAACCTGGCTAAACCCTGATTTGGAATTAAATCACGCAATTTTAAAGGATTGTTTATCTCTTGAGTATGGTACCTCCATCCCCTGGATAAACTATGTTAAGAATTTATCAAGAGAACTAGGTCGTCCAGAATTATTTGATGCTCCTGGCAGTCTAACTAAGGGGGATTTAAAATGGGTGAAAGTTGAATATAAAAATCGGATAACCTTAGAAAGAGAAGATAAGGAGTTACTTAAACCTTCAGTCAGGGCTCATCAGTTATTAATCACCTCAAACAGTATTGAACCCTACCTGGTCACGGTTAATAACATGAATCATCGTTTTTTACTTACCAGGTTCAGACTGAACAAATTTCATCTTTTGCTCACCGATTCCCCAGGGTGGTCAAGGGAGAAGGATTTGGGAATCTGTTCTTGTGACGGTTTTTCCCTTAAAGATACAGTGCACTTTATCTTCTTTTGTAAATACTTGGCTCCCATTCGTAAAAAACATATCATCCCCCTTATTAAGGAGAAAGGTTTTAGGCAAGTTAAACCTGCCCTTTTATATTTACAATTGCTGGGATCAACGTGGGAGATCTTTAATATTGCCAAATTTTTAGCAACCTCAATGAGATTAAGGAAGAAAATTTCTTGGACATAATCATTATTTGGGTAATTCATGAATTGTAACCACTACCTTGTATGCCTTTTTAATTCATTCGTAGTGTTTTAATGTTAAATGTTATTTATATTGTATGTATATATTTATATGCTTTTATGGTTTTTGTTATGAAACCGAATAAAGTAATTTTGACTGACTGACTGAATGCCCTACGACTTCCAATCTTCTCCTCGCACCCTCAGGAAAAAAAGCTAAAAGATAATTAGTTTGGTTAGCACAATGAGACCCTTTTTTGAGCGATGGATGTTATATGAATATTGTAACTCAATGACTGACTGTAGAAGGGCGTAATTGATTAAAACCTTTGGTGGAGTCTTCACCTTGAACAAAACAGAGGAGAGCGGAAGGTTGAGGCTAAAAGTGCAGAGATCTTTTTTTGCATCCGGAAGAGAATGAGAAATTTAATATATTGATGGTGCCTTATCTGTATTTTTGGAAAAGATCAACCAAAGTGAAGATGCTTCGATTCATACGTTTAAAAGAGGATCAAGAACATAGGCTAAACCATACCTTCCCAGAAAGGTCAGCAGTTTCCTTGTTAGAAGAGGCCACAATCCTTCAGGTTGTTTTTGATGATGACATCAGTGACCGCGTCAAACACGAACTGGATATTCTTGGTGTCAGTGGCACAGGTGAAATGTGTGTAGATGTCTTTTGTCTCCTTTCGCTTGTTTAAATCTTCAAACTTACTCTGGATGTAGCTGGCTGCCTCGTCATACTTGTTTGCACCTGTGAAGAAAGGGAGGTGGGTCAGAGAACACTGGCTTCGTAATAATAGAGGCATTTTACAGAGGCCTGTGATTGTTGACTATATAATGTCATTTTTATCTACCAGACAGATCACTTTGCATATATAGAGCTCAATTTCGCCACTTTCTTGTATACAGATTTCTCCCCATGCAGGTCCAAAGCTCTTTCTCACTCTTTAATTTAGAGCTAACTTTACAAGTACACCACACTTTGCTTTTATATTCATTTTTTTGTCAAACCATTTTTATTGCAGGACCAAGTACAACGTACAGTAACCAGGATGCATGTCAGTAATGCAGGCTTCCCGTCCTCCCCTTAACCGTTAGTCCGTGCAGCATAAACAGCCGTACTGCCCACATCCCGGAGGCCGGGCGGCGTCACATAGACATATGTCACATTGATACAATACTGTCAGGAGCAAACTTCCGGAGGGGAGCCCCACTGCCTGCTTTTGATCTCTGTCCCTCTGCTCCCCCAGATACGCACAGTACTTACAATCTACTTCCAGAGAACCTTAAACTTATAAACTCCCCCTTTGCTTTTATATTCATGTGAAAAACAGTATGGCATAATTTTTTTTTGACAACCAATTTTATTGACTTTTGTACGTAATAACAAACAGCACCATTCAGAGCTACATATGCATCATCAGAATAGGGAGAAAATAGGGAGAAAAACTCATCTCAGTGACATCAAGGTTACAGAAGGAAATCACTAAAAGCATATCTACGTGTGCCTGACAAGAGGACCACACCATCTCAATCATCGAGTACCCCAACCCATTTGCCCCACATACGGCGAAATTTCTCAGGACATCCCCTGGCTACATATAGAGGCCGCTCCCGCGCAGCGCACCAATCCACCCCCGGAGCCAGCGCCCTAGAGTGGGAGGAGCAGTGTCCAACCAATGCGCAGCAATGTCCCTCTTGGCGACCACCAGTGCTGTGTTAAGGAAGAGCTTCTCCGCCCTAGAGCCGTCCAATCCGTCAGTGATTCCCAACAGAACATGTATGGGATCGAGAGGCACCTCCCACCCCAGGACCCCCGTCAGGTCTTGGGTTAACAAGTCCCAATATCTTTGGATCGCATGCCATAATTTATACACAGATAGCTATGCGTTTTATCAGGACAGAGCTGTTTCTCTCTTCCGCTGTCTTCCAAATGTTTAATCGACACAGATTCGAAGCTCGTCCCATTATCACTGTCCAATCTGGAAATCGTGATTACACCGCTGCACATAATTTAGAGTTCAACGCTTCTCCCCCATTCCTATCTAAAATTCAGTTCTTAGCATCATTCTTTATCCAGAGACAGACACTCCCCCCAAACTATTTTCCAATGTAACTTCCTTGGTTCAATCAAATCCTGTAAATTTCCACAGAAACCAAATTTACATTTTCCTCCAGTCAGCGTTTACCTCCCAGTTATAGAACAGAGTGCCAATTACTTTACGTACAGCACCATTTTACATGATCAGAAAGCTAATAAAATATTTAAAAATTCATAACCGAGTATACTCCAAACTGCCCCAGTCATGCTGATTTTCTTATTGCGATGTTTCCATCGTGTGGTCCCACCATTCCAATGGCCAATGCAGATACAGTCAACGGGTAGCTATCCATTGATGGCGGATGGTAAAGGAGTGTGTAAATCAAGGATCATAAGGTAAGAGAAACGCTCTGCTCATTCATGAATGGAGGAAGGCTTCCATGAACACCTCCTCATTCACTTCAAATGCTGGTGGTGGAATTTGATTTAGTTAACAAAGTAAGCCAATGTTGTTTTGTCTGTGACATTTTATGCTCCAGTAGTATCTCATAGTCTTGAAAACGTTAATCTCTCTAGCTACTGCTTTCAACGGTATATGGGCCTAATTTGAAGCTATGCAGTAACTATGCCCGGCTGAAGGTGTCAACAAACATGAAATGGTTCTACGTCACAGCTATGCTTACTTGGAATTACAAAAAATCAATTTGGGTGCCATAGAACGCTTGGGGGATTCAATTGCAGGTTTATATGGAAATGGACACAAAAACCACACTAGAACGGTGTGCCGGGAGCTGCTCTGATCCTGTCCAAAACACAAGTAAACGCAGAATTAAGTAAAGCTTCCGACTAAAGACTTCTAGACTCTGGCAAAAGATTAGGATACATTAATCTAGGCAAGAAGCCAGTAATGAGGATTAACAAAACAATCTCTCTCCGTACTTTAAAGCGTTGGGTTAGCAGCTGTCACATCATTAAGGGGAGAATCCAGTTTGGGGGTAAGGGTTTGGTTACAAATTGTGTGAGTTAGTTCCCTAAAAAGCCAGCTAGATCAAAGGAACTTTGTAGGACTTATTGGTTGAAATGGCGCCGCCACCAGGCTGGACCCTGTCAATGAACTTTGCGACAGGTACCACAAGCAATTTTCCATGTCAATCAGATGCAGAGATATCCAGGGCAACAATTACACGGAAGCATTACATCTGAACTGCAACATCTCTTCCCATAGAACAAAACAACATCAAAAAAAATAATAATAAATAATATAATACATTATAAACAGCAATAAACGCACAGCATTATAGTGACCCAGCAAACAAGCAAAGTACTCACAACCTGTACTTTGAAAAACAGGGTCTTATTTTTGTTTTACAGACAACACATAGCGGACCACTCCGCTACAGGCCTAGTCGCTCATTTCTTTGCGCAACATTTTAAAACATTTCTCACATCCGAGCACTCAACTCTCCTTCCACTCAGATAATATCTAGCCACAGTACATATGATCATACCCTCCTTCCAACACAACAGTGCTAGGAAAGAATGTAACTATTTCTGACATTTTACGTGATTTTATCATCTTTTCTGCAAATGAGCACCTGGTATGCTAGCACAGCATGCATACAATGATACTGCAACCTATCACCATCGTTTTAACATTTTCAGTCGAATGCCCCTTGGTGGCACCGCTTTGCACACAACTGGCGAACAGCTTCTATTTCTTGCAACAATACAAAAGATGCATCAAGTCTAGTGGAATTTAGGTGTGGTCCGACACCTTCACAGGGATGTGGATTCCTTTCAACAACCCAAATAGCCTCTGACATACGAGCAATCAGAAATGTGGTCATCTTCACCAACACAAACTGTGGATCACTGCCCAATACAACTTGGTCCGGTTAAACCACCATATGCTCGATTACATCACTTACTCTTACTTCAGTGACAAACTAAGGCTTCTTAAAAGAACAAGAATCGGCAAAGCGATAGGTTTCACCTATGCAAAATCTTTTGGTGTAGTCAATGTTTTTTTACATGTTGCACACCAGCTCACACTGCTGTGCAACATGGCTTAAAATATATATTTTTTAAAGTGTTATAACGTGGCCAGTGTTGACTGCGTCATGTCACTTTTTTTCCCTTTTAGCCATGCTTGCGCTGCTGTGCAACATGTAAAACAGTGGGGGAGGGGGGGGGGGGCTTTTTTGTAGGGGGGCAGGGGGGTGAGTGATATACAATGGAGGACGAGGGTTGAGGGAGAAGGCAGGAAGGAGGAGTTACTTTTGGACATGCACTCAATAAGAGGGGGTATCCAAAAGTAACAAAAGAGTACCTGCATGAGCCTGCGGCCAGTGGAAGGACAATGGCCACAGGAGGCTGTACCTGGTCCATGCTCCACGGCACTGACACACAGAGAAGCCCCAGGAGGAAGCTGAGGCAAGGAGGAGGTGCTCACCAATAGTAAGTAAAGCAACATGATTGACGTGGAAGCCAACCAATAGTACATAGAAGTAAGCAATAGGTGGGCTCTAAGCCCGTTAATATATATATATATATATTTTTTTAAAGAACAAAAGTTTTGCAGACACTGCATGCACGATATAGGCAAAACCTAAAAAACATTACCATGAAAAACACACATCTAAAAGCACCACTGAGCATAGAATATTACACTATAGACCCATTGCATCCAGAAAGTGAGATCAACCCTTAGCATCTGGATGATGGCAATGGTCTGTTCCAAAACCTCCCAGACTTGACTTCTTCTCTCGCACCCTCCTAAAGGGCATCCTACATGCTGTAGTTTGCCTGATAAATATGACATCACCTTCACACTGATGAAAGTCCACTATCTTGCCCACACCATAATCAAAACAAGCACTGGCACAGCCAATAGGTTTTGCCTATGCAAGATCTATAGGCTTTGCCAACAATGTCTTTTTTTTAAATCTTGCACAACGGAACAGTGCATGCTGCTGTGCTACTTAGCTTTAAAAATAAATATATATATGACGTTTTCAGACTGTGTCATAGCCCCCCTTTTTTCCCACTTTCAGCTATGCACGTACAAACAACTTGAAATTGTTATTTTCCCTATACATTATATGCAGTTTATATTTTGGGACAAATGCCCATTACAGTTACCAGCATGTCAAAGTGTAGCTAGCGGGAATACTGAGCATGGCAAGGCTGTGGTGTTAGTGCCAGAGCTGCTGACTTTGGAGCTGGGGAACCAGGGAACCAGGTTTGAGTCTCGGTGCCGGCTCAACATCCTGTGATTCTGGGCAAAACACTTAGGCCCTCATTACGATGTCAGTCGGGTTGTGGATTAGGGCCCAACCGGCCTCAGGTTGGCGGTTCTGACCGCATTATTTGGATGTGACTGCACATGGTGCAGTCGGAAACATCCATTTGCAATGAGAGTGTGTGCAGCGTGCTGGAACTGCCCGCAGCAAAAGCTCCCATTGAAAAATTGAAGTTTCTAAACATCCCTGCACCGTGTGTAAGGCACTTTACAGTGCCTGACACATGGTGCAGGGATGTTGAGGGGGGGCACCATAAGTGCCCCCCAGGCTCAAATGTGGAGGGCCAGGAGGGAAGGGGGCCCATTTACAGGTCCCCAAAGTCAGTTTCTGACAGCCAATCCATGTCGGAAAGGCCAAAATGGACTGGCTGTGTAAAACCGACATAATCCCGATGGTGGAAATGCTGTCTTTATGGTATCATGAGCTCTTTCCGAGGGGCCAACGGGCTGCTTGAGCCCAGCTGGTTTAAACTCAGACCGCTGTCATCATAATGATGACGGCGGTTGAACTTTAAACCTACAATGTCGGTCGGAAAGCCTCCGACCAGCGATTGGAGGCTTTCCGACCGACATTGTAATTAGGCTCTTAATCTCCCCGTGCCTGTAAAAATTAATGAGTCCTTGTGTAATGTAACTCATGCAAAGTGTTCCAAGTTCTTCCGGTTGACCTCATGCTTCATAAAACAAGCTTTGTAGGGTGGCGAAGAGGCATGCAGGGACAGGAGTGAGGTGGTGGGAGGAACATGCAGCAACGAATGGGGAAGGAGCATGCAATTATGGAATTTAGGTGGTGGTAAAAACAGAAAAAGCAACTAACAGAATGCGGATGCTGGAAAGTGAAAAAATATGTAATAAAACAAACATCCAAACAAGTTAACTTTTTTTATTTCCCTATACTTGATATGCAGTTTATATTCTTGAACGAATACCCATTGCCGTTACCAGCGTGACAAAGTGTAGCTAGCTGGAACACTGAGAATGGAGAGGCTGTGGTGTTAAGGCCAGAGAGGCTGACTTTGGAGCTGGGGAACCAGGATCGAGTCTCTGTGCTGGCTCAACATCCTTTGATTCTGGGAAAATCACTCCCCGTGCCTGTAAAAATGTGTGCATCCTTGGCAAATGTAACTGGCGCTTATGTAAAGCGATCCAAGTAAGTCCTTCCAGTCGACTTCGCACTATGTAAAACAAGGTATGATGGAGGTAGGAGGGAGGCAACTTGCAATGGGGCAGGGAAGAGGCATGCAGTGACGGAAGCAAGGTGGTGGGAGGGACAGGGCAGCAATGAACGGGGAAGGGGCATGCAGCGATGGAAGTGAGGGGATGCTAGGGACGGGCAAGCAATGAACAAAATGCGGACTCTGGAAAGCAAAAAAAAAAAAAAAAGAGTATGTTGCAAGTGCGAGGCCAGTGGCTGCTGGAAGCAGTGCTTGGTCCAAGCTCCACAGCGAGGACGAAGACGTGAAGCCA
The DNA here is from genome assembly GCF_964204655.1 of Triturus cristatus. Taxonomy (NCBI): domain Eukaryota; kingdom Metazoa; phylum Chordata; class Amphibia; order Caudata; family Salamandridae; genus Triturus; species Triturus cristatus. Next base: position 339,640,827 of record NC_140592.1, on the reverse strand, counting down.
AGCAGGAGGAGATGCTGTACAACACAATAAAATGATACAAGACTGATGTAGGAGCCAACCAATGGTAAGTAAAGATAAGTAAATGACGGGCTCTAAGGCCCTTTTAAAAAATGTTTTTGTTACAAGAGATTTCACAAACACAGCAACAAGCAAAACCTAAATAGCTACAAATTATATGAAGCCATCTTAACTGGCACCCCTACCTACCTAACTGACTAACAGCTCACCGCCTTCAGGACAACTGGCACATCCACAGTCAAGGCAGTATCAGACTGCAGATTAAGAGTAGAAAAGGAAAAGCAAGGCAACAGGCCTCCTGTCTCTAAGCACTCAGGATCTGGAACTGCCTCCTTATACCCCTAACGCCACCTAAGCACAGCTCCAATTACCAAAGAACTGAAGATACAGCCCTTTAAAGATTGCTACAACACAAAGCTGTAACAGTCCACTTTTGCTCCCTGAACCCAGCTACAACCCAATCATTTGCGGACTGTATCTTTGCATTTCACATTGTATAGTATTCACTGCCTTTCAGCTAGTCCTGCGTTACACGAATACATATATGTTCAAATTTAAATCACCTCGTAAAATGTACAATGAGCACACAACATCTACTACCTACCCAAGGCATGACTAATTACATACCTTAAATAGAACCTTTCATTAGTGAATAATATATCTTATAATAAAACACATGAAGGTAAGTTCTCTATAGAACAGCACAGAATGCAGGACTTTGAAACTAGAGGATTCAAACCTACCTGTATACTCTGGAAAACAGATGGTCAGTGAACTGTGGGTGATCTTCTCCTCAAAAAGATCTTTCTTGTTGAGGAAGAGTATGATGGATGTGTCCGTAAACCACTTATTATTGCAGATGCTGTCGAAGAGCTTCATGCTTTCATGCATGCGATTCTAGAGAGAAAAAAGAATGGAGCATTAGTCTATTAGAATGAGTGAAACTTTGGAATATTGCACCAAACTGTTTCATCTGGAGAAGCCAGAGGGGGACTATGTCAACTCATGATACAAGGTAATTTTTACCAGAAAGAATAAAATTAAAAACTTGAAAACTAAAACAACCAATAGATTCTCCAACTGAGATTACTTTCAGTTTTTTCTTTTGTAAATAAGAGAGAGAGGAAAGCTGATTGACAGAACTGTATTATTTTCAGCAGCCATTTACAATGCAAATTCTCTTGACCGGGGGATTGGAAGCAAAGCTTATTCATCAAGAACAAAGAAGAGAATTGAAAATAGCAGCCGACAAGCGCTGTCAGGACAACCGACTACGCCTATGTCTCTATGTACCTTACTTTGTTTAATTAATACAGTATACTGGATATTTGCATACATATATTAACACCCTGTCAAAACAGCAGAGTGTTTACAGTTGATATATCCTCCTTCATATAAACTTCGTGATCAAGTAAGCATTGTTAAATAGGAGGAGAACAGTTCGCAGCATACAAAGTACTAAATCATGAGACCCTTTGAAAGTTTTTCTTCTCCTTAGAAGTGTCAGTTGAGCCTGTTTTATGAACTACAAATTCACACTTCTTATCTATATTTCAGTTTCGTATGAGTTCTGCCTACTGCATTATGGAAACACCACAATACTTCCTCAGTCAACACAGGAGTTCTGGATAAAAATGTTTTATCTTTTGTCCAGATTATTCCTATACTACTTGATGAAGGACCAATATGACAACCATTTGTTTTTAGGTCTGGCCTAGAGACAGCTTTAGCTGCCTCCCCACCCTCATGTTTCCGGAAGAAAAAAATAATATTCATCCATTCAGTGGTGTGAAACGTCTAGATATTGACAACCAGAACATATTGTTTGAGGTCAAGGAAACAAGTCTTCGTTTCCATTTTATCCAAGTAGACTCCACCCCCATAGTACAAGTCCAGGTTGCAAGTTTACTGTGTCGCATATTTAAGAAAGAGGAATCATTTGCTGGTATAGCGAGACAAACACACAGGCATGCAATACGTTTCAAGTAGTATATATGGGTCATTAATGCAAAGGTTTTACTCTTCAGTCAAGTGCTACTAAGCAATACGGTTTGCTGTAAGCACATCTTGCATTGACAAAGATTGTGAAACAAAAACCGTACACATTTTCAAAATCTGATCATTGTTGGGCATTGCCAATTTCACCAGAACGCTGCAAATACCTAAAGTGCTTATGGAGATGAAGTAGTCACGTCCCATTTCTTTTCTCCAAAAAGAAAACAAATTTCCAGGGGGGGGGGGACCACTTTTTCTATGTCCTACCTTCAGAAAGTACTCTCTCTGGCCCTGGCCTGCAGTAAATCCATGTATATGGCAGAAAAGGTTGCATGAAGTCTGCAAACTGATATACCTGTAGTTGCCCAAGAACTGCGAAGGCTGAACGTGCCCTGGACTGCTCACTTCCCAACCCCTGCATGAGATTTACTCCACATGTAACAGAGTGTGGTGGGGTAATACTGTGTGCAAGTAAATGAATTCAAGATTACTAGGTCACCTTTTTCTTAAAATCACGAATCAGGACTTGAATATTTCTGGGTTTTGCTTGCAAGCTGTATTAACACCACTGTTGTGAGTTTTATTCAGTGCACTCTGTGAAATCCCCAAGCCTATTATATCAATGCTTCTGAGCTATGACAACTGTCCATAGACTGTAGTCTTCAGCGGTCTTTGCTCTCACAGTAGGACTGTATTCCAGCGTCTCTGTCCTACATCATCCCCTAGATTTCCCAGGCGGCAGTTTGTGTAGATGTTGTAGTATAATATTGCATGACCCTAGGCAATCTTTTCAATTCTGCTCGGTCTTTGGTCTCACAGTATGATAACTTCCCTCCAACGCGTAATCTTTCCGTAGGCGCCTTAACTTTCCCAAGCTGCACTTTGTGTGGACGTTGCAGGTTTAGGATGGCTGTCCATACACTCTTCTTGGCCTACAGCTCTGACTTTGCTTCCACGCTAGGACTGCTCCACTGTGATGAGTTGATATTGTGTATGCGTTGTGAGGAACCCCAAGGTGCCTTTGTGTAAATGTTGCTGAGTTCTGACAACACGACTATGAGTTCTGTGGTTTTTGTAGCTCATTAATTTCCTTTCTTTTCACAAAGCTGTGTGGTCCAGAGTTTCCCAACTATTGATCCTTATCAACTGAACTGGAGCAACCTATTGTGGTACAATGGGCCTTATCAATTGTGCAATTGTATGGTGCAATGAGTCTTATCAAGTAAACTGTAGCACCGTAGTCCCTGGTATTGTTTTCTCCCCTTGTTAGTTTGTATATTATGGGTTCCCCATAGGCGTCCTGCTCACAGACCATTAGACTACCAATCCCCAGCTCTGCCTTTTAGTGTGCTGTATGAGGTCCACTGTAGCACTGTGCAATGTCGCAACTGAATATTGAATCTCAATCCCAGGCCCAACTTTATTCTTAGATTGACGTCCATGAATCGAGGTTCAAGGTGTTTGCGCGCGGAGATCCCTGGACCGCCACCGCGTAGCTGTTGCTTCATATTGACAAACAGAGACTACTCTCTATGTGGTCTCCACCTCGGTCTTGTGCTCATGCGGCAATTACTGTGATGCGTTTAATGCTGTACGCGCAGTGCAGAGGCGTAACACAGGCCCCTGCGGTGCGGGGGGCCCCAAGCTCCAGGGATCCCCCTCGGCACTGCACTCTGGCCAGAGAGCTACTGATTGAGCCTGGAGGGGGGCCCCTCTTCATACTATGCAGGGAGGCCCCCTCAATTTTCGTTACGCCAGTGGCGCAGTGACGTTCCTCGACTCCCTTTGAATGGCTAATGATGAGTTCACACAGATGACCTCAGTCCCTGTTTAATCTCTACTTCTGTCTTTACTCTCATGCATTGTTTATTCCCTTGTGAAGAGCAGAGTAATGCGGAAACCCTCAGGCCCCACCTTTTGTGAATTTTGTTGTGGTTTGCAAGCTGACAGTTTACCCTGCTTAATCTTCAGCTCCATCTTTCGTCTCACACTACAATGACTTCTAGGTGTGCTTCATATGATATGCTTGGCAAGGTCTGCCGGCATCATTGTGTGCCGATGCTGCTGAGCTATGGAAGCGGTGCAGCTTCTGTCTGCGCTTTCTAAGACTGCCTAGCTCATAGGCCTCTAAACAGTGATGTGAGGGGTCTTCTTCTAGGGTGCTCACACCATGCCATCATTTGAATGGGTCCTATCAAAGCTCTGGCATCATGACAATGCAACCACCATGTCTCATCTCACTGATTTGCACCAAACGGGGCAAGTACCTTTTTTTTAATACACAATAGGTAGATTTCTAACACATCTTGCCCCTTGAATATGTAGATATTTTATAAAATTCCACACCCTATATATATTCATACACAGAGGGGCTGTTGGCCAGTCTTCTTAACTCAATGACCTGTTCAAGTGTCATTAACGTTTTGTTTCTGCCCACAACAGCATAGGGCCATGGGTCTGCCCCCAAACCTATTGGCTGTCTTCGAGTGAGTGAGTGAGTGAGTGAGTGAGTGAGTAAGTGAGTGATGGCATATTGCCCAATCACATGTTCACAGCCAGCAGATTCCTTCAACAGTGCCACTGGAGGGATGTTATAGGAAGGCGGGAAAATACACACATGTGATGAGGGCCAAACAAAAAAGAACACCAGGTGGCGGTAAAGTATAATGAAAAAATATGGGTCAGCAAAGGGGTAGAAAGAGGACGTTTAATTAAAGAAGAGAGCTCTCTACATTCTCACGAAGGACGACCAGCTGCCGTGCTGTGTTTGTGTCTCACTAAAGCTAGAGCCATGTTGTTCAAGAGTGCAATACAGCTGGTGGACTCAGTAGGTGCAGGCAGTTTGATACCAGGGCCTGCACTACCAATGATACCAACAGCAGTTTTTCAGGAAGCCATTGCTTTTGGAGTAACATGATGTTGGGCGGGCATATGAATTCATCTCATGACTCTAGACATAAAATGGAGAACATATAAAAGGGAAACATATCAACTCTAAAAGTAATAGTCCAATGCTGGAGTTCAGCTGGGATATGGATGTGGATTTAGGGGGGGGCCTGAAGTGAGTGTTTTGTAATAGTATGGGCTGGGGTTGTGCTCAAGTGAACTTGGCAGTGTCTGCTCTCCAAAAGTTTCCTTACTCGGAAAACAGCCATTTGAATATTTGATGTAACGAAAGTTTTTACTTATTAATTTCTTAATATTCGAGCAATCGCACCTAAAGATTTTGGTAAGTGCATTTCTTCAAGGGCTGTTACATTGTTTCCCCCACTTCAGAACTCAAACGTAAGGGCTATATGTTTAAACAATGTGATGGTCAATTAACAGAGGACATTGGCTTGAAGATTTACTAAACAAGGTGCAACCTTCACATACATGACTACTGCATATGTTAGAACATGCCTATATCCCTAACCGTGTCTTTGGGCACGGAATGGAAACTCCTATTACGTTAACGTGCACCAAAAAGCTAAACGATTTATTGGACCAAGCATCACTTAGCTCTCCAACATATGAAAAGAAATGTCTGAATATTAATGAACTTGCACAATTCTGGATTAGGACCAGCCAATTGTGGAGCTAGGTAGTCAGACGAAGATTGGTGTTCGGGCCAAGTGGTGCCATGGTGCTTGGCAGGGCATGCTAGTATTAGTAAGCCAACTATGTAACTGATTTTGTCCTTGGATTCACTTTGGCACTGGGATTACTATTTTCTTAGGTCTCTGTGAGTTTTGCACTCTTTCAGTGTCCATTGTTCTGCACAGAATAAACACTCATGAAGTTCCTATATATTGTTCATCAAAACTTCAAGTTAATCATAAAGTGAACCTGTGGAGAATTAACATGCTCATTATATTTATCCATATAGTATCTTGATGTCTAAAGTCAGATGCCTCTTGCTCAAGAGGGAATCTAACAAACCATTTTAAGAAATATGCCTTTAAACATTTTTAGTTGAGGAAAAAAATCCGACTTTACAGTATAGTTTTGTGATGGGCGGGTCCCGCGGACCGAGAACTCTTTCTTCTCGTTTCCACCCATTTTGCAATACAAGTATTTTTGACCTCAGGAACAAGAAGGCCCTTCCATTGCTCTCTGCTGGAATCAGTGCATGTGCTCATCCTGCAGCCATAATGTGGGTTTATTTATATAGTTCTGGGATACAGACAATGAAGGAACAAGGAAAGTGGAAGGAAGCACTGCACAGCAGTAAGAAAGAAAGGTGAAATGCTTGCGGTCCTCCCTCCAGCAGCGGCTCCTCCGCTACGGCAGAGGAGCGTCGCCCACACAAAAACGAAAACTAACCCTCGTATTATTTTTCCTTTCCTGCTGAGTCTTGAGGGCGGAGCCTGAGAGTGACAGACACTGAGGGGAGTGGTAGTGAACTCTCATCACTGCGCATGACGGTTTGGCCGGCCGTCTCAGGCCGGCTAAACAGTCATGCGCAGTGAAAGCTCTCTCCAGCCCAGCAACAAAGTTCGGTTGGAGAGAGCAGGCACAGACTCACAGTTGGTCTTGGTGCGCAATTCGTGGCGCTCAGGCCAATCCTGAAGCTGCTCTCATGTGTCAGAGCAGCTTCAGGATTGGCTGAGGACATTCTGAGAGTCTGTGCCTTCCCTTGCTGCAGTGAAGAGGTGCAGAAGAGCGCAGCGGGAGGGCTGCAGATAAGTTTTTTCCTCTCCCACCCGCGACCCGTATACCCCTCCTGATCCCTCCCCCCGCACGCCTCGCGCCGCTCATTTAGCAGTCCAGAAGACCGGCCGCTACTGCCTCCCTCATTTACAAATCACTATATTTAACACCTTGGTTCTAGTAATGATCCACAGCTTGATTCCATCTACTCATCCTGAAATACACCATAATTCATCCGCTTCTCTCTTGTTGTCCATCACCTTGCTTGACCAAATTGATTTCATTAGATGTTAACTCCAGGACTCATCTCTTCTAGTGGCAATCAATATCTCTCTCTCTCTCTGCCCCTCACACTTATCCTTTGGGTTTCTATTAAATCAATGACAAATATACCAGAAGTTTCACTAAACCGTGTGGCTCTACGCTTTCTCTGCTGTCGCATTGTGTTCTGTGTCATCACTGAGCTGCCGCAGGACAGCTCTACCATGGCACATTACAGAAAAAAACACAAACTTCACTGCAAAAAGACAAAGTATTGTTTTGGGGAATTTTGCAGATGAAATGAGAAGCCTTCAGATAACACAAGAACATTGGTCATTAATCTATTCCTTTGGACCACATACCTTTAGTTTTTATGCTAGGAAATAAGTAACACCTAAAGGCCACCAAGGAATGTCATAATCTTTTACTCATGCTTCCATATTCAAAAACTTCAAATAGGAAAAGGACAGATAACAGAAGGGAGCATATTCCCAGTGGGGGAAATAACTTGTTCATTCTGCTAGCCCACAACTCATACTTCTAACCACAGCAGGAGTGGGGATCCTATGCCGGCTTCTTACCATCTCTTCATCTTCTGCAAGCACCAGGTCGTAGGCACTGAGAGCCACACAGAAGATGATGGCGGTGACGCCCTCGAAGCAATGTATCCACTTCTTCCTCTCAGACCGCTGTCCGCCTACGTCAAACATCCTGCGAAAGAAAGAGACAAGGTTACACACTAGAAACTCAACGCGTAAAGTAGTTGTAGACACAATCTACATTACTATATGCAGCATTGATGGAGCTCACGACAATGAACAAGTGCTGAAATGTATGTTTTTCAAATGTATTATTGTCATATCTATTTCCCAAAGTTTTGCTTTGAAGAAAGTTTTTTTTGGGGGGGAAATGTACCCTCCCTTCTGACAGGAGGTTAAATTGAAAGCTACATTTGCAAGTATTTTCAGAAACATGAAAGGTACAAATGAAGATAATTATTGAATTAAAGATTTTTTTTTTGATTACTCATCACTGTGAATGTCACCGATACAGCAGATTGTTGCTTTCTCACCTACCTGGGTGTGGGAGTAACAGATGTGCCCTTTTTAGTGAAATGTGATTTGCAGTTTGTAAGGGAGCTACCACATTCTGGACGATCATCCACATAGTCGTCGTCACACAGTTTTCTCGTGGCGATACCAGGACTTGGAAGGAGAAGGAGAGACCCAGAACATCAGATACTATTCAAACAAGAGATTGAGGATTGGGAAGAAACACAGGCACTGAAATCTCTCCATTCTAGATGAGATTTTCTTAGTGACTGACAAGTTATCATAGGAGAATGGATCACTTGTCCTGTGTAGTAACCAGGGTCTGGAATGTTAACCGTCTTTAAAAACCCTAATTCACCTGTATAGTACCACGGCAGTATATCTTGATTTTCCGCTTGTGTACCAATGTGAAAAGCATCATCATAGGGTCTTAAAATATGTTTTCTTACACCTGGAGGGAGACCTGCTGGTGTTAGCAGTAGTGATCGGAGATCTTGAAAGTGTGACTAAAGTGAATTTAAAATTGCCTCCATCACTCAGCAAAGTGTTTTATTCTGTTGGAGATGGGGCAAGGATAAAATCAAAGGGCGGTGCATGTCTAGAAGGGTTACTGTTCCACAGCACCTATTTAAAAAAAGAGTGGATGGTCATAAATATTGAACTGGCCTGTACTCAGAACACCCTTTACTCAGGTGGAGACAAAATACACATGCCACAATGCGGTCCAGCATACCAAATGGGCAACCGGGGGGGGGGGGGGGGGGGGGGGGGGGGCTTGGCAAGCCAACATGGCGGACGTGTGCTAAGTGAGCTCCGTCCAGCCCACCGAATATCCGTCATTCATCCTGATTCCCCCGACTTTTGAGACCGCATCGAGATGGCCCAGCAACACTATGTTGCCCCTATCTTCGCCCTGAGTGGTTTTGGGGAGCCTACAGCGATCCTTGGCGGCGTGATCGGACTGCGCCTGGAGTGAGGCTTGACTACTAGTGGTGGAGCCGGGGAGTCGTGCTTCGGGCCACCGGAGGCGGCTGGGGGCCGTGCGGCGTGCTAGGCCCGCCCACCGGCATATCGACTGGATCGGAGAGCCCTGGTGTCGGTGGAGGGCTTGGATGGCCGGCAGGGGGTGCGGAGCGCTGCTCCGCTGTTCTGCAGCTTGGCCCGGGACACAATCTGCAGAGGAGACCCGGCAGCCGGATCGGGCCGCGCAGGTGAGGCGGGGGCCGCAGTCCGTGATTGGGCCCCCCCCGGAGGAGAGGGCGGACGGCAGCACTGGAGGTTGCTGAAGGGGGTTGCAGGCTTGAAATCTACGGTGCGGCCCCCCCTTTTGGATAACTGGCATTGCGTGGGGGATCGGCGGTGCAACCGGACCGCGGGGAAAATGGCTGGGAGGCCTGCCAACCGTTCTTTTCTCCCCTCTCTCTGAGCTATTCCGGGGCCATTGGGGCTCCCACATCGGCGGTCGGTCGGGCTGCGTGGGGCTGGCCTGCTGCCTAAGGGACTCCCTCATCTTCCCAGTGGCTTAGTGGGGGATCGGCGGCAGAATCGGACTGCGGGGTCAGAGCCCCGGTGATTTGGGATCAGCCTCTGTCCCTCCCCCGTATCGTGTTGTCAGGGGTGCCCGTCTGGACTGTGGACGGCTTGCTCGCTTCCCCCTCCTGTATGTGATGCGGTAGTGGGGGATCAGCGGCGCAGTCGAGCCGCAAGGGGGGGGCTGTGAAGTCTGCGGTCTAGCTTTCTGTCCCCCCCGCCCCCCCCCCCCCAGAGTTGACCCGGGATCGCGGGGGGGCCCACACCGATGGTCGGTTGGGCCGTGTGGGCCTGCATCGGGCTGCTGGGACTAGTGGCTGTTATTACCCCTGGTGGGGCCGCACGGCGGGGGTGAGTGCGCGACTCTATTCATCTACAGGGATTTCGCCCCGGCAGTAAATTATAACGCACATACGTGTCCGGGAGCCCTTGGTGAGGTGGGGCCCCTGAGAGGTCTTGCTGGCCCTGTGGATTTGTAACGCCTTCTGGTCGGTGCCCATTCGGCGCTCTGGTCGGACCGCGGCAGCTGGTGGTTCCCGCGCCTGCACCCTGCCCTTCCTGGGATTGTGTGGGGTCTTCAGGGGCAGACATGACAAGGGACAAAGGAGATGACGGATCGACCAAGCAAGTTCACTGGTCTGTGGTCGGCGGCTGGGGCCTACGGGGGCCCGTCGGGAGCCATACCAGAAAATGCAGCCCCCATGGCTGCTATCACCCCATCCAGGGACATGTTGGACGCAAAAATTGGGGCAGTTGGTGCGGACTTCATGCTGTTGCGGCAGGATTTGCGCAACGCGGTGTCCCATATCTCGGAGGCTGAGTCCTGGATCTCTGGGGTGGAAGATGATGTCACCGTATTAAAGCAGAAGGCTGCTAAGATGGAGACTGTCCAAAAGGGCCTTGCGCTTCGAGTTGAAGATGCGGAGGGGAGGGCTCGACGCAACAACCTCTGATTTGTCGGGTTTCCGGAGGGCTGCGAAGAGGGCAACATGGAACGATTCCTTACGAAATGGTTGGAGAGCTGGCTTCCCCCTGAGGTCATGTCCCGGTGTTTTGTTGTGGAGTGGGCCCACAGAGCGCTCGTGCAGAAACCCCCGGTGGGGGCTCGCCCACAGCCAGTTATTGCCAAACTGTTAAATTACCTCAATCGGGATGCTATCCTGAAGCAAGCTAGGGCTAAGGAACCTCTGCAATACAATAATGCCCGCATTCTTATCTTTCCTGACTATACGAGACTAGTCCAGCAGCAGCGCCAGTCATTCACGGCGGCGAAGGCCCGCCTGAGAGACCTTAAGCTTCCATACGCCCTACTATTTCCGGCGCGCCTTCGGTGGTATTTCGCTCCCGCACCCACTTCTTCGACCCCCCTGGAGGAGGTATTGAAATGGACGGACAAGACGGTGCGGGTGAGGCCACATACGCCGCCTGGAAGGGAGTCCGATTCTTCATCGAGAGAGGTGGTCAACAGAAGAGCAGCAGACGATCCAGATCCCGGCGGCGCTCCCAGTCCTGCAGCGCCTCCTTTCGGGGGGGGGGCTCTACCTCAGGGCGACAAACTCTTGAACCCTAATGTACGTAGTCAATGGGGTGCTGTGGAGCCGTGGTAGCTCACAATGTGGGCTGGTCTCTACGCCAAGACCGTGTTGATCGGAGACATGCCCAGAGGACATGGGCTGTGAGTTGGGGATCCATTGGTTGGGGTGGTCTTCACCCCCCCGTTGGGGATTGGGGACCAGCCCTACTGCGACAGATACTTCAGTGTTTTTGAGGTATGGGGTGGGGCGTTTGTTGGGTGGGGGTTGTTTAAGTTTCCAGATCACAATTCCGCTAGACGCTTGTTGTTCTCTACATATGCACCACCACAGTTCACTATCCGCTCTGCAGGAGCATGCGCCCCCTCATGGCTGGAGTGCCAGATGATAGCCGGATAACCCAGGGCAGTCTCCGCATCATCAGTTGGAATGTGCGTGGGGCCCTGGATAAAATCAAACGCGGGGCGATACTCCACCAGACAAAGAGGGCTAAGGCCGATGTTCTTATGTTGCAGGAAATGCATCTTTTGGGCACGAAGGCCCTTTGCTTGCAACGCTATGGATTCCAGCAGGTCTTCCAGGCTGGATTTATAAGGGGTTCACAGGGAGTAGCGATCCTAGTACAGCTTATGGTCCCCTATGTGCACATACAACAGTGGACTGACACGCAGGGGCGCTATCTATTTATCCGGGGCAGGGTCAGGGACGATCCCCTGATATTGGGCAGTGTATATGCACCCCCCCTACAATGGAATCTGGTAGAGAAACTGCGTTCCTTGTGGGCCGACATGCCAGATGGGTTGTCCGTGGTGGGTGGGGACTGGAATGATGTTACGGATTTGGCCAAAGATAGGACCAGAGTTGGGGGTAGCCCCGGGGGTGGTCTTCCCACGAAACTGCATTAGTTAGTGACGGGATTGGACTGGATTGACGTATGTCGCCGTATGCATGGTGATCGGCAGGGGTTCACATACCTCTCGGCAGTCCATAACTCACTATCCAGAATTGACTACTTCTTTGTTCCTCGGGTGGCAGTCGATAGGGTGGCTTCGGTAGAGATTTTGCCTCGCGGCCTCTCGGATCACTCTCTGGTGTCCCTTGAGCTATATATAGGCAGAGAGAAACAACCGTTTCGGTGGCGTTTATCAGTTTGGCACTTGCAAAATGCAGAGTATGGGACACATGAGTGAAGCAATTGCCCAGTACCTGACGGCTAATTAGGAGTCCGTTCCTGGTGCCGCAACGTTGTGGGAGGCGATGAAGCCTACCTTGCGAGGGGTTGACATATCTTGGTGTGCGATGGCCCGCAGGAAGTGTCAGGAGGAACTGACTAGCGCAGAGGCGGACGTGGAGGAACTCTAGCGCCGGTGTTGGGAGGCAGGGAGGGATCAGCACGTGCGGCAATTGCTTTTTGCACAACAGACCTGTGCCGTCCTGTAGCTGGGCGAGGCACGCCAGGTCTGGCTGGCGATGCGCAGCAGGGTATACCAATGGGGGGGACAAGTCTGGCAAGATGTTGCACCGACTGTCCGGGGCCTTCCACACCCAGGCCCTACCGCGAATTCTGGACTCGGCGGGGACGCCGGTTACTGACCCCTCCGCCATAGCGGAGAGTTTCGATGCATACTATGCGGAACTCTATGCCCCCTGGAAATGTTTGTCAGAATCCACCATCGATAAGTTCATTGCAGACTTGCCCCCCCAAAAGGGTGCCAGAGGAGGTACGAGACCAGTTGGAGGTCCCCTTGACTGATGAGGAGTTGGGTGTGGCACTGGGAGAGCTCAATCCCGGTAAGGCACCTGGACCCAATAGGTTTCCTAAAAAATTCTTCAGTCGTTACAATGTGCAGCTAGCCCCTTATTACCGGGCGGTAGTGGAGGAGGCCTGGGAAAAGGGTTTACTACCTCCAGATTGGAGGCATGCGGAGGTAGTGGCGTTCCATAAGCCCGGCCGACCCCCAGACCAACATGCCTTGTATCGCCCCATTTCCCTCAAACGTGGAGGCCAAAGTCCTGGCCAAGGCGTTGGCCAATCGTCTTCTGCCCCACATCTCTGCTCTTGTACACCCGGACCAGGTGGGGTTTATGCCCCAGAGGGCGACCAGGCACAACATAAGGAGGGCACACGTGGCGGTGGCAGCCATACGGCATATGGGAGAGCCGGCGGCGCTTCTCCTGGCAGACATGGACAGGGCATTTGATTCCCTAAGCTGGGTTTACCTCTTCGCACTACTACGGAGACTCAATCTTGGCCCCCGCTTCCTCTCTTACATAATGCTCCTCTACATGGAGCTAACAGCGTCAGTTCAGGTGGCTGGCGCGTCCTCCTCCACTTTTTCCATAGGACGGGGCACAAGGCAGAGGTGCCCCCTGCCTCCATACCTCTTCGCCCTAGCCATGGAGCCGTTGAGTATGCATCGATGCGCAGGTTCGGGGATTTGAATGGGCCCCGGGTCTGTCCGACCGGATCGCGCTATATGCGGATGATGTCCTTTTTTTTCTTACAGCGGTGGACAGGACGGGGCCGCGGCTTTTGCGCATCATGCAGATTTTTGGGGAGACGTCGGGTTTGTATATGAATCCCTGCAAATCCACATTGTGGGCCCTGGGAGATCGAACGAGAGCGGGTGCATGGGTGTCCTCGGTCCAGTTGGCGGTGGGGAGCTTGAAATACCTGGGAGTGCTCCTTTCAGATATACCGGCAATCTCCTGGGAACGGAATGTAGCTCCAGTGTGGGAGCGAGTTCGTTCTGACCTTAAATCTTGGTCCCGTATGCCTCTGACTCTGTTTGGCAGATCGGCAATATTCAAGATGGTAGCGCTTCCCCAGCTCCTTTACCAGAACCACCCGTACCCGAACCCGCCTAGATGGTTCCGGATGGTGAATTCTGTGCTTGGGCAATTTTTGTGGGAGGGGGTAGGGTGCACGTGGCACTGCGCACATCCTTTCTGTCCACTTATTGCGGAGGTCTTGCGTCCTCGGACATTCTCTCGTACTACTAGGCATCGCATCTGCTGGTTCTTAATGAGTGGTGGTATGGAGAGACCCGGCGTATGCGCTGGAACGGCAACTCACCGGGCGCCACTCCTTACACACACTCGTATACTTGGCGCCGTTGCGGGCTGCGCTGCCATCGGTCACACTGGTGGTGTTCCACATTTGGAGGCAGGCCCTGTGGCGTATGAGTTGGTGGAATACCCTGACTCGGGAGACCCCTCTGTGGAACAATGGGCGCCTGCCCCAACTGGCAGCCCTACGGGGTTTACGGGGATGGGACGACATTGGCATTTCAACCCTGAGATGTTATGAGGGGCACGACACTAAAGCCCTTCCAGGACCTCTAGAGGGAATTCCATATGCCAATTTTTTCGGTACCTCCAGTTTCGCCACGCCCTGTCTCCTAGCCTGGAGGGTTTGGAGTCTCTCCCTGAATTTAGTCCACTGGAGGCGAAAGTCTTTATGGGAGACCTACAAGAAAAGAAGATCTCCCGGATATACCAATCCCTGGTTACTCACTATTCCCCCACACTACAAAAGCTTCGGGGAGACTGGGAGGCTGACGTGGGTGCCCTAGAGGAGGAGGACTGGACGGAGGCACTGGCAGCTCCGCGGGGTGCGGCAATAGTGATGCGACTCCGCTTGGTTCAGTTCAAGTATCTCCACAGGGTCTATTTTACTAGAACACGACTGTGGCGGGCGGGACTGATTGCTTCCCCGGAGAGTCTTCGCTGTGATCGGGAGGAGGGCACTTTCCTGCATACTGTTTGGCAGTGTACGTCCTTAGATCGTTTTTGGAGGGGGGTATTCTCATGCCTCTCGGAGGTGCTGGGGTGGGGACTCCCTCGAACACCGCAGCTGGCCCTACTTCACATCATGGAAGGGATAGGGGGCAATGTCTACAAACGACATCTTATGTTGTTGGGGTTTATGATGGCGAAATGAGATATTGCTAGGGAGTGGAAGGCGACGCGGGCCCCTTCAGTGGCTGCATGGAAGAATGTATTAGATTTTTGCATGGGGTTGGAGCAGCCCATCTTCGTGGCCAGGGGATGCCCACACAAGCACTATAAAGATTTGGAAACGGTGTGCAGACTATCGGGGCTTACGGTTAGAGCCGCCGGCAGAGGCGGAGACCCATTCACTGGAGTAGTTGCTAGCACAGTACAGGTGCGGAGAGGGGGGGGGGGGGTCATGGGGGTGCATGCTACCAGGGTGGGATTCTTTGTTTATTTAGACTGTGGGCAGGATAAAGCGGATGCAGAACGATCTCAGGGGGGTGGGGAGAGGGAGGGTGGGCCTTAAGGGGGGGGGGGCATAATTCATTATCATTCAGCATGCCTTTGTTATGCACCTTGATTTTACATATAAAAATGTCCATTGCTTTCATGTTTACATATGTCTGATTTGGCAGATGTCTCTGGACCACAGAACCCTGCGCTGTAATTGTTAATTGACGAATAAAATATGTTTTAAAAAAATAAAATGGGCAACCGGGGAATATTTTCTCTATTAGATGGCTCTGGTTTCTCTTACGTTCGAACACCCCTTTTCTGGGTTGCCCTCACCTACATTTTGTTATATGCTTCATCCTAGGATTCTGATCTCATCACAGACCCATTCTGAAAGGATGGGCTCAACTGTAAAAGGGACCCCATGATAGAATGTACTGGGAATGGAAGAAAGTAAAATTGTCTTCATGATGCCCGAAAGTAGTCTATTAGGGTACCTTTGATAAGATTAAAAAGGAAAGTTAAGATGTTATAAGATTTTAATTATCCTCTCATTTATATTGCCAACATGTTTCAGCAACACTTCAACGCCTCTGACAGTGGCTTTCATCTGGACAACTTTGGAGGGCCTATCAGCAAATTGTTCCTCTCACTCCTCTCAAACTTTAATGGTATATTAATCAAAATCCAGACGGAGCATGGAAACCAGATTCTCCATTCACACCCTTAATCTGTTCTTAAGGAGCGAAAAGGGGAGAAAGAAGATGGAAAGCAGACTAGGTAGAATGAATGGGGGAGGTGGGCGTAATGACCCTTGCGCAGACTCCCAAGTGGAACGCACATCTATGGTAGAGAAATTTAGATATAAACAATGATGAACCTAATTTGCTCAAACTCAAATGCTTTTTCCATTTAAGTGTTAGTACAATGGCAGGAACAAAGTTTTTTTCTCTAGACAGAGCCCGGAACTGTTGATATAAAAACACAGATGAGCAATGAAGCCATAGTTAACACATAACAAAACAGTTAAGGAACAGGAAGGTCGTTGGTGTTACAAATTTCGTTTTACATCAAAGTGAATAAAAAAAATTAAAAAAAATAAAGAAAGAAATTGGCATTATGAATACAAATGCAGATGGTCATCGGCAGAGAGCTGGCTAGATGAAAATGATACATCCCACAAGGTCAATGAGAAGTTACAAAATAAAAGGGACTTCCTATTACTCAGAACAGCAGCCGGGCTGAAAGGAGATACAGAAAAATGAAGGATTCAAAGGAATGAGGAGCACTGTGGGACATAGGCAAACAACAAGGACACACAAGGTCAAACCACTAGACAACAAACATCACTCGCACAATGGGAGACTGGCGGAGGAGGCCCTGTTGCTAAAGCAAACTCACACATGTTGCTCAGTGCTGAAGGCACAGATAAACCGACAGTGTAGCAGGCAATAACGATTAACAGTTTGTTTTTTGTTTAAACCTTTTATTGAATGCCAGCTTTTTACATAGTTTTGTCGCATAAAAAGAATTAATCGAAATCAGTATTCAAGAGCCACTATAATCAGTTTCCGAATGTGTGCCATTTACCAATAAACATTAATTGGAACCTGAATAAAGTCAGCCTTAGAACCTTGGCTCTGACACACATGATTTCCATACAGGGAGGCGTAAATGACAAGCCAGGGAAGGCGTGCACGCAAAACGCTGAGGGCACTGCTCCGCGAGGCCAGGAGAGGAGGGCACTGGCAATGAGAGCGGTAGGACTTGGTAGCAGAATGCCAAAGGCGCAACATAACCTCCAACAATGATCTACCTACACATAGCAGAAACGTAGACCGCACAGGCAGAGAAGAATGGCGACAATTCCTTTGGTTTTTATATGTTTTTACAGCTTGGACGTGCGGCCAGAGAGCATCTTCACTGTGCTTGGGATTACATAAGCACAGGGGCGGCTCCTCCTCAATGGCGGAGGAGCGTTTTCCCACTGGCTCAGCGCCAGCAGTTGAAAAATAAAAGGATATTTTATCATTGTTTTATTTTTCACCTGCTGGCTCAGCCAGCGTGTGTAGGTAGGGGCGGGGGGGGGCCGGGCCATGGGAGGGGGAGGAGGACTGGTTGGTGCACTTCTAAGTGTGCATGCGTGTTTGGCCGGCCGTCGTAGCTGTATTGCATGGCCGGGTTGGAGAAACAGCACTGACTCCTTGTGCCTGAGCGGAGCATCAAACCAGCCCACTCAGGCCAATCCCTGCGCTGCTCCCGTAGAATGAGAGCAGAGCAGGGATTGCATAGAGAGTCTGTGATGCTATTCCAGTGTCTGCTGGGACCAGGAAGCACAGGAAGACCGAGGCGAGAGGCAGCCGTCAGCTCAAGTTAAGTTGCCAATTTTTTATTATTATTAAACCTCCCCCCTCCGCTAGTGCCCCCGCCACTCACCCCTCCACTTTTTAGGTCTCGCCTGACCCAGCACATGCGCTGGTCTGGCGAGACTTATTGAGAGGGCTCCAAAAAGTTCTACCAGGCCAGCCTAGAACTACAGTGCATGTGCGCGGCCGTGCGCGCCGCATTTACCACGATTACTTTCACTTTCGCGGCCGCTTGGCATAGCCAATAGGTCTCGCTTTTGGGACCTTATAAGTGTTTAGTTATGCAACTGTTGCATGGCTAAACACTTATAAGGTCCCAAAGGCGAGACCTATTGGCTAAGCCAATGCTTGTTGTTTGTGGCGGCCGCCACTGCATATACAAGGAAAGGGTGGAAAATGGGGGAAAACAAACATTACTGAATTTGTTCAGGTTTTAAATTTACAGCTCAACATAACTTCTATTTTGACTGCTCCATCCTTTTCTCGCCCTGAAAACACCAGAAGCAGCTGGAGATGTTTGACCAGACTGGTCAGGAAGCTCGGATTATGGCAGGCAAATAACATTTACTCGCAACTTAAGAGAAAGACAAATTCAAGCAGAGGTAGAAGATATGAACAATGCCCACAAAAATGAGTGTTTGGGACTGACTTTACAGTGGTCTAGATGAGTAAAAATGGGAGCTTTTAGAGGCAGCCAACAGAACTGACGTCATGATGTGGAGGAGTGAGAAAAGCTCTGGATGAGTTGAGAGCTCCATTCTCATGCTGGGCACAGTGACACCACAAGAAGCTGTCTCCCCAAAGAGAGACACAACAAAGGGGATGGTGGTGCAGGTTACCTCTTGTTAATCAATGGCATCTAATGCAAAAAGTTAAAAGAAGGAAAGGTTGACTCCTCCGTCACAGGATGAAATGTGCTTAAGACTTTAGGAGGCATGTTAATAGGGGTGATGGTGCATGTCTTGTAATTCCCCATTGCCCATCGTCAAACCCCCACCATCACTGCTTACACAGTTGCTGATAAAAATGAAGGGACAGAACGGTCTTTGCAGAAACATTTTGCCCTTTGAAGACAGCTAGACTTCATTTATCTCTTTTATAGTAGAAACAGGACTTATCAGTAAGGAAAGGAAAATGCTACTTACCAGTATGCATCTGTTCTTGGCATGTAGAGCTGTAGATTCGTATACTTCTGCATAGATTGCCATCTGGTGTTGGGCTCGGATGTTTGCACTTTGTTTTTGTCGTGGAAGAAGTCTTTGTAGTCACAAGGTAGGTGACTCCTCCCTAGGACGATAGTGTGCATGGGCATCGACTCCATCCTTAGATTGTTTTTGCCACGTAGGGTTACGATGGAGTAGTAAGAAATAGAATGAGATATCCATGTGTAATGTATCTAAGTAAGATAGTACTGGAACAGATAGAGGTATCCAGTGAGGCAGGCGTATCTGAATCTGCAGCTCTACATGCCAAGAACAGATGCATACTGGTAAGTAGCATTTTCCGTTCGAGGCATATGAGCTGCAGATCGTATACTTTTGCATAGACTATATAGCAGTTACCTCCTTAGCGGTGGCTACCTGCATCTGTTGCAGTGGTTTGAAAAAGTGTTGTTAATACAGCCTGGCCCACACTAGCTTGTTGTTTTACCTGCACATCTACACAATAGTATTTTGTGAAGGTGTATGGTGTAGCCCAAGTTGCTGCTTTGCAGATGTCATCTAGGGTAATGTTCCCTAAGAATGCCATGGAAGCCCAGAGTTTGGGTGTGGAATGAGCTCTAGGGGGAATGGTTAGTGTTCGTTTAGCTTTGGTATAGCATATTTGGATGCATTTAACAATCCACCTTGCAATTCCTGTATTTTGGCATACCGGAGAGCTTATTGAGCAGACTTCAGGTCGTGCAGAACTCTGCAGCTAGAGCGGTCCTGAAGTTAGGAGCCAGAGAACGGATTTCGCCCCATTTGAAGAAATTATACTGGCTCCCAGTTCGGTGCAGGATTCTTTTCAAAGCACTAACTCTTGCTTTTAAAGCTTTACATGGGGTAGGGGCTCATTACTTGCGTAAAAGAGTTCTTTATTACATCCCGCGCAGATCGCTTAGATCAGCCCACCAACATTTGATCCTTACGCCAAGGTTCTGTAGAGCACGTTGTGGAGGTCGGTCTTTCCAGGTACAAGTAGCCCGTGCTTGGAATACTCTGCCTCTCCTCCTAAGACAGACTACCTCCCTTTTGGAGTTTAGAAAACAATTAAAAACCTGGATGTTTCAACAACTAATTTAATCCACTTCCCCTCAGTCCAAGTGTCTGGTGGCATATCCTCTGCCTCTGTCTTTACTGTCATAGCGCCGGGACACTCTGTTGAGTAGCTGAGCGCTCTATAAATCCCTGTTTAACATAACATAACATAACAATTCCTGCCTTTGAGATGGGATTGCCTTTATGAGGTGGGAGAAAGCCACAAAGAGTTGTTTGGTCTTTCTAAAGGATTTTGTCCTTTCAATGTAGTAGAGTATTTCTCTTTTAACGTCTAACGTGTGAAGAGCTCATTCTGCCACTGAGTCTGGTTGAGGGGAAAACACTGGGAGTTCAACAGACTGGTTGAGATGGAAGGCAGATACTACTTTGGGTAACATTTTTGGGCTAGTCCTTAGAACCACCTTGTTATTATCGATTTGTAAGAATGGTTCTTGTATGGTTAATGCCTGGAGTTTCACTAACTCTTCTGAGAGATGTGATAGCAACCAAAAAAGCTACCTTCCAAGTGAGGAATTGTAGTTCGCATTTGTGGAGAGGTTCAAAAGGGGGACCCATGAGTCTAGTAAGGACCACATTTAGGTTCCGCACTGGAGAGGGCGGAACTCTGGGTGGAATTATTCTTTTAAGTCCTTCCATAAAAGCTTTGAGAGCAGGCACTCAAAACAAAGACCAATGTCTGTTTTGGAGATAGGCTGCTATGGCAGCTAGATGTAGACTAATGGATGTATATGCTAGGTTACATTGTTGTAGATGCAAGAGGTAGCAGATAATGTTCTGAATAGAAGCATCTGGTGGATTTATTTTGTTGTGTGTGCAATAAATGGCAAATCGTTTCCATTTAGCTGCATAGCATGCTCTGGTGGTAGGGCATCTAGCTTCTTTAATGATATTCATACAGTCTGGCAGAAGATTTAGGTAGCCAAACTAAGACCGGAGGTGCCAGATCGCAAGGTTGAGTTGATTGGGATCTGGATGTCTTATCTCTCCATGGTTCTGAGTGAGAAGCTTGGGTGAGAGACATAGTTTTTGATGAGGGACTACTGATAGCTCCAATAGGGTTGTGAACCATCGTTGTCGGGCCCATGTTGGAGTAACTAGGATCATTGTGCTGTTTGAGTTTCCGAACCACTAACAGAATGAGTGGGTGAGGCGGAAAAGCGTAAGCAAATTTGCCTGACCTTTGAATCCATATCGCATTGCCTTTGGACAATGGGTGCGGATACCTGGGTGCGGATACCTGGACGCGAAGGTTGGGCATTTTGCATTTTGGTGTGAGGCGAACAGATCTATTTCTGGGTGGCCCCACATGTGAAAGAATTGAAGAAGAACTTGAGGATGGAATTCCCATTTGTGGATCTGCTGTGTTTGTAGACTGAGCAGATCTGCTACCTGATTGTGTACACCTGGGAAGTGTTCTGCAAGGAGATATATGTTTTGCGGAATGGCCCATTTCCATATGCTCTGAGCTAGGCGTGAAAGCTGCAGAGTGTGTGTTCCCCCTTGTTTCTGTATGTAGTACATTGCTGTCATGTTGTCTGTACGTACCAGGACAGCTTTGCCTAGGAGGTGGAGTTAAAAAGATTTTAACGCTAGGAAGATTGCTTACAATTCCAGGTAGCTTATGTGGAATTGTCTTTGTTGGGGGTCCATATGCCTTGGATGGTATGGGTTTGAAGAGGAGCTCCCCAGCCGGTGAGCGATGTGTCTGCTGTTAGCACTGTCTGTGGAACAGGGTTGAGGAACGGCCGCCCTTTGGAAAGGTTTTGTGTGTTCCACCACTGCAGAGAACGATGTGTGCGGGCGTCTACCAACACCAGATCCGTTAGCTGACCTTGAGCCTGGTTCCACTAACGTGCCAAACATTCCTGTAAGGGATGCATTTGGAGTCTTGCATAAGGGACGAGGAGAATGCAGGAGGTCATCATCCCAATTAACTGCATGAACACTCGCGCTGGTAGTGAGTGTTGAGGCTGAAATTTTTGGATTAGAGCCTGTATGGCACTTATCCTGACTGGATTGGGATATGCTAGAGCTTTTGAAGTGTCTATTGTAGCTCCTAGGTATTATTGTATGCTGGACGTTTGGAGATGGGATTTGGCGAAGTTTACTGTGAATCCCAAGCTGTGAAGCGGCTGAATTGTGTTGTGTGTGTGTTGCACTCAGCAGCTGTGTGATTTGGCTTTTAGGAGGCAGTCGTTCAGATAAGGGAAGACATGGATCTGCTGTCTCCTTAAGTGGGCTGCAACTACTGGGAAGCATTTGGTGAACATGCTGGGTGCTGTAGTGATCCCGAATGGGAGGACTTTGAATTGGTAGCGTTGATCGTCTACCACAAACCTGAGATATTTCCTGTGAGCGGGGTGAATGGGAATATGGAAGTAGGCGTCGTTTAGATCC
The DNA here is from genome assembly GCF_964204655.1 of Triturus cristatus. Classification (NCBI taxonomy): domain Eukaryota; kingdom Metazoa; phylum Chordata; class Amphibia; order Caudata; family Salamandridae; genus Triturus; species Triturus cristatus. The sequence goes on along the minus strand of NC_140592.1, from coordinate 339,618,553 downwards.
AGAGTGGAGAGAAAGTCGCCCTGTTGAAGTATTGGGAGCACCTGTTGGACAGTGACCATGTGAAAGGGGTCTGACTGAATGTAGAAGTTTAGCGGTCTGAGATCCAGTATTGACCTGAGGGAGCCATCCTTTTTTGGGTTTAGGAAATACAGGGAGTAAACCCCTTGGCCTTGATGAGGCAAGGAGACTGGTTCTATTGCATGTTTTTGTAATAGAGAGAGAACCTCTTGTTTGAGAAGTGTCAGATGTTCTGAGGACATGGGACGCCATCTGGGAGGAATGTTGGAAGTGAGTTCCAGGCAATAACCATACTGGATAATTTGTCTTACCCTCTTGTCTGTTGTGATGGAATTCCAGACAGGTATTAACTGTAAAAGATGTCCCCCGACAGGAGTGGAATGATCGGGGGGAAGTGCAGGGAAGTCACTGTTTAGTGGTAGGGGGGTATTGTTGCCACGACCTCTCCCTTTATTATTGTTGCCTCTGTAGCCTCCACGAAAGTATGCTTTCTGACATGTTTGAGTGGGGCTCTTGTAGGAGGAGGGATGTTCTGAACCCATGGTTTTGGAGCCGGCTCTGTAGAAGGAGCGGCAAAAAGGGCCTCTCGGGGAAGGAAACTGTAAGGCCCCCATTGACTTAGCAGTTTCGGTATCCTTCATCTTTTCTAGGGATGTGTCAAATGCGGGGCCGAAAAGATGTTCCTGATCAAATGGTTGATATAAAATAGCAGCCCGGAGCCAAGCCTGTCTACGCAAAAGGACGCTAGTGTTAATTGCGTGAGATGCGGCATTGGCCGCATCGAGCGCACATTTTATTGATGTGTTGGTAATCAGGTTGCCCTCCTGGATAAGGTCGTTGGCTTTTTGTTTGTACTGGTCAGGAAGGTGTTCCATGAGCTTTTCAAGCTCGTCGTAGTGAGCCCTGTCATACCTGGCCAATTAAGCTCGGGCGTTGGCGATCCGCCAATGGTTTGCAGCCTGCGACGCAATACGTTTCCCAGATGCGTCAATCAATTTGGATTCCTTATCAGAAGGGGAGTGTCGCCTGTACTTTGTGAGTTTGCACGCTTGCGTGCGTTAGTTCCCACCAGGGAATCTGAGCTTTAATGTAAATTGGGTCATTGGGAGATGCCTTGTATTTTTTGCCCACCCTGAGATTGAGAACCCAGGTTCTGACTGGGTCCTTAAAAACCTCTGGGGCATGTTTTAGCAAGTCTGTTAACATTGTCAGGGTGCTTGTTGATTTTTGCGAGGGTGCGAAGGTTTCTAGCAAAAAATCTTCATCTTAAGGATCGGAATATAAAAGGACCCCATGGTATTGGGGAGCCCTGTTAATTAATTGTGCAAACCCAGTGTTGTTATCTGGTGGTGACGGCTTAGATGGATGTGGGTCGGGATCTGTATTGTAGTCACCCCAAGTGTCTACGTCATGTGGGATGTTATGTGAATGATCATCCCCATGTGGGTCTATATCTCTACAGGTGTCATCCTCACTATCTGATGGTTGAGGTGAAAATATAGGTTGTGGGGAGTGTGGTGGAGAAATCAATAAATGTGGATTAATTGGAGGGGAAGAAGGAGGTGGGGACGTGTTAGTGCCCATGTCCTGTCGTTTGAGAGGTATAGCAGGTTCTTCTGCACTGTCCAGTTTCCTCTTTTTTGGAGGCTTGGTGACTAGTTTGCCCGTGTTTGGGTCAATAAACAAAGTTAAATCAGATGCAGTTTGCGTGGGCAAAATGTCTTTATTCGGTGTCGAAGATTTTGGATCCAAACCTTCTTTGGAGGGAGTTTGTGAGGCTTTCTGTGGAGTCTTACACTGTTTAGGTTTTTGGGGCTCCGAAACCTTTCTCGGCTACGACGATTTTTTGGAGTCAGAAGCCTTTTTCGGCTCCGAAGATCTCTTCGGTTCTGAGTGTTTGTCTTTGCTAGGCTTCGATACCGAGGACTCTGGCACCGAAGCTGTCTTCGGCGTGGACAAGTGTTTGACTTGTTGCTTCGGTGCCGAGGAGGACTTTCCAGCGTCGGAAAAGGGTTGGACCGAGCCCGATGGCTAATGTTTAGGTTTAGTAGCCGGGCCCGGGGCGTCTGAAACGTGTTGACGGTGTTGACCCGAGCCGGAGGGCGAGGGTGTTACCGGAGCCTTCGGTTTATTTTTCGAGAGGGGGGTTTCGGTACTCACCGACCGTTGAGCCGGAGTGACAACCTCTTGTTCGGAGTTGTCGGAGACGTGTTCTTCATCACCCGATTGTTCCGGCTGGATATCGAGGTCTGCTTCAAAGATGTCCGGAATCGGACTGCTTCCGCGAGACATTTTGTGACGCCGAGCCCGACGATCATGGATGGTTTTCTTCGACCTGAACGATGCACAGGCCTTGCAGTTTTTATCTTCATGCTTCGGGGAGAGGCAGAGAGTGTACACCTCGTGCAAGTCTGTGTGGGAACTTAGCACCCAAATGCCCGCATCGAAGATCGAGGAGTTAATTTTAAGATGCGTGCCGAAAAGGGAAACGCGATTGAGACAATACCGTCGAGTGGAGAGAGATTGCGCGTCGAAGGGGGATTTGAAACTGATATCGAAACGGAGCGCAGTAATTCACATCCGATCCCGATGGCGGAAAAAAACAATCTAATTATGGAGTCGATGCCCATGCGCACTATCGTCCTAGGGAGGAGTCACCTACCTTCTTCCAAGACAAAAACAATGTGCAAACATCCGAGCCCAACACCAGATGGCGATCTATGCAAAAGTATACAATCTGCAGCTCATATGCCTCGAACACACAATTACTCTATGAAATTTAAACAACAAACATCCTTTGAAAGAACATATCTAAATCCAACCCTAGCAATTTTTCATACGACTTCTGGATTGTAAGGCTCACTCCACATAAACCTGCTTGAACAGTTTTCTGTGGGCTGCAACACATGCATTTGGAAAATGTTGGTGGTATTTGAGGGATAGTCACAAAATTAATGGTTAGAATGTTATTGGTCAGTGTGTGCACTGGGAATATGTCAAGGATAAACCAGTGGTGTCCACTTCTGCAATGCAAACCCCTCTTCATCAGCAAAATGTGATCATGACAAGGACCGGTTTACTGATGTCCCCGTATAGCCGGATTAGGGAAGGAAGCATTTTATCCGAAATGAACACACAGTGTGCCCTTCGAAATTAAAGAGGCTGCGCATTTTAATTTCAACGAAACAGTTGCTGACTTGGAGGCAATCGCATGCACTCCAAGTCTTTTTGACAAAAGTTGCACCATTGACTTCCGAGCCAGAGGTTTAGTTTCTATTTCAAGTGTTTCGCCTCCCAGATACCTGGGAACATCCTGAACTTTGGCTGGAATTCCAGTTGGTCAACGTCCCCTAAATAACGATCCTGTGTGGAGTCAGTGGTGTAACGCAAAAGATGGTGGGCCCCCTGCATAATAGTATGAGGGGACCCGGAGTTTCCCATATCCCACAGTTATTTATTGAACTTGGGCTGTATAGGGGCCCCGATGATGCAAGGGCCCATGGCTGGAGTGCCGTTGCCCTGGTTCTTCATTCTAATGGTTGGAAAGCCTTCTAGAACCACCTGACTGCTTCAAGACAAATTTCAAAAACATACCTGAAACACCCCACCCCTTCTATTGTGTCATTTCCTCTCACAAGGAGAAATTAAACGATGCCTCAGACTCCAATGCTACCCTCTCATGCACTCATTGTCAAATTGTATTGCTTGGTTAATAAAAACCATAACAAAAATGATTTCATGTTACATTGTCGGTACAATATCCACTAAAAAAACACTTACTGAGAGATGCAATTCATTATGCTAGTAAAATAACTTATGAGAGCATACAGAGCATGTAAATCACCAAGGGATGTAAAACATTGGTTAAAAAATAAAAATATTTAAATACAAAGAGTTGCATAGTCTGCATGCCCCACTGTTACCCGCAAGCACACCGGATCCCTGCTGTGGGGGATTGGCCTATTTAGGTCCCGCTATCAGCTCGCCCTGTCCAGTCCGCGTTTGATTAATAAGCAAATAACCTTTTCTAATTGTAAGGACGCTGTAATAATGCCCTCTTATATTTACCCTAAAAATGTCTGGCCTGAAGGATGGGCCTCAGAAGACGAAAGGAGTCCCCTCGCAAATGTCAATGCGCGTTAGCAGCCGCAGAGAAATGGGTGGGAAATGGTGGAAATTCTCACCACCTCCTGCCCACACTCCCAAGCCTGAATTTAGATACACTGTAGCAGCCAGTTCTGCAGGCAGTGAGAGAGTCTGGAAAAAAGTGTAGTCGTAGGAGGGCCTAGGTACGTTGCTTTGTGCGTTAATCATTACCTCCAATCTGTTTCACTCCTTCGCCCGCAGTCTTGGCAACGGTCAGCAGCATTATGATGGAGTGGGAGACGAGCAGCGCGCCATTTTCTCCATCTGTCAATGGCTTGATTATAAGCAGATATTTATAATTTTTCACGTCACCCGGGTTCCTGTGGTTGGCAGCGCGCCCACGGGCACTGTGTATTTGTTACTGTATGGACGCCTCCTCGAGAATAAGGGAAACGGTTTCAGTGAGAAAACACACTCATGGAATTGTAAACAAGGCCAGGGAAGCGAGTCAGAACCAGTGGAGACAGGTCCAGATGAGTGTCCCAACATGGTTCAGAGAACTGGCACAAGGGGCAAAAATAAAAGCCCATCCTTGTCAATACAAATTTAACCAACGTAATTGGCAAATGCAAAACACAAAAAAGCAAGAAAAAGCATAAACACCATCAGGTTTTAAAGCTGCATAAAATAAATATGTGTTTTTGTGTGTACACAGACACACACTTCTAAGATGAAGATGCACATAGACGCTTCTGCGGTCTCCTTACTTACTAGAGCTATGCAAAAATAATGCCACCATACCAACTACGACCTCCCTCAACACATCAGAGCCCCGCCTCACTTCTTGAGTTCCATAAGAAGCTGAAGACCTAGCTTGTCGTAGAAGCACGTTGGGGACAACACACCTGCCCAAGCACCTGAAGACCCTCTAGGGATGCCACCCTCAAACCGTTGCCTGTTTCTTTTCTTGACCTAATGTAAGAACAGGACAACCAATGGGGTATTCCTTTGCTAGATCTACCCATATTTAGGTGGGCAGCGAAGGCGGGTCAATTACTGGCCATGACATTAAATTGCGACCTGAGGGTTACTAATGGTAGATGCCAATCCGACCGCCAAGGCAAACAGACCTTTAATAGGGTAGGCTATAGTAGTAGAATTGATTACTTCCTGGCTGACGTAAAGGTCTGGCCGGCAATTGTGGATATGGATATATGAGCGCTTGGATAGTGACCACAATGCCCTTTGTATGTTGTTATGGGACCAAGTACCCCGAGCCCAGGAATCCTATGGCAACAGAGATATGGGCTCCCTCTCATATGCCAATAATTTTAGAACAATCAGGTGGGACTGGGTAATGAAAAACACATAATTTTAGAACAATCAGGTGGGACTGGGTAATGAAAAACACAGGTATTGCAAGCGATCAAGCATAGTGTTACTGCCACTCATGAGTTCCTATCCAAACTCCCGGCTGGCTCTAGAATTGGGAATTTTGCTATCCTCCACGAAAGGTTAATAGCACATGCCAGAGATACATTGGGGAAACCTGACAAATGGTACAATGGTGAATGTAGGGAAGCCAAGCACAAACTCATTGTGGCTCTTAAGACAAACAACTCATCCAGAAATAGCCAAGAAAAGAAAGCTGTATCAGCTAGCGATAATTAAAGCCAAATGAGAACTGGAGAGTTCCCCATGGACCAACCTACATGTAGCACTTTGTAATAAAGACAATAAGTCCTTTTGGAAGACAGCATCTGGCTGTCTCAATGGTCGTAAGCAAACCCTCGATTTTTACATCCAGCCGTAAGAGTGGGTGGCTCATTTTGAACAGCTTTATTACCACAAATGCGATAATGCCGAGAGTGGCGCAGAAGATATTCATATTAGTTCTATCACTAAGGGTGTCGATCTGACTTTTTCGCTCAGTGAGACAATAACATCTTTCAATTCTTGCATTCCTGGACGTGCCCCAGGACCTGATAGACTGCCTAATGATTTATATAGAGAAAATACAGAAATTTGGGGGCCATACATCAATTTACTTACACAATCCTAGCTGGTATGGAGATACCACCATCCTGGAAACTAGTGGATAATATTACGATCTATAAAAAGAGGGATAGGACAAATCCGACCAATTATAGGCCCAAAGCCTGATTGACACCCTACAAAAAACTTTTGTAAACAGGTTTTGGCTCGTATACAGGAGTGGATTAGGGATGAGAACATACTCTCCGATTGGCAGGCAGGTTTCAGACAAAATGTGAGCACTGTGTATCAGATTTTCTGTTTTGCATGTATCTTCTGTAGAGAGGTAATTATTCACAAGGGCAAACTTTATGTTGCCTTTGTTGACCTCCGTGCAGAATTTGATTTAGTTCCCGGTCCTAAACTATGGAGGGTTCTAGAGGAGATGGGGTTTCCAACCCCCCTGCTTAACATTCTTATGAGATTACATGCTAACACACTTATCTAGGTGAGGGGAGGGCAGGATGGGGCTCTGACTGAGCCAATCCAGATTGATCAGGGGTCAGGCAGGGGTGTGTTCTGGCACCCACTCTCTTCCCATAATATATAAACGGTGTAATTGGTACACTGGATCGAGATGGGTGTGATGCACCCAAGATAGGAAGTCGGAGAGTTCCCGTTCTTCTTTTTGCAGATAAAACCTTGTTAATTTCTAAATCACCTCAAGGGTTGCAACAACTCCTGAACTCCTGCCAATTGTTTTATGTTGAGAGGGGGGTTGGAGCTTAATAGCTCTAAGACCAAATGTTTGATTTTTACCAGTCAGAAGTCAAAACTCTAAGAGAAGGATTTTAGTGGGTGACACCATTTTAGATGCAGAGTCCAGCTTTAAGTATTTGGGCACTAAACTGACCACAAATCTATGTTGGGCACCGCAGGGAAAAAAGCTTACTTATCTTTGATCCAGTATACTGTTCAAATAAGAAAAATACACAGAAAAACAACATCAAGAAGGGTGGCTCCAGCCTGGGAAATTTATGTGAAGGCCCTAGGGGCGGTTTTATATGTTGCCGAGTTGTGGGGCTATTCACGCATTGAGTGTCTTTCTGTGGTGGGACAAAGGTTTCTTAGAATCCTATTGAATCTCCCCGTCAGTACACCTTTGACTCCCTTTATATCTAGATATGGCCAAAAGAAAATTGTTCATAAGATTGAACGCAGAATGCAGATTTATTGGCATAGGTTATAGACAACCCCTTCCCTGGAGTCCTACAGTGATAGTATCAAGGATCTTTTGGTCCCACAGTATGCACGGAAAACACTGTGGCTCTGTGCGATCAAAGCCTTACTTTTAAGATTGAAATTTAATGAATATTGGACCTTACCAGAGTATGTGCCGGATTGGTAAGGCTAGTCTAGAGGGACTATTTTGGGAAAGTGTGGCAATTGATAATATAAGATAATGTAAGGGCTCCTGGTCAGTGTCTTTTATGGACTGGAAACCAATAGTCGCCTATGAAAGCACTATTGACAAAATCCTCCCGCCACTGGCGAGGAAACTTTATCTCCAATTCAGGTATGGCACTCCACCTAGAAAATCATTTACATGCAGAAGACAACAAGAAAAAGGCTCATTTGATGAAGTGTGTGTAGGCTGTGAAGGGTGTTCTGAATCGCTTATCCGTGTTTTGTTTTTTGTCCATTTTACAATTCTATACATGCAAAATGGATTGTTCCCGTATGTAAAAATCTAAGTTGAAGGGAGCATAAGGAAACATTTAGAATACTGCAGAGTGACTCTAGCAAGATTGTGGTTTTTTGTGTGGCTATGTTTTTAAAGGCATTTTGGATTAAGCGAACTAAACTCCTACTGTCTGCCACTGATCTTTGATAAGAATTGCTTGATGTTGATGAAGCTATGTGGTGGAATTTTTTATGTTGCAAGTTTTATCTGTGGTTTTAGTCTCTTGCTATTTTAAGACAACAGTTGTGACATTAATTTTTGGTTTTTTAATATTTTTTTTAACAGCTAATTTTTATGTATTGATATTTATATGTGTATTTTTATGTATATGGGAGTTGTGGTTGCTTTGTTGTCTATACTTTTATGTTCCATAGTGATCGAAATTAAGTCTATGATGATGATGATGATTAGTGCGCTATATAAATCAATCTAAATTAACTAGATCTGTTGTCACTTCTACCAGAAGACTACTAATAAAGCGTGCCAGGCTAACATTTGGGTGGATTAGTAAAGCACAATGTGCACTCAGAAGACCAATATCTCTTTGGGGCTCAAAATGGTGAAATCATGCAAGAAATGAGAAACAAAAAATCTCAACAGGGACTGGGAATTATTTAGGCAATGGTGCCAATGAAAGGACAACCTTCAATGCATAAATGAAATTCATAAAAATGAATAAGGCAAAACAATCATAGGCAAAGCCAAGAAGTCTGGCTCTAATGGGCTACACGTGCAAACAAAAGAGCAGAAAGGCTGTTTGCGTGCATTAACCCATATGGGGCAGAGGTTTTGACTTTGACCATTCTTTTTTATAGAATGCAGTGGCAAAAGCTGTGAAATAAACAGGCACATTATTCCTATAAAAGCAAAACCATGCTAAACCTCAAAGTATCTAAAATATGGACAAGGAGGCACAACAACTGCTTTAAGGCCAAAAAGATTTTAATAAACTAATGAGCACAATCCCAGCAACTAACTGGATTGTGTGCTTCTGATAAATTACATGACACTTACTCCACGTTGGAGTGTGCTGCAAGTTAGTTTAGGGCAGAGGTCTTCAAACTGTGGGGCGCGCCCCCAGGTGGGCCATAGTCGTGTTCCCAGGGGGCGCAAATGCATCAGTACCAACTTGTAAATAAAAATAGCTTAGAAGCCTGAATTTGTTTATAAAACGCGCTTCCAGGTGGTCTTCATTTACAGATAGCAGCTGAAGTACATGACCGGAACAAAGAGAGGAGAGAGAGGAGTTGGCCTAACGGCTAGGGCGGTCGACCTTGAATCTGGGGAACTGGGTTTGAGTCTCGGCAGTGACGCTGACCATCCTGTGATTCTGGGCAAATCGCTTAATCTCCCTGTGCCTAACAAAAATGAATGTGTCCTCATGAAATGCAACTGGTGTTATGTAAAGCGCTCCAATACCCGATTCGGGTCAAGTTCGCACTATATAAAACAGGTAACGTAAATGAAAAATAGTTTCAAGATAATACTTATGAATTCTCAAATGGTTAATGCAATCACTGCAGATGTGTGTATGAGGCCAAAGAGTTACAGAAATGAATTTTGGTAGGTGCAGTGGGGAAAATGGGATTGTGTCTATATAGATATAAGAGGTCCAAGCCTGTAACAGAAAGTACTGTGAATGTCAATATGTTAATAATTAATTCAAACTGCATTACACCAAATATATGATAGGCTGCTGCAGAATGGTTTAGTCAGAGCCACTGGAATTAGGGTTGACAAAATTATGCAAGAAGAAAATTATTTATGTGGACTAATGACATTTTTTACAGTGTTGCTTCATTATTTTGTACTTTTTTCACATGGTAATACGGTTGGGGAAAATATTTTACTTCATTAGTACCAGTTTAATAACCAAATACAGAAATAGGCAAATGAAAGGTGACAATTTAACCTCTATCAAGGGCCTTCCATTATGTGGGACCACATGTCGCCACATTTTAGTAACTTTTGATCCGTTTGAGCTAGAAGCAATTTTTTTTCTAAAATCTGCATCTTATGCACCAGATAATGGATTATGTGGTAAATGTAGCAGATGCATAATTATGCGAAAAAAGACACAATATCGATAAATTCCAGTGGCACTGGGACCAAGAGTGTGAGGGAGCGCCACTGCACTGCAATTATGACTGTAGCGAAGACTGGAGTGGAGACCCATTTTCCTTGCTAGTATTAGGGCCCAGGCCACTCTTCTTCAACAGGGCCCCAGCACTGGGAGGGGGAGATGTGGGACTTTGTTCCCTTTTTTAAAAATTGCACAAAGGGGTATACAGTCTACTCTGAGCCTCAGGCCTAGGAGCAATATCTCTGTGTAGTGGGCTGAGGAGGAAGCCTGTATCCTAGGGCACTGAGGCCCAGTGGTGTGAGAAGCAAACTAAACCCCAATTATGGCTATTTTACTATCCTTTCTTGTTTGCATCAGGTCCCAGTGCACCCTTGCTGTGCCCGTATTTTTGGCCTCAAACCAATGGCCCAAGGGAGGTGAATGTCGAAGCTGAGATAGCTTAGTTGGGCCTCAGCGAGATGAAAGAAGGGGTATGAGCAATATCAGGCCCCATGTTTTCAACAAAGAGTCGATGAGACTGTCTGTTTTGCACGGCCGTACCTATCACTAGTGGAGCAGGTACCATGGCACTGGATCCCCTGGGATGAGGGGCCCACTGCATCAGAATCATGACTCTTACTCTGCAAAAGAGGCATGGGCCTTGCTAGCATTAGAGTGGAGGTAACCGTAGATACAAAGTGGGGAAACATGTGGGGGCTCATTTTTCAGAGAGTCTGCGTCAGGGCTGGAAGGAGGATAGCCAGGCATGGTAGGGAAAGGCAGAGAGGCAGCCCGCTACTCAGGGCTGCAGCTATCATTAATCCCGCAGGTACATCTGCATTGGGGTCCAGGAGAATGAGGGCTCACAACACCCTAATTATGTGAGCCAGAGTTCTTTGGTCAATTTTAGTTTTGTGTGGCATATTTGCTCTTTTATACTGCTCCTATTTAGTGCAGAATTTGAGCTACAGAAAAGTACCCTTGAAATTATCTCATACTCCTAGCCCCACCGCGCCCAGGCGTACCACTCCCACTTCCCCAAACCTTGCCATAAAGTTTTGGAGGGGGGGGGCCACTTCAAAACATTTTCTTTAGGGGGGCTCAGAGCAAAAAAGTTTGAAGACCTCTGGTCTAGGGTTTCCTTGAGATAATCCATGTCAGATTTAGTTAAATGACAATGACATTTAAACATACTTTGTTAATAAAAAAACAAACCAGAGTAAGAATTCTTTAGCAGAAAAAATAATTATAGTTAGTGGTGGGAAACAAATCCTGATACTGAAATTGGTGAGGTGTGAGTAGACAGTAAAGATTAAATAAAAAGAAACCCTTAAAAATATAGAATAAAATAGAGGCAACCTGGCATACATTTTTGGACTAATTGCATGTGTACAATTTTGCGTGAAATGCTGAGGTGCGTTTCTCTTAATATGCTCCTACGATTTCATTTTGAAAAAAAGTTGACCTAATCTCACATATTGCAATAAAAATGGAAGCGTTGCAGGACTGGACGACGTGTCCCAATTCATTTTCCTAGAGTGAATCCGTGTGAGTGAGTTGTGCAGGGCAGATAATATCGCAATCACTTTTAAAGGAAGCGCACATATGTCTTTCAGAACATAACGGACGAACTTCCAAATACTGGATCCAATGATTGCTTCAAGTGAAGTCAAGGTTAGTCAGAACCAAAGAGTCAATTTTACTGAGATTAATTTTACATGCTAAAATGAGCAAAATGTATGCATCAGTTCCTCAAAGGCTAACACAGAGTAGTGGCCGCTGTAATTACATCAGCTGCACAGGAAATGACGCTTTTGCTTTGCTGTCGCAACGTGGAATGAAGAATGACTTTTTCTGATCTGAGCAAGCAGCTGTAGATAAATAGCTAAAAGAGGATATAAAAGGTTTCCTGGGGCAGCGGACTGGTAAGGCAATAAGCATACAAATTGACACAAGGTTTGAATAGATTTAAGGATGCCTAGCTGAAGTCGCATACACTTCAAGAGCTCTAAAAGTAATTCCAGTTCACCCAATCAAAAGACATTTTAGTGTTGCCTGAGCCCAAAGCCCATATCCTACCCATCGTCACTTCTGGCTTTAACAATAATACATTGCGGTGGCCTCTCCGAAGGAGGTGGCCATCCCGGCTCGCCTTCGCTTCGTCCAGCTTAAGATACTCCACCGGGTGTACATGACGGGGCCAAGGCTTCTGCGTATGGGCTATGCCGAGGACGGATTGTGTAAGCGTGGGTGTGGTGCTTCAGCGACCTTTTTGCACATTTTGTGGGAATGCCCGAGGGTGGAGCGATTCTGGCGTGGTGTGCATGAGGTCCTGCGAGCGGTTACGCATGTCGCGCTGTTGCCTGAAGCGAGGAGATGTTTGCTGAATGTGTGGGAACCGACCGATTACTCGGTTCCGCAGACGCGATGGGTGACTCTGGGCTATATGGTGGCTAAACGGGACGTTGCACAGCTGTGGGGATCCCAGAGGTCCCCGGCGGTGTCGGCCTGGAAAGAACACATGGATTGGTGCATGTTCCGAGAAAAGGTGGTGTATGTGGCGCGGGGTAAGCCTGGGGCATGGGTGAAGATATGGGGCCCCTGGAACGCCTACCGCGGGGATATCTGCGAGCCGCAGTTGTTGCCTCCCGCTTCACCAGCTCCATCCCCCTAGTTTGCTCCCTCCCTCAGTTCCGAGCACAGTATTCTCCCGGTCCCAGACCTGTTTCCCTTCCCCTCTCGGGGGTTTTCAGTGGTTGGTTTGGGGTCCCCCATTTGAGGAGCACGTGCTGCCACTTTCGATCGTGGGTTGCCTTGCGGGTGTGTGTTTATTTATGTTGTTGTGTTGTATAAAATGAAACCGTATTGTGGGCTCAGAGCCACATGGCCCGCGTTGTGGATACCTCCTGCCTTAGTGTCTATGTAAAGCTAAGTGCCTCACTGTATGTATGTCATTTGTTATCGTCACTTTAGCGGCCGGCCAGAAGGTTGTAGGCCCCTACCTGTATATATTTGAGATTGCAATAAACGGTTTCAAAAAAAAAAAAAAACAAAAAAAAAAAACAATAATACATTGGCTAAAGAGTTCCCGCTGTATAACAGAAGGATACTGCAAGATAAGAGAATTTCTGTGAACAGTATAAGATCACACAATTCCAGTGTGATTTACAACAGTCTTATAATGTATGGGCTTCTGCTACCCTGTATAAAAACCTGTCTCTCATTGTTTTATAAAAGAGCAACTTGTGATGCACCCAGTCGCCGATTATAAAGGAATTGCGTTAGAACTCAACTGTAATAACTTATTACAGGTGAGTTCTGATGTTAAAATTCCTACTGTCAGCAGCTGAGGGGAAAAGCAGGTCAAGTCAAACAGCATATTTAAAGATGCTGTTTAAAGAACTGTACAGTGCCAAACAGAAAGATTATATTTATGCAATATTTGTATTTCTTCCATTCCTTAGATAATTATAGAAAAGTTATCATCTTTCTGTATGTTTCTACACATTCTGAGCTACTGTGCCTTGAGAAAAAAAAAACCTGACGCATTCAAATTACGGATTTCTTTTTGTAACACATATCTAACAGCTTATTTGATAAGTATAATTGTGTACTAGATATTCTATTTTTATTCTTCATGTTTGCAAACAAGACCTCTCTTTCTTGTGAAAGAGCTATGAACCAAGGATTTAAGTGGTTTGTGGGAAAGGTGAGGGTGTGACCATGTATTATAAGGAATAAAGTATCTCCTGCTGTACAAGAGGATATTGCAAGTCACCTCGGAGTTCCAGTACCTATAAGTGAAGGCGGCCTTCGGCCATGTTCCTCTAGTTGGTCATGAAACTCCTCGGTGAATTGCAATATCTGTATAATTTACAGCACATATAATGTGCAGGGGAGTGTTTTTTTGTTTACACACATTGGCACCCTTCATTTCTTTTGCCAATTTTTCACTTCCATTCTTGTGTTTCCCCTACTGTTTTTATTTACAATTTTCTATGCATTTCCTTCATCCTCTCTTGCCTTTTCTTGCCAAACGCTTTTAAAATGCTCTTTCTGCATCTCCCAAATACTTATTAACAGTTCTCCTCTTCGTTCCATTTTACATTGGTTTCGGTTTCCCTTCACTTTCTTTACTCTTAATTACCTGACATCTTGTTATATCAAATGTCGTACAATATAGACACGCGGTCTTTAGGAATACATTTGCTGTGTGGGCATCATTAAAACTAAACTGAATACTTCCAGGTAAGAGGAACAAGCTACTCATCCTAGCCAGGTCTAATATTTTATAAAGACACCCATAAACATTTACAACTTCATACACAAAATCGAGAGTTATCACGGACAAACTGCTCCGACATTTTTGTTTTATTTTTGACCGACATGAGTTTCCCTCTTGTTGTTACTGGCTTGGTTACACCCATTTTCTTCATTTTGTAGTTCAGTTCCGAACATTCCAAAATCATAGTATGGGACTGTCTTTTCATCATTTCGGCAGATTTTTGCACAGTAGACCCATTATGCTTTTATCAGTTTTGACTTGCTGTGCACCCTAAACACTATCTTCTCTCAGCTCCCATCTGATAGACCCATATCTTCAGGGTTGTGTAATATTTCCATATTACAGCAGACACCTCAATGTGTACTAGGATATAAAAATGAACGTAAAGATTAGAAATGCCCTCTCTTGCTATATAGCAAGAGAGCAGCCTGTGACCAAGGTTGCTGGGCAGGCGAAACGCGTTGTGTGAATAAACAGTGTCCTGCAACAACTGGGTTTCTTTTGTGCTATCTCCTGATAGCGCGCTTATTGAACTTTTGGAGGTGATATACATATATATATATATATATATATATATATATATCCAAATGAAAGCACACCACAGTTGAGGCGCCACACACAGTCGTTAAAATCACCTTCTTTATTGGCAAGACAGCAGGGAGAAGAAAGGCACTCTGCTAGTTGGAAATTCCCCAAACGCGTTTCAGGCTCTCATAGCCCTTGCTCACTGGGATCTTCGTTCAGGCATCAGCGACAAACAGTTCTTTCTGCCGCATTAGCGGCTTTTCAATTGTTGACCCCGCCCCAATGGGCATGTCATCCGACAGCATTCTGGTCTTTGAAGTTTTTAGAGTCCATGTGGCATGCCGCTATTGTCCTGTCTCGACTCAATCTTCCTATAGTAGGTAACTATGCAGGTTACTGTCGAGTCCCTGCTAGTAATGATCTTGCCACAATGGTTACGACGTTCCTATCGCGCTCTCTGTCATCAGCGCTAAGGAGCTGCACGTCCGCAGCGGGGCGCCTCGCGATCCGGCATCGACCGCTATAATATCCAAATGAAAGCACACCACAGTTGAGGCGCCACACACAGTCGTTAAAATCACCTTCTTTATTGGCAAGACAGCAGGGAGAAGAAAGGCACTCTGCTAGTTGGAAATTCCCCAAACGCGTTTCAGGCTCTCATAGCCCTTGCTCACTGGGATCTTCGTTCAGGCATCAGCGACAAACAGTTCTTTCTGCCGCATTAGCGGCTTTTCAATTGTTGACCCCGCCCCAATGGGCATGTCATCCGACAGCATTCTGGTCTTTGAAGTTTTTAGAGTCCATGTGGCATGCCGCTATTGTCCTGTCTCGACTCAATCTTCCTATAGTAGGTAACTATGCAGGTTACTGTCGAGTCCCTGCTAGTAATGATCTTGCCACAATGGTTACGACGTTCCTATCGCGCTCTCTGTCATCAGCGCTAAGGAGCTGCACGTCCGCAGCGGGGCGCCTCGCGATCCGGCATCGACCGCTATAATATCCAAATGAAAGCACACCACAGTTGAGGCGCCACACACAGTCGTTAAAATCACCTTCTTTATTGGCAAGACAGCAGGGAGAAGAAAGGCACTCTGCTAGTTGGAAATTCCCCAAACGCGTTTCAGGCTCTCATAGCCCTTGCTCACTGGGATCTTCGTTCAGGCATCAGCGACAAACAGTTCTTTCTGCCGCATTAGCGGCTTTTCAATTGTTGACCCCGCCCCAATGGGCATGTCATCCGACAGCATTCTGGTCTTTGAAGTTTTTAGAGTCCATGTGGCATGCCGCTATTGTCCTGTCTCGACTCAATCTTCCTATAGTAGGTAACTATGCAGGTTACTGTCGAGTCCCTGCTAGTAATGATCTTGCCACAATGGTTACGACGTTCCTATCGCGCTCTCTGTCATCAGCGCTAAGGAGCTGCACGTCCGCAGCGGGGCGCCTCGCGATCCGGCATCGACCGCTATAATATCCAAATGAAAGCACACCACAGTTGAGGCGCCACACACAGTCGTTAAAATCACCTTCTTTATTGGCAAGACAGCAGGGAGAAGAAAGGCACTCTGCTAGTTGGAAATTCCCCAAACGCGTTTCAGGCTCTCATAGCCCTTGCTCACTGGGATCTTCGTTCAGGCATCAGCGACAAACAGTTCTTTCTGCCGCATTAGCGGCTTTTCAATTGTTGACCCCGCCCCAATGGGCATGTCATCCGACAGCATTCTGGTCTTTGAAGTTTTTAGAGTCCATGTGGCATGCCGCTATTGTCCTGTCTCGACTCAATCTTCCTATAGTAGGTAACTATGCAGGTTACTGTCGAGTCCCTGCTAGTAATGATCTTGCCACAATGGTTACGACGTTCCTATCGCGCTCTCTGTCATCAGCGCTAAGGAGCTGCACGTCCGCAGCGGGGCGCCTCGCGATCCGGCATCGACCGCTATAATATCCAAATGAAAGCACACCACAGTTGAGGCGCCACACACAGTCGTTAAAATCACCTTCTTTATTGGCAAGACAGCAGGGAGAAGAAAGGCACTCTGCTAGTTGGAAATTCCCCAAACGCGTTTCAGGCTCTCATAGCCCTTGCTCACTGGGATCTTCGTTCAGGCATCAGCGACAAACAGTTCTTTCTGCCGCATTAGCGGCTTTTCAATTGTTGACCCCGCCCCAATGGGCATGTCATCCGACAGCATTCTGGTCTTTGAAGTTTTTAGAGTCCATGTGGCATGCCGCTATTGTCCTGTCTCGACTCAATCTTCCTATAGTAGGTAACTATGCAGGTTACTGTCGAGTCCCTGCTAGTAATGATCTTGCCACAATGGTTACGACGTTCCTATCGCGCTCTCTGTCATCAGCGCTAAGGAGCTGCACGTCCGCAGCGGGGCGCCTCGCGATCCGGCATCGACCGCTATAATATCCAAATGAAAGCACACCACAGTTGAGGCGCCACACACAGTCGTTAAAATCACCTTCTTTATTGGCAAGACAGCAGGGAGAAGAAAGGCACTCTGCTAGTTGGAAATTCCCCAAACGCGTTTCAGGCTCTCATAGCCCTTGCTCACTGGGATCTTCGTTCAGGCATCAGCGACAAACAGTTCTTTCTGCCGCATTAGCGGCTTTTCAATTGTTGACCCCGCCCCAATGGGCATGTCATCCGACAGCATTCTGGTCTTTGAAGTTTTTAGAGTCCATGTGGCATGCCGCTATTGTCCTGTCTCGACTCAATCTTCCTATAGTAGGTAACTATGCAGGTTACTGTCGAGTCCCTGCCTGAACGAAGATCCCAGTGAGCAAGGGCTATGAGAGCCTGAAACGCGTTTGGGGAATTTCCAACTAGCAGAGTGCCTTTCTTCTCCCTGCTGTCTTGCCAATAAAGAAGGTGATTTTAACGACTGTGTGTGGCGCCTCAACTGTGGTGTGCTTTCATTTGGATATTATAGCGGTCGATGCCGGATCGCGAGGCGCCCCGCTGCGGACGTGCAGCTCCTTAGCGCTGATGACAGAGAGCGCGATAGGAACGTCGTAACCATTGTGGCAAGATCATTACTAGCAGGGACTCGACAGTAACCTGCATAGTTACCTACTATAGGAAGATTGAGTCGAGACAGGACAATAGCGGCATGCCACATGGACTCTAAAAACTTCAAAGACCAGAATGCTGTCGGATGACATGCCCATTGGGGCGGGGTCAACAATTGAAAAGCCGCTAATGCGGCAGAAAGAACTGTTTGTCGCTGATGCCTGAACGAAGATCCCAGTGAGCAAGGGCTATGAGAGCCTGAAACGCGTTTGGGGAATTTCCAACTAGCAGAGTGCCTTTCTTCTCCCTGCTGTCTTGCCAATAAAGAAGGTGATTTTAACGACTGTGTGTGGCGCCTCAACTGTGGTGTGCTTTCATTTGGATATTATAGCGGTCGATGCCGGATCGCGAGGCGCCCCGCTGCGGACGTGCAGCTCCTTAGCGCTGATGACAGAGAGCGCGATAGGAACGTCGTAACCATTGTGGCAAGATCATTACTAGCAGGGACTCGACAGTAACCTGCATAGTTACCTACTATAGGAAGATTGAGTCGAGACAGGACAATAGCGGCATGCCACATGGACTCTAAAAACTTCAAAGACCAGAATGCTGTCGGATGACATGCCCATTGGGGCGGGGTCAACAATTGAAAAGCCGCTAATGCGGCAGAAAGAACTGTTTGTCGCTGATGCCTGAACGAAGATCCCAGTGAGCAAGGGCTATGAGAGCCTGAAACGCGTTTGGGGAATTTCCAACTAGCAGAGTGCCTTTCTTCTCCCTGCTGTCTTGCCAATAAAGAAGGTGATTTTAACGACTGTGTGTGGCGCCTCAACTGTGGTGTGCTTTCATTTGGATATTATAGCGGTCGATGCCGGATCGCGAGGCGCCCCGCTGCGGACGTGCAGCTCCTTAGCGCTGATGACAGAGAGCGCGATAGGAACGTCGTAACCATTGTGGCAAGATCATTACTAGCAGGGACTCGACAGTAACCTGCATAGTTACCTACTATAGGAAGATTGAGTCGAGACAGGACAATAGCGGCATGCCACATGGACTCTAAAAACTTCAAAGACCAGAATGCTGTCGGATGACATGCCCATTGGGGCGGGGTCAACAATTGAAAAGCCGCTAATGCGGCAGAAAGAACTGTTTGTCGCTGATGCCTGAACGAAGATCCCAGTGAGCAAGGGCTATGAGAGCCTGAAACGCGTTTGGGGAATTTCCAACTAGCAGAGTGCCTTTCTTCTCCCTGCTGTCTTGCCAATAAAGAAGGTGATTTTAACGACTGTGTGTGGCGCCTCAACTGTGGTGTGCTTTCATTTGGATATATATATATATATATATATATATATATATATATATATATCCAGGGCTTTAAGTGGGATGAAAAAACTGGGGGGTCTCTATAAGGGGCATGGCGAATGAAATAAAGGGCATGGCTTAAAAACAGGTGAGCTATAAATCTGTGCTTAGCATAGTGTACTGTCCGACTTGTATTTTGCTGTTTTTGTCATTGCATCCATATATATAATACTACAAGTAACATCATACCCACAACAAGCCAGGACTGGCTTTGTAAATATTTTTTAGTAGCATAAGATAAATAAGCAGCAACTATGGCTTGTATATAATTGTTGTAGAATGACTCATACACACCAGTAGAAGTATAAAGTCTTTATTCTTGACCATCCGCTCTCAAACTGCTTGGAGCTCACCTGAACATTCTAAGGTGAGCTCCCTCGGGTCATACCACTTACTGGTTGGGGAAAGGGGTGTTGGAACATACCAACTATGCTATGGCAATAAGATTATAACACATCTCCCCTTGAAGGGATTACAAAAACATTGGAAAACAACGTAGATTCACTCAGTGTTTACAACTCTGTCTTTGCTCCATGTCTGTCCGTTGTCCAGGCGAACAACACTCTTACTTGTGCCTTCCACCCTTTGAGGTACTCCGAATTTGCTCGTTCCCGGTTGCACCCTACCAGGTTTCCTAACCCACACCTGGGAGTTGGGTTTTATCTCCACCTCTTTAGCTCCATGTTTCCCATCGTACCAGGACTTGTACTTCTGTTGATGAGACTCTAGACATCTCTCCACTCGACCTAGGTCTGGTACAACTCTTTTTCCTCCCCCCAACCACCTCGGGTTCATCTTGGTGCTGGGTTCCCTTCCTCTGAGAAACACAAACGGAGATATTCCTGTTACCCCATTGGGCGTGGTGTGATATGCCCATAAGGCTTCTCTCAACTCTTCTTCCACATTCAACCCATTGGTGGTGGCCAGTTGTATCTGCTCCTTGATCATCCGATTCACCCTCTCCACCAATCCATTGGCTTTTGGACAATAGAGAGCAGTCCTCTCATGCTTTATATTGTGTTCTTCCAAAAACTCTCTCATGTTATCAGAGACGAACTGCACTCCATTGTCCGTTACCAGGGTAGCCGGGATTCCTTCATACACAAAGATGTTTTTTAGAAATGCAATGAGATTGGAAGTTGTGGTGGACGCTGTGAACTTAAAATTCACCCAATGGGAAGTGTAATCCACCAATACAAACATAAACCTTTTCTGTGTCCCCAGTATGTCCATGTGACCCACAATGTCCATAGCTAGTTTTGTCCACGGAGACATAGGTACATTGACAGGGGCCAAAGGGGCCCTGTGGATAACTTTGCTCTTATCACTTCTCGCACAGCTGATACACTCTTTTACTGCGCTCTCCACCTCCGAATCCATTCTAGGGAACCAAAACCAACTCCTCACTTTGTTCTTTGTAAGGCTCCTGCCCAGATGCCCTTCATGGGCCAGATCTATAACCCTTTTTCTCAGCCCTTCCGGTGGGACAATTTTCTCCCCCCTTTGCAAGCGACCAGCTATGATAGAAAGTTCAAATCTGACTTCCCAGAAGTCTTTAATTATGTCAGGGACCTCCGACAACTTGTCCGGCCAACCCTTGACAATGAGTTCTTTTAACATACCCATGGCCTTGTCTTCCTCTATGCCCTTGTTCCATTCTGCATCAGTCAGCGAGGGGAGATGCACCGCGCAAATGGGTACATCTAACACTTCCTCACTGTGATTGCCTTTGATTGGTAACCTTGACAAGCAATCTGCAATCACGTTTTCTGGCCCCGGTAAGTACTCCATTTTGAAACTAAAGTTTTCCAGCCCTAGCACCCACTTGCTTATCCTAGGGGACATATTTTGTGCTTGTTTGGGCGAAAACATGAACGTAAGTGGTTTGTGGTCTGTGTGAATGGTAAACTTGTTACCCCACAAAAAGAATTTGAAATGATGTACCGCCCAGAAACATGCTAATGCCTCCCTCTCGATGACCGAGTAGTTGCGTTCTGCCTCACACAAAGTACGTGAAGCAAACGCTATCACTCTTTCTTCCCCGTCACCTTTTTGGGACAACATGGCCCCCAACCCTTTGTTAGAGGCATCCGTGGTTAAAATGGTTCTCTTTTTGGGATCAAAAGACCCCAATGCTGGAGACTCCAATATGCACCTTTTTATCACTTCAACCATCCTACTGTGTTCTTCTTCCCACACAAATGCTGTATTCTTCTTCAGCAGCTCACGTAGGCCCACACATAAATCAGCAAAATTCCTGACAAATTTGGACATGTACTCCACTAAACCCAAAAAGGATTTGAGCTCCTCCTTATTAGTTGGGTGTGGGGCCTCACTGACAGCTTGGATTAGACTATGCTTGGGCCTGAACCCCTCTTTGGTGATGGTGTGCCCCAGGTAGTCCACGGATGTTACCTTTATCCTGCACTTGTCCAGTTGTACTGTTAACCCTGCCTCACTTAATCTGTGACACACTGCATGAAGGGTGGCATCATGTGCTTCCTCTGTGTCCCCATACATCAGGATGTCGTCTTGGAAGCAGAGTGTGTTCTTGACCCCTCTCAGTACCTGCTGCATTATTTTCTGAAACACTGAGGCGAGACCGAAAGGCATTCTCACAAACATAAACGCCCCAAACGGTGACGTGAATGCCGTCAATGGTCTCGACTCGGGGTGCAGCTCTACTTGGTGATAAGCCCTAGACAGATCGATAACTGAAAAATAACATGCCTTGCCCATGGTGCTTATCATCTCATTTATATTGGGGAGAGGGAATCTCTCCACCCAAATATTTTCATTTAAGGAGCGTAGATCCACACATAGGCGAATACCTTTCCCATTACCCTTGGATGCTAAAACTAAGGGCGCAAGCCATTCAGTAGCCTCAACGGGTTGTATGACCCCTATTTCACACAGTTTGTCTAACTCTTCTTTGAGTGTCTCTCTCAAATGAAAAGGTACTGACCGTGTCTTGTGTACCACCGGTTTGGCTCCAAGTCTGATTTTGATTTTGTGCTGAAACTCACATAGTTTACCCAATTTCTCAGTGAAAAGTTTGGGGAACCTCGTCTGTAGATTTCTTTCATTGCTACCTCTGTCAACCATAATCACCTGATTCTCACCATTGGGATCTAACCTGATACCTAATTCTCTTTGGTGCAGCCACCCCAGAAGATTGGCACCATGCTCAACAATGTACACACTCCCCTTTGTGGACCTCCCTTTGAAATCAATGTTGCTGTACAGCATGCCCACCAGGGGTATGGGATCTCTCGTGTACCCTTCAGGTTTGATATCGGGGGTCTCTAAAATCTCTCTGGACCCCCCCCAATGACTCTTCAAAATCATGCACATTCACTAATGTGAAGGGGGAACAGGAATCCGCATACACTTCCAGTGGTTTGTTATTGAACATCACAATACATTTAGGGTAATTGTGTTTTCCCCCCACCGCCATGCTCCTCACTTGGAAAACATATTTAGCATGAGATTCCTCACCACCACTAACCACGCACACCGTGTTATTAAACCCTTCTCTGCACACTCTAGCTAGATGTCCCCTCCTGTTGCATTTCTTACACATGACACTTCTGGCAGTGCACATAGGGTTATTGGCAAGATGGTTACTGCTACCACATCTATAACATTTTGCAATATGCCCATCTCTACTAGCTTTTGTGGCTTGAACTTCCTTCGTGCTCCACTTATCGGACACTTTAAAAACTCCTTCACTCTGCTCTTCTACCTGTACTTGTGCCACTACATCTTCTTTAACTTTCATTTCTTTTACGCATTTCGCCGTATGTTCCACAGATTGCGCAATCGCCACAGCATCTTTCAAAGTGGGATTTTTAGCTAACAGTTTTTCTTGAATCCTGCTATTGTTTGTGCATCTAACCAGTTGGTCGCGTATGAGAGAATCATTCAAATCCCCAAACTCACACAACTGCGTTAGTCCCCTTAGCGCTGCAATGTAGTTACTGATCGACTCGCACTTTCCTTGAACTCTGGTGAAAAACTTGTGTCTTTCCAACACAACGCTGACCTTATCCCCAATGTGTGACTCAAGCTTCATCAGTGTCACATCAAAAACATCAATGCCCTCATCATCCTCCAGCTCAGGTTCCGGAAGGGTTTCGTAAACTTTGCGACCATGTACGCCCAAATTGTGCAGTAAAATATGCTGTTTCCTCAGGGCTGAAAACCTTTCACCTCCCATGGCAATAAGATATGACTCGAACAGTTTGGCCCAATCCTTCCAGTGAATATCTGGGTCCCCACAGTCATTCAAAAAGGACGGGGGTTGACTCATGCCAGGTGTTCCCATGGTGACTGAAATGGCTAAGCCCCAAACACAGATAAAATGATTGAACCAGATGAAATGCGGGGTGAGTGTCCTACCTCTCAAAAGATGCCTGAGGGCACCACACCTGCGCCTGACAGCCTAGTCTCCTACTGCTCTGGGTACCAGGTCACCCTTACACACTGGCAGGATACTATGCCCTTTGCCACAGATAATTTGTGCACTCACCCCAGTCACAGTGAAGACAGGTTCGATACTTGGACTTGGCACTGTCTCCCGCCTGCCTCAGCACCTTTAATCAAGGAAACCGCTAGTAAATGGAATGAACAGCTGACGCGGCTGAAACACCGGCAGCGCTGACTGGATTTGACAAGGACCGGTCCTCAGCAGCTGGCGCGCCGGCTCCTCAGGGAGGATGTTACCTCACAGGACGTCCGCTCGCTGAAGGACTGAGGACGAAGCTGCCTGCGTATCGCGCTGCTCCTCACGTCGTCACACGAAAAGCTGTTCGACGCCCGTCCCTCCACGAACTTTACTCACGGAGCGATGCAAAACAGGTGTCCACCTCAGCACTGCCACCCGAAGCTGCTCTGTAGCGCGCTGCTCCACCCGCCGTCACCTCCAAGATCCGTCTAGATAGGGAATCTCCTCAGCGACCCATAGCACTCTTCCGGATACCGATCTTCTGTAACCGCTGGTCCCGCGGCAAACCTTCCTGACGAAACGCTCCAGAACATAAGTGTCTGCCTCCTCACTGTCACTTAGGAACAGACAGAATCTGCGCTGATCAGGTAAGTGCATTCACTGTAAATAGTCCGTTGTACATCGGGGATTCACAGGACACTGAGAACTGTAGCACACACGCCACGTAATCCACAGAGCGGCAAGCACCAGACCTCCTTCACAAAAGTCACGCCACTGGGCAACTGTTGTTCCAATTCCACCAAACCTGCCCATGTACTACAAGTTGAAAGATGGCACGATGTCCTTCACAGTGCTTGCCCTCGTAGCGCCGTGCTTCCTGCTTGTGCACTCCTTATTAAATTAGTAGTCTTTCTTGAGAGAATAAAACAGAGGGGAGATGGCCACCTGCCCCCTTCGCAGTTCGTCGCCAGTGTTGTAGAATGACTCATACACACCAGTAGAAGTATAAAGTCTTTATTCTTGACCATCCGCTCTCAAACTGCCTGGAGCTCACCTGAACATTCTAAGGTGAGCTCCCTCGGGTCATACCACTTACTGGTTGGGGAAAGGGGTGTTGGAACATACCAACTATGCTATGGCAATAAGATTATAACAATAATATTGAAAAAGCTTCCACTTAAAGCCCTGGTGACACCACAACAATGTTGCTGCTCCCGAGTTTCAAAAAGAGAAGGGCAAACTTGGAGAGAAAATGACTCTCTAAAGGATTTCCCTTCCCCTACAATGCTCACCTGGCATGACGTCATGCCGTAACTTCTCCACTAGTGGCTACAAAAACTATCTTTTGTATTCATAACCTTTCTTATGAATTGTTGGATGGCTCAGAGTATCGGCAAAGACATTCTCTACTTCCAATGTCCAAGACTGGATATCTCAGATGGCTGGCCTAGAAATGCAGGGCCTTCTGTACCTAGAGTACAGGATGGATTGTGTGATAGGAAGAGTTATACAGAGCCTTTAGTCTCATGTAACGAATGGAGGATAGAAAACCTTTTAGTTACAGACTATCATCACCAAGGGACTGGTACAGGAATGAATGTTTATGTTCTACCCACCTGCACACCACAATATGGAACACTCATATATGGGGGCCATTCAGACCCTATGCCGTAGCGCGAAAACCGGGTTAAATGCTATTTTCACTGAGGTCGGACACCATTGCGTTTAAAGCTTTTAAAGGAACACCACATAAGTGTCTCTCGCAATCAGTTTAGGTTGCCGGACCACTGACATGTTTTATTGTGCCAGGCGGACTGTTCCCCTGCTCCTGTAACTTAGCCCCAACAGAAATACAAATGCTGTGTATCTGGTGGCTTTGGCAAATACAATAGGTCAGGTTATAATAGAAAATGCCAGCCAGACCAATTTGCTCTTAAACGTAGTTTAAATCAGTGGTGATTCAGAGTTGAGCATTAATTGCACTTGCTCACAGTTTGCAATCTTAGTTACTGGTGGCAACCTCAAACGCAAAACATGTAAATGAGTTAATTACTTCTATGACCAGGGTGCAAATATCGTTTCCACACATCATTATTTTTTTATTAGCACCATGTCAGTAAAAAGGGCGCGAAACACTGCAAACTCCTGGGAGTTATACCGCCCAACAATATTGGCAGTGATTATATGAGCATTCATTTCGAGCTGTGCACATGCCTTACTGTATCCCTTAACTGTGCTACATGAAATGAAATTCTCGGGTTTCATGCGATGAACAATGGGCAGGCAGCAGGTGCGCTCATCTATGGCATGTTAAAGTGCTACACCTAGTGGGCTGTACGCCGTTTCACGCTCGCTGCATTCTCTAGCAATATGCCACTGACGTACAGCAGAAACATTATTAAATAGACAACACGTCAGTGACAATATTGTAAGTGTCCCCGTGAGCAGATCATCGCTGCAGGACGCTGTGAGCTGCGCAGCCGTAAAACGCGTCCCCCTGGAGACTGCAAGTGAAACAGCAGCGTCAGCCCGTTTTCAGGCATGACGTGTTTGTGGGAATCAGCGACGCCGTGTGACGTTCATTGGGCTATTGGAGGGTCTGGGATGAGCAATGGAGTTTGGTTAGCTCTCTAGTCACCATCTGTGGTAGAGACAGGCCAGAGCCAAAAGAAATAAAGCGGTAGTAAAGCCCGTTGAGCTGTGTATTTAGTATCATTTCCAAACTATATACGAGAATCCAGAATTTTAGCAAACGTATAAAGTCCAATATTTTGTGTTTCATGGAGAATTCAAGCGCCACAGCAGGATAAAATATTAGCGATATTATTGTGTGATCTGCGATACTCATCAGGGGCATGCCATGAATCAGCAACCTGTAGTTCCGTCTCTTTCTGCTACCATTAGCCTCCTCATTACAGAGCTGGACAAGCCCGTGGTACGTTGGGACTGAGACCAGCTGTAGGACACAGAGACCAGTGGGACCAAGCCTAGGGCAGAGGATTCTGGGCATTGAGATGCTGCAAGGTACCAGGGGGATGAAAGAGAAAGGTCACAATGTCCCACTTGGGCCTAACTGGACCCAAAGAAACTGCGTCTAGCATTCTGTACGCACACGGTGGTATGGAGCAGGCATGGTTGCGTAGGAACGTTGTGAATGTGTCTTTCAAGGTAATAGAAAAATAAGGGGCCTCATAGAGGGGGAGAAACCTCCTGGGGGCCTAGAGTTTATGGCAACCTGATGAGCACCAGTAACCAAAGCAACCGAAGCAGCCTCTCTAGGCCATAAACGATGGGATACATATCGATGGGATGAAGGGGGCACAATCAAAGAGAAGCAACAAACACTGTAACTTGCACAGCAAGAGGCCATGGGAATAGAGAAGTCAGGTGGAATTTAGTATAAGATATGGGGTGGGTTTATTACCTGCATGGTACCAACTTATTCTCTGGTGAGAAACACCACTGGTGTCAAGGTGGTTAGACAGATATAAAACTGAAGTGATTACACACAGACAGGTGTCTAAGAGCACTTCGTTTATTGATCGTTCATCTCCACAGCCTCCAGGGATAGTCACAACTGACCCTGGACTTCAAACAGCAACGTTCCGTAACCTTGGAGGTGACATCATAACAGGGAGAGAGACAGGTTGTCACATTACTACAACATCTCCCTTCTTTCCATAGAATGAACATTAAGATGCAGCATAACAATATAAATAGGAAAGAAGAAAAAAAAAAGAAATAAAAAGAGAGAAAATGAGCCAGACAAAAGAGAAAATAAAGAAAAGACACAATAGAACAAAAACGAGGATATGTGCAAAAACAGTAACATATAAAACATTCACATTGCGTCCATTAAAAGAAAGGAACGCATAAGAATGAACAAATATCAATTCCAAACGTTAAGGTGGAACACTTCTTCAAACACTCATACGTGTACTAGGCAGTTGAGGAAGGGTTTTGGGTTGGGTCTGAACCAACTCAGGATCACAACCACCAGACCCTTTCTCGAGACCCAATTTGAGAACCACACCCCTAGGAATCTTGTAAATTCTGGAACAATTCCACCAATTCTTACCATTAACCCTCACCGCAAAGCGTGAACTGGCATCCACCTTAACAGGAGGACTGAACTTAGACAAACCCTTGGCCACTTTTAGTGGAAGCTTAACTTTAACCCAATCGCCCACCAAAACCTTGGAATTAAAATCATGGACAGCATTCTTAGACAACATATTTCAGACATTCTTTGACAAATTATTGGATGCACTGGTTGAACATTTATCCCCACCCACACTTGAATTGGGAAAAGCTGTCACAGCACTGTCCGAAGCCCCAACCTTGGTACGCAAACCCCACTTCCTCATCCAAGCAGGACACCTGTCAAAAGTTGCAACTCTTCCATGCAACAGCTCAAATGGACTCTTACCCAAGGCTTGACTGGGAGTAGTGTGATACGCCCATAGCATGCTATGTACAGCTTCCTTGATATCAACCCGATTAGATAAAACCCACTGCACACACTCGACCAAAATGCAATTCATGCGCTCAATAAAACTATTGGCTTGAGGATGATATAAAGCCACACGGCGATGCAGAATGCCAGATTGAGACAAGAAATCGGACATTTCTCTTGATGTAAATTGCACACTATTGTCTGAGACAATTTCTTTAGGAAAAACTTCCCTTGCAAACAAACTTTGGAAGAAACGAATAACTTCTTTAGTATTGGGATCAACTATGAAATGGACCTCCCATCACTTGCTGTAATAGTCAGCCACAACCAACGCAACTTTGTATCTGTGTGACAATGCATTGAAAGGCCCTACAAAATCTACAGCCAGCTTCATCCATGGACCTGTAGGAGGTTCAACAACTTGGATCGGGGGCATGAGAATCTTGATGACCTTGTCACTCGTACAACAAATCACATACCCCTTGACCACATCCTCAACCTGCCTGTCTATGGATGGCCACCAATACATAGCACACATTCTTCTTTTAGTGCTGGTTTGCCCCAGATGTCCTTTGTGTCCCAAAGTTACAATGCGTGACCTCAAAGATTCAGGTGGAACAAATTTGTCACCACGCATAATCATCTCTCCACCCTCCAAGGTAAGCTCAACAGCAATTTTGGAAAAGGGTTTGAAGTTCTGCATCAAGATGCTTTTCTTTAGGCTGACCTAGAACAATGTGTTCTTTTACTTTCTTGAGAATATTATCTGACTGCATGGCATCAAACCACTCCTTCTCTGTTAAACCACCCACACTACAAACATCAATCGCCATAGTCAAACACTCTTCATCTTCATCACACCCATCTAACTCCTCATCTCCCAATGGAAGCGGTGATCTGGAGAGAAAATCAGCTCTCGTGTTTTTTCCTCCCGGAATGTGTGCAACATCGAAATTGTACTGTAACAATTTTTCACTCAATCTTGCTATCCTTGGCGCATGCTCTTTAACAATGTGTCCATTAAGAATAGGGATGAGTGGATTGTGGTCTGTTAACAACTTTAAAGACTTGCCCCACAGAAAACACTTACATCTTTCAACTGCCCAGCAACAAGCCAATAGCTCTCTTTTTATAACTGAGTAGTTCTTCTCACTTTGTCGCAAAGCCAATCCAACAGTATACTCCTTGCTGTGTTTGACCTGGGTAATCATACCACCCAAACCATCCAAACTCGCATCGACAGACACAATACACTGTAAAAGAGGAACGAAAGGGGTAAGAATCTTACATGAACCCAGTTCTTCTTTAATGCGAACAAACTCATCTTGGCACAACTGATCCCACACAAAAACAACCTTTCTCTTAAGTATATCACGCAAATGGACCGTTTGGGCAGGAAAGTTAGGAATGAATTTTGAATTAAATTTGCACACACCCAAGAATGAAGAAACATGATCCTTTGACTTGGGACAAGGATCATCGAGGATGGCATCTATCAAACATTCTCTCGGTTGAATCCCTTCACCAGAAATGCGATCTTCCAGATGCTCAATTGACTCCACAACAAACACACATTTAAGCTTGTTAGCCACAATACCTTTCTCTTGAAGTTTAGATAAAACTTGAGTGACTTGTCTCGTGAATCTCTGCACTTTCCAGCAACCAGAACGTCATCCTGGAACACCACAGTGTCCTCCAGACCCTCCAAAACATTCTCCATGATTCGCTGGAATGCTGAGGCTGCCCAAGCCAGCCCAAAAGGCATTCTCTTAAACTGAAAGGCGCCTATCGGTGAAACAAAAGCAGTCAAATGCTTACAACTTGGGTCCAGTTCCACCTGATGGTAGGCGGAGGAAAGAACTATTTTTGAAAAGTACTTCCATCTTGCAAATTTGGCAAGAATGTCATCAATTCGGGGAAGAGGATGGGAGTCAACCCATAACTCTCTATTGAGACTGCACGAATCAATGCACACTCTGAGACTCCCATTCTTCCTAAGGGCTACCACCAATGGAGACAACCATAAAGAGGACACCACTGGTTCAATAACGCCAGACTCACATAACCTTTTAAGTTCATTCGACAGATCATCTCTCACGCTACAAGGTACATTACGTAGTTTGTGCTTAACAGGGATTGCCTGATCTTTTACCTAGATAAGATGTTTAAACCCCTTAATGCACCCTAAATTCTCACCAAACACACTATTTTCCACACTGTCAGACATTCACCCTGATTACACTCATCAACAACTGACACTTGTTCTTTGGTACATGGTCTAAGAGTCATCCCAAATAATCCCTAGTGATACCAGCCCAAAATGTTGAGTCCTTTGTTTGCCACATACACCTTCCCAGAAATACACCTCACTTTAAAAATCAAACTTATTACAAAAAACCCTTTTAACTCGATCCTCCTGCCCTCATAGGAAACAGGATTTCTGTCAAGTGCTTCCAAAAACTTGTCCACCCAAGAACTCTCAAACAACTCCTCGGTGATCATGGTCATAGGTGCATCCGAATCGACCAACAGTTGAACAGACTTCCTATCAACAATCCCCTCCACCACAGGATCAACACAATCATCAGCATCATCTTTAACCCCTTCGCTGCGGCGGGAATTCCGCTGCAGCGCTGGGGGGTGCGGGGGGGGGGGGGCAGCGCGGTGGCGCTGTGCTCATGACGGAGCCACTCCGTCATGAGCCACGGTTGAGCTGTGCTCATGACGGAGCGGTTCCGTCATGACTCCGCCCAGTTGCGTTGTCCCCCCGCACAGGCGGGGAAACAGCGCCGCGTGGGCGGAGCGGCCGCCAACGGTCGTGGCATGACGGAACCGCTCCGTCATGAGCACACGGCAACCGTGCCTCATGACGGAGCGGTTCCGTCATGAGCGGGGAAGGGGTTAACAACAACAATTAAATCCTTTATCGAACTCACCACCATGCCACCCATCGGTTCACCTTTATCTTCTTCATCATAAACTGAGTTAACATTGCCTCTTGACAATCACATCTTCGCAAAATGCTCGTTTACCACATTTTCGACAAGAAGCATTTTTAGCTGGACAAACATGAGAGTTAGGGTAATGTAAGGAAAAACCACATTTCATGCACACATTTTTTTGTTGTTTCACCTTCTTCTCAGGTCTGTAAGAAGTGTTCTTGTGAGCACGTAGCTCATTATTTTGCTTTTCTCCCTGCTCTTTGCGTTCTTTGACCGCCCCCACACAAGCTTTGTCAGGCTTCAACTCGTTAGAAGCTTTTTGTGACAATTCTATACTTTTAACAATTGTGATTGTCTCTTGTAAAGATGGGTTTTTCAAAGTCAACAACTTTTCTTGTACTTTTTTGTCCATACAATGAGCGACCACTTAATCTCTTATAAGTTGTGAAGTGGATTGTTCAAACTCAGACGCCAGAATGCGTAGCGCTGCGACATAGGACACAATACTCTCATCATTATCTTGTTCCCTAGTAAATAATTTGTGTCTAGCTACAACTAGACTACCCTCTACATCAAATTGCTTCTCTAACATTGCCACAGCTTGTTCAAACTCATTAAGGGGCCCTTCTCCCTCAGCAACCTCTAAAGGGGGTAAGTGTTCTAATACAGCTTGCTCCTCTAGTCCTAGATTGTGTTCTAAAATAAACTTCCTTCATTCTGCACTGAATCTTATGCCCCTATGGTTCCTAAGTACTTAGTAAAGGCTCTATATCAAATCTTCCACCTAACAGGAGGGTCCCCTGGAAGCTGTAAAAAGGAGGAGGTGCTTGAACACTGCATAATGAACAAGACAGTAAAATAAACAGCACACTGAACGATTGAAACAGAGGATTGAATGAACCTACTGAGAAACACACACTAAGCAATGTTGCACAACAATTGCATTGTAGAAAGTGAGAAAAGAAGATAAAATAAGTGATTAATGAATTTCTCCCTTTCAGTCACCAATAAGTAGAGCGAATCTTCTTTAAGGCACAGTTGTACATATAGGTTAGAATGCCAGCTTAATCTGTTGAGGTCCGCAGTACTCCGACGTGCTGGAGCGCTCAATTCGAAAATAAGGATCAGAACAGTATTTCCAATACAGCCACGCTCGACAATAATCACTAGAGTACAGCCCATGCTTTTACAGGAATCAGTTGCGCAAGCTTTCCGGCAAAAAAAACATCTACATCAGGCAGATGGCGCAACGAAGCAAATCCCATAAAGGCAACTGGTGCAACGATGAAAATACTTATCAAGCAGGTCAAAGGTCGAACAAGTCTTCTGCTAGACAGTCGCACACGTCACTGAAGATCGAAGAAGGCCGCGAACACTTGTTGCACCTCACGCAGCGCATCAGATGTTCAGCATTCTGGTACGTCATCACACTAGCGCTGGCAGCCAAAGGGAAAGGATCAGGCAGAGCCGGGGTTAACTGAACGGCACAACGAACTCCGTGAGACACACTGTGAGACAAAAATATAAGATCTCACCCGTGAATCGTGATTTTCCTGCCCCAAGTGCACAAACTCCTCAGATACTGCGGTCTATGGTCACAGGTTGGACACAAAGGAAATTTTCAGCGGTGTGCCTAGCCCAACATGCACGTAGAATAGTATTTCTTGCACGCGAAAACAGCAGAAGGCAGCTCCCAACCTGATGTACGACCAAATCCACCTCAATGACACCAGGAACAAATTCCCACTGGTTACAACACGAGGGTGAGCTTTTGAAGAGGTTTTTTCTGCAGAAACGTCGGTACCGCAAAAAGCCAAATCCAAACAGACTGGGATCACAGCCACTGGCACAGCACAAGTGGGTGGAGATCTAGAACGGTCAAACTTGTTGCCAAATTTGAAGTGATTACACACAGACAGGTAAGTGTAAGAGCACTTCGTTTATTGACTGTTCATCTCCACAGGGATAGTCATAACTGACCCTGGACTTCAAACAGCAACATTCTGTAACCATGGAGGTGACATCATAACAGGGAGAGAAAGGTTGTCACATTACTACAAAAACCTTCTATAAACCAGGTGGCATAGACTAGGGTGGAGCAGAAGTGGCTGTTGACCACCCTGATATACAATTTTGAAGGTGGAAAAAGAATGGATTCCAATCCCCAATAGAAAGTAAATGAAATAAAGGGTCCAGGTTCACGTTCGCACTAACACCTTAGAGTAAGGAGGAACTACGGATTTGGAAAGGAACAAATGATGGTACTTATTTGAAATCTTTGTGTCTGCTTAGGGACATCTTTTATGGTTTCCTTTGGGATGAGTATGTTACTTAACCTGCAGT
Source organism: Triturus cristatus (assembly GCF_964204655.1). Lineage (NCBI taxonomy): Eukaryota > Metazoa > Chordata > Amphibia > Caudata > Salamandridae > Triturus > Triturus cristatus. Next base: position 339,585,293 of record NC_140592.1, on the reverse strand, counting down.
GTGATCCAAAACCAGAACATCCACTGGCCAAGCAGAGCCCTCTCTCTCCACCTATTCTTTGTATTCCTGCAACACCTAACTTCGCCCCCAATCACTTTTCTACATCTGCTCCACCAAGAACACTACTAGTGCTCGCCATTTCCCCAAAACCCAATAAAGTCACTGTTGAGCCTACTGGAGCAACTAGATGAACCATGCAATAGATCATGCTTACCGTCTCTGCTACCACACCGGCCAAAGTTGTAACATGACCTGTAGTTAGAACCACAAGAATTACAACATGAGCAACTGGAGGTATTGAAAGGTAAAACATGTGTTCCTCCATTGGCTAATTGCATGATATCTCATGCCAAAGAACTGCATTTGTTTCAACTGGAGGTGATTCCCTGTGCCAGCTCCCTCATGCCTCTGCCTTGTTTTGCTCCAGCGGCTCCAGTCTGATGAGCCCTATTGTGTGGCCTTCTTGATCTTAATATGGTTTCTGTTTTGCCCATTGCTGTGCCTCTTGTTTTTACTGCTGCGCTTCTGTTCTGCCCATTATTGTCCTTGTTGGACTGTTGTTGTTCTGGTCTGCCATTATTGTGCCTTGTTGTGTTCTAACACCGCTCTGCTTGTTCCCGACCCACCGCCTGCTTGTCTTTTCCCGCTTGTTACCGCTATTTTTCCCTCCTGCTTCCGGCCTTTGCTAACCCCACCCAGCGCCCCTACCAACCCCTATTGGATGCCAAAGTGCAGCTACACCATCGGTGTGCCTAAGGCATGCTTGTCGGTGCACGTCCATCGTCCCAACTTCATCTTCTTCACCGGGACAGCATCAACAAGCACGGAGGTTAAATCGCCCTCATCCACATAGGAACCATTCACTGCTCCAACGCCGCAGATACCACCGCAGACAACGCCACCCCAATCATGGAACACCTCAACTTCCAACTCAAAACTGACAGCAAAACCACCATCAAAGGCACCCTCGCCCATAGACCTCCAGGACCTCAATTGGCTTCTGCTAGGCAATCCCCGAGTTCATTGCACCACAAGCCATCAACACTGAAAACAACATTATCTCGGGAGACCTTCATTTTCACCTTGATGACCCTAACAACGCCAACACAGCCAACCTCCTTGAAAGAATGAACAACATCAGCCTCACCCAACTTGCCACCAACACCACACACAATGCAGGACACAGTTGACACGATTTTCACATCGAGTGATAGATTAAAGTACAGCCATGTCACTGAGCTCACCTGGTCAGACCACTCTATCCTCCACTTACAATCATAGCCATCCCCAGCACCACCACCAAGCCACCCTGCACCTCACGCCTTAGCTGGAACAAAGTATCTGAAAGTCAATGAACCGATGCCCTCAACACCTCCCAACCTGACACCACAACTGACCTTGAACAGGCTGTAAAGAGCTTTACCGCCTGCGCTTACAGAGTCACCCCCAGCAATTTCAAGAGAACCACCAAACGTGCCAGTAGGTACAACTCAGAGCTGAGAACAAAAAAACGCAACTGCAAGCAACTATAAAGGAAATGCCACTCCAGCAGGGAACCCACAGACCGCAACGGCTTCAAGACGTCGCTCTATCACTACCACCAACTCCTGAAACAGACACAAAAAGAACACCCTATCCAACTGCAATGAAGCCAGCAACAACCACAGCGAAGCACTTTTCAGCAGTGTCAGGGAGTCCTCCAACCACTCAGCAACCGAAAACATCACCCCTTCCCAAGAACTCTGTGACACCCTGGTGGACTTCTTCTATGACGAGCTCTCCACCATCTACAAACACTTCGATTCCCAAGCCGCCGCCTCCGACATCCTCAGCCTCCTCGCCCCCACAGATGCAAACTCCGACCACCAGATCACCGCTTGTGACCAGCTCACCACACATAGCAGCACTGCCATGTTGCACGCCGTCCACTCAGGAGCATCCATGGACCACTGTCCTCACCACATGTTGAACCTTGGAAACAGGACCATAAGCAACAAACTCACTGCCATCTTCAACACATCCATTACCTCGGCCACCTTCTCAAAAGACTGGATACGTGCTGTAGTCAAACCCCTCTTCAAGAAACCATCCACCAACCCCAATGAGCTGAAGAGCTACTGGCCTATCTCCCTGCTGACAAAGTCCTCGAAAAGGTCAACCACCAACTCACGGAATACCTGGAGAGCCACAATCTTCTGGACCCGTCCCAATCCGGATTCCATAGGAACCACAGTACCGAAGCGGCCTTTATAACAGCCACCGACATCAGAACCCTCCGTGACTGGGGAGAAATAGCCGTCCTGATCCTCCTTGACCTCTCAGCAGCCTTCGGCACTGTGTCACACCACACCCCAATCAATAGACTTAATTAGACCGGAATCCAAGAGGATGACCTCAAATGCATCGCCTTCTTCTTCATTGAAAGAACCAAGAGAATCCGCCTACCACCTTTCACCTTTGAACCCAAGCTCATCATCTATGGCATCATTCAAGGCTAATCCCTATGCCCCACTCTGTTCAAAGCATACATTACCCCTCCCTCCCCCAGCCAATATTGGCAGAACCCATGGACTGAACATCATCTCCTACGACCGACACCCAGCTCTGCCACTTGCTATCAGAAGATTCATCCTTTACAAGGGTCAACTTCCGCCTGTGCATGAACAGCGTCACCAACTGAACGCACAACAACTGCCTCAAACACAACACAGACAAAACAGAAGTACTGATCTTCAGGAACACCTCCCAGTGAAATAACTCCTGATGGCCTGCTGAGCTAGGACCCTTACACACTCCTAGGACCATGCCCGGAACCTCAGCATCATCGTGGACAGCAAACTCACCATGAAAAACCAGTCTCCTCTGCCTGCTTTCTCACTCTTCGATTGCTCCTTAAGATCTTGAAATGGCTCCACGTCAGTACTAGACATACTGTCACACAAGCCCTCGTCACTAACCGCTTGGACTGAAGCATCACACTCTACGTGGGAATCACCACACACCTCCTGAAGAGACTGCAGACCAAACAGGACTCAGTGGCCAGACTCATCCTTTACATCCCCAATTGGACCCACATCACCCACACCTCAAGAAACTCCACTGCCTGCCCATCCACAAGAGATGAAAATTCAAGTTGTTGACCCACGCCTACAAAGCCCTGCACAATCAATGAGAGGCATACATCAACCACCGCCTGAGTTTCCACCAAACCTCCAGACACATGCGACCCGCCTCCCTCACCGCAAAGTCCTAGAGCGGTCTCCCCTCCACCACTGGACCTCAATCTCTCTTCTTGGAATTCAGAAAGGGATTCAAGACCTGGCTGTTCAATGGATTCCACCTAAGCAGCATGGCCCTCAGCACCTGGAAATCCTTGCGGGTGATTAGCAGCACTCTATAAATCCTGTTTGATTGATTGTTTCACTGTTTCACCTAGCTACAGACATGGCTACAAAGAGCTAAATATAGACTAGACTGCAATAATGAAGCCCTTTTCTGTCGGAAATCCAGTCCACAACAGGACTTAAACAACCACTATCCACAAGCCCACATTTAACATTAACCACCATCTAAGCATGTTAATGTGAGATACCTGGGAAAAAGCTGAAATTGCATCTATGACCTACTGGCAGATTTCAAGTTGACCTCCTCTTCAACACCGAGACTTGGCTTGGTGAAGATGCTTCATGTTCTATAAGATCTGCAATACACAATGCTGCTATCACAGATGCTATACTAGAATGAATAGCTCCTGTCACTATGAAAGACAAAAAACTGTGTATAGAAAGGGACTTCAAACCTAGTTTGACAACCCAATACTACACACACCATCTGCCTTCTCTCCAGCACTGAAGAAGTTGTCTTCCACCAATTGACCACCAGTCTCACCCACTCAACTGGCCAAATGTTTGACACTAAATTTTCCTCAACATGCTTAATATCGAAACTGCAAATGGACCTATTGCATGGAGCAATCATCACATTGTTCATTTTCTCCGATTAGCTCCTTGACAACCAAACAACCTGTAGATTTGAATACAAACATAACTGCCACAACCTGTAAGAGATTCAATGCAAATTTAGTTAAAGAATCCTTCTCCACCTGCATGGAAAAGTCGGTTAAGCAATTCCACAAATTATTATTAGAGCTTTTCTCAGCATGGCCCTTCTAGAAAACAGATGTCTGTGACTCCAAAGAAAAAGAGCTAGTTGGTTCAATTCAGATACACAAGTAGACAAAACATAAACCAGAGGAAAACATTGAACTCCGGCAACGACAAGGGTCTAAAAGGTAATACGTAATACACAGGATCATCATTAAGAAGCCAAGTGGTCCAACCAGGCACAAAACTACTCAGACGCTTCATGCCCAACCAAAGAATCGCTGATCGATTTATAATTCTACCAGCACTTCAATAAAGGTTAAACAATCAAAGGAACTGCATTAAATCTTAGCAATTTACTTTGTCAAGAAAGACACCGCTCTCAAAGCCTACTTCCCCTCAAAAGCAAGCAGTGTTCTCTTGTTACCACGCCAAATCAGGCTACTCTGTGACTCAACCAATACTCTGCTCATTCAACTTCTAAAACTAAAAGATGCTTGTGACCGAATTAAAGCTTCAAATACAGCTGGCTCTCCAGCAGATCCTTGCCTGCCACACATCTTCAAAACATTCTTTCTTGAATGCTCGGCTGTCAATATCAGAGAGGGTGCTCAGCGACTCTTCCTATCAACTGGTGAATTTCCAAGTGAACTTAAAACAGCATATTTTAAACCTTTTCTAAAGGAACAAGGAGTTAATGAGGCTAATCCAACTGATTACAGACCAGACCTTAGGGTCGCTTTCTTAAGTAAACTCATAGAAAAGGTAGCCGTCGGACAGACATCAACTTTCTTGAACAAAACAATCTACTGTCTGTCAGAATGGTTTCAGACCTTGAAGAGACACAGAATAACCACTAATATCCTTTTAGTATGACCTTCAAGACTGTCAACAACGATGTGGATGCTGTTCTACGGCTACTTGTCCTGTCAGCTGCCTTCAGCACAATTGACAACCTGCTAATAGGCCAAAGCCTTTATGACTGGAATACAGTGTACAGCCCTTTATTAAAGACTGAATTTTTTTTTCTCATTATCACCTTTTAATTCTTCACTCTCCATCAGTTTAGTAGGTGTCCCTGGGGCGTCTACTATCACACCATTACTCTAACATCTACTTATCCCTCTTCTTGAACAAGTGAACTCATTCAAACTCAACTGCTAGATTGACTCTGATACATTAAGATCATACGGACACTCAAAAATTCCTCACAATTCAAACTTTTAAGACTCTGAGAATGCCTACTGATTTTGAAACAGATATACTCACATGAGGGTCATGATAAGCCAATAACCCAATATACTTTTCAGAACAGGAAAAGGAGCAGCCATCTACCACTGACTTAAATAAAAACCACCGTGGAGTGATTGGAGACCCTTAAGTCTTGATTCAGTCCCAAGTCAACAAAGTGACAAGTGACCTAATTCTACAAGGTGAGAACTACACAATGTATCTACACCTACTTAGGGCTTTCACGTCTGAGAGATGCAACACTAGCCTTTATGATGCAAAGACTGCATTACGCAAATATTTTACATTGAATAAACCAGAAAATCAACGGCCAAACTGCAATGAACAAACAACTCTGCAACTACGCAAGTCCTCAACCTATATTCCAAAAAGGGAGCTCAAGAGGGAAAATAACCCAAGGGGCCCTCTACTCATTGTCAACATACAAAAACCTGATTACATATTACAACTATAATTCCACGTTGTGAGGGAGAGAAGCACCATTTAGTTCTAGGTGGGACAGGGTTTGCTATCTAGTCATATACCGCCCATATGTGCCTTTTTTTATATTAAACCAATCAAAGCAGGCCGGTAACCCCAAAAACTTTTACCTGTATATGGCTCTAAAAAAGTGAAGCGAGTCAAGGAAGGGCCTCACGTAAGTAACACTGGGGGAGCTGCTGGAAGGTACTCACCAGTTAGCTCACTGTGTCATCATTGGCACTTTCCTGACCCAAAAGGAAATGAAACCCAACTCCCAATTATGTGGAGCGGGTTGCAGGAAAGACGCGGATGCCGGGCCAGCGGCGTTTTGGGTTGTTGGCCTTCTGTGACTTTTATCAGTGGCTTGCTGGTAGGACTTTACCTGGCAACTACCTGGACCATTGCATCTTCGGGGTGGAACTGGGTCCCCGTGCCCTGATGAAATTGCCACAAAGTTATTGGCAATGAAACATGTCGGCAGTTCAGATTAAATAGTCTAAACAGGACATTGCTGTTTTAAAGGAGTACGGACACAATGAAAATTAAAGACAGGGTTTTTTTGTTTTTGTAACTCAATTTTCACCTTATAGGAGTAGCACAATTGGCCTCCTACAGTAACGGGGCTCTTCAGTTTTTGGTTTAATATCACTTTATTTTTGACACATTGCTTCTCTTCAGCTTCACATAATTGGGAGTTGGGTTTCGTGTCCTTTTGGATCAGGAAAGTGCCAATGATGACACAGTGAGCTAACTGGTGAGTACCTACCAGCAGCTCCCCCGTGTTGCTTACATGAGGCACTTCCTTGACTCACCTCACTTCTTCAGACCTATACACTGGTCACAGTTTTGTGGGTTACCGGACTACTTTGATTGGTTTTATTAAATAAAAAAATACAAAATAAAAAAGAGACACATATGGGGGTATATGATTAGATGGCAAACCCTGTCCCACCCAGAAAGAAATGGTGAGACACTCCCTCACAATTTGGACTTGTATATGTAATAGGTTACCAGGTTTTTGTATCTTGACAAGTCCATAACCTAAACAAACTTGAATATAGAACACCTGTCCTCAAAGCACTACAGTAATTTCCAGTGACCAAATGAATATCATTTAAAGCTCCTTTGTATTGCAAATCAGGGTAATCCACAGGCTGGGACCTAGATTTCTACAACTGAAACTCAAGACTTTACGAGCATAAGGGAAACCGGAGATCAAGAATGGCCTCAATGCTTATTGTTCCCACTTACCATACAGCTTGCATAGAAAGTAATTACTACTCCATAAAGACATGCAAAGTATTAAATTACCTGCCTAAACAAATCAGCTGCATCAACAAGCACTGGCATTTCAGAAGAAGGGCCGTGAAGTCCTGGCTTTTCCCTAAACCAAAACTCAGTCCCTCTAAGGTCACAATCTTATTGGTTTGTATATGTTGCTTGTGAATGGGTCAACACACTTTTTTGCTTTATGCCACATACATCAACGTGCTCATATGCCACTAGCTAAAGTCTGAAGCATGCCCTCTGGGCATCATGTATGACACCCATACTCAACTCTGGTCGGTAACACTGCTGCCAATACCTTTGTTCAATCCACAAACCTCAGAACCAGAGGTCTGCATAGACAAGCGCTAGGAAAGGGCCAAACAAAGGTAGAGACAATACAGGATAACATATCCAGACAACAGAGGAAGAAGGATCAAGATATGAGGCCTGATGAAGATTACAATGTCTAGCAAATAATATCGGTGAGGAACAAATCAACTGTTAACCGTCACTGCTTGAAACTCTGCAGAAGTAATCTCTATTGGCCTGAAAAAGAGGCCAAGGAGTCCCTGAATATTATCTGTAGACAATAGGGGTTTGAACCTTCTAAAATACTTTTCACATGGAGGGAGTGTCAACATCACCTGTAACTTTGTCTATAGGATCATGCACTGTGGTAGGCTCCTGGTACTAGGCATGGCCCCTTGGCTGCTGCTGTGCACTGCAGCAGTCTGCTGGTTCACCTCTCCACTGTACCTGGGGCTCCTCTGCACCGTCGCTGCCTGTGGGAACTGTGCACTAGAGCTCCTGCTGGGACGGTGCGCACTTCACCCAGGAGATTTTGTGTTCACCACAGTTGGTTGCCAGCACTGCGCTCGCGGCTGCCTACTCTCGTGCCCTGCGTCCAATGAATGCACATGTGCAGACAACTGTTTGCCAGTCGATGGGCCGGCATTGTACTCTCTATAAGAGCGGACACCACACTGCTCAGCGACGCGTAGTGCAACGCTCTAGGATTCATATCCGACAGTACTTGGTACCTAGCATTCACACTGTAGCCATTACCTGTGCCCGAGCACTGTGCCACCTGCCTGTAAGGTGGAAGGCGCAGCAAGCGCCGCTAGGGGGGATGATCGCCGGCCTCGGCCTGTAGGTGGTGAATGTCGTGGGTTGCAGTCTATGCATTTTCTACTTCTGTCGTTTTTTGGTGACCGGGGTCCTCCCCTCTCGATGTAGCATTGCAACCTATACAGATAAAGGCACAATTCGTGGCGCTAAGTTTTTTTTTTCTTCTCTCTCTACCTCTCTCTCTCTACCTCTCTCTCTCTACCTCTCTCTCTCTACCTCTCTCTCTCTACCTCTCTCTCTCTACCTCTACACTGGGAAGGGGGTCGGGCGAATTCAGCGCTCTTATACTCGATAATACACGCAGTGCATAAAACAGATTATGCTCACGCGGTAGCATCACAGCCCCATCCACCCAACACACAGACACACCCCCTGGGGATACAGCGAAGATTATTCGCTGCCTTCATGTACACGGCGTGGCTGTAACAGACCCTCTGCTCTTACTGTAGGGTAGGGGTGCTGACCATTCACTTCCATGAGGGTGGGGAGGAGGTGTATTCTCGGCACGATGTTTACGCTGTCGCATTAGCAGTCATCAGCGGATCAGCTGTCATGTGGCAGGAGTGCTCCTCTACCGTCACGGGTGGGGGCACACATCCTTTGCTTTCAGGGAAGGTGGGGGCATGCATCCTTTGCTCTAGGGGAGGGTGGGGGTGGCACTGCCCCCTCTTCCATCACCATCATAGACTCACCGTGGTGGTTGCAGGGCACGCTACCGGGCTCCGAGGCTGCCTCACAGAGAGGGTACTGTCCAATGGATAAGCCCTGCTCTCCGACAAATCCGTGTGCCGGGCACGGTAAGGGTTCCTCGCCCGACCCTCAGGATCTTCGTGGCACTGCGTAGTGTAGACAAATGGGATAACAGCATGACTGGACAGCAATAAAACATTAAAACAAGCATTTGCAATGAAATAGGTCTCGCATTTTAGAAACTTTGACCTATTGGTATTGTAAGTGATAATGCCTTTTATGATTGCAGGTTTTCTTAAACCCATAAAAAAAAGGCATTGTCATTTACAATGCCAGTAGCTCAAAATCTTGCAATCGCGAGACCTATTGCATTGCAAATGCTTGTTGTTTTTGTGGTCGGTTTTTGGAAAAAGCTTGGTATTTGGATTGTTTGGTTAATATGGAACCGAGACGCCACCTTTGGCATGAAGTGTGGGTCCGTCCTCATTACAATCCTGTCCTTGTGTATTTGTAAGTAGGCTCTTGGAGTGTGAGCACTTGCAATTCACTTACCCTTCGTAGTGACGTGATCGCCACTAGGAAGGCCGCCTTAAGCGTGAGCATGTGCGGTGTAGCCTTGTGAATAGGTTCAAAGGGTGCCTTCATCAATTGAGTTAGCACTACGTTGAGGTTCCATGCTGGTGCTGGCATCCTCTTTGGGCGGCCGATCCTCTTGGCCCCTTCCAAGAATCTCTTTACCACTTGAGAGGTGAAGAAACTTTTCCCAGTTTCTCCTCTTGTGTAGGCCACCACTGCAGCCAAGTGCACCCTCAGGGATGTGTAGCTTAATCTGCTTTGTAGCAGGTGCGTTAAGTACTTTAGCACTGTTGATTCCTTTGTGACCTTCCGTTGTAGTTTCTCCTTGATGCACCCGAGTACTGCCATAGTACTTGCTGGTAGTTTTAGGTGCGCAAATTCTAGGTCTTCAGGAGCCATGCTGCTAGGCTGAGACCCTATGGTTCTGGGAGAAGCACCCTTTCGTTCTGCATTGTTAACAGGTCCCTTCTTCTTGGGAACCTGTGTGCTGGTTCTTGTGCCATTTCCACTATCTGCGAGAACCAGGACTGTCTGGCCCACTGAGGTGCTATCAGTATCAGTGTCCGTGTCATGTTGCTGATTCTGCATTCGCTGAGTACCCTGTGTATCAGTGGTATCGGGGGAAAAGCGTATGCAAAGCTCTTTGACCAACTTATCCATAGCGCATTCCCTTGGGACCGATGGTCCGGTTGTCTGGAAGTGAAGTGTTGGCATTTTGCATTCTGGTGTGTTGCAAATAGGTCTATTTGTGGAGTACCCCATTTCTGGAAAAGCTTCTCTATTTCCTTCTGGTTGAGCTCCCATTTGTGGGATGCAGACGTCTGTCTGCTGAGCCGGTCTGCTTCCACATTTTCCTTTCCTGGGAGATGTATTGCTAGTAGGTCTATTTTCAGTGGGATGGCCCATCTCCAAATTTCCTGTGCTAGCCCAGATGATGGTACCGATTGTGTTCCTCCTAGTTTGTTGATGTAGAACATGGTGGTTGTGTTGTCTGTTTGGACCAACACCCTGTTCTCGTACCGCTCTTTGTGAAAGGCTTTTAAGGCTAGGAATACAGTCTTTAGTTCCAGGTAGTTGATGTGTCTGACCGCATTTTGCTGCGACCATAGACCCCTCACCTTGAGCTTGTTCATGTGTGCTCCCTACCCCAGCTGGGAGGCGTCCGTTGTGATGGTCACTGTTGGGAGTTGTTTGTGTGAATGGCTTCCCCTGTGATAGGTTTTCTTTTTTCCACAACGCTATTTCCTGATGCACTGTGTGCCTGACAACCACAAGATCTTCCCAACTCCCTGTGACCATTGCTGCTGGATCCATTCCTGGAATGGTCTCATGTGTAGTCGAATATTTAGGACTAGGTGGATGCATGACGCCATCATTCCCATCAGTTTGCTCGCCGTCCGAACTTGCCCCTAGCGGTAATGACGTGTTTCCTTCAGTATCGCCATTGTTCTCTTCCTGCTGGGGAACACTTTGGCCTGAATGGTGTCGATGTCTGCCCCTAAGAATGTCTTGATCTGTTCTGGTTCTATTGACGATTTCTCCCAATGGATCGAGAAACCCAGTCTTGTCAGTGTTAGTATGACCTGCTGGATGTGTAGTCTGCATTGGCCGTACGAACTTGCCTTTACGAGTCAGTCGTCGAGATAGGGGTATACGTGTCTCCCTTGCCTTCGTAGGTGTGCTGCGACAGCTGCTAGGCATTTTGTAAACACCCTTGGTGCGGATTTGAGGCTGAATGCCAGTACTGTGAACTGGTAGTGGCTTTGATCACAAACCTCAGCAGGCGCTTGTGTTTGTGGTTGATGGGGATGTGTAAGTATTCTACCTTTAAATCTATAGTAGTCATGAAGTCCCCTTGTTGTATTACCTCTTGCAGGGAAGTCATCTTGAACCTTTGTGTTCTTACGAATTTGTTCAGGAACCTTAGATCTAGGATAGGTCTTAGTGTCTCGTCCACTTTGGAACCAGGAAGTAAGTTGAGTAAACCCCTTTGTTCCCTTGGTACCACCTCTATTGCCTCCTTGCTGAGCAGTTCTTGTGATTCTAACTGCAAGAGCGAGAGTTCCTTTGCAGAGTGTGCCCTGTTTCTTGGTTTTCTGTTCGGAGGCTATTTTTCTAACTCTATACAGTATCCGTATTGTATGATGTTTAGTATCCATTTGTCCGATGTGACCTTTCTCCATTCCTGGATGAAGTCTCTTATTCTTTCCCCTACCGGTGTTGAGTGTTCGAGGTGCTGTTTGTCTTTGAACGTTTGGCTGCAGTTTCCCTTTATGTCCTGCCGCCCACCCCGAGGTGTTGCTAGGGTGGGGGCATTTTCTTTGATGAAGTCACTTGGTTGAGGGCTGTTGTCCGTCTCTCCGTGTTTGTCCTCGTCTGTTTCCGCGCCCTCAAAAGGACTGTCCCCAGGGCTGGTACTGCCAGTTCTGCTGCTGCTGGCCTTGGTTGTTCCCTTGGTAGCCTTGCTGGAACGGTTGGTGTGATGTGGAGGGCGCGTTGCCTCCCCTACCGCCCGGTCTTCTCGTGGGTGTGCCCCTTATCATTCCCCTGAACTGCAACGCCCCCATGGACCTTGCTGTTTCGTTGTCCTTCTTAAGCTGTGTCAACTTGTCGTCGACTGGCGTGCCAAACAGTTGCTCTCCATTAAAAGGTGTGTTTAGGATGATGCTTTGCACCTCTGGCTTGAATCCCGAAATTCTGAGCCATGCGTGTCTTCTCTCAGTCACTCCGATCATCATCATTAGCCTGCTCGATGTTTCTGCCGCTTCCAATGCCGATTTTAGGCATGTATCGCCATGCTTTTCCCCTCTTCTACCAGGTGAGTTGCTCTTTGCTGGTACTGTTCCAGTAGATGTTTTAGGAGCTGTCCTACTTCATCCCAGTGTTGGTAGGCGTGCCTGCAGATCAGGGCGTTGGAGTTAGCGTTGCGCCATTGGATTGCCGCATTTCTCTCCACTTTCCTCCCTGTGAGATCCATCCTCCTACTCTCCTTGTCTGGAGGTGGTCCAGCATTAGTGGGTACAGTGGCCCTCTTCCTAGCCATTGCTGCGATAATGGAGTCGGCTGGCACTGAACCTCGGATGTATGCAGGGTCCTGTGAAGAATGTTTGAATTTCTTCTCAGTCCTAGGGGTCACAGCTTTGCATGTTGCAGGCTCCTTAAAGGCCTCTCTTCCTTGATCCAGCACACTAGTGAGCATGGGCAGGAATAGGCTCTTAGTTTGTTGTGGCAGTAGAGTTTCCAGGAGGAAACATGATTTCGGCTTTTCGTCCTCCATTTTCACCCCATAAGTCTGTGCAGCCTTCTGCACGACCATGTCGTAGACCCCTATGTCGTCTGGCGGCGAGGGCCTCGAAGGGTACGTGTCTACCCCTTCTTCCGGCGATTCTGTGTCGAGATCTTGCCAATCCATGTCTTGTGCATCCGAGGGTGTCGACTACCGGTAGGATTGAAGGTCTTCGTCGCCTTCTCCCTCGAAATAGTAGTCTTCGTCCCCAATTTCCTCGACTGGTTCGGGGGTTTTCGGCGGTTCCGCGTCTTTGTCGTCTTTCGACTTCGACCGCGGATTTCGGCAGGATGGTGTACTGGCTCATCTTCTCATCAAAGTCCTTTTTCCGTTGAAGGATGCTCACCATTTCGGCCTCGAGCCGCCTCTTCTTCCTCTCCATCTCTGCGGCATGTTCGGTGTCGAGGGCTGGAGCGCTTCTCTTTGTGGTCGTCGACGAAGTCTGCCCTTCTTTTCTCAACAATGAGATGTCCTTTTTGAGGGGAACCTTTGACGAACTTTGTTTCTCGATGGCTTTCACCGATTGGGAGTTCTTTTTGAAGGATCCGCTCGGTTGACTGTCCCTAGTAGCTGTTGCTTTTGTCGTGTGTTTCGACGGCAGAGCTCCCTTCGAGGACTTCGCTTCACTTCACTTCTGTGAGTGTCGCTCTGGGCTTTTGCTTCACCCTTTCAAGTGTCGCCTGAGTGTTTAGGGGTGGACGACTCCCTTACCTTCTTCGACGTCTTCTTATGGACCTCAACAACCGTGCAGTCCTCTGGTCCTTCGGCGATGTAGTCCTCCTCTCCACTGGAGAGACTCAAGTCTCGGAGCGATGAAGGTGGCCCCTGGCCCTGCATGTTGTGGTTTGCCCTTCTCTGCCTCTCCCTTACTCTGAGGGTCTTCGGTGTAAACGCCGAGCAGACGTTGCAGTCTTCGCTGCTGTGATCGTGCGGCAGGCAGAGGTTGCAGACTGGATGCTGATCCTTCTGGGCGTACTTGTGGTGGCAATTGGTGCAAAACTTTAACGGTGTTTTGTCCATCCCCGCGCTCAGGGTGCCCTCTGCGAGCACATCCTCCGTCGAGGTTTTGGTCGCAAAAACTTCTCCCTAATCGCTCCGGGTACCAGACCTGTGGTCTGGTGTAGTTGAAAACTTGCTTCTTCGACGATTTTCTTCGATTTTCCTTGACTCCTCTTCCAAAAGTCTGCAACTCTTCGGTAACGATCCAGACCCAACGGCAGAAAAAAGAATCTGAAGATGGCGACCATAAGTGGGAGCTTCCGCAAGAAGCCCGCTAACGTCACGAAGGACACCTAATGGTGGGACGTCACCGTCCACCTGGCCCACGAAAAAAAAAAAGAAAATACTACGATTCCAGACCCAAGCACAAGATGGCAGAATAAGATGGTGGAATAATGCACAGCATAGTGAATCCAGAAAGATTAACGCTGCAAAATTAGCCATACGCCAATAAAGCCTAAGCATTGTCTATGCTACGGTCAAGATTCACAAGATTCCCAACCGGGACCACGTTGAGTTGAGGTGTGTTTTTCTTCCATGCACCCAATAAACACACAAATGTATGAGCTGCATTAAACCACAACTGCATAGCACTCAGCGGTATTTCTTGATGCAGGAACTGCCTGCAGAAGAAGTAGCCATCCAGGTCTCCACCAATGTGTCACCTACTTGAAGTGCAGGTCTTTGAAGGTAAAGTGAGTCTCAACGATGCCGGTGGTCTTCACCCTTGTCCGCAGAACATCCTGCTGTGTAGGAATGTAATCCGCTCGGGCTATCCTCTCCAAATCGTTCAGGTAACTGCAAAAAGAAAACAAAAAAGAACAACAGTTAATGCAGGTCACATGAGGGAGGGAAGCCACAAGAAGCAAGTAGAGGATGAGCTGCAAAATAAACACAGTCGCCACGAGTGTCCGCCATTTAGTTGGTAATGAGAATCTTTACAATGAGGCACGCAACCCTTTTGTGCTTTTAGAATCTCGTTTCCCAAAAACAAAAGCTTCAAGACTCCGTCCTCTGTACCTGCCTTGGTGGTCGACTGTACACAAATTTGGATGCCATTAAGCATAAACAAAGTAAAAGCAACACACAAAATGCACTGTATTCCATTTGTCGTTTGGGCAAGCTTTCCAGTCAAAGCTTCTTTACAACACCCACACAATCGAGCACAGCAACATTACACCAGACAGCAACTACAATGAGAGTGAAATCATACACAATCAGAAAGCAGCTGTCATTTCATAGGGAAATGGATGTTCAGTATTCCATGACAGGAGACATCTCTCAGTCCTGGATTTTTAGACAACCACAGTTAGCATTCTGGGACTTGTAGTTTGAAATGTTGTATTATTAGTACAGGTACGTAAATTCCAGCATGCAAAAGTGTTTAGGGTGTATAGGACATCCCATGAGTAACTGTAAACCACAGAACAATTGTGCACAACGTTACAGTGCATTCCAAACACCGGAGGTTTGGCAATTGTGCCAGAGAAACCACTCACATGAAAATTACAGAGGTGTCAGTATACAAGAAATAGAATAATCACACAAGAGGGTTATTGTATAGCAGGAGGAGGAAGTAAATATTATATATCAGTCACATATGAGGAATAAAAAAAAGTAGAAACAGTAAAACTGGAGATCTAAAGGAGCCAGAAAGAAGGCAGTTGAAGCCGTCCATACCATGGCAACCTCACATGAAACATCACGGATACCACACTTTGGGTAATCGTAAAAAACAAAAGTTACATTCCGGGCAAAATAGCCGGGTGATTACAGACAGAGGTCCAAGAAATTCTTCAACCAAGAGTACTGAACAAGCAATCACTGAGAAATGATGCATTGGGCCCAACAGAATAGGAACACACAAATTGCCAAAGAGCCAGCCTTAATACGTGCAGACAATCTATGATGGCGCCATAGTAAGGCTATAGATCTTTGTAGCTGGAGACCAGACTCGAGTAGCATTGCATGGTTTGTGGAGGCCACTCTCCAGAAAGGTTCAAATAAAATATCTGGAAGGGGAATAGGAGAAAACAGCGGTTTGCAAACAGGGTGGGATTACCAATGCCAACTCTCATAATACAGTAATAGAACTCTTTCTAAGCTATATGTACCTTAGCCTCGTATGTTGTTCTTTAATGAATCCAAGAACTATAAATCCTTTGTGTTCCTTACTACCTGCTTCCCAACAGGATGATACTTGGTGGCGTCCGACCTCAGTGGATTGAAGGACTGGCCACTTTAAACTCCACCTAACCTGGTGCCTTGAGACTAAGAGTCAAAGACTTACAACAAAGGATGGGTGTGAGGTCTTTTCTATGAGAGAGCCAGGGAAAGGCAAAGGATGCCAAGGTGGCTATTTTCATTGTCTGTGCTATGAAGTTCACATAAGTCTTGAAGATAACGCTTAAGAATAGAACGGAAATAGTGTGGGCCAACAAGCAAGGATGGGAGATATGAGTAGTGGTGATATTCTCTGGTATCGTACTGCTCCTACTGGACAATCTTGGGGCGTCGGTTAGTCTACGTTATGCACCTACCTTCTTAAACTGTGTTCCACTCAGTTCAGCTCCGATTGACCCAAGCAAGCTAGTCTTCCCATTGTGGTCTATTTATTGCCCTATTACATGGTGCTCATCTCCATGTTCGACAGTCTTAAATACCTGATAACCAGGCAGGGGCGTAGCTTCAGGGGGGTGTTTAGGGGCTAGACACCACACAAATAAATGCAATCTTGGGCTGAGAGTTAGGTTTGGGGTCCAGAGTCGGGTTTCCTATGCCTGTGTTGGGTTTCATCTCCATCCTTATTTAACTAGAAGGTTTTAACTTGTTCATTTTTTTTTTAAGTTAGGAATGTAGACAAGGCCCACCTAATAAAAATCTGAATTTAACCTGTTCCTTGTGGGAACCGTGTACCCAAAGCCTTGGTCATCTCATCCCTTCACCATACTGTTTAGTTGGAAAATGTAGGAATCACACATCCCGAATCTTACTAAGTTACACCCCTATGAACTGGTTTGGGTACTGAACATCTGGAAAGCACGCCATACAATGAGAAATTCAATTCAGACTTGTCCCTCTAAATGTCTCCTCAGACTGTCCTTACTTGTTGCATCACCTTATAACTCAAATTAGATGAAGACACACCCATGAAACTATGGGCGGATTATTCAAACCCCTCTTACGAGACGAAAAGTCTTTCTGAGTCGTATAAGAGCATTGCACCCCTTTAGAAATCACAAATAGGATGGGGCATGAAAGCGGCCTCTTATTGGCGAATTTGAAAGGAATATATAAAAGTAAGCCCGGGCGGGTAACTACGCTCCGCCAGTCGAGTTGTGATTACTCCGCATTCCGTTGCGAACGTGGAGTTCAGGCAAAACTATGACTTTGTGGCGGAGCGTAGTTAGCCGGCTCCTCCACTCTCCCAAAGTAATTAAAAATAATTAAAAAGGCACTTAGCTGTCCGTGGTTGCCTCCTCCTCGACATGACCGTACAACGTTGGGGTTATATGTGAAGGACGACGGCGAAGAGGAGGCAGGAGAGCGGCCATGTCGAGGAGGAGGCAGCCACGGGGCAAGTAAGTGCCTTTTTATTTACTTTGGGAGGGCGTGAAGCAGACCGAAGTTCCAAGGAGTTGCTTTCCAGCTCCATGGAAAATAGCGAAAAGGCACTCTGCCTGCTCCGCCCAGGGTTATATAAAAGATGTTCGACTTCCATCACAAATGATTGATTAGTTACTAACTGTAAGTTGGGGTGGTTACTGATTTTCCAAGGTAAAACAGGTACTCTTGGGTCTCAGGATCTGTGTCGGTAATCTCAGGGTTGCACGTACAGGACCCAAATGTTTAACTTTAAAAAAATTAATTAATGACCCTTTAATGGACAAAAGCTGCTCTACAAAAAAGACTTACCATTTGAAAAAGTAAACATGGACAGAGGTCTGCTGGGCCTGATAGCATCCATCCCTTCATTATAGGCCAATCAACCTGGGGTCGCAAACTGCAGCCCGTCTTATAAGCATTCATTCGGCAGGTCGCTTTTTTCAATGGGAAATTTATAGCGTAATCTATTAGTACACAGGTCACATCGCAAACTGCTCTCCCATTTGCAAAACAGACGGGGTGCAAATTGAATATCCCTTGGTTGGGAAACCGGAATAATACATCTGACTCCATGTCCATAGAAGCTAGCTACCAAAGTGGGGGTGTCGCTCTCGGGGCAACAACGTGTAAATAATGGGTGTCCTGGACCATTCTGAAGACCACAGCATCTTTTATCCCAAATACTCCTTCTTGAACAAAATGACTCAATGTAGCCAGTACGGACCTTTATTCCTTCAGAAGATACAGAATAAGCCAATAGACACAGAACTGGCCAGTCGTAAACGACAAAGTGCAAAACCAGCCATTAAAAACCACCACAAGGCAGGTTGGGTAAAGAGCATCTCTAAACACAGGCCATCGGTGCAAATATCCTACTTTTACTATACGTCTTACCACCCCACTCACAACACCACAAACCAACAATGCAAGGTGCGCACAAGCTGCGACATGCCACAAGGTGCCCGACTCCACTTACTGGCTAAGTGGGCTTTCACCGACAATCTCCTATTAAGCTAATTAAAACGGTGCTAATCAGGGCACTCAGAGGCTGCGGATCCGCTAATGAAGCCACAGATCGCTACCAGCACCTTCCCCCCGGAGTCACTTGCCTTTGGGGACGCAGGAGACGAGTTCGAGCTTGCTTGAGCAGCTCAGCTGGGCTGTTATTGTGCATTAATTGACCAAGCCTTAAGTAGCCAACGGAGAGAACTCGGAGCGGCGCGTGATGCCCATGGGGGAGGCAACCTCTTCCCAAGCAAGTAATGAATATTGATTTACGCCGATTACAGCGTAAACGGTTCCATTACACAGGTGCCTCTTCCGAGGCAGGGTTTTACGCGGGAGGACTGCCTGCCTGGGAGACACAGATCTTTACACCCGAGGAGGGTTGTACTGTTTAATATGCGATGGTGTTCACACAGAGCATGCTTCTGACAAAAATGCTGTAACAAGTACAACAAAAAATAGGAACACGTCCCCGACAGTGAGAATTCACGCCAGAGGAGTCATGCTCAACTTCGTCTTAATTATACTCCGTGACTAGGGACATTGAGTAAAGACAAAACAACAAATGCGGGTAAATTCAAAGTCAGCTACGTCATCGGAGCGGTTCTGCACAACAGGACCATTAATGGTGACACTAGAATTAAGCACCCATGCAGGACTACATTTATATGCACTTTTGAAGGGCTTATGCTGTAGGAAAAAATAAATAAACTTAAGCAAAATAGTATGCAATTAAATTAATTATGCAGCACATTCTGTAACAATATAACCGCTCATGACATTTAAACGCACATAAAATGGAGCCCAATACAAATGTATCTCGTAAAATAAAAATGTGAACACATTCAGCAGATTTTATTCAAACCGTATGAAAGTATGGGACCTTTCGAAAACCACCGCTACACGTTAGAGCAAAATATTTTCAGTAAAACACATGCAATGGTCTTAAAAGCGGAAGACCTATTTAAATGCACACATTCCTTGTAACAGCACATTTACTTAGTGGTAGGTAGCCTTTATTAAACAAACACCTGTCTGTAACTTTTATCAATGTTGATGCAAATGTATTGGCCCCGAACAAAAACAAGCATTGGCATAGCCAATAGGTCTCGCCTTTGGGACCTTATAAGTGTTTAGCCATGCAACAGTTGCATAACTAAATACTTATAAGATCTCAAAAGCGAGACCTATTGGCTATGCAAAGCGGCCGTGAGGCCGCGAAAGTGATCGCGATCAAACATCAAAGCGGCCGCTCAGCCGCGAAAGTGAAAGTAATCGCGGTCAAGCACGGTGCGCGCGTCCGCGCACATGCACTGTAGCTCTAGGCTGGCAGCACTTTTTGGAGCCCTCACAAAAAGTCTCGCCAGAACAGCGCATGCGCTGGGTCAGGCGAGACCTAAACCCACAACATCCAGAGATGCTACTTTATTTCAGGCTCTGATCTCAGGCCATGGCCTTTGGTATCATTTCTTTTAGCAGACCTGGAACACACTTGGAAATGTGTACATCAGGCGAGGTAGAGTTTGAGGATAGTGATGAGGAAGGCACACCTCGGAGTAATGAGGATTACTGAGAATTAATCATGTCATTACCACCTCAACAGCACTCATCACATCCTTAGCTATGAGGGTGTACAAAGCAGTCACGCTACAGAGTGTCTGCAGTGTCTGGGCCACACAATGGGTGCAGGCACCAGACAGAAGACAAGATCATGATTTAAATAAACACCTTTAAGCTGAGTGGCAAAATTACACTATCACCAAACAAAGTCAGGAAGTACCCGTATTATCCCCATACAAGGCCTGGGTAAGGCTTGTCACAGATGAGACAGAAATATGGTACCACAGTTTTGCCATCTGAATACACCCAGCAACAATGCTATTTTTGGTGCCTATGTTGCAGAGTTGTGCCCTCTTGAGGCCATTTGTTGTGGTGCACAAAGGCAGATGCACGCCACAGCCTTAATTTAGCACAGGCCATACATATTTGGGTTTAAATGCTTTGTTCTACCTTTCTAATTTCAGCAAGTCAAGGTACTTTTTCCAGCAAACTTGCTGGCAAATGTAAACTACGTGTCTGAGACTCCATACCCTCAGGACACACTAATTATTCAATCCTAAAGGACCTATATTTATTATGCATTTTAGATAGTGCTGCTCTACCAGAATAGGCCTTACTGCACAGTAAAATGGCACAGAATGATTTCTTTTTGTACTATAATCATCAGCGCATATAAAATAGAGGTGATATTACTTGAATTATAATTAGTAAAAGTGATTTAAAAACAGTATGTTGTGTGTTGGAGAGGGAGTCACCAGTGTAAAAGACTGTTGCAACCAGGTGCTAATTAAGTATCCTAATTTCAAGGCATACATTTTCCCCATGTGCCTTCTTGGTCACAAAAACACAATAAAAAAATACCCACAGTTGAAGAGTCTGCATTCATTAGCAAGAACAACAACAACTGACTTCTACTGGACTATAAGCGCCATGCAACTAATCGGTCTAGCAATCTTCACAAAGTATCATGCCCTCCATCCGCAAAATGCTTCAACACCTCGTCAGGGGTAGTAAGTGACTCACAATACAATACATTCCATGGCTGCTCTTCCCCTGGACACAAAATCAGTCAGTCCTCTTTCTATGGAAATGTTGCTATATTAGTCTTCAATAAGAAGTCATTCTTCCATTTCCACCAAAAGCACAATCAGAAGGAATGATTTGCTACACCTGGCTCGTTCAGCAAGTAAGCACTCTGGCAAATTGCTGTTAATGCTCCTTTCATTTCCTAAAAACCAGACCCTGTGCACACGCTAGCCATTCCACATACCTTGAATGGTAACTTATGCACCCTCACATGTGTTAAGATTAGAACAACGGACATCTGACACTACACACCATCTTGACTCTCAGATGTGCTGGACCGTGCACATACAGAGCAGCGAGCGTGTGACTTAAGTTTTTTATTTTTTTTTATTTGCAAAGACTTCCTAACATCAGACAAGAAAACAGGATAATAATAAAGAAAACAAATGTGCATAGCTATGAGCGAATGAAAAAAAGTACAGCTCTAATATCCTCTACTCTTTACCAGCTTACTTCACGCATACTACTTGGATTCTACAGGACCTATTCCATTTCTAATCCTCTTAGCAGTAACACTTTGAAATTGCAGCTGTAATTCCTACAAACCCCCTGTAGATAGAAAGTGGTAGATTAACCTACACAGCTTCCTCTTCATCAATCTGCTGGTAACATCAGCTGCTGTATGCTGCTCGCCGCTTCACGGGTGGAGTGCCCCTTTTCTTCTGTTTCGTCATCTTTTCTTGCTTGCCTCCTTTTCTTCTAACTTGTCCTTAGATAGAATTTCTGCATTTTTCTGCACATCAAGACTCCTTTAACCAGTGTTTAATATGAGCTGGTGGATGGCAGTGGGGGCCACCGGCACAGATTTTTTGGGGATCAGCACTTATTTTTTCCACATCAGACTTTTACTGAGAGCCATGGAGGGAAAAACGCACAAACCGGAACACAGACGAAGAGAGAAACGGAAAAAGCGTAACAAAGGGAGAAAGGAGAAGGCTGCAAGTGGGCAGGGAGTTCCTGGTAGTGGATTAAAGAGGCATGAGGTGGGTTTAAGACCACACAGCCTTGGTATTCAGCGCGCCGAAATGTAATTGCACTAGCCAAGGGCTTCTGAGAAGAGATTTGGGCACCAACACCCTTTCTTTTACAAATTAAACAGTGTTAAAGACCTAGTGATCAACAAAGTTAAAGGTGAAAGTTTATTCAAGTAGGTCAAAAGTCGTAAGTCAAGCTAGAGCACCAACCAGGAACATGCTGTTCTCAGCTTAGGCCCAACCCTCGCAACAAAACTGGTGGAGCACTGACCACTTACCGTCTACACTGCATCACTCATACTGTGGAACACAGACTGAGACCCAAGAATACACCCAAGGCAGGACACAGTAGCAGGCTTAGTCCAAGCTAAAGACAGAAGACATCAGGCCTATCCTGAGCAGCTGGGGATGTGGCCATGAGGAGCCTGGTCCACACCACCCCTTCAAAGGAAAGAATGGTCCAGACTGAGCAGCGAGAAGGCCTAAGGCTCCAAGAGAATAAAAATACGTTTAGGTACATGCAATGCCACAACTGTATGACAGTCATCACTGAGCGGGAATATCCATTGGGCAGTTCATGGTGGATGCCGCCCCACATTCCTGCAGCCTATCAGATAACGGGCCTTCACCCAACCTTCAGATTCCTCTTCTAATCAGTCCCCCTGATGTGGGAAGATGAGGGTTAATCCCTATTATTCAACACACAGCAGTTTCTCTCAAAAACAGAAAGACACAAAACAGAACTCGTGGCCTCTTGCCACCAAAATATTTTTGCCATTTTATATAGGTGATCATGCATACCAATATTGCATCAATTATAAAATTCTTCCCATTACCTTTCCTTAAGTGAACCATGATCGGATTGCAGTTAAAACTCATCCATTATGTCAAGACTGTGCTCTGGGCAAAGGATGCTATGCTTCAAGTATCCGTACAGCTCCAACCCTCAAGCTGTCGCCATGCATTTTTTCTCTCGTGAGGAAGGCAGCAGCGGTGAGGAGGGACTAATGAAAAGAAGAACTAGGTGGGAAAGGGGAGGGACAGTCACTGTTTTAGAAAGGACTACTGCGCAGAGGAGACGACCAGAAGAGCCTGTGATGAATGGACGGAGAGAGACACAGATTAACGCAGTAGTAAGGTAGGAGGGGAGGCAGATGAATGGACACTAGCAAGGTGGGGAGGATGTGGCCTAAAGGCGAGAGTGGTTGACCTCGAAGCCGAGGAATGTCATTCGAGTCTTGGCAGGGACGCCCAACATCCTGTGATTCTGGGTAAATCACTTATTCTTCCCGCACCTAACAAAATGAATGTGTCCGTCTATAACTCAACTGGTGCTTAACTAAAGCTCTCTGATAGCCTCGGGTCAAGTTCGCGCTATATAAAACTAAAAAAAAAAAGCGACTCCAAAGATGAACACCTCAGCCGAAAGGACATATGCCCCAGTTCCTGGAAATTGGTCTACATTCGCTCTTGGTGCCAGGGGCATGCACCATCTACTGCAATGCCGAAGACCAACCCTGCAGACAGGGTAGAAGGAGACAGAGCCTGAAACTAAGAGGCAGGTCAACAAGGAAGTGTAGTAAGAACCAATGATTAAAAGTAAAAAAAAATGTGAGATGGGGAGAAAATACAGGCAGCTTTCAGAGTACACGGTAAGTCGGTGCCAGTCAGTGTCCTCTCCCAGTGCAGAAATGGGGAGGTGCTGAGTAATTGCTCTCCTTCACATTGAAAGGGAGAGTTCATCAGCAGTTCTCAGCAGGGCTGCAATACTTCTACTTTTCCCACCAATGGATGGCATTTCTGCTGGAATTCACACCTGCCACTAGGACATTTTGAAGACTCAAAGGAAAATAGGCTTCCTCTAACTAAACTATAAAATGGAAAATTCATGTAACATCTACAAATTCCTATTGATTTCTTTTTCTTTGAAAAATAAAAAACAAATATATATTAGAAAAAAATATGAAAAATTCTACCCCTCACAGAGAAGATGCCTAAAAGTCCACTGTCACTTAAAAACCATAAGCAGCTCCAGACAGTCTTTTATTTAGTCACAAGATGTTTCCCTATGGGTTATGATAATTAGCTTTATTCAGCAATAGTTTTATATGGTGCATACTAATAACCAGGGGTGTCACCAGTATTTACAGAGAAGTACTCATCATTTAAATGCTTACCAATTACGTAAAAAAGAATTCTAGTATAGGAAAAGTTGTGTTATACGAGAGTAAACTCATCATTACAATGATATCTCCATCCTACTGGCAGTTGCCAGTAGGTAGGTAGAGTTAGGACCTAGTTTCCACATACAAAGCATTGTATTGCTTTGCTGATCTTTTCAGTGCAGTTTCACAAATCTTTACGAAATTTTCAAAACTACAGTACAGCTCACTTCAGCTCCTGTCTGGAAAGTTTTGGGGGGATTTGTCTAGCGCGGGCCTAGAAAAAGGGAGGGTCCCAAAACGCATTTTCCCCATGCAATTTCCCCTAGGGTTTTCAGACACAACTACAGCCTGAACAGCTGAACAGAATTACACCAAATTTTTCAGACAGGTATCTCTTGGTCTAGAAAGAGTCCTCTTTGTAATTTTGTATAAACCTGTTCAGTAGTTTCTAAAGAAAAAACATTTATACATATCTAGGGAAACAAATTCTTTGAATCAGGAAGTGTTGGCAGCCATTTTGGGACTCAGATGAGTCCCAAGAAAAAAGTAAAAAATAAAATAAAAAAAAGCAGACAGAAGGGGGCAGAGTAGGAATACCCTGACACCCAACGCCTGGTGGTGGGGCCCAACAGGGACCCCACCAGGGCCCAAAAAAGTTGGGAAAAGAAGTTGGTAGAAACAAGTGTTCCCAGAGGGAACGGTGTAATGAAGGTGGGGGAGAGAGGAAATACAAGAGTCAGCAAAAGGGGAAGGGGTATTGCTCCCTTAGGAGCAAGGGTCCTCACACACCCCAAAGCGTGTCATGCTTCATCATCGGGCAGCTCCTCATTGGGCCGGCACTGCAGTGTTCAACAGGCCCCTCAAAGGGGCTCTTTGCCGGAGCACTTTTCTTGTTGTCGATGTGAGATGGAAGGGGTGGTGGGACGTGTGGAAGAAGGAGGTATGAGTAGAAGTGAAGGAGGAGTATGTGTAAAATAAAAATAATTACAGGAAACCCCAAAGATTCTTTATTAACTGGGTTCCTGTGCTATGGTTAAAAGACTAATGAGTCAAGGCGAGAGCAAGCGATGATGGACCTCTCAGAATCTAGTTTGTGCGTGTCAAATAATGGCTTTTGAAAGTGGCAGTCAAGAGGTAACTTAAATTTGCCTAAACTCTGGGTCAGAGACACTGAACATATTTAAGTTTCTACACTAGCGGCAAGAGTCTCCAAAGAGATGAGCAGTTGTGTGTCATTCACATAGCGGGAACATTTTAAATCAAAAGTCCAAATTAAACTCGCCAGCAGTGCAATATATAGATTAAACAAAGTGGGGCTTAAGAAGATCCATGAGGAACCCTCTGGCTCACAGACCTAAAGCTGGACCTAAAAGCTCCCAGCTGAACAAACAGCTTGGGATATCTCTAAAAGATAGGATTTCAGTCATTCAAATGCAGAAGCTACAAGACTGTTTGTTGTGGGCTTCACTTGGCACTTTGTCAGTTCAAATCATTGAAACTATGTTCATCGTTCTATTCTTTTTATATCATTGTTTATATAAAAATAAAATTGTATTATAAAAAAAGGAATTATACTCCAGTTCTGTGATTTAATGAGGCACCTATTATTTGTGGGATGTGTTACCGATTAAGAATTATATAGGGGAGGTTCTGTATTTTCTAATTTAGATTTTCCCCTGCCTTCCTCCCTTATCATTTAGCTTTTCAGGGGCCCTCTATAGTTCAGTTTTTGAAGCTACCAGACTGACCTCCCACTCCACTGCAAAAGCAGACTGTGGGAGACTTTGTTGAAGATAGCAGAGAGATCCATTTGCACTAGGGCAGAAGCTTTGCCCTGGACGGCTAGCCATTGTAGGTAATTTAGGACAGAGACCTAAGTTGTGCAACCCGGATTTTGCCTCATAAAAAAACTTTATTGAATAAAAAGAAAAAGGTGAGATCTGGAAATTCATTGTTTTCACAAGAAGTCTCACTGGTAAGGGAAGAAGGAATATAGGAGGAAAATTCCCAGTCGCCTAGGGGTCCTCATTAGCCTTCTTCAACAGAAAAACCGCAATTGGAGGTTTCCAGGTTTTTGGCACAACTCCAAGCTCCAAAGACTTACAACAAGCAGTGTATGAAAGATCATGTGAGGGTCTTTTCAGGAGATCTAAGCAGAACAAGGATCATGGGTGGATCCTGAGCCAACATATCTAGAAGCTTACGGAAGAAGGCCAAGCTGATAAACTCAAATTTACTTTTATGTTCCCTTAGAGTATCCTTTAACTGTCCTCTCAGCTCCCGATCATAGTTAACTCACCAGAGCCACTCGGCATTTTTACAAACTAGTTTTGGAATCCTTAGCTCTTCTCTGAAGTGATGGAGAGATCATGCAAGAGGTCAGTTGCCCACTGCAACTCAGTCCTGTGATACTCTGAAGTGACCAAGCACAGCTGGATGTCTGACCAGGGAGGAGAGGCATCCACACACACAAATGTGTGTGGCGAGAACTCAGTAGCAGTTGAGACTCCTGAACTGTGTGTGGGAGTGACTCAGCGACCCCAACAAAGCCGTACGTGTTTTGTTCTACTAACGAATCTGTATTGGCTGATTTCCAGTGAGCTGCCCAGGGCATTATAGTATCCAAAAGATTCTTCTGGTGAAGCAGACCAGTTTACCATTTGAAACTGGTCTGGCACTGTCCTGGTTAAGATTCTTTATGGAAACTGGAAAGTGGGTGACAAGGCCAACTCTCACTCACGGTGAATTGCTATCCAGAAGAAGGACCATCCCTGGAAGCCAAAAACTGCTGTGTCAACACCAAGAACGTAACTGGTAGTTGGGGGGAGGCTCTCTCTACTGGCTTAAGATGACTCTTATCGAGCCCCTCTGGCAGGACTGACGGCAAGAGACAGCAAAAAGCTGCGAATCATGCTGTGTAACTGGAGATGGAAGAAGCCACCAATGGCCACTTGTGAGTACTGAGCAGGAACTGAAAAGCCCATGCAGAATGGAAACGCTATGTGAACTAGGACTGTACACTATAACGTAGTGACAAACTAAGATTTAGTCGTTTTGGCCTTATTCATTCATAAAATACATTTTAATATCACCAAATTGGTCTGAGAGCTTTACTTAGTGCTTTCTTGATACAAGCGCTGTGCTGGTAGAAGGCATCTACTCGGACATTCTCTAGTAATATACCCGTTCTGCTGGATGGTCCTAACGCTAGCTAGCTGTCCATGTGAATCACCAAATCCTGTGATGTGTGATACCTTTAACCAGGCCGCCATGCAGTCCTCCCCCCTCTGTGTCCCATGCTGCTGCTCTTCTCCTGCCCTACCCTTGTCCTGTGCCCACTATTGTCACACGCACACCACAAGATCTCCCTGCCCTACTACACGCACAGCTGCTTTGACTCTTTGCCTATCACCCACAATTGTAGACTCTATTCCTGTGAAGATGCAACCGACTGATTTATTTGCTAAAGAATGCTATACCCATTTACTTTATAATATCTATTGCTATTTTATGTACATTGTATGGCTAAGAGAGGTTTCCACTGTTACTGTTACCAATTAAAAAAAATAATTAAAAAGAAAGTTATGTGGTCGTATTGCTACCCCTACTAAGGGGTACACAAGGCTGTCTTACATAAACAATGGTTCCCTAATTAGGATCTAGCACAGTAGTCAGTTTGCACCAATGCGCAACCCACCTTAATACACAAACTTTCTTCTCACTGCCATAAAGCTACCAGTTACGAAATCCCTTGAGGTACGGATTTTTATCAGAGAGATCAATGTAAGGGAAGTGATCAAAACCATACTAACCAACTTGGCTATATTACTGGTTTTCTACTTGGAAATCAGGACCCCCCTACTGGACTAAAGTGATCAACACATCCTTGAAAGTAGTGGATGGGACTGAACTATGTAAACTTAAAACAAGCAGTAGCATATATAGAAGATCTTTCCAGCTTCCCAACTTTTAACAAGCGTTCTTTTCTTAACAGAAGTTTCAGAAAGCGGTGTTGCAGAGACTGATCTGCATATGGCTGGGTCCAAACTGAGGCGGCATGGTGGGCAAGAATACAATGGGTTAGAGTGCTTTCCAGTACGATTGCCAGTAGCTAGACGTATTGTAAGCACTCCTCCTATCACTTTGTGTTTGATGTACCACCTTACGTGGCATGGGTATGCCCAGACATGAATCCTGTGCTCACTGTGCCACTGGAACCGAGCTACACACGTCTGACAAGTCCCAATCAGCGTAAAACTGGTCTTGGGTTGCTTGCGTTGCAATTCAAGGAAGACCTGGCTTGGAAGTTCGGGATGGACTGATGCTATTGGAGCAGGGTCAAGAGTAATTTGCTTAGGATTGGGTCCAAACTGAGGGGGCATGGTGGGCAAAAGAACGATGGGTTGGAATGCTACCCTGAGCCATTAGAATTATTGCAAGTATCAGCAAAGGACAAGTTAGGGGTACTGAGCTGGAGTGGAGATACAGGACACTTTTGTGGACCACCTCTCCTGTGGAAACAAGGACCCGATGTACGAAAAATGCAGCAGCACCATCTGCTGCAGATGAATTACACTATAGGGGATACATTTCCATGCAGTTAAGTTAATAGTAATCAGTTACAGATTCAAGGGCTATCCTAAAAATCTGGCATGGATCGGGCTCTTGTGGACTAAATTTGGACATCCCTTCTCAAGGAAACTGCGGCAAACCTCAAGGTATTGAATTGTTTCCCTCACTACCTTCAGAATCCTAGCTAAGCCTTAAAACCTTTAAACTAGTGTATGTGGAAATAGAAGGTCCCTAAAAGATCAAAAAGAGTGGTTAACCCTTATTTTTCCAAAGGTTTCACTTTCTACAAAGGAGAGGGCACAACACTCGCTCTTGACAGGCCTCACACAATCATAGTCGCAACACGTTCTAGGATGGTGGAAACCACAATGACTTCAGAAACGAGTACCAGTAAACCTTACATTGGGAAGCTGATTATAAATACAAAGAAAATACAACTAAGATATGTTCAGGCGTTAATGAAAGAAGGCTTTGCAAGCACATATCAATCACCAACACTGTAAAAGGCTTCAGTGTTACAGATAAACTTGAGTAATGCGGTCTTCCCACAATGCCCCACGTAAGGGGAGCTATGGCATTGGGGACCAACGCAATGCCCCAAGAGTCTGACCTTAGGGGCCAGCGTTGCAGTAATACTGACCCTGAGTGTAGCTGACAAACATCAATGCAAGCTGATCGACGAATACAGCAGTGGACACGGTTTGGGGCCTACACAGTAAAAACACTACAAGCAAACACCAACAACCACCACTTCTACCGACTAAACCCCATGCCAGGACCACTTTAGACAGAGAAGAGGACCAGCAAATACACCAACCACCTTGCATTTTATTCGCACACAGCCCTGAGTTAGCAAGCACCCTGTCTAACTTTATAAAAACAAATCTGCAGCTCCACTAGGCTGCAGGGAGAAGGGACGCGCTAATCAAAGAATTCTCCAGCCAGCCTCTCCCCTCCAGTGGCAATTAGCATCTATTAGAAGCAGGACCGCAGCCAAGAGTATTTATTTACGGGGCATGTCACACAGTAATGAGAACATGAAGGAAAGGATCAGACGGGTGGGGCTGTTGGATTACCTCAAGTTAAAAAATAATAAAAAATGTTGCAGTACACATTGAATATGTTTTGGCATGGGTGTGTGTTGCAATAATGCAATAGCACAGCTGACAAGTGGCTATGTATTTTATGACTAACACTTACAGCCAGTCCTGGATTTATAGCCAGGAGCACTGTGCATTCTGGTCTATGTAGTTCCATGTATGCTGGGGAGGACTGGCCATTAACCCTACCAAGCTATTTTTTTTTTTATTTGGACTGCTACATCAAAGACATTTAGAGCCAGCAGGTTTAGGGTGTGATCACATTCCTCCCTATTCGTTTCAGTAAAGATGAACATGTTTCTTAACCTATATTGAGCAGTACACCTCAGGTATTGTAACTTGTCCCTCCCAGTCTACCATGTAAATAAATGCTGACCACTCACAGGCACTGTAACAAAGCTCAGGCTGACAGGGTGCAGGACCGTGCAAGGGATATTCTGATAATCTACTAGAAGCACACAAGCCAACTCCAGACTTTTCCCCATTATGTGGCCGATTAGAAATGGGAGACAATAATTTGTAGGGTAATTCTGCCCATCCGTACCATGAAGTTAATACCAGTGGATTGGTATCTTCAGGGGAGCGAGACAACTTTTCATTACGAGTTGGACACAGAGGATGCACTTAAATATGGTAAGTGATTGTGGAACACCACACCCAATTCCCCTAATATCATCATTTCTCTCCTTAGCACTTTTTTCTCTCTCTTTTTCAATTTCTCCCTTCTTTCTCTCTGAGAAAGTAGCAGCAAAATATAAATAAACCCAACTTTCTTTCCTCCTTTCTCTCAGAACTTCTTAGTTTTGTTGCTACTTCTTGACTTGCAGTGCCCCTTCTTTCACAGGGCACTCACCCCTCACCCCCAAGCTGTCACTCGGCTCACCCACTGTTGCCAGTTTCATATGCAAATACATATTTCTTTGAATCACATTTAAAAGGTTGAGCTGAACTTTGCACATTTCCTTGCTTCATAAGGGTAAATTAGTTCAATATTACTTTATTTTTCAGTATTCCGAGTCCCCCAAGGGACAGCTGAGTGGTTTACGTACCACAAAACAAAAGCCAAAGTGATCTTTGGTATTAAACAGGTACAAGGGTTTACAAGCTTTAAAATATGAAATCATATTAACATCAATTTGTTCTAAAGCTACACTTATTCAGAGTCCTTGTTTCAGATTGTAAGGCTGCGGAGTGCAGCATTAAACTATCTGGGGGGCTTTAGGGAAGGAGCAGTATGTGCCGAGGGACAGGCCCATAAGACTTCGAAAGAGTTCCCACATGCTAGGTACCAGGGCTGGCTTAAGCACTGGTAGCGTCCGGGGCGACAATCACTTTTGGCGCCCTCCACACCCTATGACCGCCTCCTCGGATTCTCTCACTACCACCGGGCAAAAGTGCCCCTCATCTCTCCGATCATAAGATATTGCTAAACACAGCAACCCCCACCCCCTGACGTCAGCGCCCAGTGCAGCTGCACCGGTCGCACTGACCTAATGCCGACCCTGCTAGGAACAGTCTGCTGTGGGAACATATGTATTGCCATCATCCAAGTAGCTATTTCTTTAAATAGCTCTCTTTCTGGGGGTGAGTGGGTGGGTAGGGCTGGTTATTAACATTTTGTGAGGTTGTAAGCCTCATGGCAAACTGTCCAGAGCCAAACACAATTCAGACTATAGCCATGGCTTTAGCATCTCTGTGGAAGGACACAGAGAAAAATGCTGACACCAGAGCAGGGTGTGCGGTTTCAGTGCAGGAATAGCATGGGATGGCCGAGGGTGCTACAAGTCAGAGTTGAGACGCGTGGCAGGGCATAACGTGGATGTCGCTGCTGGAGGAGGAGCAGGCCTGCAGATATGAACGAAGGAGCACTGGTTGCTAGACTTGCGACTGGCTGCTAGACTTGCGACTGGCTGCTAGACTTGCGACTGGCTGCTAGACTTGCGACTGGCTGCTAGACTTGCGACTGGCTGCTAGACTTGCGACTGGCTGCTAGACTTGCGACTGGCTGCTAGACTTGCGACTGGCTGCTAGACTTGCGACTGGCTGATGCCTTTCACCTACCAACATCTAATTGGAAACATGCTCACAATGTTACTTTCCAATCCTGGTGGTACGCTGTAGGTTTTAACCATAGACCAGATACTAATTATGTTTCTCCCTTTTCCTCAGCTATAAAAAGAGATCTCTTATGGCTCCTAATTACTTATTTTGTGTCCCAGTCTAGTGTATGTGCAATTAAAGGCATGTGTATTCCTGCTGAAGCACGGGAACCACCTTACACCAGTATGTACAATACCTCTCTGTCTTTACCCACAGAATGACCTTTTTATTTGTATAATGCTTTTCATCTTTATGATATGTCTATATTTTTCTACTACTGCCTTCCTTTCCACTTTATACATCCCTTAATGGTATCATTCATTCTAATTGCTTAACAACGTATGACGTATGTTTCATTTATATCCTCATGACTACACTATACAATGTATTTCAAATTTTAAAATGGTGTTGTATTTCGTTACTATTTCCTTTATCATTATCAACTGCTGTTAAGTATTCTAAATAAACTCAAAGTTTAAAAAAAGAACTTGGGGACACTGGTCAAGCTCTGAGCAGTGGCAGGAGCTGCAGGAAAAGTGTAGAATTGAGGGGCATAAGAGCTGGTAAATTGTCTTAATGGAGGGCATGATGAACTCCAGCTCTGAATGGAGGGTCACTGGCAGAGCTGTGGCTCAGTCATGAAATATCAAGACTTCTACTGGGAGAGCTGGGGGCGTCAGAAGGTCTTAATCCTGGATAGCATGGTGGAACGCAAGTCACGAGTGAGGGGCATTGACAGAGCTGTGTATGAGTTCATGTTCTGCTCTAGGGCAGGATAGAGAGGCACCGGCATAGCTCTGGGTGAGCATACATGTAGGATTCGCACAGGGCTGCAGGACAGGATAAAGGTGCATAGAAAGAGCTGGGTGTGAGTCCCTGTGCAAGAATACTAGGGGGCTCAAGGGCAAGAATGACGTGCACTGGAAGAGCCGCCATGCTCAGTGCAGTAGTAGCAGGGAGCCTGTGGAGCAGGACTGGGGTGCATTGGGAGAGATCGGAGGGATTCTCAGTGGACAGGCGGCAGGGCTCCTCCAGGTGGAGGTGCACCAGCAGAGCTGTGTGTGTGTGGATCAGTGTTTGATATCAGTTTGTGCTGCAGGACAGGGCCAGGGTGCCCTTTCAAAGCTGTATGTGGGTCCCAGGCTGGACTAAAGGTTACGGGCCAGAGCAGGAGCAGAAGTGCAGGATTAGATGGCTCTGCTGAAGAACAGGACTAAGGTGCACTGGCCGGACTGGGACTTCAACCAGTAAATCATGGACCTGTCCCTAGATATCTTTTTTTGCAGATTTATATAGCACAAACTCGACCCAAAAGGTATTGGAACGCTTTACATGAGCACCAGTTACGTTACTCAAGGACACATTCATTTTTCTTTAGGTCTCACGTAGCGTTGCACAGCAACGCTCTGCAAGACTCTTGCGATGAAGGAGATTTCAGAAGGCGGCTTTATGGTAAACGGTGGTCTGCCATTGGAAATGAGGTTTCTGGGTTGCCTCCTTTTGGCTTTTAGTTCCGGCCCGCCCGGACTGGCTCGCCTGCTTCAGGGCTGTTGTGAAGACTTATCTTATCTGCTTGATAAGAAAAGTCTTCAAGACAGCTGTGAAGCAGGCACAGAGCTCAGAGGCGCATGGGGTCACGGGGAGGACAGAGGGATCCCGGCAGACTGTGTTTTCCTGCTGAGGCAGCAATTACATTTCCCGTCATACCTAAATGCAGTTGTGCACTGATGACGTATTGGCTTGGATTCCAGATCACAAAAGTACTCATCCGTCAGCACGTTAAATACTCGCAAGTATCAGTTGCAATCAATGGAGCACATGAACCGAGCTTTCAAGTTGTAGCACGTGCATTCCAAAAGTATCGAATGTCTCCTTGCATTAATGATGGCTCACATTGACTCGAATGCGGACTGCACGCGCAGCTCAATGAGACAATAGGCTTGGGTTGCAGGCAAGCATTGTTTGGTGATGTGACATGTCTTACCTTTCTGCTCTGTGGCATAAACACGTGATATAAAAAGACACCTTCTACAAATAGTACAAGCTTACAAAAACCTACATTTTGGTTAGGCACCAGTAGACATTTTTGCATGCAAGTGATACGACACGTTTTACAAAACCTGCATTGACAAGGAGGATTAGTATTGTAGTGCTGTGTACACAGTAATATGCAGCTTTTGCATTCACATTTCTATGTACTGCCTTTGAGAGGCAGCCGAGGGTATCTGGTAAATCACTGGATCTGTTTCACTGTATTGTACCTCCATTTCCTCACTGTTACCATCATGCGGATCACGTTGCCTTTCTGTCACGCAGATTCCAATCGGAGGATTATTTTTCTGTGCTAAGAATTAAAAAAACAAATTCTAAAGAAAGCCTTTGGGATGTCTGTATCAGCATCGGGGAATCGCCTGTTTGTCTTGCAAAAAAATGTCTACACTACGGTATGTTGTTAAAAGGTAAAGCTTTACATGCAGGGCACGCCTTTTTGGCTGTTCGACTATTACATGTATCCCTTATGATGCTCTCTTTCTCACAGTACCAACAAACAGACAATTCGGATGGGTGGCAGGCCCCGTTCTGCCTTAGCCCACTCCTGCCCCAACCCTTAGAAAACTCAAGAAATGGCTATTTTCAAGAGATCAACCCAATGTGTATACTTTTAAAATACAATAACCCTGCAGTTTCTGCTGTTTGGTGCCATGAGGCCCTGTGGGTGTGGGCATACTTTACAAAAGCATTTCACATCACATAGCCTAGCCTAATACAACATAAAATAGCAAAACATAACAAAACATAGCCTAACATAACATACCATTACATAACATAACAAAACATAGCCTAGCATTGCATACCATTGCATAACATAACTTAAAACATAACAAAATATAGCCTAGCCTAACACAACATAACACAGTATAGCATAACATAGTATAGCATAACATAGTATAACATAACAAAACTTAACATAAAACACAACACAGCCTAGCCTAACACAACATAACACAGCCTAGCACAACACAACACAAATCATAGCATAACAAAACATAGAATAACACAACAAAACAAAACATAGCATAGCATAGCAAAGCACAACAAAACATAGCATAGCAAAACAAAACATAGCATAACAAAAAACACCAAAACATAGCATAGCATAACAAAGCATAGCATAGTATAACAAAGCATAGCATAACAAAGCATAGCATAGCATAACGCATTGCATAACAAAATATTGCACAGAAGAACAAAACACAACATAGCATAACAAAACAAAGCATAGCATAGTAAAATACCAAAACATAGCAAAGCACAACAAAACATAGCATAACAAAACACAACATAGCATAGCATAACAAAACAAAACATACCATAACAAAGCATAGCATAACAAAGCATAGCATAGCATAACAAAACATCGCATAACAAAACATCGCATAACACAACAAAACAAAGCATAGCATTGCAAAACAAAGCATAGGAAAACACAACAAAACATAGCATAACACACCATAGCATAACATAGCATAACAAAACAAAACACAACAAAACATAGCAAAACAAAACATAGCAAAACAAAACATACCAACACATAGCATACCAACACATAGCATACCAACACATAGCATACCAACACATAGCATACCAACACATAGCATACCAACACATAGCATAACAACACATAGCATAACAACACATAGCATAACAACACATAGCATAACAACACATAGCATAACAACACATAGCATAACAACACATAGCATAACACATAGAATAATAAAACATAGCATAACAAAACAGCATAACATAGCATAACAACAAAACATAACAAAACATAGCATAGCAAAACAACAAAACAGCATAACAAAACAACAAAACACAGTATAGCATAACAAAACAACATAGCATAGCATAACAAAACACAACAAAACAGGATAACAAAACAAAGCATATCATAGCATAACAAAACATAGCATAGCATAACAAAACAAAACTTAGCATAGCATAACAAAACACAGCATTGCATAACGTAGCGTAACATAACATAAGAAAACCTAGCATTAAGTTTGATGAACTCACAGTAGCGGGCTAGCTAGCTTTAAAGGGCAGTGACTGTAAGCAACTCCATCCACCCAGAAGCAGTCACTCGGTCACCTCCAGCTCCAACAAATGCGGACCTATTGCATTTCCAATGCTTGTTTTTGTTAGGTACGGGGAGATTAAGTGATTTGCCCAGAATCACAGGATGTGGGCGCGACCCCGAGGCTCGAACCTTGGTTTCCAGCAC
This sequence comes from Triturus cristatus, assembly GCF_964204655.1. Taxonomy (NCBI): domain Eukaryota; kingdom Metazoa; phylum Chordata; class Amphibia; order Caudata; family Salamandridae; genus Triturus; species Triturus cristatus. The sequence goes on along the minus strand of NC_140592.1, from coordinate 339,549,073 downwards.
CAAAGTCGGCAGCTCTAGCCCTCAGACCACATCCTCTCCCCGGAGATGTGCTGCAGCTTCTGGAAAATTAGCGCCTAGACAACCCAAGGTATTAGTTGCGCTTTACTAATTTTATTTCCATTTTTTCATTTCATGAGCACTAAAGTGCAGGATTCTCAGGGTTCGCTAATATCCAGAGTTGAGGTGCACTAGACGAGCTGTGGGGGTCACAGTGCCGGTTGTGCAACCGGTCAGGATTGGGGTGCCCTGTCCCAGTTGATTATGCTGGAGAACAGGGGTAAAGCAAGTACAGTTACGAGGAGCTTGGGCAGTCATATTTGTTAGCCTCACTTCAGAATCTGCAGGGTGTGCTGAAGTGCACTGCCATAGTCGTGAGTGCCACACTGTGGGATTGCCAGAGTTTATTGCAGGACAGAGTTGAGGTGCACTATTAGAGCTGGGTGTCACAATGCAGATGTAGGTGTGGATACTGATGTACAGCACTAGGGTACATTGGCAGAGCTGTATGCATATCTCAGTACAATAGCAGCCTGGTGTGCTTTAGGTAAGGACTGAGGTACACTGGAAGAGGTCCAAGTGTGCCCCAGCGTGGAGTAGCCGGTGGTGCTACAGGTCATGATGGGGGTGCACTGTCATAGTTGTTTGCGTTTGAGGATAGGAGGAACTGGGTGCGCAGAAGGTATGGTTTTGAGGCGCTTTGGCAGAGCTGCATGTTATTTTCAGGACAAGATGAGCAGGACAGGCTGCGTTGCAGGACCGGGTTGAGGTGCATTGGCAGAACTATGCCATCCTTGGTCCTTAACCATACCTCAGCCCTCCGCTCACCCACTCTGCACTCCACTAACCACTCCATTTCATCCGGCCTGCTTTTCCTTCTACCCTTCCCCTGCCCACCTTGATCGTCTCCACTTCTGCCCTCCACTCCTTCCTCTCGCCATTCACTTCCTGCTCTCCCTTATATTCCCTCGCCCCCTTTCACACACCTTACATGGCCCCCCACCTGCTCTTTTTCTTTCTCCACTTCTTCCCTCTCCCCTCGCTGCTGTACAGGCCTAGCTCAAACAGCATGGGCAGGGTACCAGCACAGGTGTCCCGACACTGCGAAGCACTTACACTGTTCTGAGAACAAACTGTTAATTTGAGGCCAATTAGCTTAAGAGGCAAATGCAAAAACATTCACCCTAAGTGGGATGGGTATGCCCAGAAGTGGGTCCCATGCTCGCTACGCCACTGGATTCAAGCTGGCCTGGCTGATGAGGGGTGATACCCCGAAACTGGTCCTAGAAGGCTTGTGTCTGGCCCGGGGAGGACCTGGCTTAGCAGTTCGGGTTGGACTGTTCCCATGGGGAGCAGGGCCAAGACTGATTTGCATATGACTGGGTCCAAACTGGAATGGCGTGGCGTGCAAACAAATGATGTATTTAATACAGATCTGTGAATGGGTATGAATGTTTGATTTGTTCAGCATTCTGTCCATCATTTGCTTGTACTGTAATAATCTTTGGAAGGGCAATGCCAAATGTCGGCTGGCCGGGCCTCAGGTGGCGCATGTTAAAGCAGGATAATTTAGTGAAGAACCATGAAATAAAATATTGTAAAATCAGATGAATAATGTAGAGAATGTCCATCATGTGAACGAGAGACTGAGCTTATGCTGGAGGATAAAGTGTCAGATGTATAAAGCTATATAACCCTATAAACTTTACCTTTATCTATGATGCGAACAAAGCCTAAATCCCTTAGATTGCACCTATGTTGTAAAATATGTGTTTAAGGATGGAAGTCCCAGACAGGTCCTTGAAGGCGTTTCATCTTGCCATGTTCCCTTTACCCCTAAAGCACCCAATCTTTTTGCAAAGTTTGTGGTCCCACGATACAGAGGATGTCCTCAAACTGCAATTAGGTGTGTCTTCAGGTCACCTCTTTGGTGTACCCCCTGAGATGAGAGATCCTAAGCTGGTCTCCCCGCTGTGAAGTCGCAAGAGCTTAGCCCCCCTTGTTCCTCTCTGCACAAGTCCAGACTGGTAGCAACATGCGGCTTGTTTTTTAAGTTGCTGTTGCACCTAGGGGGGCTGCCAACTGGCTTTCCTGCGTAACTGACGTCCAGAGAATTGGTTAGGCGGAAACCCCTTATATATATATTTGTTTTTTTGCATCTTTCTTCGAATTCTTAGCTTTTGCAATAACTAGGTTTTGCAATAACTCATGGACACCAAATTCTTTCAAACTACTTCCAGGGCACCGGTTGTTAGGACAATCCATAGCCATTCACCAGCATTCTCTTTTGATATACTGCTGATTGAACGATAGCGGAGAGATGTTGTCCACAAAGGACCACTCCACCCCCCATTTCTTCCTCTGCTGTTCTTTGCTTTTTTGGCTGTGTGAGGGAGGAATGCACAGCTTAAGAGCAGTCTCATGGAAGATGATGGTCATCTGCACAAAGGTAGAGACCAGGGTATGGAAATTTGGGGAGCAGGCCGCCCAACTGACTGACGGTCAATGGGACTTGCCCAACTGCCTTAGCTCGGGACTTCTGACCTGGGGCCATTCTCCAACTTGCAGAACAACTTGATGACCTCATGGTTCATGGAGCATGTTGCTGCTTCTAGAACACTGAACTGAGTGCTGCCAACTGGATCCGGACTCCCCGACTACAAACAAGCCTGAACGCCTCTGCTGAAGATCCAATGACCGGCCCTATTGCTGCTGCATTTACCCGATTGGAAGCCCACATAACTTAATATAATCTGGATTTAACTGAGCTACTGCTGTCAAAGTAATTCAGTACTCACTTGGCTTGCCTGCTAGCTGGAACTTCAGAGTAACCTGAAGGAAACCCTTTGTGCTTTCCGTAAGCATTTCTTTCAGTAACAGTAAGCGAGACAGTGGTCATTCCTAGCAATTATCACGGTTGGGGACACCCTTCTGCCCTACACCCTTGTGAAAAGTCACTTACCACATGGAGCCCCTGAGTAGCATGCATTTGTCTTGGAAAAGCAATGTACATGGTTTACTGCCGACATGTTGTATTAGTTCCACTATCTGGCTAACGATTTGTACTCTAAACATATATTTATAAACGTTCTGTGTGCTCAACAAATCTGATCAGAAATCCCTATCTTTGCCGCAAGGGTAATAATGTTGTAGTGTACCTAGCCTCACCCTATTCACCTCCCTTGAGAGTTCCAAAATGGGCCTACACCCTGAAGGAGTAGTTTCTTACCTGTAACTCCAGTTCTGTAGTAGGGGTATCTCTGTTATAGTCATAATCTATGAATAATCCCCGCCCATGTGCGGGGACCCCGGAGCAATCAAAAATATCTCTTAAGCTGTCCCGCATTTGCAAACCTGCAAAGACACTTAAGAGACAGACAAAATAATACAGCCTAATCACCACAAGGCTGCACTGGCCAGCACTTCCTCTGAAGTGAACACAAAAGCCAAAATAAAGTTGAAATGTCATTTTTATTCACATTTGACATGTTCCTTTATTATCACACACTCCCTTCACCAAAATCCCTTTAAACAATAGAGAGGAAGGGGTGGACAGACAAGCCCTATAGGCTGTCATTATGTGTCTGCTAAAGGGATACCGTGCCTTTAAGAAACTCTCCAGAGACCCCCGGTATCCCAGGATGCACAGCCAACACAAGTTACTTTCAGTTCTTTTTGAAGGTGTATAACAACAGGCCTGATACCGTCAGGTTACTCCACCGGGGAGGAGGGAGGGTCGCTTATGACTATAACAGAGATACCCCTACTACAGAACTGGAGTTACAGGTAAGAAACTACTCCTTCTGTAGTAGGGGATCTCTGTGTATAGTCATAATCTATGAATAGAATGGCAAGCCCATCCCAACCAACAAGAAGCGGTGGAGTAAGACCAACACCAACAAATCACTGTGCAAACAAATTCCTTAGCGAAGCCTGTCCAACCTGCGCATCTGCCCTAGCATCAGAGTCCAGGCAGTAATGCTTTGTAAACGTATGGACCGACTTCCAGGTGGCAGCCTTACAAATGTCAGCAATGGGAACATTCCTAAGCAAAGCGGTGGTAGCCGCCTTGCCTCTAGTCGAATGTGCCGTAGGCTTACCCCCTAATGTTTTATTAGCTTTTTGGTAACAAAGCTGAATACAGGAAACAATCCATCTGGAAATGGACTGCTTTGAGGTAGCTAAACCAGTTCTTACCGAACCATAATTAACAAACAGTTGATCCGACCTGCGGATATCTTTTGTCTTATCCAGGTAGAATTTCAACACCCTACGCACATCAAGTGAATGCAGAGACCTCTCCGCCGGAGAGGAAGGATGCTGAAAAAACGTAGGCAAAGTTATCATCTGATTCACATGGAAATCTGATATCACCTTAGGCAAAAATTTAGGATGGGTACGCATCACTACTTTAGAAGCATGGAAAACAGTATACGGCTCTTGGCAACACAGAGCCTGAATCTCACTCACCCTCCTGGCCGATGTAATGGCTACAAGGAAGGCAGCCTTCCAAGACAAATGCTGCAACGAAGCCTTATGGATAGGTTCAAAAGGCTCCCTCATCAATCTAGATAACACCACATTCAATTCCCAAGGTGGAGAAGGCCTTCTAACAGGGGGAAACACCTTACGCAAACCCTCCAAAAAATCCTTAATCACAGGGATTTGAAAAAATGAGGTTTGAGAAGGGCCCTTCCTATACGCAGTCAGAGCTGCGAGATGAACCTTAATAGATTGAAAATTAAGCCCAGACTGAGCTAACTGCAGCAGATAAGGCAAAATAACGTCTTCTTTACAGGATGTAGGGTCAAAGTCCTTCGCCTTGCACCATAAGCAGAATCTCTTCCACTTATAGGCGTAGGAAGTCCTCGTAGACGGTCTCTTAGCCTCTTTCAAGATCTCCATACAGTCCTGAGGCAGGTTCAAGTGTCCATACTGCACTAGCTCAGGAGCCATGCTGCCAAACTCAAGGACGAGAGATTGGGGTGAACCATCTGCCCTCCGAACTTCGTGAGAAGGTCCGGCCGGCACGGCAGGCGCCGGTGTGGCAGAACAGACCGGTGAAGAAGGTCGGTGAACCACCATTGTCTCGGCCACTCCGGAGCAATCAGGATCATTCTGGCTCTGGATTGCGACAGCTTGATCAGCACCGCCGGAATCAGGGGAATGGGTGGAAAGGCGTAGAGAAAGCTGTTGGACCAGCTGATCCATAGTGCATTCCCCAGCGTCCCTGGTTGGTAGTACCTGGACGCGAAGTCGCGGCATTTGCCGTTTTCTGCCGTAGCGAACAGATCTATATCCGGAGTGCCCCATTCTGCGAAGACGTCTCTTAGCACGTCGTCGTTTAGCACCCACTCGTGGTTCTCCTGAACGAGTCTGCTGAGCGCGTCTGCTTGGGCATTCTGCACTCCCGGCAGGTGGGTCGCCGTGATCGTCAGATTCCTGGCCACCAGCCAGTTCCAGATCGCCTGTGCCTCCCGAGACAGGGTGCGTGACCGGGAGCCCCCCTGCTTGTTGAGGTAATACATGGTCGTAGTATTGTCCGTCTGAACCAGCAGGGAGGACGTCCTGAAGGAGGGATGGAACGCCTTCAAGGCCAAGTGTACTGCTCTGACTTCCAAAAAGTTGATATGGTAGGTCGTCTCCATCTGCGACCATATCCCCTGAATCTGAAGAGGGCCCGAATGCGCTCCCCAGCCCTGGAGAGACGCATCGGTCACTATGGTCTGGGCCGGAATGTCCTTGTGAAAAGGAGTCCCCTTGCAGACATTCTCTGGGGAACACCACCATTTCAGAGACTGCCGAGCGTGCTGAGACAACTGGATCTTGTCCTCCCAACGCCCCCTCCTCTGGTCCCATTGATCCTCCAGACATTCCTGCAGGGGCCTCATATGCAGACGTGCATTGGGGGTGAGGAAGATGCAAGAAGCCATCGACCCCAGTAATGAAGACACCGTCCTCACCGTAGGAGAGCGGGCTGAGATGAGATGCAGAGCCTTCCCACGGATCGATAAGCGTCTCTCCTCCGAAGGACACACGCTTGCGGTCAAGGTATTGACTGAAGCCCCCAAGTACTGGAGACACTGCACAGGGATCGGCACTGACTTCGTCATGTTGATGTGCAGCCCCAGACGGTGAAGCAAAGCCGCCGTCCTGTTGAAATGGCACTGGGCTTCCTGATAAGTGGACGCTTTGATCAACCAGTCGTCCAGGTAAGGGTACACAAACACCTTGGTCCTCCGCAGGTGTGCCGCGACCACTGCCATGCACTTGGAGAACGTCCGTGGTGCAGACTTCAAGCCAAACGGGAGTACGGAATACTGGTAATGGTTGTTGCCTACCAGAAACCTCAGGAACTTGCGATGCTTTGGTGCGATCGGCACATGAAAGTAAGCGTCCTGCAGATCTATGGCGCACAGCCAGTCTCCTCGATGCAACTGAGGGTAAATCTGATGCAGGGACAACATACGGAACTTTTCTCGGCGGATCCACCTGTTTGCTTGACGCAGATCCAGAATAGGCCTGAACTCGTTCTTGTCTTTTTTTCTTACGAGAAAGAACCGTGAGTAGAGACCTTTTCCTTTTTGCTTCAAAGGAACAGCTTCTATCGCCTTCTTTTTTAACAGAACGTCCGCCTCCCGCTGGAGCTCCCGCACCATGTTGGAGGAGCGCACTGGTGGAATCTGTGGAGGCGAACTGGTGAAACGAAGACAGTAGCCATTGCAAACAATATTCAGCACCCACTTGTCCTGTGTTATTGTCCTCCACTCTGCCAGGTAGTGTTGAATACTTCCCCCCACCGGAGCGGGTAACGGATGAGGGGGAAGTAACTTTTCAGGGCTTCGACCCGGCCGGGCCTTTGTTCCCCGCCGAGGACTGATGCTGGCCTCTGCCCCTCTGGCGCTTCTGAAAGGGCTGCCTCTGGTACTGCTGCTGTTGCTGGGGCTGTTGCTGGGGGCCCGACTGACGCCCTTGGCCCCTCTGCTTGGTGTAGCGCCTGCCCGAGGAACGGAAGGACCTCCTCTGCTCCTTAGGCCGCTCCAGCCCCACCGCCTTCAGAGTTTCCGCCTCAGCCTTCATGCGGGCCATCTCGTCATCCGCATGTGACCCGAATAGCGTCGTGCCAGAGAATGGTAGATTGGCGATCTTCTGCTGCGCTTCCGGCTTGAGCGGAGTCAGCCGCAGCCAGGAATGCCTCCTCATATGTATGCCGTGGCAGTACCCATGGGCCGCCAGCAGCGACACGTCCCCCGCCGCACTGATGATCTGATTAGAGACCATCATGCCCTCGTTCAGCACCTCTTGAAAATCCTCCCTCTTGTCTCTGGGCAGGGAGGCCGCGAACTGTTGCAAGGAGTCCCAAAGAGACCTGTCATAGCGCCCCAACAGAGCGGAGGCGCTAGCGGCCTTCATCGTAGTAGCCGACGTGGAGCACATCCTCCTCCCCAAGGAGTCCATTTTGCGACTCTCCTTATCCGGGGGAGCCGTGGAGGAAGGCGTCGTAGAGTGTTGCTTACGAGCCGCCGCCACGATAACAGAATCCGGTGGGGGGTCCACTCTGAGGAACGCCGGATCCGAGTCAGGGGCCCTGTACTTCTTTGACAGTCTCGAGGGCGCCGGCTTCACCACGGCCGGCGTTAAGAACACCTCCATCGCAGGTTCCTCCAGCCCTGGGACCAGCGGGAGGAGGGGGCGCGACAGATGTACTTTATGCAAAGTCTCAAAAATCACAGAAGTAGTGGGAATAGGGGTAGTCACTGATATCCCCAACTTCGCAGCCCCTCTCAGCAACACCTCCTGGAACGTGGCAATGTCATCCACTGGAGAGACGCGGGTAGGAGGCGTCTCCGACAGCGAGGGCGAATACCTGCCAGCCCCAGAAGAGTACGTGCCCATCGACCCTCTGGACCGAGACCGATACCTCCGTCGACCATGTCCAGAGCGAGTGGAGGATCTGCGCCTACTCCGTGATCGCCTGCGAGGGCGAGAGCGAGATCTCTCCCGGTGAGGAACCCTCGGGGGAGGAGGCGGTGGCTGCGGTGGCGAAGCAGGCAGCTGAGGCACGGGCAGAGGCAGCGGAGGAGGCGGAGGAGGAGGAAGAGGAGGAAGAGGAGGAGGCGGAGGAGGAGGAGGCAGGGCAGGCACCGGTGGAGGCGCCGGTGGAAGGTCGGGCACCGGAGGCAAAGGCGGCCGCTGGGTACGCAGCGGGGTCAGATGATCTGAAGCCCCATCACTTCTAGCCGGAGAGCCCCCATCATCATTGTCCGGGCTCGCGGCCACTCTCCTCTTCTTGGCGGGCCTGTCCCGCGTGGAAGCCACCGAAGGCGAACGTCCGCGCCTCCCCGATCCCCGACTGGAGATCGTAATCACCGAGGACGTATTCCCCGATGTCTGGGACGTCGAACTGTACGTAGACCTCGACCGGCGTCTCTTCGCCCTCGACGACGAGTGCCGCCCCGCAGTCGATCGTTCTCTCGACGTCGAACCAAGTCTCCTCGACGTCGACCCATGCCTCCTCGGCGTCGAACCCCGCCTTGAGCGCCGTCGCCGGGGTGTCTGCCTCGACGTCGACTGCCTCCTCGACGTCGACCGCCGGTGTCTCGGCGTCGACCGCTGCGATCTTGACGTCGATCGTTGGTATCTGGACGTCGATCGTTGGTATCTCGACGCCGATCGTTGATGTCTCGACGTCGATCGTTGATGTCTCGACGTCGATCGTTGATGTCTTGACGTCGACCTGTGTCTCGGCGTCGACCGCCTCCGCCTCGACGGCGGGCGCCGGGATCTCGGCGTCGACTCCGTCAGCGTCGAGCCGTGGGTAGACGGCGCCGAGTGAAGTCCATGGGGCTCGGTACGACGTCGATGTGTTGTGGACGTCGACCGTGACACCTGCGACGGCGACCCGGTCCTGGGTCTCGCCGGCCCCTCCCTGGACGTCGAACGCCGAGGCTGCCGCGACCCAGAGCCCTGGATCGACGGCGAACATACCGGTGCCTTCTCTCTCGCCGTCGACGTCGTCGCCTTCGACGTCGAACGCGACCTACCAGCCGGTAGGCGCCGTCTCTGCTCCTTGCTCTGCCCGGAGGTCCCTCCAGGGGCTGAAGCATGGGCGGAGGAGGGGGAATGGGACCCTCCATGCCCTGAAGTCCCACCGGTCCTCTGCATCTCCTGTCCCTGAAGGCGAGTCTTCTCCCTGTCCCTCAGGGTCCTTTTCGAAAAGGTGCTGCAGATGTCACAGGCAGCTGGGACATGTGAGGGCGACAAGCAGAGGATACACACCTCATGTGGGTCCGTCTTAGCCTTCTTCCTCCCACACTCAGGGCATTTATCGAATAAAGCCATGCTGAGAGTGGGCCAAAACTGCTCCAGATTGCAGGCAGTAGTAGACAAAGGCTTTAGACGTCGAATGAAACCACTTTTAATCCAAAAAATCCGATTTTAATCAATTAAACCACCCAAAAGGGTAGAGCTCAAGCTCCAGGGTCCTGTTAGCAGGAGCCGGAAAAAAGAACTGAAAGTAACTTGTGTTGGCTGTGCATCCTGGGATACCGGGGGTCTCTGGAGAGTTTCTTAAAGGCACGGTATCCCTTTAGCAGACACATAATGACCGCCTATAGGGCTTGTCTGTCCACCCCTTCCTCTCTATTGTTTAAAGGCATTTTGGTGAAGGGAGTGTGTGATAATAAAGGAACATGTCAAATGTGAATAAAAATGACATTTCAACTTTATTTTGGCTTTTGTGTTCACTTCAGAGGAAGTGCTGGCCAGTGCAGCCTTGTGGTGATTAGGCTGTATTATTTTGTCTGTCTCTTAAGTGTCTTTGCAGGTTTGCAAATGCGGGACAGCTTAAGAGATATTTTTGATTGCTCCGGGGTCCCCGCACATGGGCGGGGATTATTCATAGATTATGACTATACACAGAGATCCCCTACTACAGAAATGGCATCACTGTGGCATGCCAACTTAATTTTAGATTTGCCACAGTAGCCATATAACATACAATCTGCTTTGCAAATTCCAATAATAAAAAAAAAAATCAAGCTCCAATAGATCAAAAGATACTAAAACACCCAACAAGACCTCCATGAGGCTGACATACACGTTGTAAAAATGAAAGGGTCACTTTGTAGCTGTTGACTGCTGTTTTCAGGCTTTAAAGAGCGCATAATTCTACTCATGTGGTGGTAATATCATTAATCAATTAATTAAGGGAAAGGCTTTTGACTGCACTTGGAAATAAAAACTAACATATTTATGTGTCATTAAGTCAGGATTGGAAGATGGATTATTTGTCATGAAAAATTATTTTTACATTTTAAGCAAATTCATGTCTTCAGCAGATACCATGTCACAGATACCATTCTGCAAATAGACATTTAAAAGGAGCACCCACTGTTTGGAAGAATGCCAAGCATTTTGCATCTCTTTACAAGATATTATGTCACAAATCTTAGAGTACCTCCTAGGGAGAAACGAACACTATAAATATATTATAGTACACACGGCCCTGCGGGGATGGGTCTTATTGAAAAAATTCGCATTCAGAAGCCTTATGGCATGTATACAGAGTAAGCTCAAAGCAGAAGACGAGGGTTAAAACATAACTGGAATACACAACATATAGGAGGTAAACCTTTTATTAAAAGAAGCATGCTTATGCAGGCTTCATTTCTTCTAAATGCAGCAACGTTTGTATTTTACACAAACTACTTGACTCTTGAAGGTAGAGGAATAAGTTAGTATAATAGTAGTGTGTGCTTCCTTCAGGAGGAATTCAATCACTCTTGGAGAATAACAATTCAACAGAATCTGGTGAATCTACAGGTTACCTTACTAAGAACCTATTTTCTATAACATTAGGATCCCTTTTGTAGCAGGGAGAATTTAAAAGTAAAAATAGCTAATATCACAGAATTTGCTGCACAATGTTCTCACCTCTGCCGCATAACTTGGTCTTCCTTTACCTTATAACTCCTGTGTCCCTGCCTGCCACCTGCTGATGATAACACCAATGCCTTACAGGGAATCAGTACAGTGAGTATGCGGACAGGTAAGAACATATGTATCCCTTCGACTGCGCCTTTGGAGCGAAAGCAAGTCCACAAGTCTGGCCTTGACCATAAAGTGGAGACAAGGTACTGGAAAGAGGAGCTAGAGCGGCTACTCACTATGCAGCAGAGTCATTGAGCTGGTACTCTCGGGAGCGGTTGAAGCAGACCTGGACGCCGCTGTCTGCCCACAGTCGCCGGATCACGTTGGAGAGGTCGTCGGGCATGATTCCCTGTTCCTCTGCGGTGCTTGCCAGTGCGAACAGCTGCCGTGCGTCATCCTATCGAAGAAGGAGGCAAATTTCACTAACGATGGTCAACCAACATTTCTGGGTGAAAACACCTCTGCTTATTAACTCCAATACATTTACTCAGGGGCTGTTGGACAGGACCAACATTGGCACTCAAGAGCACAACTAACCGAGCTGTACATTTTAAAGACTAACCCCGATGGCCCCATGTACTAGTTAGCACCTAGTTGTGCCTTACGCAGAGCAGGGCACTGCATATATCTACCATAAAGAAACACAATTACAAAAAACGACAAACAAAACTATGGAGTGCCAGTGTCAACATACAGATTACTATGCAAAGTGGGATTTGATAATAGTGAACACAGCCTATAAACCATTTCACAGGTTCATTCCCGACAGCTTGAGAATTGCCAAGATCAAAGCTGAAAATTCTAAAGTGTGGAGTTAATTTTTTAGGAAAGAAGAGTGACTCCTGTAAAAACGGATGAAGTCTGTCCTTGTTCGGAAAGGAGATGACAGCATCATGTATGGAAAGCACAAGCCATTGATGTGATAACCTAAGAGCATTTATGTTTGAGGGTAAATATCTAAACTAGGGCTTTGCTGTAGGAGCTGAAAGGTATGCTGAAACATCTTCTAAAAGTAAGAAGAAATCCATAATTTGAAGAGATGTGCCACATGGCCTACAGAATGCAGTGGGTTAATTTACAGTGCAATGACCTACACTGTTGCCAAGGATCTGTGAGTGGTAAAAAGGGATTGGCTTTGAAATGTGCCAAGGGAAATGCAACTCATGTAAACAAGGTAAAGAGCATTCACACACAGTACAGCTGCACTAATATCTTTAGAATCCATAGCTTTGCCCAAGGGTTGGCAAGGAAGCAATGGATGGCAAAAACATCAGTTAAACAAAAAAGAACTTTTAGAAGGTTGGTTTGCAGAGCTAAGTCTTCCTGGAATCATAATTCAGGGTGAAAATGAAGGCCATATGAGGTCAAGCCATCCTTTATGGAGCACAGTGTATAATTAACAATGAATTCTGCTCAGTGAGGCTGTTTAAACCTGTAAAGAGGCCTGAACTAAAAGAAGTGTTGGAGATTGGTGGCATTTTAATTTTAAATATTTCCACTGCCTCAGTTGTAGCATTTTGCTAGAACAATCAAAAAGACAATTCTAAACTTTAAAATATTAGCACGATTTCCTTTTCTATACAATTCAAAGCAATGTTGAGGCCTTCAGTTTTCTCCCTTAACCAGATTTCAGTCTGCTGTACTGCTTTCAAGTTACCAGAGGCTCGGTGGGACCAATGAAACAAAAAGAGCAAGTAACCCAAGTCCAACAGAGGAACATATACAACTGCCTCATCTTGCTCACCATCGCCTCAAAGTAACCATTGATTCAGACTGCCTGACCTTCTGGAGTCAAAGGAAGAAGAGATGCCTTTGCTTAAATGGAGAAAAACAGGTCATTTACTGTCTCACTGAGGTCAACTTTGTCAGAAGACATACAGTAATTTCCTGTGCTTTCCATCTCATTTCAGGTTATATGATCTTCTGTGATTGCGTTGCTTGACCAAAGGACATGTGAAGGTTTTTTCTGCTGGTGTTAGAAGTATGCTAATTAGTACTTGAAACTAAGGTACTTATTATTCAGACCAGTTTTCCATGCCAGGCACCAAAAACATCTACTGATATATAAGCCACCACGTTCAGTTGCCTCATAGAATATCTTTAGGAGGCAGGAAGAGGTGTTCATAATTAACCTACTAAATGGAAGCGGCATGAAGACAGAAAGTCTAACATTTTAGAGTGGGCCGTAGATGCCCGTTGTACGGAGAAGTTTTGAACAAGGTGGCATTTAAGGATATACCAGCTCAGCTTCCGAATTGAAAGTCTGTGCCCACATGTGTTGTGAAAATAAACTCCCTGATAATACTGTTTGAAGGGGAATCAAGTGAATCACTTGAGTTCCTTTAATGTCGTTTAATACCAGAACCAATTTAAGCAATCCTTAATTAGCTTTACTGGGGCAGTAAGTGACACAAACATTTGAAGTGACCTGAGTTTGCCGGATGGCCGTGTGATAAGGCTGGCGACTGAGCGCCCATACGCCCTGTCCCTCGAATGGGAACTTGACTACGGTCTTTTTGCACATTGACTATAACTTTTATCAGGTACTCATTGCTTCTGAAATTTCACACGTGGTAGCACGTTTTATGTTTTTACCACAAGTGCTTTAATTGTTTATCAGATCTTTGCCCTGTTTTTCTTAGACCTCTGCGACTGAGATCTAATACGATTAAAAAGTGCCGACCTAACTGGCCTCACATCATTTGGAATTCCCTTTCTGGACTGTATTAACTAATTCGTTGCCCTGAAGAAGCCCACAATGGGTGAAACGCGTTGATTGTTGTGTACTTAATAAATGAATAAAAGGATCAACAATACCTCCTAGTGAAAGACTGACTTTTCCAGGTTATCATTGTTCTCCATCATCTGTGGGATTAAAACCTACGAAATGTTTGTTTGTGTATCAATGCCTCTCTCAATTTATGTGCTTTCATGTTGTAGTTGAAACCACAATAGGTAGCTGGTTTCGGGAGGTGGGCATTGACTGATTATTAATTACATTGAATATTTGTTGATCTATTTATAAGAAACACAGGTCGTTTGTGCAGTAAATATACCCTGCCACCGTTCGTGTATGGAGTAGAGCAGTAGAGATGCACCAGCATATAATCCAGTATCTTAAGAGATCAAGCTATGTTTGTCAGTTAACTGATCCTAGACCATGTCGTCCTGTGATGGCAAAGCAAAAGAACACAGTTTCTTAAAAAGTGTGCTATCACCCTGCCTAAATCTTATTTGCCATTTTTTTTTTTACGGTTACTTGTTTACAAAGTAAGCATGCAGGTTTAATCTTTAATTAAGGAAAACACCATAACAAAATCTGAAAATTCGAAAAACATCCGTAAAGCAAATCAGTACGATATACAAATCCGGAACAGACACACAAACAGATTTGGGGAAGCATGACAAAAATGATACACATTTGGTAGGATCATCACAGAAACTCAGCAGGATATACAAAGAAACTAAATAAGTAGGGGCCTTATTTTATTATTCTGGCTAGCACTGAAGACCATACATGCATAAACATAACATGTGTGTTTGATAACACAATTAAAGCAGAGTTGATTTTGCAGTATAAAGGGAACGACAATTATTCATTATCAATAGCTCAGATACTTCATTATGAAAACATCTGTTTGGGAAATGAGGACCACGATGGTCGTTTGGTAGTTGTCTTAGTGTAGGAAAGCAGTATAATTCCTTGTGACAATTGCAAGCTAAATTCATCTTTAATGTTGATTTTGTTTATATATATATATATATATATATATATATATATATATATATATATATATATTCTTCCAAAACTGTCCCTGAAGGCGCAACCGATGGCAGGCAACTCAGCTAGTGCAGCAGGGTTATCATTTATTCAATTACCAGCTCCGTTCCCAGACATTTCATTCAGACCCTACGCATTTCGAAGCTCCTGCTCCTTGTTCACGGGTCGGTAACTGCTGGCAGATACGTGGGAGAAAAGTCCCTCATTTCCATTATATCGCCCTCTTATGGGAACGTGATGTCATCGAGTTTCTGGGACTTGAAGTCCTCACGTTGAAATATTACCCTGTATGGGTTCCGCCTAACAGCGCTTTGTTCATGACTGCATAGAGCCTCCGGTCACCTCGCCAGTAAAATCTTCAGCCCGCCATCCTGTTTTTGGGACAACGCGGCACCCACTTGGGAGATTTATTCACAAGGGAACCACAAATACCAGCAGGCCATGCGGCCTACGCCCACCAGGGCGGGACTTGTTACATTTATCAAGGGCTCCTTTGAACTGCCGTTACGTACGTCTCTACTGTGCCCGTGACCAAGAACACAGGAGTGTTCGAAACGCGTAGGGCTTTGCAACCATGGAGGGGGAGATTTCATTTTTGCCGAACTGTGTTTGCCTCAATTAAAAGGTGTTTATCTTCTGTCGTGTGGCGTCTCCTCAATGGGCAAATCTTGTTTTGGATGTAATGCGGCCTGGCACAGGTCGCGGAGACGCCCTGCTGCGAGCGATGCGGACCTGGTGTTTGGAAAGTTCGAACACTGAGGGACAGAAGTGCCATGTTGATTGGCATGTGAAGGACAGTTGGGCAAAAATTGCAGCTTCCGCCCAACCCACTTGGGTAACATTTCTTCAGTGAATTTTGGGACAACGCGGCACCCACTTGGGCGATTTATTCACAAGGGAACCACAAATACCAGCAGGCCTTACGGCCTACGCCCACCAGGGCGGTACTTGTTACATTTATCAAGGGCTCCTTTGAACTGCCGTTACGTACGTCTCTACTGTGCCCGTGACCAAGAACACAGGAGTGTTCGAAACACGTAGGGCTTTGCAACCATGGAGGGGGAGATTTCATTGTTGCCGAACTGTGTTTGCCTCAATTAAAAGGTGTGGCGTCTCCTCAATGGGCAAATCTTGTTTTGGAGAAAATATATATATCACAAAAAGAAGGTTGACCTTGAAGACACCACTCACAAGGGGTTAATTCCATTCATTTATTGAAGACTGCAGAGTGTCAGTGTCCCTGCACGTGTCGTGGTAATAACAGCCTGACGTGTTTCGCTAGCCAGCCTAGCGGATCTAACAAGGTAACGCTGTTGGAACAAGGGGCTTGCTTATTGAGAGACATCGTATTGACAGTGTGCAGCAGCTCCCATCACGCATCGACCCACTGGGGTTTTTTATGAATTTTATCTGGTTGACCGGCGGCACCCACATGGGAAATAATGGTGTATGACTGCAAGTACTACAGGGCAATGCGCGGGAGCGCCATGCCCACTCGGGCGGGACTTTAAAAGCAGAATGCAGGAGTCATACCTTGTTGTTGCTGTTGCCTCTTTTGTGAGCCTGTGAATGTAATATCGTGACCTGGAGCCTAGGAATAATTGTGGATGCCACACGTGTCCTTGAGTAGTTGCTAGAACACTGCTCGCCACGCCCAGCACTCCGGGCTATTTATTACTTAACACCACATGCTTCTAGCGTGGACGTCAGGCACGTCCACGGTGGGCACGCTCAGGGGGGGAGGTTACTTTCCCTAAAGCCAGGGACCCCCGGGATAATGGTCGGGTCCACAAACCACAACACTACATTCCTCCTTTACCCACAAATGCAAAAAACTAAACAAACATTAGGCTTAGCGACACAACATTTCTTTTTACAGTCTCAAACTCAGTCTCTGCAGGTTTCCTGAACAAACAAAAGGAACAGTCTTACTTGGTCTTGGTGCAGCTCACTTCCGCTTCGGGAGCTGACAGCGGGCCACAAAGTCCTGGTACCTCTGGGATGGCTGCGGGCATGGACGTAGGTGGTACCTGCTCTGGCTGCGCCCTTCTGGAGGGGTTGGAAACATGTCCTCAGAACAGTCTGTACCCGCCAGGCTGGGGCGGCTCGGTGTTCCTTGCGACTCCCGCTCTCCTTGGGCTGGTGTTGTCGAGGCGCTCTCTGCGTCTTCCGTCCTGCAGGGAGTCTCTCCTGCCGTGGCCTCTCTGGGACTCGGGGATGCCACTGACCGGTAGTCTTCTCGCCCGGGAAGCTCTTCCTCTCCTTCATCTGAGACTTTCTTAAAGAACGACACATTCCTCGTGACCTCTTCTCCATTCCTGAACGCCGTGATCAGGGTTCCGCTGACTCTTGTGACCGTCCAGGGATCCATCTCGAAGGGCAGACGGAACTTTCCCCCTGGATGGCAGTCTTTCACCAGCACTCGGTCACCCACTTGGATGGGGCTGTCAGCAGCTCTCCTCTTCCGGGATGCTTCGTGGTTGGTTCTTGTCCTGTGCTCCATGGACCGGTTAGGCGGGGTCGGTGCTGACGCCCACCTGGGATGGTGTGGGATAGTATCGGTGACTGTTCTGCCAAAACAGAGGCGGCTTGTAGAAACCCCCGTGGTGCAGTGGGGCGTCAACCTGTACTCCCGTAGGAACTGATAGAGGGCTAACTCTATGCCCTGGCCGTCCGCCAGTGCGATCTGGATGGTCTTGTTGAGAGTTCTCATCAGTCTCTCGACTTCCCCGTTAGCTTGAGGCCACCTCGGGGTTATGCGTCGGTGCTTGATACTGTGTGACTGCAGGCATTCTGCTATCTCGGTGCCATTGAATGGGGGACCATTGTCCGTGCGCAGCTCCCCAATGAGGCCGTGGGTGGCGATTACCTTTTCCAACTTGGGAATTACTTCAGATGCGGCTGTCGAGGACAGGAACTCCACTTCGGGGTATCATGAGAAGTCGTCCACCACTACCAGCATGTACTTTCCTCCGGGGAGACTGCCGAAGTCTGCGCTGGCTCGCACCCATGGAGACGTTGGTCCTTCCTCGGTGATTATTGGCGCCGGGGGGGTTGGGTAGGCTGGTCGCTAAACAGTCTGGACATCGCTGGACGATTGTCTCCACCATCTTGTCGAGGCCAGGGAACCAGAGCTTGCTCCGAAGACGGTTCTTCGATTTCACAATGCCTTGGTGCGCGTCATGCGCCAGGAGGGCTGCCTGTTGGGTGAGGCAGTGAGGTAGCACCAGACGGGGCCCTCTCAGGAGGCATCCTTCCGGAGACACAGACAGTTCGTTCCGGACTTGATGGAGGGCCTTAAGCGTCGCTTGGGCATCCGGTGTGAGGAACGACGATGGGCTTTGGAGTGCTCTCCAGTTGCCTGACATGACGGCTTGGATGGCAATCTGTAGGCAGTCGTCATCTTTGGTGGCTCGCGCCACTTCCTCCAACGAGATCGGTAGCGGCCGTGACCTCTCCACGATCATCCCGACGTATTCCTCCGTGGCCGCGGCTTCTGCGGCTTCCGAGTCAGTGGCAGGGCGTGTGTGCCTTGACAAGAAGTCGGCAGGGTTCCGGGTGCCCGGGCGATACTCCACCGTGAGCTGGAATTCTTGGAGTTGGTGCACCCATTTTTCGATCCGAGGAGGGGGGCGCGTGGAGGAACCTTGGAACAGCGGGACTAGAGGTTTGTGGTCTGTGATGACCACAAAAGGGTGCCCATACAGGTAGATGTGGAAATGCCGGCACCCCCACAGGATGGCGATGGCCTCTCGTTCGATCTGCGAGTACCGCTGTTCCGTCGGGGTGAGGGTTCTGCTCGCGTATGCAATGGGGGCCCATTCTCCGCATGCTTGTTGTTGGGTTAGCACGGCCCCCAGGCCTGTCGGGCTGGCGTCCACCACAAGTTGCGATTCATTGCGGGGATCGAAATAGGCCAAGGTCGTGTCGGCCGATAGTGCCGCTTTCGTCCTCTGGAATGCCTCTTGCTGTGCCGGGCCCCACTCCCAGGTGGCAGCCGCCTTTGTGAGGTCCCGGAGGGGGCCGGTGAGGTCAGACAGATCCTTGATGAACCTCCCGCAATAGGTGACCATCCCGAGGAAGCTGCGGACTGCTGTCACCGACGTGGGGGCGGGGGCCGCGCGAATATCCTTGACCTTTTCTGGGTCCGGGCCAATTCCTTGGTCTGAAAACCGGTAGCCAAAAAAACTGATGTCTTTGCGTAGGAAGTCGCATTTTTCTCGGTGGAGGGTCAGCCCTTGCTCTTGAAGCCGGGTGAACACTGCCTGGAGGCGTTGGATGTGCTCGTCCAAAGTTGGTGCGTGGACCAGAATGTCATCACTGACATTTAACACTCCCTCGAGCCCTTGTAGTACGTTCTGAATGATATTTTGAAACACCTCCGCCGCACTCGATATCCCAAAGTTGAGTCGGGTGTAGCGCCAGAGGCCCGCATGCGTGGAGAAGGTGGTAATCGGGCGCGAATCCGGGTGCAGGGGGATTTGGTGGTATCCAGACCTCAGGTCCATCTTGGAGAATCACCTCGAACCAGACAGCTCTCCGACTATTTCGTCTATGGTTGGCGTTAGGTGGCGCTCGCGCTTGATAGTGAGGTTGGGAATGCGCATATCCACGCAGATTCGCACCGCGTCCGGCTGTTTCGGCTTCTTGGCCACTACGATGGGTGACACCCACGGGGTGGGCCCGCTTACCCTCTCAATGATTCCAGCTCGCTCGAGTACCCTCAGCTCTGCTTCAACTTTGGGTCGTAGGTGGAACGCAATACGTCGGTGACGGAGGGCTACCGGGGCGACCGACTTGTCTATGTGGAGGTGGATGGCGGGTCCCTTCAAACAGCCGATCCCTTCGAACAGAGATGTGTGGTTTTGAACCAGATGGTCGAGGCTGCGGGCTTGGACTGTGAGCGCGAAGTGGATCAGCCAGAGATCTTGGGCTGTTCGGCAACCAAGCAAGAATCCCGACCCCGCTTGCGACACATAGATCTTGGTCTGCAGGGGAGTGGTGTAGTGGGACAGATCCGTTCGGAACATCCCGCACAGGCGGAGTGGGCGACTGGTGCCGTAGGCGTATACTTGTACCCTCGTGGGATGGAGTGCCGGGGCATTTTCTAGCGTCCGGTATACGCTGGCAGCCATCAGGTTGATTGATGCGCCTGTGTCAATCAAGGCCGCCACTGCTTGGTCTCGCACGTTGACTGTGCACATGGGTTCTGCGGATGGTGTAGCCGCCAGCGTGTGGAGCACTCTCACAACATGTACGGAGGCCACGTCCGCTTCGTCGTCATCCATGTCGCTGCTGGTGGATGTACTGGGTAGCGGCTCTACCTGTCTTCCCCTCCTTGGTGGGCCGCTCTGTTTCTTCTTGGGTGCCGACAGACATACGCTCGCGAAATGGTTGGTCTTTCCACACGTGCTGCATACTTTGCCTTGTGCCGGGCACGCTCCTCTGTGGGGTGTCGCGCCACCACACCACGCGCAGGCGCGGCCGGGAGGGGCTTGCGCCGGTCTTGGGTTTCTTCGCCGGAATTGTTTCGTGTGAGTCTCGGCGGCGTCGGTCTTGAGGGCGCACACTGGCTCTGTCTTGATTGCGACCACCGGCTTTGGCTCCATGTGCGCGGCCCTGGCTTTAGACAACTCCTTTGACTGCCCGTGTACGAGGATGTCGCGCATGTGCATGTTGTCCGCTTCCAACACCCTCTCGCGCAACTTCGACGATGTACAGCCCTGGATGAATTGGGCACGGATTTCGTCGTCCACGTCGGGAAGGGTGCACGTGCTGGCCAGCTTCTTCAGTCTTGCATAAAAGACGTCTACTGACTCCTCCGGGAGTTGGCGGGCTTGGCGGAGTAGGAATCTCTCATAGTCGGCGCTAGCGAAAGGTTCAAAGTACGCGATGATGGCGTCGCGCAGCGTGTCATATGTCCTGGGCGGGCCAGCCTCCGTTAGGTCCTTGGAAATGTCATGGATGGCTTCTCCGCCTAAGTGTAGAAGCAAGGCGCGCCGCCGCTCGGCCACGATCTCCGCCGCCACAAAGTAGTACTCGAGCCTCTCCACCCACTTCTTCCACCGTGCCGCTTGCGATGGGGGGGTGCCGGTGACAGCAAATGGCTCCAAAGGGGGTACGTTGGCCATGGCCTTTGGGGATGGGTGTCACCAGCAGGGGCGGGCTCACCTTCACTCTTCTGGGGGCGGTGCTCTATTCCTCCAGGTGTCATGTGCTGGTCCTGAGGGGCTGCCTCGGTGTCCTGGAGCGTCCAGGGAAGCAGGAGGGGCGACCCAGGGCCTCAGAATGGCTAGATTCGCATCTCACGCGAGATGCGTGAGAAACGGCAAGTCCGGACCACGTGTTGCACGCAAGATGCGTGAGAAACGGCAGGCGGGTCGCGTTGTTCCGCGGGTGCAGGCTCCGCAGTCACAGAAGCTTCCCGGGCAGGCAGGAGGCGGTCGCTGGAGGCCGAGGGGGCAGCGGTGGGCCTGGCCAGGCGGGGAGATGCACACAGCATGGCTGGGTAACGAGGTAGGCAGCCTGGCGCCGGCTGGGGCCACACAGGGGCGGCGCACAGCCACACAAGGAGGGGAATCGATCCGCTCCTTGGGCAAGAGCGAGAGGCGGCAATGCACGCGATGGGGTGGTTAGACCACCTCGTCGCCAGTGTAATATCGCGACCTGGGCCTAGGAATAATTGTGGATGCCACACGTGTCCTTGAGTAGTGGCTAGAACACTGCTTGCCACGCCCAGTACTCCGGGCTATTTATTACTTAACACCATGTGCTTCTAGCGTGGACGTCAACGTCCACGGTGGGCACGCTCAGGGGGGGGGTGGTGGGTTGGGGGTTACTTTCCCTAAAGCCAGGGACCCCCGGGATAGTGGTCGGGTCCGCAAACCACAACACTACAGTGAACAAGGATGAGAGGCGTCCGAAACGCGTCAGGCTGTTATTACCACGACGCGTGCAGGGACACTGACACTCTGCATTCTTCAATAAATGAATTGAATAAAACCCCTGTGATTGGCGTCTTTATCGAGGGAAACCTTTTTGTGGATATATATATCCTCAGCTTTCGTTCCATACAATCCCCTCTCTCTGGAAAAACGAATGCGGACTCCAATTTGACTGGTGCAAAAAAACAATGTATTTGCCCGTTACACCGCCATGACGTGTTTCATCCTGTACAGGCCTGGATTACTTGACGCGGCTGCAGAGTAAACTACCAAATTTAAAGTGACAAATACACTTTTTTATAGGTAACATTTTGACCTGACAAACAAGGCCAAAAGAACTGCGAAGAGTTAACTGGTGATGTAGTATATCCCAAAAGAAGAGGAATAGGCTAGACAATATATCATACGCCACAAACCTTCGGCCACCCATTAAGCTGAAGGTGGCTCTGCGTGTTAAACACTCATTAAAATTGCTGTGATCTACAGGTGACTAACCGAAATACAAGAAAGTCCATCTCATCCTTCCGAACTTCTGTGGTCAGTAAATTGAGTACACCACCACTAGATAGTAGCAACACCTGTTGCTTACAGCTTTTAAAAGCAGCAGAAAATGGTATGCCGAGCTGCCTAAAACAAGACACTATAGCATAGGACTAGATGAGGCAACACCACTCAGCACTGGCCCGTGCAGTTTCATCCACTGTAGGGCTGAAGATCACTCACTTTAACTCTGGCTTTTCCGATGGCTAGCCAAAATTGTGAACTACTGGTAGCTACCTAGAAGAAGTTCTCCTATGTGCAGCCCAACCTGCTAATTTTGTATGTTTGGTAAATTAATACGTTTTTCTTTGGCTGAATTAATATATACCAAATTGAAAAACGCGGATTTGAGACGCAAATGGGTCTATTTTAAGAACTCATATAAGCAGGTGTTTGGAGAAAATGGTTGGATTTGCTAAATATATTTAAAGCTGCTATTTGAATGACATATTAAGCAGCTTTGTGGAGAATTACTAATAATATTACCTTGGTGACATGGGTGCTGCAGCACCAGATGTCACGTGTTACCCGAAGAGAGGCATTTCACATTGATAGATTTTTTTTTGCTTTGTTTTACTTTACTACTGTCAACCCTGCCTGATGCCCCAAGTTGATCATTGCGGACAGTCTTGCATTGGGTGGCCACTAATGCGATCTTGTCTGGTGTGTTCACCATCACATCACTATTAACGTCAGTAGCGCAGGGTGGTTTTCATTGAACATAAGAAGCTCCTATTACATAAAATGTTGGAGACACCTGCCCCAACTGCGCAAGGTCCTTGACAATACTACTGGATAGGTGAACTGCACAGAAGCCATCTTGGCACCATAATAAATAATCACTAAGGCAAAAGTCTGGCATTCAACACCTGTTCCAACCTCCAGCTTTGCTGCCATTGCTTCAGCCTCTGTGCGGCTTTGGGCTTGGACAGATGTTGTCCTCTGCATCTGGCGCTACAAGTTCAAGAGCTCCAAGGTTCAGAGGCATTTCAAAGGACATCCCCTTTGACTAAAGAAAGGCAGTTGACATGGGTTTAAATCACTGATGCTACAAGCCAATTAAACGCAAAAGCCGCCGAGAGCTTAAAGTTCCTACAGGGAGCCCCCTGGGTCTGCGAAAGAACATAGACGTAGGCGTCAACATGAAGTCAGTTTCATCGGGGTTTGGCGAGCGATTAATTCTCACACAAAAGGCTCATAAAAGTTTCCGTTCCTCACTTGGCACCTGCTGACAAATTATGTAATGACAACAGGGTGGGACAGAGAACAGGCCCGGGCACAAAAAATGAAGTGGCCCCATTAGTGAACCAGCTGCAAATCGGCACAATTTTGGAATTTGTAAAGACAGACTGTTTAGGTGTTATTTGCGAGGTATGTGAAACTGCATGCATTTTTATTTGCTGCAGTCAACACCTGTAATAATAGGAGGGAAACTAACAAAAATAGGCTCTTAAGACCATACTCCGACCCAAGGCTCCAACCCTTCAGCATGGGACGACTCCTGGTGGCAGACGGCACTGGGGGCAGCCCCCACACCCACCGACCAAGCACCCAACCTGGGAATCATCCTCGACTCGACGCTCTCCGTGACCAAGCAAGTCAACACCATCTCCTCCTCCTGTTTCAACACCCTCCGCATGCTCCGCAAGATCTACAGGTGGATCCCGACAGATACAAGAAGAACAGTCACCCAGGCCCTCGTCAGCAGCAGACTCGACTACGGAAACGCCCTCTACGCAGGAGCCCCGACCAAGGTCATCTGCACGACTGCAACGCATCCAAAACGCATCTGCACGACTGATCCTCGACGTACCTCGCCACAGCCAAATCACCACCCACTTGAGAAACCTGCACTGGCTCCCAGTCAACCAGAGGATATCCTTCAAGCTCCTCATCCACGCACACAAAGCACTCCACAAGACCGGCCCAGCCTACCTTAACAGATGACTTTCCTTCTACATTCCCAACCGCCAGCTCCGCTCCTCCGACCTCGCACTCGCCACCACCGGCGGGAGATCCTTCTCCCACCTTGCCGCCAAGACCTGGAACACCCTCCCACTAAGCCTATGACAGACCCAAGACCTGCTGACCTTCAAGAGGCTACTCAAGACTTGCTGTTTGACCAGTAGCGGGGGCCCCCCCTCCCAGCACCTTGAGACCCTCGTGGGTATGTAGTGTGCTCTACAAATGATTGATTGATAAAACAGGACCATTAACAGTCAAAAACAGGTAAAAAACGGTCCATATACAGATCTGTCCGACCAGCACTATGAACACTCACAAATTGCCCTATAGGCACTTGTCCACCTGCGCAACGACTAATTATAGCAGCTCAGAATTCAATAAGAAAAATCTCTGCCTACAAAATACAAGAAAAGAACAAATAAACAATAGGAGACCATGATAATGGCTGTAATGCACCAGACAACATAGCTTAACATATGACCGCCAATGTGACAAAATACAAACATAACAGACACAACAAATCATAGCAAAAACATAACAGTCAATGAGAACTCCCAGAACCTACATATCACCATGCACCAACAGTACTAACTGGGTACAGCCCCTTACAGCATCATGTACATATAACAGCTCCATGTCCTGAAGCTGGTTAAGAGCTTGCCACCACAATAGCACATTTCCTAGAAGCTATAGACCTGCATCACTCTGGCGCACATATAAACACACCACAGCTGCAATCCAAACAACTGGATAAGCAATAAGATGTCACCTCAATAGCACAACAATTCACCAATGCACATATCAACCCAACTTAAATATACGAAACAAACATGCAAACCTCACTACAAAGCCCCTTAAGAAGACCAAAAGACGAACATGCACTCTGGTACAACGAAACGAACAGCAAATTAGGTCAAACTAGCTGTCAGCACCAAGCGATTAACTTATTGGGTCAAGGTGTGTACTACCACAATATGTGTATGCTCAGCATAATATTTCCTTATCTTCCGACTTCGGCCAGAAGAACTTTAGTCCAAGCCCTGGTAGTAAGTAGGCTGGATGATGGGAATTCTCTACTGGTAGTAGCGAATTAGACTTGGGTTA
Source organism: Triturus cristatus (assembly GCF_964204655.1). NCBI lineage: Eukaryota > Metazoa > Chordata > Amphibia > Caudata > Salamandridae > Triturus > Triturus cristatus. The sequence goes on along the minus strand of NC_140592.1, from coordinate 339,523,810 downwards.
AAAAACTACAGATGCAAAACCCAGCAGATAGACTTATTCTGTATCTTCCACCAGGCACCCCGTCGGCTCCTCTGTTGAGAGCTCTGCATTGGCTGCTAGTCAAAACAAGCATTTGCAATGCAATAGGTCTCGCATTTACGAGAGCTTGAGCTATTGACATTGTAAATGCAGACAGCTTAAACTCTTGCAAATGCAAGAACTATTGCATTGCAAATATTTTTTTTGCTGTCAAAGCCCCCATGCCGCACTTTCACATGCGGAAGGCCCGTGCCCCTTTCTTTAAAAAAGCTGTGTCTAACAAAAGGTGCGCTATTAAAGTAAAACCGCGACATGGGTGCTTTTACAAAAAAAAGCATCTGCTTGTCAAACAAATGCTTTTTTTTGTAAAAACCTGCATGCTTGGGTTTCACTTTAATAGCGGCTGCACACCTTTTCTTAGACACAGCTCTTGTAAAGAAAAGGGCACGGTCTTCATGCACGTGAAAGTTTGGCATGGGACTTTGACAAAAGAAAATATTTGCAATGCAATAGGTCTTGCATTTGCGAGAGTTTAAGCTATTGCCATTTACAATGCCAATAGCTCAAACTCTCCTAAATGCGAGACCTATGGCATTGCAAAGATGCTGGCGCCATTGTCCCGGCTGCTTGGAAAGTGAAAGCATGCATGGCGCGCTGAATATAAGGAAAGCACGTCGTGCCTGCAGTAGGGCAAAACCCATTAAAGAAATAGTACTTACAGACGAAATAAAACATACCGTGGAGCAACAGAAGTAAAAGGGCCAGTCCTCATGGGAGGTTTCAAACTAAGACAAGGCGGTACTAAGTAGAGACTAACAAGGTGATTAAGGATTCAGAAGCCAGCATTTACAAAGGACAATGACACAAGCCAATGAAAACTATGGGAAGAGAATGGGCAGAGCTTCAAATCCCTAACTCAATTTAGCATGCCTCGCAGCAGAAAAGAGAAGAGCTAGCGGTATCCCTCTAGGACAGCACCGGATTTTCGATTAACCCATCATATTGATTGGTGATAATTTAAGTTCACCCCACGTGTGCACTCTTGAATAGCACCCGCCAGCACAGTGCTTCCCCAGGTTCTGGAGCAAATGTGAACAAACAGCAAAAGGTGCACCACTTCAACAGATGTAAAATGTGTTAAATTAGTCCATGTACTTGATGCGTTTTCTTTTCAAAAAATTCTTCTTTATTATTCATTGCTACTCAGTTATCAGACGCACTGGCAAAGCCAACAGGACTGGCCTGTGTTAGGTGTATTCTCGTAGTTGTATGTATGATATATGTGAATGTAATAACAGAAAACTCAGTCACCCGGAAGTGGGTCAGTTGGAATGCTGCGTGAAGAACTGGATTTTAGTTGAGATGTTTTAAGGGGCACCCTTAATCTCATATGCCTCTTGTGAAGGACCCTTCTTTGACTGTACCCCTTGCAGAGATACACTCATCTGTATCCTCCCCCTTAAACCAGAAGCAAATGATATCCGCCTCGATTTCTTAAGACACAGGTATTTGTGCACGTTTGTGTTTACTGCACACTAAAACGTCGCAGATTGAGAGAAAACTGCTTAAATCGCAAGCGTGCTGCCCAAAGTCATCAGTCATGAGTTCCTTTAGCACAATAGAAGGTGCAACATGCAAGTGTTCCTTTACTCATTCACGGAATGATTCTTTTTGGCCAGTTATGGTTATCATGTGAAGAGGACTGAGGGAGACCAGCACTTCAAGGCTTTGTTAGGGAAGGTGACGTTACAAAGTTCAAATTACAAAACATGGTGAGAGGCAGAGTAGTTCCGGTTGCAGAAACAGATGTACCATTACCATGCAACATAAAAAGTCATTTTAACCAAAAGGCTGCTGTCTTACAGATCTTTGGATAGCATGATCTTTACAATGTACTCCTAGAAGAATGAAGAAACAAGACAAGCCCGGTGGAGCGTGGCGCGCGCGCTTTGCGGGTGCGGGGGAGCGCATTTCAGGCGGGGGAGCAGACCCTTTGAAGTAGGATGCCAAACGGATTGCATGGCGGCACGATGCACGTGATTGTGCGCGTGCTCGCCATGCAATCCGCTTTTGGGAGCACTTTTGGGAGCCCCTTACAATAGTCTTGCATAGCGATCGCTTACGCGATAGCTAGGCGAGACCTAAAAAGGATTATTTTCAAGAGAGGCTGTCTCACCTACAAGGTCTTACAAGGAACCGGCCCTATGTATCTTCAACAAAGAGTTAAAGCTTATGCTCCTACCAGAAATCTAAGATCAAAGGATAAAGCCTTGTTGTGTGTTCTCCACATCCAACAGGTTAGATGTGGGGGAGATCTTTCTCCGACCTGGCCCTTGTCTATTGGAATGGGATTCCTATACACCTTAGCATCTGTCTAAACTATAGCCAATTCAGGAAATTATTGAAAGCTTCCCTCTTCTAATGGTGTCCTCCGCTGGCAGATGCAGTCTAACTATCTCGCAGTGCCGAGATGAGTATTGGTGATTTGTGCGCTATATCAAGTATATATAACATGTTTGTAGCCTGGGCAGATTTCTTTGATCATCCCACCTAAAGTCTAGTAACAGTCTAAAACCTTTTCTGTGACAAGAGCTACTTTAATTCCAGTAAATTCATCCGGAGCTACTAATATTATTGGTTACAGTGACCACATCAGATGCAATGACATTAGTGGCCACCCTAAGCAAGTTCATCATGAGTAATCACCTTAATGTATCATGCAAAGTTGACAACAGAAATGTAAAAGAATAAAGGCTTTCTCAAAGTGAAATGCCTCTCCATGGGTAATGCATATCAGGCATAGATGTAATGCCCCTGACACAAGGAGTAATTAGTCTCACCAATGCCTCGTGACTTATTACTCCAATATAAGCTGTAAATATATTTTGGAAATTTCACCATTTGTTCCAAACATCAGCTTATGAGTTCTGAAAAAGACACACTTTTGAAATTTTGTTAAACATATATTAGATGCTTTTTCTTGGCTGAATTAATTTAGTAGGCTGGTCTGCACACACGAGAGCTACTTACAGGTGACTGGTGAGCTACCAGTACCACACAGGCTACTCATTGGAGAAGCCTGGTTGGATGACAATTAGACTTAAAAGTTCACACAGCAGACAGAGCGAGACCCTGGAGAGTTGAATTTGCTTTCTATGGCTTGTTCATAAACGGTCTGAGGATAAGGTTTGCTTTCTGTGAGGGAGATCCCCAAATCAATTTACCCACCCAATAGATTATTCTCTTTTGATTGCTGAAAGTTTAGACTCATCAAAGCATCACTATTCTAAGATAAGTCTAAAGCTCAAAACGGCTAGGGCTTAAATCTACTTCTGTGTATGTTTCACTGCTCGGAATGTCTGAATTAAGTCCACAGAGGAATCCATGGTAGGCATTTTAGATGTAGTTCTATATATAAGCCCATACTGGCCCAATGACTATCTTCTAACTCCTAATAGGGTTTGATTGCAAAGCGTACAACATAAGTTGTGGCAGCCTACGGCGATCTCAGCCTGGAGCTGGAATCCCGTGTACATAACTTGAAACATCTGAATCTCCACTCCCTTCAGGTTAGAAGTCCTCTAGTCAGGACTGAGGGAATCCATCCACCACCAGCATGCCTATAAATCACGGCTCGAAAAAAATGGGCATTAGGAGGGGGAGTTTGGGACATGGTGTACCTCAGGCAGAATTGGGCTTTGTTTGCGCTTTGCCTGGGCTGGGCGGTGATGGGCTTTATCACTCAGTATAAAAAGGGCCATTTTATATTCCCTGTCACCATTTTGTGGTGACACAGGGGCTGTCGTTAGCTGCTAGGACAATTTTCAAATTTTCATTGCAGAGAGTTAGTGGCATTTAGCATCAAGCGATTGTCAAGTTTAGAGCGTTAGTGGAGTAGGCGCAGTGTACTTCATTTAGAAAGCAGGACCGCCGAGTGCAGGAGGCCATGCTCCTGTTGGCCGAGGCAGGCCGCATGGGCTTGCTAACGCAGGCAAGCGTGTCTTGGCGAGACCGGCAAGGCATACAGCTAGTGGGGGTGCAGCAGCTGTCCTGGTCTGCTCGCCCCTGCGCAGAGGAGGAAGTGCACCAGTAAGTGGGCGGGGCTGCTCGGTGAACAAGAGAGTGGCCCTGAACGTATCATGTGGCTCGTGTGCTGGGAAAGGACAAGCGCGTTGGCCCGTGCTTGTATTTATGGAAGGGAAAGGGGGCGGGACCAAGGCCCAACCGGAGCAGGAAATTAAGGCTGCATGTTCCTCAGGAGATGCGGGCCTTCTGGAACAGAGTGTGTGTGACCCTGGAAGGGGGCAGGGTGAGGGAGCTGAGAATTTGGGAAGCCAGGGAGGCACAGGGGGGGGTTGAGCTGATGGCCCACTGGCATCAGAGGGGGGGGAGAGGGTTCAGAGGGCTAAGGAGCCGCCTAGGGAGCAAACGATTGCGGGGGCAGGGGTTGGGGAGACAGTTGAGGGGGGGGGGGGGGTTGTGGATGTGGCCCCCAGAGTCACTTGGGGCGAAGGGTTGGCTTGATAGGGGCCCTAGGACAATGCATGGTTTTTGGAGTGAGGAAGCCAGATGGGGGCGGGGGTGGTGAGAAGCGGGGATACAATGGGGGGGAACAGGGAGGCTTGAGGTCTAGGGGTGGGGCACAACGCTATGTGGCGGGCCCGGTCTCCGTCTTGATTGCAGCATTCATAGGAAAGTGTTTTGAGGAAGGAGAGGAAGGTAGAGAGGATGGGGTATTGGTAGGTGAGGGAGGGGGTGTGAAAACCCCCAGTGAGGACTTATGCCAAGGGAGGAGGGGGTCCCCTGCACGGAGGGGCAGTCACACAGGAGGTGAGGGTAAGTGGGGACCGGGTGATAGAGGGGATGAGTGGGGCCAGGAAGTGGAGGTGCAGAGTAGGGAGGAGCATAGGGCACAGGCGGGGAGAGCTGTAATGGTGCCAGGACAGGGAACAGAGCAAGGTGTGAGGGAACTTACAGACAGCACGCCGGACCGGACTTTTGCATTTTAGGCTCAGCGTCAGGGAGGACATGCGAACTCGAAAGAGTCTTATGCGGCTTGTAAACCCCGAAGCAAAGAGATGGCAGGGTCTCGGATGGCAGGTCCTCAGAAGGCAAGCAGGATGGTGTTGTTGGATGGTGACGAAACTGCCTCACGAAGGCCTGGAGTGGCCTCGGTAGTGCAACGGCCGGAATAGGTCAATGCGGCCTCTCAGACATCAAGCACTGGTGGAAGGCTGAGATGGTTGGGGGCACAGCCAGGGGGGCGTATCTCGGCACCCTGTCTGCCCTCTGCATTGGTAAGTGATTCACATGTGGGGGGGAGTGGGGGACAGCAGGTTGGATGGCCAAAATGTAGAGCATTTCGGGCTGGAAGGGGTTACAGCCCGAGCCAGAACAACTGTACTGTGATGAGGTTACCTTAGAAGAAGGGGAAATTGTGGAAGACACCTTTGAAGAAGGGGACAAGTGGTAGGGGAGGGGTGCACAGGGGGGCTTAAGTAATGCACTTGTTTGCAGCTCGTTACAGGAGTGTCATGACGGACTTGGGACACATCAGATGGCATTGGCTGGTGGAGCCCCTCCACAACTGGTTTGGGGGACTGGATCAACGGAGGAGTTCCATCTTGATGCCAGGTAAGGGTGCTGGTATCACAGGAGTGTCTACACAGCAACAGGGCATGGTTGTGGTTGGAGTGACAGCGGTGGGTGGTGATGGCGGGAGTGGGGATGTATGTTAACAGAAGGGGAGATTCCTTAAAAGACACAGGCAAAGGTAAGAACGCACATGATGGGGGGGGGGGGGGGGTCAAAGCAGGGGCAGACACTCAGAAGATGATGGGGAAGGAGGACACCCAGGAGAAACAGCAAAGAAATAAAGATCCCAAAATTGCCTTACATGGGGGCGACTAACCCACTGGGGGCGCATTTAATCCTGGCAATGAAAGAAATAATATGGAAAGGGGAATATGTGGAGATCCTGAAGTTCCTTCACAGAGAATTGAGGGCCAAGGAGGGGTTCAAAGAGGAAGAGGTCGAGTTGGCTAGAAGGCCTAGAATGCCTACAACAATAGAGAACTGGACAGCGGCCTTTCTCATTTTTGCAAGCGTTTACTGCAAGAAATATCCTGAGCGTTGCATATCAATGTTTAAATATATGGACGTTATCTGCAAGGCCCAACTCGCTTATGGGGGAGATACGCGTGGGTGCATTATGACAAGGAATTTAGATCACGGATGGCATGGGACACAGAGGTGAAGTGGGAGGACACAGCAGACAATGGAGTCAGTCAAGTTCGGTATGACGACATACACAGTAAGCGGGTTGCCGTTGGTAAATCGACTCTTTCTGCCGTGGGCGGGGGGATTGGAAATAGCACACTCATGGCGAAGTGTGACATTAAGCCATCCTTTCAACTGTTGCTAGTTCATCCGCCAGATTTTCATTTGTTAGTCGTACAGTTTGAAGGCCAATGATACGTAGATAAGGTGATACCAATGGACTGTGTAATCTCATGTGCACTGTTTTAGCGGTTTCGCTCTTTTTTACAGTGGGTCTTTATGTCACACACTGGGAAGATGACAGTGACGCACTAGTTGGACTACTACTTTTTTGTGGGGTTGCCCGGTTCTGTGGACTGTGAGCAACAGTTGATGAGATTTCAAGAGCTAATGAGTGACATTGAGGTACCGCTGGCTCTGGAAAAAAGTATGGGGGCAGCAATGGTGCTATCCTTCCTGGGTAATTAATTGGATTTCACAGCTTTGGAAGCACATCTGCCACGGGACAAAAAGGTGAAAATGCAATTGCTTTTCAGAGCAAGCTGGAAAAAACAAAGGTGACAGTCAAATAGATGCAGGTCTTGTTTGTTTGTTTTTTTTCTTCCAATTTTATTAATTTTATTGCAAGCAAATCAGATACGGAATATAGTCAGTTCAAAAATAGACAATTATAATCAAAACATATCAATATAATGCATTATCCAGAAAAGCACAAAGACCATATCAATTACCAAGGCATTTTAAACATCCAATTCTCCCTGAATACATTGCAACACAGGGGCCCATATTTTTTCCCCCTGAAGTCTTCTATTACGGCCTTTCACCGCATAAATAGCATGTTCCAAATTATACTTCGCCAGAAGGCGTGCCCTCCATATATAAAATAGCGGAGGATATGGGTTTATCCAGTCCTGAGTAATGCAAGCACGAAAAAGAGACATACAAATAAACATCAGCTTTTTCCTATCACCATCCATATTGTCAGATGAAATCCCTATAAGTACCAATTCTGCAGTTAAAATAATATTACTATCAAAAATTTCAGACAAAAATGTTTGTATTGCAGTGATTATTAACGAAAGACATGGGCAGTGAAAAAACATGTGACATGCGTCAGCTGCTTCCAAAGAGCATCTCTTGCAAGCCGTCCCAGATGTTGCACCCCATTTGAAGAGTTTTTCCGGAGTATGATATAGATCAAATAAAACCATGTAATGCTGGGTGCGCGATCTACCTGTTAATAAGATGGCGTTAGCCATCTGAATGGACTCTTCAACCAACACATTTGTCATGCCCAGCTTATGTGCCCATCGATCCTGTACTAAGGGGATATCATCCGTACAAAATGTAATCAATTGGTTATAAAAAAAGCCAATCTTTCTTTTAATATATAAAGACTCAATCAAGGATATTTTCTTTAACCCTGAACACTCAAGAGGTGATAAAGTTTTAAGATAACTATGCAGCTGAAAATATTTAAAATAATCAGATTTTGGAATATTAAATTTAATTTGAAGACTTTGAAAAGAAATCATATCATGATTATCCCATAGATCGCCTAAGTAATTAATTCCTAGGTTGCTCCATTTTTTCATGACTTGATCCCTAAAAATGAATGGAAAGATATGTTTAGATATAAGAGGAGTATATCAAGATTTTTGGAATCTCCACATACCTTTTAATAATTTTCCATGCCCGATATGCAGCAATTACAGTCTTGAATTTAATTTTCTTATAATAACTCAGTTCTATATTCTTTATAAGACAACTACGGGCTTCGACCCCCCAAAAAGAATTCATATATAGAAGGAGAATGTGCGTCATTAATTGGAGCTTTGGAACCAATAATTAGGGGATTAATAAATTGCAATATTGATGCTAGATAGTAGAATAGGAAGTGTGGAGTATTCCATCCTCCTCTAGCCTTTGGGAGAATCAGCTTTTTAAAAGCTCTGCGATGACGTTTATATCCCCATAGAAATCTCCCCGCCATTCTTTCCATTTGTTTAAAGAATTCTATAGGAAACTCCAGGGGTATTGTTCGAAAAAGATACAGAAACCGGGGAAGGATTAACATTTTTAAAACATTATTTCTGCCATGCAAGGACAGATGTAAATGATCAATACGTTACAGGGTTATATTAGCTTTTTTAAGAATAGGAATGAAATTAAGTTTAGGAATATCAGAGATCGGGGTGGTAATTTTGATTCCAAGATACATTGCTGTGGAGACTATATTGAGATGTGTTGGTGGATTCTGACCAACAAATAGAATCTGAGTCTTTGAAGAATTTAATTTATAGCCCGAGAAGGTTCCGAACTCGGCCGCTATCTCTTCAATCTTGGGCACTGCACTTGTAATATCTGTAGTAAGGACCACTACATCATCGGCATAGGCCAATGCCCTGTATGGAATACCTGCTACCTCCACCGGTTTTATTTCCCGCTCTTGATTTAGCTTATTGAGATAGATATCAATATATATAGAGAACAGTAACGGAGATGATGGGCATCCTTGACTGGTGCCCCGAAAAATACCAAACGACCTGGAGATATTAGATCCAAGCTTTACAGATGATGTTGGAAATTGATATAAAGCTTTCAGTGCCACAATCATTTTTGGACCAAAGCCTTTCAAAGACAGAATATCCCAAAGATACGGCCAGGCCACCCTGTCGAATGCCTTTTCGGCATCCAACAGGGTGATTCCTAATGACGTTTTAGTAGCTTGTGCCCAATTCATCATAGCAATGACTCTTCAAACATGGTCCGTTGTATCCCTATTGGGAATAAACCCATGTTGCCATCGTGATACAATAGATGAGATTACTGTTGACATACGAATGGCTAGTATTTTAGAGAAAACTTTACTGTCGGCATTTATCAAGGATATTGGTCTAAATGATGCTGGGTTCAGTGGTGGCTTGTCCTTTTTAAGAAATGCCATTAAGATAGATTGATTCCAAGAGGCTGGGGGGTGCCCCCTCTGAGCTTCCTGGAATGTAGTCAATAAATCTTCCCGTAAGATATTTCTAAAAATCCTAAAAAACTCGAGGAGCAGGCCATCAGGCCCCATGGCTTTTCCCATAGCCAGGGAGAGCAATGCTGTTTCTATTTCCTCCCATGTAATATCTGCTTCCAGAAACGATATTTGTTGGTCAGACAGTTTTGAGATATTATTTTCTCCAAGAAAATGTATTACTAAATCCGAAGAGTATAGCAAACCGTCATCTTTATAAAGAGAACAGTAAAATTGCCGGAATACCTCTAGAATTTGATCCGGATGGTTATGAGTCTTGCCTGCTTCATCTTGTATAGCACTGATATTATTAGAGATATCTTTTCCCTGGTTCTCTTAGCTAGAATTTTACCAGCATTTTCTCCCATTTCATAAACTCGAGATCTAAATGTTGCAACCTGCTCCGCCAGTTTATCTGCAAATATTTCATATGCCTTAGCCTTATATATGTCTAGGGTAGTCTTAATTTGCTCAGTATCTTGATGATTAGAGATGGCTGTCATTAATTTTTTCCCACTCTCGTACTAAATTAATATTTTGATCTATTTTCTCTTTTATATGCCGTTGTTTCTTAATTGAATAGGAGAGTGTTTGGCCACGTACACCTGCTTTGAAAGCGTCCCACACATTCTGAGGAGATGTGCTATCTCTATTAAAGAGGAAAAACTCTTTAATCCATTTCTTCATTGTTTCAATATAGAGTGGGTCTGCTAACAGTTTCCGGTCAAATGACCAAGGTCTTATAGTTAAAATAGGGCTATCCTCCGTATTTATTTCTATTAATATCGGATTGTGATCCGATATTATACGGGGAAAAATTTCAAATGTAGTACTACTAATGAGTCCAGGATCTAAAAAGAAATAATCTATTCGTACAAATTTCTGAAGGGGATTAGAAAAGAAAGTAAAGCCAGGTGAGAGGGGATTTTTTGCATATCCTACATCCCTTAAACCATACTCCGAAGCTAAGCCTTTAAGTGCCTTAAATATCTTCTTTTTAAGTCCGGAGTATGCCGAATTACTGGATAAGTCTATCCCCCATCAAGATGCATGTTTAAGTCCCCGCAGAATATAACTGATGGGAGCCAATCAGCTAATTCCACACTCAAATAATTCAGAATCTCAGGATCGTCTGAGTTTGGAGAATAAACTGAACATAGTTTGGACATTTACATTTTGCATGTAGAGTGGTCAGGTCTGGTAGGACTTTCTGTAGGCGACTGGGTATGTCTTTAGCTGGGCTGTCCATGTCACATCATCAAATGCAGTTATCTGGAGCCACGAGGGAGGACATGGGTCTCTGGAGAACGTTTCTGGATGATTCCAATTGAATTCCCATGGTTGGTCAGCAAGAATGGGATGTGCAGATATACTCGGATGCCGTGGGAGGGTTCGGTTTTGGCCTCTACTGGCAGGGCAAGTGGTGCACTTCAGAATGGCCCACAGCATGCTAAAAAGGGGGGAGGATTATAGCCTTTTTAGAGTTTTTCTCTTTGCTGGTTGCTGTGACAATGTTGGGGGAGGAGCAGGCGCACAAGAAGGTACCATTCAGCGTGGACAATATGTCAGATGTACACGTAGTGAACAGGCAGCCTGTAAGGGACGAGCAGGTTCTCAAGCTGTTGCAAGTTTTTGTGATGTGGTGTTTGAAGCAAAATGTTGCTTTGTGTGCAAAGCAAGTCCCAGGGGTGGACAACGATATTACGGATGCTTTGGCTCGTTCACAGAGGGAGAGGTTTCATGGGCTGGCCACGGATGCAGACAGACAGGACGATGATACCAGAAAACATGTGGAGCACTGGAGAGATGATGCTGCAATTGGTGGTAGGGTCTTAGGCTGTATCAACCAGGATGGCATACACTCTGGCCTGGAAGGAGTTTCCGGAGGGGGGAGCAGAGTGTTCAGAACAGTGGGACAAGGAGGAAGATGTGGTGCAATACATACTCTCGTTAATAGAGTGGTCTTTCAAGGGTCACAATTATCAGGAAAACTGGCAGGTACTGCATTCATGGGCAAACTGTATAGGGGATATACGCCTGCGGCGGGGGAACTGGGTAGAAGAGGGCTAGAAAGGTAGACTAGGGGAAGGGTCAGCAGCCTCGCACATGGAGGCCGTTATCTAGGCACTTGCTTTGACAACTTTTGGCGGCACTTCCCCAGAGATATGCAAAGAACAGGGAGAAAGTGTCCTTTTCTCGACGCTTATGTCATGGATGTTTTTTGGGCCTTTCAGGGTTTTGGAGCTGTTGGGTAGGAAAGGTATTCCAGGGTTGTACTGAGGAGACGTTGAGCGACGGGAAGTTGGCCTGGATTTGTGAATTTGTCAATTTAATAATGATCAGAAGGCAGTTAGAAAGAGAGTGAGATTCCAGGTTTAGCCAACCCGGGAAGTGAGTCCGGTATAATGGGGGGCAAAGTGACAGGAGGTTGTTGGGGCAAAGAGGGGTGAGGTCTTTAGTCACAGGGATCGGTCTTGGGTGACAGCGCTCCAGTTATTATGGGTCATGCGTTGAGCTATGGTAAGCATAGGACAAAACCCAAAGGAATTCCGGACACATTAATTTCCAATTTGAGTGGCCACTGAACTGGCTGAAAGAGGTTGGGGCAGGGACAGGATTATGCCACAGGGCCGTTGGTCATCAAGCTGCTTCTGCCAATATGTGCAAGGGGAACAAGAACAGAGGTTTGTGATGCTGACATCTCCGAATCTTACATTTGTTTTCTTTTCAGGTGCAAGTGATTTGTCCATATGGATCGTGGGGCATTCATTTATGAAATGGGCAGAGCGACATGAACGTCAAATAAGGCAGAGGCACTAACCTTGCGTTGGGCGGACAGCTTTTTACAGTGCAATGGAATGGAAAAGGTGGTATGCATTGGCACGATTTGTTGCCTTGTTTGAATCAGTTACTGCGGAGACATAGATGTCCTGACTTTTTGGTTTTGCATTTGGGAGAAAACTATTTGGTTGTACGTAAAGGCCTGTCTTTGTTGAAGGAGGAAAAATAGATATGTTGGCGATTAGGAGCCAGCTTGCATTGATAAGGCTAGGCGTAAGATTAACAGGGATATGAGGGTGTTTTGTAGGGAAGAGAGGTTTGGCAGGGTGGAACATCCTGAACTGAAATTTGAGGAACTATATTTCTTTGGAGGGGATTGTGTGCATTTGTCACTGTACGGGTTACAGTTGTATTTGATTCAGATAAGAGAGACTCTTGATAAGGTACTGACAGATAGCAGGGATAGGGGAAGGCCCTAATAGAGGGGGGAGGGTTCAGAAAATGGTAGCAGGATAGGCCTTCTCTGAATGGCGGTAGGCAATGCAGTTGACATGGTTATACATTAAGATGATGGTTGTGAACATAGGGGAAGGAGGACAATGGGGGGGGGAGTGGGGTGTCAGTCAAAGTTAAACCAGGGGAAAGGAAAAGTTAAGAGTTAGGATGAGATAGTTAGATGATAATAGATGTAGGTCAAGTGTTTACCGCTGTAAAGTTTGACAGTTCAATGCCGAGGTAGGAGTCACAGTTGCAAGATAAGGATGTTAAAAGGGGGGTGGTAAATTTAGGGGGAAATTTGGTGAAGTAATGTATGGTGAGGCCTAGTTATGTGAGGCAAAGTCATAGAGTAAAATGTATGTGATGTGCACCTGTCTTCAATAAAGCGACCCTTTTCACACTAGAAGTGAGTATGTGGTCTGCGCTGCTCCTTATCGCCCACGAACGGGGAACAGAGGCGAGTGTACTTTTTATCATTCCCTATTCGTTGGGCAAAATCGGAAAACTGAAGCCTACAGTTAAGAGACTGAAGTTTTCCTGATTTCACATTACATGCAAGGTGTAGTAGAAAAACATACAACACTGCTTTTACAAGATCATTTCCTTGTCCAGACGCCCTGTCTTTGCAGGAGAAGAATGATTGATGTGAAGGCTGGAACATCCCACGATCAACACCAGGTATCAGGCAGACAGAAAGCTGTGACACTGCAGGGTAGGTGGTTATACAATTGTGGATGAAAGGGGGCTTGGGGCCACAGAGGTTGCATATGGGAAAGGGCTAGGCCAACCAAGATTTGTGTGGAAAGTGCAGAGCTTGGAGCAAGGGTACGGGTGGAGAGCTGACAAGCGACATCATCTATCCCTTTCCCTAGTTGCTGTTAGCATCCCCATGCAGCAACAAGAACTGCTGGCCTACACCTAAAGAATTCAGTTACCGGATATGTATATTTATGCCCTTTAGCTTTAAAAGTGAATTTGTTTTGCCTGACCTGCAGTATTACATATAGATATACGCCCATATTATTTAATGCACATCTGTGTAGAACAATTTATCAAAATAAACTACAGGCCCAGGAGTATGCTACATTTCCTGAGCCGGACACGTGTGTTTGTGGAAGGCTTCGGTATCAGATGACTAAAGACATCGATGAGTGTTCAAGCCTCAGACTTTGATCCCTCTTCTCTAGTCGGATCAATTGACAAAACATGCCAAGTAAAGATGATATTGCATTTTTGCAAAAATATATATGTGGGTCTTCTACACATGGAGTTCTGTGGAAATAGGTGGGCAAACATCAGAACTTATTTTTGTTGTTGTCAGACTTCATGATTGGATCACATCACCAACAGTGCACAGAGGATGGGGCACAAAGACATTTATGAGGAGAATCCTGCAGCTGTGTGCACCCTCAAAACTGCAACAGTTCTTTGTAAGATATCACTATGCGTTCTTTATCCAACAAGGATTTCCTCTTTGGAAGAGTCTGTCCACAGGCATCCATCGTGGGAACCATTGCTGGACTGAGGTGAGGAGTGCAGAGCACCCTTTGGGGTTCTTCACTCTAATACCCATAAAATGTGGGGCACATGGTAATTCCACTGAACCTCATCAAACATTTGAGTGTTACGTTCCACTCAACAGCAATATTTTCAATTATACACATTATCTATAGAAGGCATACTAGAACAGAACACATACTACCATAGTAATGGTTGGTCACAGTGCAGAGTGGACTTCACAAAATGGGAGCCTTCATGCATAGTGTAGACGCCAGCCAATAATGGTGAGTTAAAGGAGAAGGAAAGTGCGCAAAATCGCAGCCTTAATGCTGGGCACAGACTATGCACAAGCTGGGGGCCTTAGCGAGGGACAAAGAACCTCAAAACGGGTGTGGTCAGCTACACAAAACTGCCTGCCACAGGACAGGGTGTGTAACACCTGAGACAACAATTCCTCCAGATGGAACTGGATATTAGCCGAAAAGGGAGTGGGGACCCTTTGAAATTGTTGAGAGGCAATTTCTGGATAATAAAAAAAAAATGTAATTAGATTTTTAGTTGGCTAAATGAAAGCTCAGGTCTTTCTTAGTCTGAGAAACAAAACAGGTGGCTCTACACATATGTCCCTTCCTACTCTAGTGAATTTCAGGCACTAACCATGTAGGCAAGCCCTTCCCAACAGGAGCATCATGTACAGAGACTATGGGAACAACTGCTTCAACAACAAAAAACAGTAAAATCACAAAAGAATCGTATTAGATCAAGCTGAAGCACTCAAAAAAATAATCAGTAAAAGCACGGTCGTCACTAAGAGGCAGGAAATCGACAGGAGAGTCAACCAAAACGACCACAAAAACATCCGCTAATCAGGTTTGCGAAGTCTATATTGAATTAGACAACAGAGCAGAAAGCAATGGAATCCATGCCATTTGCCAAGTCTTTACAGCACTGGATCTGCAACTGCAGAGCAGGAGCGGCAGCGTAAACTAAGGGGGAAATGCTCACAAATAGTAATTCACTTTATACAGAATTTCCAAAATGGGTTTAATATATTTTGGAAATGCTGTGATAGCATGGGTTACTATCAGCCATCTCCATATTTGCTGCTCGAGAACATGGCTCCACCTTCATAGGTTCCCTAATACAGGTCTTCATGTGGGCTGTGCAGGGTCAGCCTCTAGGAATCTATAAAAAAATGTTATATATTGGTTCAGCCCACTCAAAGGTTTGTTAATACGTACAAAGAAAGCACATTAATCTAAATGTGAACCTTATGGAAACTGCCCACATTTCCTGGAATCCACGGCTTGGAGGACACCGCAGCTTGCTGTCCATCAGCCTATCCTGAGAGCCGCCTTCAGCCCCCACACATCCTTAGTCCACGGTACCCTGCTGTTTCTTAGCACCTTTATCCAGAGGTTCAGGGGCTCTAGGCGAAAAAGGCATGTATAATAGTTTAATTGAAACAATTTCGCCCAGAAAGTAGTGATTAATCTTTCTGGATCGAGCAATAAATGAATTATTTAAAGATTCTGCAGTACTTACTATTTTCAAGAAGCGCACACGTTCGCTTCCAACCAAATGTGTGTTTGGGAGAGATGATCTTATTATGTGTTTGCAAAATAACTACATTTGCCCAACAAACGCTAGAAGATCCACAGATCTACTGTTATAAGACCCAAATCAACTGACTTAATTAGAAGGCTAATTAATGTGATTGCACTTTCTATTTGATAACTGAACCACTTCAATAACAAATTGGTGTCAGTTCTTAAGTAAAGCGTGCTGCAATTATGTACATTAAAAAAAAAACCTTCAACAGAGGTAGTTGCCATGACTCTGCGGAGTACAGCCTTCCAAAACAAGTTGCACTTTTAAAGCAGACCAATCTACGCCCTAATCACCTCAAAGGAAAATGCAACATTAACAGCAACAACCAGCTCCCGCTTCAGCTTGAGGCGAATCTCCCTTGAACACAGTTAGCTTCAGGGCTCAAGGCAGGGAACACCACATTAGCCGAATTGCCCCACGTCAATCCTGGGGGAACATACAAAGTCCTTCGGCAACTGCTAGATGCCAAGATAGATCTGCTTAAAGTGCCACACTGAACCCGTATGGAAGGGTTACTGCTGAGCGCCACAGCGGATAAGGGGTGGGGGTGATGCGGTGGAGAGGCGCTCACTAATCAGTATAACGCAATCTAACAATCTCATTTAAAAGTCTCCAACATTCCACCATCAATTGTGGCTTAGCCCACTCATCTCTCACTCCCTCTACAAATGTTGTAGGTGCCCATCCATGGATGGAAGTGTACCTCCTTCCTAATTGTTTCTTTTAACGAGTCTTAGGGAGGGTTCTCCATCCTGGTATTTACTTTAACAGTCTTCTCTATTGAACTATTTGACTCACTGTCTGCTGAGAGAGTCATCCAACCATTTCAAATTTTTTGTCCTATCATGGATGTTACCCTGATACAGTGCTTTTTCATAACTGTACAACGGTTCGGTTAAGTCCTCGAGTTTCTTTTTTTTATAATTTTTTTATTGTTTCCAAGGCAGTTCCACAATTGTAAACATACAAAACTTCAAACAGAAAAACAAAACACAAATACTACGATGTACTCATATCATCAGAAAGGAAATTCATGAGGGCACACCAGATCAACATGCCTAAACGTTTCTTCCTTGTTCCTTTTAAAGCATATAAATGCAATTCAATTTCATACATACGATACAGCTTAGCTCTCCAGAATTCAAAAGTCGGGGGCTCGGGTGATAACCATTCAGTTGCAATACATAATCGAGCGACCGTCATTGCAAGAAATAGAAAATAGGCATGTTCTTTTAAGACCTGATGGCTATATATTTTTTGACATCTACCCAATATCATAAGTGACGGAGAAATCTTTAAAGGACAACCTAATACCAAGGATATAAATCTTTCAATTTCAGCAATAAGGTGCGACAGTTTTGTACAGTTATAAAAGATATGCAACATATCTGCTTCCTGTTCTCCACACCGAAAACATCTACCATCATATTTATCTCCCCAAGTCGCCATACGTTTAGGAGTATAGTATAACCTGAAAATAGTTTTATAAACTTGTGCCTTTAAATTAGCTGCCAAGCAAATTTCCTTTGCAAGACATAAAGATTTCCCTATGTCAATTTGAGGGTCTTCCAGTTGGCTAATCCAATACTGGTTATATTTTTGCATGTCGTCATTCCTGTATTCGTTTAAAATCGCATATAGTGGACCGATCCTTTTTTGAAGACGGATTCCCTCAATTAAATCATTAGGAAGAACCTCAATCTGATTTTTCAAGCAAAAATCGCGAAATTGAAGGTATTTAAAAAAAAACACATGTGAAAGCTGGTATTTATCCGATAATTCAGCATAAGTTATGAAAATAGCATTTTTATGATATAAATCCCCAATTTTTGAAATCCCTTTTCTAAGCCATATCTTAGCATTGTCATCCCAAAACACAGAAGGAAGTATTTTGTAAGCATCAAAAGGAGTGTAATATGTAATTTTACCTAATTTAATTATTTTCTTGACGCTTCTCCACACTTTAAATGCTGAAGCAAGTACCTTAAATCGTGTGTGTTTGTAATAGTTGCCCTCTAATTCTTTCAATAAACAGCCTTTCGCCTGTTCTCCTAAAAGTAAAAAGAAAATAGATGGGGTATCCGCCTCGTTTTTTGGAGGTTCCCCTGTCAATATATAGCCCATTTTTTGTAAAAAACAAATATAATAATAAGAAAGAAAATCAGGTAGACCACGGCCCCCTCTTTCTTCCGGTAATGTGAGCCATTTCATGGCTCGACGAGGTTTACCAGGAGCCCATACAAATTTCCCACAGAAATTTTGTAATTGTTGTATATATTTAGATGGAAATTCCAGAGGTATACTTCGAAATAGATACAGAATCTTGGCTAATATATTCATCTTGACTATATTCCCCCTTCCGATTATTGATAATTGAAGTCTACTCCATTTATCTAGTGAAAGTTTAATTTGAGCAATAATCGTTTCCCAGTTACTTTCAACAATCTCATGCATTTGGGTTTTAATCTGAATACCTAGGTAGGTTACTTCGTTTGTAACACGAGAATCACTAAATTGTATGTTCTTTGTGCAGAGAATTTGAGTTTTTTCAGCATTTAGTTTATACCCAGACATAATCCCAAAATTTTTGGCTAACGATTCGATCTCCGCCATAGCCTCCCTAGGATCAGTAGTGACTATGGCAATATCATCTGCATATGCAAATACTGTATATAAAATGCCAGCAACTGAAAAAGGTTTAATGCATGGAGAATTCTGTAAACTTATGATAAAAGGATGAATATATAAAGCAAAAAGTAAAGGGGAACAAGGACACCCGTGTCTTGTTCCTCTGGTGATATTGATCTTTTCTGACTTTAGACCCATGGCTGCGATTCTGGCAATTGGTGCATTGTATAATACCTGAATTGCCGTTAAAAAAGCGCTTCCAAAACCCATCCGTCTCATCACTTCCCACAAATAAACCCATTCTACACGATCAAAAGCCTTTTCAGCATCAAGAAGTATCAAGGCTAAGTCTCTCTTTTTAACATCTGCATAATCAAATAAAGTAATGACTTTATTGATATGGGAAACCGTTCCTCTTTTTGGTATAAAACCATGCTGATTTATGGTGACTAACGAAGATATAACTTTAGACATACGATTGGCAACCATTTTGGAATATAGCTTGCTGTCGCAGTTAAGTAAAGATATTGGACGATATGATCCAGGTAGTTCAGGAGGTTTCCCTTTTTTACTAAAGATGACTATGGAGGCATCGTTCCAAGTAGCGGGTGCTGTTCCCAATTGTGCCATCCTGAATGTTGCTAACAAAACATTCTTTAGTGGCTCAAAGAAACATTTATAGACTTCCCCAGGGATAAAGT
The DNA here is from genome assembly GCF_964204655.1 of Triturus cristatus. Lineage (NCBI taxonomy): Eukaryota > Metazoa > Chordata > Amphibia > Caudata > Salamandridae > Triturus > Triturus cristatus. The sequence goes on along the minus strand of NC_140592.1, from coordinate 339,504,775 downwards.
CAGGGCCAGCTGCCTTCCCATTAGGTATTTGACTAACTGCCTCCTCTAGTTCCTCCATGGTAAAGGGGCTATCTAAAATATCTGCTTCTACCTTATTTAATTGGTTTATAACGGCAGCATCAGGAATCTGAGCCATGGTAAAATTTGATTGCCGAGTATACAGTTCCGAATAAAATTGTTGGAATACTTCTAAAATTTCCGAAGGGGCTTCCCGAATTATCCCGAATTGATCCCGTACTCTTGAAATCACCCGAGAAGTGGACTTCATTTTTAGTCTCAAAGCTAAAGAGCGGCCTATAGATTCCCCATATTCATAAATATGTCTTCTATTTGCCAAATATTTACGCGCTATCTCTTCGGCCCATACTCCTGTGATGGTCGCCCTACATCGTGCAATTTTTTCTTCCATAAGCAATATCTGATTTAAGTTATCCTTTTTAGTCAAGGCTTTAGCAAGACCTACTTCCGCTGCCTCTAATTGCAGATAGAACCCCCTCATTTGTAATCGTAATTTATTTTGATGATATAATCCAAATTTTGTCGTTTCTCCTCTAAAACAGGCCTTGAATGTATCCCAAACTGTTACAATATTGGCCGAACCTAAATTAATACTAAAGAATTCTGTCATCTATTCGGTTATATAATTTCTATATTGTGTATCAAGACAGAGCTTCCTATCAAATGAAAAACTTTTTGAAATATTTATCTCCGCCAGGATTGAACAGTCAATCATAAGAGGAGAATGATCCGAAGTAACTCTAGGAAAAGTCTGTATCCTTGTCTGTGTGTGAATGGTTGAAGATATAAAAAAATAATCTAATCGGACAAGTTTCTTATGGGGTGCAGAATAATACGTGTACCCTGGAAGTAAGGGATATTTTTTACTCCAAATGTCCACTAAGCCATGATCCTCGACTAAATTGTATAAAGCTTTGAAAACGCGTGGTTTTCGTCCCTGATAGTATGCTAGACCTTTCGTTAGTTCTGTGGTGTTTAAGTTAATATTCAAATCTCCACATAAGATTAGTGGTGCTCTCCAATTAGCTAACTCAATATTTAATGATTCTAAAACTTCAGGCTCGTCCATATTAGAACCATATATGGAGCAGATTGTAAAGATCCGACCCCGCACTATAAGCTCAGCGATTACCCATCTACCCCATTTATCAGCTAGTTTGCGACCCACTGTGCAGTATCCAGGTTTAGATAAAATCATAACCCCTCTGATATTATTGGCTTGTTGAGAAGCTACATTCAACGTATAGCCTAAATCAGTTATTAGAAACCTATTATCCCAAGAGAGATGTGTTTCCTGTAAACAGAGAATATGAGGTTGAATAAAGCGAACTTCTGCTGCTATTTGCCGTCTTTTATTGCTGGAGTTAAGCCCGGATACATTAAAAGAACAGATTTTTATACTACGAGACATTACGAATAATTCTCAAAATTGATATGGGAATCAATCTCCACAATACAATATTATTCCAATCAAACTGAGGATTATACAGACATAGGTTCTTCACATAGATACATCGTTCAAAATTATCCATTTCAAAACTGTCATTTGGAACCGCCAAGGAATTTTTTTCCCCCCTTATTCGCCCCTCACCCCCACCATCTACCCCTGTCCCCCCCCCCTCTTCCCTTCCCCAACCCCAGCCCCAGTGACCCCTCCCCCCTCCCTTAATCGAGGCTTTAGGACGCAGTCCTGAGGATGGGAGTGAGCGTCAGCCCCTCTGTCAACCCCGACAGCTCTATCTACTTTATTGCTAAAGAAAAAAAAAACAAGTCTTGGGGGAAAACCCCTACCTGCTATGTGTCCCCAAAATCTTATCTAATCTGGTCTTTACTCTCGTTCCTAGTCAAAGGCTAACCCCCCGAAACATAACTAAACATAACTAGGCATAATATGTGTCGGAATGTTTCTCGTCAGAAAAGAGTTCATTTTTTAAGGGTTCTTCAGAGAGTGTAAATACTCTTTTGCTAAAGCGACATTAGTAAAAAATCTTGATTTTTCTTTATAAGTCACTTTGAGTTTTGCAGGGTTCATGATGTAGGCCTGCGCACCCTCTTTTTTAAACAAATCCACCAATTGTCGCAATTGCCAACGAGTATCCATTGTGTATTTTGAGTAATCTGGTACCGCAAAAAAAGTATACCCATCTGCCATAGATTTGCTGTTTAATCGAGTTTGCTGGTAAACATCTTCTCTGGCTCGAAAGCTATTGAAGGCGACAAGGATCGGACTCGGTCTGGATCTTATGCTTTGCCCGGAGCGAGGCTGAACATTAAAAGGGAATCTGTGAGCCCTTTCAATTTCTCGGTCCCAGTCCCATTTATTTAAGCCAGGAAAAGCTTTCTGAAAGAGATCCACAACAAACTTCCGTGGATCTTGCCCTTCGTCGCCTTCAGAAATCTGCATTACCCTTAGGTTATTGCGACGAGATCGGTTTTCCAAGTCGGCCATTCGCCAAAGCACATCATCTCTGTTGCTACTCAAGATCTCAGTGTTTTTTTTTTGCTCAGACATATCATCCTCAATATTGGATATTCGTGTTTCGACTTCTGTAAATCGTTCTCCGAAATCGGATTGTGCTTTCACAAGCCGCCTAATCGAGCCCTGTAGCTTCCGACAGGAGTTTTGTATCTTCTGACTATCAAGTGCGGTCTTGTCCATGTGACTCAGAATGGTTTGATAAATTGTGGTGAGAGTAATGTCCGCTATTGGGCTTTCTTGAGAATCTGCAGTGCCAATAGCTAAAGGTGTATCACGGCCTCTTACTGTGATGGGGGTATCCTCTTCCCCAAGCTCCCCGCTAGCGCTCACCTCATCTTCAAAGGACTCACGTTCCCCCTCAATAGACATCTGTCTCGTATATTGTGTAACCAAATCCTCACATGAGGATGCCGAGTTCTCTGAGACGGAATAGAAGTCTCCGGATTCAGCCTCTGGTGGCAAAAGCCTTACAGGCTCTTCAGAGATTAGATTATCAGTAACAATTAAGACTTCGGAGGGCGATACGCATCTCGATTCTTTATCTCCAATTTCGTTACTACCCGCCGCTTTTAATACGTTATCATCTCCCGCTTCTTTCAGAACTTCGTCTGCGGCGGAAACATCAAACTGAGATGTAGAACAGCTATTAACCGATAAAAGCTCGTTAGTAGACATCCCTTGGCGTTTTTGCTCGGTGTTGGAAAACAGTGTCATAATTGTTTGTTTGACTTTCCCTGAAGGCGGATGAACGATGGAGTCTCTCTCACCTTTTTTCGTTGCGGGGATAGAAGTCTTCAATTCCTGTCCACGACCCTTTCGGGCTTGTTTTGGAGCCATTTCACCTTTCCTCGGCAAATCCGTCTCTGTACTAGCGAAGTACTCGCCGCGAAGCCAAGCCGGTACACCTGTGCTGGTCACCGCCCACCACGCTCTTCGCAACCTCCACAGCGCGGCTACAGCGGTGACCGCCTCCAGCATCAATACTTAAGAAGAGATCGGCGTTTTACAAGATCCTCAGCATACCCGTGAGTCAGGATTCGGGAGGTAATAAAGCAGTAATTTGTCTTAAGCCGTTTTCTCAAAGGAAAGATAAATAGTCCGCTCTCATAGACCGCCGGTGGCACACAGCATACTATTGTAGAGCCGCGGGACAGAGGAGAGTCAGCTCACACAGCCGGCACGAAAGCTCGCGCAGACGCCATCTTGCCTCCTAAGTCCTCGAGTTTCGTCACTAATATGCAGACCTAATTAGCAGTGGAGCTGAATGACTTCAAGAAAATAATTTCTATTTTGATAAATTAGTCTTTTCCCCCTAGAAATACTCCACTATTGTAGAACGTTTAGAAAGGAATATGCTACTTACCAGTATGCATCTGTTCTTGGCATGTAGAGCTGCAGATCTACACACTTTTGCATAGATCGCCATCTGGTATTGGGCCCGGATGTTTGCAGTTTGGTTTTCCTCTTGGAAAGTCTTTGGAAGTCACAAGGTCGGGGACTCCTCCTTTGGATCGTATTGCGCATGGGCTTCGGCTCCATCCTCAGATTGTTTTTCGCCAGCAGGGAAAGATGGAGCGTAGTAATAACAGTGAAGAAACCCATGTGTGTTGTATCTAAATAAGATAGACTGGAACAGATACAGGAAGCTGGGGAGGCGGGTGGGCGTGTGTAGATCTGCAGCTCTACATGCCAAGAACAGATGCATACTGGTAAGTAGCATATTCCGTTCGAGGCATACGAGCTGCAGATTACACACTTTTGCATAGACTATATAGCAGTTCCCAACCTTAGCGGCGACCACCGGTATCTGTTGCAGTTGTTTGAAATAGTGTTTTTAGTACAGTCTGGCCCACACTAGCTTGTTGCTTGGTTTGCACATCTACACAGTAGTGTTTAGTGAAAGTGTGCGGTGTTGACCATGTAGCTGCCTTGCAGATATCATCTAATGGGATGTTCCCTAGAAAAGCCATAGAAGCCCCTATCTTTCGTGTAGAATGGGCTTTAGGGGGAACGGATAGCGTTCGTTTTGCTTTGTGGTAGCAAATCTGGATGCATTTTACAATCCACCTAGCTATCCCTGATTTGAGATGGGGTTGCCCTTGTGTGGTGGAGAGAAAGAGACAAACAGTTGTTTGGTCTTTCTGAAAGGTTGTGTTGTTTGGATATAGTAAAGTAAGACTCGTTTGACATCTAGCGTGTGTAGAGCCCTTTCTGCAACAGTTTGAGGTTGCGAGAAAAATACCTGTAATTCTACGGATTGGTTTAGGTGAAAAGGGGAAATGACTTTAGGTAGGAATTTTGGGTTGGTACGGAGAACAACCTTGTTCTGGTGCATTTGAAGAAAAGGTTCTTGTATGGTAAGTGCTTGTATCTCACTGACCCTTCTAAGGGAAGTGATGGCTACAAGAAAAGCTGTTTTCCATGTGAGAAATTGCAGTTCGCATTTATGCAAAGGTTCGAAGGGCGGCCCCATTAGCCTTGTGAGAACGACATTTAAGTTCCACACCGGTGAGGGTGGTACTCTGGGGGGAATTATTCTTTTTAGGCCTTCCATGAAGGCTTTAATGGCAGGTACTCTGAAAAGTGATAGGTGCTGCCTGTTTTGTAGGTAAGCTGCAATTGCTGCGAGGTGTAGCCGAATGGAGGTATATGCTAGATTACACTTTTGTAGGTGGAGTAAGTAGCATATGATGTGTTGTATAGACACGTCTAGAGGATGGATTGTGTTGTTATGGCAATAAACGACAAATCTTTTCCACTTGGCAGCGTAGCAGGCTCTAGTGGTAGGGCGTCTAGCTTCTCTGATGACGTTCATACAGTCAGGGGGAAGGTTTAGGTATCCGTATTCTAAGATTTCAGGAGCCAGATCGCAAGGTTGAGCTGAGCTGGGTCCGGGTGCCTGATCTCTCCATGGTTCTGGGTTAGGAGGCATGGTGAGAGGTGTAGCTTTTGGTGTGGTACTACCGAGAGTTCCAGCAGCGTGGTGTACCACGGTTGTCTGGCCCATGTTGGAGCTACTAGGATCAGCGTGAGGGAATGCTGTTGTAGCTTTCGCACCACTAATGGAATTAGTGGGAGAGGTGGAAAAGCGTACGCAAATTTGCCTGACCAGTTCATCCATATCGCATTTCCTTTGGACAATGGGTGTGGGTATCTGGCGGCGAAGCTTGGGCATTTTTTGTTTTCGTGGGTGGCGAATAGGTCTATTTGTGGATGCCCCCACGTTTCAAAGAACGGGTGAAGAACCTGCGGGTGAAGTTCCCACTCGTGGATCTGCTGCGTCTGTCTGCTGAGCAGATCTGCCATGGTGTTCTGGACTCCTCGGACATGTTGGGCTAGGAGAAAGATTTTGTGTGGAATTGCCCATCTCCATATGGTCTGTGCTAGTTGAGAGAGCTGTGGAGAGTGTGTGCCGCCTTGTTTCTGAATGCAATACATGGCCGTCATGTTGTCTGTGCGAATGAGGACTGCCTTGCCTAAAATGTGTGCCTGAAAGGATTTTAGGGCTAGAGAGATTGCTAGTAACTCCAGATGGTTGATATGGAGTAACTTTTGTTGCGGCGTCTATGTGCCCTGCACTGTGAGGTGTAATAGATGAGCTCCCCAGCCGGAGAGCGATGCGTCTGTTAGTATTATTTGTGGAACCGGGTCCAGGAACGGTCGACCTTTTGAAAGGTTTGTGGTGTTCCACCACTGCAGAGAGCGATGGGTGCGACCGTCTACCAACACCAGATCTGTCAGTTGCCCCTGGGCCTGGTTCCATTGGCGTGCTAAGCACTCTTGGAGTGGACGCATCTGGAGTCTTGCGTGGGGTACTATGAAAATGCAAGAGGCCATCATCCCTATCAGTTGCATAAACACTCTTGCTGGAAGGGAGTGTTGAAGTATGAATCTTTGTCGCAAAGCCTGAATGCTTGCAATCCTGGCCGGATTGGGGTAGGCTATGGCTTTTGAGGTGTCTATGGTGGCACCGAGGTATTGTTTTTTGTAGGATGGTGTTAGTTGGGACTTTTGGTGGTTCACCGTGAAGCCTAGTTGGTGAAGTAGTTGGATTGTAGCGGCGGTGTGGTGTACACATTGGTTGTATGACGTGGCTTTTATCAGCCAGTCGTCCAAGTATGGGAAGACGTGAATGTGCTGTCTTCTGAGGTGTGCCGCCACTACCGCCAGGCACTTGGTGAATACCCGTGGTGCTGTTGTGACTCCGAATGGGAGCACCTTGAACTGGTAGTGTTGCCCGTCCACTACAAATCTTAGGTACTTTCTGTGAGCGTGGTGTACTGGAATGTGAAAGTATGCGTCTTTCAAGTCCAGTGTGGTGAGGAAGTCGTTCTGGGAGAGGAGCGGAAGCACCTGCTGAAGCGTTACCATGTGAAAATGGTCTGAATGTATGCATGTGTTTAGGGGCCGGAGATCTAGAATAGTCGTAGAGTCTCGTCCCTTTTTGGTATTAGAAAATATAGGGAGTAGACCCCTACATTTTGCTGATTGACGGGAACTTGTTCTATTGCATGCTTTTTGTAGGAGGGAGATTACTTCCTGTTTTAGTAATGTGGAATGTTCTTGTGACATGGGGCATTGCCTGGGTGGAATATTTGGGGGGGGTAGATGTTAATTCCAGGCAGTATCCTGACCGAATAATTTGGGTCACCCATTTGTCTGAGGTGATGGTCTCCCAGACATGAAGGACATTTTGTAGTCTGCCCCCGACCGGAGTGGAATGGTCTGGAGGGAGCGGGGGGGAAGTCATTGGGTAGGCGGTGTGGCAGAGCGGGCGGTATTTGTTTTGCCTCTGCCTTTATTATTATTTCCCCTGTAGCCGCCTCTTTGATAACCCCTTGTGAAGGTGGACGGAGTGGGGGATTTGTAGGAAGTGGACGCGCTATCCGAGCTGTAGCCTCTAGATGTACTCCGAAAGGAAGAGCGGCGAAAGGAGCGCCTAGGAGGGTGTGACTGCAGGGCTCCCATGGACTTCGCTGTATCAGTGTCCTTAATTTTTTCGAGGGCCTCATCTACCTTTGGGCCAAATAGGTGTTCTTGGACAAAGAGATGATTCAGGATGGAGGCTTGCACCTCTGGTTTGAAACCTGATATTCTTAGCCAAGCATGGCGACGGAGGAGGACGCTAGTATTAATGGCCCTGGAGGCTGTGTCTGCTGCATCTAAGGCACAGCGTATAGAGGTAATAGTTATTGTCTTACCCGCTTGAATTAATTCATTGGCCCTAGTTTTGTATCTTTCATGGAGGTGGTGCATTATGGTTTCTAATTCATCATAATGTAACCTATCGTATCTGGCCAATAGCGCTTGGGTGTTGGCAATACGCCATATATTGGCTGCCTGTGACGCAGTGCACTTTCCTGACGCGTCCAGTAGCTTTGACTCTTTGTCAGGTGGTGGTGCTTCGCTTGACGCCTGGGAATTTGACCTTTTTCGTGCAGTGGAGACCACTAGGGAATCTAGTGGCGCTGGCCCTTTGATATAGGCAGGATCTGTGGGGGCAGCTTTGTACTTTTTCTCTATGCGTGGGTTAATGACCCTGGCCCTGACTGGGTCCTTAAAAACCTCTGGCGCATGTTTTACCACCCCTTGAGCATAGGTATTATGGAGGTAGACCTATGTGCAGTATCAAAAGTGTCGAGGAGGAAATCCTCCTCCACTGGGTCAGTATGTAACTCTACCCCGTGATAATGTGCCACACTTTGTAGTAGGTGGTGGAAACCTAATGAGTCTTCCGGTGGAGATGGCCTGGAAGGGTAAAGGTCATCTTGTGGGACGTCTGGAATATCTGGGTTATTGTAGTTGTCCCATGGGTCTGGGGATCCTGTAGGGGTGGGGTCTTGGGGCACATCCCCTGGATCGTGATATGGGTCCCCCTGATCATCATCGTCTGGAGACAAGGTCGGAGAGCGATGAGGTGGGGGTGGAGAAGGCGGAGGGGGCGGAGGTGGAGAGGGTGGAGGAGGTGGGGAAGGTATTCTGAAAGGGGAGGTAGCAGAGTCCTTCCTCTTTGGAGGTGGAGGTGGAGCCGGTTTGTCCAAATGTCTCTTTTTTGAAGAGAGTGCCAAATGTCCACTTTTTGGATCCTTGGTGAGAGTTTTTTGTAAGGGATCTGGTGTAAATAGTTCCTGTGACAATGTTTGGTCCGTCGGCGCCGAAGTCTTCAGGGCAGATGACTTTTTAGGCTTGTCCGTGCCAGTTTGCTTAGCACTGGGCTTGGGAATCTCCGATTTCTTGGTCGGCGCCGAGGTGGGCTTCGGCGTGGAAGTGTCGGTGCCGAGGGCCTTATCGGGTTTGGTCGGTACCGAAGATGGCGTCGGTACGGAAGTGCTGGGTTTCGACCCCGAGGACTTCGGTGCGGAGCTCGGTGTCGAAGTAGAGGCCGGTTTCTTTTTCGGTGCCGAAGAGTGTTTCTCGGCACCGCTGGCAGGCTGGCTCGAGCCTGATCCGCCGGAAGGCTTATTTGGCTTCTTCACGGGGCCTGAAGGCGGGGTGTGTGAAGCAGTGTCTCTGGTCTTGCCTAGTCCCCGAGGCGTAGGCGTGACCAAAGCCTTTTTGGGTGTCGGCGCAGGTGTGGGGGGGGGTATATTACTCACGACCCTCTGCGCCGGAGTGATGTCCTCCACATCTGAGTCGTCGGCTTGGGAAGCACTGACGAGGTCCTCTTCGATGCGCTGCTGCCCCGGATCTTCGATGTCGTCTCCGACGATGTCGACTGGAACGGAGGTCGAGGAGTGTGCCATGTTTCGTCTGGCTCTTCGGTCCCGAATAGTCTTTTTCGATCTGAAAGATTTACAGGCCGGACAGTCTCGAGCCTCGTGTTCAGGGGAGAGGCAGAGGTTGCACACCTCATGAAGATCGGTGTGGGGGAATTTGGACCCACATCGAGGCCACATCTTGAATGGAGTTCTTTCCATCAGCCGGGACCGGAGCTTGGGTAGGCCCGAAGGCCGCCGTCGACGACTGGAACTGAAGATTTGTCGATGAGAAGGTGCGTTGATTGAGGAGATCGCGATGGAAACAATACCGCGATGTGAGGTGAGGATTCCGCTTCGATCGTCGAACTGGAAATGTTCGTAACCGGAGCGCGAAGATTACATCCGAGCCCAATGTCGGGGAAAAAACAAACAATCTGAGGATGGAGCCGAAGCCCATGCGCAATACGATCCAAAGGAGGAGTCACCGACCTCGTGACTTCCAAAGACTTTCCAAGAGGAAAAACAAACTGCAAACATCCGGGCCCAACACCAGATGGCGATCTATGCAAAAGTGTGTAATCTGCAGCTCATATGCCTTGAACGTACAATTTCCAAAGCCAAGGATTCACAATTAAGAATGTGTAGATACACAAGCTAATAGCCTTCTATACTTGAGTAGAAGTTAAAATTTACACAAAGAGGGGGAAGTACAACAATAGTAACACAAATGCTCATTTAGGTAAATCAAAATCAATGGGGGGGGGGGGGGGGGGGGACTTCTAAAGACTTATCAGAAAAATGCTATCCCTTCTGGGTGAATGAGTGATACATTTATAAAGCACAACTATTGCTGAGGAGTCTTGGCGCTGAGCTGTAATGAGAGTGGTAACTGGTATGTAGTGAGCAGGATTAGGTTGCTTTAGTTGGAAACAGCCAGGGTTTGATCAGTCTCCTGAACTGAACTCTGTTAGGTTGTATCCTGATTGAGATCGGCATTGTGTTCCAAAGTTTGGCTGCCCCGTAGATGAGGGTTCTTCCCCCACATCTAGCTCTACAGATTTTTGGGACCTGGACTAGTCCTTTATCGGCCGACCTGAGTTCACGACGCAGGATATGCCAGCGAATAAGTTGCTGAAGGTCCAGAGACCCTCCTCCATACAGTGCCTTATGCACAAAGCAAAGCGCTTTGAATTTGATGCGCTTCTGGACCGGGAGCCAGTGGAGCTCCTTTAGACTGTTGGAAATGGTCTGTATTTTGGGATGTCTAGAAGCAGCCAAGCCACAAAAGTTTTGCAAGGCTTGAAGCTTCAACATTTGATCTTTGTCAATGCCTAAAAATAGCACATTGCAATAATCGATTCTGGAAAGGATCAGTGCTACTAACACTGTTTTGCGAAGGCCTTGAAGAATGAAGGGTAAGACTTTACGCAAAACCTTTACGAGGAAAAAACTTGAGGCGGTCAGGGAATTACACTGGCCAGCAAAGTTTAGTTGATCATCGAACAAAATTCCTAGGTTTCTCGTCTTCCTCGTGGCTTCAGGGCACCGCCCGGCATTCGCTGGCCACCATGAGTGACTCCAAATGGATGGGCCTTTTCCGAATTCTACCACGTCCGTTTTTTCGGTATTCAGTTTAAGGAAATTGGAATGCATCCATTCAATGATGTGTTTCATACAATTGTGGAACCTTTTCGCCACGGTTTCCACATTTGAGGAAATAGACATCACTATCTAGATCCAGTAAGATGAGGATGGCTCTCCCCACACCATCAACTTGTTTGCGGATCTCCTCAGTGGCTGACTCCGTAGAGTGACATGATCTAAAATTGTGTTGCGCGGAATTAAGGAGATTGTTGGATTCTAGGTAGCTGGTTAGCTGCTGATTGATAGATTTTTCAAAGATTTTTGCAGCCACTGGTAAACAGGTTATGGGTCGGTAGTTTTTTGCTTCAGTCAGCTCTAAGGAGGGTTTCTTCAATATAGGTCATATGGATGCTTTCTTCCATGAAGAGGGAAAGGAGCTGGACAAACAGACATTATTTATGAGAGGGGTCAGGTATGTGCTTACTCTATCTGCAACCATATGGATAATGTGAGGGGGACAGAGATCCGCAGGGGAGCCTGATTTAGTTCGAGGCGAGAAAACTGATAATCGACAGGGGGAGGGGTCATCCAAGGTGGTACCCTCTATTCCCATCCTGCAATCTGTATTAGAGGTATTTACCGCAAGCTCATTGTAGATCGTTTGGACTTTATCCTGAAAGAAGTTAGCCAACATCTTACAGATTGCTTGATCTGGAGTAAATGTATTAGTTCGCTGCAGTTTGGAGAGAGTGGTAATGATTTTGAATAATTCTCTTGACGAGCTTTTAGCGGCCTCTATTTTGGTGGTAAAATATTTTTTGGGACGTGAATAATTGCTTCTTTATATTCCGCTAAAGCTAGCTTATAGTCCAATTTACCTCGCTCACTGTAATCCACTCTCCAGGCACGCTCTAGGCGCCTACATTTACATTTAATATTTTTAAGTTCTTTGCAATACCATGGTGCCGAAGGTTGAGCTCTTTGTTGATTACTGGTCGTTTCTGGGGCCAGACAAATTACTGCAGATCTAATCCAATTGTCAAAATTGTCTGCAGCCTTATTATCTAGGGCTGGGCTAGGAATGCCAATATCAAGAGCTTCCTCCAGGTTAGTTTTGTTAATTTTTTGCCAAGGTTGAGACTTAACCTCTGTTCTGCCACTCGACATCATTTTTCTTTCCGGACAGAGGAGTGTGAATAACACGGCGTTATGGTCTGTCCATGTAAGTGGCAGAATTTTGTCTAACCCAATAAGGGGGTTATTCGGGAAGATGCCATCCAGTGTATGCCCGGCATCTTGAGTGGGTCCAGTGACTATCTGGGTCAAACCAAGACTTCTGAAAGGTTTGCTGGTTACAGAAGCGGGCAACACCTTGAATTACTTAAACATCCTTCACCAGGTAAATCAGGGGATGAGCTTGGCGGAGGAGGCTGCTGACTCCAAAAGAGACTCAGTAGAGAATTTACAGGAGATACAGGGTAGGTTTTTGAATGACAATGAAAAGCAGTAAACGATAAGCGTGGCTCTCCCTGTTACCCCGCAGAAGTATTGCTTTACTGTTTCTAAAATTGAAACAGACTATTTACATTAAGTGAGTCATGCACTCTTGGTAGATGCATAGATAAATGTCTTGCAGCAGGGGTATAAACTCTCAATGCAGAAGCAGCACACTAAAACACTTAATGGTAGCGCCAGGGGTTTTACTATGATTTTGTGACCAAGTGAATACACAAAGGGTCTTCCACTAATTTTATGATACGAGACAATGTTCCTAATAAAGAATGAGGCTCAGGTCTGTGAAAAGTAGTAGGATCCCAAAAAACCAGAATTAGTGGGAGTGTGGGATTTTGAGAAAATAGAACAAAACTGTAAAGGAACTTACAAAGAATTAAGGCAGACTAGAAGATTAAAAAGAAAGACAAAATTCTCTGGTAGGTTTAGAAAAGGAAGAGTCCTTGGCAACCACCGGTTGGCCCCCTTTCTGTCCCTTTCATTACACAGGTTTGACTGACCATGTTTGCCTCACAGTCTTATTAAAGATGGCGAAAATTAAGCCTTCCTATATAGAAGAAGAGAGCATGCATTGCAATTCCATGATTTGATCTGTAAAATGTATAATCTGCTTCCCATAGATTGGAGCGACAGGGATGAATATACCTTTCGACATTAGGCTGCATCGCTGGCTAGTGCCCTCTTCTTCCCTGGCATCTGCTAGTTACTTTCACAGCTACCAGTCCTAATTTCATCTTTTAATGCAATTTTTCAGAATCTTACATCCAGAAGGTGGTTTGGTCCCAACTCACTAGGATTCTTTTGTCCTTTCCAGGAAAGGAAAAGGCTTGATAGTGCCCAATGTGTGGTCTTCCTGAATCGACATTGTACAAAGAGTCAAACGTGTCATTTTCCGTGCCTTTGATGATGTGCACACAGTTGTAAATGCCATTTTGAAAGTTTGCATTTTTCCCCCAAAGTGCTTGCACCCCGAGAAAACCAAGACAAGACTTCCACCCCTTGGAACACCACATATAAATCAAAAAGCTTTTTAAAGATACCCAGGACCAAGTGAACTCAGGAACCAAAATACCTTGGGCTAACCACCCAAGCATCTATCTTGATTGTGCTCCTCTTTATTCCAATTTTTGGCTTGGCCGTCTTTCTACGTCATTGGCATAATATTGTGCCCAACTGTCTTGAATGAACCCTCTCAATTCTCTGTCCAGAAGTCTTACTAGACAAGCAATTGTGAAGGCAAAGTTTGGGAAATATAATAAGTTATTCAGTGGCTTGCCTCAATCATGGGTCGACACAGCTCTGTAGACAGAAAACCTGTGGTCACTTGGCAGGTAACTCATTACTGCTTGCTCTCTTTTTCCTGCATGCTTTTTAGTGAGCACAAAATTACTTTTAATGTCTTATTCCAAGACACACGAGGCTATCCAGGATCCATTTTACCTCAGGTCGTGTTTCATTACATTTGGCGAATACATTCGTTAATGTCTCCCGTTGAAGCCCTGTCACCACCATCAGCTTATCTGTAGTTGGTAAGAGCTTTTCCACATTTTTACAAACCACCTTATAAAATAATCACTGCTCCATCAGTTGCAAGAAATTAACGTGATCAAACCAACGCTTGAATGAGTTTCGAATACTCTCGATCTTAAAGAAATGAAGTAACCTTTGTTTACTAGACTACAACCAGAGCAAAACAGGAGGCCAAAGGGATGCAACTTGTATAGTACTGCTCTTCCCTTCAAGCCTACTTTGCAAGTAACAAGAGTTGTAACAAGACCCAGGTCTCAGTACAATAAAACTTAAAGTAAGCAGAAAGAGAAGGGAAGGGGAAGAGAGTAGGAAGTGACCAAGTAAGAAACCTCTCGGTCACTAGTATAGGTTGTGATTTATCTGCAAATCAAAAGCACAAACATTGTGGGATGCATGCCCTCTACTCATTTTTTTGTACTGTACTGTAACAAATGGTTTCACAGTTCGCATTGGCAATGCTAAATGTATTGTGAAGGATGTTGTTTCGAGGCTGTATACCTGATGCAAATCAATCCCGTATTAATGGTTTAGTCAGTAATTTTGGTAATTGTGCTACGTTCAATTTTATTTTTTAAATGGTTAGATCCGTGTCTAAAGGTTGGTGTATGAGAATGGTTGCCTGGTTCTCCAAAGAACATGGTTTATTTTGTTGTTATGAAATTATTTGCGTCTGAGAGCGCCCTCGTTCCTTCGTGCCTGGTGGCGTTGTATTCCTGAAGTTGGTTTTGGTCATCTCCCCCGCCATGGTCCTGAGGGTCGCGGAATCGGAAGATCAGTTGTCTTTCTCTTTCTTTATACCAATTTCCATCGCTGTTGATAACTTTGACTGTGGCTCCTAATTTTTTACATATATATCCTGTATGATAATGAAGTTGTGTGATGGATATTTAAACTGCTGGAATGTTCCTTTCCTTTTGTACTCGTCATAGCGGACACTATAAGTCACAAGTCGCGGGAATGCCCAGTAATAACCGAATATTAATATACAGGTGTCAGCTGACAGTTAAGAAAAAATTTAAAAATGGCAAAATAATACAAGAGTAATATGTAGTTAGTATTTTCAATTACTATGAGATACAGTCCTCAGCCCTGGGCAAACCCTGAAAACTACAAAGGCCATTAAACCATACAATCATTCCATCTCCGGGCCTTTAAACGCAAGGTCTTGATACTAAAAACGCTCCGCGGTCTAAGCAGATCGTGTTAAATAAGGTTTCTAAGCGTTTGCCCTGAGAGGTCCAATCCAAGCTTTGGGCTATGAGCGGACCAATAGGAGTGAGAAATAATGTTAGGTAGTTCCGGGTATTAAATTCACCTACTGAGAGTCCTGACTTCTAATTCCCCGTTTGGTCTTCTTTAACTTTCTTGTTGACCTACACTCCACTCTCTGCTTTGCAAGTAGGACTGTCGCCTCCACTGTGCTGGTTTCTCCAGATGTCTCCAGAAATTCTTGGAGCACAGGCTTCGAGGGGGTTCTCACCTCCCTTATGAGCTCCCAAAATCCAGCGGGCCCCGAAGCCTGCGAGTTCTCTAAAGCGCTGACCCCCAACTCCCTCCAAAAATACCCTCCACTACCTGAGGGGGTTTTGGATCAGCAGTGGCCGTACGCAGAAGCTATTGAGAGCCAGAGTTTCAATGTCTCTTTTAGGAGGCAGTAGAGAGGCTCTGGAAGCACGGACCCAGACAGTGCAAAAACACGGAGCCCCTCAGCCCACCAAGTTGGGGCCGCTGGGAGTAGAATTGGAGGACACACAAGTTGATCGGACAAGCGGGTGGGCACGAGCACGGTCAAAGCGTCAGTCTGACGGTGTAGGAATGTAGCTCTCCTCACTACCATGTTTACGCTTTTGATGCACTCTTTACTAGGAAACAGTACATTTTCGATTTCAGTTGTTTGACCCATCTCTATGTGTGACAGTACAGACAGAAGAAGCAAAGGAGGCAATGCTTGGAAGGGAGGTCTTAAGCTCACTTTGACTCAAATATGAGCAGGTGGGATATCTAGCCAAGTAGGTTTGTGGCAAAATAAGCAGACTCTGAAATCAAGTTGGAAAAGTACTCACATTTAGGCCCATACTAGAATAACCTACATTAAGTAGGCATGCACAGCACAAGCGCAAAGTCACATTGAGAAAGGAGGGGCAGAATCTCACCTCTGTCAGACATCTATTTCCAAGTCCAAATTGAGATGGAGACAGGAGGATAGTGGAAAAAGAATCGGTCATGCGGCCATCTGCACAGATTGATTAAATCACACTCCGCTTTCTGCCTCAGGGTAGCAGATTTCCCAGTAAGATAGCAATGAGAAGGAAGCTCACTTGGGAGGAAATTTATTTTATGGATCCAGTCCAGGACAAATCAATGGCAGTGTACATTAAGGGGGGGAATGTATTGATCCATCAGAACCACTTATGGGTTGAAGATTTATGTGAAGAATACAACAGGGTCTTCATCCATTTATGTGGTATGTTCAACATTTAAGTATTATTACTACTCACCAGGCATTAATGCACATCTTTCCTGTTTCAGCTGCGTAAGTGGATTGATGAGTAAGTATGTGCACACAAGAACAAACCTTCTCGTGGAAAAGGATTCACCTGGAGTGAATGCCTTCTAGGAGGCCTTGACTTAATCTTAGTGAGCCTACATGAGCACAAGCAGAAATCTGGCTTGGAAGGTGCGCCAGGACTTTCTTACTGCTTCATTAATAGTTTAGTGTAGGGATAAGAAACTTAACCCAGCTTCAAAATGGCAGCCAGCGAAAAGTGTGACATTCAAATCACCTTTTTGACATCTATGAATGAAGGCCAGTTAGGTGGGAGCAAATATGGACTGCAAGAGTAAAACAGTACATTCAGAGTTTCAACTTGTTGTAAAGGATACAATATCAAACCTCCAAACATGGCCCAAAAGGCTGGTCAAATACAGCAACTATGTAGATAATTTTACAGACATCAAAGTTTTAAAGGGGGAACATCCCTAAAGATGCTGAGATGGAAATCTTGATGTATTCTGTTGACTAGAAAGGAAAATAATATTGTGATTTTTCAGAACTTACCAATCATCATCTATGACGGGATAAAAGAGGAAGAATTTAGGAGGATACCGCGATACACCAAAATTAAATTAGAGGTGGAGTACTGCCAGTGATAAATTAGAGCAGGTGGTTGGCATCGCCACTAAATTTTGGCAACAAGGTCTAATTTTTCATTGTCAGACTTTGGGCCAGAACAAGAGAGAGAAGGGAAGTAAAGGACGAAAGAAGGAGAAAGCGGAAAGATGGGACACAGGGACTAAGTACGGATAAAAAAGGAAGGTGTAATAGTGAGATAAAGAGGCAGAATGTGTAGGGTATTGGTAGAAAGGGGGATGAGGTGGGGTCAAGAAGAGGTGATGTTGGTATTAGGCAAATCTGGCATTCGGTAGCAGGCTTCTACGAAACACTTGGGGAACCTGCACGTACTTCTTATTTACTATTTATTTACTATTAAAAATGAAACACTGGCTGATGCACAATGGTAAACCTCTAGATTAAATAAATGCGCTAGTGACAAAATTCTTTAAAAAATGAGAGCAATGAATGAGGGAACGAGAGAGAGTGCATCTTAGAAGTTATAAAAGATGCACAACATTGAAGGAAGGGCTGATTGGCTTAGGTCGAGAGACAGCTACTAATCACAGTAAACCCAAGAATGGCAAACCCCAAAAAAAGTACATTCTACCATCAACATCACTCTTCAATGTGAAAACATACAACAAGGATCTGGCTTCCAAGTTGCTTAGAACGATTACGCATCAAGGTCAGTGTAGCTTCAGACTGATAGATTAACTAGCATGATTTTGGATGGCTGCTAAGTATCTTGGGAACAAGCGAACATGCAGAAGGGTCTTCTTCTACTGACTTGCTCAGTTGGAGTAAAATATAAATGTCTTTTGATTAAATAACTTAAGGACGCACATTCACAAACTAGGTTTAACTTTCATGATATAATTGGTGTGTGGATTAGGGCAAAAAGCTAACTTAGAGTTGGAGAAGTTAACTACACCGGGTTCCCATTTGCCCAGAAGTCAATTCCTAAACCGGCCATACAGCAGCTAGCAAACACTATCATAGAGAATATGGCTCCGGGAGCAATTTTAATGGAAGCGGGACAAACAGGAGCATATTTATGCAGATATAGAGGAGCCTTCGACACCGTCTCCCACCGCACCCTAATCACGACACTCCATGATGCCGGCATTCATGGCAAGGCCCTGGACTGGATCCACTCCTTCACCGGTCAAACGCAGCGAGTCAGACTACCTCTGTTCCTCTCCAAACCCACTAAGATCAGCTGCGGAGTACCCCAGGGCTCCTTCCTGAGCCCCACCTTCTCAGGGCTATCGTCAGGAACTACTGACTCAACATAGTCTCCTAAGTCAACGACATCAAACTGATCCTCTCCCTCACCAACGAACCTACAAACCGCCTTTAAACAACTTCCACAGTGGAATGAGGGCCCTTGTCACCTGGATAAAAACAGTTGCCTCAAACTCAACTCGGACAAGACCAAAGCCCTCATCCTGAGACCTACCCCCTCAGCTTTGGACGACTCCTGGTGGCCTTATACATTGAGAAGCCCGTCCACCCCCACGGACCACGCACGAAACCTCGGCATCATACTGAACTCCTTGCTCACATTGAACCATCAAATCAACACATATCCTCATCATGCTTCCACACGGTTCACTCGCTCCGAAAGACATTCAGGTGGATCCCCACCGAATCCAGAAAAACGGTCATATAATGAAGCATGACACCTAGCTTGCTGGGTGTGTGAGGACTCTAGTTCCGTTAAGGAGGATTCCCCTCCTCCTTGTTTCTACTCATGTTGCTCTATCTCCTTTGGGGAACTGCGTACCTTCCTTCGTTGTCACCCACGCACTCAGCAGCAGACTCGACTACGGCAATACACTCTACGCCGCCGTCACCCAGAAACTCCTCAGGAAACTACAGAATGTTCAAAATGCCACAGCCAGACTGGTCCTCGAGATCCCCGCCGTAGCCATATCACCGAACACCTTTGAGAACTCCACTGGCTCCCAGCCAACAAAAGATCCACTTTCAAGCTCCTCACACATGGCTACAAAGCCCTCCACGACGCACAGCCAGCATACCTGAACCACCGCCTCCCATTCCACGTCCCCACCAGACACCTCCGCTCCGCCCAGCTGGCCTGGCCACCGTCCCTCAGATCCACAAGACTAGAACTGGAGGAACATCCATCTTCTACCTCGCTGCCATGACCTGGAACACCTTTCCTCTCCACATCAGACAATGCCCATCGCTGACCCAATTCCAGAAGGAGCTCAAGACCTGGCTCTTCGATTGAACCCCAGTGCACAGACGGATCAGCAGCCACCCCCTCTACCCCCCCCCCCCCCCACCAGTGCCTAGAGACACTCACGGTTCAGTGCCATTCTTTACAAACCCTTTGATTGAGTGAGCTGAATGATTGGACTATCATGGGACTCCCTGGTAAAAGTTTAATTACAGGCTTACTGAATTTGGTAAACAACCAGAACGTATTTTGATGAAATATGTTTTGCCCAGTCAGCGAAGAGAAGGTGATCGCATAACAGAAATTGGACTCCAGGGTCCAAGAACATTCCAGGAAGCTTCTTGACATAAAAAACTGAAATAAGAATATATATTTTTGGAATTTCCTTGTGTTTGGTGTTAGAAACATTTAGTGTAAACATACACCACTGTGTTTACTTCCAATTTTTTCAATTGTCAGAAAAGTCCCATATAGAGTGTTAAATCTTACAAGATTTCTACATGCTGGCACCAATACCTTACTCATAATTCTGAAGATATTTTACAGAAGGCAATGATGGCATTCAAAAAGTAGTTTGGGGCTCAAGTTCTGTGAAAATTATCTTCATTCTCTGTAGAGGCCAGCCCCTCTCTAAAATGTAACTGGGGATCACTCTAACTGAAGTCTGTTAATCTATTTCAAGGTACAAGGCCCGGCCCTACTATCAAACTGGAAAAGCAGATAATGAATAAGAACCTTTGAAACACTGTATATTCAGAGACCCCACTCCCGTCCCCTTATCAGATGCTGCCAACCAATGTTAAGAGCAGCTGGCTGCAGGTACTTAGAGCTACATCAAGAATTGAAGAATTTATTATTAGAGAAGTGCGAAACAAAATCTCTTCTGACAAATGTGGGACGGCAAGTAAGAACCCCTTGGTCCTGATGGAATATAGTTCTAGGTCCAGAGCCATATTACAGCTTGAAATTTTCTTATACATCCTGCTGAATATACAGGAATTGGTTAGGAAATTTTCCAAAAGGGAAGCTTCAGTTATGAGGAGGCCTCTGTATTGAAGACATCTGTATGGGGTTGGTCAGAACAGAATTCAGATAATGAGTTATAAAGGGAAACCTAACCAAATGGAAGTGCAGCAGATCAGCAAGATCTAGACTGATAACCATGTAAGAACTTCTGGTGGCCCCTGAAGGTCTAGATGGCGACCAGGTAGGCTTTTAAAGAAGTCTACCTGACACATGATTCCGCAAGAAGTCTAGAAAAAGGGCATGCCATGATCCGCTGACTGCGTCAATATCATTCGACACCTATGCTGTGCTCTTGTGTAGGACTTCCTGGCTGGAGCAAGGAGATCAAAGATCGATAAAAAGTGTCCAACATGAGCAAAAATCCGCTCAGATACCAGGCACTCAAGCTGAGCGCTAGTCCGGAAGGGGGTATAAAGCTTTCCACTTTCACTGATAAGATAACTCCTCCTGTTGGCACCCCAGGTGCATCGTCTCTAAAAGGTTTAAGAGGTCAGAGAATTATGCTTGGTAAGGCGAGCCTTAAAAAATAACAGGATGCTCCCTGGTTTTCTGGAGGACTTCCAGAATTGGAAGGGTCAGAAGAAAGGTTTACAAGAATCCTCAAATGAACATCTTTCCATAGCTGTATGAACCCAAACCCTCTCTCTCCATCTGGGAGGCACGCTTCTTGAAAATGTAGGCCAGGGATGTGAGAGTTAGTGAAAGCTTAAATGGATGGCCCGCTCAAGTCTTGATTATGGAACCAAATACTTCTTGATGGAGCTCATACTCAGGTTGCCCCCTCTCTAGCTATCCACACCCACAATTTGCCTCTGGTGGAGGTATCTCCAATGATACTGAAGGAAGGTTATAAGGATGTAAGTGTCATGCAGCATGTTGGTAAGTCCTGAGGTTAGAACTGGGCAAGTGAACAGAGAACTCTGAAGATCAAGCCAATTATAATTCAATAGGTCAGAGATGTAAACCCCATTCACCAACCAAGTCCTGATTGTATTAAATGGGGACAGCCAAGAGAAAATTCTCCCGGAGGAGACAGACCACTGGTACTGGCTGTGACTCAGACGGTCCCTACACTTGGAAATGTACAAGAGTTTCTGGCATCAACTCTTGTTCTCCAAAGACCAAGTGTGGCAGTAAGGAGGACATTTTGAATCCTCCTGGATAGGGTGCACAGTGGCGTCAGAGCAAGCTCCCACAAACTACTTGCCTGAGAATTGACTGGAGGAGGGCTCCTTCACTTCCTCTTGCAACAAGGTTTCTTGGTCGTTCTCAGAAGCTTTATACAGTGAGCACGAGCTAAACAACTACAATAGAGAGGGGGAGGAGAAGAGAGGGTTGATTATACCTCATCAGACGGGAAGTGCTGCAGATCCCGTCCACAGGAGGAGTAGGCTCTACTTTAGTGCAATTCCCCAACACCTGAGAGTTAGCAAAGCAGCTTTGATTCTCTGGCTCACACCCAGGCATGCTCAACCTTTTGGGATAACATGTCAGTATGACCACAACCAGAAGGAAATATGGGTTCAAATAGAAGGTATAACAGGTATTCAGAGTTCTGTTCTCAGAAAAGTAGTGGTCTCTCCAGCTGATGATGCAACCGAGTCTTTGGTGCAGGCCAAAGTTTGGCCCCTCCAGGTTTCACCACTTCAATTGTTCCTCTGGTACCGGGCATTTGACACCCATTCTTGACAATGGCAACCAGATCCAGTTGAAACATGTTTTCATGTACCTGGTAAATGTAGATGTGTGATTAGGTAATCTCACTCTCGCTTGGGTTAGGACTGAGCAGGATCAAAGAGTGACAACAACAGGGTAAGCGGAAGGGCCCCTGGATGGGGTGCCATGCTGAGTTACTGACAAAAAAGGGTTCTCTCTATGGCGCCTTGTTTCCAATCCCCATACTCGAACCAGTGATCGCAGGCAGAGCACAGTTAGGCGGCAAATGACTACTCCTAAAATAGAAGCGACATAGGTTATGTAGGTCAGGTGCTGCAAACAGCCAGTGATGTGATGCACACGGCTTAAAAACAAGCAGCATAAATTACGCGGGCTGAAGGAAGGAAAGACTAGAGTGAGAAAACAAGCCAGTGAACTAGCGTAGGAAGTTGCAGAGTATGACAGCAGGTTCCCCCTCACACTGATGATCAGAAACGAGGGAAGTTGTGAACTGCTTGGAGATGAAGGGGTGTGCTACCAGACGACATGCACTTGCTGCTCTGTTGAACAGCTTTTGTAAGTAGATTCTGACCTCACCATGAGGAGGCTCCAGCAACCACATCTTATGAATGGGAGAGAGCGCGAAGATGGGAGAGTAGCACTAATAGTTTGCTTATGTAACTTACAACATTATAATTGAAGCAGTGCATCTAATTACATGTAAGACTTTCAGCACAAAGGTCTAACAGTATTCTATGATGACACGCTTAATTGTAATTCAGGCACTAATAAGATCACTTTCACTATATGAGGACACAAGAGAATGTTGCATTTAACGCTTAATCGGTTGTAAAACGTATTATCGCACAAAAACTAATAAGAGAGAATAAACAAGCCAACTGTGATATGACAAGTTCGTTAAGCGGGCTTTGGGATTCACAGAATGATACTTAAAGCAGCATGGGCTCAAGGGATACCCAGGATAGAGTTGTAAAGAACTGCAACAGAGACTTATCTCGAAGAATGGACCTCTCAAGGATGGAGAAAGGATGAGGCGTTGATCCCCTGGGCTCAAAGGCTCATGGAATAAGTACAGGCGCTACATAGCCTCTTGGGTCAAGTGGCTCCATGCATGGTTTCTCATCTTGCAAAGTGACTGCCTCACTCCTCTGTTGAAGGGTTATAGGGTGTGATGGGCTTGGGTCAGATCCATCCACAGCAGCCTCCTACACTTAGCAACAGCGAATATATGTCGTTACTACGCATTCCGTTGCAACGCATGCCTTTACCACGCATGCGTTACAACAGAATGTTTTTTCTTCGCATTGCCTTTACCTCGATTTTTCCTTTACCCCGCTTTTTCTTTTTGGGGGGGGGGGGGGGGGAGACCCCCCCAAGCCCCCTTTCTTCTTTTTTTTCTTCTTTTTCTTAGGTCTTCGCCGACACTCAAGAAGGACTGGCGCTTTTTTTTCGGATGAGGAAGACGTTGTTCCGTGATGACGTTGCTTGCGTGGTAAAGATGTCGTTGAAGCAATACGCGTTGTGAAGACGTTTACGAGGTAACGCGGAGAAAATGCTTCGTGGTAAAGGCTGTTTCCCGCAAGAGCTAGACAACTGCAAGGGCTGGGTTGTTGGTTAGGCATCAGTGGGCTGGTATTGATACAGATATCCACAGGAGGGTTAGGCTCTACTTCAGTATAATCCCTTGACCCCATTGTTGGCTGAACAGCTTGGATTTTATAGCTCACACCCAGGTATGGAGGCATGCTCAACCTTTTGGGGTAACCGCTCAGGAATGCAGGGCGCCACCTTAGGGAGCAGATGGCATTTGTGGATATTATTTTGTTTCACCTTTAGGAGTAATAAGCTCAGAACTGGCACAAAATATAGCCTAGGGGATTCACACAGTATCAGCTGTTAGGAGATGTGGCATAAGGGTTAGAGCTGCCGATACAGGAACTGGTGTACTAGGTTTGATTCTAGGCTTTGGTTCAACTGCCTGTGGTTCTGGGTGAATCACTTAATCTCTCCCTGCCTAAAAGAAACAGACATTGGCAAAGCCAATAGGTCTGGGATTGACTGCTAGCCTTTAGGCTTTGTTAGTGCTTGTTATTTCCTGATGTTTGCAAAACTTTGTCAGGCAGCTGCGAAACTAACTAATGTAAAAAGAAAAAATGGCTAAAAGCAAAATGTTTTTGGTCTCAAACAGCACACACCGACATTGTAGTCCTAGACCCTTAGGGGGATTACACTGTGTAGGGTTGTAAATGTGAAAGTGCAGAAAGTCATCGATCAAAGTGAAGTTAGACGAAGGCTGAAGTGGGCTGACACATTGCCCTATGTCGTACTGGGAGGAAATACAATGTGAATGACTTTATAATGGATGAAAGGGGACTGGCTAAAAGACTCAATAAGTATATTATACTGATGGGGGGCGCTAGAGAGCCCACAGCGGAATGGCTGCCTCGTGAGACAGCTCCGCCGACCAGGCTCAACTAACGGCTACCAAAGCGTGATGGCGGGCTCGCATCGGCATTCCGCCGACAGAAACTGAAGTCGAAGGTACGGAGCTCCGAATGTAGCGGCCGAAGGAAGGCCACCAGCGTACGTTTGCCTGGGAAACGGCATCTCTGCTCCGGGGGACGGCCGCGCGGACTGGCGTACCTAAGATGGCGGCGCCCTGCGGTGGTTATCTCCCAGAGGCGTAGTGGAGGACAGCGGCTGTCCACGGCCGACCAGAGCGGAGGCAATGAGCGCTTCAGCGGTCTGAGGAGGGGCAGAGAACGGCACGAGTACGGACCCGGACACTGCACTCCCGCCCGGCTTTGAGGTATGCGGGCGCGGAGGGGGAACACGTCCACACGCCTGGCGACGACTGCCCGGTCAGACATGGAGGCGCTGCGGTCTAGGCGCAGCACACTCGCACCTAAGCGCGGTGACTGCCCCAGATGAGGACCCACGGGGTATTAGCTGAGAGCTGGGGCCGGTCACGGTTGCATCCCTCAAGCAAGATCGTAGGGGGCGGCTGAAGGCTGGAGGCTGCACTGGTACAACGGCGAACACACCGTGCTCTGCAAAGGGCGACCTGCGGGGGAGATACTGCGAAAATGCGGGGCTCGATGAGCGACTAACTCGCCCTGGTGGAGGCCACCCCATACATGCCCCCCTGCATCCAGGCGTTTTGACACAGCACAGGGCGCCCAACAGGTACGATAAAGCTGGCGAGCCGGGGTGACTGCGGTGCGCCTCTGGACACGTAGGGTGCGCACGTGTGGACGGACTGCCGGTGCGCCTGAAGTTACCATACAGAGCTCTTCTGACCCCTGAGAACCGGCGGGACTGGATTGGATCATTGGTCCGGCTGCACCCACGGGGGACGATTCTGCTGCGGGGAGACTGCCTCCTGGTCTATTGGGTTCCTGGCATTTCCTCGCGGCTACTACAAGAAGAGACACCCGCGCGACATCACGATGGGGAAGCCGGACAAAACACAGTCCAAATTACCATTTGATGCCAAAAGACCCACGAAGGAACTGACGGCGGCGACGATGCCGGCGCAGGGGCTGCCTGCGGAAGCACCTGCGGGAATGGAGGGAGTGCTGCTGGCCATACAGCGTAGTCTGCAGGACATTAACGGGAAACTGGACACCATAACACTGCGAGTGGACAACATGTCGGCCAAACTAGATGGCCATGGGCAGCGTTTAGAGGAAGCAGAGTCACGCATATCTGCGGTGGAGGACGAGGCGCATGGCACGAAACAGCAATGCACTGAGATGGAGAAGCTGCTGGACGTTATCCGCAACAAGGCAGAGGATTTGGAAGCGCGCTCAAGGCGCAACAACATCCGCGTCGCGGGCATCCCAGAATCCACCAACACAGGGAAAATGGAGACATATGTCGAGGAGCTGATTCGCAACGTGTTCGGAGTGGAGCACCTCTCAGCTATTTTCGTTGTGGAGCGCGCCCACAGGACCCTTGCCCGCGTCCGAAGCCGGGGGCGACCCCCCGGGTGATTGTCGCCCGGATTCTGAACTACCGAGATCGTGATACAATCCTGAGGTTGGCACGAGAGAAACGGAAAATCACCTACCAAGGCAACACACTGGAGTTCTTCCCATACTTCACAATGGCAGTTCAAATGGCGCGCAAAGAATTCAACCCAGCAAAGAAGAAGCTACGGGAGTTGAATATTGACTATGCCATGCTCTATCCGGCAAGACTCCGCGTGACGCAGGATGGCTGCCAGACGATCCTGCAGACACCGAGAGCGGCGCAGGAGTTTCTCAAGAAGCTCGGAGGAAAGAGGAGGGAGCGACGACAGGTAGAGCAGCGACAGGAGGTGGACATGGACGCGGATCTGGGTTGAGATGCCGGTTGCGGAATGATGGTTCAGAACTGGTAAGAACTATGCATATCCTTTTGTGTGGGACTGCTCCGCTGGCTCCTGATAAGACTCAGCGACGGCCGGACATGGTCGAAGTGCATTGACACTGAGGCACATAGTGGTGGAGGTGCGGGCTGAGTCGGGCCCTCCGAACATGGACCACTGTGTTGTGCAAGTTACAATGGGAAGGTCTGTTCTATACGAACCAGGTGGGAGCGGAGGATGAATGATTTGTTAGAACATGCTGCTGGCTTGTCCGGCTGTCTGTACTACGCCCTTGACTCACCATGCGGGGCCGGCTGTGGATTGGCCCTCATGGGTGGGGCGGTGGGCAACGGTGACCTATCATTCAATTCACAGGGGGACGGTGTACTGGCTGGCCTAGAGAGAGTACATACAGGTGACTAACTCGTGGCATGAGCATGTTGAGAGTACCGCAGTCCACGATGTGATAAACGGACATTTGAAGCGACGTATGCGATGCCAGGCTTGAATAATTGATTGCCAGGTCACATCCATTTACATGGATGAAGTGGTGAGCTCTCGGTGGATCCCCACAGCGGGTGCTCCCCATACTAAGTTGAAATATGTTGTTATGTAAGGGCGGGGTACGGCTTTGGCATGGTTGGGTTGCTGAAGTGGGAGGGGGGAGGGCTTCTAAATGTTGGGAAGTGTTACACAGGTTATGGTGCATGAGAAACATGGCTGAATTCCAGTATTGCATAAGGCTGTATATTAGTTTGGGACGGATTACCGTTGATTGCTATGTGCTGCAGTGTTGCCGTGCCGGTATTTGGCATTCGCACTATATCCGATGGCTATGGTAAAAGAGCGTAATGCACCCTTAAATATGTTGACCTGGAATGTGAGAGGCCTTAACAACCCCAGAAAGATAAGGCAGATATTTGAATATCTAGACAGGCACCACGTCGATGTTGCCCTATTACAGGAAACGCATATTGCACCGACCTCCTCAAGTCAAGTAGGGACAAGATGGGCAGAGGTCATAAAAAGTTCTTCCTACTCATCCTATTCCAGGGGAGTCATGATCCTGATTAAAAAGGGGGTGCAATTCAGGGTGGTGGACACGACCACGGATGATGCAGGGAGGGTTGTTCTCGTAACGGGGGTACTGCGGGGGCGGCGGCTAGCATTGCTGAACACATATGGCCCGAATGTGGACGACCCTGACTTTTACCACACAATATGGCGCACACTGGGTGAACTCCCAGACATCCCTGTGCTATGGGGGGGCGATTTTAATCTTGCACTCAATGACCAGTTTGATAGATCAGAGGGATCAACGGAACCGCACAAGAAGGCGCTGGGTAAGCTAGGGGATGTGCTGGCAGACAGACACTTAACAGATATTTGGAGGGCCAGACACGCGGGGATCCGGGAGGCCACACACGTTTCGGCAGCGCATGGCAGTTGGTCGCGGCTCGATTACTGGGTGGGTTCGCCCGAGACGCTGTTGTGGACGAGCTCCATCACTCACCTCCCCAGAACGCTATCGGACCATAGCCCAGTACTGCTGTCCTTACAGATCCCGCACTACACACCGCCACCTTACAGCTGCCGATTTAATGCAAGGGCGCTGCTAGATTCAGTTTATACAGACACCATACACCAGGCCATCAAGGAATACTTCGACATCAACACTCCTGTGGTAGATGATCCGGGGCTTCTGTGGGAGGCTTTTAAGGCTACCATCCGGGGGGTGTGCTTGAGCACAACTGCGGGCATCCTCAAAGACATTAGGCGCCAGCTGAGTCGGCGCGAGGACAGACTGTGGGAGCTGGAGTCGGAATATGAGCGGACACGCAACGTGGCGATACTAGGGGACATCAGGGTAGTGCTATCAGAGTATCAATCCTATGCTGAAGATGAACTGAAATACATAACTAAACGCACGAACGCACGAACGTATGGCGAGGGCGGTAGACCTGGTAGGTGCCTGGCCGCTAAGATCTGTTCGGGATTTCGGCCATACACTGTGCAGGCGGTGAGGGACCACACGGAGTCACTAAAACACGACATACAGAGCATACTGGGGGAGTTTATGGCCACCTATGCAGCACTATACACCTCACGCCCTACGGAGCCACCAGAGGTTATTGGGGAATATTTAGAGGACATAGCAATAGCATGGATGTCGGATAGACAGCGGGAATATTTGTCGCTTCCGGTCACTGTGGAGGAGGTGACAGAGGTGATCAAATCCCTGCCCAATGGGAAAGCCCCGGGCCCAGATGGGTTCACTTGTGAATTTTATAAGGCGTTCGTAGACCAACTGGCGCCGCATCTAGTTGAAATGTATGGTGATGCCCATGACAAACAGAGGCTACCGCCTACGTTGCGCGAGGCCATGCTGATCGCACTTTTGAAACCAAACAAAGACCCGGAGCAATGCGAGTCGTATAGGCCGCTGTCCCTTATTAATGTGGACACCAAGATCCTGGCGAAACTTCTCGCAAATCGGCTACAGCCGCTAATGCCTAGATTGATTTTACCGGATCAATCAGGGTTTATCCCGTCTAGATCTACTACGCATAACACTCGGACACTCTTTGCATTATCACACTATCTGCTCCCTACCACGAAGGCGGCGGCGGTGTTGCTAGATGCTGCCAAAGCTTTTGATTCTATCGAGTGGCCCTATCTATACACCATACTGCAGCGTATGGGTTTTCCCCCGCTTTTCCTGAAAGGGGTGGCGTTACTGTACACAGAGCCGACGGCGCGGATAAAGGTTAATGGATATGTTTCTGACCCGATCAAAATTGCGAGAGGCACGCGGCAAGGCTGCCCGTTGTCTCCACTGCTATTCGCGCTGGCGCTAGAGCCGTTGGCTTGCAAAATTAGACAAAAACACCATTACTCGGCGCTTCAGTTTCCGCAGAGGCCGCTACATATCTCGCTTTATGCCGATGACATGACGCTGTATGTGCGCGATCCGGAAGTGAACCTAAGCCCACTACTGCGGGAATTTATAAAGTTCGGCCAGCACTCTGGTCTCACTATCAATTGGTCCAAATCGGTGATTCTACCGTTGACAGATACCACGGATCCCTGTCCAGTGGATTTTCCGCTGGAATGGCAGTCAGACCCTGTGAGATATTTAGGGGTCTGGTACCACCGAGATCCGGAGGTGGTGATACGCACAAACTATGGACGGGCGATTGAGACTCTAGAAGGTAAAATAGGGCGATGGATCCAGCTGCCACTGTCGCTGGCTGATCGCATAGCTATAGTCAAAATGGTCGCTCTCCCTAAGCTACTGTACCTGTTTAACAACATTCCGATTAAGCCTCCGGCGGAGATGTTCCGTAGAATTTCAGCCATGGTCCTCCGGCTTATATGGGGGGGAAAGCACGCGAGGATAGAATTGCGTTCCCTTGCATTACCATACGCCTAGGGGGGATTTAGGGTCCCGGACTTTCTGCTCTATTACCTTTGCGCGCAAGCGCAATATGCGCATTACTGGTATCACCCAGTCCCATTCCTGACACATGCTGCTATTGAGGAAGGGGATGCACACCCTGTCCCGCTGAATGCTATCATAACGCACAAACGACCTCCATTGCACAATCGGGACATAAACACGATAGACACGACTAACAGAGCCTGGCACACCATGGGAGAGAAGGCGCACAGGCTGCCTCTGTATGTGCCGGTTTTACCGCTGCAGCATCACCCTGAACTCTCGGTCACCCAGGAGAAGGTGGGCATGGATTTACTCCGGCAGGTTGGCCTGACCACCATGGGGGATCTGTATGAAGGTGGTACTTTTAAGACACACGAGGAACTGACATACATTAGCAACCAAACTTTACTGTTTAAATTCACATACTATAGGCTACAGAGGGCGATGCAGAAGTTGTACCCGGGGTACCCTACGGAACCGCCCCCCTTGACCGCCTTGCAATTGCTGATCACAACCCCTACTGCCACGAAACTGGTGTCCAGACTATACACAGCACTGCAGACAGATATTTCCGACACGACACACAAGGCGCTGGAACGTTGGAATGGTGGCCTGCCGAATCCCCTGTCAGAGGAGGACTGGGGGGTGGCCTGTGCAATTACTGGGATGCTAACACCAAATGGGAACCTGCGCATGCTGCATTATAAATACCTCCATCAGACTTACTATACCCCTGCACGGCTCTATAAATATGGACTGAGGGACGACGCTAAATGTCAGCGCTGCGGGGGGGAACCGGCGGACTTCATGCATTTGGCGTGGCACTGTGGAGCGGTGGCTGACTACTGGCAGAGGGTGGTGCAGGTGCTGGGGGACATGGTGGGCACGCGTATCGAATGCACGGCTCGCACTTGCCTACTGGGCCTTCTGCCTGGAATCAGGGCTAACAAACGTAAATACTGCCTGATCGCACTCCTAATTGCTAAGAGGCGGGTGTCGCTGTGTTGGGGTGGACGTATGGTGCCCAGGGTCAGACACTGGCTTCAGGACTTGACATATTGCAAGGACACGCTGCAAACGTACGAGGAGGAGTTACCCACAGGGTCCAAACCCAGGGACTACTGGTCATACTTAGTTCAATATCTACAATCGCACCAACCTATGTAAATTTTATTATTGCAAGACAAGGCCGGACATGAGGAAACCTCAGTACAATGACATGTTATTGCATGCTGGATGAAGGATGTTGTTGTGCCATGACCTGTATTTCTGTTTACAAGTTACTACTGTATGTTTTGATTACAGGCTATTAAAACTCAATAAAAAAAAAAAAAAAAAAAAAAAAGTATATTATACTGATAATTTTAGTGCAATCAAAAAGCGTTGTTACGTCTGGTTCTCTTATGAACCACTAATACCCCTGGACCAGGTTTGTACTATAAAAATACTGCAAAATGCTTCCATCACCAGTGCACTAATGCAGGGGGACCACAATCTTCATCTCTAAGAGTGAGTTGTTTAGAAGGCTGACACAGGGGTACAGAGAACTTCACCTCTAAAGGGTTTTAGCGGCACAGCGATACGTAGCTTGCTTGCCACCTCCTGAGCTATATAGTTCCCAGTAAAAGACAGATACATAAGCTTTTATCTCCAACGCTGAACGATTTAGGACATTTTATAAGACATGCAGAGCCTTTCACCTGGAGCAACTGATGGATCCCCATGGGTCCCTGGCACAGACACAGTGTCTATCACTTCCAGGGCTGGATGGTGCATTGGATTCTGGCTACAATGTTAGTGTCTGTCATCTCTAGTGCTTGGTCTTTGTAGGCCTACGCCATAGATAAAAGCAGCTCTGTTACCCTGTGAAACATTTTTCCATTTCATATTCCATTTGAAGCTGATAATCCTTTTTCCATATTTGAGACAAAAACCTCACAAATGCAAGCAATCCAGAAAAGCAACAAAAAAGGCACATACTGCTCTGGCTGCGTCTCCGAAGTCCACCTTCAGGTTGCCCATGGCTTTGATGATGGCCATGATGGACTGGATAGTGTTGCTGTACACCACGGCCTTGTACTGCTGGCACTCATCCTCCGAGTATCCGTCTTCATGGATGATCCTAGGGAGAAGGGAAAAAGGAGTCAACCAGTGGTTCTGGAACTTGCGTTAGCCCTTTCCGAAGGCAGTTCAAAGAGTCGCTCTCGCTTTTTGGCATACGAGAGGAATTCCACACACAGTGTACACTACTACTAATTTAAAAAGAGAATTGTAGACATTTTCCAAATACCTGGGCCCTGTTGCAGCTCCCAGTCCCTGCTTTTCATTAGTGCTGCGGATTGGAGCCAAGCTACACTGAAGGACCCGCATTTGGTTCTCAGCAATAGTATTATGGGAGTGATGTGGGAGTAGAGCGAGTTATAAATAGGGCTCCCGGTTTTGTGTTTGTTTTTTACATTTCCGTCTGTATTTATCCATATTTATTTTCTGGCCATCTTATTGGTATTTAGTTTGTGTTTTGAGAATAAACGGAGATGTAAAATTGTAGATTTCCACATTTATTTAACTGATAAACATGTTTTATAACTCATGTTTTAGAGAATTAAGAAGCCAAATATAACAAAACACTACACCCACCAGTACATACTTGCATTAAATACCAATATTTGTTTAAAAAATGCCTGTATTTAGGAAAATGTTATGCTGTTATATTAACTCTATGATGTCTATTAGCTCAATTTTTGGCCGAGAATTCATGAAAGGCAACATGGAAAGTCACTCACAAGAAGCACAATTTTCTGTATTTTCCTGCTCCAAAAAATAAACAGACAGCAAACACATTGTTTTCTGTTCTGTATTTATCTGTAAAAATCAGTAAAAACAGAAAACTGGGAGCCTTAGTTATAATGAAGGACCAAGCGTGGGTCCCTGTTCGTGTACAGCTGTAATACCGTGCGTCAGACCTGAATTACAAGGAGGGACCAACATATGGCTACCTGTAATTTGCGGGAATGCTGCGGGTCAGGTCTGAGTCACAATCAAATACAAAGGAAATGTTGTGGGTCAGGACTGAATTATAATGAAGGCTCCAAGTGTGGTTCCCAATGCTTGCATTGCAGGAGTGATGCTGATCAGGGTTAGATTACAATGAGGGACCTATATTTGGTTCCCAGTACTCACATCATTTGAGTGCTGTGGGTGTGAAGCGAGTTAGAATGAAGCACGAGGTGTGGGTCCCTGTTATTGAACAGCGAGAATATCGTTGGTCAAGTCTGAATTACAATGAAGATTCGAAGAGAGATTCACATGCATGCTGTGGGGTAGGGTCAAGTCACAGAAGTTCCAGATCCTGGGAGTCAGGGGTGTTGCATATTATGGGATTTTCAATGTCAGAGCTGTGTGAGATTTTAAAAGGAAGCAAACTACCTTCGCAACTTCAAAAATGGTCTATCATGCCACTAGAAGGAACAGAGGGCCAGATGTACGATCGTTTTTGCATGCGCAAATGGATTTGCAAACCAATTTGCGCGTGCAAAAACAGTATGGGCCATGTACAAAGCCTATTTAGCGAGTCGCAATTTATTTGCAACTCGCTAAATAGGTTTTGCGAGTCACTATTAGGAAGAGGCGTTCCCTTCCTAATAGCGAGCGCAAGCCCAAGTATGAATGTTTTGCCACTGCAAAAGCAGTCGCAAAACACTCGCAAATTACCACCCTCTTCAGGAGGGTGGTAATGCACTCGCAAAAGGGAAGGGGTTCCCAGGGGACCCCCTTCCCTTTTGCAAATGCAGGGGAAAATATATTTTAAGGGCAGGCAGTGGTCCCAGGAACCACTACCTGCCCTTAAAAAATGAACTAAACACAAACATTAATTTCTTTTCTTTTTTAAATGCATCCCGTTTTTCTTTAAGGAAAACGGGCTGCATAAAAAAAAGAAAAAGCTTTATTTAAAAGCAGTCCCAGACATGGTGGTCTGCTGAGCCCAGCAGGCCACCATACCTGGGAGGGACTGCCATTCCCAATGGGGTCACAAATTGCGAGAGGCTCATTATTATTCATGAGCCTCTCAATTTGCGACCCCAACGGGAATCGCAAACAGTGAGATACACACTGGTGTACATCCAAATTAGCGCCTCACAAATTGCGAGTCGCAAAAAAACCCGCAATTTGCGAGGCACTATTTTGCGCGTCGTACATCTGGCCCCAATACTTTAAAACAACAAAGGCAATGCAAATGCAAGCTGCCAGAGCTGCTTTCAAGACTGGGTCACACATCTGTAGAGCTTTCTTCTGTGTTTACAAGGACTAGAGATGAGGTCAGGATTAAGATGCATTAGCAATGCTGCAAATGCCCCTCTGACCAGGAGTAGTAGGGGCTGAAGCACGGAATCAAAGAAGTACATTGGCGGAAATGTGTGTATTTTATTTGTATTCATTTCATTTATCAAGTTTTGTACACATATAGCAGGTACATTATTTACAAATGTAGTAAATAAAAAAAACATAGTGCTAGTAGATATGAGAAGTGTACGATAGCCAGTGGCATCTGTGGGCGATAACGTGAATTAGACCTAAAGGCATCAGAGCACTTTGCGGAAATAACAGAAGCGAATTATACGCGATACATATTGAGTAAATAAAAATACATAGTGACAGTATGTAAAAGAGGTATACAACCGGCAGTAGGATATGTAGACGATAAGGATCTGAGGTAGCTGAATACGATATATACAATATATACAGTAGGATACGGGGACAACAAGTTCTGAGGTAGATATGAAAGGGTATTACAGAGGTGGAGGAGAGTAGAGGCACAGTATTTACCCGAGGTAACGATGCTCAAATTTATTTGAAGGGTTTGGTATAGGGGAGCCAGGCCAATCAGAAGGCTTAGGGGGAGAGGGGGGAGGGGGGAGGGTTTAGGTATTGCTTGAGATGGAGTTTAAGTTTCTTCCTGAAGTGAGGGAATAATGGGTTATCACGTAGAACCTAAGGCAGCAAGTTCCAGATTCTGGGAGCTTTTGCGGAGAAGGAGAGGGTGCGAGATTTTTCTTTCTTAAATTTGGGCGGAATAAGGAGTCGACTGTTCGCGCTTCATAGAGGACTCTTTTGGCCGGCTATTGATAGTTTGTTTGCGAGGTAGGTTGGTTTTTCCATGTAGAGAGCTTTGTGCGTAATAAGCAGTTTTAAAAATACTTCTTGCCTCGATTGGTAGCCAGTTGAGTTGCTTGAGAGTGGGAGTAATGAGCTCAAAGCAACTCTCCCCCGATAGCTGTCTGGCCGCTGCGTGGAGTGTAGCTGTCAGGGGCACAAGGTGTGTTTTCGGAGGGTCCGTGATCTTTGAGTTACCATAGATTAGCTTGTAGAGGACTAAGGATTGCACCCCAGAATTTAACTCTTCTATGGTGATGAAGGATTTGATTTTTGTAAGGGGCTTCAGAGAGTAGAATGCACTTTTGGATGTCGCATTGATGCTCTCTTTCAGATTTTTGTCAAGTTTAATCCCCATAGATTTGACAGAGTTGGAGATGGATAGTTTGCAGTTTAGTGCAGTGAGGCTGTCGAGCCAGATGTCTACGAGAAAGGACTTTCCTTTCGGTCGGATGAGGAGGAGTTCTGTTTTGTTGGGATGCGCTTGAGGCGGTTGTTGGGCAGCCTGATTGCACCGTGGAAAGTGTGCTGTTTAGGTGTTGGATGTCTTTGATTGATGATATTTTGATGTAGAGTTGGGTGTCATCTGCAAACAGGTGATAAGCAATGCTGGCTGGAATTCAGGATCGTTGCTAGGGGTTTCATATAGAGGTTGTAGAGGGCAGGAGAAGGATTTACCATTGATGAACTCCTTATGAGACTGGTGCTGCTTTTGTGGAGTAGTTTAGTTTGATTAGCTGTGAGCGCTGGCTTAGGAAAGATGCAAATCATTGAAGGACAGTTCCACTGATGCCAGCACACTGTGAGAGGGGGTTTAGGAGGATGTCATGGTTGACAGTATCAAAGGCAGCCGAGAGGTTCAGGAGGCAGGCCTGGCCATCATCCACAGATCTGTGTAGGTCGTCTGTGATGTTCAGTTTTGCAGTCTCGGTATTGCAGTCTTTCATGAAGCCAGATTCGAAGGTGTTGTGCAGGTTGTATTTTTTGATGTGTGTGTTGAGTTGTGCCAGCACACATTTTTCAATGTTTTTTGCAAGGACGGGGAGTTTAGTTAAAGGTTTGCAGTTGTTAAGGTGTTTTTTTGATGAGGGTGGTGTACTTGGCCAAATTTGAGAGAGGCCAGCACGGAGCCGCTCGATATGGAAGCGTTGATAATTTTGGTCCATGCAGTCGAGATAATGGGGCTGAGATTTTGGAAAAGCACAGTAGGAAGGGGGTCCGAGATGTGCGAGGTGGGTTTCAAGGAAGCTAGTAATTCGACAACATCATCAGGGATTTTTCATTTGCACGAGGTTGCAGTTGGTGTTCTGGATTACTAAAGGGGAAGGGGAGTTTGGGAGGGGACAACCCTTAGTTGGAGGTGGGGCCTGGGGTGGACCTTCTATGGGGGCACCCTTGATGCAGGGCAGGGAGGTAGGTGGGTCGAAAGAGACAGAGTTTGATGTTAGATATTTATTCAGAGAAGAATCTTGCGAACTCTTAGTAGAGTCATAAATGGAGTGTTGAAAGAACAAGGAAGTTTGTTGTTTGATGATGTTGAAAAGGTCTTTAGGTTTGTTCATAGATCAGTCAAGTTTAGCTCGGAAGAATGACGATTTTCCTCTGAAGATGTGATTTTTGTATTTTAGGCAGGTTGTTGTCTCCAGTTTCTCTTTGTCAATCGGAGTTGTCGTGTCTCTTTGTTAAGGACTCCATTAAACCAGGATCTGGAGGCGATAATTCTTGATTTCTTGAGTTTGAGAAGGGTGACTATGTCGAGGAGTTCAGCCATTTTTGTGTTGTAGTGGACTGTGAAGTCATTCGCAGAGGTGTGTTTCGGAGGAGGAAGAATTAGGGAACTGAATAATGCTTCTAACTCTCCCTGGGGGAGTCGATGTATGTTTCTTATCCAGTGCTTGGGATGGATGGTCTGGAGGATGGCCTTAGGTTGGATGGCGTGGAGATCAAAAAGAATTAGGTGGTGGTCAGTCCAGTTGGTGGGTAGGGTAGAGCGGAAGGATGAGGTGTTGTGCTTATGGATGACTGCGTCAAGGGTTGAGTCCTTATTGTGAATTTGTTAATTGCAATGTTGAGTGAGATTGTTTACTGCCAGGAGGTTGGATAGGGCTTGTACTATTGGATCTTTGGCATCATTCAGGTGCAAGTTTAGATCTCCTAATATAATGTATGTGCCGACTTTTAGGGAGCTTTGTGCTATTAAGTCACTTAGGTCTTCCAAGAAAAGTGTTTTGTCACCTGGAGGGTGATAAATGGCGTGACATTTGACAGGGTTCGAGTCTTTAGAGGTGAACTGACCTCCCAAACATTCAAAGGTGGGACATTTGTTAGTGTGGAAGGGAGTTAAGTAATGATCATTTTTGTGAATGATGGCTAATCCACCACCGACATGATCCTTGCGGTCGCAACAAATGACTGAGAAGCCCGGTGGGGTGAGGAGATCAATGAAAAGACATGAGTGGTCATTCAGCCAAGTTTCAGTTAGAAAGCAAATGGCAATTTTAATTGGTAGGATGGTTTCAGCTACATCAACGGAATGCTTGGCTGCTGAATGACAATTTAGTAGCATGCAGCAAAGTGTGGGTAATGTTCTCGAACCAGGCTGACTGGCTTGGATGGTAGTTAGTTGGGCAGGTGGCCTGGGAGGGCGAGTGGCGTTCAGGGTCCTCTTCGTGCCAAGGATGACCGGGATCTTGTGGTGGCAAGGATGGCAAGGAGCATTGTCATTCGTGTGGCTCAGTATTTTAGCTTCCACCTGGGACATTCCATTTGTGGAGCGTCTAGGTTGGCGGTGGTGATGAGTTTAGGGGATGGTATGCCTAAGGGTACAGGATGGGGGTGTGGGGGGGGGGTCGACGTCTATATTTGCAGCAGGATCCGTGTTCGCCATAGA
Organism: Triturus cristatus; assembly: GCF_964204655.1. Lineage (NCBI taxonomy): Eukaryota > Metazoa > Chordata > Amphibia > Caudata > Salamandridae > Triturus > Triturus cristatus. The sequence continues at coordinate 339,467,096 of NC_140592.1, read as the reverse complement.
AGAGTGAGGTTGGGGCAGGATGTGGTTAATCTTTACGTCCTTATATAGTGATACAGCCAGAATAGTGCTGATTTTGAGTTCTAGACGGGCTATTATAGGGATCAGTTGAGAAATAGTTGGGTCTGAGGTAGGGAGTGGGGTATGCTTGAGTTTGGAGTCTACGGTGGAGATAAGGAAGTATCCAGCCTCCTGTGGTTGGAGGACTGAGGGGGACTCGGGTAAGGAAGATGAATTTAGATGGGCAGTGGAGGTGTGCCATGGGGCGGGAGAAAGTAATTCAGGAAGTAAAGCCAAAGCTTCAAGGGGTCTCGGCATGGAAGAGGCTGCAGGGGCAGTGGGGACACTGCGAGGAGAAATGGGAGTAGAATGTTCCGCTGGTAAAGGAGGGTGTGCATGGGTGGGCTCTCTAGAAGAGGACGGGGTTGGGGTGAACGCGGATGGCATGGAGGTGTATAGAGCAGGGAAAATATCGAAAATGGATAGGTTTGGCTCGGAGTGCTTCTTGAGCTTAAGAGCTCAGAGCAAGTCAGAACAAGAACGTGGGAGGGTTGATAGATGAACTGGTGTGATGGGAATCTATTTATATTACCCCAGGGGTAGAGTGGCAGAAGAGGGTTTGAAGGGGCAACAGCAACGCGGATAACTGAGGCTGCATCAGGGCGGCGGGCAGCAGGTCCGAACTGGGAATAGAAACCGGCCCTGGCAAACTGCTCAGCTGGCCCCCCTGGGGTAGGGTGGGGGAGTGCAGCCGAGAAGTTTGAGGGCCGGTTTCGGCGATTTTGTTTCAGGGGGCCGATATTGCCGACCCCCGGTAACAAAAACGGTCCCCAGGGGGCCAAACCTGGCCCCCACCCTAGCGGCATACCGGGGAAACTCCTGGGGCCCGCTTTGGCCAGTCCAGCCCTGGCGGGCAGGCAAGAAAGGTATATAGGGTAGCTAAGCCCGATCGGATATGGCTTCCATGGGCAGGAGGCTCAATATGTCAGGGCCTGACATCTCAGATGTCACAGAGTGAGTGGAAGGGCCCCGCCTTTCGAGGCCAGGATGTAGTGGAGAGCGGCTCACCTGTATTTTAGGACATCGGAAGCATCAGGCCCCCCGCATGTCGCCTACCAAAAGGGATAGGGACATGTATCAGCAGCTGAGCCCAATTCAAGATGGCTGCCTGGTGCACAAACTGGTATCGGGAGAGGGGCCAGTGAGGTGCGGAAGAACCAGCAGATCAGGTGATGTAAAGACCTGCAGTGGACGGTAGGTCCAACAGATTAGCAGCACCACCTGCCTCCAGCCCCGACGAACAGTGCCTTTGTTCCAGCAGCCGAGCCCAAACCAAGATGACCGCTGGGCACAGAAACAGATACCAGGAGAGGAACTGGTGAGGTGCAGCTGTTCAGCAAGTGTAGAGAGGGGCAAGTGAGGGTTGGGCACTCCTTCCTGCCTCCCCAGGATGGTTCCCGCAATGCCACACTTACGATTCTGCACTGGTCGGCAGGGATGGTCATGGAGCATTAGTGTTAAGGTATTGGGTGCCTCCTGGCAGATTTAGCAGGATTTGGGATTCCTCCGCAGCATCAGCAGCCCCGGTCCCTGCACCCATGAGTGAAGGTACCGGTATTGTGAAGTGCAAATAGGGAAGAGGCGCTCCTCCCGGCCTCCCTAGGATGGAACCCGCAATGCCACAATGTTGGTTATGCCAAAGGTCAGCAGAGGTAGTCATGGAACGTTAGTGTTAAGGTGTTGGGAGTCTCCAGGTAGATTTAGCAGGATTTGGGCTATCTTTGCAGCATCGGAGGCCCTCAGTGCCTGCGCCCACAACGGTACCCACCGCTACTGAGTGGGGCAGGCACTCCTCCTGGCCTCCTCAGGAAGGCTCCTGTACTGCCCTGGTTGCAATTCTGCACCGCAATTGGTCCCTGCACTCCTCACCTTTGTTTGGGAGCACACCCATTCCAGTGCGCTTCGCTGCATATACGGCCGCTTCCCCACACTCAAGGGGCAACCGCAGAGTGTATTTGTTGGTCAGCCGGCACTACTAAATTGGACCACTTCCGACTGCCATGACCAACAGCGGGAAGCCCCAGGCACTCTTCTCGCACCTGGCTCCCAGTGAAGGGACAGGTGACACAAGGAATCAGGTCCAGGAGCACACCACAGCCAAATAGTCAATACTCAGATGCCAGAGAGGTAAGCTGACGCTTCTGCACCGCGGTCGCTCGCCAGGAGGTTGGCTCATGAAGCCTCATTTAGGGGTATTCACAAAAAGTGGTCTCAAAGGCCAGGAGCTTCTCAAAGGCTCTACCGCCTGGTTTCCATTTTGACATTTTGTGTGTGGGTCTGAACAGTAGAGTAGCAAGGGTGCTATAGGTCCTTGTACAAGTAAAGGAAATTGCCGCTTTGACTGCTGTTGGGGGAGTGAATAACTAAGCTTCTGGATGTGAACACTGCAATAGCATACAATGCAGCAGTCCAAAATCATAGATTTTAAAATGATAACATTGAAAATAGGGTCTCTCTTACAGTGAAAAGTGGGCAGGCCCAATCTACTGACTGAAACGCATCAAGAAACAGTTTTGCACTATGGGCATAAAAGAAAAATCAACTGAAAATATACAAACCTTGATTTTGAAAATCTGACTAAAGGGACTATTTTGCTCCAGGGCTTGTAAAATCAAACTGTAAGTACAGGTCATGCAACTAAATAAAATCACGAGACATTCAAGGCCTCCAGACATCCTTGTTTTCTTAACGTAGGACTAATATGTATATACATTTAGGTATAGGTTACATCATTTGTCAAAATTATTGCCTTAGTAAGGGGGCTGCTCGGACTATTTGGTGCTCTGCAGCAGCTCAGCTTTATGTTCTTCATAAGACACATCTAGCCTGATAAAGTCTACTCTTTATTGCAACTTGTCAAAAAACTACCTGTTGCTTTACTTTTACAATGAGCAGGGAGGGTTGGGAAGAATTACGTAGAGCATGGGGTAGTACAGATGTGAAATGACAGCAGTACATAGGGAGAGAGCAATACAACGCATGCTGTCTCATGGAGCACAAGTCATTCAAGCAAAGGATGGTAAAGATGCTGTGCTCTAGTAGAGGGACAAATACAAGAAAATAAGCCATTGCATATGAAACAAACAATTTAAACTCACAAGATAGACATCAAATGATAACTAATGGGCTGCGCCAAAGTCAATTCTAAGTACTGATATTGTGCACAATAGGTGTTGGAAAACAAACAGCTAAAAGCTGCCTGTAGGTGAGGCCTAAAATGATAGATATTAACATTGGCAAAATGATTTTATAGGAGAACAAAAAAGTAAGAGAGAGGAAAATATTTGAAAGTCATGATTATCTTGCAAAAGAGGAACAGCTGCAAAGTAGGATCAGGCTTACGTCATCAATGGCTCATGGCGCTTTACCTAATTTTCCCTACAAAAAGATAAAATGCAAAGCAGTTGCATTGTGTTCTTCTGTTCCAATATCCTGCTCTGCCTACCTCGCCCCAAACTGTCAGGCACAGGAGCATTGGTAGTACCCTGTGACAACCCTTCACATCACTGCCAAGCTGTTTTGACATTGTGTCTTTAAATCCTAACTACCCGACCCAAAAACAAACAAGTGAAAATATATTGTATTGTAATTATATAGCGCTTACTGCCCCTGACGAGGCGTCAAAGCGCTTTTTCAGCACGTAGCACGCTACTCCGGAACCCACTAAGGATTAGTGTTGAGTTAGTATAGTGAAATATGAAAGTGATCTGAGAGGTGGATATGTTAGTCAGTCATTTGGATTGAGAAGGATAGTGGAGGGATAGAGGAGGGAAAAAGGTTTGCATTTATACAGCGCTTGCTACCCCTGATGAGGTGTTGAAGTGCGTTTTCGGCGAGTAGCACGCTACTTCGGTACACAAAGGATTAGTGGTAAATTAGTATAGTGAAATATGAAAGTGATTTGAGCGGTGGATATGTTTTGAGAAGGATAGTGGAGGGATAAAAGAGGAAAACAGGTTTGCATTTATATAGCGCTTATATGTTCATAAAAGAATGGGTAGGAGCATTGTACAATGTGAACAGTGTATCTGCTCCAGTGTTTGTTGTTCAGTGTGCTGTTTGTGTACAAGCCAAGAGGAGATGAAAACAAATGCTTCAAAGGATCCGAAGGGTGTGCACCTGTGTTTTGGCAGCACGGATGGTGGCCCCCGACACTCAGACAGTCCACAAACGACGGGGCGTGTCTGGACTCCACTGTCAACACGAGAATACCCATCTTCAGGGGTGACACGACCCAGACTGAATATACGCCCATTTGCTCTTCTGACCATTTATTTACATTGTCCCTGGAATGTTACTATCACTCACTCTCGGACTGACACCAGAGGTCAGAATCAGGTCACTGACAGCAGGCTCACAGAGGGTCAGAACTTACTGCATTTCAAGGCATTCAAGAAGACACTACCTCTGGCGAAGTCGTTCACAGCACCTGGGACGAGTTAAGAGGGGAAACCAGGTCGACCTTCAATAAATCTTTTCAAAACTGAAAGCACACCATTTTTTAGGCCCAAGACAGAAAAGCTCTGTGGAATCCCTGGACGGGAGTAACAGGCCTTCTGGCAGTCAGGACTTAGGTTAAATGCCAATACAGTGCTTGGGTCCCAGCACAGATACTGAAGAGGATGCTACGGTCACACTTGAGGAACAGTAGCAGGACTTCATGCAGGACTCAGTTATTAAAAAAAAAAAAAATAACAAGGATGGAGCTTTGCAAGTATTGGCTTAAGAAGATCATTAGACGGGCATCACTACTTACATCTTCGTGAACTCCTGCAAACTCCATACAGCTGGACTCTCCTCCCGTTGTGAGTATTTGTGGATGCGGGTAGCAGGGTATTCTTTGCGAAGGTGCACAGGAAAATGTTGCGTCTCCAAGAACAGTGGACGCGACTGAATCAACCCGCCTTTCATGGGGCTCTTGCCTTGTCCTGCTCCCCGACAGGGGGGATGCACACAACTTCATTCCCTGGCGCCATCTCCAAAATGTATGGAAAGAAGCCTGCAAAAACGCTTTGCTGTGTGACCTGACCTGCACAAACCTCCTGCAGGGGTTTCTTGGACACTGAGCTCTATGCACGTTTTCACTCACCTGGGACTAAACCTACATAAATTTGCCAACAACCAACACATCTGCAAGCTTCCTTGGAGGACTCTGTGAAGCCCCATCCGGTAAAAAAAAAAAAAAAAAAAAAAAAATAGATATCGGAGGGGTCTGGCCACAAGAACTTAAGAACGGCAGCCTTTGTCCAAGCTCGAGACCACATACGTTTTCCTTCTAGGCACTCTAGAAAATGGAACAAGTATCCAAGGGCTGAAACACGCGATGTCTGGTACCTTTGATGGTGCACTTGGCATCTGAAATACTGAGCCCTAAGAGGTGGTATCAACGGAGTTTCCCACTACCCTTCTGCCCAAAAGAAGCTAAGATGAGAGTTTAGGTTCACCGTGGGTGCGATTCACTTTGGTACAGGTGACATCTACCCTTTACCTTCACCCCAGCCGGCACTGTGTCCTGGTTGAGCTGGGAGAATGAGTGGCACATCCTGAGGCTTATCCAACAGTGTTGGGGTGGGCACCTGTTCTCTGTATATACGAGTGAGGACAAAGGATTCCGTATTCTACCATTAAAGATCAACTCCAACACCTACATGTAGTGCTTAATTTGAGCCAGTGGTTTCCCGTGCTCGGCACCAGCAGTTAATTGTCAACAACGGCACTTATGCCAATCTGCCACATGGTGGTACAAAAGGGAGTGGTGATGGACGGAGCATCAGAACCAATCAAACACTCACACCCAGTCAACAGATCTGGGTTTGATCCATCACCGTTCTTTAGCCCACTCTGCCACCCCAGTTCAGACATGGCCATATACAAATCAGTCTGACCCTGTGCCTCATGGGAACAGTCCAGCCCGAACTGCCAAGCCATGCCTTCCCTGGACCGGAAACAAGCTTCCTAGGACCGGTTTCTGGCATTTCAGCCATCTTCAGCCAGGCTTGCTTGAATCCAGTGGCAAAGTGAGCAAGGGACTCACGTCTGAGCATACCCTGCCAACTTATGGCGAACAAAGCGGTACAAAAGGGGGTGGTGATGGACGGAGCATCAGAACCAATCAAACACTCACACCCAGTCAACAGATCTGGGTTTGATCCATCACCGTTCTTTAGCCCACTCTGCCACCCCAGTTCAGACATGGCCATATGCAAATCAGTCTGACCCTGTGCCTCATGGGAACAGTCCAGCCCAAACTGCCAAGCCATGCCTTCCCTGGACCGGAAACAAGCTTCCTAGGACCGGTTTCTGGCATTACATCTGTCTTCAGCCAGGCTTGCTTGAATCCAGTGGCAAAGTGAGGCAGGGACTCACGTCTGAGCATACCCTGCCAACTTATGGCGAACAAAGCGGTACAAAAGGGGGTGGTGACAGTCAACAGATCTGGGTTTGATCCATCACCGTTCTTTAGCCCACTCTGCCACCCCAGTTCAGACATGGCCATATGCAAATCAGTCACATGGTGGCACTATTTGTATAATTTAGAGATTAGCACAACAACAGCTGTTTATTGATTCAATTTACATTAAAAATGACTAATACCAGCAGACCAAGCTGTTCTTACAGCTTTTAGGGACTGGAATTGTTACACTTTTAGGAATGGGATGGAAATTAGTTGTGCTGGTACTGTCACTGGCAGGGGAAATGTGTGGTGCAAGCTGCAATTGCCACCTGATCAGGGCTATGTCAACTTTTTCTTTTTAAACAAATTAAACACTGCCCCCATGGCACCTAACTTTATGATGAGCCTCCCTACATTGACATGTAGGCTCACATTTGTTACTGCTCCTGAAAGCTACTATTTGCAAGTTATGAGCCCAGGACTGACGCTGATTGTCGACAACCCCAACTTCCCTTCAGGGTATGACTCAACGTTTTTAGTCGATGGCGTGGAAAGGGATGTAGGCGAGTGGGCTCTCCATTTTTTTTACCCTACTTGGATCATCCCCTTCGACCGACTCAAGCAGGATAACTCTCTTCTTCCATCAGACGTGTTCCATTACTTACAGCTGAGACACTGGGTAAATACCCAGAGTTACAAAAAAGATTCCTCCCGCCTCAAGCTACTCCGTAAAGGATAGTGACAAGAATCTCATTGCTGAACTCTATGCCCTGCTCTCTGACGGTGGCTCCGCTACTAAATCAAAGGGTCAAATATGCTGGGATGAGGAATTGGGGCACTCCCTCTCCCCTAAAGAGTGGAATGATATTTTCTATAGGGTACATCACACTCCGCACAACATGGCCAGTACGGAGTTGGCCAATAAAGTAGCCGCCTACTGGCATCTTACACCTCCATGTATACGTAAATGGAATCTGGGGCGTGCTGGTGAGGCTGTGAGCAAACAGGCTCTCTCCATCACCTCCTGTGGCATTGTCCCAAATTAGTTACATTATGGAAGCAGGTCCTGAATGATATTGATCTGGAAATCAATACTGCTATACCCAGATTCCTACCCTATACTATCCTAGGACTATCCAACCTCCTGACCTTTCCGTTACGATTGAATCGGGGTAGGCAAATGGCTCTAGCATGAAGCGCAGCACGCCAAGTAATGCTCTCGCATAGGGGGACTGAGAAAATCCTGGAGCATGTCGCACGGTTGCACAAATTATGGTTCACCCTGGCGATGGAGTGTATGTCACTCACTGTAGAGGACAGAGCAGCCGCCTATCAAGACCTGTGGGCCCCCTTAATCCAAGTCTTTTCAGCAGAACTCAGGGAAGTGAACTCCCCGCAATATCTTTAGATATTAGGCCTGCCCTTCTGGAAAGATACTGAAGCTACCTAGACCCCCCTTTTGGCACGGACTACATGCACTTTGTCTCGTAGAACACACCCCAGTCATAGTGGTACAGTTGGTTGAATCTGGTGCGGAGGCGTGGGTGGGGAATGGTGTATTGATTACTCCTTCTTTTTCCCTTCTCTAATGTTAAAAATGGTCTGTTCATCGCTGCTGGCCTCCAGCTTGTAGGCATTTAGCTGTGTACCATCTTCCATAAGCTGATCACACTGCCGGCTGTTGGCTGTAGGCAAAAAGCTGTGTCACTGACATCGCAGGCATCAATAAATAGAAGTATTGCATAAATTCACAGAGCATAGATGATTTTAGCCACGTTTAGAACATGCATGACCACAATTGTATGGGGTACCCTATATCATTTGACAAACAAATGGACAGATATTACTGGGGTCTTGAGAGGGTCATTCTTTTCCCAAATCATCACATCCTAATTTCCTGGACCCTGGGTGGATTTGTTAAATAAATACCATAGGAAAGAACAGCTTTCTTTTCAGCAGGGTAGGGGTCATGGCTGGACTGGTCAACTAAGGAACCCCCCCCACCACCGGAGGCTGGAGTCCCAGAAGGCTGGTTTCTAACTCCAGAAATGGTGGTGCAAGTTATGAGACTCCGGCAGCAACTTAAAAGAGTTGCTCTGGTTCTAGAACGCATTAGCACGTCTGCACATGAGGGCCGAATTAATCATTTTTACCATGGCTGTTGTAAGTTCCCAGTCTGGGCCTGGTGAGGGTCTTGATCTCTACAGCATTTTACAACTCTACTAACACGTTGGTGAGGGGTATTTGCTATAACTACTCCAAGTATGAACTCGGGGTACATGGTACCCTTTAATGCCACACTGTTTGCCTGATGGGTCAGCCACCAGTCCGATTTCTTGTAGAAGAGACAGAAGGCCATCTTTCCTAATGGTAAGCTCTTCTGCAATGGACTGCACCATTTCTGTGCGAGCCATGTGTAAGTTTCAAGAGAGACTTAGTAGATTCCAGCTGACATTACACAAGGTATTTAGGTTTCCCATTCTTTTTATTCAACACTCAATATGAAGTCATCCTACTTTCTACCAGGCATTTGTCTACAACTGCCCTGGTTAGGACATGGAAAGCAAACACAAGACAATGATGGACGGAGCAGTGACACCTTTCAACACTCACCCCCAGTCACAGATCTGGATTGAATCCATCATCGTTCTTGAGCTCACATTGCCACCCCAGTTCAGACACAGCTATATGCAAATCTGTCTTGACCCTGTGCCTCGTGGAAACAGCCCAGCCTGAACTGCCAAACCAGGTCTTCCTCGACAGGAAACAAGTATCCTGGGACCCGTTTCATGGTAACACCCCTCATCAGCCAGGCTAGCTTGAATCCGGTGGCAAAGTGACCAAAGGACCCCAACAACTCCAAGGCCATGCACAGCGGTCTGGTCAAACCTGCCTCAACGTACTACTGTGACATCACAGGTGCTGGACTGCCTGGCTGAACTCGAGTAACCAGCACTGAGGGAGCCTAAGTTGACAGCACGTTTGCGCACATACAGACCTACATGGTCAAAAAAGAAAATGCCATTCTAGGTACTAATACCTAAATAATAATCTAAAGCTGCATATATCCCATAAATTACACGAGGACAGAGAAAGAAAAACTGCTCACCCAAAAAACATTCACCGAAGAGTCTCACATAGTTAAAGCATGGGGTTTTACGTGGGTCTTAGAAGGCCAGATATGAGCCTTGTTTCTAGGATACCCACATAAGGTATTTACATAAAATGAAACTCAATGGGCCCAATTTACTTAGTCTAGGATTAGCCTGAAAACCCAGTGAAGATCACACCAACCTGGGTTTACTTTGGAAGCGGAGTGTCCTAAAGAAAATCCAAATATTGCTAAAATATATCATGACAACAAAACGCTTAATTCAAAGTGCAATGCAGTCCACTCGGTTTTCGCAGTTAAGATTCTTGTAGAAAATGGAGTGTAAATTTCCACTGTGTTTTGTGCGTTTGTGGTGCCTCTGGGTTAGTGTGCTAGGAATATTTTCTGAAAACCTGTTTCAAAATAACATATCCAAGCGTAACAGTACATTCGTCAGAACAGGATAAACTGCTAGTGGCAACCAGGGTTAATTTGCAGATTTTTATATGGATTTGGTGTTTAAGAGTGCAACTCCTAGAGTTGGGAGGCCTGCTAAACCAAAGGGATTCGAATAACAGAAGCTTTTTTATCACAGGCCATGTAATAACGCGGATGTTGTTATGCATTAACCCCCTGAGCAAATTTACCACCAGCATGAATAGTCAACCATTGAGACGCGAACCATGTCGAGTTGTTTTTGTTTAACAGACAAAGTATATAAGTGGGGACCAATTACCTGCTAGGGCATGGTTGACATGCGCTTTACAACTGCTGCTAACTCAATAGTCGCTATTGTACATCTTCTGTCCCGCGTAAAATGCAGAGCATAGGTGAGGCATCAATATTTGGCATAAAACCTGAGAATGAGCAGAGAATAGCCTTCCTCCTGGGCTGCCTGCCGAGAATTTGATGCAAAGATGAGTAGTAGTGCAACAAAGGCAACCAACAAGCCCCCCCTTTTCTCTAGAGACTGTACTGCATTTGGGAAAGGAACTAGCAACACTCCAGGGTAGACACTTTTTGGGACATTATTGCAAAAATATTTTTTTCTATTTTTTTTTTTTATAAACAGGACCTGTAAGAGGTTTAGTATTTGCTTCCTCAATCGAGAGCAGAGGGAGAGAGATCTCAAAGCAGCAGCTGCAATGTAGCTGTGAGACAGAGGCTTAGAACTTGGCATCCAGGGAATTATTTCTATTGACTGATTCAATTTTAATCAATTAACTAAACATAAACCAGCGAGGAGTCGAGGCAGCCATTTCAAAGCTGCAGTATCATGGATTGTGAGAGAGAGGCTCTAGACTGAGGCTTCCTGGTAATTACTTTCATTACGTTGTGATGAACAAAGAGTAAAACAATGAGGAGGGCATACTCGCATGACGGCAATAACAAATCTTATTCGCCCATGAACAGCAAACTCTTCAAGAATTTAAAACAAACTACAAAGCGTGGAGTACAGTTTATTGGCCATTAACACAAATACTTTCATGTTGACATCTTTAATATCTCAGAGCAATGAGTTCCAGTTCACCGGACAACAATGTTTCAGTTACACACTGTGGTTATTCATTTCTTGCAAATTCCTAGTTTCTTAAGAATAATTAACAAAGCGCTTGAACTCAATAGGCTCCAAGTTCCCACAGGAGGAGATTTTGAGTCTTTTTTTTTCCTTGGCAGCCATGATAAGGTTGAGAGGTTTAATTTGCAAGCGTGATGCAACTCCAAAGCTTGATGCAATGTCCTTCTCTACGACCCTAGGTGGCCTTTGGGGGCTCCCAGCTTCCTTATTTGCATTTCGTCGCCTAGCCTGCCCCAATCATAATTCTGGCGTACCAACTGATGATATCTTGTTCCGCATCCAATAACATGGCTTATACTTTGGATCAGAAGGGTGCAATGTAAGCTTGAAGGCATCAGAAAGTTAAATTCAGTAATAACCTTTCCCCTTCCCAATCAATGCCCATCTCCATCTCACATGGAACCAAGCATTGGCAAAGGTAAGAGGTCCCGGCTTTTAAACCTGTTGGCTGAGGCAATACTATTTGGTGGGTCAACACAAGAGCCCAGGAGGGGAGGGATGGGGTTTGCAGGAGGACAAGGGAGGGGGCAAATAGAGCGTGTGGTGGCAGACTGGGTGATTTGCAGGTTGAGGAAGCACATGAGGAAGAAAGCAACAGTGAGCATGCGGGAGCAAGTGGTTTGCAGGGGAGAGTGAAGTGTGAGAGAGTACCAAAGCATGAGGGTGTAGAGTGCACTCATGATGTCAGTAAGGACTTAAACTCCTTGGTCTTGAGAGCAATGGGTGGGGCAAATAGTGTCAGATAAAAACGTAGATGGCTTGTCAGTGGAGATTTAATGTGCATCAGAAGGTCCTGCACTTTATATCTGGTGGGAAAAAAGGACGATCACCTTGAAACAGGACAAGGTAACAGGGGGGCTTAGTTACCATGCGAAAGCTGTGTTCGTGTAGGTCTCCTGGCTTATGCGTCAAAGAAAGATGCAAGGTTGTTGGAAAAGGGCAAGGAGGCTGGGCAACGTTTGCTATGCATTTAAGAACAAAGAATCATTTTAGGTAATTTTAAGGAGATTCAGGAGCTGGAGTGATGCACGTCATGATTGTCTGCTTTAGCTATTACAACTGCTCTCATACACCAATCCACACTTTTTACATAAAGAGATCTTTCTCCTTGTATGTTGTCCGGCAATGACGTTCTATGGGTAAGCTTGACCCATACCTGTAAAGCAGAACCCATTCAGGAATCCAACATTTGCTGTTACAAGAAAAAAAACACTATTTTCTCCCCATCTTTTCGCGGAAACAAACACACCAATGCGAAATATAAAAATAGTGCTTAGTTAGTCGTCTGGATACAGACAATATGGTTTAAAGTCACTCGTGCCAAACCCCTGTGCCACTTTTTGGGAAGAATCCTACAGAGAAGTGTTGGTTACTCTTTAGTATCAGGGCTTGCTGTTACTTGTTAAGTTCTTTGGAAAGAAGGTATTCAAGTGATGGAATCTATTTCTGTTGAGGTCGCACTGACCTTGCAAAGAGCTGAAGCATCTTTTGAGCATGTCTTAAACAAGAACTGCATGAAGATAGCATCACACGAATACACCAGATGCATCCCACCCCCCATGAAACATATTCACTCTCAATTCCTACAACTCCTGATAGTAAGGTGTCCTCAGAGGTGCCACAAAGTCAAGTTATTGTTTTAAAGCCTTATGTGCTACAAAAGATCAAGCTGTTGACGGTTCTTGGCCTTAATGAGGATTCCTTCTGATACACTGGTCCCATGACAATAGTTTGACGTCATCATATCTGATTTTTTTTTTGGGCCAATCCTCTACACTTTGTGAGGCATGTCCCAAAAACATAACTTCAGAGAAGTAATGGTGGTAAGGAGGGTGAGAAGACATGGCAGCTGACTAATCTGGGCACGCCACAGGAAGACTGGTCAACAAGCTTTAACGAAGAAGAGTGACAACCAATGTAAAACCACAACTGATTCACTAGTCAGAAAGCAGAGCTTGGAAAGGAAATGATGCTCACAAGCCAGAGATGCAGGATGGGAGCGAGATTTCTTACCACCCGTCTACAGATGCAGTGTTTTCAATGGGCACCACCTACTGGGTCTCTGAAATCATGCCACTTACCTGAGGTAGATGTGTTAATTGGTTTGCTTGTGGCAGCCCCAGATAAACACCAGTACAAAACAGAATGCAAGCACCACTTGCTCTTCCAAATGCAGGGAACCAAAGACCACTACATGCAACATCCAAGCACAAAGCAGCTAAGACTGTCGGGTTACATCCAACAAAGAACCCTCATATGTATTTCAACAGTGGTGGCCGGCACAAACAAAAAGTGGTGAGGCGGGTGGAGAGAGAGCGTGGAAGTGGGAAGGGCAGGGGGGGTGTTTAATAATAATTAACAAAAAGGATGACTTGCCTGAAGCTGCCAGCCACCTCCTGCGTCGCACCTCGGTGTTCTTCCTGGCCCCAGCAGACACTGGGACAACGTCACAGACTCCCTGTGCAATCCCCGCACTGTTCTATGAGAGCAGCGCGGGGATTGGCCTCAGCGGGCTGGGTTATCACTCCGCTCAGGACAGGGAGTCTGTGCTGTTTCTCCAACCCAGCTGTTCAATACAGCTGGGTTGGGGAAACTAAGTGCGCATGCGTGTTTGGTCGGCCTAAGACAGCGGGCCAAACAAACATGCGCACTTAGAAGTGCACAAACCAGACCTCCCCCCCCACCCACCCCCCCTCCCATGGACCTGGCCTCGCCCTTCCCTAAAAAACACCTGCTCACTCAGCAGGTGAAAAATGAAATCATGATAAAAGATAGTTTTATTTTTCACCTGCTGGCTCTAAGCCAGTGGGGCGACGCTCCTGCGCCATTGCGGAGGAGCCGTCCCTGTATTTCAAAGCTCAAAAGACACACAGCGTGATATTGTGTAGCCTCATCCCTTCAATGAGAATGTTTATTTACACGTGAAATCGACACTAGATCACTGTGTGTAATATCAGGGTGTGAAATGGGCACATGTGAAGGAGCGGTACAGAATGTTTAAACCATTGATCGTTATTACTATCTAACACCCAGATGAGAGTGTATAAAACTGGTCACAAGATCTTATTTCCAGAAAACCAACAATATTTACACATAAGAGACAGCAGTAGAGAAGGAAAAGGATCATGCTTACTTCATCTGTTTCACAATTGTGCTTTTCCCAGATTCCCCAGCACCTGCAAGTAGAAGAGATACAACATGAGTAAAGAACAGGCTCTTCAAATCATCTTCATGAGTAACTACAACAAACTTTGCCCAGTAGCTTACATGTGGCACTTGCGCTCTCTGTTTGCAGTCGCACTGCTTTGTATTTGGGTGCAACTGCTCCTTGAGAATTCGAGGACAATGTCCACTTCATTTGTGTGCTGCTGTGAGAATGAAATGAACTGAGTTCTTGTGAGTGCAGATATGCAGTGAGAAGGTTCCCTGTTTGCCCCTGCACTGGGGAATGATACACTCGGGGTCTGAGTGTGTTCATCACTGCTCTGTGAGCATGAGGTACTCAGCTACATTTGTCATGATGCTCTGCGAGAAAGAGACACGCAGGTTTTCTGTGTGCAGCTGCTCTAGGAGACTGTAAGGCTCAGGGTCCCTGTGTGCAGAAGCTTTCGGAGAATCAGTTGGTCAAGGTTCAGTGTGCAGCTGCCTTGGGTAATGAGACCCTCGGGTTTCCTGTGAGCAGCTGCTCTGTGAGAATGAGACGCTCGGGTTTCCTGTGAGCAGCTGCTCTGTGGGAATGAGATGCTCAGGTTTCCTGTGAGCAGCTGCTCTGTGGGAATGAGACGCTCGGGATTCCTGTGAGCAGCTGCTCTGTGAGAATGAGACGCTCGGGTTTCCTGTGAGCAGCTGCTCTGTGAGAATGAGATGCTCAGATTTTCTGTGTGCATCTGCTCTGTGGGAATGAGATGCTCAGATTTCCTGTGTGCATATGCTCTGTGGGAATGAAATGCTCAGGTTTAACATGCACAGCTGGTTTGTGAGAATGTAGTGCTCATGGTCCCGGTGTGCAGCTGCTCAGTGAGAACGAGATAATCAGGGTCCCTGTGGGCAGATGCATTTGGAGAATGAGATGCTCGGGTTCCCTGTGTGCAGCTGCTCTGTGAGAAATAGATGCTCTAGTTCCCAGTGTGCACCTGCTCTGTGGGAATGAAATGCTCAGGTTTAACATGCACAGCTGGTTTGTGAGAATGTAGTGCTCATGGTCCCGGTGTGCAGCTGCTCAGTGAGAACGAGATAATCAGGGTCCCTGTGGGCAGATGCATTTGGAGAATGAGATGCTCGGGTTCCCTGTGGGCAGATGCATTTGGAGAATGAGATGCTCGGGTTCCCTGTGTGCAGCTGCTCTGTGAGAAATAGATGCTCTGGTTCCCAGTGTGCAGCTGCTCTGTGGGAATGAGATGCTCGGGTTCCCAGTGTGCAGCTGCTCTGTGGGAATGAGATGCTCAGGTTCCCTGTGTGCAGCTGCTCAGTGGTAATGGGATGCTCAGGTTCTGTGTGCAGATGGTCTGTGGGAATGAGATGCTCAGGTTTCCTGTGTGCAGCTGCTCTGTGAGAATGAGATGCTCAGGTTCCCTGTGTGCAGCTGCTCTGTGGGAATAAGATGCTCAGGTTCCCTGTGTGCAGCTGCTCTGTGAGAAATAGATGCTCTGGTTCCCAGTGTGCAGCTGCTCTGTGGGAATGAGATGCTCGGGTTCCCAGTGTGCAGCTGCTCTGTGGGAATGAGATGCTCAGGTTCCCTGTGTGCAGCTGCTCAGTGGTAATGGGATGCTCAGGTTCTGTGTGCAGCTGCTCTGTGGTAATGGGATGCTCAGGTTCTGTGTGCAGCTGCTCTATGAGAATAAGATGCTCAGGTTCCCTGTGTGTTGCTGCTCTACAAGAATGCGACGCTCGGGTTTCCTGTGTGCAGATGCTATACGAGAATGAGATGCTAGGGTTCTGTGTGCAGCTGCTCTATGAGAATAAGATGCTCACGTTCCCTGTGTGCTGCTGCATCTACAAGAATGCGACGCTCTGGTTTCCTGTGTGCAGATGCTCTACGAGAATGAGATGCTCAGGTTCTCTGCGTGCAGCTGCTCTATGAGAAAGAGGTGCTCAGGTTCCCTGTGTGCAGCTGCTCTGTGGGAATGAGATGCTCAGGTTTCCTGTGTGCAACTGCTCTGTGAGAATGAGACGCTCGGGTTTCCTGTGTGAAGATGCTCTATGACAATGAGGTGCTCAGATTCCCTGTGTGCAGCTGCTCTATGAGAAAGAGGTGCTCAGGTTCCCTGTGTGCAGATGGTCTGTGGGAATGAGATGCTCAGGTTTCCTGTGTGCAGCTGCTCTGTGAGAATGAGATGCTCAGGTTCCCTGTGTGCAGCTGCTCTGTGGGAATGAGATGCTCAGGTTCCCTGTGTGCAGCTGCTCTATGACAATGAGGTGCTCAGATTCCCTGTGTGCAGCTGCTCTATGAGGAAGAGGTGCTCAGGTTCCCTGTGTGCAGATGGTCTGTGGGAATGAGATGCTCAGGTTCCCTGTGTGCAGCTGCTCTGTGGGAATGAGATGCTCAGGTTCCCTGTGTGCAGCTGCTCTGTGGGAATAAGATGCTCAGGTTCTCTGTGTGCAGCTGCTCTATGAGAAAGAGGTGCTCAGGTTCCCTGTTTGCAGCTGCTCTGTGGGAATGAGATGCTCAGGTTTTCTGGGTGCAGATGCTCCCCAACATGAGATGCTTGAGTCCTGTGACTGTTCGTCGTTGGCAAGAATGAGAAACTTTAGTACTCCGAGTGCACCTATTCGGCAAGAATGAGACTCCCGGTGAGCAGCTGCTTTGGTAAAGTGCAACTCCCTGCATCTTCGTGGGCACAGCTTTCTGCAAGAAGGAGATGCTCAACTTCTATGTGTGTATAACTCTGAGAATGAGACACTGGGTTCTCTGTGTGCAGCTGCTGGGTGACAATACAACTCCCTGATTGCCTGTGTATGTTACTGCAGTGTGAGAATGAAATGCCCGGCCTCCCCCATGTACAGGTGACCTGCAGGAATAATATTCTTGGGGTCTAGAACGTGCAGGTACTCCAAGGAAATGGCCACCTCATGTAAGAGAAGGACTTCAATTTCCATGCTATAGTACTAGGTTACCTGCTCCATCCAGGAAAATCCAACTTCTAAATACCATATGGTGCCATGTGCCCATCGTGCAAAGTAAGGCAACCCAGAAAAATATGAAAAGAGCATTATAAATCACTGCCCTGAGTTGGACATCAATTTGTGATTTGCCCCCACAAAAGGACAATCTAAGACAAAAGACAACTCACAATTTTGGCACTGCAAATATATGCTGCACCACGACCAACATCCCACGAAAACAACCACATTTATCCTAACTTAATAATTATCCCATCCTCTCATGTCATTCACTTGGAATGAATCTGTTTCCTGGAAGTGGGTAGGGAAATGGGAAGTGACAGGATGAGATGAGGTAAAGGGATTTAATTCACTGAGCACATGAATTGGATAGGGCTCTAATGCTGGGTCCTCTTGTCTAATTGTCATACAAAATAAGAATTCCAGTTCATCACCATCAGCAAACATACTTTTTTTTTACAGGAGAAGGAAGGTACCTGAAAGGAAGGTGATCAGAAGTAATCATTGAGGAGCATAAGATCTTCATAGTACTAAGGGATGGTACTACGGTTAGACTATTAATCGGTTATGTGTTTTCCTAGTTCTGGGGAGCCTGTGTATCGCAAGGTATCCCCCAACAGTGACATGTGTCAAGGATATAGGTACCAAGGTGGGAGAAAAGGGGAAGAAACAACAGATATGTATGCACAGTCTACGTTTCGGATACTCCAAGCCATCAAGCACTTCAAGACCCATCAGTCAACGGATGATACATAGCTCTACCACAAGGTACTCTGGTAGTTACACAGACCACCTGAATTCGAGCTTGAAGGTCAACTACTTGAAGTTGAATCCCCTGAAAAAGAAGAAGTTCACGCTGATTTCCAAAAGCAGAGCATAAACTTGTGGAAATAAACTCTGATGTCAGCGCTGGCCTAATTTTTAAGGCGCAGGCAGTATGGCGTCAGCTCTACCTGCTCCTCAGGGTAAACCTGTACCTCCCCAAATATTAAATTAGAAAGCCTGCTAATGCATTGATCTTAACCTGCACTGTGGCACCATTTGAGTGTCCTCCAAACTGCAGGACTTATCAAATGACGGAGTATGACTTGATCACCTCAAAGCTTAGGGAATCGCTTATGGGCCCACTGTCCATCGGCATCGCTTCAGGATTTGCTGCATCACCCTGAAAGCACAAAGCTCTACCATGCCCCACTGTATGACCAACTAGTGCAAGTGACAAATGCAACATACGCAGAAATGCTACAGCCAGGCGCAAAAATAAGAAGTGGAAGAAGAAGACCAGACGGCAAGCCTTCTGCTAAGAAATGCCTACCTTGCACCTGTGTCCCCCCACATAGTACCACGCTGCGTTGCATTACAACACGTTCATGCGAAGTGTAGAATTAGGTATATACAGATAGAAAGATGCAATGTAGAGCAAGGGAAAATGGCTTGGAGGTGGGGAAAATGAATGTTTGGGGACATAGTTCAATGGGGAAATTCAGGCTGTATACTAATGGGCTAGAGTACCAAACCCTCATTCATTTGTGACTACCCCAAGTGTCTCCAATTGTGACCCACCAATGCATACGGCAGTGTACCCTTGCACCATACTCCATGAGCTGAACGTGTGACAACACCACATGACGCATGCACAAGGCATTGCGACCACGTGCTGCACTCCATGACTTAACCATGCTTAAGATGGCAGCACCCTTTGCCACAATCTGACACAAAACAGCCTGTGAAGTCGCGTAGTCATCACCCTGACTGCGGACTTCTGCATGCATGGAGCAATGCAGCAACTCAGTTCACTCAATCACCAAAAATAAGGCAGCCGGTTCGATGGCTTAAAATGAAGGAACACCCTCCTTCACTCACGCGTTGTTGTGTATCAAGCCTACAAGTCACATTTCAGGGACCAGCAAAGTGCAGAAATGGAGTAGAAGCCAAGAATTGGAGCAGAGAAGGGAATAAAAACAGGTTTACAAGGCATGGCGAGTACCATCTGCAGAGTCACTGGGGTGCAAA
The DNA here is from genome assembly GCF_964204655.1 of Triturus cristatus. Lineage (NCBI taxonomy): Eukaryota > Metazoa > Chordata > Amphibia > Caudata > Salamandridae > Triturus > Triturus cristatus. Next base: position 339,447,842 of record NC_140592.1, on the reverse strand, counting down.
GAGAGGAATTGAATGCATCTTACTTCTAAGGATTAACTTCCACCACCTGTGTGACCAAACTCTGCATGAGGTACTGTACCCCTGCCTACTGCTGAGATAACAAGTACCACTCGCTGCAGGATATAAGGCCGCATAAGACAATGCTACCCTAAAACTCACTCGATGAGTTAGAACTGAGATGGTGCAATAAGTTAGATAGAGTATATCGTCATGAGTTACTATATGCAAAGAGAGTAGGTGCCATCAAACGGTTTAACAAAATTTGGTCAAGTTGGCAGATGACACCGGGCTCAGAGTAACTAAGCTAGGAATTAAGAATTACTGTATATATTATTTTTAAAATCCAATAGCCTAGTCTTCACAGCATGGCCACTGAGATAGATTTAGACTATTATGAATTATCAATGACGTGATGTTTTACAGCAATCTATTAAGTTGTTTTAGGAGTAATTTGTATGAATTTGGTAATATGAATTATGTATTTAGAGATGAAATTGATGATGCTGTTAACTGTTTTTCCAATTAAAAAAAGTTAAAACCCAGTTAGTCAGTGCAATGCTGTGCGGCACCCAATTACTTACCTCTGCCCAAAGAGGTTTGGCACTGCTCCTTGCTTCGCGGCCTAACTAGGCATGCTGAAGTAAGGCTTTGCACTGCATACAAGGATATGCCCCAGCAGGAGGCAGAGCAGCTATGAACTTTAAGTAATATTTAGGATTCCAGGCCACAGTAAGCACCACTGCTAAACACAATGATAACAACTAGGATTCGCCTTGCTTCACTGACGTACAATGACAGAAAATCAAAACATGCAATGTACAACAGAAGGCGTTGAGTTTGTACTGCCATTACTTTACGCCTGCTCAGCTGTCATGCGTTGAAGCTGCAGGCAACTCACACCACAAGACCTACTTTCCCAGATCATTAACAAGTGCATGAGGGCAGATTGTATGCATACCACCATCACTGCACCCCGTTGACTTGCAATTCGACAAGAGGCGGACACTGATGTACTGTAAGACCTATCACTCGCTGCACCTGCTAGAAATGATCGCCTTGTGGTTATGTTTCTCGTGCTTCTGCTAGTATCCCTCCCCGTTTCTAATGCCAGTGATGTCATGATCCTATTACTCATGGGTGGTCACAAATAACGAGATTGCCATGCCAACCGTGTTGGGCTCACAGCTCCCTCCAATTGCTCGCAGCTTCTAATGAATGTTTTTTTGGCTGCTCGCCCTCTACTCTCCGCTGCCTTCTGTCCCTACATCGCAATCGCAGACGCGTTCTTTAATCCTCGCGGGGATCTCGCCGATGATTTGGCACCCACCAGAACGCAACAATGGCCTAAGCGGGCTTCTATTGTTACACTGTTGTGCTGGGAGCGTCCCTTGCCTCTTACCTGCTGCTCTGCACACCTAGGACTCCTTCGTACACAGAAGGTATTCAACACTAGACAGACCATCACACACCATGAACACAACTCGAAAGGTGCGTACAAGTGGACGCTCCTTTGCAGCTATAGCACCACATCTGCCAACAACCTTTGTTGTCAAGTTAGACTCAACACTATACAAACTGACAACCGTCTTCCAAGTGAGTAACACATTCCAATAATCAAGCGGTCTCTCATTCCTGATTTTACAGATAATTGTATCAAGAAGGACTTTTATGATATAAGCACCCTGCAATGCTGAAATAACATATTGCAGATGTGAAGAACCAGCGCCGGGAATAACCAAGCGAAGGCCATGATGCAGTCTTGAATGGCAATCACCTTTAAAGAGATCTTAACAGGGGTGGCTACTCCGCTATGGCGGAGGAGCGTCACTCCACTGCTGTTAAGCAGTGAGAAACATAAAATGACAATAACTTAAGGAGTTATTGTCATTTTATGTTTCGTGCCCTGCTGCTTTGTGGGCGGGCGGGCAGGGCTGCTCTTCTCTCCGAGCAGGGTAGGGGAGGAGTGGTTTGCCCAATCCTAAGTACGTAATGACTGTTTGGACGTCACTCTCGGGCCGCCCAAAACAGTCATGAGAACTTCCCTGTTCTCCATGAAGGTTACAATACAGCCTGCATGGAGAACATGTCCACTCCTCTAGCCCCTAGCTGAGGACCGTGCTAATATTGGGTCAAAGTGCTTACAATCTATGGATATGATGAAGTGACTCCATTACAAGATAGAGTAATGGCTGAGTGACATTTATAAAGGTGAGAGCTTGAGGTAAGAAGGTGACCATGATGGCATGTGTGTCCTAAGAGAGATAGTCAAGACTCCAGCGTGATGGCTGCAGTCATGATGAGTATGAGAAAAAGGATTCACGACAGATGCGATGTCCAGATACAACCCCACAGAGTATGGTAATAAACATTGCCGAGACAAGGATGGGACAGAAAACAGGTTGGCCAACATGAAGTTAGTCATTCCAGAGCAATAGGGAAGGAGTCCTGCGAATCCCTGAAGATCCATAGGGGGCAATGTCCCACAACTTGACTGCAGCATAACTGAGAAATTAAATCCAAAGGAAGATGAAGCAGTGCATGCCTCTATAGAGGACAGGAAAGACCTAAATGAAGACCTAACCCCAGAGGTTGATAAGGGGCCCTTGAAACATATCAATTTATACACTGCACCTGTCATAGATGCCACCACTGTGCCGGCATCATGCTCAATTACAGGCCATCCAAAGATTACAGGGTATGATATATATATATAACTCAGTCGAAAAAGGCGCGAACGCCGAAACGCGTCCTGGTGTTACTGCTGCTATCTCCAAACAATGCAATAAACAATCGCATCGAGAAACCTTGCTGAGTGCGGTCTCCTTCATTCTTCGAGTGAAGTCCTTGGAGCTTTATATATATCGGCCAGAGCTGCCCACATCGGAGCTGGAGGAACCAGTTCAAGTCTTGGCATCGGCTCAACATCCTGTGATCCTGGGCAAATCACTTAAACTCCCCGTGCCTACAATTCAATGCCTTGATACCCTCACGGGTGATTTGCCCTGCTTTACAAATCCTGGATTTATTTATTATAAGTCAAGGGCACCGCAGAGTGTTTGATTATGGGACATCAAAGGATTCCATTTTATTAATTGCATATGGCGAAGGTAACCGCATAGTGCCTGCATCGTGTTCAATTACAGACCATCAGAGGGTTTCAGTGTATGCAATGGACTTAATGATAAAGCTGATGATGACTACCATGAGGCATCAATCACATTCTTGTGTGGTCACAGTCTCCTGTGGTGCTATTCCTGCATGCAAAAATCACCTGTCGAAAGTGGTCTTTGTCACAGCTCCACATGTGACAAGCACAAGGGCGCGTCGTTCAGGACGTTGATAGCACAGCCTGTCTGGGAAGCAAATATTCAAGCTTCTGAACCCTTTTCATCCTGCTCTAGCATTAGAATATGCAATTTGTGCCAAATAACTTGCTGACTTCAAAGTCGCGAGGACTTGAAAGCCTCATCAAGCTATATCCCCAGCAAGACCATGTCGCAGAGGGGCTCTGATGCTGCAGGTACCTCTGGTTACTAGAGTGACATTTATCATGCACAACGGACAACAGCCTCAAAACCTCATCACCCGCTGCTACCTCGCTCTTAGAGAACACTCTAATGAAGTTCCCGGCAAATGGCCTAAATTTATAATGGCCTACTTAATTTTAATGATCTGGACTTTAAGCAAATGTTTGAAGGGGAAAGTAATACTCTAAGGGTGGTAGGGAATAGGTTGTGTTAACTGAAGCTCTGCTGAGCACGGCTGGAGCCTGCAGTGTCCAAGCAACTAAGGATAGCTCTGCTGTGCTACTCAAAAGTGAGAAAAATCATTGCAACCAAGGAGATGTTTCCTGTGTTAGTCAACAATGAATGTAAAATCTATGCAGCCAAGGAGTGGTCTGCTGTATTAGTCAAGAGCGTGCAAAATCTATGCAGCCAAGGAGTGGTCTGCTGTATTAGTCAAGAGCGTGCAAAATCTATGCGGCCAAGGAGTGGTCTGCTGTAGTAGTCAAGAGCGTGCAAAATCTATGCGGCCAAGGAGTGGTCTGCTGTATTAGTCAAGAGCGTGCAAAATCTATGCAGCCAAGGAGTGGTCTGCTGTATTAGTCAAGAGCGTGCAAAATCTATGCAGCGAAGGAGTGGTCTGCTGTATTAGTCAAGAGCGTGCAGAATATATGTAGGCAAGGAGTGAGTTACCTTGTTAGTTGAGAACCTACACAAAATGCAGCCGAGGAAAGGTCTGCTGTGTTAGTCGAGAGTGTACAAAATAAATGCGAGCAATGTTTTGATGTTTTATGTGAGAGCATGCACACTCTGCGCAACAGAAGGTAGCTCTGCTGTGTTAGGTGAAATCATGCAATATCTGGGCACCTGATCAACCATTGAAATATCTCAGCTAAGGAAAATAGCTCTACTGTAAAAAATACTCTTTCCTCATTCTCTATGATGTGGATAAACTATAGCTCTGCTGTCTAAAGAATGAATCTGTTCATGTAAATTTAGAGACAGCTACACAGACTGAAATTCCAAGTGAGATCACTAGGTTTTCCACTAAATCCACCCCCACATTGAATCAGAAATGTTGGCTTTACCAACAAAAAACGTTTGAGAAGTGGAGACGCCAAACGTGGGTCAGGATCGCGTGACCAGCAATCTTTGCACGCTTTTTTTGACACATCTGAGGTTTAATCTGTCAACCAAAAATTCCTTTTAGGTACATGCTTTAGCAAGTAAGGTCACATTCAGTAGTAATATAAAATGACGATGGACTGGGAGGTGTGGATTAAATCAACCAATCCATCCATCAATTTTTTGTATACTTTAGTGTGTCGCCCTAAGCAGGACGGGTGTGCCCAGATGTGGGTCCTGGGTACAGTGTGTCACTGGAACCAAGCTATACCTGGCTGATGGGCCCTAAGTAGGGTGAAACCGGTCGAGGTTGCCTGTGGTCCGATGTAGGGAGGACCTGGCCCGGACGTATGGACTGGGACAGGGTTGAGTCTGATTTACATATGGCTGGTTCCAAATTGAGGTAGCATGGTGTGCAAAAAAATGATGGACTGGAATGTGGCCCGTGTAGTTACCAGTGGCTGTCATTCGGTATTCCAGCACGAGGAGGAGCAGACAGGTCTGCATGCAATCTGCAGGCCACATGCTTGAATCCCAGGACAGCAACCTCACAACCAGGACAATCAAGGACAATCAAATACTGCTGAGTTGTGGAAATAACACAATGCCTGGCACGTACGGGGTTTGGTTAGGTGCCCCAAGACGATTTGACACTATAACACTGGAATTGCATGCAGCTGATGAAAAACAAACCTGACTGAAGTCAGAATAACAAAAAGCACCTAACGAAAAGCCTATCTAAAACGAGACAACCTTTTTTTTTAATTAATAAAAACAGTGACAGTTAAAATAAGCACTAGCAAAGTCAACACGTCTGGCCATGGCAACCTTGGGATATTTTTGTTATTAGGTTTATTCTTTTTTTGCAAATCTATACGAGGGGTATTGGAAGTTTAAACCTAATAAAAACTAAATGTGCAGCAATTTCTAAGTGACTTTATTTAAAAAAAAATGATTAGCAAATAATGACCCAACGTAAAAATAGAGCAAAAAGAAGGAAAAAACGACATGCAATAAAAGCAGGAATAAAAGACTGACCCACTAGCCCGGGCACTGAAGTGGACTACCTCTTAAGCAGATGGGTACAAGAATATGCCGTCACTCACAGTGAAAAGAGCTAATGGCTGAAGCAAGCTCGCCCACTGATTGGCCCTTGAGGTTGTGGCCAGAGGCAAATTGTGAGTGGAAAAGAAGAGGCTGGGAGACAAACTTGGTCAGTCCTAACAATAAACGGGAATAAGTTAGGTGGGTTGGAAGGTGGAAAACAGAAGTGCAAAAGTATGCTTAATATATTTTGAAAAATTAAATAAAGCAATGGCATATTACAGTCCCCATGCTGGGCCCTTACAGGGGCATCAGGGAAGGTGGCTTGTTTGCATCAAATCAGAGTTTACTTGCAGAGCAATGCAGTCCACAATATTGAGTCGGGGGGCAAAGGGGGGGGGGGGGGGACCATTTTAGTTAAAACAAAAATCTAAAATCAAGAAAAAAAATCTACTTGTTTGAATGATAAACGAAAGACTGAACAGCTAAGGGTCAAAACAGGACAAAGGAGATGAACTGACGACTTGAACAGTGAAATGCAACATTGCACCAGTAGGAGGCAGGCTAGCTGAAAAAGGCCAGAACAGTGCATAAAAAGCAGAGAGTGGCACGTGCACCAAAGTGAGGGTGCCCGTCCGGTGTAAGGGGTCCCAATGTGAATCACTGCCAGAGGCATCCACCCCTTCTTGGTATAGATCTCAGGCTTATGTTAAACCAGGTTTACAGCTCACGCAGGAGTACAAGACAGAGGCGCATTTAAATGGACTTACAGAAGTGTAGGTACTCACTAACTACCCCAGCATGCCTGATTGCTACTGATAAGGGCCTGTGAATCCAATTAAAAGTATTGCACCTGTGCTGGGGAGTGCAGGCACTTTTGTGGACTAATGAAGGAAGAACTCAGTACCTGACGGTACTTGCCCTTTTAAGGCACTGGTGCTGACCCGACTGGATTTTACAAGAGGAAGAGAGAGGGAGGTAGGCCTGTCTCTCCTGGGGGTACAGAACTAGTCTGCAAATCACTGGTACAAGCCATTCAGTCACTCATTGTTCTGCAGGGAAAAGGTCACCATGGTGGATGCAAGAAGAACGTTGGATGCTTTTGGACTAGTTAGTCTGGTGGGCGGTGGCACATCTGAAGTGGTTCCTAAGGCATCATGTGAAAAACCTTGCAATAGGGAACTTCAAACGGTGGAATCTGCATTCCAAACATTTTCAAGTGTTAAAGAAGGACCTGCAGCAAGTGTAGAAACTAACTCTGATGCCCCGCTTGAAACAATATCGAACAAGGAAATGAAATAAAAAGGTGAATGCCACGCTGGGACAATGTCTGCGTGGATAGAAGTTCCTCTGAGGTCATGGTGCGTGTGGCTACTTGAGCCATTCCTGGGATTTTGGAGAATGGACAGCATTAGTTTAGAGAACAAGAAAGTAAGATGTGCATGCTTTACAGTTCGGGGGGAGGGGGGGGGTCAAAATTCAGCCATTAGAAAGCAGACACACCCTTGGCTCTTGATGACGCAAGTCATGCTGGGAATGAGTCGACTGGAATCCACCGGTATCTCAGGGTGTATTTAACTAGTCCTGGGTGGAATTGTAATTACACTGGCAAGATTTCTAAAAATGTTGCATAGCAGGTTTTTGAGTAACCTTTTTTATTTGAGCATTCTGCTGGATAAAAAAAAAGTATGTCTTGTGCAATACCAGCGGGAGACTAGTTTGCACAGAAATTGTGTTGCAGGCAAATAAAAGCTAATTGAACCAATCCCCTGCTAGTATCTTGCAAATTTTTGTCTGAAGGCAAAGTGCTCCTCTGGATAAAAAAAATTGATCCGAGCTGCCAGCAAACCACAGTTAACCACAACAATTAAATTTCGTGAAATTTTCTTCATGGAATTTCAACAAATGTCTTTGAAAAAAATGTCTAATATTTGTTGAACTGGCTATAGAAGCGTGAGGACTGGTGCTCTGTACACCATGGTAAGAGCTGTGAAAAAGGCTTTAATTGGGATACAGGTGTATTCTTAATAGTTTCATCCTCAAAGATTTCTGTAGCATTTCTCTGGGTCGGAAAGAAGCTTCACTGCTCTGTATCTTTTTGACACTGGAGCAGAATTGATCACGGAAGTGTTATTTAGGGAGGTGTACAATACATGGCATCTGATAGCTGCTGTTCCTACAAAATGAAACTGTATTGCATTGTTGTTGATGTATGTATTGAGAAAAGTTGTTTTATGAGGGTGGGAATTAGGATGGTACCATACTGTGAAGATTTGGAGGGCCGCCGCCAGACGGTCTGGGTTTCCCAGAGCTCCGCCGAGATGCCGCCATTGGGAGTTGGGGTTCCACAGGGTTCTGTGTTGAGCCCAACATTGTTTAACATCTTTATGTCCCCCCTGGCGGCTGCGGTTGAGGCTTACGGAGCCCAGATCGTGTCCTATGCCGATGACACGCAACTCCTCTTCACATGTGGAAAAGATCAGACATTTGATGGGGAGAGAATTCGGGACTGCCTGGACAGGGTCTTCGGCTGGTTCCAAAGGAATAGCCTGAAGGCCAACTCCAGCAAGTCGGAGGTTTTATTCTTCGGCTGTGCCATCGATCCCGAGTGGCGGCAGTGGTGGCCGGCCGCCATGTGTCCTCCGGCACAATCCTCCTTGGTTGCCAAGAACCTTGGTGTGAAGCTTGATAACAAGCTCTCTCTGAGAGCGCATGTCCTTGGCCTGTCCGGCACCTGTTTCGGCATCCTGAAAATGCTCCGCAAGTTTCTTCCTCTATTGTCTGCGGAGCACAGACGGATTACGGTGCAGGCGCTCATCGGATCTAGGCTAGACTATGCCAATGCTCTTTTCCTAGGCCTTCCGGACTACTTGGTCCAGCGTTTGCAGGTGGCACAGAACTCTGCAGCCCGTGCGATCTTTGGTCTGCATAGACGAGCACGGGCTTCTGGGCTGCTGCAGACGCTTCATTGGCTGCCGATCCGTAAGCGGATTATTTTTAAATCCCTGACGCTCGTGCACAAAGCTTTGTTTGGCTCAGGCGCAGGATATCTGCAGAAAAGATTGGCCTTCTATCGTCCTGCGCGCTCACTGCGTTCGGAATCCCTTTTCACTGCTGTGGTCCCACGCGTGAGGAAGGCCCGCATTGGGGGACGCTCTTTCAGCCTCAAGGCCTCCCAGTTGTGGAATTCGCTTCCACTGGCACTCCGCAGCACTCCCAACTTGCTTCAATTCAGGAAGAATTTGAAGACTTGGCTTTTTAATCATTCTGTTTAGGTGGGCTTCTTTCTTTCTCTTTTGGGCTTTGTTCTTCTTGCTATGTTGTTATACCCTGTAGCTGCCTGTGGAAAGCGCCGGGACACTCTTTTAGAGTAGCCGAGCGCTATAAAAATGCATTTTAACATAACATAACATAACATTTGTGGAAGAGCAAGTTAAAAAAATTTAAAAAAAATAAAAAAATGTATTTTGATTCGGTCACAGTGGCGATCACGGATTGTGCCATGAATGCAGAAGACACCATTGGTTCGAAGCTGGTAATGTGATGAGCCTGCAAGAGCATTAATAGGGGCTTCTTGGGAAAACGAGATTTTCAGCTTTAGTGCAAAATACTTTTACAGGACCAGGTATAAGTATTAAAGAGAACTGTTAACACGATGATTACGCTGGGATCCTCATTCTAGCCACAGCCAAGTGATGGCCCAGGATCACGGGGTGAAGCTTCCTCTTAAAGTTGCCACAAGTGTCAATCAAGTACACACTTCATGAAAATGATTGTCACGGCCGATGGGTCTTTGACAGAAAGTTTCCACACAAAGAAACTGTTAAAACTAAGACCAAAAGTACAGAATATTTATTTTCCTCTCAAACATGCAAGTAGGCCCACTCATTTTACACTGAATGGTGCATGGATCAAGGAAACCGAGCTGGCGAGGGCTTGGGCGGCGCTAGTACAATTGTTGCAAACACCACCTTACTGACACGGACGACGACTCGAGTACGCCAGGGTTGGAGACTCCTCCCCGAAGAACTACCCCGCCTTAAGGGGATGGCTACTATACTTTCTCACATGACACTGCCTCTGACTCCAAAGATTGGCTTTCTGGAACACGGTGGTGGGCGCATTTACGATTGACACAATTGTGGCTCGTAGTTTAACTTGGTTTTAAAATTTTTGTTATGCCATCAGGGAGGGGGGAGGGAATAGATTTGCATTTCGAGTTATTTGTTACACTGAGAAATGAGTATCTACAACCATTTGATGGAGAGAGAGACGATACCTCTGGAAATTCTGATTAATGTTATGGCGACTTGGGGATAATCGGATGGTTGTGCACAATGTCGTTTGTAGCATCCAATACATAGGCGGAAGCGGGTGATCTCCGCCAGAACTTGGTTCATTTTAGCACCTTGATGTTGAGTGTACAGATATGCTTGACTTAAATTGCAATTTTGTGTTTGTTTCAATAAAACAATAAAAATATATTTTTAAAAAAAATGGATCAAGGAAACCGAGATGTCTTCCCTGTCAAAAGATCTCAGTGTTCAAAGGACAAGGGAATATGTGACCAACTGGGAGAGAGGAGAGAAGGGAAGTAATAAAACTAATTTAAAGATGGAGGGGGGAAGGTACTTAAGCAGTCAAGAAATTGCAATATATGTAGTTAAAAAAGGAAGCATGAATATATCGTACAACTAAAAATGGAGACATACTGCCATACTGATATAGGGGAGAAGTTGACATATACTAGAACGACTCTTGAAGGACGATGGTAAGGTAGCCAGGTTGATGGAGCTCAGAGTTGAAATGCCAGTTGTCAGGAAAGCTCATATTGATAGGATAAGCTGGGATTTGTAACGTGGATCAATGTTCACGCAAGAACGTACAGATTCAAAGGGAGTAAATGAAGGCAGCAAGCAACTCAACTAATGATTTCTAGGTATTTTTAGAATTGGTGGTATTTTTAGAATTTGTGGCTTATCTACTATTGACCGAAACCCCATTAACCTTAGCTTCACTTTACAATTGGTGTTTTTTTGGAATTTCATTGTTTTTTCTTTATAGATACTGAACTTATGTTCGGGTTGAGCAGCTGATATACATCTTCCCCTGTTGGCCCATTCACATAAGTGTAACAGAGCAGCTGTCCCAGACCTCGCTTGGCTTTCGGAGGACAAGGAGGCCTAGGACAGCAGAAGCAGGCCAGTTTGCAATTTCGAACCATATGTTGGGACAGCTTTTACCAGTAGCAGGCTTTCTTCTTCTGCCTAACAGTGACGGCTAACACGGACCAGGGCAAAGGATAACATGCCAATTGGCCTTGTCACCACTGAGAACAAGATGTTAGGGCACCTGCCAGTCTTGCTTGCAGTCAAAATCACAGAGATATCTGAGGATCATGCAACTAACTCTTGCCCTAGTGCATTCTACCCTATAGCCAATGCAGCAACAGTATGCTGTTGGCTGTACTGGGACATTCTCAGAGCTCAGTCCTCCTGCCCTCTACATATTTTCAAGATTCAGGCTTTACTGCTTTGCATCCTGTAAAGGTCACTGAATCAAAAATCAGGAGCCAACCACATTGCCTGAATCTACATATCTTCTGAGGAGCCGCAAAATCCAATACGACCAAGAGAAAATATTTCCCTCATCCAATCAGACTTCCTCATTTTTTCGACAAAGCCTGGTTTGCTAAAGACATCTGGAGGACATTCAGAAAAATTCCCTGGAAATTCATTCTGCCCGTTGCTTACCATCGACTTTGTGGTTTGTGCCTCAGATTTTCTGGCTTTCTATTTGTTGGCTTTATTTCTTTTAGGCTACCCAGGGTGAGTTCGTCCCTCCCAGGAACCAAGGCCCCTTGTATTCTTCCACCAGTTCTCTTTTCTGTAAGCAGGCCTGTAAATCTTGTTCTTATCTTGTCACTTTTGCTGTGCATTCAAAGACATAGGTCAAATGTCAGGCTCAGTCTTCCAGGGAGCATGGTGTTTACTTTTCTTTCTCAGACTTCAAAGTGATAGAATTTATGAGACAATCTTGCTGGATACTGGGGGTAGGAAAGGGTTTTTTCTATCACACATTTAAATGAACTGTGCAAGTATTTCAGAATATATCAGAATTAAGAACACATAAGAAGCACATTTTTTACATTTCTGAACACACGATCATAACAAATGAATACACCTGGTGATGCCATTTCAACACATTATCGTTTGTGCGCTGTATAGTTTTATTAGTATAACTGTATGTTTGTGCAAAGGTGTTGTCTGTAATAGCAGTGTGCTACCACACCATGCATATTCCAGTCTACACCACCCTACTCCACTGCACTCTACTCCACTTTGCATCACTGCACTCTACACCTCTCTACACCACAGCACTCTTCGCCACTGCACCCTACACCACGACAGTCTAGGCCACTCCACTCTACCCTGCACAAACCCACTCCACACCACTGCACTCTTCGTCACTCCAGTCCCGGACACTCCACTCTACTATCCATAACACCACTCTACGCCACTCTCCACTACACCACTCTGCAACACTGCAACTCTATGCCAAAATACACTTTTCTGTACCACTCTACTGTACTCCCCTGCATTCTAACCTAATCCACTATATGCTATTCTAATCTACTATGAGCCATTGTACCATACACCATGTTACTCTACACCATTGCACTTTAGCCTGCTCCACTCTTTGCCACTTCACTGTACTCTGAAACAATCGACTCTACGTCACTGCACTCTATGCCACTCTGTGACACTCCATTCTAAACCACTGCACTGGGTGCCCAATGAAATCTAAGCCACTGCACTCTACGCCACTGCACTTTGCACAACTGCACTCTATGCCAATGCACTTTATGCCACTCTACTCTGCATCACTGCGCTGTACCCCACTGTACTCTCCACAACTGCACTCTACGCCTCTACGCTCTGGCACTCTATGTCAATACACACTAATATACACCAATGCATTCTACAACTCTGCATTGTACGCCCCTGAGTTTTATGCTGCTAGTCTACATCAGTTCACTCTTCTTTATGCATACACCACTCCACTGCACTCTAATCTGCTCCACTCTACGCCACTACACTCTACTCAGCACCACTATTGTCAATGCCACTGCATTCACCACCACCCTACGCCTCTGCAATCTACGCAAATGCACTCTAGGACACTCCACACTACTGCATTCTATGCCAATGCACTCTACACCACTGTACTCTACGACACTCCACTACGCATTACTGCATTCTATGCCAATGGACTCTACACCACTCTATTCTGCATCACTCTACTCTATCCCACTGCACTCTGCAGCACTGCACTCTACTCCACTAAACTCTACGCCACTATACTCTGCACCACTCTATGCCACTCTGCACCACTGCACTCTAGGCCACTCTACGCCACTGCACTCTAGGCCACTCTACGCCACTGCACTCTACTATCCAACACACTAATTTATGCCATTGCATTCTACGAGGATATATTGCACGCCGCTGAAGTCTGTGCCTCTGCACTCTACGCCACTATACTCTGCAAAACTTCGCCAATGCACTCTACACCAGTCCACTCTACTCCACTTCATTGTATGCCATTTTACACGATTCCACTCCGTCACTCCACTCTACTCTACTCTTCGCCATTTCACTCCACGCCACTCTCTTTTACGCTGCTAACTTAACCATGCTGAACAGCAGCCACGCTAGTTTACAGCATGGCTAAAACACATTGGCAATGCCCATACCCCTTGGATAGGGGAGACCTATTGGCTTAGCCAATGCGTGTTCAGTATCTGATTGACAGGCTTAGCAAATGTTAGATGGCAGCCCAAGACAACTACACGTTTTTTCCATAATAGGACCTCTGCTATTTTGGCTTTTCTGAAAAACAGACATGTTCAAGTGGTTTTGCCCAAACCAAAAACGCTTTTCATGTTGGAGCAAGCCACTTCACCTCAATCAAGTTGGTAAAAAGCCATATAGCGTTTTTCACTATAGCTGAAAAAGAACAGTTTTGAGATGTTCCCAAAAACTTTGGATGCCTTTAACAGATCTTCACAAATACCTGCACAACCAGAGTAAGATATAGCAAACCTTAGGATATCTTCATGCAGTTTCAGCAAATGAAGCCAAAGTTATTAAAGATTCATAAACACTATTCCAATAACAAGAACGAAGTAACAACAGAGTCATTATTGAGAATTCAGTAGGACAAAAATATATAGGTATAAAAAGTGAGTAGATACCGCATCTCACAGAACACAACCTAACTTGGATATTTGTCCCATGCACGTCATCCTTGAGGAGTCTCTTGGCACCATTGATAGATAAGGATGCTTATTGTTACCCAACTCAATGGGAATTTGTCATTTTACAGACCTCTGAAGGATGAAGGGCTGAGTGGCGCTGACAAGATTTGAACCTTTGACCAGGAGGCCAAACAGAAATCACTGGAATGGGTGCATTACTTAGTCCACTGAGTAACTGGACCAGGAATCTGGTAGTATGACAAAAAAATGTTTTTTGGGGTTAAGAGACTTACCAGATATAGATTCGGGTAATTTGTGGCACAGTATCACAAAAGGTAAGCAACAGCATCACCTATGTAGATCAAACACTGATACTCTTACGCATGTAACTAAGCAACATTTTCATATTAGTCCTTGATTCGCTTTTTATATTAAATCAATCTGCTTTTGAAATATTTTTTTTGTGAGTGGATTTTGGGAGAGCTTCTCAATTGAAATCAATTGATGAATATGCATATCATGAAATATAGTGAATCAATTACCAAGATTAGCCCTAGGGTTTTGCCAGGATAAAAAAAAAAAAAATCTGTTGTAATGACACAAGAATGTTTATTGAGTGTATAAATAAAAAAGCATCTTGAACAGATGGAGTGAAGTGAATACATTGAAAATATTTGTACGTTTGTATTTGATGCTTCGGACAATTGTAAAAGTTTCTGTAAAAACAGGCTTACTGCGTACAAATAGTCACCTGCATTTGTAGGGATGTATGAGTAATGTGTAAATGAATGTATAAAGTATGCCCTTGTTTTGTGGATACGCAAGTTAAGCCTGCATGTTAATCTGATATAGTTTAAATACAAAAAAAGGAAATGCATCAAATCTAGCTAGAGGAGTCTTTTAAAAACACATTTGAAAAAAGAACCAAACTACATAAAATGTAATGTTTACAGTAGATGAGAATCAGTAGGTCTACTAAGCTTGCTGATTTGCTGCCTATACTTGACTCTACGTCTTCTCCCTTTCCTATTCCACTCCAGGCATTGTTTTTGGCACAATATTAGTAAAATAGTGAGTTTTAAAAGCATTTCTAATTTCTTTATGTCAACACAGGAAACAGTTCTGAGAAACAATTGTAAGAAAGGTGTCTGAGCCCCATGAAAACTGTTTTTTAGAAAAGAGAAGAAAAAACATTGCTCGCAAACGACGCTTGTGGCAGTTTTGCATAAATTGGATATATTAAAAGATTGATAATTCTTCTGCTCCAAAAAAACGTATCAAACTCTAGGAATGTAGGCATTCATAAAACACTTTGGCCCACTGAACAACTGAAAAGAACCATGAAAGGTAGCAAAAAGGACAATGAAGTGAATCAGCATAAAAATGCCTACATAAGTAATTGAATATCTTTAACATTGTAATGAAAATGTGCACTTGGCAGAAAATGTTATCCTTGTGTCAGCAGTAAATATATAGGTATATCAGCAGTGAAACTAACAACGCAAGTCAAAGAAGGACTCGTTCATCGGTATGAAATGTCCTCACAGAATCACAGAACTGGCACAATTATCTGGGTAGAAATGGCCCTCAAATCAGTATTGAAACGACCCAAAAACAGTTGGAAATTGCAGTCAATGGCATTACCCCCTAAAAGTTAAAAACTAACATAAAAACCACTTCACTGTCACCTAGACTGCACATGTTTAATGAACCGGCCCCACAAAGCCAGTCCCTTTCAACCATTATCTCTGAAATTACCAAGAGGGCCATGACTTCCCCAAATCGCATTAAACTTCCTCTGGCATACAATGAAACTGTTTTAAGTGTTACCATGAAAGAGTAGTAAGAGAAAATTTGACATTAGTACACTGGTCAAGCACAGAGCTATTATCAGGAAGTTTGCGCCAACTATGTGCCCTAATTCACTCAGGACAATAAAGGTTGGAAATTGAGGCCCAAAAAAAACTAGACCAATGCAAAAAACGAAAGCGATATGAGTGGGTGCATGTCTGTGCACAAGGAAACAACTTCTGTACTTGGGTAAGTTCTCATGATGACCACGATGCTTGAGCCAGCAGGTTACCATGCGACGCATAAGGAAATGTAAACAGGATACCACAGGCAGCAGGTTGAAAAATGCCGCCAATTGTGTTAGATGATAGCCCACTTCGGAAAAGTAGAGGACATTGACTAATTCAGTGTCTGCAGGCTTCATCTAGTCAGTTCCGGTGCAATGGATCCGAAGTCTGCTGTTTTGTATTCTCAGATTCAACTTGTTCCGTTGCGGCACTTAACTGTTTTGTGTGCCTTCATCAGGATAAACATACGCCAACTGCTTCTGTAGTTTTGCCTTTCTGAGCTGCTTACATGAGGGGATAAGAGCAATAAACTACTGTGCGGATTTGTTCTGATGTGCATGGAGGTAAAATGGGGGGAAACTGGGGCCATCATCTACCCCTACCCCCCCCCCCCCCCCCCCCCCCCGGGCATCAGGAATGGAATAGCAGGAACAAAAAGTAAGCCAACTTCTAGAAGCCACGCTTACATTCTGTAGCATCCACTCTTTGACACGAGGAGGCTGTTCAGCAGCTAAAGGCGGACAAGGAGTCATCCTTGTGAGATCATGGGGGGGTTAAATGGCCCATAACCTCATTTTGGTAACTATATATTCTATTGTGACTCAAATTCACATCCATGTGGCTTTCCTCCAGTTCCATCTACTTCAGTGATTTCCACACACCTCATATTCCCTTTGGAAGGTATTGAAGGAGGGACTGAGAAGCGCGGTCTGCTATGATCAACCACTCAAGTATCCAACACTGAACAAAGCTCAGCACCAACTTCTAGGTTTTACGGCGATGACCAGTGTGAGTGGCAGCAACTTTACTTGTGATCACACAATGGCACTTGTCTCGCTCCACTGAGCTGAGGAGACCAGACCAAGGACCTTGAGTACCTAGAAAATTAAACATGCTCCGACAAATACCAGATAGAATTTCCAACATGGACAAAAGCACAAATCTTCTGAGGCTTATGGCGGCCATTTTACTGTCTTCAACTAGTATTTCGTCAGTTTAGGGACAAAAGTAGGATGACATTCTGTAGCTAAATTTAATTCTGCGAAATATATTTTATGCCTCTTTTATTAAGATTCCCTGTAGCTGTGTATCACTTTTGTTTTATGATATAGACTTTTTTTGCAATTTTAAAGTTGTACACCGACTTTGCAGGGCTCTGACAATTCTGTGCCTTGTTTGCGCTTTAGAAAATCAAATCCAGGAATAAGAGGAGAGTCTTCTGATGAAACAATTATTGTCTCTGGATCCATTTCAAGGCATATTAAATATAAAACAATCCTCAGAATTATGAAACACAGGACATCCTCAGTTTGGGGCAAGCTTCAGGAAAGGAGCCATTTTTTTGTGGTAAGCGTACTGTTCCAGCCGCCAAAAGACAGAGGAAAGAAAGGCTTTGTAAATAGGTGGTGCTCATGTAATAAGCACTGGCACTGTTGTGCTAGGGGAACTCCCACCCCCATACACTAACAAAACCGCTTTGTCCGAATATAACCGCCATGCTGGGACTGATATGGCAGCCTTTAAAGAAATACGAACGGAAACCACTACTAAATCTGGCTTGGCTGCAGACCTACCATGGAGCACGCGTGGGCGAAAGCGCACTTTTTCTGCAAAATACGTGAAATTACTTGTAATGCATGAATACTCAGCAGGTATCTTGCTTAATGATGTGCGGGAGTGTGTACCACGCATACAAGTCATACAAGACACATGGCAAGAGACTGGGTGGAGGAGAGAATGTTTCTCAGCTGTGGCTTTTCTGTTCCCTGAAATCTGTTTCTATTTACAGGCAAAAATTACATGAAATAGCTTCACGAAAAATGTACAGGAAATTTTGTGAAAAGCGTGTAATACGAAATTAGTGAAATTTGCATAATTTCGCCTGGACTAATAAAAATATCTCTGGATAAGATCCATTCCCTTAAACTACGTGGCAGGGGGTTCTTATCAAACAACGAAAGGGCAGTCCAGAGAAGAATTTGGTTGATAGTGCTTCACCAAGGCTAGATTTTTTCCACACGAATCTGTCACTCATCTGGAGTGACCAGCACAATTCAGATGTAAGCATTTCTCTGATGCAACATGAAGTCTCAGCACTCTCAATAATGCATAGCGCCTACAGCATTTCAAAGTACAGATGAATGTCCCACTTTTGGACCAAAGGTGCCAGTCAATTAATTATTCTAAATTTGACAAATGCAGCTTCAAATAATTAAACGCTAGGAAAGAGGGGGGAAACCAGGAGCCTACAGTTCACCTAATGCAACCTACAATCTGCGCCATAATAATGCATTATAACAAGCTACCAACAGAAACCAAAGACCAGCTGTGATCAACCATCTTTAATGGACATTTTGGGACTCTGCTTGGCTGCAGGAACCTTGTTTTTCCGATTTAAAAAAGCAATACGATCTATGTCCGCGTTGGAAGGCGGGGGCATGCAGTTGAAATAGGGCGCTAGAAGACTCTTCGGGATTGAAGACCTGGCACTCCCTACCTCTGCACCTCAGGCAATCACCGCTGCTGCCGCAATTCAGGAAGGACCTTAAGACCTGGCTCTGGGACTGAACCACAAGACCCCACCCCACACTTAGTGCCTTGAGACCCTCACAGGTGAGTAGTCGCACTTTATAAGATTACCGATTGATTGATTTTGAACATGAAGCACTTTGCAACATCATTCGGAGAGCAACTTTTAGCAAGTCAATGCACAACTGAGTAGTTGAAAGGAGGTCAAGCTGAGGAAGAGTGAAAGATGTGTACATATGAGGGCCTTCTGTGTAATCACAAATGCTTGGTAGATAGTGCTTTGTAGATGGTGTGGTTCATCGCGGCCTACTCCATTTATTTATTTATACAGATTTGTGCAGCACATGGTCACCAAGGGTATGGATGTACTTTACAGAAAACAATCAATGCGTTGCTTAGTCTTACACAAAACTCCTAACGAACTGGGGTAAGAGGGCTGAGAAGTGGCTTTAGAAGGGAGAGTAGAGTGGAGATTGAGTTTTGGGAGGGGCGGTTGGCTGGGTGGAATGAAAGGGGCAGGGGGAAAGGAAGGAGAGGATGTGGCCTAAGGGCTAGGGCAACCTCAAATCTGGGGAACGGGGTTCGAGTCTCTGCAACGACGTTCAACATCCTGTGATTCTGGGCAAATCTCCTTGTGCCTAACAAAAATGAATGTGTCCTTGTGTAAAGCAACTGGTGCTCTATGTAAAGCGCTCCGATACCTTTGGGTCAAGTTTGCACCATATCAAACTCAGAAGATTGAAAATGTCAAGAGAAGAGGATACAGGAGAGGAGAAGCAGAGATGATGTAGGGGTAAGACAGGAACAGAAACGAAGAAAGGTTGAAAGGGGGAAGAATATTAGAAACGTGTGGACAGACGATGGTTTAGCAAGTGAAACATGAAACAGGGAAGTGACTGCATTTTAATATGAATTCAATCAATAAATCAATCTGTACTTGTAAAGCGCAACTTATCTTCCGTGAGGGTATTCAGGCACTGGGCTGCTGGTTTCATTTGAAGAGCCAGGTGTTGAGTCTCTTCCTGAAGTCTGTTAGCGATGGTGATGTTCAGATTTGGAAGGGGATGGCGTTTCAGGACTTGGGGGCACGGTGGGAGAAACCTCCTCTGGAGCGGCAGCAGCAGATGCGCAGCGTCTGTGCGGGGACACGGTGAGCGGAGGTTTCTGAATGGTTGGTGGACGTTCAAGCAGTGGTTCATGTATGCAGGCCCTTGGTCATGGAGGACTTTGCAGGCGTGGGTCAGTAGTTTCAACTGGCATCTTTCCTGGATGGGGAGCAAGTGGAGGTCTTTCAGGTGCTGGGTGATGTGGGTCCTTTTTGGTAGGTTGAGGATTAGTCTGGCTACTTACTGCGTTCTGTGTCGTCTGGATATCAATATTACGAGTGTGGTCTTTGCGTGTGGGGTAGGTCAGAGTTATGGAGGCCACCAGGTGTCATTCCAGGGGAGGTGTGGCTGCCAAAGATCAGCACCTCGCTGTTGCCCTTGTTGAGCTTAAGGCAGTTGTCCTTCATCCAGGCGGAGACATTTTTCATGCAGTTGTGGAAGTTGGACTTCGTAGTGGTGGGTTCGGATGTCTGCTAACGGCATCATGTAAATGTTTAAGTGGGTGGGACTGAGGGGTGAACCTTGGGGGTACTCCGCAGATGGTGCACAAGGGTTGTGAGAAGAAGGGCAGGAGACGGATTCTCTGGGTGCGGCCAGTGATTTATGATGCCACAAATCTAAGGGCACTGTCTTCAATTCCGATCTGGTGTAGACGTTAGATTAGTGTATGTTGGGAGACCGTGTCCAAGGCTGTGGAGATGTTGAGAAGGATCAGGGCAGCAGATTCTCTTCTATCAAGTGGGGTGCGGATGTCGTTTGTCGCTGCAATCAGGGCCGTCTCTGTGCTGTGATTGGCCCTGAATCCTGATTGGAAGGGGTCTAGCAGGTTTTTTCTCTCCATGTGTTCAGTGACTTCTTTTGGGAGATTTATATAGCGCGAACTTGACCCGAATCCAATCAGGTATCAGAGTGCTTTACATAGCACCAGTTACGTTACATGAGGACACACACATTCATTTTTTGTTAGGCACGGGGAGATTAAGTGATTTGCCCAGAATCACAGGATGTTCAGCGTCATTACCGGGACTCGAACCCAGTTCACCAGGTCCAATTTCGAGCGCCCTAGCCGTTAGGCCAACTCCTCTCCCCAAACTTGGAGGTTGATGTTCTTCTCCAGGACTTTGAGGGAAACAGGAGCAGTGAGATCGGGCGGTAATTCTGGAAATTGCAGAGGCCTGCTGTGGGTTTCTTGAGGAGGGGTCTGACATCTGTGTTTTTCCAGGCATTGGGAAAGATGGCTGTAGAGTTGGAGGTGTTGAGGAATGTGGTGAGCTGGTGACTGATCTTGTCGCTTCCGAGATTGAAGAGTCAGTGAGGGCACGGGTCGGGGGGGATCTCCTGAGTGGATGCAGTTCATCAGGGCCGTGGTGATAGGTGTGCTGAGCTGTTCCCATGTGGTGAGCGGGCGGTCGTTGGTCGTCTTTGTGGGAAGATGGAGGGTGAGGAGGTCAGTGGGTTGAGGATCGAATTAGGGAGTCAGATATATTTTAAACAGATGTGTCTTTAAGAGAAATAAAAGTCCGGACAGTACTGATTTCTGTGGGACGGGAGTACCAAAATAAGGAGGTAGGTCCTGAGAATGATTGATGAAGTGCAGATGAGGTTCATAAGAAGGGGCCTGCTAGGAGGTGGTTGTTCTTGCATCTAACATCCTTGAAGCCTACTAAGATGTTAAGCAGATTGGTCACATATGGTGGGACTTTGGAATGGATTGCTTTGAATGCTAGACACCCCAATTTGAAGTTGATTCTGGCCTAGATGGGGAGCTGGTGCAGCTCACTGACAATTGGCAGGTTGAGGGCAAATTCCAAGGCTGTTCATAGCAATCTAGATGGGGAATGCACGACAGATTTTGGCGGCATAAGCACCGATTGTGCAGGGCTGTAACCCATCTCCCTAGAGTATTAGCCTCCACTGCTTACTCCCATGGAAGATTCGTGCTCAGGACAAAAGATGTAGAAACTGCTTTCAACAGCTTTATCCCATAGAAATCAATAAAGTGCAAAAAAAGTTGATTGAAAATGTTCCACGCTCTCGTTTGAAATAAAGGTGTCCAAAGTTTGTCACATCTGCCTGTCAACAAAATTTCTCCCAAAAAATGTTAACGGGATATTTTTCTGCAGCACTCTTTTGTGAATCTTCTGCAAAAGACAGTAAGCAGGAACGTTTTCCACTACAACCTTTTACTAAATAATTTATGTTGCAAAACGTACATTCAGTCCGATTTGTTACATTTGGCAAAACTTTGTGGCAAAGAAGAACAAGTTACTTACCTTCGGTAACGATGTATCTGTAAGAAACATTAGTTAGTTAGATTCCTCACCTTAGAATATCCCCAGGCGTCAGACTGGATCCGGAAGATTTTTCGTCAGCAATACCCCTTGCGCGTCGCTAGGCGTCGTCTGCGGCTCCGCGTCCGTCGTCGGCGTCGTGCGCCGGAATGACGTCGTCTGAGTACTTAGACGCCGCCCTCGCGCGCTGACGTCAGTTCTTGTACATAGCTTTCCGCGCCAGGAACACAGAGCCATGCAAAGACAGACACTGGTGCCAAAAATAAAATCATGGGGCCTGAAAAGGAGAACCTTAACCCTAGATGTCAGTTCGCAGAACGGGGAGGATGGGTGGGTCGGTGAGGAATCTAACTAACTAATGTTTCTTACAGAGACATCGTTACCGAAGGTAAGTAACTTGTTCATCTGAAAGAAACACGTTAGTTAGATTCCTCACCTTAGAATAGATACCCAAGCAATACCATCCCCGGTGGTGGGTCTGCGAACCAAGATCACACCAGAAAGTCCTGGAGGACAGAACGGCCAAAGAAGCCATCCCTCCGGACTTGGCTGTCAAGGCAATAATGCCTGGCAAACGTGTGTAGCGAAGCCCACGTCGCCGCCTGACAGATGTCCTGCAAAGGGACACCCCGTCCCAAAGCAGTAGTAGCCGCTGTGGCCCGAGTAGAGTGGGCGCGCAGCCCAACAGGAGGGTCCTTTTTTGCCAAGGAGTAACAAATTTTGATGCACAAAACGACCCACCGAGAGATGGTCCGTTTGTGCACAGCTTTCCCCTTCTTAGCACCCACGTATCCAACGAAAAGTTGGTCGTCCACCCGGAACTGCTTTGTGCGGTCCAAATAAAAGGAGAGCGCACGTTTTGGGTCCAGACGGTGGAGCCTCTCTTCCTCTTTGGAAGGATGCGGAGGCGGAAAGAAGGTGGGCAAGGTGACAGACTGCCCAAGATGAAATGGAGTCACCACTTTCGGAAGAAAGGAGGGACGAGGCCGAAGGACAACCTTGTCCGGATGAACAGACAGAAAAGGAGGCTTTGAAGATAAAGCCTGGAGCTCACTCACCCGCCTAGCCGAGGTGATGGCTACCAGAAAAGCAGTCTTAAGAGTCAGAAGACGAAGAGGACAATTGTGAAGAGGCTCGAAGGGAGTGCACATCAGGAATGTCAAGACAAGATTCAAGTCCCATTGAGGCATTACAAACGGGACAGGAGGGAACGTGTGAGTCATGCCCTTTAGAAAGCGTGTAACTACAGGGGACTTGAAAAGAGAAGGCTGATCAGGAAGCCGCAAGAAGGCAGAGATGGCAGCAAGATAACCTTTCAGGGTGCCCAGGGCAGAGCCCTGCCGGGCCAAAGAAAGAAGAAAGAGGAGAACCTCGGAAAGAGGGGTGGAAAGGGGATCCACAGCCTTTGCTGTGCACCATGCCACAAATTTGTTCCACCGGCAGGCGTATACCGTCTTTGTGGAGGGACGCCTGGCTGCCAGAATGATATCACAAACTTCAGGAGGCAAGTCAAATGGCATCAACTGCCGCCGCTCAATCTCCACGCATGGAGGTGGAGGCTGGACAGGTTCGGGTGGAGGACCGTCCCCTGCTGCTGCGACAGAAGATCCTCCCGAAGGGGCAGACGTATCGGAGGATCGGTCAACATACTGAGTAGCTCGGGATACCAGTACCTTCGTGCCCAATCCGGAGCCACCAAGATGACTTGGGCTCGGTCGTGCCTGATCTTCTTCAGCACTCTGGGCAGAAGTGGTATAGGCGGAAAGGCGTACAACAGACAGCAACTCCACTCGTGACGAAAAGCGTCGCCGAGCGAGTGCCGCCTTGGAAATTCCAACGCGCAGAACTGCTGACATTGCGCGTTCTCTTCGATGGCGAATAGATCTAACCAAGGCTCTCCCCACTGCTGAAAGAGACCTTGTGCCACTTCGGAGTTCAGACGCCATTCGTGATCCATCATGCACCGGTGGCTGAGTTCGTCTGCTCTGGCGTTCAGAGAGCCCGCCAGATGTTGAACCACCAGGGTGACGCCCTGGTGTTCCAGCCATGTCCAGAGGCGCAGAGCCTCCTGACAAAGGGTCCACGACCCCACCCCACCCTGTTTGTTGCAATACCACATGGCGGTGGTGTTGTCCGTGAACACCTGCACGACACTTCCCCTGACAGAGGGAAGGAAGGCTTTCAGTGCAAGTCGGATCGCTCTCAACTCCAACAGGTTGATGTGGAGACGAGACTCCGCCGGAGACCAGAGGCCTCTGATCTCCGCCTCTCCCATATGGCCACCCCATCCCAGGAGGGACGCATCCATCACTACGACATGCTCCGGCTGGGGAAGGGAGAGGCTCTTGCCCTCGACCCAATCGCGGTCCGTGAGCCACCACTGCAACTGCTGTGCAGTGCCCTCCGAGATCAAGACATGGTCGGACAGGTTGCCGTGATGCTGGGCCCACTGAAACTTCAGGTCCCACTGCAGAGCCCGCATGCGCCGCCTGGCGTGATGCACTAGTAGGATGCAGGAGGCCATCAGCCCCAGAAGCCGCAACACTAGCCTGACCGAAACCCAGGATAGAGGCCGAAAGATGGGAATCAGGGCCTGAATATCCCGGACCCGCTGTTCCGGTGGATAGACCCGGAACTGCGCCGAATCGAGAACTGCTCCGATGAAGAGGAGCTTCTGAGAGGGACTCAAGTGTGACTTCGGCACGTTGATGGAAAATCCCAGCAAATGCAGGAGATCCGCCGTAGTCTGGAGGTGGGAGACGACTGTCTGGGGCGAGCCCGCCTTCAACAACCAGTCGTCGAGATAGGGGAAGACTGGAACCCCTGATCTGCGCAGATGAGCCGCGACCACCGCCATCACTTTCGTGAACACCCGAGGGGCACTGGTGAGGCCGAAGGGGAGCACGGTAAACTGAAAGTGCTCTTGGCCCACCGTGAACCGCAGGTAACGCCGGTGGGCCGGCAAGACGGGGATGTGGAAATATGCGTCCTGCAAGTCCAACGCTACCAACCAGTCTCCAGGGTCTAGGGCAGCTAAAACCTGAGCCAAAGTTAACATCTTGAACCTCTCCTTCCGGAGGAAGGCATTGACGTTCCGGAGGTCCAAGATAGGGCGTAGGCCCCCTTTGCCCTTCTTGGGAACCAGAAAGTAGTGGGAATAACAACCACGACCTACTTCTGGGCTCGGAACGCGCTCGACGGCCCCCTTGGCCAAGAGGGCCGAAACTTCCTCGTGGAGAAGATTCAAATGATCCCCCGAGATACGGTGGTGCTGCGGTGGCATGGCTGGAGGGGTCGTCTCGAAGGGGAGGGAGTAGCCCCTTCGGACGATTTGCAGCACCCACCTGTCCGATGTGATGGACCACCAGTGGAGGAGGTGATGGCGATCTCTGCCGCCCACTGGCGTGGAATGGGCCTGAAAGCTCGGACTAGGAAGGCTTTGAGGCGGATGCTGCCGGGGTGGATGTGGGCTGACCTCGTCGACCTCCAGATCCGCCTCGGCGGAAACCACGTCCGCGACCGCACGCAGGTTGGTTCTGCGGCTGGTGGCTAGGCGTACGTGAGGAGGCACCCCTTCCTTGGCCACGAAAGGGGCGAAAGGCGGAAGATTGCGACCGCGGGGCCGAGAGGCCCAAGGACTTGGCCGTAGCCCGGGAGTCCTTAAAGCGGTTCAGCGCACTGTCCGCTTTCTCGCCAAAAAGGCGAGTGCCATCAAAGGGCATGTCCATAAGAGTGCTCTGGACATCACCCGAAAATGACGTGGACCGCAGCCAGGCGTGACGTCTAAGCGCCACTGTGGTAGAAATGGCCCTACCCAGCGAGTCCGTGGTGTCAAGCCCACATCGTATAGCATGTCGCGCGGCATCCCTCCCATCAGCCAGAGCCTGGGTAAGTCGTGTCCGGACCTCCTCCGGACACAGGGGCAGCGCGTCCTCCACCGCATCCCACAGAGAGTGGGAATAACGGTCCAAGAGACAAGCGGTGTTCAAAGACCGCAGGCCCAAACTAAGGGAGGAGAACAGCTTCTTGCCAAACTGTTCTAGACTCTTGGAATCCTGGTCCGGCGGGGCGGTCGGGAAAGAGGATTGGGAGGTGGAGGCCTGGATAACCAGGCTCTCAGGGGTAGGGTGTTGGGACAGAAAACTGGGGTCGCCCGGAGCAGGGCGGTGGCGCCTGGCGACGTACCTGTCCACAGGAGGGACTGTGGAGGGCTTGGACCAGGTGCCCTGTAGAACGTCAATGAGGGCCTCATTGAATTGCAGCAGAGGCTCAGTGGAGCTTGCTGCAGACTGAAGCACCTCAGTGAGGACGTTAGTCCTCACAGCCACGGCAGGCAGCTCGAGCCCAAGGGCTGCGGCCGCCTTGCGCAGCACCACAGAGAAAGCAGCGCCCTCCTCCGAAGCCACATTTGGAGGAGAGACGAATCCAGTGTCTGGAGAGGTATCCAGGCCACTGGCCTCCCCCAGTTCATCTGCCCAGTCCTGTGACATTTGAAACTGAGCGGCCATAGGATCCTCGGATCCCTCCCAGTTGTCCCCATCATCCGATTCCTGGTATACAGGAGGAAGGTACGGAGCCGGACGGTAGACATAGTGTGTCTCTAGCGGCGCCGAACGCGGCGTCCATCGACGCCGTAGCGGCGCCGGGTCCGGAGTGGGACTGAACTGGGGCCCGACGTCGAGCGGAGTCGACGTCGGCGGTGGCACCGGTGTCGACGCCGGCGGAGGAGGCGTGACGAGGTCGACCGGCGTCGTCAGGGACTCGGGAACGGGTCCCTCGGGCGCTTGCGGCGTCGAGGCCGGAGGCGTCGACGGCGCCGGGGCCGGAGCCACCGGCAGGCAAGGCAGCCCTGTCGGGTCCGCGGGGCCCGAAGGCGCGCCAGCAGGCGCCGACGGCGGGGCCAGGCTCCTCATGGCCGAGAGGAAGGCACTGACCTCCGCCGGCGTCGCGTCAGTCCCAGGGACCGGCGGGTATGGGGACGTGCGCGGCGCCTGCGGCTCCGCCGGAGCCGCGGGGGTGGAACCACCCTGACCCTCGG
The DNA here is from genome assembly GCF_964204655.1 of Triturus cristatus. Lineage (NCBI taxonomy): Eukaryota > Metazoa > Chordata > Amphibia > Caudata > Salamandridae > Triturus > Triturus cristatus. The sequence goes on along the minus strand of NC_140592.1, from coordinate 339,420,868 downwards.
CCGAGTCGCGCGACCGGCGAGGGGAGTCCGAAGAGCGGTGTCGCCTCTTGGACTTCTTGGAATGCTTCGACTTACCCGAAGACTTGGATCCCGACGACCGATGGTGACGTCGGCTGCGGCTCCGCGACCGATCCTTGGACCTCCTCCTGGACCGGGATCGAGCGACGCGCGGAGCCGAGTGGCGGATCTCGAGAAGCTTACGGGACCGCTCCCGTCTAGCCTTCGAGGTCAGGGCCTTGCAGTCGGAACACGACTCCGCGTCGTGGTCGAGGCCCAAGCAGTAAAGGCACCGGCGGTGATGGTCCGTAACCGACATCAGGCGGCTACAGTCAGCACAGGCTTTAAAACCAGGCATCCTACCGGCACCGGAGTCGATTGACAAGATCAAAAAAGATCGAAAAAGTTAGTCAAAAAGTGACTAAAGGGGTAGCTCTCCCGGATCTGCGCTTACTGGCGCGGAAAAAAGAAGAACTGACGTCAGCGCGCGAGGGCGGCGTCTAAGTACTCCGACGACGTCATTCCGGCGCACGACGCCGACGACGGACTCGGAGCCGCAGACGACGCCTAGCGACGCGCAAGGGGTATTGCTGACGAAAAATCTTCCGGATCCAGTCTGACGCCTGGGGATATTCTAAGGTGAGGAATCTAACTAACGTGTTTCTTTCAGATCCAAAGCTTACAAATTTTGCACACACTTTGTCTCAGGCCTGCTCTCTTGTCAACCAGAATAACTACATCTGGAAATAGAGTATTTTGACTTGCGCAAATTGGGAAGGGCAGTCTTAGCCCAATATGGTTAAGATGCACTAGAGATCTAAAATTAAAGTGGTGACATAGTAAGAAATTGTAATAAAAGTTTACAAAAAAACCTTAGAAATTCAATAAAAAAAACAAAGGTTGGGACGTTATAGCTAGCAGAAAATGCCAGTTAAAATATGCTTCACCAGTTATAGTTATCTTAAGTACCGATAATTTGTGCCTGAGAGTAACTCACTTGTGCCCCTGCCGGGCACAGTGCCGTCATCAATTATGTCATTTTAGATATTACAGCGATGTTAACAATGATGTCAAGGAACAGTCATAGGAGATGCACTATTAGAGGTATTTAGCAGTGCTCCTGCCGCTCATTTATACATTTGTTATTTTTTTATTTTTTGGGTGTCCTGGTTTCAAACTGGGCACCAGAAAATAATGCATCATTAGCAGCCTTCGGGCTGAAAAAAGCCTTGAGGAGGGAAGCGGTGCCCCCCTCCCCAAAAAAAGTAATTCTGCCTCAGGGGATGGGGTCCCAGGGGCCCAAAAAAGGCTCAGTGAAAGGGCTTCACGCCCTACCCCAAAAGAATAATTGTATCGCTGCCTGCCTGAGCCATCGCCCAGCCAGGGGATTTATTTTGAAAAAGGCGGGAGCCTGCCATTTTGTTTTTTAAAGTTGTTCCGCACATACACCGTACAGATATCAAAATTCTGTTTTTGAACCCATTATGGGTCCCTCGGGGAGTGCCTCACCTCCAGCAGGCCAAAGGAGAAAGGGTAAACCTGCTCTGCCCTTTTAAGTTTTATAAAACACAGTCCTAAAATGGCTGTTACCACATCTTTGTTGATGTGGTGACAGCTAATCACAACTTATCTTGCGATCCGTCTGCCCCGTGGATCTCCCATGGCGTGATATATGCATACATTTTAAACCTTAATTTCTCAAAAGTACTTAACTGATTTACACTAAAACATAAAAATTACGCTTTCTGGACCAAGACCTAGCTTTCTGCCAAATTTGGTGCAATATTGATCAGCTACTTTGATATTGTTGTTCAAATTTCCTATGGGAAATACGCTTTTTGGGACCCCCCTCTTTCTCTCAGCCCCCGCTTGATCGATCACTCTGAAACTTTCCAGCAAGGAGTGGAGGTGGATGAGACTTTTTTGGAAAGCTTCATGAAGATTTGTTAAACAGAGACAAAGTTATTAGCAAACCAAACAATCTATTTTCTAGAGAAACGTGGTCCTAACTAGAACTGCCATGTATAGATGTGTGCGTGTGCATAATACAAAATTATCATACGGTACAACAAATCACTTCTTTTCTCAAATTACACCAACATTCTTGTCCTTGCATATTGGAACACCTGTTCAACCTGCAGACTTTTGATTTAGACTCTTTTCAATGTATGTACAAATGCTATGCCAACACTTACCATTTTAAATAATTATCACTTTATCATATACCCCTACTACAACATTGACATACTTTGGAAAGATAAGGTTTCAGGATTCAAAAAGAAGCTCCAAAGCTTTTTTTCAAAACTTGAGGCCAAATTAAATAACTATCACCAAACTTAGACAACTGGTGTAATCTGACAATACTTCTGAAAAGCATGATCTCTTCACACTGTGAAGTTAGAGACAGAATGGAGGCCTCAACTTATGAAGTGCCCAATGTGAATCACCCTACAATCCCCAAACCAGCTTTTCTTTCTCCATAGTGGTGGTAGTTACATTTTCCCAACTACAGTTAACAAATGTGCATATAATACTTTTAAGTCTCTTTATGTTATTCTAATGTTTGTAAGTTTGCACTGCATAAGTACCGTCTCCGTGATTAATGTTAACTTGGGCTTAACTTAAACCTAATTGTAGGGTTTTGGAGAGCTGCCCTACAAGTAACATAAGAGATATGTCTGATGCTTGAACTAGTCAGATCTAGATACCTTCGGGCGGCTCTGCTGCCAGAGGAGTAGGATTGTGAGACGGTCAAACCGGCCTCTTACAAGTAGATAGGCATAGGGTAAAACTTAAGATCTACTTCAAAAGAGCGCAATGGAAACGTGAAGCAGTGGGTGACAGAAGTAATGAAAATATTTCATACATTTTGAAAATTAATAAAAGCCCAAATCAAAATGCGTACCCTGAAAATTTGAACTAAATATAAAAATAAATCCTTATGTCCTTTAGAAAATAGATCTGTAAACACATTGACTGTTGGGAGGGTTCCACTACTGAGGAAAACTGTGAAACATGTGATAAGTACAAAATTCTCCTAAGTCGGTGACCCTCACAGAAATGTCCTGGGGAAGGCCATGATCACACTGTAGTCCCTGGAGCATTGGACTATTTCAGAAATGCCCCTTCTGAGCAGCCTGTTACAACTAGGTTTTGTTTGCCAATTTCTTGACACTCACGCCATAAAATTAAGCATTTGGTCCTTCTTAGTCAAAGTGTTCGTGGGAGAAAGTGGCTGCCTTTTCTAGGCACTGCCACCCCACCAAAAACAAACACTGTCAAAGCCAAACGGACTAGCTTGGGTTTTAGCTAAAGCATTTTATAATAAGCCTAATGCGGTGGTAAAAACAAAAACGAGTGCTTTCGGAATACAAAGAATCTATGAGATAAAGATTTTAATTGGTGATGTTTCAGTGTACTTTTAAAATGTAAACTAGTCCCGCGTGCATTGCAAATATGCTATTTGAAGAGTAATGATACACCAAACAGCGCAAGGGAAGAGCTGAACTTTCCTCTGTGTGGAGCCAAAGCCCTCACTGTGTATATTTTACAGCACTGGTAACAATAGGGTAATGCCTCTCAGTCAGCTCATGATGCACAGTGCGGGCTGGGTCTCGTATGAACATCAGCTCAGACCAGACCCCAAGATATAAGCAATTGGGACGGGTAAGACCGAGAGAATGCTTATTTTATGGAGGTTATATGAGGACAAAAAAAAACATTACGGTAGTGCATTGGATATGCTGAATTAGAAGAAAAGCAATAAATATATAGATCCATAAGTACATGAGAGGTATACAGATGCATAAAGGGAGGTAGTATCTGGAGATTAAAGATGCATTAAATACACTCTGGCTTTCAAGTGTTTTTGTACTCGGACGCTCTGTCAGGGGTAGTAAGCGCTATATAAATGCAATTACAATACAATAAGTCAGTCATTGATGCGGTCTTAAGTCAGGCCTAAAAAATGTCCGGTTGAGAGGAAACCAAGCCTCCCCAATTCTGCAATTTGCCAGGGATTTATCGGGCCCAAACAGTTCGACTGCTGATCAGCACCCACTCTCTTCTGGAGGTCCTGCACGGAGCCCTCGCGGGCACCATTACAACCCGCAATTGCATCATTACTACCAGAGACCATAGTGTTCCGTGATGTCCAAGCCTGGGATTGCTACGGTCCAAGTCACAGTAGGAAATTAAAATGAAGTCCCGCCGCTTAGGGTGGGTCGATGGCTGTCACAATACGCTCGGAGGATCATTAAAAATAGCATGTCTGCTCGCTTGTTGACCCTCTTCCTCTATGTCCAACTCTAGCACAGAGGTCCTCTCAGAAATCATTAACAGCTAGTGAATCCTTCCGCGCCCCACGCGCCCCCACCCCGTGTGGCAGTGCCGCCTGCTGAAAGCGCAGACCCAGGCAGCACAAATCCAGCCCTCAGATCCATCCAATTAGAATTTAATCAATCGCAGTATTTCACGCACCAGGGCAGATTGAAGGCCTTTTCAAGCATTAAAAACTCCGGCTCAGCCTCTGAGAACACCGCACCTCATGTGGATTCAGGTGCATCACAGGTTGAGCAGTCCAGTTCTATAGCAGCCACCAAAAATGTATGGTTAGCTTTGGGGATTTATTAAACATGTTGAGGTGGCATTGATGAAGTGCTAACGCAGGCATTGGAAATGCCTGTCTAACATATGTAAATATAGCCACAGAACGGGGGACTCCGCAACTTCGAAGACAGTCCCTCACCTTACCCTTTTTTGGGTCCAGCCTAACATATAGCAAACCTGCCTGGATGCAAAAGCCCTATTATCAGCTTACCAAGAACTTACAGCTGGCTTAAAGCCCACCCATTGCCTATCATTGGTTGGCTTTATCGTCACTTATTTCTTTGCTTCTTATTCAGGGATTTGCCCTGTCCATTTTGTATTTGTTCTTCTCTTGGAGTAAAGCCTCTTCAATCGTGTCCTTCTATAGCTCACTTTTAGGTAACTCTTTTTTCTTTAGCTCTCCATGAGAGTGCATGTGTTTTTCAGCTTTCTCCCTAGTATACTTCTCTCCCCTGCACTCATGGTTAATCACCTGCGCTCTTTGTTAATCTCTCTTGCCTGTATGCTTCTCCCTTTGCCCCTTTTTGTTTTCTTCTTCATGTACATCTCTGCCTTCCCTCATTGTAGCTCTGTCCATGATGTCCACTTTTTCGCTACTTGCCACCTGCCTAACCGATACTTGATCTACTCCTCTATTGCCCGCTTTCCCACTTCGTCCCTGGTCCTATTTTTTTTAGGTCGAGCCTAGCGGCAGCACACATGCGTTGCTCACTCTGCGATGCATGCTGTATTAGGGTATGCACTGGATGCCCCTCCCACTCCCCACCCACATTTGTCATTGGCTTGTGTCATTGTCCTTCATAAATGCTTGCTTCCGCTTCATTAGGAGGCTTGGTAGTCCCTCCTTGGTACCGCCTTGTCTCCAATTGCTACCGCCCATAGCGACTGAACCTTTTACTTGGCTTATTACACTGTCTGCATTATAAGGGGGTGAGAACTATTTTGTTTATTGAAAGTGGGGACAATGGCGGCCAATTTTCTTATACAGCGCTATGCGCTCTAAACTGTATGCTGAGAGCGGCGTCTGCTGTATGGGCATCGCGTTAAGTTTACATTTGTTATTTTTTTTTATTTTATGACTGCGGTGCCAGCTTCAGGGACACCGCGCTGTTTTTATTTTGAAAATCGGAGTGCCTCACATCATTATTATGCACAGCGGTAGCCCTGACCTCGCAGCACATAAACATCGCCCGTATATTGGGCGTTGTCTACTGTATGCCAAGTAGTTGCGTCCTTTGTGTGTGGGGGCAGGAGGATTGGGGAAGCAGAGTTTTAAGGGACATTGTTTTTGTGTGCATACCCGCCATGTGACTTGTCACGTGTGCCATCTTACCCTTTCTAGACTTTACAGTTAAAGGTGAGCTGCATGCTGGGACTTGCAGTTTTATGCTCAGGACAAACATAAAAGGAGCATCAGCATGTAAAGTGGATTATAACATCAGCACTTTGTGAGTTTACATGCGAGAGAGATAGGATGTGTGTGCTCTATGTACGAAGGGGGTTGGCGGGCGGCACCATGTGCGGTCTCTCTGGGAGCAATGTATCTGTGGCAACAGCGTGCGAGGGACAGTGCGCTGCAGGAGGGTCAACCAGAGGTGTGATTCTGCTTGATGTGTAGATGAGGAGTGTATGGCTTGTGTGAGGAAACAGCTCGTGCTTTGCATAGGAAAACTTTTTTGTGTGGTGAGCATGCGTGCTTGCTGCAGAGTGGTCCCTTGACAACGTGTGCCAGTCCTGGAGTTTTACACAAGTGCATGTTGTATTCCTGGAGTTGTAGTTTATTTTTCAATATTTCAAGTAAGTGTTCAAAAATCCCAACATGCTGTGCTGTGAGATATAATTTTAAAAAAAAGCATTGGCAGTCTGGCGTTAATGTGCTAATGTATGCATATACAAGAATGCAAAATTGCGCTTTTCACGCACTTGAGGAACACATATTTGGCACATTAAAGCCAGGCCTATTGGGTTTACCAAGACTGGGATAAAGTAGAAAAAACTGTTGCTTTTTGTATAGAGTGTATTTGGAGATCGAGAACGCATTAACGGGAGTTTGAGCTATTGGCATTGTAAATTAAAATGCCTTTTATTTAGGTTTTGTTTTTATAGCTTAAATAAAAGGCGTCATTTACAATGCCAATAGCTTAAACTCGCGTAAATGCGAGACCTATTGCATTGCAAATTATTTTCGAAATTCAACAGCTTGTTATTTCATACTGCTACAACAAGCTGCTGCTGGCCCTTCCGCTTCCGTAATAAAAATGTTTTTTTCTATTATCGTATGTTTTATTTAAGATCCAAATTGGATCCTGCTGTGACTTGTACATGAGGGTCGAACAAGAAATGAATACTTACCTCCTACTTGAATGACTTCAGGCTCTTGGGTGAAGACCCTCCCCCCCCCCCTCCAACAGTTTTGGTTATCTTGCACCTCTGTCCGGTCACCGGGTCGAATGGGCTACTGTGAATTATGTGGCTAGGTATGCAAAACAGTATTCAAAACCTATTTAAAATAAGAAACAAACAAAATACAAGCACTGGCATAGCCAATAGGTCTCGCCTTTGGGACCTTATAAGTGTTTAGCCATGCAACAGTTCCATAACTAAATACTTATAAGGTCCCAAAAGCGAGACCTATTGGCTATGCCAAGCGGCCGTGAAATTGAAAGTGATCGCGATCAAACATCAAAGCAGCCACGTGGCCGCGAAAGTGAAGGTAATCGCGGTAAAGCGCGGCGCGCGCCCGCGCACATGCACTGTAGCTCTAGGCTGGCCTGGTAGCACTTTTTGGAGCCCTCTCAATAAGTCTCGCCAGACCAGCGCATGCGCTGGGTCAGGCGAGACCTAACTAAAGGACACCTTGTGTGCGAGAAATTAACTTTCATGTACAGGATGTTGACAGAAGTGTCAATTATTAAATTTAATCTACAGGCACAAAAAGTAAAGCTGCACCATCTATGGTTGAATGCTACTTGCCTTTGTTTTCAATTTCATGTCCTCCATCTCACAATGCATCTCATTACTCGTAAAATGTTTAAGCAAAAGATAAAACCGTGTCCTCCAGAAAAAGCTCAAAGGCAGGAAGGACATAGAGAGGACGACCCTTCACTTCTAAGCAGCCTCATGGAAAAAGGATACCCTGTCCCTGCGGCATATTTCATGACAGGACTCAAAATTATAATATAGGTTCACTCTCTCGGATATGCATAGGATTCAGACTGAGGGGTAACATCTGTATGGGCGGGGGTGGAGGGAACGCCCTGCCCTAAAAGGCCAATATTACAACCCTGCAAATAGGCAGTTCCTACAGAGGAGGCTAATGTGGTCATGGGCCTGAAAGATGCCAGCAACCTCTTCCAACAACCCCGCCCTGAGATCTCAGATCTGGCGTTATTGGCCAAATCAAAGTTGGCTTTCGAAAAATTACTTTTTTTGACTAGTGGACCCATATCCACCGGTAACCCCTGGAAACAAATAGTGAGTCTCTAGTCCTACAACTAGGAGTTCTGGCATCCATGGGTTTCCGGTACTCCAGCAGACAAATATTCTGGCCTCCCTGCAGACCCAACCGCTGACACTCCTTTCACCCATATGATCTGGCAGTCACCGGTTCCGGCACTCCTTCAACATGGGGGTCCGGCACTCCTTCAACAAAGGGTTCCGGCACACCTCCAGCAGAGGGTTCCGGGACACCTCCAGCCTGGGGTTCCGGGACACCTCCAGCCTGGGGTTACGGGACACCTTCAGCCTGGGGTTACGGGACACCTTCAGCCTGGGGTTACGGGACACCTTCAGCCTGGGGTTCCGGCACACCTTCAGCCTGGGGTTCCGGCACACCTCCAGCCTGGGGTTCCGGCACACCTCCAGCCTGGGGTTCCGGCACACCTCCAGCCTGGGGTTCCGGCACACCTCCAGCCTGGGGTTCCGGCACACCTCCAGCCTGGGGTTCCGGCACACCTCCAGCCTGGGGTTACGGGACCACTTCAGCCAAGGGTTCCAGCACACCTCCAGACTAAGGTTCCAGGACACCTTCAGCCTAGGGTTTCGGCCAACAAACGTAGGGTTGCAGAATTCCTGTGTGCATTGGGTCAGGAATTCAATCAGCCACGAGTTCTAGCACTCCAGAAGCCTGGGCGGTGGTCAACCTCCTGCTAAACTACTGTCACAAGTAATGGTGGAACTGCAGTCACTAGTTCAGGTTTCCTGAAAGTCATAGCATTCGGGCTTAAACAGCTGTAATCTGCTAAACTGACATTTTCCTGACCCAACGCATCCTTTTTGTTTGGTCGATGGGTTAATTTTAGAGTGGCACAGCATGCTGCATGTATTTTCAATCTCTCTCCAACCCTCTAATGTGCAGCCTGTCAGCTGCAATGGCCCTGCCACCCTATCATTACACTCTGAGTCAGCCGCGCTGCGGCGTAAACGGGCTCTGCGTGGAAGGGTCTGCAACCTCAGTCTGACTAAATTCACTGTGATGTGGACCAGAAAAAAAATTCCCCATCAGGAAAACGTCTGCACACTTCATTGCAATGTACGGGGCTCAGCCAAAGCCTGTGGGCCTCGGATAACCAATCCGTCCCACCATTTCTCTCAGGCAGGAAATGTTGTGGGCTTGGAAACAAGCACTGACAAAGGCAAGAGTTTGGCTGCTTGTTGAAAACACTTTCACAGCTTCCACTTTGGCAAACAGCTTAGGAGAAGAATGGACAGATGCAGTGCAAGCGTCTACCACATACAACACACGTCTAGCACTAGCAGCTGGTGTGCAAGCTTCCATCACAAGCAGACGAAGTACAACACAAGCAGCAGTTGCGAACGCCTTCTCTCACACAGGAAAATACTGTGCATTAGGAGCACAAGCTGTGCACACTTCCCTCACAAACACAATACACAATAGTGTCAGCAGCTGCACAATACACAGGAGCGAAAGCACGCTTCCCTCTGCGCTGGGAGAAAAGCTGCAACATGCACACGAAAGAGCATACTTTGTGGGGCTTCAAAACGAAAAGACTAACAGCCCACCAGTGTGTCGAGAAATAATACAAATAGCGGTCATTAAAAAGCAAAAAAAACAAATTCCAGCAGATTATGAGCGGAGGTGCTGTTAGTTGGTGTGCTCAAAGGTGGTCGTGTAGCGCGAGAGCCTTGGTCTCTTCCCTGCAAGGAATCAATGGATGGGGCTAAGGCACATGAAAGGCCCTCTTTTCGTGTGCACTGGGGCTCATCAATTCATTCCACCGCTTAAATGTTATGATGGAACCTCCTGCCACATCAGTCCCTTTAAAAGATCCTTGAAGTTTTAAAGGTCACCTTGCAGCTTCAAAGGCGACCCTGTAACTTTTCCTACTAATGTGGATGCTGGACTGAGAGGGGAAATTGGGCTGCACAAGCCTTCTCGACTCTCCTTGGCATCTTGGCTAAGTAGTCAAGTTCTAGCCCATGGGAGGCTGAATGAAGGCTGAACCAGGTGCGATACTACTATCAAACACACAGTAGATGAGACTGTTTAGTAACTGTTACCCAGAGGCGGCTCATCCGCAATGGCGGAGGAAGTCGACCCCACCACCCCCGGCCAGCAGTTTAAAATATGTAAAAATAAAACCACACAATAATAAAACGGGTTTAACACCCGTTTTATTTCGCTTGGGGCGGGGCCAGGGTTACGACCGGCTGGAGGGGAGTGGTGGCTCTGCATAAACTGCGCATGTGGTTTTTGGCTAGCGGTCTCAGGCCGGCCGAAAACCACATTTGCAGTGACACCGCTCCACCCCAGCGGCATTGCTGGGACTGGAAAGAGCAGGCACAGGCTCCCAGTCGGTCCTGGAGTGCACATTCTGGGCGCTCAGGCCAATCCTGAAGCTGCGCTCATGTGAGCTTGTGCCTGCCGGCAGCGGTGGAGCGGAGGAAGAGCGCGACCAACGTGGCAGCAGGAAAGTTTAATGTTATACTTCTTTGTTTTCAGTTGTCCCCTGTCCCCCGGCTCTTTTGCAAATGTCTTTTTTGATCTCCGTTGTCCCCAGCCTCTCTCCCCCCCCGCCCTACCTCTTTCACCCAATAAGAGCCGCTCCTGCAGTTATCGCTTGAAAAGAAAGATCCACTGACAAATTAATATTACAGAGTGGTGACCATTGATATTGGTGGTAATAAGAAGACTCTGGCCAAAACCACTCTCGAGATATTAACTTTTACACAGCGTGCGTTCAGCAGCTGATAGACCGACTTGAGTACTGCTCGCCGACCAATATGGAGGAATGCCTCTCAGAGAAAACAATGGGTCCAGGTTATCCTGAAAGTAAATTATCATTAAGAGCTACAGACCTGCCTAGAGGACAGACTATTTAACATTAAAGTCCTAGCAGGGGAAGATGGAGTAGGCTGGAGGGAAGACGGGTTGAAGTTCAAATGTACAAGTAACCCTGGTGGACTCACTTTTGATCCTTTCCATAGTAAGCCAAGGACTGAATTAAGTCAAACTGGTGCCCATCAAAGTTAGATTAAGATGTCTTAAAGTTCAGGTACCTCAGTTTCTATTGGAAAACGTGTAGTTGCTATGGTAACCTCCAGTGTACCTGGACAACCTGAGAAGAAATCCTCCAATCCTCCAGTACCAGTGCAGGAATTACAATCCATGGGGCAAATTAACTAAAATGCTACTCTACTGATCAGATCAGATAGCCCTAAAACTTTAAATTCTGTTACTCTCTCACTGCTGGTCATAGTCAATCTTGTGCTAGATCCCTATTTATAGAAACGTGCACCCTACATTTTAAGAAAGGATATCTCTGGGCATGGGAGTGCTAGGCGTCAATGGGAGACAGGACACAAGGAGAGATAGCCTAGAGGATGTAAGGAATCGACTTGGAACGCGATGCAGAGCCGTTCTCCCACCATCGTGACAAATCCCGATGTTATATCGTATATAGACTAGATCTATATTTTGGTGCTACTTTGACACAACGTTGGAACAAAAACTGAGTTATAAGAATTGGAAATTACTTTAGAAGATTACCACGCTTTCAAACTGCAAGTGCAATCTAATAAGCAGAATTCCATCCTCCATCACTTAATACAAGCGTGATTACTTGAACCTCTTGTTTGGTGGCCTTATCCTTTAGCTGCTAATTTCAATTGAAACGATTTTTTCAAAAAGCATATCAACTACCTACTATAGATCCTTGGTTACACAGTAATACGCATCTGCATCCGTCCATTCCTACCATTAGAGATTTATTCTATTACCATTCGGAATCGATTGTGGCTCTTCCTGAAGAAGGCGTTCAAAACGCCGAAACGCGTGTAGAAGAACTCATTGAAGTACTTAAAAATGTTATTACATCTCTGCCACTGTGGTTATTTCCACTAGAGTTGATTATCTGTCTTTGTTTCGTAAATTATTATTGTTAGATGTATTTGTTAGTCAGTCAATACATTTCTTATATGTCATGTTATGTATATTCTCCATGTGTGTTTATGTCATAATTTTAAATTTTATAAGAATAAAATGAAAGAATTTTAATGGATTTTGTGGGGTACACTGATCTTATGTGGCTATCGGTTGGTTATGTAGAAGACCTAATTTTCAGTGGGTCCTGAGTTGCCTAGGAAAGTTATTTCAATTCAGGAATCCTGGCTTGATCCATCATTAAACAGCTCTTAAAATTGATGTCCCGGCGGGCCAGGAAATACACATGGGATTTCATAGTGCTTCTACTCTGGCTCAGGATCTACGTGCATAGAAGCTGGCCAGCTGCATGGATTTGCACCTCGCAGAAAAGCCAGCGGGATCCTCTAACTGTAATTCAGGGATACGCACCAAGCACCAGGCCTGACACTGTTAAAGGGTCCAGGCTCACACCACAGCATATGGTGGTCAGTAGGTTCAGGGGAAGATGCAGGGAAGGAACGCCCACAATATCACAGGATCACCATGTAGTGCAAGTGGAGAGCTTGCCAGGCAATGTACTGGCTTCTAAGGCTTCATTTCACCTCATCCGGCCATTGATGACACCGCCCTCAGCCGATCTGGTGAGGGTCACTTCCCCGTATTCTGGTCTCCTTGGGTTGTCTGTGGGACTCTCCTCCGTCAGCAAGTCCAGGAAGCACGCTTCATGCAGATCACAATGCTTTGTCCTGAGGATCCATGTAGTACACAACTAAGGTTGGGGAAGCACCAGCAGCCTGTGCAGTGTCAGTTTGATGTAACTTATATTCCCAGGTTGTGACAGCTGGGGCAAAAAAACTCTGCCAATCAAATGTTGATTCAGCCCAATTTTATAGGTACCAGTCAATCAAGTTACGAGTATTTTGTTGTTCTCCGATGGTCCAGGTGAAAAAACTTCAGTTTCCTGAATCATTTCTGGGCAGATTCTAAATAGTGCCCCTGTGATTGCTCGAGGAATCAGCCTAGGTGTTAACAATTGTAGTCTGCCTCACCATGTAGCAAGAAATTAATGAGGTTTGGCTAGGGACCTGCCCCGACAATCCTATTGGCAGGTAGGCATTATCCACGCCACTCTTCGCCATCCCCACAAAGTCACCCGAGCCTAGCTGAACGGATCCTTTTCACATGGGGCTGCTGGACTTTACAAGGGGGGTTAGCAGACATCACCCTTACAGCAGACATGTACTCCCAAAAGTGAAAACATCACTGACACACATGTGAGACAAGAATCATGCTCCTTCAGAGTACAATTGCAGGGGGACCTTTCGGGGTTCCTCTTTTTCCTGGAAGCATATCTCTGGATGGAACAAGTCGAGATCCCATACAGGTTCTCTTTCAATGAAGGGCACGCAGACATGCCATTAAGAGCGACAGGAAGGGGCAGCGGTTGCAAACAGTTGTGTACTTTTATCTCTCCTCCGTGTAAATAAGAGGTCCAGGAAACACATTTCAAGCCTAGTCCAAACTCGGCTCCATGCTCTAGCATAGGCAATGGCAAATGTCCCTACTCCAGTAGATGCTGCATTAGGCACATTCCCAATGCAAAATTCAGGGATGATAAACATGGCGTTGGTGAGATTGAAGCAATAAATGGCTGTTTATAAGTAGAACCCCGCTCACCTTGGCGGTGGATACGCTGGACACCTACCTATGATCATTATGCCAAACAAAACGCAGGCTCGTTCGAAGGAGGAGGAAGCAGGCAGTAGTTAAACATGTAGCATTTACACTGCAATCTAGGAAGGACTGAGGTTGTATAGCGGTGGTATGGATGATGAGAGTAACTATAGTAGTGGGGGGTACATGTGGCAGGTGGGGTATATGAGGAGCCTTAGGCACAGCGGGTATGTGGTAGGAGATGGGGAAGGTATGTGGTGTAAGGATCTATAAGGAGGGGTAGGTTATATGTTCCTGTGTGTATATAGATGGAGTAGGTTACTGGAGAGGATATAGGGGGTAAGTGTTGGTAGGATTTATGCGCTAGCGCAGCCAGGCTTTGCTGTGGACATCGGTACTGGAGTTGGAATAGATGTGTGTGCATATAGGTAGTATTGAAATGGCTAGTGTGCAGACAGTCCCAGCCTTGCCCAAAGTCTTCCTCTTATGCCGTTTCCGAGATTGCAGCCAATCTCACAGGCCCAAAAGCCCTAAACTTTCCATTAAAATTGATCATCTTTTATGCTTTGGACAATGTGCAGTACAGCGTTATGCACAATAATGGGCGCATTTCTTTTGCTGGGGCTACATATATTGGATCGCGCTGTAACATACGTGTGTACAGACTACTCTTGATCCCTCCAAAATTTAAGAGAAATCACGCATTCGCTTCTTCTACAGGAGTGATCCATAAATCTGGAACTCCCTGCCCCGGGACCTACCGGAAAATCAACTCTTCCCTCACTTCAAGAAGAAACGAATGCTTCTCCACTTCAACAAATACCTAAAGCCACCATAAAGCTCCTGCCAAGCCTGTAGGCTCCCTCCCCACTAGCTCGAAATAAATCTGTGCACCACTACCATGGGGAATTCTGTGCCTCTAGTTCCCCCCCCATCCACAAGAGGCCTTATCCAGATATCTCAGACCTTCAACGCCTGTCTTTACTTCTGCTCAGCCTGTTTTGCCGTATTTATTACTACTATGTGTTATGTTATTTTTTTACTCTACCAGTAATTGTGTACAATTGCAGCTGTGCTCTGCAAAGCGATATGTATTTTGTATATTGTAACTATCTCAAAATTTTAATCAGCAATCTTCCCTCTATATACTTGTACACCTCGTCACAATATCACCACGCATCTATTTATACCCCAAACGCGTCTTGCATATTTCAGCACATGCAATTTCATACTTCGTATACCTCATCACTTTCTGTCCCTATGTATCTGCATTTACTCCAAATGTATTTCAAGTATATGCTGCTAACTCTGTGAAGTGCTTTGATGCCCTCTGGTCAGGTTTGCGCTTTATAGAACTCAATAAAAAAAATAATGCACAACAAGGTCTTGGTCGTACTAGCTTGCAAGGTGGCCAGGAGAAACTCTCGCAACAACTTTTATTCACAGCTCTTGAAGGCAAAACTGCAGTATAAAGTGCTTAATTGAACAAGGTTTGTCAATGTGTGTAAACATTATTCTTTTATAAAAATGTGGAAGGGGACTATTTTTGTCTTTAAGTGCACAGTGTGCAAGAACAAATTACCATCCCGCACAGAGGGTAGTAAGACAATTGCTTGAGTTAGCTCACCATGTGCCCCATGCAGTTTTATGCGACGGGCAGAAATTTGAATGAATGACAATAAAAGAAGTCCAATGGAGGAAGAGAGCTGGCTGCAAGCCAATGTTAAAAATTTAAAAAAGGGGAGGGGGGGTGTGGTGTGGGTGTATATATATATATATATATATATATATATATATATATATATATATATATATATATATATATATATGTATCGTCACCGTAATCGGTGCACTCGTGGACGGGTGCTGTTGCCACAGGGGTGCACCCGCGTGAAAATTGAAGCTCAAAGGTTTCCGATGGGTAATCGTAACATATATACCTTATGTCAAACCTAAAAAAGGCAAACTATTCTGAGCGCCACTACCGTAAAACTTTTTAATGTATTTGACAGTTAATTTAGTTGAAAGTGAAGGAAGAACTATATAGGTGTCCAGCATACTACAGAAACAAATGGCTTCAGGGATTCTGTGCAAGGGAGGGCAGGCTAAATGCAGAACAACTTAATACGGCGTAAGGAAATACTGGTTCTTAAATTTCTCTTTTCAGTTTTCTTTGCATTGCTTATCCGAGCCAAGTATAGACACAACCTGGACAAGTCTAACACATTACGCCACGCACTGGAGTAGCCCAGGGCAGTATCCACTGGAATAATGAGAGCAGCATTCGTCCGGCACAATTGACAAACAGAGCCCCAGAAAGAGCATTAGCACAGCACGTTCATCAAACAAAGAAGAGATTGGGCAGAGTCACAAAACTAACATTAGCAGAACACGTTAAACACAGGGAAGGTGACAATATACACGACAGGCTATGATGGGCCAAACATGAGTAGTCCAGATGTACCGTTCTCTCAGTGCCACTCTCAGGACAATGCACACAATACTCAAGTCTACGAATGGTGTAGCATCATGGCACACCTCTGTACATAATGTATGGGTAATGCACCCTGCAACTGTACATTGATAGGACCCTGTCAGTCACTGAGAAGATCATGACCACAAAGAGCCCAATGGGTGGCGGTAGTGGAGAAGTGGTCTTTGTGAGGGGTCTGAAAGGGCCAAGTTTGCTGGAGCCTGTCAATCAGTCAATGAGAGGATCACGACCACAAAGAGCCCAATGGGTGGCGGTAGTGGAGAAGTGGTCTTTGTGAGGGGTCTGAAAGGGCCAAGTTTGCTGGAGCCTGTCAATCAGTCAATGAGAGGATCATGACCACAAAGAGCCCAATGGGTGGTGGTAGTGGAGAAGTGGTCTTTGTGAGGGGTCTGAAAGGGCCAAGTTTGCTGGAGCCTTTCAATCAGTCAATGAGAGGATCATGACCACAAAGAGCCCAATGGGTGGCGGTAGTGGAGGAGTGGTCTTTGTGAGGGGTCTGAAAGGGCCAAGTTTGCTGGAGCCTGTCAATCAGTCAATGAGAGGATCATGACCACAAAGAGCCCAATGGGTGGTGGTAGTGGAGAAGTGGTCTTTGTGAGGGGTCTGAAAGGGCCAAGTTTGCTGGAGCCTGTCAATCAGTCAATGAGAGGATCATGACCACAAAGAGCCCAATGGGTGGTGGTAGTGGAGAAGTGGTCTTTGTGAGGGGTCTGAAAGGGCCAAGTTTGCTGGAGCCTGTCAATCACAGTGAGTGCGGCCTGTGCTGCGGCTCCAGCTTGTCAGCAGCTCCCGCGTATGTGGGATGGAAAGGGTGAGGTTGGGTAGGGTCTACGGGTTTGAGATTGGAGTCTGGCCTTTGCATGCTTCAATTCCACTAGCCTGGCTGCAACCTCTTCTACCAGTTCAATACATGGATCTGGCAAATGGGGAAGATATCCTGGTGTGGTGCTCTTTTCACATTAAAGAGATCGATTGTTTGTAAATGAAGAATAACATTTTAATCTCTGGTGCAAAATTAAACATCAAAAATCAGCTAGATGTTTGTTGCAAACAATAACAAGAATCAGTTTAATACAAGTCCGATTTAAAAAACAAAATGCTGCAGCACAGATTGTGCAGAAACGTGCACAAAGATTCAATCTTTCTATAATTACCTAAAGCGGGAACAAAAATAAACTTGTTGCCATAAATATTTCCTTTCTGTTTATTACTGTTCAACTAGAAAACCAAAACAGAAGGAGGAAATGTCACGCTCGTTTTTGTTTTTTAATTGTGCTCGTGTTTTGTTTTTTTCCCTAGATTGTTGGCTGTGGGCATTGTGACATCAGAACTCAAATGTAATAAGTTATTATAGTTGGGCAGCTATATCATTTCTTTATTACAGGTGACTAGGGACATCACAAATAGCATGTAGGGCAGGAAAAAGAAATGGGATTCAGGCCATGAAACTGGAATGAATGTTCTGATGCAAAAAACCAATGAAGACCCAGGCATGGAACCGGAGTCGAGGCTCATATGAGGTAATGGAAGCTAAAGCATATACATATAGAAACTGAAGCGGAAGCACATTATGTGAAGCAGGTGTGTGAAGATCTACTGAGCTGCATGCACTTAAGCATCAATGGAGAATCATCTTAACAGCACCAACAAATGCCACCCCCGTTTCAAAACAACCAATGAATGCATGGACCACAACCTGTATGCGCGCACAAGCCGTACTGTAGCTTCTCAACCAGTCCCCCTTTCCAAAAGTTAAATTGGTTAAGCTACTGAGATTACCTAAATCCAGGCTATATCTTCCCATATTGCACAATCACAGACACTTCAGGGTTTGCCAAAATGGTTTTATAACCCTCTCTTACTTAGAGAATTAAGCTAGAGGCAGATCCTTTAATCCCCTGGGGTCTTAATCCTGGAAGCCCCCAATACGTACAGGGTTCACACTCAGCCTAGGGACTTATGTGCCTGTAAAGCCGTCACCCTAAGTGAAACTTTAGGGCTCCCATAATTTATTTTGAATTATGAGACTGGCATGTCCACCCCAAGTAGAAAATGATGTGGGAGAAGGGGTGCAGCTTTAAGCTTAGCATTTTAATAAAGGGTTTGGTTCTTAAGTATACAGCACAGGAAGCCCCACACAGTAAGTACTTGTTATGATAACTTGAATCAAATATGTACCGTGAGGCTTTCCTGCCAAAATAAGGAACAACCTTTAGCACAACAGCTGGTTCAGAGCCTCCGGTAATACAAATATTACACAACTGCTGTAATCGTGGGAAAAACGATGGCGTCCAGCGATGAACCAGGGGACTTAAGGGAATAACATCTTCTATTTATAAACACAAACTAAAGACTCAGCACTGCACAGTGATACTACAAAAGAAGTCTACACTCTAGAGCTATGCAAACCTACTCTGAAAAAACAACACCCACTCTGAAGCAGTGGACACAACATCACACTCTGCACAATAAAACGAATCAAGCACTTTCAGGTATTGTGCCCTGTGCAATGTTCTACAGCATTCCAAGTCAGCACAGCCTAAGCAGGTTAGCTCCTCTGAAGAAACTGCAGGCCTTTAATAAAAGCAATGTGACTGCCTCAGTGAAAATTGAACTGCACTGATCAAATGAAAAGAAACTGCTTCATTGAGAACTGATCAGATTTTACTGCAAAAAGTAAGACTGAAACCGAAAAAGAACATACATTTGCAATGCTATAGGTTTCGTATTTGTGAGCGTTTAAGCTATTGGCTTTGTAAATGACCATATCTTTTATTTATGTGTTTTTAAAAGCAATACTTATATAAAAGGTATGGTTATTTTTAATGCCAAGAGCTGAAACTCTCGCAAATGTGAAATAATTCTAATGGAGGCTGTGCCCCTATTTTTAGACGCTGCACGCGTATTCAGGTTACAGTGAGCGGCGTCTAAAGAAAGGTATGCGGCCAACATTAAGGTGAAAGCGCGTATGGGGCGCTTTTACCCAAAGTGAAAAACAATTTATTTGTTTCAAAAGGTTCTGTAGCGCAGGACTAAAGTGAAAGCGGGCCGCGCCATAAATTAAATAAATTACTAATAATATAAAAAAGCGAGCGGCATGCTGCGATGTCGTCGGTGGAATAAGGGAAGGTCATTAAAGAAAATAGTGCTCACTGACTTATAAAGCAGACCGTGTAACAACACAAGTAAAATGATTCAGCATCCGAGCACGCTAAGTTGAATCAGTCACAATGTAAAAATCACATTAAACACTATAATGATCGTAAACAGAACAATTGTGAATATCTTCTCTTTTATTCTTTCATTCGTTGGTCCAGCCAACACGTGTTTCGTCGCCCGGGAGTACCCACGACTTCCTCAGGGCAGTTGATGATATAGGATGTGCGATGACCCCTCTCCCTTTGAGCACCCACAAGATTTCTTCATTGTTATACATACGGATAAGGGTGGGCGCCTGTATTCACCAGGGTCTTTCATCCGTTTCTTCCTTTTAACACAAGTAAAATGTCCAGTTGTTATGGGTGGTTACAAATGCAGACAAGGACATACCGGGGTGGGGAGGGGGGGACCATTAAGCCTATTCAAAAATGAAAAGCAACGACTTCGCAAGAACAGTAATAGGAGCCAATTGAAAAGATGGGCAGAGCGTCTATGCCATACCTCAATACAGGATGCCTCGCAGATCAGCGCATGCGCTGCCCAGGCTAGACCTAAAAATGAATAGACTGCATCTCCTATAATGCTAAGGTACACACCCAAAATACATCTTGTGCTGCTTTGTGTAAGAAACTGCAATCTGCGATTGTGTTATTAAGAGTAGGTGACATGTTTAAGGTGCTACAAAGCTAAGACGAGGCAGGGGAGGACAATGCCTAATAATACAGAGAATCCAAAGGACTTGAATAACAAATAGTTTCTGCCCATCAAACACCTGGAATGTTCCTGGATCACTTCCACCACTGTATCCTCACCTCTGCCCAACCTGGTGCCACGAGGATAGCTCCTGCTCCACTGACCCTGGGCCTGTAGTATCCACTCAGCACCTCCTTTGATGTACAGACAGAGAGGGATAGATTTTGGGATTAAGCCAGATCATGCGGAACTCCCTAACAAGCTTACTGGAAGGATTTAGCACTTCAGACAAAGGTTTACATGAACTGACGGTGTAAGATGTGAGCACCAGCAATTCTTGTTTTCCCCAAAGGGACACCATGTGCACTTCTAAGTAAGGCAGAATCACTTTAATGGGACAATACCAGCATTCCACTACCAGCTTCAAAACAGCTTACAGCACCACCTCGGAGTGCTATCAATAGGACAAACCGAAGGCTTTGGTCAATATTTTTGACACCACTGTCTGTACTGTGCATGGATCCGACCAACAGGAGATTTGGTATTTGCTAACTTCAAGACTAACTTCAATAATGGATTTTTTCTATTGAGCGTAAACAGCCATCTAAGTACCACATAGGTTTGTGTTTCGTGGAGCAGTCATCTCATTCCCCACTTTCAATCAAGACATCGGAAAGCCTCCTTATTCTTACCTAAGGGTAGTCAAGCCAGGAAGAGCGAGTGAGAAACTACAACTGAAAATATTTGTTATTAAGGATAAACTGATATAGGACGAGGTAAAATTAAAATTTAATTTGCAGAAATTAGGAAAATTCCAGACAAATGTGTTAAAATTACATAAAAAGCCTGTCCGGTGTAATGTGATTTTTTAGGTCAAAGCCTACTAGACAGCACAGCTGTCTGGTTTGCTAAAGACATCTAGGCTATAATCAGAAAGCTTTCCTGGAAATGGATTCCACCCGTTGCTTACCATTGGCTTTGTGGTTTGTAACACATTTGCTTGCTTCCTATTTGCTGGCTCTATTTGTCTTACCGTGTCCAGCTTGAGTTTTTCCCATCCATTGCCCAAACCCTATTTACTGTATTATTGCACCAGAGCTAATTTTCTGTAAACAGGCCTTTAAAATCTTGTTCTTATCTTATCACATTTGCTGTGCATTCAAATACAGAGGTCAAATATCACTTTGTCTTCCAAGGGGCTTGATGTTTACTTTCCTTTACCTGACTTCAAAGTGAGAGGATTTATGTGACAACTGTGCTGGCTACTGTGGGAACGCACGAGGAAGGTTGTATGGGCAGTATGATTGGCGTTTTTCTAGCACACAACAACATGTAAATGTCTGTACATTAACTGTGCGGCCATTTCAGAATATATTGGAATTAGGAAAGCACAAATGAAGCACATTTTTTGTTGTGGAAACAAGTATTTTATTATGATCAAAGCAATTCAATCCACTAGGTGAGGACATTTCCACACATTATAGTTTGTGCGCTGTATACTTTTACCTGTAAAACTGCCCGTCTGTGCAAATGTAATGGTCATTTCAACTGCTGATCTGTCGTCTGTAATGACAGTATGCTACCACACTATGCATAATTCACTCTACCCCACTCCACTCTGCACCACTCCACACCACCCCACACCACGTCACTGTACTCTACGGTTCCTTACTCTATGCCTTTCTACTCTATACCAATGCACTCTACCCAATACTACCCAAGGACGCACTTGTGCAACAAAAATAAAATACACATGCTGCGAACAACAGACACTTGTGTAGTGTAAAATAAGTGCAATGTGAAAAGCCAGAAATTATGCAAGATTACCCCAGCATTAACACAATTCACGTGGGTCTTATTTAATACCAATAAATATTATTAGCAAATTGTGGCACTTTTACCTCCTTGCCATCCATTTTTCTAGCCCTCCTCTCTCTATCTTTGTTGGGATCACTGTGGCCTGTACAATATGACTGTACCCTACTGATGTCCATAACAGAAGTAAATGAAATACTAACATTTGAAAGCCATGAAAGAAACACAGGTCTCACAAGACCAGTCACCTACTTCTTTGCTGAAACATCTCTCCAATCTAGAGGTTTAATAACCTATACAAAACTGTACGGTATCCCTACTGGCTGGCATTTACTCGCTTGAACTGCTGTGACCGATTCAGCTCCTCTGGCTAGTGAGACACGTGACTGAATGCGCCATACCCAACTTACCTTTTATCACACCATTCAGATAGCCTGCGTCTAAAAGAGTGAATGAGAGAACGATGGCGTGGACGCGTAGAATGATCAACCTGTTTTCCTTCAAGCCAGTGTTTGCCATTGACAGCTGATGCCCTGCTCCATTGGGGTCAGATCCATGCCAGGTTTTCAAAATATCTATATAAGATACATTTATGTAAAATTAACCTAAATGGAACTGGTTTGTGTAGTCAATGGTTATACTGAAATTCTGGCATGGTTCCACCTCTTTTTAAATGATTTAGTACTAGAGGTGTGCAAGCCACTAAAAGACGACGATTTCTGGCTCAGCTCAATTTGATCTTCGACCATCAAGTCTATATGAAGCACAGCTTTAACGTGGCTTCTTCCCCCTGCCTCCCATGCTCGACCTTCTAGCTCCAACAGAAAACAAAGCATTAACCGTTAATATTAAACAGTAAAGAAAAAGATACCGGATAGCGAACTAATGGCTGAATTGCACAATGTCAACCCAACACAGAGATCAATCCTGGATTCCATTGCTTGACCCAACTATGTGATTGTCGGCAAGTATTTTATTTCACGAAGCCTCTGTTTTTTCGCTCTCACAAACGCAAGCACCTACAAATGACGCGAGATCAGGATGCGCACTGTACATAAATCTCGTGTTTGATTTAATAGACTAAAATATTGTTTTATCTGTAATATGAATCAAATATAGGCAGGGCCAATGGAATTATGCTGCACGGGCGGACCAAATTATGTGCCAGGGTTGATGAAATTTGGTGGCAAGAAAAAGCAAATTATGTGGTACAGTGTGGTGCAATTTGAAATAGCGCTTACTTGTGTACTAATTTCAAAATAGGGAAGTAATGCTGTCTGTGCAAAGGTTTCGCCTCATTCGTACCAGGTTCACACCCAAATACAGCAATAAGAAACAGAAAGGGGACTAGTCAACCGTTGCAAAAGGCCTTCTACTGTGCGGCAAGACATGTTGCTGAGTTTTCATTAACTGATGATCCGTTTCAGTTAGAAACATTTTTTTGTTAAAATCTGCAGCATTTGCAGCAGAAATTTGATTATGAGGCAAATGTTTAATTATGTGAGAAAATCTGCAGCTGCAAAATCGCATTATCAGCGGCACGGCACATGACAACGACTTCCCTCAGTGCCACTGTCGACAGGGCAGGGGATATGAATGTTTTTACGTTCATTTTGAAAAACTTTTATAATTATCTATCAACGCAGGGGCATATTTGGTTGTACTAAAGTGTAAAGCTTCCACATGTTAAAGAAATCGTTTTTTAATTTGAAGATACTTTATTATAGTTTCACACGGTGTGTGTTGCTCGATTTACATTGCCAACAAGTCACAAACTCTTAGACCACCCAGACCCTTGGCTCTGCTCTGGTTGGGCACGCCCTGTTGATTTGTTGGCGCGGCCATCTTTATTTGGGCACCGCTGCCCCACTCACTCTCACACGCCTGCAAAGCACGTATGGATTACTAGATTGTACACTAGTGTCTCATGCATCATACGCCAAGCCCCCCCCCCCCCCCCTTGTTTTACAAAGGACACTGGCGGCCCATCAACAGATTACTGCTCGCTAATCTCCTCACTGCCCTCCACAGAGCCAATCTCCCGGATAGAGGCCGAGGCGTTAATTTTATTATCGGGCGAGTGTGAAGCCGGCTCCAGGCGCCCAGGACAAGCGCTCAGCTGCTGCACACCAGCCCTCGCCCGAGAGATAACGGACACTCAGGCCAATCTGTATTTTCACTAAAGCCCCCTCCCCCCCCCCATCAGTAAGGCAGGCTGAAAAAGCAATGCGTGATAGATAACAGCCTCCACACAACGCGCACACAAGCAGTGAGAGACACAGGAACAGAGAAGAAGGACAGCCTTAACAAATACAGAGGCCCAACTCAAAGGGCAGACAGCAGGGCACAAGTCCTAAACAACCATAGGCATAGCTAATAGGTCTCGCCTTTGGGACCTTATAAGTGTTTGGTTATCCAGTACAATATCCTTGGTGCAACAACATCAACTGTTGCATGGCTAAACACTTATAAGGTCCCAAAGGCGAGACCTATTGGCTATGCCAAAGCTTGTTTATTGAGTAGTTGCAAACTATGCCTTGTCCCCAGTGACAGACTCCTGGCCTCATCCCCTGGAACAAAATAATCTGTGACCTGTCTGGAAGCCAGGGGTCTGAGCTGTAGGTACCAACACACATTTATTCATTTGTTTTTCAATGGGCAAACACATTTCTAATTTGTAAGGGAATGCTGAGGTTCCCACTAATTGTATGTGGTAAATCCCCCGCCACTAGAGTTACCAATGTCCTCAGCATCAGTAAGTCTAGTGGACAGAGTCCCAGGCCTGCAAAGTGGTGCGTGGCCCTTACATAGGACTGTGTCACCCTATAAGCCAGCACCACGCTACCTCAGGACAAAAGTGGTGTAGCTCACAATGATGAGAGAGGATGAACTAAAGCATGTTTATATGTGCATATTTTTCAACAAGCGTGATGTCACAGCTTTAGGGCGAGGGCTTGCTCTCATATGACAGATCATAGTGCTTATAAAAATTAAGAAGGGAAATTCTAAACACTGACACAACCTGCCCTATAACCGAAGCAGGGATGAGCAGGAGAACTGAAAATGGGAAAAGTTAAATAGGAGTTCTTCTAAAAAAAATTCTGACAGGTTTCAGAATTCCTTTTATATAAAAAAAAAAAACAAGTCATTCTTGAGTTCTGCTTTGTAGGCACCCGTGTAACTTCTCAACTGGTTGAAGGCTTGCAGTCTTGGCCCTTTGCCACAAAATAAACTCATTCTTTGTCAATATCAATTACAGCGCTCTAGCAGTCAAGTCATATTGCTTGAATATCCCTTTTTATGCTTGGCAGCGTTTCCATCTCAAAATCATTTCCAAAATGGTGAACGAAAATAATCTCAAAATCTTGATTTAATAGCATTGGGTCACAATGGTAAAGTTAAACAATAGGTCAGAAAAGTGTTCTTTGGACGATCTCTTTAAAAAAGACTTGCGATCCTTTTCATTTAGACTTTAATAGGAATGTTTCGCTGTATGTGTTCTGTGAAGAATTATCTGGAAGATTTTCTTTTTTTGGGGGAAAAGAGAGCACTGCAGCATTAATGGAATTGCAGTGTTAAAAGTACCTTACAGTTATAGGGTCACTTGGAAACTGGACAATACATATGACAGCTGAAAAATGCAAATAATGCTGTGTTATGAGAGTGCAGGAGATCATCACTGAATAAAAATGAAATTTTGCCTATTGAGCTGATAATACGCTTCCTTAATAAACAAGCATTGGCAGCAGTAAAAGTAACGCTGCGCGGCCGTAAAATGACGCGCTAAAGCACGCTAGGGATGCGCGCGCAGCAGCCCGCGTGCTTGTGTGCGTGACAGTAAGCTAGTTGCTGCTTTGGTAGCACTTTTCAGAGCAGCTACTAAATGTCTCGGCCAGACCAGCGCATGCTCTGGATCAGGCGAGACCTAAAAACAGAAGGGGGAGGGCTAACCAATTTAGGCAGCATGCAAGTGATATTATGAAGCATGACATCACTGTGCATGACATCACACGTGACATCACAGGGCGTGGCATCATAACCCATGACCTCACAGGAAGTCACATCAAAAGAAGTGACATCTTATTTTAAGTGCATTACAATATTCACTAAAAGAGATTTTGCGTCGGGGTGGCGCCAAAAAAAAGGACAACTCAGACGCAAAATCTGAGCCTCAATTTATACATTTTTTTTAAACCCTGCCAGAAAGAAATTGGCAACCAAGAGAAATGTGGCTGTAAATATGTTCTGCTTAATTGGTTGCAGTCTGCATTTTAAAATATCTTATGGGGTTCAGGCACCTTCTGCAGAGATCTTTGTGTGCCCAGTAATTCTCAGGGAATAGTGATTGGTAAAAATAACTCTGGAGGTTAACTCATTTGCTGGAGAGATTTGTGTTTTGTCTGGTCACAGTTTTGAATCAAAGAAGCATAAAGGGTTAGTATTTCTCCTGTAAAGCACATTATGTAACAAGCAGATGACATACTTACTTTATGGAAATCTAAGCGGGTTACTGTTTTTAACACAGATTCTTTTTGTTACTTGCAGTTCATAGACCGTAATCCAAATATA
The DNA here is from genome assembly GCF_964204655.1 of Triturus cristatus. Lineage (NCBI taxonomy): Eukaryota > Metazoa > Chordata > Amphibia > Caudata > Salamandridae > Triturus > Triturus cristatus. Next base: position 339,394,475 of record NC_140592.1, on the reverse strand, counting down.
GAACATGGAGCAGGGTCATAGGAAGGAGGGTGCGGCGGGTGTGGGCCGCCCCGGGTGTCACACTGAAGGGGGTGACAAAATGGCAAAAATATGTGTGTTTTAAACATATTTTTGCCATTTTTTCACCCCCTGTGTGACGACACTGGTCACACCCAGCTTGACAAAATGGCAAAAATATGTATTTTATACACATATCTTTGCCATTTTGTCAAGCCGGGGATGACAAAAAAAATTCCGCACCGGGTAGCACCTGACCTTGCTACGCCACTGACATAGAGCTATGAAGGACATGGCCCCTACACTATGTAACCTTTACAATCTTATGTCACTCATCCTGTACACTGATTTACATGCGAATTATTTATTGTCAATGTATAACGTGTAGATGGGATGTAAAGCAAGAATTGTGATATTTAAAATATGTGTAAATACTGGGACAGACCAATGTATCTGACATTCTTACAGCGCATGTATATCCCATATGTAGGGATTGAAAAAAGTCAAAAGAATGTCTCTCTTAAGAACTTGTGAAGTAATAACAAGTTGAGTGCCTTTGTTTCCCCTCCATTGCGTTTACATCCAGGTGTGAGGCTCCAGATAGCTCCCAGCAGGATGCTCTAACTAAAGAAAGCCCGATGGCCCTTTAAATTTCGTTTCGTTTTGGAACCACCTGGAATTTAAAATAACAAAGCCCCCTCCCCAGCACGTTGCTGCTCAGAAGCAAGGCAGATATGGTGATGGTGCTGCTGAATGTGTCCGGGTGTCTGAAAATTACACCAGGGCGAGTTTAGCATATTTCTGTGGGGGCCCAAATACTAGGCAGTGTAGACAGCATCCACCCTTTGAAAAGAGTGGGTAGACACAGTCTATCAGTGTGTACCCCCTACCATTGTGTACCCTCGACTTATGCCCTGGCAGACAGTGTCAGAGCAGAGAGGGCCATGGCATTTCCTTAAGAAAGTGGAGAGACTGTCTCAATCACCAACGCTAATAAATCCCAACGACAGAGTTGTCACAGAACATTTTTTTTAAAAGGCGCAAGGACATATAGGCCCGAAGACAAATGACTAAAATTCGCAGGTCCAAACACAAGCCCAGTAAGATGAACATAGGTCCCCGCTCAGACTGACTTGCCACATGCAAGAGACATTGATGCAAACAAAAGGGTGGCAGAGGCCTAAATAAATGGTAAAAAAACAAACACCGGGTCAGACTGAGACCTGCAAGTAAATATTGGATATCCAACAAGTGTAGGCCAAACATTGAGGACAGGGCCACAGGCAAGACATAGGCAATCAAAAAAATGCAGGAAACACATGTTTTAATGCAAAGGACAAAACCACAGGATGAAAGACAGCAGACACGCAGGATCAAGCTCAGTTAAAAGTGCATTCGAGTCAGAAATGAGGTTTGCGTTACACGCTATTAGAGGCAGCCAGATCCTCACAGATGTCACTCATTGTGAGATCTAATATGCACTCACTCAGACTTCACCAGTGTGTTGGGTGGACTCCAGCACACACATCTTCATGCTCAGAGGAATGTTCTAAGACCTGTAAAAAGTTCCACCACAGATATGTCCCAGTGACCAAAGCCAAATTAAAGGACTCCAGTTGCCAAGACATGATGGAGACACTTGATTCATGCTCATACGAAGACTACATGGACATCTCTACGACTGCGAGCAAGGTAACAGAACAAGATGAGTGGGACATGAACAACAAGAGTTTACAGAGATGTTACAGCCTGTAGATCTGGTATAAACAGGAATCTCCAACGACAAGTTCTGAAACTACTGGTAGTTCTCCAGCTACCCATGAATAAGTAGCTCCCTTATGTGAAATCCAACTAAGTCAATAAAAAGCTTTGTTTGCTTGAATAAGGTATATTTTTAACATGAAACAAAAAGGTTGTATTCAAAAGTAAAACGGTAGCATTTTCAGAACTGATAAAAATATTTCTTTCACAACCATCAGCTTAAGTCTGCTATTTAAATGATAATTCATGCTGTGTTTGGTGTTTTATTCTAATGTTCTTTCTTAGGGAGAGAGAGAGAAAGAGAAAGAAAGAAAGAGAGAAAGAGAAAGAAAGAAAGAGAGAGAGAGAAAGAAAGAAAGAGAGAGAGAGAAAGAGAGAGAAAGAAAGAAAGAGAGAGAGAAAGAAAGAGAGAGAGAAAGAGAGAAAGAGAGAAAGAGAGAAAGAGAGAGAGAGAGAGAGAGAGAGAGAGAGAGAGAGAGAGAGAGAGAGAGAGAGAGAGAGAGAGAGAGAGAGAGAGAGAGAGAGAGAGAGAGAGAGAGAGAGAGAGAGAGAGAGAGAGAGAGAGAGAGAGAGAGAGAGAGTGTGTGTATATATATATATATATATATATATATATATATATATATATATATATATATATATATATATATATATATATATATATATATATATATATAACTGCTATGACTTGTTGAGGTCTTCAAAATTTAGATTTATAAAGTTTTTTTCTCCATCATTTCTGGTTCCTTTCCTGATGCACTGATGTTGTCACTGTTCAGTAATCCAGCATGCTCTCAGTACTATAGAAGCCTCTGTAGTTGTTGCGTCACTTTCCAATTCTGAGGCAGTTTTTCCTAAGCAAGTATGAGCGATGAGGAATTTGCACCACAGATCTTTCTTTACCCTTTAAACACCCACATCTTTCACTGGTCGCCAATGTTGTAACCGGAATTATACTGAAATGTTGGTAGCTCCAGTGGAGTCAATGGAGTGGAAAAGAGCCTCCTGCTTTACCATTCCAATGTTTGTCTTTCTGTTTCTTTACTGTAGAAGTGGTTGAAATGTGTTAATAGCTGAAGAGTCCTTCTACATCAGGCTACAGTGTTTGTGACAGGCACTCTTGCATTATAGGACCTCTTCTAGTGCTTAGACCCTATAACCTAGGGATAGCGCTTTTAACAACCTGTATATACCTTGGCGGGGTATGTAATGCTATAATGAGAGTGGATGCAATGCTATCTTCATTAGTTACATGTACATATGCATGTTGTAAAGGACACCCCAACAGCAGCAGGGTAGCCTTTCTGCCTAGTGTACTCCTCTTCATTCCCATATGCCATACCTCTAAGCAGTGACACTAGCGTAAGAGTTCACGTGGCACCATAGCTCCTGCGCTGAGCAGGACTGCCACAGAAACAGACAGAGTTAGATATAACAAGCTGTTTTTCACGCAGAGAGCCATGATCTCGTGGCAGCCACAGCAGAACAAGCATTTGCAATGCCATAGGTCTCTCTTTTACAAGAGTTTAAGCTATTGGCATTGTAAATGACAATGCCTTTTATTTATCTGTTTTGATAATTATTATATAAATAAAAGGCATTGTCATTTACAATGCCAATAGCTTAAACTCTTGTAAATGCGAGACCTATTTCATTTCAAACTAGCGGCCGCCATTGTCCCGGGCTGCTTGGAAAGTAGAAGCGCGCATGGCACGCTGAATGCTTCAGGAAAGCATGTCGCGCCTGCAGTAGAAGAAACTCATAAAAGAAAATAGTGCTTACAGACTAAATAAGACGTACCATGTAAAAAACTAAGTAAAAGGGTCAGTCCTTATGGGAGGTTACAAATAAAAACAAGGCGGTAATAAAAGAGGGACTAACAAGCAGTTACTGAATCATAAGCCAGCATTTAGGAAGGACAATGACTCAAGCCAATGACAAATATGGGCAGAGAGTGGGCGGGTCTTTGAGCCCATACTCGAATACAGCATGCCTCGCAGAGCAGGCCAATCGCTCACCAGGCTTGACCTAAAAACAAGTATTTACCAAGCCAATAGGTTGAACACTAAGGGATGAGAAAAGCAACAGAAATGACTGCAGCTGTGCGGAGCAATCAAAAAAAGGATTGTTTTGTGTGTGTGTGGGGGGGGGGGGGGGAAGTGTCTTCAAGGGGTGTAGCTATCATTAGTGCAGCAGGTACAGTAGCATAGAAAACCAAATGGGTCTGTCCTTTACCACCCAACAAGAGAGTTGGGGGGGGGGGGGGGGGGGAGGGGCAATTTCCTCCCTTGCATCAAAGTTCAGGGCACCACTGCTACGAGATTCATGTCTTCCCATCCCAAGGGAAGTATATGACAGGATATAAAACAATGGATCACAACCACAAAAATCGATCAAAGCCAGGCTGCAATTACAATATTTACATAGTCGCTTTTCTCCTTAAAACATGACTGCCCCTGACCTTCATGGTCCACCACTGGACAACCGATATAAAATATGGGGGTGGGCAAAGGCCTCATTTTATAATCAACTTAAGGGCCTGGTCTCTGAAAACATGTACACTACACTTGGTCATCTACTGCACTGTTGGTCAAATGAAAGAGACAGCATGCCTAGTCGACACAAAGCAGCAGTGACAACATTTTCCCCACAGCCGACAACTTTGTTCCCAAAGCCGACACAAGAAAATAAACACTAGCAACCCTGCTTCCTGTCGAAACACATTTCAGAACGGACATATTTCAGCAGAACAAATTACAGCGCAAAGATAACCGGGATGGTTGAAATGTTCTGAGGTGCTCCCACATTCAAGGCTACACCACGAACTCACACACTCCCCCGAATTATGAACGTAACATTCTCTTCTTGGTGTTGCAAATGTATCAAACAAATGAAAACAATTTGGTTTATTTCCCAAGGTTATGCAGTCTCTGTAACTTAGGTAATCACAAAATGCCTGAAAGCCGCAGTGTTTACCCGAAGGCAGATGTGTCCAAGGTAGGCCAAGGACAGCCAAATCTATGCCAGTCTTTCAGAATATCTACTTAAGATACATTCACATGCACAGAATCTAAATCTGAATTGTTTACATAGTGAATGGTTAGTCTTAAAATGTGGTGTGGATCCTGCCCTCCTAGTTGTACGCTTAAGACCCATGTTGTATCACATCCAGACATTAACGAAAAAGTCCAGTCTGCAGTGCTAGAAATCTCAAACAGATCTGTAGTTGAGAAATCCAAGTTCAGGCCAATAGACAGATTCATGGCACATTTTCAGAATAAGCAGTACACAAGTGGTACCCATAGAGAGTCGATGTGTGCAAGTTTATCTCACATGACAATCAAGAACATCTGGCATGGATCCAGCTCATATGGTATAGCACTGGACACTCAAATTGGAGAGTCGAGGGGATTGCTAGGTTTACAAATATGAAGAAGCCTCGAGCTTTAAGAGCTGCAAGGTGACCGATCAAGATGCACTAAACAAACTTCGAAGGCCAGAATGGTATAGAGACAACACTGTACCGTAAACCAGCCCTTGCGCAACCCCCAAACAAAGTGTATGTTACTTTCATTTAGTGGAGAAAACACCTCAGCCCCGGCCTGTGAGAGAAGATGTGGAGTAGTTGATATATTGTCGAAACTTCAATTCAAATGTCAACACTTCTACCAATTGTGTGCTCTGGGCCAAATCATTTCTTGAACCTTTGCGGTAATTCCATTTTTAAAATCTGGATCATTTTGGGACTGGCTAGCGCAGTAGGATGAGCTATACAATACAATGCATTTTTTAAAAATAAATTAGAGAACACCAAATTAGCCCATCCTGTATGAGGATATCTCAGAGGGGACACTCACTTGGCACTGATATGCAGGTTTAAGTCCCAGCTCCGGCATATTACCCCACTAAAAGTCAGCCAGCAACAGCAGATCCAACAGGCCCACAACGGGCAGACAAACAAGCTGGGCACACTCCTCAAATTGCTACCACAGACCACTAACCCCTGCGTCCTCAAGCTTGATTCAATATTTTTGGATGTTAAAGGAGTCCCATATGGGTGAATTAGTTTCTGGTTACTTGGTACTAAGAAAACCTACCTTACCACCTTCTCTTTAGTAAAAGATGTATACTATGACCATTTGTAGGCAGGCACATTAAGTCAGGATCCACGCTTGAGGGTCTTCATGCTCATCGCTGCAATTGCAAGGACATGAACGCTACGCAGCTGAAGCGAGGTCCCCCAATTACCAGCCTGTGCCAAGGCAGCTGGCATTACACAGACACATGCAGGCCCAGTCCCTCCAGAATCCACAAACTCATCCTCTGCATTCCTAATTGATTGCAAGAGCTACACAATGGAAGCATCTCCTGCCAAGGCCATCGGAGTTACTAGGAGGCGAGGCACCGTGCCAGACTATCCATGCATGTGCGCTCCTGGTAAACTTACAGCAGGTAAGGAATCCACACCCATGAATGTCAATTCACCAAAAGGTCACTGGAAGCATACGTGAAATCGCAGGTTTGACTGCTTATGCTACCCGTAGCTCCTTAACAGCCTCCATTTTGCTGCTGCCGACTAGTGAAAAGGTAAGGAATGAAAAGTATTGAAAGTATACAGATTTCTTTACAGCCTCGTTCAAATTCTGTCCCTGCATCCATTAATGCAAAGAGCAGGGGTAGCAAGACATCATCAGTTTACCAAAGGGCAAGCCACTGGAGCCACCTACTCCAACTAGCATCTATTTTACCATCTTCTGTAGGCCATGATGGAGCACGCCGCTCAATCCTGAGGAGTCCATAGATGAATTCTGGGCATTTAAAAATACACTAACATAAACCAATAGAACAGTAGGCATTGCATTACAGTCTCGTTGTAATACAATGATATTAAATATGGGATAAAGTTTTCCCAAGCGTTCATAATCAAGATAAGGCAAAGCACCAAGGAACTCCGTGACCGCAAAAAAGCATAACGCAGTGGGCCAAGAGCATTTGAAAGGTCAGAACTTAGAGGCAGCTTGCCAAATCCTCATTATCTGTGGGATTAGAGGCACTTTCGCTTTTTAACACATGGTGGCCCTGCAGCTCAGTGTCCAAGCCTCTGATAATAAACAGGCATGCACAAGACACCATGGAAGTGGTTTGTGTAAAACTGTAAACATTGCAACACATTTGACCACCATTAAGCGCTTTCACAGAAAAACTACCAGCACCATAACAGAAGTGTTGAATTTGTTCCAGATTTATATTCGCGTAAACTATGTCGAAATGATAAAAGTCATAAAATGACTTGTTCAAATGCAAGATTAGATTGTTAGGCTCCCCTTCAAACCACCCACCACCCTAAGCAGTTGCTTTGTGACATGTCAAATACAGTATTATTCATCTCATCGCGGATTATTGTGCCAGGCAGAATTGAACTATTTTCATATTTTTCAGTATTAACATTGATTCCAGCCATGTGTCTTCCCTTCATCCTTGTACACAAATCTACGTACTCCCGAGCTCCTAACTTCTCTTTACACATTAGTGCATCTTTGATATTTACTGAATGCAAGTCTATAGGTCATATCAATATACCGCATCATCAACCACATTAATCAATGTTTGCCATTTTGCCAAAAATAACTAAGGCTGGGCCTCGGTTTAGGTGTGAAAGATGGTACTTGAAGAAAAAAAGAAAAATTGAACCTCCAGTGAGATGCATTTGAGACACGGATTCTAAGCTGCTGTCAGACCCTTCATTTCCTTAAGCCAGCCTCTTAACTAGTGCCCAAGGGCACAATGACTTGAGCTTTTATTTTATTTCTGCTATGTTCAATGAAGATTGTGTTTTCTGGGAAAGTTATAAGCAAATCCTAATTTGAATTCAATATCATTGCTGTACGATAATTTACAGATCGTGGTAACTGGAGGGATCATACAAAGCGGTCACCAAATCATCCATACCTATACCGTCCAAGTCAATGACTTCAGCTCCAAAGAGTGAGAAGGCAATTGTGATTACATAAGTATAACATCGATTGCGAAAGTGATGGGATCACCACGTTTATGATCAAGTTTTGAAGAGATTTGCACATTACAGGGACTCTTGGAGGACACTGCAGGGCAACTGGAGTCAATAGAAGGAGAGAGAAATATATACCCCCTTCACAGCAGTGTCTCAAGTTATTCATGGAAAGCACCAAGTGTGTCAATACCTTTTAGATGGGAAGAAAGATCGTTCCACAATCATCCTGCCACCACGAAGAAAGAGTGATGTCAAAAGCCACAAAGGCAATAGCGAGTAACAATTTGAGTTCTGCCCTGGTCTGTCACAGACTTCACAACAGTACATATGACTGAACCACAGGGTTTGCCGTCATGGTAGACCCAAGAATACAGGTGGGGCCTCACTTGGCTCCCGGGAGAGGCAATAAACTACCACAGGTGTTATTCTATTTTTAATTTGGAGCATTAAGCCTGGAAACGCGCAGACTGAACCCATTAGCTGCGCGAGGAAAACAGGGTCACCTAGGCGGGCTGCAGGGGCAGTGAAATGGGCATTTCAGCAAAGGAGCCTGTATGGGCTCCTCATTTTCTCCTTTTCTGCCCCTACAGCCCACAGACACAACCACTGCCGCACTTGGCCTCCCAGGTTCCTATTTTCGGATCCGCTGTCCCTTATTTTATTGCCAGAAGGGAGTGGATCACCTTGCTACTGGTCCTCGCTTAGTCCCACTTTGTTTAATGCCTACATGGCCCCTCTGGAGGATGTAGTTGCCCCATTCGGGATCAAGATAGTGAGCTATGCAGACGACACGCAACTGGTCGTCTCACTCTCACATCTTGACCACTGCCCAGACAATCTGTTGAACTGCCTCCAGGAAATCCACCACTGGATGTGCGATTCATCACTTAAGCTTAACGGATCTAAAACCGAAGTTATGCTTATGGGCAAGAAATGGGCTACTATCCTTCCATCGGTTTGGCCTGATGTTCTTGGCGAGGTGCCCACCCCAAAGAAGGAAATTAAGACCCTGGGAGTCTGGCTCGAACCTGACCTGTCCATGAAGACCCAGGCAGCCAAAACAGCAGGAATCTGCTTCGGACTTATGCGTTCTATCCGAAAGATTCTTCTGCTACTCCCCCCTCTTTCGAGGAAACTCCTGGTCCAAGGTTTGATTCTGGCTCGTCTGGACTACAGTAATGTCGTCTATCTAGGAGCCCCCGAATCTACTTTGGCAAAACTTCAGCGTACTCAAAATGCGGCTGCCCGGCTCCTGATGAATCTTCCTATCAGAGCTTCTGCCGGACCTGCACTCAAGGCCCTACACTGGCTTCCAGTGCGACAGAGGATAGAATTTAAGGCTATGTGTACTGCCCATAAACTCCTCTACGGCTTAGGGCCTTCGATCTTGAGAGACATGGTCACTTTGTATAAGGCACCCAGACCCCTGCGCTCGGACAATGAGCGTTTGGCCAACGTCCCAAGATTCAGGAAGGTGCGCACTGGCGGTCGACGTTTTGCAGTAAAAGCGTCCTCTGGTTGGAATTCGCTCCCACGCCGCTTGCGGCTGGAACCCTGCCACCTTTGTTTCCGCAAAACACTGAAAACTCTCCTTTTTCCTAAATAGGACCTCTTCGTTCCCCTCGGTCTGCACAAGTCCATTATAGCGCGGGGATGCCTCCGGGTCACCATGCGCTCTACAAATCGTCAAATAAAATAAATAATAAAATAAATTGCTTGTTATCATATGTCATTATCTTTCTTCATGCTGGGCCTAGTCTTGTGTGGACTCAAAGCAGGTAGGCACCTTGGAATGAGGAACAAAAGGTCAGGCAAATTCTGGATTGATTTGGCTTTAAATCTCATCTCAAGTCAGGGTAGTGGTAATGTGGTGTGTGGTGTTGCGCCTGGGACGTACAATACAGCGACTGCTGCTAGTCCTAGAGACACTCTATTGCACTGCCCCAATGATGTTGGGAGTTGATGCGTGAGCCACAGGACCAAGGAATGAATGGCCTGGTTGCCCAGACCCGTCGCCTTAAGGGTGACAGAAAGGATCCCTGTTTTTGGTTGTCTCTGGAATGGTTGTTTATGGGCTAAGCTCACAAGTTGTCCAGTCTCCGTTTCCCGTGAAGGAGTACGTGAGTTTGACCTGTGAAAGTTACATCTGGAGGGCCCAGAGGGATTGCTTGGCCCAATTAGCTGTTGCTGTAAGGTCCAGCGAGGTGGTCAATCATGGCAAATTGTTTATTAATAGATCCTATGTCTAGTTTGGTGCCAACTGCATTATATGTCCTGTTAACTATAATAAAAAAATGTGTGCAGTGTGTGGTGCTGTAACAGAAGAAGCATTTGAATGTGTTTGCTGCATAATGATGGAATATGTAATAAATACAGCGTGATAATTGCTAATACTCTAACACAAATGGTCTCAGCTCGTTCTTGCGCATGCTTACTGTGCCTGCTGCCCTCTTTTTGGGGCCGCCTCACCCGGGTTTAGATGTGGTCTTACTGACTTGTTTATTTTGTGCCACAAAAAAGGGAGATCAGTTTTATTAATTGCCCGGTAAGGCAACCATGAGAATTTGTTTTTGTTTTTCTACCTGATGGCAGCGTAGGTGGAGGCACACCTTTGAAACATGGAGAAGCAATGGTGTCTTTGCTACTGCTGTAGCTGCTGCATTCTAAACCCTTTAAGCTCTCAGGTAGATTGGGGTAACCAAGATAGCACACAACATCCACAACTGAAAGTCAAGAGACCTATGAAATGGCTTTTCTAATGCACGGAGGATTGTCTGGGTATGGAAATCACCTCTTTAGTTGCCTCTGAAGGAATACCACTACCAGCTCTGCTTGTGCCACCTATGGGGCCCAAGGAGAGGGATGGGTCAAATAAGATGCTTGGTTTCCCTAGACTTGCATGAGAGGGCAGGGTCTAAAGGCACAAGTGTAAAAAGTTGCACAGCTGCAAAATATGATGTACAGAGCACATCTAGTTTAATCAGATATATGACCCAATCCATTTAAGGACAGTGCCACCTGTGCACAGTCCCTTCAGTCTTGTGACCAACTAGGAAAGTCAACAGTGTCAAATGTCACTGACCAAACCAACAATGCTATCTCACCACCACGGTCTCTAGCCACAAGGTGACATAGGACATTAATGGCACCAAAGCAGATCCAGTTTCCTTGCTCAATTTTATAGGAAGTTATGAGATTCCAGGGGATGTTGGATATCACCACTAATCACTTTTTACATGAGCGCCACTAAAAAATAAATGGAAACTTGATCTATATATATATATATATATGCTTCTATATGTTGCCCAAAGTCCATAAGCACTGCACTAATCCACCAGGGAGACCCATCATATCGGCCAACGACAGACTCTTAGAGAAGGCTTCTATTTATCTCGACCATTTCTTATTTCCTTATGTGTGCGGCTTACCTTCTTACTGCCGCGACAGCATGGATTTCATTTCTAAGGTTTCAGGTATGCCCTGGATATCCAGCTACATCTGTGCTACAGTAGATGTTGTCTTGTTGTACACATGTATCCAGCATGATTTGGGTCTGAAGGCTTGCAGACACTTCTTTAGGGACAGACCCATAGCGTCATACGACCACACCATGATTCTCCTAGAAATGCTTCAGTTCTGTCTGGAGAACAACTATTTTTTGTTTGGAAATCAGTGGTATAGGCAGCTGACAGGGACTGCTATGGGCAGTTGCTTCGCGTCCAGTTATGCCTGCATGTTCATGGGGTGGTGGGAGTCCGAATGTATCTGGTCTGAGGGATTTGAGATGTATACTGAACACCTGGTCCTTTGGACCAGATATATTGATGACATTTTTCTCATCTGGGGTGGCCTGAAGGTAGCCTTGATGAGTTTTTGGACAAAATATCCATGAATGATCTGAACCTGAAGTTCACTAGTAATACCAGCACCAAAAAGATGGACTTCTTAGATGTAGTGGTGGAAGTACAAGATAACACCATACAGACAAGCCTACACAGGAAAGCGAAGGCAGGAAATAGCATCCTGCATGCCAATAGCCACCACCCTACCAAACTCCAATGCAGTATCCCCTATGGAGAGCCCCTACGAGCCAAGAGTAACTGTAGTACATTGGAGGCATACAAGCGGGAGGAGGGGAACATAGTAAGGAGATTCTACCAGAGAGATTACACACGTAAGGTGGTAGAGGAGGCTAGACTAAAAGTCAGTAAGGTCAACAGGGAGAGTTTACTCAAACCCAAATCTCAGAAAGGGACTAAACAAGAAATCAGATTTATCACCACCTACAACTCTAACTCGACAGCAGTACAGGTCATAGTTGGAAAACACTGGCAACTGGTCAGATTGGATCCTACCATAGGCAAACTGGTGAGCCCTACTCCACACATCACATATCGCAGAAGTAATTCCTTTAGAGATATGTTGGTACACCCTATCATTGAACCAGGTGCCCTACAGGGTGGTACCTGGTTGAGAGAATTACCTGGTTTCCACAAATGTAGCAAGTGTAACGCAGGCACCCACAGCACCAATGTTAAAGTGGTATCCATGCCCAATGGTAGACAAAACAAGATCAAACCATTTATCAACTGCAACAGCGATTTTGTTGTATATGTTATAACATGTGTATGTGGTTTAAGGTATGTGGGAGTACGATTTTCCCGATGAAGAAGAGTCTTGGAACACCTTAGTGCCATCAAGAACAATTATGCTACATATCCGATGGTCAGACATTGTTACAGCTTAATACTGAGAGTCTTGAAATTTCGTTTTTTTGGAATTGACAGTGTACCAGCCAAAATATGAGGTGGTGACAGAATGTGCACTCAGAAGACTGGAATCCAGATACATCATCAGTCTCAACAGCAAACACCTGGGTGGCCTCAACCAGGATGAGGAGCTCCATGTCCATCTAGGATAGAAACCCCTCCCCCCCCCACCCCCCTGTCACCCCTGTTCGGCCCCACTGACTGAAACTACTGAAACTTCTTGTTCCGTTCTCACCAAGCCATAACTTCTCTCCTCTTTGCCTCCCTCCTGATTTTTACCTTTCTATTCTCTTCCTTTTTATCATTCTTACATTCGGTCGGACTTCTGCCTGTAGTCTCCAGTTTGTCTCTACCTTTATTCACCATGACAATATCTTTTCTTTCTCCACGTCTGGGAGGACGACACAGCAGGCACCCTGGGTATTTCGTCTCACTAGGGGGATGGTGCCCACCGAGTAACTTCCTCTTATTTTCTAGATACACGCAATCAGAGCAATTCCTCAACCTTAGAATCCCTGACGTTCAGGCACGGGTGGCAGGTCTGGCTTCCAAGAATGTACTCACCTCTTGAGGAACCAGTGAGCCTGGGGATGTGAGAACACATCACTTGCGGTCACTTGCCCCTTTCTACCCCCAGGCCGCTCGCACATGGCATTGGGGTCATGCCAGACTTGCATTACCTGTGGATACATTACATGGTCACTTGACTTGCATGCATTACTACACCACCATCCACAGGGTATTTACTCAATTGTAGAACAACAGATGGCCATATGCTTTATCTCTTCTTTTTTGCATTTTGCTTTGTATTGCTATTTTATTTTATATATGTTTTACACCTTTTGTGCAAATTTGTTGGGGCACAATATTTAGTTTTGACCTGTGAAGTATATTTTTCTTTGACTGAAATAGCATGCATTATTTGTATTGCCAAAGTATTGTTTCTATGTTAATCAATTGTGAAACCGTGTCTCTCTACAGTAAATAGGGCACACTGACACATTGTTTCAAATGCTTTGACAAAGACCGTTTGGTTGAAACGCGTCAGCAATAAAAGAATTTTGACTTATCTGGAGTGCAAGCAATTCTTGCAGCGCGGCAGTGAGAGCAGGAAACTACATCTACTCTATACATACATGCATGCATACATACATACATACATGCTTTACTGGAGTTTAATGGAGTAAATCCGGGGTCTCTTCATCAATATTTATAACGTGTCCTGCACCTGCTTGATATATATATATATATATGTATGTATATCTATCAAGCAAGTGCAGGACCAGTTATAAATATTGATGAAGAGACCCCGGAGTTAGTCCATTAAACTCCAGTAAAGCTCGCACCCTACAGCCTTGATTTCAACGGGTTTGTTTATTCTGGCTATGGGTTTTGCTCGCGCAGGGGCTCCGTCACAGACAATTACAAAACACTGTGCCCAAACACAAAAGAGTTCAAACATGCCATAGACATAAAAGATGTGATGTCGCCTTTTCAGGCTCAAAGGAGATGAGAAAACAATTCTCGTAATTATAAATGCCACATAGGAGAAAGAGAAGGAACATCTCCCTGAAGTCCCACGTTGAATAACAAACAAATCATTAGGGATCTTAGAACGGGAATCTAACAAGGCAGTAAATATGGCAAGATGGATTTGAGGCCTGTTTTCAATCAGAATCACAAACTGAATGCGAGATGGCAGAGTGTTAACCAGTTTTCACAACATTCTTCTAGCTTCCACATGGTGGTCCAAGCATCAGTGCTGTCCAGGCTGGACTATGCCAGCTCCCTACTGGCGGGGATAAACCAGTCAGAATCTCTGCGGCTCCAGCGGGTTCAAAACGCTGCGGCCCGATTGGTGACAGGTCTGCCTAGGCGATGCTCGGTGTCCAATACTCTGCGCTCTCTCCACTGGCTCCCTGTGCAGCAGAGGATTAGATTTAAGGTTCTCTGCTTTGCATTTAAAATCCTAAAGGGTACTCCCCCACAAATCTTGGAGAAATTGCTGATCCCCTATGTCCCCTCTGGCACTCTTAGATCGCTAGGCCAGAACTTAGTAGTGGTCCCGCGTTTTAAGTTGAGCAGAATTGGTGGCCGCTCCTTTCGAGTCCTGGCAGCGAGTTGGTGGAATTCTCTTCCTCCACAAATTCGGGCCATCGATGAGCTCCTTCAGTTTAGACGGGCTATCAAGACCTTTTTATTTGCTTAGCTCATCTGTTGTGTCTCGTCTCCTTTTGTCTGCTTTTAGTGCTATGTTGTGTTCACCTTCTCAAAGCGCCAGGACGCCCCTTTGCTGGGGCAGCTGTGCGCGGTATAAATAAAAATAACATAACATAACATAATATATATTTCCTGCAGAATTGGGGCTATTCTCCTAGACAAGTTGAGTGAGTGGAAGGAGGATCAAATGTGAGTCGAGTAAGGAGAAGCCGCGTCATAGGAGGTTTCGCAGTAGCTCAATTATGGAAGGGTCTTTTGTCTTACACAAACTCACCAAGTTTTCCGCCCACACAAGATCCCCCAAGGTTTTAAAGACAGGGGAATGCAAAGTCACACTTTGTAAGGAAATGAAGGAAAACGTTTGTGTTAAGGGCCTAACTGCTACACATCATGATTGCAACACAATGGGGTACAAGAGCGTCCTGCCCTCTGGTTGATCATACACCACATTCTCTTACCTCGGTATTCCACTTACCACCATTTTCATCAGTCTGTTATCATATGACATGCACATTTTAAACACTGCCATTCCCTCAGTGCTGTGTGTCAATTCAGAGTCATACAAACTCACCCAAAAGGGCCAAGACTGTGGCACCAATGAGGCAAAGAGGAACCAAAAAGGGGAAAAAACGAAACCCAGGGGACTTATGACACATCTACAGACACCAAGACTCGTCCATACACATCAATTCTAACACAGGCAGAAAGACTAACCCACTGGCACAGATATGTACCTTCAAGCAAAACTGGAATACAGCAACCAGAGTCCCACAGATACCATCAAAAAGACACAGGGAAGGGTGAGGTACATACACAAAACGATGCATTAGCACACATCCACAGCTAGCCAAAGACTAATTCACAGGCAAATACATTTGGCTGCGAGCACCAAAATGTACCTAAAGCAATAGGATTTGACCCACAGATGCCATCAATCAGAAAAAGAAAAGGTGAAAATGCAAATATATAAAACAACCTGCCGACAAAGATTTACACACTCGCACACATCTAACACAAGCCTAACTCAAAGAGATGTACCTTCAAGAACCAAAACTGTCCTACAGCAAACAAGGGGCGAACCTCAAATGCCAAACGGACAAAAGCAACGGCTTAAAACACATACACAAAACACTGTGCACACAAAGTTCACATGCGAAACACAAAACGTGCACAATTAAACACTAAAACTGACCCACGACAACCAGAGTTGTGATAAACATGCTCTCAAAACACAAAAAACTGGTAAATATACATACACGCAAACACAATGCTGTACATGCTATAGCACAAAACGAAAGACAGGCACAACCTAATAAACAAAGGTTTGAACAGGCACTGAGGCATATAAAAACAGAGTAATTAGGCAATGCGAGCAAACGGTAGGGCTGCCTTGCAGCATAAGACAGTGGCATCTTTCTTGCTGTGAGCTGATTAACCACAGCCATTGGCACTGAACCCAGAGGTGGTGGGAAAGGATATTGCAATGCAGCAGATTCTGTAAATGCTGAATTAATCCACAAGGCAATGGATTCCATCCAGCCACACACAGTCTTTAATCGGCAGGTCCGCGCTGGGTCTCACAACGAATCACTGCCGCAAACATGAAAGCCCTCCGGGCTCAAAAGGCAGCATTTTATAAAAACACTTTAAAGGCATGCTCACCACATGCCCTCCTGCTCTTTTCAATCACAACAATGTGGAGCCTGCGTCAAGCCAGAACAGTACTAAGGGCAACTACTAGTTGCTAAATTGGGCACAAAAATATAAAGATTTATGTTCGAGTTGAAAGTCCAGAAGGAGCGTGCTCTGTGGGAATGACGCATTAGGTGTTACGTTTAAGAAGGCTGGGCCCTACCCCCTCCACCCCTAAATATTTTTTTTAAAGGCACCTCTGAGATTTCATATTGTACACAATTACTGTGATATAGGGTCTCTGAAAATTACATACACAAAGATATGGTAATCTAAACGAAATTCAAAGCAAGACCAGCACCAGGTTGCTGAAAACAGAAAAACAATGAAACACACAACCAAAAACCCCTTTTTGGGAATAATGTGCAGCAGGTTTGGAAACGACAACACAGCAACTAAATATCTCAAAGAACCCCCATTGACCAATTTGCTTTATTACAACCAAGTGAAATCGAGCCGACTCCCTGAATTTAATACCACTCTGGTTAGTTTGTCAAATCAATATTCTTTCATGGCAGTGAAGTTTGTGTTTCCGAATACAGAAAAATTTACAAGTGGCAATCTGGCAGAATAGCAAACAGAGTACATGCCTGCAGAGAAGAACAAGAGGTCCACAGGGAGGCCTTCAATGACGCTTGGCGAGCAGTACTAGGGCGACACCAGTAATGGATTCATATGGAAACAGTGACCATGAACCCAGAAACCACGCGATCTAAACATCGTAGAAATAAAATACGCTACCTATTACACTGTCCGAAACAGAAAAAAGCAAGAATTGCCAATGTGGATAATTTCCCTGTCGGATCACCAATGCCATGAAGGATAAGATAACCCAAGATGTACATTTTGTTTGCAGAAGTGCCAAAGATGGTTGAAGAGGCAGCAGCATATATATCTGTATACCGTGTGACACGATGACTGACTGACTGAGACAGAGACACACTCACGCCCCACCCCCCACCTCCTCCTCTCTCTCTGAATCTGTCAAGTTTGGCCATAAGTCACGCCAAATGCATTAATTAATTGAATTGAAAATGGGTGTATCTGATTTAACCGATTTGTCAGGAGGGGACCCAATACCGGCTACACCAAAGTCAGTGTTTAGGCGGGGCCTCTTCTCTTTGGCCCCTGGGGAGAGAAATGCCGAAGGCCGGCATCCTCTCCCTCAACCACAGTCGTTGGCCCCTCATTCACCCTCCTAGTCGCTGTTCAGTTACAATGACGGGCTCCACTTTGAGTTGCCTTGTATCCACCCGCCCGGAGCAGTCACACAATGGGCTGGCTACGGATATGTGATGAGATCACCATCAGGCAGAGCCAAGGCACAGGCAGGGACAATCAGCACACATTTGTAACCAGTAGCAACCGAAAAAGAGGGAAAAAGTGATGTTCCACTTGGAAATGGAGTCATTGTCAACTGGAAGGTGAAGAATAGCAGTCCTCCATGGGAACTCGCTGGCCATGAGGTGTGTCGCGTATGCCCAAGGAGAAGGAACCCCTTGCACTCTCATCGCAGAAATGTGTGTAAGCCCATCCCAATGGCTTACTGTGCCATACACTGAGAGGCACGTGAACAGAATACTAAACCGATGCAAGACACTGTGGCAGCCATTGATTCCAGCAAGCAACACAAAAAATGCAGATTTTACTGCAAGAAAAATTTACAGTCAGAGTCCACACAAAATATTTACAACTTTAGCATTTACTGGGCTTGTCAAGTCTAGCAGAGAAATCCGTGACATTTTGGGGTATAATAAAAAAATAATACAATTGCAAAATATTTCAGTGAGGCACTTGTGAGTTTGTACATCCTCATTAAAGAAGAATTTAAATTTATTTTCTAAATAGCATGTTTAGTTTATTCTCTTTTTAAACAGAGGTCTTTAGAACATCAAACAATTGAGTGCGACACCAAAATTCTGTATTTTGGATTATGAATTGCATTTATATAGAGCTTAGCCCTGATGAGGCATTGAAGCGCTTTTTCGGCGAGTAGCACCCTACACCGGGACCCAAAGGGGATAGGCTACAAATTAATATAGGGAGATATGAAATTTGAGCGTTTGGTAGTTGGATTGAAAAGGATAGTGGAGAGATGGAAGAAAGAAGGGTCTAGAAAGTGTTTTTTGGAGCCCATAGCAGGAGGAGAAGGTTTGGGAGAAGTAAAGGGAAGGTGAAGAGGGTGGGGGAAGAGTCCGAGGTAAGGGTTCAAAAAGTCTTGTTTGGGAGATCTGAATATTAAAACATGATGTGTGCTTCCTTGTTTTATCTAAATACAATTACACAGGGACTTCCTTCCTCAAGACACACTCACGTCCCACTTGAATATGTTCTTTTTGCATTTGAATATCTGAAAGGACACATTTTAGCTGCCGGGACATTCACTTTCTGACTATAGGATGCCACAGCCTGAACAGAGATTAGGCTGCCGGTGAAGCTTTATATATAAAAAATAAAATCTAACTCAGTCTCGTTTAACCGCCTAATATCAGTGAACGCTCAAAAAAGGCTTTGTCAGCTTGAGGCACATTCAAATGACCCAATAAAGTTGAGAGTGGCCACTTGTAATCTGCATGATGGTTATTCAGTGCCATCAGAGAACCTTGAATATGGCCTGTAACATAAGCCCTCTACCTGGCCCGCCACAACCATCACCAAAACAAAGTCCACAGCAGAGAGGAATAAAGTATACAGGAACATTCACCCTCATCCAGCAATGCCTACTGAAACTGAATAAAAGACTAAGAGGCATATGTATGAACAAGCCCTTTTGCGATTCCTTAATAGCGATTTTTAGCAAATTGCTATTAAGGAATCGCAAAATGCTATGTATCTAGGAATCGCAATAATAATTACGATTCCTTAACTGCGAATCGCAAATCGCGATTTGCAATTAAGGAATTCCTTCCCATTCATTCCTATGGGCGTAGAGGCCCATAGGAATGAATGGGAAGACATTCTCAATTTGCAATTACCAATAGGAGAATCGCAAATTGAGAATGAGATTTCAAGGTTGCAAGGGTTTCATAAGGACACCCTGCTGCACCCCTGAAATAAGTATGTGCGCCACATGGCACTTTGAAAAAAACGTGCTTTTTTCAAAGAATTTGCAAATTACCACCAACTGTCAGTTAATGGTAATTTGCGATTTCCTATGCCAAATTCGCACAATTTAGGTGCTTTCTACATCGCATTTAAGGAATCGCAATTTGCGATTCCTTAAATGCAATTGCAAAAAAGATAATCGCAAATTTTGCGATTCTCTAAATTGCGATGCATACATCCCAAAAGGCCTTTTTCAGTTCGCAAATGGGCCGATTCTGAGAATCGGCCCGTTCGCGAACGGGAAAAGGGCTTCCTACATATGCCCCTAAGTCAATTTAATGCAAAAACAGTTGATGGACAGAATGCAGAACAATGTCATACATTCACCCCAGTACAGAGATCTGGGCCTAAATCCATTGTTTTTTTGCTCACCGTGCCGTTCGTTTGAACCCAGCCATATGCAAATCAGTCTTGACCCTGTGCCTCATGGGAACAGTCCAGCCCGAACTGCCAAGCCAGGTCCTCCCTGGACTGGAAACAAGAATCCTAGAACCGGTTTCGGGGTTTCACCCCTCTTCAGCCATCAACTGTTGTTTTTGCCTAAGTAAATTTAGTCACTTAGGGAAAAAAAATGCCTCAATATAGGAAAAAAACATTGGTTTGTAAAGAAAGTATTTTTCAAATGCAAGTGCAGGCTTTGCAGAGTAAGAAGACATTCGTTACGATTACAACACTGCAACACATCTTGGAAAATAAATAAGCATTTTCAAAGCCAATTGGTTAGGCATTACTATAGCATGTGGATCGGACATAAGCGCTGCAGACAACAAGTTAATGAGAGAGCAGGTGCAGTTCAGTCACACAGACCAGATATTGTCTAAGAGATGTATGAGAGTAAATTCAGGGGTCTGAAGTGCTGGAGGCTTTCAGAAGCACACCAAAGACTCAGAGAATTTAGAAGATAAGGGATTACGTAGTAAGGACCATCTGGAGCTTCTGACTAGGACTTCTACGTTTTCCAATCTGAGATCCGTCCTTTTGGACATTCGTTCATTCATCAATCATTGGAATATGATAGCTAAAGGCACAATCGTTAACCCATAAGCCCTCGATGTATTGCTATGCAATGAAACTGAGACAGTTTCACATCACAATCAAACCTCATCAATGCTCAACTGGCATCCTCAAGCACCTGGGGCTGGGTGTGTGGGAATTCAAATTTCAGCACCGTAACTAGATGAAATATTTTTTGCAATTTTATGAAATTTTGGTTGTTTTTTTACTTATTAATAGTGTCACCAGTGAAACTCACTCATGCATGTGCAAAATTCTCCAGGAAAGGTTACATTTTGGGCTGGGGTGTCCGTAAAATATTGTGCAGACTTTATTTACCCCCTTTAAACTTTAGTGATTTTGTGCATTTTGGAGAGGCTTTCCATATGATTTTATGAAATTCGCAGAAGTAAAATCCTGCAATTTCATATACCCCCTCCCCAACTCGGACCTCTATTCAGGGCACAAAGATAAATTTTGTTTCGAAATTAATCAGTGGGAATCATAAATGCATGTCACCCAAATCATGCAGTGGAAAGTTAGAACGCATGCTCCCATATAGGTCACTTTCTCAGTAGATCGGTTAAAACTCATCTATTAGGATCGCAACAACTTTTATGGAGTTCTTTAATGCCCGCAAGTCACAGCACTTTATAAGAAATGAATATGTGATGCGCAAGTCTATGTAGCTCTAATGGATTAGACTGTGAAAATCTCTTACCGACAGGTGAATGACTGAATTTTCTTTACCTCAGATAAGGAT
This sequence comes from Triturus cristatus, assembly GCF_964204655.1. Taxonomy (NCBI): domain Eukaryota; kingdom Metazoa; phylum Chordata; class Amphibia; order Caudata; family Salamandridae; genus Triturus; species Triturus cristatus. Next base: position 339,373,165 of record NC_140592.1, on the reverse strand, counting down.
GTAGGAGTTAACCCAACATAGAAACACGTTTGTTAACAAGGCAACGCAACAGTTCAAAATGCGGAGACTAGATTGGGCAGAAGATCCGGTAAAATGAGTCTTGCCCCCTCTAGCTGCCTATTGTGCCGAGTGGAGTGAAATTGCCGTAGTGAACCTTAATATGCAGCTCATGTTGATGAAACTCAAAATCTGATGCACACTCTATGGGCGTCAATCGGCATGAGAAAGCCAGTCTGCTCAGAGACGATAAATGCTCTAGATTCCAAGAGGGGAAAGGATAAGCATATGCTACTGACCTGCCCAAGATTGGAGGAGTCTCAGGATGAGGTTATACTAACTGAGCAGACATTACATTAACAAGCACAAGATGCGAGAAGGACCAGATGTTCATCAATTCAAAGGCCCATGCCACCACGGGAATAAAATCAGCTGCATATGTAACGAAAGCTACGGCAACGTGTATAAGACTTCTCTTACGGCACTGACTTCTCAAAATAAGACTACAATATGAGAATGGGTCAGAAAAATGGGAAAACTATCCACTACAGAAAGAGTGACATACTGAGCATAAGATAGGGGAAAAAACTTCAAGGCGAATCTGGGGAGAAATGTATTGAAATGTTAGAGTTGTAATTCATCAAATATACTTTTAATTTCTTTTTACCAACAAATGTCAAATTACTTTTACAACAGTATTATCAACAAGCATTGGCAAAACCGATAGGTTTTGCCATCAGGACCTATTGGATTTTCCAATGCGGTTTACTGATGCTGTGTATTTTTGTGGCAACATAAGTATACTCCAGTGGGTGAAGCCAAAACCCACTCTAACTATATTCTTAAAAATTAATAACACATCTATAGACGTCCACACTGTCAAGCTAGACCCAAAAACAAAAGTCAAGCCTTTTCATTTACATGCCCCTGGACTGGAACAACGTCCATTGTGGGTGAGTTTGAGGCTTTAAATCTGAGATAATCGCCTAGTTTGTATTTTAGCCTGGCCTGTATTTTAATGGGCCTAACACTAAAAATATTGGGAAAACCAATGACGTCAGATATATGTTTTAACCTTTTGAAACCTAAAACAGCAAGTACGTGAAGAAATCAATAAATAAGTTTTGGAGTGCAGTCTCAATTATTCCTAAATCCCCATTAAAGAAAACAGATGAATAATTCCCAAGTTGCAGAAGAATACTAAAATGTTTACACCTTTTTCACCGCCCAGCTCCTGGCCTTTCTAGAATCCCCAAACCTACAGTGTCTAGTATTTATTTTTTAGAAAGATGGCAACCCTCGCGAGCATCACACACAGGATTATCGCCCGCCGGTACGAACATTTGTAGAAACACTATTTTTTATAAGGTGATGATAGGTAGGGCCCTCCGAAAGAAGAGTACTGTAGTGGCACGTAGCGAGAAGCCGGATTGTGTGGCGCTGCTGCCGTAAAGGTTCAGTTCATCCATGAGATCGGTCTTCGTTTAACAAGGATGGTCGGGGTGGGGTGCCGTCCCTCTGCTGGGGATTGTTAGTGCGTTGTTATTTCACCAGAAACCATCTGATCCTCTCGCGCCTCCTCTGTGCGCGCGCGCGGCGGATGCGGCGCCTCTGCTGGGGACATTAATTACACGCTGTTTGCAGCTGCTTGCAGCCTCTCGCTCTGTGACGACATCCGCACAGCGCCGCACCACGCTCTGCTTGGAGGTGAAAGAGCTGCACTGCAGTCAACACAGAGGCAGGGTCTGACCGGGACGGGGAGCAGGCCCGGGAACCGAAGCAAACTTTTGACTTCAGAGGGATAAAAAGTGGACCATATTTGCATATTTGGCTGTCTTGCAAAAGACTCGAGGTGCAGGTGTTTTGCAAGGTATAGGAGACTGAGAGCCCTTTTGTGCTTGGTGCAGGCAATATTTGTGGTATTATCAGGGACATCAACAATAACAGTAAGAACCGGCTCCTTAGGCCAAAATAAAGGCGCAAACACTGACCTGTAAGACTATCCCCTCCGGCACTGCCAGATTGCCCTATGTAGGCCCAGCAGGGCACCGCAGCACTCATTGGTCAACTTGCCTTTAACCCCTTCGCTGCGGCGCGAATTCCGCAGCAGCGCTGGGGGGGTTTGGGGTGTTTGCGGCGCCGCCATGCTCATGACGGAACCACGCCGTCATGAGTCACGGGCGAGCTGTGCTCATGACGGCGTGGTTCCGTCACGACTCCGCCCACTCTCTAATTCGCCCGCACAGGCGGGGAATTAGAGCCGCGTGGGAGGAGCGGCCGCCAACGGCCGCACCATGACGGAACCACGCCGTCATGAGCACACGCCGCCCGTGGCTCATGACGGCGTGGTTCCGTCATGAGTGCACAAGGGGTTAAGCCGATGTCCACCCAGCAGGCTGTGGACCGCAAAGACCCCTAAGCTCCCAAGCATTGAAGCTTTTATCATTTCTTGAACCCAGTGGCTATTCTGATAGTTACCTGCATCCCTCAGCCTCTAACTAGAAATAACAAGCATTTGCAATGCAATAGGTCTGCATTTGCTACAGTTTTAAGTTATTGGCATTGTAAATGACAATGCCTTTTATTTATCTGTTTTGAAAACCAACACATAAATAAAAGGCATTGTCATTTACAATAAAGCACACAAGATGTTCTGCATTCTGTCCATCAACTGTTGTTCTTGCAATTGTCATTTACAATGCCAATAGCTCAAACTCACAAATGCGAGACCTATTGCATTGCAAATGCTTGTTTAATGTTGCCTCCATCGATACTCCTCTTAAATGCTTTGCAGGAGCATCTACGACCATCAACCACATACCCTTTTGGTGTTCCGTAAGCTCAGCCCCCTATCAACAGTGTTCTCCCAACAGCATCTCCCTACTGCTACAACCCCACCGAAACTCTATGAAGCTCCCCATCAACCAACCACACGTCACCCAAAGTCTGATGGTTTTTTCTCACCCCCATGAACTTGTCAACACACGTTTGTCTCACCTATCCAAACTACCTATGTAAGGGACAAGCAAGCAGCACTTCTATGAAACTGCAACCTAATTCACCAGAAAGATCATGGTGTGGTGGTCCTGGCTCCTCTCCAGTTATTTCTGCCTCACCATCATACATTGGGCCAGGTTTGGGCCAAGGGAAAGGGGCTAAAGTATGTGTCAACTGAAGAAGAATCAGAGCGAGGCTACTAAGAGGCCAGTGAGTGCAGGGTCATAACTTCCTCATAAGTCTTCCTCGCCACATAGGTCACTACGTCATTTCTGTGGTGAGGAAGACTACACTTGGAGTAATGAAGATTATCGGTAAGTAACCTGGGCGTTACTGTTGTGACTTGAATTGTTACTATGCATCCTTTCCCTCAATTACCTGTTCCCTGCAGCTCAGCCAGTATGGATATGATGTAGGGAAATGCTGGAGTGCTTGGTGATGCAATGCAATGCTGGAGTGCCTGGTGTGGTTGAGTGATTGTCAGTTGGAGTGTGTGGGCCGAGCATCAAGGAGGCTGCTCCTGGTGGGGCTATCTGCTACTTACTTTCCATCTTAATAATCCTGTAACCAAGTCTTAATAAACCTTATTCTACAATCTACCCTTTGGTTACCTGAACGTCCTTCCATTACAACAATTACCTTCTCGTAAGTCTTCTTTGCCACAGAAATGACGTATTGACTCATGTGGTGACGAAGACTACACTCTTAGTAATTAAGATTACCAGTAAGTAACTGGGGCAACAGCAAGATCAGATCTTCATGCACCTCATGGGTGCTGCCACACATGCCGGTGAATGTAAGCAGCGGAGATTAGGGGAGGGCACTGGGCACATAAAAAAGTTATGTGCAGGGTGGGGAAAATGTGCAGATCACTGGAAAAGGAATGGAAACTGCACAGGTGCTAGTGAGGAGAGAAGCACAGAGCTGCTATTACTAGTCTCGGCGATAGACAGTTCTACCTGGCTACTGTGATAGAAGACAGGCAGCAACACCTGAAGTTAGACATGAAGGTCTCCTTCATTTGGCGCTCACTGGATCAGCATTGTCCCCTTGCACGCCTACTGCAGCTCCCCCATACATTTATGCTTAGTAAGGTAAGCGAGTCAGTGAATGCGTGTCTGAGTATAAAGCGATTATGGGAAATAAATAACTAACACGCCAAACACGGTCGCCACCCACATGCTCTCTACAGACCTACTCCCGATACACCACCGTGCCCCTGTCTAGGGTCTTCCACCAACGCCTCCCTTCTCCTCTCCACCTGCCAGAACACCACATGGGAGGGGAGCACCAGAAGAGACGAGAGGGCGCTATGGTCAGAAAAGGGAGTAAAAGTGGGCGCCAGGTGAGCCGAAGGGAGGTTGGTGCAGCGCAGAGACGGCTGACGTCATCAAGAATGAGTATGGTGCAGTTCTAAGCATGTCTTGGGCCACCTATGCTGCAGTACCTTCCGTCCAGTGGCTTCCAGGCTCCATCCAAAAGCAGCCATTACACCTGCCAGCTCCCGGGCGCAGGAGTCTGCAAAGTCGCTGAGTTCCCTCCGTAGCTGTTCCCTCAGCTCGGCGCCATCTGGCAGCGGTGGCTTTGCGACTGGAAGCAGAAACGGCATGGGAGTAGGCACAGGCTCCAGGGGAGTAGGCACAGGCTTCAGAGGTGTAGGCTGCAGCAACTCCACCGCCATTGCTCAAACTAAGACATCAAACTTCACAGATAAAGAGGAAGGACTTGGAGAGGAGCAGAAAATTAGTAGACATAAAAAGAGAACCAGAAAAAGCTGGCGATATAGAAGAGGGACATCACTGGAGTTTTAATTGTAGCCGTTCTTTCATTTTTATGAAAGGTCTCGGTTTTTTGGCTTTAAAATTCTGGTCACCTTACCAGTACGGCCACTCCAGCCTTGTTAACAAGTATGCTTGCTGCGCCATAGTGCAAACCTGCTGCTATAATGTGCACGGAGAAGCCCCCGCCTCTGCCTGCCAAGAGGAAAAAATCCGAAAATAAAGAGCCCAGCATAACAACTTTGAGAAGAAGAACAAGCAGAACGAGTGGTGCGCGCGCGCCACAGCGAGCGATCTGTTTTCAATTATCGCGCCCGTGTCTGGGCACGATAATTGAAAACAGATGTCGGCGTGCGGGTAACAGACACCAATAGGCCATGGGTGGAGCAACGCGACCGCCTTTGGCCTATTGCGTGCTGTCTTTCTGAAAAAGACGACCGCAAACGCCAATACCAGCGAGCGTGTGCGATTACAGGGTCCGTTGTGGAATCCCCTACAAAAGGACTCTCGCCTGTGCACTGCATCACTACGCGCAAGGCCTAAAAACTACCCACCTTCTGTGAAGCGCACCATGGACTCTCCTGCCCCTTCTCTAACTCTCATGCCCCCATTTCTAAATCGCAAGCCCTACAGCCAAAGTTGCACAATAGAACAGGAAAGTTGGGTTTAAGTAAATAAAACACAACATTAATTTAAGTAACAGGTGTTCAGAATCACGCAGCTCGTACAATGTGGGCTTTCAAGTGCATTTCTAATATTGTCCTACTAGGCAGTGCCAAACTCAAGAAAGAGTTAGAATTGATTCTTTCTTGAGAAAGAAAAAACATACTTCTCCAATATTATAGTTTATATTTTTTTCCAAATTAATGTAATGGTTTATGCAATTGTGTGTGCTGTTTCTAAGGACTGCAAGATGTTTGCATTATACACTTTTGCATGCAAATAGTTGTAGAATGTAAATATAAGATTACACAGTGGGACTGCCCTGTATGGCAATCTTGACACTTCCTGAATTTTCGGTGCCTTTGAAAACCAGGTGAAGGTTGGGCAGAGCAGACAACATGCCCTGCTGCGTCGAGTCATTTTACTTTGGAATTTGACTTTGTCGGCCTGTGTAAGATTATTATTTTTTTAAAGTCTAAGGCACTGTATTTTTTTCGAAAGATACACAAGCCCGCATTTCCTCCTCCTGTTGTCAACTCAGAGATGGAATCATAGCATAGCAGTACAACTTAAATGAAACACGATTGTTAAAATATTACCTTGAAATAAATATAGTGCTTGCATGGGTCAGAGCATTGTCCTGCTTGTCCAGCTCCGACGGAATCTATATCCCACTTTATGTTGGCGTGCCCGGCTTACAAGCTTCCCAGGAGCAAATGGCTGAAACCCATCTGCATGAACCTGGGCACTAGATCTGCCATGGAGGCGTTAAGGATTCTGCGGTCATCCACTGAGGCCCCTATAGTTGTAGCTATAGCCACATTTTTGGGTTGGGCCTGGATTATTCGCTGTAAAAAACTAAGAGCAACCCAAGCCTAGTCATAACTATATAGCTGCTGTGTTACATCAGTGAGACACTGTCACTTAATCTATAGTAGTGACGGTCATTTGGTTTTATATAGTATTGTAAATTTATGGTTTTTAATGTGGTCTCTGGCGACAGCCATTTTATATGATCAATATTTTGCACTAATTATTGTTACCAGTTTCACTGATCTGATTGTTATATACAGTATTGTGTTTTTTTCTAACTATTTTTAACTTGACATTTTATGTACTGTCTTTTATGATTAGTTTAATCGAAATAAAGACATAATGAAATGAATATAACTCTTTCCACTAATTTTCACAAAGCTTACAACACAGCAGTACGGCTTCCACCAACAGATATCATGCATAATAAATCATTTTAAGGAGTTCTTATGTAACCACGTGTCATGCTGCATTTTCTGGGAGCCACAATGTGACAGTTCAAAGCAAATGCCCACTAATCACGGTTTGTTTTGCCTCTACACTGGTTATTGAGTAAATCAAATAAATGAAACATATGCATGTCAGCAAGAGAGCTTGAAGTTCAAACATCAATCAATAAAATTCCAGGCCTAGAGGATGCTCAACTATAATGAAACATACACACAGGTTTTATGCAAAGCATGCATAAGGTACATACTTGCTTATTAAGCTCGAAAAATATATAAAAATGGACAGACAAAAATCCAGAGCAAGGAAACTACTGGTGCACAACTTTCAATACTTCGGTCTGCGGACATTTCCTAAACAACATGATCAGTTCCAGTGTTTAGATTCCGAAGTATAGTATTCCACCAATGTTTACCCATTATAGCAATGGCACAAAATTACAGTTAGATGGCTTACGCAAGGGGAGAAGGCGATTTTTGTACTAACTTAATTTCAGACTTGTAACTATTTGACTACGTGACATTGCACACATTTCCTGATATATAGGCAGGACTACTGCAATTATGCGCCAGGAGAGGACCAAATTATGCGGCATGGTTGAGTAAATTAAGCGTCCAAAAAACGCAAATTATGCTGCACATTTTGTACTAGTATTAGTTCATTATTTCATCATTTTTAAACTTGGTAACACTCTCTGGGCAGTGGTTGCACATCCTTAGTACCGGTTTAACACCAAAATATCGAAATAAGCAACATAAAGGTGACCAGTCCAGCTTTGCAAAGGGCCTTTCATTGCATGGCAACACATCACTGCATTTTTTGTAATTTCTGAACCGTTTGACCTAGAAACACTTTTTTTTGTTAAAATCTACAGATTATGCAACAGAATGAATTATCTGGCAAATTAGACTAATCTATAACTATGCGAAAATCACAGCGGCCGCACAATGGCATGACTCCAGTGGCCCTGCAGACATGTGAGGAGTGGTGTGGCTACCTCTTAAGTGAAATGTGGTATTGGTATAGATGCTACCACTTCATTAGTATCTCACAGCAGTGAAAAAGGTTCCACTCATGACACATTTCTCTAAGGCATTTAGGTTCTCTCCAGCTGGGTTTCAGTGAGAGTACTACCATGACAACGTGCTGGAGAACTATCCTAGTTATATTAATAAATATAGAAGTTTGTTGCCTCCCACAGAGCCATATATCCTTCTCCAGTGTCACATCCTTGTAGAAGCCTTAGCTACAAAAATAACGACCTCAATTTTATGGATGAAGTGTTGTCTGGTTGTGGATCTTGAATCCTGCAAAGATCAGGATTCTAATGTGAACATCGTTTGCTTCTAACGTTTTACGCTTCAAACACTTTTTACAAATAATCAAAGAGGCCACTGAATATTAGTTTTGTCAACATTTCTACAGAGGATCCCCGAAGCCCCAAGAAAATTTAAGTAAACTCACTCAGAATATCTGACATTTTACATATTGAGCATGGGAATATATGGACAGTCCCAGGACTCCGGAGGCCCACAAAATTTGTTTTCAATCCCAGGGGAGAGGAGGGACCTTATATAGTCTCTTTCCTTCCAATTTAAAGCAAGCATATTTGAGAGTTTTGCTTTCCAATTGGTTGTCGATCCTCATGTGACATCCCTTCTCTTGACGATTCATTTCAGATAGTCATGGTTTTGTCAAATGAATGACAATTCAAGAGTCCACATCTGTTTTTACTACATGCAAGGCTGATACAGGGCTTATACTCATGCAGCATACACTCTGAAGACTAAATAACAACAAACAACTAAAAACGTATACATCTTTCTCCACTCATCTGTGGTGGATCCATGACTCAGCATTGTTTTATTGTTACTTCTTGGATCTCAGCAGACCACTCGGTGAGGCAAACATAGCGCTCCAGTGACACAGCGTGTCGTCATGGACTCAGATCTCCAAGTTCGTGAACTGGAATCGTGGAAACTAGTTAGGACGATGAAATGATGGGCATCAAGTTATACTGCATTTCAAGACTGGGCCACCCTTATCTTCAATTAATCAACAAGTTTTTAAGTATCCCTGTGAACAAAGCATGAAAACTAAGCATAATGTCTGACTGGGGCAAAACCATGAGACACCTGATGTCAGCTGCAGTTTTTTTTACAATTAGGAAGAGCGCCAGAACATGGATAGATAGGTGGGGGAGGGGGTATATACCCAAGGAGAAGAAGGGCATTCACTTGGGGGCAAGAAGAAGGGAGCCCAGCTTCACATCTCATGGTCTTCGACCCAACAAGGCTGGCCTGTGGGAATCCTTTCCTTATAAGTGCTTGTTCTTCAACTGGCCTCGTTACTTAACCCGTGGTCCTTACAGCCTCTTGAGTCCTAGAGTTACGGGCAGGTGTGGCCTAAGGGCAGAATTCCTGACTTCAGAACCAGGGAACGAAGCTCGAGTCCTGGCGTGGGCTCAAAATCCTTGTGATTTAAGGCAAATCACTTAAGATCAACGTGCTTAAAAAGATTTTGAAAATGAATATCACCTTGTGTAATGTAAATCTGGTGCTCATGTTAAACGCCTCCTTTGGTACCAAGTTTGCACTATATAAAAACTGCAAAAAAGGTGAAAATTATACGGAAAAAAAACAATGGAATTGTACTGGCCTGAATATCACTTTGAAGCGCTCTGAACAGAAGTAAACAAACGCTTTTTTTGGACCTACAAATTAGATTCTGTTGCTTGTTTTTGCTTCCTCGAGCTGACAGCTATGTTCTTAAGACACCAATTAAACACCGGAAGCGACCCTAGCTTCCCCTGAGACTGTCTCATGTATTGTTTTAAAGTTTCAACTAAGCGTTCTCCACACCTGGAATCCGAGTCGTTTACAGGGTTCAGGCAGATAATTAAGCGAATGCACGAGGCCGGCGGAAACACACCATCCAGAGCGGAAGCAAGACGGGCGTATCTCAGAAGTGGCACAGCGGGCTTTGGCAGCTGTTGGAGGGGGTGCATTAACACCACTGTAAGAAATGCCCAGAATACTAAACCGGGCCCCAGCGTTAACAGACAGGCCTCCTTGTTCAACAAAGGGGCGCTTTCGTAGGTCGAGCGGGTTAGCACGTAGCAGTCACATCCCTCGGAGAGGGATGGCAACTGGGAAAAGAGGAAAGCGCAGAGTTCTTAAAATCCTTGTAATGTTTATGGCGGTCAGATACAAGCCCATGGCCAGTCTTCCAGAAAGCTTTGGGGAAGAGGCCAACAAATTAGGGGAAATAGCTTAATAAACACATTTTAAAAAGGCAGGCAGGTAGAACATAAGAGTCGGTTTATAAACCTTCCCTCCGCCAGTCATCAAGGTACAGAGAGAAGCCGAAGCACAGACTTATAACTGAGCTAACAAGCATTGGCAAAGCCAACAGATCTGGCTTTAATATGAGAATGCATGTAAGCAAGGGCTGGGAAAAAGTTTTTTTTAATTTTTTTAAATCTCTACAGAATGTATAGAAGAGACACTGAATGGGACGACCAGCGCCATGACTCAATGTACTTTTCAGATGGGCAGTAGTCCCTCGTGCACTCCAATAGAAGCACTTCCCGGAACATGAATGATGCACCAAATACTCAACATGAGATGAGAAAATAATACTCTCTTTTGGTGGGCCCAAAGCCAACTGTATGTTTATTTTAATGACTTGGTAGCAATACATTTTGTAGAAAGCACTTTCAAGCAAGAGCTAAAGAGCACTTGGAAGAGACCACAGGGGTGTAGTTATTAGTACAGAAATGGCAGGGGTTCCCCGGGCAGTGCGAGGTTCCCAATGGACCTCAGTTATAGGGTTACAACTCAACGCAGATGGTAGGGGCTCATACGCATGGTATCGGGTCCCCAGAACCCTTGCTACATGACTGAGAAACAAAGTTTCGGTTGGGCTTCCATCCACGTCTCCCTAGTAACACTTGAATGCTCCACTATACAAATCTCCCACTTCCTGCCACTCTCCGTAAGCCAATAACCCACCACGTTTCTTTCGACACAACAAATGCACCTGTCTGATTTATTGGCTAGGAGGATTGCTCCCACCAATAACATAACATGTGTATTTGTAAAGCGCACATTCACCCCTAATGGGGTATCTTGGCGCTGAATAACAGATGTTTATTGTTACCCAACTCAATGGTACTCACTTTATCGACCTTAGATGGATGAAAGGCTGAATGGACCCACCGGGATTTGAACCTGTGACCATGATGTCGGACACAGGCCCCTGCAGTGGATGCATTTGTCCACAGTCACCAGACCCGGTTGGTGAGCAAAGATCGGTATTGTCAGAACTGTGGTGGCCAGAGCTCTGTGGCCCCCTCTCTCTCCCCGTTGTCTTGTAGTTCCTAGGAGTCCCCCAGGACCTGCACGTGTACATTACCAGCAGTGAACGTTCAAAAGATACATAAAAGTTACTGTTAATTAAAAATTGAAATAGCAGGGACACCACAGAAATGTATAAGACTAAAATCACCAAAGCTAGGAACCTTCCTTTCGCTTCATGGATTTAAAATCCGATGATAGAACAAACTGACACACCTGCTAAGGAAATGTAAAAAAAATAAATAAATAAACGCAGACACTGCGAAGCACTCAAAAGTCCTCTGCCACAACAGTCCCCCCCCATTCCTGCACCTTCCCTCACTTTCTGAATCACTGAAGTCCAGCAAGAACTGTAAGGCAGAATTATGTAAACAGAACGAGAAATGCTGTGAACCACAGTAGCAATTTAACTCAGACCTAATACATCACCAACAAGTGTGCTCACACTCCATGCCTGGTCACTTCTAATGTGTTGGAAGATAATAAAGCAGGCAACGAATTGGGATGGTAAGGTAAACCAGCGTGGATCCACGGAAGGAATTTCTAAGGCGGCAGCTCTAAAGGAAGTGCAGTTCTTAAGTTTATTTCCAGGTGTTAAGGCTCCGAGACATCAAGAGATGCCCATGTGGCAGTCTTTAATATTTCAATAAGCAGAAGCATCTGAAAATCGGTTGAACTGCCATTTGCACTAACCAGTGCTTTAATTGGAAAAAAGTAACTGCAGCTACTCATTAAAATGAGCTAGAGGTGTGGCAAGTGGGCGGGGCAGGGGCGGGGCTAAGGGCAAGACATGATACATAATGACTTCTATACCAGTTGCAGCACATATTAAAACAGGAGAAATGTGTTTACGTAAACAAAACAGGTTTACTCATTACACAAGATGAAAACCAAACAGGAGGATATGTCAACATTTCCATATATATATATTTATATATCCACCTCGAGTTGGCTCGGTTTCCTGGAAATTGGCGCTCTGTGACTGTGCTGTTTTGGCTATGGCAGAGCTAAGCCCTTTGTAAATGCACGAATTTCCCCAACAGGAGAAGTTCCAAAAGCACTCATGGATATAATCAGTGTCCAATTCTGTTTATTTTCCTAGCAACAACATAGCTTGGGCAACACAGCACAGCCCAACGGGCTTCAGTGTTGCAAAGACCTTGCTCACGGGCACACAAAGCGCTGCCTTCTCGCATTGAGAAAATATATTTCAACATGATTACATCACTTCCTTTTGGTTACGAACTTTGCATTGTGGGCGATGTAGTGTGTAATGTGGAAAACACCTCGTTTTGTTGGTTCCACCACATTTTGTGTAGAATTTAGTGCGTTTAAAACAATTATGTGTTACACAAGTGACATTTCTTGTTTTAGTGATCTCATTCAACATATAAATGGAATACCTGTGCATAACGCATTGTTTCTAATGGTAAAACTGTGGCCAGTTTTTCACAATATGTGTAAACAAATGTTTTACGCTCAGTATCATTGTTGGAATAGTTCCCTATCACAATACTTCCAGTTCGGGACATTTTTGGAATAGTTCCAAAATTCATCTGAATCACGCCCTCCAGTGGGCAGACTGTTTATACATGTATTTTGCTCAATGAGCCACAGTATATTCCTTAGATCAAAACGTTTTTGTCAAACTTATGCACGCTGCAAAATTCATCTTGATGGACTGCAACAAACTTAGAGGGGCGCCTCGGGACTTTAGCAACGTCCCTGCAAAAGTCTGCTTCACAGGCTCAGTGCGATGGCGAGATCCAGAAGTAGAACGGCATCTGTCCTGCGTTGGACGCGATACCGAACCTGAGCCTGCCTGCCATCAATCAGGGTTCCGGTACGCTCCCTGACTCAAGAAAAGTGCCGGTACTGAAGGCTAGAAATTTTGGAAGTGCCGGTACTAAGTACCGGTGAGCACCGGCCCATTTAAAGCACTGGGCCACTAACAGAGTTGGCACAGTTGTCTCCTGAATGGCAAGATCAACCACAAAGTACTAATTTGAAACACTTGGCAAATGGCTTCCCATAGACTGAAAGCCATTTTGCGGAGGGCAAGTCCTTTATACTGTGGATAATAGACTCGGTGTGTGTATCTCAGAGCGCCTCCAAAAATAAAACGGTATTTGGTTTTTCTGCCCTCATGGCATATGATCTTTAGACGAAGGTGAGTAGATTTACAACTCTCGTGACTTTTCACATATATGAAGAGCAAGCTCGTTGGGCATACCACCATTCCTCTAAACATGCATGTGCAGAGCGACTGCAACTTATTTGCCATTCAGAAGAGAATACAACTAAAAATGTGCTTTCAGCTAGCCAGTTCTAAGTCACCGGTTACCATGGTTTCAAAAAAGTGTTTTTGCAACATTGTGAAAGCTATATTTAAACTCCACTGTGGATGGCAGACTCCCACGTCGTGATGCAAGTGCAGAAGACCAACAAAATGTCATCTGACTGCTTCATTCATGAAGGAAAACATTGAGGGAATTTGTCCTAGAACGAGATGATCATTAGCTTTTCCATATGTATTTTATAACCTATTTGGGTAACAAGGCATTTACACTAAAAAAATCATTAGCAAAGCATGCAAGAGCTAAAGAGACAGAACCCAGATATCCAGGTAAAACAATGGTGGGGGTGATTACAAGACCTAACCTTGTGAAAACTTACTCCTGCTCTGCCTAACTAGGTAACGTCTTTCCCTAGGCCTTACCGGTGCTTTAAATGGGGGAAAAAAAGTGCAGGTACTCATTAAAATAGAGGTGTGGCAAGTGGGCGGGGCTAAGGGCAAAATATCATCTTACATAGAGACTTCTGTACCAGTTGCAGCACATAATAAAACACATGAGAAATGTGTTTATGTCAAAAAACACAGATTAACTCATAACACAAAATGAAAGTCATGATGGCACTTTCACCCGATTGGTCGCTGCGCATCTTATTGACAATGCAGGGTCTGTCTAGAGACCCTGTCCTGTTAATCACAGTGTGACACAAGCCCTCTCTCTCCCCTGCAGTTTGGGGACATTCAAATGGGCGCTGCTGGAATCTTCACCAGCAACTCTGGAAAAGGATACTTCAGCCGAGTTAATTACAAGCTCCTCAGAAGCAGAGTGGCCTCTGCCCTGTACTGGAGCAGAAACCTAACTGGAGTCTGCTGTGCCGAGGATCAGGGTACCGATATTCTCCCTGGCTACAGAGAAGTACCGGTACGGACGGCAAAAAAAAAAAAACGGAAGTGCCTGTACTCAGTACTGGTGAGCACCGGCCCATTTAAAGCACTGGGCCTTACTACAATATAGTAACTAGAAGCGCCTGTTTCCCAGCGAGCCGGGATTGTGTTGGACACTTGAAGTTTAAAAATGACTGCATGCTTCAAATAATTGGAAGCGGGGATCCATGTTAGGATACAACTGAATGACACTTGCTCTCTGTGGGACTGTTTCTCATGATCTTGTCCTGACACATACCTCCTAGAGTACAGAAACTCTGACCTTAATTCTAGAAACGTTCATGCTTTGCTACAGATGTGTGCACCACTTTGCCCTGGGAGGGCCTCTCTTTGGTAGCTGCTGTGGGAGACCCTCTCCGTGTTTTCTGTGATCACAGCCTTTTCATGCCTACATTTCACAGATTTGTCCCAAAAGTAGAGTTATGAAGTTTTCTTTGACATTATTCTCTTAGGAAAGGGTAGAGCCTCAACTTTCGAGAATATAGCTGGGAGCTGGTCTTTGGTCAAGGAAGCTAGATCCCAGAACGACCTTTGACCAATTTCTAAAGAAAATCAAAAATGTACAAGGCAGGTTCATTTTTAGCATGCCCAAGACTAAGTGAATGAGTGGCGAACAAGCGGCGGCGGAAACCTATAATGCCACTCCTTCGTCAGTCCGATAGGAATGCAATGACTATGGATCTCCGGTCACCTAAAATGTGCACTGTGGACCTTAATCTTTGGCCGCTGTTAGGAGGTGTGTTCACAAAAGGTGTTAAAAATCCAGAATTCAGCTCCCAATGCTAGAAGCAGGTCAGTGCCTTTGGCATCTATGTCCTTCAAAAACGTGGTGCACTCTGAGGACAGCAGCAAGGAATAATACACTGTGATCAGAGTATGAAGCCCTCCCACGCCCTGCCATCAGTAAACATTAAGTGATGAACTGACTCCTCCGCTCCATGTTGCAGTGAAGCATTAAAGAGGCGGGCCCTAGTGGCCTTTATAAAGAGTCAATCCAGCTTTGCTGCCTTCCTATAGGATTGTAGGTGCCTCTAGAGGGTTCATGGCTTTTAACAACTACTAACAGCAGGCAATAATAATACTATATTAAACACTGCATCACATGCTTTTTCTTTGCAGATTGAATCTGTTAGTGTAAAGTTAAAAAACAATGGTGGAATACAGAAAGTATACTTGCAGTGCACTTTCTGGGGTGCTCAGAGGCACAAATTCACAGACATGCAGGTACTCCATTTTTTAGGTCTCGCCTACCAAACAGCTTTGCTGCTGCCCCAAGACAAAGGCCCTTGTGGACTTAAAAAAAAAACATTTTTATTTTTTACAGAGCTCAGCCACTGCTTACTTATTTTAACTCATTTGTTGGCTTCCTATTCAATGACCTACCTTTCTCTTCTTGTGTTTGCCCCTCACCTGAAGCATAAAATCATAGTCTCTTTACCATCCTTTTGACTGGATGACTTGCACTCTTCCACTGCTCAACTTCAAGGAACTACTTTTTCTAGGGCCAGCCTGCGAGATCATACGCTCTCGTTTGCGGGGCTCTTCTGTTCAGTGATGGGCTTCCAACCCACCTATAGCTTACCATTGGTTGGCATCACTGTCGCTCTTCTTTGCTGCCTTCTTATTGGGCAGTGCCTGATGTGTGTCATGTCCTTTTCTTGCAGTGGAGCATGGACCAAGTACAGATATATTAGCTTTGCTAAAGTGCCCCTCCGCTGGCCATCTGCTGCTCGCGCTGGCCTTCAGGAACTACCTGCTGTTCCAGCACCACAATTTCAAATAATAGAGTAAAGTTGAGAACATTGCAAAGAGCAGGCAGTACATGGCCAGGCAGCTCTTTTGTAAAATAGGCAACTTGGACAGAAGAAGTGTGTGCCACTGTGTATTCTGAGCGTGCAGCGCTTGGAGATGAAGTGATAGAAACTCAGCGCTTTAGATCTGCTTTTCCTGGTCATGTGTTTTCTGTCCACGACTCGAAAAGTCGGCTTTCATTAGTACACGGGACACAACTTCTCAGAAGGTGGGGCGTGACTTGGTGCTGGGACCCATCTGCCTCGCCTAGAAACAAGTCATCCTGCTTTTCAGATCACATAGTACCAATACACTAAAATGTGCGTTAATGCACAAGTTTCCCCCCATTGTCTAGCAACATAATAGAACTGTAGTTTTGAATTTGAATTTAAAAGCATTTGTTAAGCGCACGTATACCATGCGGTTTCATGGCGCTTTAAGTGATGCAGTAGCGGTCGGCAGAAGGGCTAGACAGTATAAGCTTGCTCAAATAACAGGGTTTTAAGGTCTTTCCGAAACTGTGTGTATGACGGAGAAGATCGGAGAGCAGGAGGGAGAGAATTCCAGAAAAGTGGGGCGAGAACAGCAAATTTCGCTCCGCCAGATTTCTTTTTCTTGAAACGAGGAATGATGAGGAAAGCCCTATGGGCAGAGCGGAGTTCACGACCTGGGAGGTACGGTTTTATGGCGGCGCAAATGAACTCGGGGGCTGTACCTGATCTAGCCTGAAAGGTAAGGCAACCCAGTTTAAAAAGGGCACGCTCCCTCACCGGGAGCCAATGCAAAGCTTTAAGCAGGGGAGTGGCACGATGGTATTTGGGTAAGCCATAGATCAAACGAGCCGCTTGATTCTGAATGAGCTGCAAACGATGGAACGCATATGCTGGAGCTCCATTGTAAATGATGTTACCATAGTCAACTCTCGACAGTACCATGGCCAGCACAATGATTTTTAAAGCAGGAAGGGAAAAAAAGCGGGATACTTTCCTAATTAGTCTTAAAGAAAAGAAACAAGCAGAGACCACTGAACCTACATGTGAGTGAATAGAGAGTTGTGTGTTAAGAAAAATCCCAAGAGTTTTGACCTTAGAGACAGGAAGAGGGGGAGCACCAAGTGACAAGGGCCAGTGGGCAGAGGTCCATGGACTGCAACCACCTCCGGTCAGGACTAACTCAGTCTTGTCCGGATTGAGTTTGAGGTGGTTGCAGTTCATCCAGTCCTGAATGAATGTCATTACGGTCTGAACATTGGAAGCAGATGAGGGGGAGTTGGAGAGATTAAAGATTAGCTGGAGATCATCAGCGTAGTTAAACACCGTGACCTCCATCTGCTGTAACGAAAAAATGAGGGGATAGATGTACAAATTAAATAAAAGTGGGGAAAGTGATGAGCCTTGAGGGACTCCGCACTCCACTTTGCGAAAGTCAGCGGTGAAATTGGCCAAATGGACGGCTTGGGCCCTCCCTGTGAGGAAGGACTCAATCCACGAGAAGGCAGAACCTTCTATGCCCGCCGCCCTGACACGGCTGAGAAGAATGGAATGATCCACCGTGTCAAAGGCGGCGGACAGATCTAATAAAATCAAGGCTTGCGGAAGGTTGGTGTCAATGCCTTCACGTAGCACGTCCATTACCGAGATCACCACTTTCTCGGTGGAGTGCAATGGGCGAAAGCCGGCTTGACGGGGGGGAAAGACAGTGATTGATTTCAACAGGAGTGCTTAAGGTGGTTGTGACGTGAATTTCCAAAATTTTTGCTAGGTAAGGCAGTAGGGAAATGGGACGGTAGTTGGAGGGGGAGGAAGAATCAGCGTCAGGTTTTTTAATAATAGGTATGACAACCGCTGATTTATGTATATCAGGAACGTTTCCCTTCTTTAGCGAGTCATTGAGGAGGGTCAAAGGGGGAGTGGGGGAAGATAAATAGATTTCCCTGAGGATATGGGCGGGGGCAAAATCTAAGGGAGAACCGGATTTGACTCGGTGAAGTAATGAGAAGAAGGTGTCCTCAGTTAAAGGTGGAATAAGGTTAAGTTTGGGGACAGTGGGGGGAGGGGAAGAATTGACAAATGCAAGGGAGGGTGGTGGAATGTTAAGTTTGATTTTGAGTATTTTATCAATAAAAAACTCATTGAGCGAGTTACAGAAGGACTGAGAGGGGGGAATGGTAGTCCTGGTTCGACTGGATAATGCTAATTCATGGACCGCGGTAAAGATTTCCTTTGAGCGAGACTCAGCTGCCATAATCCTGCTGGTATAGAATGCAGTTTTAGCCGCTAGAATGCCCGCTTTATAAGTTTTTAAAACAGACAGATATATAGTCTTTAGCTCTGGGCTGTAGTCTTTCCTCCAGGCTCGCTCGGCTCTTCTAGCTGCTAGTTTCTGTTCTTTTAGCTCTAAGGTGAACCATCGATTGGCTGCATGGGCCCGCTTGACAGTGAGTCGCCTCATGGGGGCGAATTCGTCGCCTGCCAAAGTCAGCCAATTATCAATGGCGGCCAGTTGCGACGTAGCAGTGAGATCTGTAAGGTCGGGAGCGGTTTTGGCCAAAGTTGAACAGAAGGAGGGCATGTCCGTTTTACCCCATTTCCTGACCCAAATGTTTTTAGGAAGAGGAGGTTTGACCAGTGTGGTCAGTGCAAGGGAAAAGGAAATAATAGAATGGTCGGACCAGGAGCACGGGGAAATTATGGGGGGTGTGGATGGAATATTTAGCGCCCAGATTTGATCCAACATATGACCGTGGGTATGTGTGGGGCCATGAGTGAGCAGAGAGAAGTTCAAGGAAATCATGAAGTCTGTAAAATCTTTGGATTGAGGGCTCTCAGCAGGTTCATTGGGCCAAAAGTTTAGGTCCCCTAGCACTAGTACCGATGAATTGTTAACCACCAAGGTGGCTAAGAGAGCCTGAATGCTAGGGAGAAAGGATGGGGTTAGCTGGGGAGGACGATAAATTAAGACAAAGGTGAATGGTACCTGATGGAGAGTTGAACGAGCTACTAGGTAATCTACCTCAGGAATGGGTAAGGAGGGGAGAATCTGGAAGCAGAAGTCTGTCCGGGCTATTAAGGCTACTCCGCCACCCCGCTTGCCCTCAGGCCGATCTGCTCGAATGGCAGAGTATGATGGAGGCAATGCGGCTAATACATTGGGTAGGGAGTCTGCCTTAAACCAGGTCTCCGTTAAGAATATGAGGTTTGGATTATGGGTATCAATGTAGTCAAATAGCTCGTATTGATGACTAACCGCAGACCTGGTGTTTAAGAGTATTGCTGAAGTGTTACAAATTGGTGCTGGGGGGGCTGGGGGGGGCAAGATGGTGCAGGATGGTGTATTGGATAAAGGAAATAAAGGTGGGCTGATACTAGGAGGACGGTAAGGTGGGGAAGAACATAAATCAAGCTGTCTCAGGTGGGTACTGATCGAAGGGTCAACCGTTCCAGGGACCCAATATGAGAGTAGTAATGCAGGTGAGTACGTAAGTAAGCGGGCAGCCTTTCGTGCCCCTAGCCCCGGTCGGCCGCGGACGGGCGCAGACGGGCTTAACTCTGGCGCAACTCCGGCGCGCCTACGTCGCGCCCGCTGCGCTCGTGCGCTGCGCTGACACATGCTGCACGATTAAGTAGGGGCGGAGCGGTGGAGGAGGGGCAGGGCTAGGAAGGAAGGCAGCCCGATCTAAGATGGCGCCTGTTGCTGCTTAGAAGCCCGCAAGTGCACCAACCCGCCCTGGCAACCCACCTCTGAAACCGCAAAAGGTAAGAGACCTGCACAAACTTTGAAGATGAGTTAAAAGCAGTAAAATACAATACAAATGTACATCGCCTGCGCTAGTAATCAGCGGGGGCGGAGAGCAGGATGATCGCGACCAGCAATCCAAGCGTCAACCAGCAAGCCCACTGCCACCGGGCTACTGGCAAACACAGTAGAAGGACAGGTCAAGGCTCTTAAATAGGGGCGGAGCGGTGGGGGAGGGGCAGGGCTAGGAAGGAAGGCAGCCCGATCTAAGATGGCGCCTGTTGCTGCTTAGAAGCCCGCAAGTGCACCAACCCGCCCTGGCAACCCACCTCTGAAACCGCAAAAGGTAAGAGACCTGCACAAACTTTGAAGATGAGTTAAAAGCAGTAAAATACAATACAAATGTACATCGCCTGCGCTAGTAATCAGCGGGGGCGGAGAGCAGGATGATCGCGACCAGCAATCCAAGCGTCAATCAGCAAGCCCACTGCCACCGGGCTACTGGCAAACACAGTAGAAGGACAGGTCAAGGCTCTTAAATAGGGGCGGAGCGGTGGGGGAGGGGCAGGGCTAGGAAGGAAGGCAGCCCGATCTAAGATGGCGCCCGTTGCTGCTTAGAAGCCCGCAAGTGCACCAACCCGCCCTGGCAACCCACCTCTGAAACCGCAAAAGGTAAGAGACCTGCACAAACTTTGAAGATGAGTTAAAAGCAGTAAAATACAATACAAATGTACATCGCCTGCGCTAGTAATCAGCGGGGGCGGAGAGCAGGATGATCGCGACCAGCAATCCAAGCGTCAACCAGCAAGCCCACTGCCACCGGGCTACTGGCAAACACAGTAGAAGGACAGGTCAAGGCTCTTAAATAGGGGCGGAGCGGTGGGGGAGGGGCAGGGCTAGGAAGGAAGGCAGCCCGATCTAAGATGGCGCCCGTTGCTGCTTAGAAGCCCGCAAGTGCACCAACCCGCCCTGGCAACCCACCTCTGAAACCGCAAAAGGTAAGAGACCTGCACAAACTTTGAAGATGAGTTAAAAGCAGTAAAATACAATACAAATGTACATCGCCTGCGCTAGTAATCAGCGGGTGCGGAGAGCAGGATGATCGCGACCAGCAATCCAAGCGTCAACCAGCAAGCCCACTGCCACCAGGCTACTGGCAAACACAGTAGAAGGACAGGTCAAGGCTCTTAAATAGGGGCGGAGCGGTGGAGGAGGGGCAGGGCTAGGAAGGAAGGCAGCCCGATCTAAGATGGCGCCCGTTGCTGCTTAGAAGCCCGCAAGTGCACCAACCCGCCCTGGCAACCCACCTCTGAAACCGCAAAAGGTAAGAGACCTGCACAAACTTTGAAGATGAGTTAAAAGCAGTAAAATACAATACAAATGTACATCGCCTGCGCTAGTAATCAGCGGGGGCGGAGAGCAGGATGATCGCGACCAGCAATCCAAGCGTCAACCAGCAAGCCCACTGCCACCGGGCTACTGGCAAACACAGTAGAAGGACAGGTCAAGGCTCTTAAATAGGGGGGGAGCGGTGGGGGAGGGGCAGGGCTAGGAAGGAAGGCAGCCCGATCTAAGATGGCGCCCGTTGCTGCTTAGAAGCCCGCAAGTGCACCAACCCGCCCTGGCAACCCACCTCTGAAACCGCAAAAGGTAAGAGACCTGCACAAACTTTGAAGATGAGTTAAAAGCAGTAAAATACAATACAAATGTACATCGCCTGCGCTAGTAATCAGCGGGGGCGGAGAGCAGGATGATCGCGACCAGCAATCCAAGCGTCAACCAGCAAGCCCACTGCCACCGGGCTACTGGCAAACACAGTAGAAGGACAGGTCAAGGCTCTTAAATAGGGGCGGAGCGGTGGGGGAGGGGCAGGGCTAGGAAGGAAGGCAGCCCGATCTAAGATGGCGCCCGTTGCTGCTTAGAAGCCCGCAAGTGCACCAACCCGCCCTGGCAACCCACCTCTGAAACCGCAAAAGGTAAGAGACCTGCACAAACTTTGAAGATGAGTTAAAAGCAGTAAAATAGTTGTGCGGTCAAATATCGATACCTGAAAGATGAAAAACTATGTCAAACAGGTGAATTGTCAACGGTGACTTCAGGCCACGCGCGGAGGTATTTGCAGCAGGTGCACTGTCACGCTAGGGTATATTACCAGAGTTTCCCAGTGAGAGGCTGACTAGGACCACTAATCGTAGTGCATCACAGAGTTATAACTCACAATTATTTTGCTAGAATTAACTCTGCTCTTTTTATTGACTACTAGATGTGTAACACTGTTCTGTCTCTTTAGCAGTTTCTTTAACCCACCGGGCTATCCTGCTATATTTAGAGCATATTAAAAATCACACCAAATTGCTCACCTTTTAATTGTGTATTTTTTATATATTTGTATGTGGTAGACGCTGTAATCAAGAGCTTTGAGCTGTAATCAATAGCTTTGAAAGGCAGGCCATGATAGGGTCACCATCTTTTCCTGAGCGAAATAACGCCATTTGTTCACGTTTTAGATTCTGCAAAGGCCCAACATGATATGTAAACATAACTTTATTGAAAGCCTTCTGTAATTTATTTTTAGCATGACCTCTCTCTTTACTTTAATTATCAGGGATCATCCAGACAGCTCTGGAACACTTTAATTGTTTT
This sequence comes from Triturus cristatus, assembly GCF_964204655.1. Classification (NCBI taxonomy): domain Eukaryota; kingdom Metazoa; phylum Chordata; class Amphibia; order Caudata; family Salamandridae; genus Triturus; species Triturus cristatus. The sequence goes on along the minus strand of NC_140592.1, from coordinate 339,350,705 downwards.
TTTCTAATGATTAGAGTTTAATGTATTTACGCAGGAAGCGACGAGGGAAGACAAAGGGATGGTGATGTCATCGCAGGAGTTTGTTGAGGGGTATGCGTAGGGTGGTTGTGACGTCGAAGCATGGAGCACAGTGACATCATCAGCTCAGTAGCAGGACTGTCGTGAAGACAGGAGTGAGGGGATGAAGTGAGGCAGAGTTGGAGGCTTCAGGGTTAGGCAGTCCCTACACCTGACCACCACATCTCTTATATTCACGATTTTCTCTTTTTTGCTTGTAGTATTTCTTTTATTTCCACATGTAATGCTATCTAGTGTCTCGTTCTAGCGTTTCAACACAGGGCTGGCGCGGTTATAGGGCTCCCAATAGTTTTGTACATTCAACTGTTGTGTACATTCTCCGTCCTGAATGGGGGAGGGGGGTTGTCAGGGGAGAGAGGTATAGCCAGGCGGCTGGACAAAGTGCATTCACAGTTTTGAGAGCACACAACTAAACACGAAAGGTATTGTCATTTATGTAATTCCTGTATAGAAGACCCGAATAATGTTTTATTTGTTTGTCCCGCATTACAATCAACACGTCGTAGATATCTAAGGAATTGTTTTTTAACCCCTTCTGTGCCACGCCCTTTCCCCCTCCTGTGCCGGGCGTTTTATTAGTGGGTGGGGTTCATGACGAGATAGTCTCGTCATGGGCACAGCGCGACCGTGCTCCATGACGAGACTATCTCGTCATGGGCACTGAAGAGGTTAAAGTATAATATCACCACAGCAGAAGAGGCCCGAAATTGTCTGCTGTCCCCCCCCCATCTGAATTCACGTGTTTCAAAATGTTTAGCTTTTTTAAACAATTTTTAAATATATATTAATGTTGTATGGATCTTAATATGTATGCACCGAGCACTTGCACTTTCTTGACCCTTCGGTCTTTAAGGGCGATTTACTATGTTTACAATCAAGCATGTGCACTTTTATAAACATTTTCTGCTGCTAGTTACTCGTTCTCTAGGATCACAAGTACCTTACTAAATCCTTGTTTTGCAGCTAAACTATTGTGTACTCCACGCTAAAAAAGGCAAAACCATAGTATGAACTACTTTGCACTGTCATTATGTTGCTGGTCATACAGTACAGTTTAGTGAATTGACAAATTATCTTTTATTACATGGTTATTTCATTCATTATCTAGTATTGTATAGCGAATTTTAGATCTCTGCACTTTACAATAAGTTTTAATTTTGAATGTTTTATGATAGTATTAGATTATAAGCCCGTATAAATCTGTAAGAATTCATGTATGGCAATCTGACAACTCCTGGTTCACCCCTGCTGGCACTGGAAAACCTCTAGAATGGCTGCAACTGATTTGCTCATCTGTGTTTTTAGATGAAATGACAAGATGAATTTAGATTGCCAATTTTTGGGGGAATGTAATGCGTTTTTAAGATGTATTTTTATGTGTAATTCTAAATCATAATGAATACAAATTTAATTGAATTGAAATGCGTAGGGTGGTTGTGACGTCGAAGCATGGAGCACAGTGACATCATCAGCTCAGTAGCAGGACTCTCGTGAAGACAGGAGGGAGGGGATGAGGTGAGGCAGAGCTGGAGGCTTCAGGGTTAGACAGCCCATACACCTGACCACCACATCTCTTATATTCACGATTTTCTCTTTTTTGCTTGTAGTATTTCTTTCATTTCCACATGTAATGCTATCTAGTATCTCGTTCTAGCGTTTCAACACAGGCGCAGTTATAGGGCTCCAAATAGTTTTGTACATTCAACTGTTGTGCACATTCTCCGTCCTGAATGGGGAGGGGGTGAGGGGGTCGGGGGAGAGAGGTATAACCTGGCGGCTGGACAAAGTGCATTTACAGTTTTCTTGAGAGCACACAATGACCACTAGATTAACCGCTTACCTTGTGTTCTGGAGTAGCGAGCTACTTGCAGTAAAGCAGTTCAATGGCTCATCAGAGGTAGTAAGTGCTTATAATTACAATTATATTTCTGAGCTGATGCGGTTACTTCATACTTTTTTTTTTTTTTTTTACTCCTCTCCACCGTCAGTTTTTTCTCCCTTAAAATCCCCATTTCATATCCCCCACATCTGCCCCGTATTTTCTTCTTTTATCTTCTACCCCACCCACCCCCTCCCTCTTTCTTCTCATCCCTTCCCTGGTTCTTCTCACGCTTCCACCAGCTCCAGTGTCTACAATCTGGACCTATACAGTGCTAAGAAGCGGCCAGCGCTGGTCACTTTATAGCGCTTTTTAAAATCATCCCATTATCCATGTCCCCTTCCCCCATCCGCCAGCCCCAACCGATTGCCAAAGCTAAAAGGTAGCCCACGGGCGAGACGCTATTGAGTTTGCCAATGCTTGTTTTCCTGGTAACACTCTTAGATCGATCTCTCTCCCTGTTTTACAGGTCAGCACCACTCAAGCTCTCGTTCCTCCCAACCTCAAACTCATCCACTGTGTTCCCCACGCCTCCCTGGAGGCTTCACAGCATATGCAAAAAGCACTGGCAAAGCCAAAGAGTGAAAAAGGAGAGACTGGTCTACTTTGCCGCTACTTGCTAGAGCCAGGGGGTCTCACTTGGTCTCCGCCTTTACACATATAAAAGGAGAGGTGAACAATGCTCGTCATGGCATTTCCAGCCAGTAAGTTGTGCCCACCGCCGCCCTAACAGTAGCAGTTGGCCTCTCCCTCAGGCTGTCAGCGGACAGGAACTTTTGAGCAATCGTCCAAGTAGAGAATGGTTTTCCTGCAGGAAAAGGGATGCAGTCGTTTCCGGCTGCAGACAATACCAGAGGCGCAGGAAGCCCGGCAAAGGAGGGCACACAGGCAACACCAACGTTCATCTGTCCACACGCATGTCCCCCGCGCCTCACGAAGGACGGCCTAAAGCTGCCACATGTTGGCAGAGAGGCGTGTAACAAACACACTGTGCAGCCGTGGACAGGTGACAGCGGCATACCAGAGCAGATATGTCGAAGCTATTATCATTTTAAAAGAGCGTGACCGCCATTTCATGGTAATGAACCGAGGGTGAGTGACTGACAGCCGTGTAACAGGAGCGGTCTGCTCACAAGTGGTGAAGAAGAGGGGTGGGCAGCGGAGGGATACGGGTAAACAGTGAGGCATGTTTTAAAGAATGCCCACCCTTTTCCTGCTACCAGAGCCCCGAAATCAGTATTCGGGCACCAGGATACGACACCCTCCTTCAATGTAACATTTTAAATGGCGATAACACTGGCATGACAACGGAAGAGAGGAAGCTGGCCTAGTCACGCTGGTGAGACGGGGCAGTGCAAGGAATCACACGTGCATTATTCAGTAACATGCAGTAATGAGGGACATTCAATCCTCTGCCTCATAAGAGGCCATTGTGGTATGTCGGTGCAGGGCGTAGAGTAATGACGCGCAGAGAACACAAAGTGCTCATTGGTCAGGGTCACAGCTCTCTGTCCGCGCGCCGAGCAGGCACGGCTCCAGGGTTTGGGAGGGCCATGAAGAAGCATGGAAGCTCCAAGATGATGAACAGGGTTGTCTAGCTTCTCCCAGGTGTATGAGAGCCAGCTCTGGACATGCAGAATAGCCTAGTAGTGGCAGGCCCGGCTTTAGTGCTGGTCGCACAAGTGAGGCAGTCTTTGAATTTTTTGGCCGCACACTCAAGACTTCCTTCTCCGTGGATTACCCCACTACCACCCTTCAACAATGCCCCTCGTCTCTCCTTAGCCCCCCTCTGAAATGCATTTAATGTTTTTAATAGCGCTTCCCATAGTTCACCAACACTTAGTCCTGTGATCTGCATGGTACACGTTCTTTGCAGCAGGCACATCAACCCTCTGCGCTACTTTAGGAGTCAAACTTCAACTAGACAAAACTCCAATCTCTCCCCAACACAAACAATCACCAGAGTCATCTTGACATTTGTATAGTTGCCTCAAAACTGCTGGACACACAATGTACTCTGCTGCGGGTGCTTTTAACCCATAAGTTATTTTTAAACATAGTGCCTCCACCACACAGGGTCAGCACCAGGTACAGCTGCACCAGTTGCACAGACCTAAAGTCTCTACTGTCTGGGTTGTGCCTACTAGTTTTTCTCTGTATTTCTGGGGTTATGTACCTATGTAGTTTATCTCTTCCGCTCTCTCTGCCTCACTGTCCTTTGACTCTCTGCTTCACACTCCTCGCTCACCACTTCATCCTGCTCTCCTCACCCTCGGTTTCCTCTCTTATCAGCCTCCTCTTTCTCCATCTCACCTCCCCTCCTCTTTCTCCGACTCACACATGCTATCCACCTCACGCTTCATTCTCCTAGCTGTGACCTACTTACTCCCTCTGCCTCACCTGCTCTCTCCCAATTTATACCTCATCTTTCTCTTTCCACGTCACCTTCGTCTCTCACTCCGCTTCGCCATACTCTCACTGCATCAACCTCCTATTCCTCCAATCACCCTTCTGTCTCCAACTTCCCCTTCTCTCTCTCTCTCTTACACTCTCTCTCTCTCTCTCTCTCTCTCTCTCACCATTGTTGCTGGACCTCCCCCTCAATTCACTCTGCCCCATCCTCCTTTGTCTTTCTGACCCACCCTTTCTTGTTCTCTTCCCTTTCTTTCTCACTATCTTCCTTTTCTCTACCTCACCGTCAGCATCACCTTCACTGCTGCTGCATATGGAATATTGATTTTGTGTATGCGAAGGAAGCTTGATCTGCTACCGTTCAAGCATTTGTGAGTGTACCTGTGAGGGTGTGCGCATGTGTGTACAATCAAACCTTACACTCCTGCTGTCCTGGACATGGTCTTCACCGAACAGTGGCAGAACAAAGGCCTGAATTATATACAGCATGCTCATGAGCAGGCGCAAGATCTACAAAGTGCATTTTACAGGCACATTTAAAGAGATAGTATGGAGCTACGCAACTTTTTAAAGTTGTGGATGGTGCCTATTGCTATTCATTTGTTTAAAAAAGAGGGATAACGTTTGGAAGAGCAAACAAAGTTGGCAACTTCAGAAGAACCATCCGAACAGCAAATGTGAGCCTGTTTCCTCCCGTAGCTGCCTACTGTGTCAGTGTGCAGCCACTGAGGTTGACAAATGGACTTCTCATTTATAAGCTATTTTCTCAACAAATATTTGGTTGTCAATTTCTTGAGCAGGATGTATTTTAAGGGGGAGAAAAGAAATGTACAGCTAATGCGAGTGACTCAAATTTGAACTGTTGTGCCAAAATGATGACTGGCATGGTACTGCCTCTTTCCCACTAGTCTCTCCCAGTACACCCAGTTTCGCATTCACTCTGCCCACTTGTGCCTTTTGTTCTATCAATCTCCCCCAGTCTCTTCATCTTCCTTCTCTGGTCCTTCGCCCACCACTGATCACTTGATCATCACCCTTCTTTCTCATCCTTTGCCTTTACCCTTGCTCTACTCCTCTATGTAATATTTCTCTAAGAATTTATTTCTTAGAAATAAACGATTTTGACTTGACTAGATTGTTTCTGCTATATGGTTTTTAGGAAGAACTGTGTGATGAGAGGTTTGGTGGGTCTCTTGATGTAATGGGAGTGCCACAGGTACTCTGCTATTCACACACAAATCTATCTCGTCATCCTGCAGTCTTTTTCCCCGCAGTGAATCACAACGCGGTCGTTACAACGACCGCGTTGTGATTCCGCATTCCATCACTCCGCAAGTTGGAACAACGACTTGCGGAGGGGGGCGCTGGATGTTGCAATAGTATCATTTACTATTCCAACTCCAATCTGTGCGGACACTAGGGAAGGTGTTGGATTTTAAATCCAACACCTCGCCCACCGCTCCCCCCCCCCTCCCCCGCAAGTCGTTGTTCCGACTTGCGGAGTAATGGTATGCGGAATCACAACGCGGTCGTTGTAATGACCGCGTTGTGATTCCCTGCGGGGACAAAGTTTTGTGGTAAACTTTGTTTACCTTCACACATGCATGATAGAAGCCAGCATCCTGACTGGCATCACATTTATCCCAGGCCCTTAAAGTAGCCCAAGAGCATTGATGTTATTCATTAAAGCTAAACAATTAAGTGGAGAAAGGGAGGCTGCAGATCCAGGTGAATCAATAAGGCAAGCCCTGGCACAGCCAATAGGTCTTGGCGATTGGAGAGCTACTGGCGTTGTTCATGTCTTTTAGCTATGTAGCTCAAGAGCACACATTTTAAGCAGGAAAGCTGTGATCAATCCTTGTTTTCTGTTCTGCCCCTTTTTCACCTCTGAGTTAACCACAAAATGTACAAAGGGGCATAATCATTTCCTAAACTGAAGGATCAGGAAACATTCTTCGGCGCTAAGAAATGCAAAACACTTTGCTATTTTTGAGTAATATTTTCGTTAGCCTCTTACATGATGGAAAGAAGAAAAAATAATACCCGATACATCACAAGCAAAATCCTAGAGAGAATGTAAATCTGTGAAAAGGGTATGACCTAAGCGTATCTTCATAATTCGTCCCCCTGCTTCAATATTTGGCCTACAGAAGCAGGATGGAAGCATTCTAACAAGCATTCCCAGTGTTTGCGCTCCCTTAGATGATGTTTTCTGATGTATGCCGGGGTTCGTTTTTAACAAAAATTCGGACGCCTCTCAGTGACACACAGGATAGCATACTGGTACAGAGCTTTAGCAAAGCGCCCAGCGCCTCCCTAGAAGTGAAAAAAGAGATATATAAATGCCAATACAATACGTATGTGCACCCCTCCGATCCTTGCCGTGCGACGGGGAAAGAGGCAACAGATTAAAACACAATCCCTCGTGTGGAGTGCTCAAACACAAACAAAAAAGGAGCTCCTAAAACGGAAGCAGTGGATGGACCGAAGTACTTGGTCCATGCTCTGTGAGAGGGGTAAACACAAGAAGAGGCATGGCACATGCATGCCACAGGTAAACAGACATGAAGGATACGAGTGCAACGATGGAGTGAACAAATGGTAAGTCTATGGGTGGGCTGAAGCCCACTGAAAGCGCTAACTAGCCGAAATGCTAAAAATAACAAAGGTTGATTTCCGGATTGTAAATGGGCCTTGGGTGCCACTGAGGTACCTTGAGAGGACATGGCCCACCTGGCCATCCCTCTAGAACTGGGCCTGGCGCCAAAGACTCCTATGTATTAGCTCATGGCCGCGCACTGTCACCAGACTGCGAGCATTGGCCTGCGCCTGACAGGTCAGGCCACGCCCTTTTGTCCCGTACACTACTGCAATGTCTGGAGAAATTATAAATTCATTCCCCTGGGCCAGAGATAGAAATGATCTACACAGCTGTATTTTTGTATCATTTGTGCCACGAGGACTAGAAAAGAGCACGTTTTTCTAATCCCTGCAATTGGAACTAGCGCAATAGCTCCGCAGCTTCAGCTCAGCGTCTCTTCAGCAGGACCTATGCACCTCTGTGGTGACGAGGCTAAAGCTCCATTACTGTTGTCTTCGCAACTTACGCTGAACTGTGCACTTCAAAGGCTTTGAAGATGAAAGGAATTTGACTTTTGTTTTTTTACTCTATTCTCAGCAGTTGCTTTAATTATTGGGCGAAATGCCGCAGTTTGCCTTTTCTGAGCACTAACAAGTAAATTGATTTTCTTTAACCTAATTTAACAGTCTGTTGCCATTTAAAAGGTGGGAAAGCCTAAGTTGGCTTTGCCAACAGTTAAACTTTTGACTTGTAGATCACAATAAAAAATCATATAATTAACAAGCATTTGCAATGCAATAGGTCTCGCATTTGCGAGAGTTTAAGCTATGGCATTGTAAATGACAATGTATTTTATTTATCTGTTTTGATAATGAACACATAAATAAAACACATTGTCATTTGCAATGCCAATAGCTCAAACTCTTGTAAATGCGAGACCTATTGCATTTCAGAGAAACGTCCGCTATTGTCCCGGGCTGCTTGGAAAGTGAAAGCGTGCACGGCGCGCTGAATGTTGCAGGAAAGCATATCCTGCCTACAGTAGGAGAACCTCAAAGAAAATAGTGCCTACAGACTAAATAAGATGTACCGTGTAACAACCAAAGTAAAATGGCCTGTCCTCATGGGAGGTTACAAATGAAGACATGGCGGTACTAAGGAGGGACTAACAAGCCTATTAACGAATCAGAAGCCAGCATTTACGAAGGACAATGACACAAGCCAATGGCAAATATGGGGGGAGAGAGAGTGGGGCTTCAAGTCCATACTTGAATACAGCATGCTTCGCAGGGCAGCGCATGAGCTGCCCAGGCTTGACCTAAAAAGGAATGTTTTAGCGGGAAGAGAGTTGAAACAAAAATGCTTAGTAAATAAACATTTATTTTCTACCTTTTAAGAAATCTTGCTTTATTTGCACACCTGTTTAGCACAGTGTATATCTTTTCTGTGATTTACAAAAAAAAAAATATGATCCCCAGGTTGATTTTCTTTTGCTGGTTTAGCTCGTACCTTAGTTTTTAGAGCTCCCTGTCTCAGCTCAGAGTCAGCTATTCCCATGAATTGTTTGGCATTCCCGTCTCCAGGCAAATGTACACAGTAAAAGATGCACGCAGGAAAAAAGTTAGCTTGACTGTCAACAGCACAAGGTCACTAGTGGATGGAGACAAGCATGAGAGAGAACAGCTTCTAGAAATAGCGAGCTGATGACTAGAAGTTTCAGACCTTCCAGAACTGAGCCTGGCCACCGGCAATGGGAGAGTTGTCGATGGAGAGGGCAGTGAGATAAGGTATGCCACAAATTGAGAGGACCACTATTAGGCAAAAGGGAATTCGGGATCTATGAATCTTAAGCTCCAGGGGCATCAGGGCATACTTCTTGCATCTTCAAGAAAGCACTACAAGGCACACCAATAGAGTCCAATCTTCAGTGGGTATCATGCAGAGGTCCTTAAAGCGATATCAGTTTGGTGGGAATCCTTTACATTTGGGTGGTGCAGGACATGGGAGAGTGTTTTTGTTTCAACTCCACAAGTAAGGTAAAACCACAGATTTCATCATGTTAAATCAAGTATATAGTCCACCTCTGACATCTCCCATATAGCATGGTGCTTATGGTAGGGAATCTACACAAGCCTGGTCCACAGTCCCAGACACTCAAGACAGAAAATATCAAATAAATTATGTGATAATGATGCCTAGTACTATCCCCAAAGAGTACTAGCCTCAGGAAAACCCTCTCACCGCTTGCCGCCTCGCCATAGAATCAGTCCTCTTTAATGACACTTCACTTCATTTTCAGGAGGATATCAAAACGTTTTTTTGAGCTCTGACAGCGTTATAATATATTATTTGTTGCTCAGAAGGTTGATGTAATGGGGTGGAACATTGTGAGCTCTACATTACAAGGTGCACCAAGAGGATTCCGGGAACACAGTCCCAGGGGAACATCTCTGCACAAGTTAAGCTTCCGATGCAACCCAGATTGCTGATCATCTCTTGTCTCGGACCACATCAGTTATTGCCAGAGTGTATGTGAAGGAAATAAAATGCCTCAGAGCACCAGCATTATATGTAAAATGAACGTCCTAGTTTGGGCCTGTAACAAAGGCTGCGGAAGAAACCCTAAACTTACCTTGAGACATTTTTTCCATTTTTGGAGATTACTTATTCAAGAACTCAGGAGAATTCCCTTAGATCTTTGTTCTCCTGTTGTAAAAAGTATCGCACTAATTTTAAAGCCTTGCTTATGAAGAAGTGCCCAATATTATTACTATGTGTTACAGCAAACAAATTATGGACGAATGCTGACAATGCAAACATTCTCTCCCAGTCAAAAGATCTGGGTAAAATTAATCGTTCTTTTGCCCACTACGCCACCCCAGTTTGGACCCAGCCATATGCAAATCAGTCTTAACCCAGTGCCCCATGGGAACAGTCCAGACCGAACTGCCAGGCCAGGTCCTCCCTGGACCGAAAGCAAGCATCCTGGGACCGGTTTCAGGGTACGTCACCCTTCTTCAGCCAGGCTAGCTTGAATCCAGTGGCAAAGTGAGCAAGGGACCCAACAAGAATGATGGATTTAACCCAGATCTCTTGACTGGGGGTGAATATTTTGATTTGTTCTGCATTCTGTCCATCAATTGTGTGTCTTTTGCTTTCTCGCCCTAAGTGCGGCAGGTATGCCCAGACGTGGGTCCTGGGCTCACTGTGCCACTGGAATCAAGCTATCCTGGCTGAAGAGGGGTGAAACCCCGAAACCATTCCTAGGATGCTAGTTTCCGGTTCAGGGACGACCTGGCTTGGCAGTTCGGGCTGGACTGTTCCCATGAGGCAAAGGGTCAAGGCTGATTTGCATATGGCCAGGTCTAAACTGGGGTGGCATGGTGAGCAAAAGAATGATGGATTTAACCCAGATCTCTTGACTGGGGGTGAATGTTTTGATTTGTTCTGCATTCCGTCCATCAATTGTGTGTCTTTTGCAATATTATTACTAAGCATGCTGGGAAACCTGTACCTTCAATATACTGGATTGATACCTCAATGTTTTGGAGAGCAACAGCAGAAAAGTGGTTCTCTGTTACTAACATAGCTGGCGGTCGAAGTCCAATGATGGAAGATACGCTCAGGCCACCAAAAAGGAATGCTGGTGTCCACCATCTGCAACCACCGGCAAAGACTTACAACTGGACAGTGCTACACTACTGGAAGAAAGTTAGAATTCAAAACATAACACTGGGGTTACTCACTGTACAATGGAAGCAAAGATTGGTAAACAGAAGAAATAGGACCTAATATCTCATAGCGTGCTTAACCCAGCTGTGGCTTTCTGTACTCCAAACTATATTGTACTATATTATACAGTGGCAAGGTCAGGTTTTACAAATTTGGTATGCCAATCAAATATGGGTTTCCATCTAGAAAATTATTTTCAGAAAAAGAGAAAATGTGGATTTACGACAAGAAGTGCAGGAAGTTGTTTATACATCCGGGTGATATGTTGCTACAAAACGCTATGGCCGAGGAACGGCGGAAGAGGGGAGCTACACATAGCCGGACAGTTCCCTACATTTCACCGAAGAGGACCACACAGTTACACTGCATGGAGAACTTTTCTGTGCCTGATGATCGTATAGTTTAGAATGTAGCGGAGTTTTTTTACGCATTCTACAAAAAACGTTTTTAGGTAAATAACTCATTTGTATGAGCTGGATAAAACATGAAGAAGTCTTTGAACAGCAACAAAAAAAAAATAGTCCAAGTTGTGTGGGCCGCGATCTAAATGTAAATCTAAATTTAAAACGTTTCACAGGTCTAGTTGAATCCTTCAATTGAAGTAAGGTAAAAGCGGGAGCCTGTTAGCAAACACTGATCATAGTTACACCGTCTCCGATTCACAATGCGACAGTGTGCGAGTCAACCTAAGAAATTATTGAATGCTTCAGTAACATCACCTGGACCAGAGTGCAGTCATTCGGACACAGTATAAATGATGGTAGTTCATGCCAAAAGAGACCGATGACATCTTGAGAACCTAGCATCTGCACTTCGATCTTGTCAATTATTAACAGATAACCTAGATGATGATACGGTCACTGGCTTTGGCCATCACACCGATACTCAAATCCACTCGGTGATCTCCCACCAGCGGAAGAAATGAAGAATGGCCCTGACTGACAGTCATAGATCAGTGAGACCTCTTGTCAGAAGAAAAGGCAGATTTCCAAGCCAACCAGGATTAACAGAGGCAGCAGAAACTGCTAGCCCAGGTCCTAGTAGTAGCATCACCAAGCCCAGCACCATAATTTCCAAGAAATACAGTCACTGATTTACCTCCCAGGAAAAGATTTCTAGGTTTGGTAGTCAATGCAAGTGTAAAGTAATCCTGTAGTACAACAACTACTTCGATCTAGAGGCTTACAACAATGCTTAAGTCGTTGTACATGAGAAAACCTATTAACTACACTTGCATTGAGGATGCTAGTGTTCGGGAGAATGATCACCAAAAGAACTAAAACTTAAAAAATTGGGGAAACGCCACAGAGTTTCACTGAATGTTTCTATCGCAGAAGTCCCCACAGATGGTCACCTTATGGGAGGCAACAAAAAGAAAAAGGTACCCCTTAATTACTTTAAGGTCTGAGAGGAGGGGGAAGCAATAAACTAACAAAAGGAACCTCTAAACTGACCTATGCTACTTTTAGTATGGCCATATTTGCCTAAAACATACCACAACCCCAATATCACTGACATGCAACACTGTCGATCACAAAAATATATTTTCATTAAGTTTTTCTTTATACAAAAATATTTTATACTTTGTTTTATTTTATCATTGTTTAATGTTTAAAAAGACAACACAGATTTTAAAACGAAATATTTACAACTAGTTACCTAGATAGCTGTACAATCACAGATTTTTGAATGTACAATAGTCACATATCACTTCATCCCTCAAATCATAAATTGTCATTTAAGTGATTTCTTATGTTCTTTATATACAAAAACTAGGTAACCTCCAGAACAATTCTCAAATCAAGGTATATTCTTCTACATGCTTGAATCTTTTATGTATGAGCGCAAGTGTGAATGAGTAGGCTTGAATGGTGAGCGAGACATGATGAGAAAATGTGGGGTTATTCAATCATTTTTTTCAGTAACTATACCTTGACTTGAGAATTGTTCTGGAGGTTACCTAGTTTTTGTATATAAAGAACACCTTATGGGAGGCACCAATCAACCGAGAAAGTGAGCATGCTGGTGATTACAAATCATAAAGTCAAGTGATTTAGTGTAAGAAATTCGTGTTATATTTGTCTCTTCAACTCTTACGTTGACATGAATCAGAAAAAAAGAATGTATTTTTGTTGTTGTTTTTTAGTTCAGAGTATTTTATTACGTTTTTACAGGTAGAGGTAAGCAGTGGTAAACAGAACAAATGTATAGTTAAAGAGGATAAATACACTGAGGGGAAGGGGGTACAGACTGTGCATAGATTGGTGGAAGTGGATAATTGACAAATAGGAGAAGGGCCGATATAGTTATGCAGTAAAATACATTGAATATACAGCATAGGTAAGAGGTTTATAACCATACAGCATGTGTGTTTTGGTGGGCTTGACAGACCATACCGTACCGATGATCATAGGTGCTGAAAAAAGTATGTCGATTGCATAACGTTTTTACCCAAGAACAGCATTATACACATGATGACTATTGATAAGAGAAATAAGAGAGGGCAAGAGGGGTGTAACAAGCCCACCCATGTCCCCCAGTATGCACAGGATAGAGCAAAAAGGGTTGTCACACAAGAATGCGGAGTGGTGGTTAGTGGTCGTGGTGAACAGCTAGGAGCACTGATACGTGTTTTTTGTTGTTTTTGAAGTTGCACTTCGACGATATCTACAGTCTAACAAGGGTACCTGATCACAAGAATAAAGAGCCTGGTTCTTTCCAGTTGTACAAGTTTAGAAAATAGGGACCCCTGCGTTCAAGATAACTTGCCAAGCGCATGGAATGTAAAATGCATACAATGATGTTTTCAATAGCACATCTTTTATCTGTATATAACAGAATGTAAAAAAATGTTTTAAATTATTTTGTGTTGAAAATGTGATAAGCTTTTTCAGTCTTTAGATGAAGTATTGTTGCCATATTTTCACTCACTAGTTTCTTGTTTTAGCTTGTTTTCTAATTACCGTCTTTTTATACCTCATATAATTGGACAGAAATAATCATATCTTATTCAATATATTTAAAATAAAAACCATTTTAAACATCTGTGCACGTGTTGAGTCTGAGCAGCTTTTCTGATCAGAATACTGCAACTTTAAGGTAAACTTTGAATATTTTAGTTATAAGGAATAATCATGGAATTTGAGAACATCATAATACATGTTCAGATGCATCTCTGTGCCCCCCTTGATGGGAACGAATACGCCAGCTTGTAATTATGACAATAACTTAATTTGTGTTAACACACAGGCCCAGGAGGACAAATGCAGTGTGCTTGCATCAAAGCTAAGACCAGTGACTCAGAGGTACAGAATATGCAGAGGTCAGTGAAGTCAGCTTATACATTCATAAGATGGTTTCATGCCACTGGAACACCATGCACAGACACCTTGGATGACACAAAAAATGGTATGCTACTAATGTGAAAGAATCAAGCCCCCCCCCCACCCCCCGAAATATAGAGCTTTAGGTTCAAGAAACAATTCATCAGCCATTTTTGATCTTTCTTGCTTTAACAAGACCTTATATCTGGTATGCCATTAATGGGTTAAAGTGCAAAGCATTTGAGGCTTACATTAGCCTGAGCTTCCAGTGAAAGGCAGCTTCGAGATGTACTGAAGCGACCGCAGACCTCCCCTGGAGGCAGCTATTTGGACGTCTCTAAGCATACATTAAAAGCACTGAAATTAAATGCTCTGTCATATACAGGCCCAACCAATGATGTAAAAATACCCAACGTTCAATTTCACAGAGTCCTCATAGGAAGGGTGCCAGCACCGCACCAGGGCATCCGCGCAAGCAAGCAGCACCACCTTAAAACCAGCTAGAAGCATAGGAACAGCTACATTACTATAGTTAAAGGCGGAAAAAGAAGTGGAGAGGCCACCTCTGCTTACCACGCCAAAAGAAAGGGGAAGAAATAAAAGCAGCCAGTGCATAAATGTTCGAGCTAAAAGAAAGTGAACAAAAATTAAATGAAAAAATAATATGGTTAACTTTTTAGCTGCATCCTGAATCAATCAGCAATGTCCAGATGTCAACACTGAACTAGGGCCGGCACTTTCACGAGGAGAGGCGAGGCTCTCCATTGGCACTGAAAGCCAGAAAAATTAATTTTGTTACTAAATTGGGGGTCTCTCAAACAGGTGAAAATACAATTTTGTCTTGACCACTGAAAATCCGTGCACTGTTCCTCATGAACAGATCTGTCTTCCAGATGGTGTCGCGAGATCTCCAGCGCTACTCAAAAGAGCCCATACGCAGGCTGCTGCTGGAACAAACGGGGCACCAGTGGTGTACCCCTGCAATGTATTCTGGGTGGGTAACGGGCATCCTTCTCTCACCTTGCTTGCAGAGACTCTACTGGCTGCAGCAGTGATTTTTTGATGGGGTGCCATGTGCCTGCACTCCAGAGCAGTTTGTACAACCCCAACCCTCCACACCCCACGTTAAAGTCATCCTTTTTGCTCTCCCTCGGAGTGTTAGAAGTTCATGTAAATGTGGTATTGAGTGAGGAGTGAAATGTGTGGCAAGATGTTAAATGGGTGCATGGCAGCACCACAGAAGCATCTCACCCCTCACTCCTTCCTGTTCCTTCCTCTGTGGGAATCCTGAAGACGCCCCGACCAGGCAGCTTCTTGAAAGGACGCCCGAGAAAAGGCCCAGCAACGCACCTATGCAAGATCCAAACCATGCTGGGAGAATAGCAAACCAGGAAGGTAGCATTTTTTAAGGTACAAAACAATATGTCATAATCAGGGCTACCGGAATTATGCGGCAGGGGAGGACCACATTTTGTGAGAGGGTGGATTAAAGAAAAAGCAAATTATGAGGAGTAGTGCAGCACATTTTTCGGTAGTATTACTCCCTGATCATTTAATATTTAAACATGTTAACACTGTCTGGACAAAGTTCACTCCTTCAATACCACTGTTAACGCCCAAATACAGCAATAAGCAGCAGATAAGTGTCCAGTCAAGCTTTGTGAAGGGCCTTAAACTTCACAGCAACAGTCATTGCTGCATTTTTAGTATATTTGGATCCATTTGAGCTAGTAACATGTTTGTTATAATCTGTAAAATATGCAGCAGATGTTATATTATGCGGCAAATCCAATTATGCGGAAAACGTCACAGCCGCAAAAAAAAAAAATCACAATTTCAGTGGCCTGAGAACCTTCCTTCCTTCCTGTCATTCTGCAATCTCCCCACAGCCACATTGATACAACTTGGTCGTTGTGAGATCCAAAGCAGGATGCAGTTTTATTTGTGAGATGGGGAGGGGTGTATTAATGAAGGTTTAAGGTAAGGAATTTTCCTTTACAGAGCCCAGACTGGAGGTGGCTGCAAATAGAGCGTCATATATTGTTTTTGTGTGTTAAAAGAAGAGCTGCTCCCGCGCCCTGTGGCAACTGGGAGACAGCTGTGATGCTGCTTCCGGTTCCCAACCGCAGGATGATTACATACTGGAAGTTCCTGCCGGGCGAAGAACAGTAATCTAGGCAGCAGGAAGCGAGAGCAGGGAATTTCCAGCAGCCTGCACAATGCACGATCATATCCATGTCGCCCTCTACCAGCGATGGAGGGGGGCACCTGGCACTGCCCTGCGGCAGAGTGAGCACGAGCGCAGAGAGCGTGGTTGGGAGGCCATGCAGCCGAGCACGAGGAACGCGCGTCACGCGGAGCCCATTATTACACAACTGTCCGGCGCGCGCTGAGAGCCTCTCCAGGTATCAAGAGCCGCTTAGTGTCTCATCGTTCTCACCCAATACACACAATGGCAGCTTCCGCAGGGGCATTCTCGGACTGGAGTGGCATTTAATGCCACTTAGTCAATGAAAACCTGTTCAGGGGCTCGCTATCTCCGCAAGACACTCGACTCGAGGCAGAGCAAAGTCTGTACATCTAATGGGATTGGCGGGCACTGGGCGGTCCCCACGCTTGGCACCCGCGCTCAGCTCATAAAAGGTTCTCGACATGACGTTTCCAGACTATACCGGGTCAGCCACGCATCACTGGTAGAGGGAAGGTGAATTCCAACTTGGTGTACACTGTACAGTAGTATACAGGAGGGTCCGATATCCAATGGAGTTGCATTGAATTCTGGGCCACGGGCACCGTTTGTCTGCCCAAGTGTCCTCCTGCTGGGCTGGGGAGTAGTGCAGAGCATCACTGGCATGCCAATCTTCTGGCCCCACCAGTTTCATATCATTACGATGGGGTGTTAGCATAGAAGTCCAGAGCGCCCCATCTTGGCTGCAGTGTCACAACTTCTTCCTCCTTCACCCGCCCAGGTAAGGCCCGCAGTTCTGCAATAGTTGTCAACTGATGGTCTCTGAAACAGGGCTCAGTCAGGTGCTACTTCTGAGTTGCCACCAGGCACAGTGGAACCCCTCACTCTGGTGCAGGAGCACCCACATACTCCAGCGGTCACCATCCACCAGGAAGTAATCTCCCTAAAGAAATGAGGAAAAATACCACGCTGGGGTATGTGATTGGCTGGCTGGGTGCAGTCTTCTTCTCAGGTCTTCGGAGCGGTGTCTAAGCCCTTCAGTAAATCCAGCATGATCACGCTTGGTTCGAGTGTAGGCTGTGTGTCACTATGGTCTGACTATGGGCACAAGGTTATCCCCTGCCCCCTCTGTTGAAGACCTCACGGATAGCCATGAAACGTTCCATTTTATCTGCGCCCATGCGCCATTCACTCACCATCCTCAGGAAAAGTCTGTTGTTCAGCTGTCTTTCTCAGGGACGGAATCAACATATAGCCATTGCCCTTCAATGGCTGCTGTCGAAACATTCTAACCAATCTGTCTCTATGACTGTGGTTGGACCCCTGTCCAGGTCCCCAACTTTACCATTTAACTTGATCTGCAGAATTGCATTTGCGCCTCAGCATGGGCGTCCTGGGAGGGTTAGGGGTGCTTGCTGTCTCCAGCCTGAATCAAGCAGGAAAATAATTCTACTCGAAGAACTACTGATCTGCCTGCCTGCTCAAGAGTCGCTTGCTTTCCACAGTGCAGGCAGGTACCACTCTCAGGTGTGAAGAGCAAGAGGATAGTCCAAGAGCATCTAACAGCACTCTAGAGAGGATGCACGCAGACAGACTATGGGACATGCAAGGTTGGCAAAGCAAAGCCAAAAGATAGCTCAAAACTGGAAGGCATGCATGGCACCCTCGATACAGGCATGGGAGAAAAACATGTCCGCTTGGACTAAAGCTGAACTGAGGGCCCTACAGAAAGATGATGCGCGAGGAATATGTAAACGTCTCATAGCGGAGTTATGGGCAGAGTTGCTGTGGGATTGGGAGACCAGAAATATGACAGACTCTGAGGGAGGGGATGAAGACACTGGAGAATCCGGTGAACATATTGTTAACATAAGAGAACTGGACCCCGCCTGTTGACACAAAGTACATATTCGCATATAAAGAAGTGATGACCTGACTAGTATGTACCCCGCTCTGCCAGGAAGCATGCGAGAGCCCACGTTATTGTCAACAGAAATGCTAGAGACTGAACATGACAAGGTTTGATATATACTGTTTAATGTTAATAGAATAAAATGAGTTCACAGTATAATTTTGGCTAAATGTGGAAGTACCTACCTTGAGTACATATATGATGTGGTACATAACTTCAAGGTGAAAAACAGAAGACTAACCGTTAATAAGAATGTACGTTAATGTGCAATTCCTACTTTGATGCATGATCTGTAACATCCAGACGTGTATGGGTTCGCAAACTTAGCGAAGAAGCATGACCAAATGTACATGTGTGAAATGTACAAACTGTTACAAAATGCCAATAAAAAGATGTTTAAAAAAAAATAAAAAAAGCAAAGCCAAAAGGGAATTCAAACATGATGAACAAAAATGCAACCTCCCTGGTGGGCTCACTGTATACAGCAGCGCGGAACAGTGATCCAACTGGAGGGCTGATGGTGTGTGAAGGACACCAGGAGCTCCCTCCGGACAGCCCCAGCATCTCAGCCTCAAACTGAAGCTTCTAGGCCCACTTTCCGATGTCCGTAGTTGAGGTTATTTTTCTCACACAATGAGATCAAAAACATTTACTGAAATGCTGAACAGAGGAACGATTAGTGATCGAGATTAAATCGAGCACTGCATGCATAATTTGTTCCCACAACATTCTTTGGACCAATCCATCCCTAAGATTGTTCCCAAAAGATGCTCTAAACTTTTTTTATTATTTGCAGTCACAAATGATGGGGACTAAGACACCTGACTTTGACATTTCCCTTCTAGACCTTACCATCACCAGCCAGGTTACTGGAATACTGCAAACGGCGGAGTACCACATTATTCCGGTACGAAGGTGGATCACGAAAATCTCTTGCCCGAGGGACTGCAACCAACAATCCAAAGTTAATGATTCCTAAATGTCCATCCAGTAGCCCCATTAATTAACTGAGATCCAAGAGGGTCTCAGTGGACACATTGGTTGCCACAGAAGCATTCGGTGCCAACTCTTCCTGAAGTACAAAGGACCAGTTTTCAAACCTGCCATCTGGAGGAGGCAAAGGTAGGGCCCACCTTCAGGCTTTGCTATAGAGCAGGAAAAAATAGCCAAAGCTACATAAACATCAATGGCATGAAAAAGGCATGCACTAATAAAAGTACTTTGAAACGTAAAGTGAATATTTTATGGTGTATCCACAGCGCACTCATCGGTGGCACGGTAATGTTTTTATTGGCCGTAATGAAATCAATGAATGAAGAAGCTTCTGGGTCGGATAATAGTAAGATTGCAATATTTACTGTGGAGTCAGCCCCCAGATCCCTGAGCCCGGATGCCAATCTATCGGCTGCGTCACTGAAAGCCAAATCCCCTGCCACCCATGAATGAGTGAACTTGCCTCCGAGTGCGTTGCAACATGCAAGCGGCAGTAGGGACAAAAGGGTGGTCTAGGAGTAGGAGAGAAGTAGTAATATGGAGGTAAACTTTGCAGACCGCATCTCTACCATAGACGCCCATGCAGTGGCCGCACGCCCATCTCGGGCCACAGAAAACCCAAGACTTGTTCTTAGCAACAGTGGACTTCGGCTGTCCTACAGAGGGCATGGCAGCAATCCGACTCCAGGTCCTAGAGGTCATTGGCGTGTCCCTGCCAACCGAGGGGAAATATGGAGCAAGCACATAAAGGCACTTAGACTAAGGAAATGGAGCAGTGTAATGAAACTTGTTCAACAATGTTGTGAGCTTTGTTGTGGGTAGAAGAGAACCTGTGGTAGGAGCTATTCTATTCTGGAATGAAACCCAACCTTTGACAGCACATCCTTTGAAAAAAGCCTGCAGCATAACAAATTGGTGTTATATATCTATCGATCTATCTATCTATCTACCTAGCTATATACATATATAGATATATATATTCACAAAAAAAGGTCAAAACTGAGTAATTGTTTTAGCTTAAATGTGCAAAACAACAAAAATTCGCCAGTTATGATATGCAAAGCACACAATGCACGTCACAGCGACCACCAGGTTTTGCTCGATAATTGTTCTTTTTCCTGTGCTATTTTGAACTGGGTGTTCTGTTTTGTGTACTGCGGGGGCAGCGTGAGATATGGCGTGTTTGGTTCTTTTCAAAAGTCGTTCTCTTTGTCATGCTTCAAACCATTTGACCCTTTTCTATTTATCCTAGGTGAGATCTCAGATTTCATCTTCTCCTTAGGCTCCTGGTCTTCTTTTCCTATCACATCTCCCTGGACTTTTCAGATTGTAAGGTGCACCTCCCTCTATTCCTCTTTACCCTTCCCCCCTCTGCATCTTCCTTCTTTCCCTTTCTATGTCTCCTCAGTCCCTCAAAATACACTTTTCTCCAGGATCACAGGCAGCCACCAGCAAATTCCTATGAGGCTCAGCAGAAGGCAGCTATGTGCTAACTGGGTCCGCACAGCAAAGACCCAGCTTTTTATATGGTCTCATTTAGCAGTATAGATTCATCATACTATGCCTGCAAGAATGTGTAGATGGGACAGCATCCAGCACAAGCTGTACCGAAAGAAGACACATAACTGAAGAAATAATTTTCCTTCTTTCAACTTCTGCAAGATTTACCAATCGAAACTCTTTCCATTATTAGGTCGAAGCCTGGTTGCAAAAATACTTCTTGTGGGCATTCTGAAAGCTTCCATGAGAATGTATACTACCAATTGCTTACCATTGGCATTATGATTTGTAACTCTAATTTTCAGCTGTTTGCTGGATGTATTTATTTTTGGCTTGTTCACAATTGGTGCTTATATTATTACTCGAATCCTCGGTTTCTGTAAACTGGCCTTGCAAATGTTCTTATCTGGTTGCATTTGCTGTGCGTTCAACGACAGAGGCCAACTGTCAGGCTCCGTCTTGCAAGGGAGCTTGGTGTTTACTTTTTTTCTTGTCCAACTTCAAAGTAAGAGAATTTATGTGACTTGGAAATAAATGTTTTTTTCAAGCATGCAACAAAATTAAAATGTCTGTAAACTAACTCTGAAAATATTTCAGAATATATCAGCATTAGGGTAGCACAAATGAAGCACAGGTCTTTTTGTAGTGTGATGGAAATAAATATCGTAATACGATCAAATCAATCCACTAAGTTATACCATTTTCACACATTATCGTTTGGGTGCTGTAACTGTATGTGCAAATGTAATGGTTGTTTCAATTGAAAATGGGTTGTCTGTAATGGCAGTGCGCTACCACACCTTGCATGTTCTACACTACAACACACAACTCTACACTACTCAACTCCACTGCAGGCCACTCCACACCCCTTCACATCAATCTATGCAACTTGACCCTACTCTACCCACATCCACTGACACTCCACTCCACTCACCTCACCTCTATGCCCCTTCACAATACTCCAGTATGTGACATTAGTCCACTCTACGCCCCTTCACAGCACTATTATGCTTTAGTCCACTCTATGCTCCTCCACTCCACTTTATTCCACTCTTCACCACTCTACTCCCCTGTTTGCAAAGTCTACCCTACAACACTCTTCTACGCCACTAACTTTTAGCCATGCTGAACAGCAGCCATGCTAGTGTAGTACAAAATGGCTACCAAAGTCCAGCGCTTTTTCTAAGGCAAGTCGTAGTAACTACATGCATGGTAAAGAAATGCGTTGTAAAGACGCATTCATGATTTGGGCCGCGTTAAGGCAGGCGTTGTAAATGCCTGCATGGTTAAGACATACAACTGGCTAAAGCACATTGGACAAACCCTCCAGGATTTTGCGACCTCGCAATTTGCAAAAGAAAAATCAAGAAATCAGGACTTTCGTAAACAGTTCATTATTTTTACAAAAGCCCCTGCAAAAAAAAAAAAACACTTTGAAGCTTATTTTCAACTCCTTTTATTGATCCTGTGCTGCTGCACTGGATCAATAAAAGGAGGGCTAGCAGGAGAGAGGTGTTTTCATTCCCCCTCCCTGCCCTGGGTCCCCACGTTGAGCTTCATGGGGACAAAGCTTGCCTCCACGTACCTTAAGTGTCGCCGGACCTGCAAAAAAGGAGACTGCTGGAGTCTGGGACACAGAAAGTGAGCGTCCCAACCTCCCTTGGCAGTCTCTCTCTTCAACCCCAGCACCCTGGCCTAGCAGTCATCCTGCTCTCACCCACCCACCTGCCCTTTTGTCTCCCCTCCGAACCCAGTAATCTTTATTTCAGGGCCCCCTCCCCGTTCTCCATAAGACCCTTTATTTTATCGCCTCTTCCCCCTTCCTCCTGCAAACCTCCTGCATCACGGGGCAGCATGAAACAAATGCTGCTGCAGGAGGCTGCTACACTCACCCCCTCCACCCAGAAACGTTTTAAGGCATGGGCAAAGAGGGGTCTGGCCCAGGGCCCCAGCATTTTAGGAGGGCCCCTGATGGAGCCAGCTCTGTTCTGCAGGGAGTCTTGCCCTGATGATCTTAAATAATTATTAAACAGATTGTTTTAAATACCGTTTGTATTTTTTTTTTAATGTGGGTCATGTGTGAGAGTCTATTACAGACATTTTGCAGAGAAATTAGTTTATTTTATGCAACATCCATAAAAAAAAAAGTTTTTTAGATCAAAACAGGACCCCACATATGTGAAATGGGAGAACACATTAACATTCCCCTCCAGCAGCATGCATGTCTTGCTGAACAACGTGCCAGGATGGTGCCAGGGAGTGCAGATTTGACACTATTTCGCACTCTCTCGCATCAGACATCTCATTCCCCAGCTCACGCTAATCATGTGCCTGTCACAAAAATGCCACACATTTTTCCTATTTTGGCTGCAATTTTCTCATTTTGCAGTCACAAAATTAGCAAAATGAAGAAACGATGTCCTGGGGAGTATGTTTGGCAAAGCCAATAGCTCTTGCATAGGGAAAAACAACTGGCTTTGCCAATGCTTGCTTTGTTAGTAAATACGAGGCTGTGCTTCATTTTGTGAACGGTTTTCAGACATTTATACAAGATCTGAATATAACAGGAGAACATGAGGTGCCGTGTTCAGAATTATCCCAGTCGCTAAGGCGCAAATTCCAAGTTTCCACTTTCCGTTACTCACCACCAACAAAAAAAATACAACCTTTTTCTTTACTCTTGAGTGATACCCTAAATATCCTATCCTCTGATGTTACTTGTTAAACGCGGCCACTTGCCACAGGTGGTTAATTGCATCATCCGTAGCATTCTTTAATCACGCATGTCCTTCCTTAAAAAAGTTGGTGCATTTTGCAGCTCATTCGCCTCAGTTCCTAGGGCCATGGTCGCAAGAGGTAGCTAAGGAGGGTGGACAGAGTACATGGACCTGCAGACTTATTTTGAGGGACTGTCCACATTTGATGCATGGCTGTATACTACAATATTGAGACGATAAAGGAACAAATACATCTTCAGCTGTCCCCCAGTTCCCCTACACCTCCTTCTTGCAACACCACAGTGTGTTCTCAAATTTAACAGTTTGTCACTCAGTCTGGTCTCCGTCTTCCATATTCACTCCATCTCAATCTTAAGTGCCTTTCTACCGCCCCTATGTCCCCTTGACAGCTTATCCTTTCTTGTGTCTCGTTTCTGTAGTCTTTAGTTTTCAGCAGTCTTTCCCAATCTCTGGTTACCATTCCTACTCCTTTCATTCAATTTCTTAGGCACTAGCCCGCATTCCTTGTCTCCCGATCTCCTCACTGCAATCCCAGTTCTCTTTTTATAGTTCTCAAACGGAAATTTCCCATCTACTTCTAATATTCCATTTGACATAAATTACACTGAATCTACTACCGAGTGGATTTTTTTTATTTAATCGAATTATCCTCAACCTCATCTTAAAAAAAACAGCAAAAAGAGGTACGCAAACCTGTTAGTAGATGGTCTACAGAGAAAAGTGGCAATTTAACAGTACAAGCCAAAGGCTATTAGAAGTCACCTGTAAAAGTAAAATAGAGAGATCATTGTGAATGCCTTTTATGAGCAGAAAGGGTTGAATGATTAGGTCTAAATTGCTTCCACGGCCTTGCTTTGAAAGGCAAAATGTAATCTACATATATTACTTTAGGAAAGCAATTGCTAAAGAACGCGCCCTGTGGCTAAAGATTAGTTCAGGTATGTGGAAGCAGGTGCAACCTGCCGGAAGGCAAACACCGGTGCAAAAAATAGGTGCCTGTAGAAAACATGCACAACTTGACTGGGCATTTATGATTCCCAGAAACTGATCGTCTTCATTACAGTTCCCATTCCAAGGCTGTAGATGAATTTAGGGAAATAAGACCACAGCCAAGGAGGGACTGAGGAATTCATCTATCTAAAATGAAAGCAAGGTCAGTCAAATATAAAAATAAAAATAAATGAAACAAACATTTACAATGCAATAGGTCTCACATTTGCTCAAGTTTGAGCTATTGGCATTGTAAATGGCAATGCCTTTTATTTTTGTGTTTTGAAAACTTGCAAGCAGTGCGTAAACATGCACGTTGTACTTATTGTAGTTGCTTACAAGAAGCAAGGCTGGCAGTAGCTGCGCCTCTTTTACTGCCAGCCTTGCTTCTCATAAGCAACTACTATAAATACAAAGTGCATGTTTACGCACGATTGCAGGTTTTCAAAACGCATAAATATGGGCATTGTCATGCGAGACCTATTGCACTGCAAATGCTTGTTGAGTCACAAGAAGGCAGGGACCATGACGCCAGGCCGTGCGTTTCAAAAGCCGGAGGGAGGAGGAGGCAGCTGCAGCCAAAACAGACCCGTGGTCTTTGAATGCCAGCAAATGTGGCAAGATAAGTGCAAAATTTACATCCCTGCTTACAACAGAGCTCTGTAAACCATGAGCACTGGACTCTGGTGCGCCAGCTTAAAGAAATAGTGCTGACAAGGTCTGAGTAACAACACATGTAACAGGGGACAGTCCTTAAAAATGGGCGGAGTATTTACAGCCCATATCCTGAGTACAGCAGGTCTCGCAGAGACAGCGCAAGCGCTGACTAGGCAAGACCTAAAAATGGACAGAAGGAGCAATGTCTACACCCTTAAATAACATGTAACAGCTAGCATTATTTACTGAAATGCCTGCTCAGCCCTTCAGAGAGAAAAAACCTTACAATTTGCAGCACCACACAACCATGGGAACCCAAAAGACTACTAGAACTATATGTAACAGAAGTCTCTCTAGGTACCTCATAGCTTCTAAAACTAGCAGAATGCTACAATTATCGTAAATTACAGGTCAGCAGATCAGCATGTATATTCCCCGAATGGAAATTAACCTGTCAACTCCTCAATCATGAACTGTAAACTCAGAAGATGGACACTAAGAGGTCAACCTACCATAAAGACACAAACCACAGACCTTGCTACTACACAGATTAAAAAACTCCTGCTTTCAGAAGCATCTAACCAACAAATATCTCCTTCTACTCCTTACATTTGAATCTTAGTGTCTTACGTAAAACCTATGTGATGTGAATGCATATTCTAAACATCCCAACATATTGCACGGCGATTTGATGTAAATTCTTAGTATCCAAAACTTAACACAAGTGCATGTTGCCTGAATCGACAAATAACCAAAGCAAATTGGTTCTTGAATTACCATAGTTTGTGACCAATAAAGGTATGAAATAAATAACCTCCAACAAAAAAGAAACAGTAAACTAGGTAATTAAAGTAAGCAGTGAAAGCCTCCTAAACTCTTTAGAAATTGTCCGGCAAATTTAGTGATAATACTTTTAGAAGAGCCACAACCCTGCAAAGTAAACTGTAGTGAGTGGTATTATCCTGTCAACTTCACAAAGAAATGTACCAAGCAAGCTCCACCACAAAGGTTATATTAGCAGGTAAAGCCACCAAAAGAATAGGAAATGACCTGTAAATCCCCCTGAAATATATGAACCTGCTGTCCTTATCTGGACCAGGCCAGGTTCCAGGATTCATGATCTGGGTGGTCCATGAACAAACATGGGTGGGCCATGAAGATGAATTAAGTTGTCAAGTGTTTTCCAGGTGTCTGAAAGTTGAATCTTGGAATGCTGGATGGTCTTGTAGGGGGATGAGCTGCATGCTGGGTGGTCGTGCTTATGAGTTTTAACTCTATTTCTAGGGCTTTGCAATAAAGAGCTATTTATTTTGCTCTCTCTGCCTCACCCTCCTTTCTTCCCACTTCACCCTGCTCTTCTCACCCTCTGCATCCTTCCGCCTCACCCCCTTTTCTCTCCACCTCAACCTCCTCTTTCCTTACCTCCGCCTCCTTTTTCTCCACATCATCCTCTTCTCTGCCTGCCATAGCATCCTCTCTCATCTCACCATCCTCTCACTGTACCTCCACTTCTCCCTCATTCTTCTGCCTCCACCCCATCCTTCTCTCTCCCCTCACCAGTCACACTTATGTGCCTCTCTCTCCCTCTCTTCCTCACCCACCTCTTTCTCTCCACCTCACAACCCACAATCTCTCATCCCCACTATCCTTCCTCTCTCTGCCCCCCTCTATTCCTCACACTCCCTCTCTGCTTCACCATCCTCTCTTTCTACCCCAGCCTCTTCTCTTGTCACATAAACCTTAGCTCTCTCCACCTCACCCTCTTCTGTCAGCCTTACCGTCACTACTGCTGCCTATGGGGAAATGATTTTCTGTATCTAAAGGATTCTTGTAATGCTTTCGTACAAGTGATTGCTTTTGTGTGGGTGTGCGTAGGTGGACCTTGCAATTCTGCTGCCTTGTACCTGTACTTCACTGGCAGCTCTCAACATTTTGAAGAGCAGCCGGGCCAGGGACTTGATGATATAGAGAGTGCTCATCAGCAGACATATCGACAAAGACTTGAGGGCCATGACTAATATAAATAGATAGTAAACAGATATGCAACTCTTTATAGTAGTGGATACTAACTTTCGCTGTCTATTTAATTCAAATAAGTGCAACAACAATTGGAAAAGCAATCCAACTGGCAACTGTCAGACATCAAATGTGAGCCCATTTCTACACACTTAGCTACCCAAGAGTACAGATTCTGTGTTGGACAACTGGGCTTGTAATTTAGTGGCTAGTTTTTCAATGAATATTTGGCTGTTAGACCTTTGAGTAGAATATATTTTAAGGGGAACCAAGTGGATATGTGCATGCAAAGAGAGTGCCTCAAAACGGAACAGTCTCTTCTAAATTGTGCCTGGCAAATTCCCTCTTTACTCCTGTTCTTTTCCTTTCTCCCACTAGTTTTTCCCTATTCCCATCAACCGCTTTGTTTCCCATCACCCTCCCAACCATCACTCTCTTCTCCCTTCTGTTCCACCACTCATCCTCCACTCAACAATTTATCAATTTGCCCATCACGCTCCTCTCTAGTATATTTCATTTCTTATTTTAAAGCTTTATCAGCCTCATTCTCCACCTTCACCCTGCCTTACTCCGCTCACTATACTCACCTCTCAACCTTTTCTCAGTACAAAACTACCAATTACCCTACTCCCATCACCGACTTTGCCCATCATTCTCCTGCACCATCCTCCTCCTTCATCTACCTCTAACATTATCTTCATCACCTTTTCTGCTTTTTTTTTTTTTTTTAAACGTAGTTTATTGGTTTTTTGCACAACCACATATAAATCTTTACAAAATTTGTATCACTATACACCCTGAAGAGTAATCACTAGCCCCCCGCCAATCATACCAATCACCTTTTCTGCTTTATGACACGTATCACTCTTCCTAATCAGCCATCTTGGTCATTTTTTTCTAGTTTCTTCTTTACTCTTATTTCACCCACCTCTTTCCTTACCAATGTTTGCTCTTATCCTGGTTTTATTTCTTTACCATCGTCTTTTCTGTCCTCTCACTCTCCCCTGATCACCCATTTATCATCTCTGTACTATAACATATCCATCAGTCAAGATTCTACAATCTTTTATTGTGTTGGTCTCCTGAAATTTAAATCACCAGAGATTAAAGTGTCAAGAGTCAAAAAATGAATTACGATTATTGCAGGCAACAGAGGTAAAAATACTAAAGCAAGGTCATCAATGGAAAGCTAACAGATGCTCACCCAGATCATCCATTTGAGACATTCTCAGGTCTGAGAGTGTGAATAGCCACAAAAGATCACATGCAACGATTCAGCAAGGCCCGCAGACACTGCGCCTCCAAAAACAGCCTTTGAGTATACAAGACACATAAGAACCTGCAACGGGAATAACCCTTTAAATGTACTGGAAAGGCTACCATTCGTGTACCATTAGACCCCGAATGTGCAACGCAAGCCCATGAATACCAGATTTTCAGGCTAGCCAAGAACTAAATAAGTATTAACAATTTATTTATGGACTTACATTAAGTGGATATCCTGAAAACGTGACATGGATCCGGATTTTTAGGAGCTGCTTCAATCACTCCTGCATTGGGTGACTGACCGAGTTAATACGGATACGGCAAGCAAAAGTCATGCAGTTTCCACCCCTGGTCGCGAAAAAATTAAACTGAACAAGAAAAAGCAGGACAAAGAACAATAAAACAGAAGTACATTTTTCAAGATGGAAATTCCTTAATTGATATAGAGCTCTTTAGGTGGTAATAAAGCAAAAGGATGCTCGACGAGATCCAAATGAGTATCATGCACACAAGAAGCCCATGCAATGAGTCTCAACTGTGAGCATCTAGGTCACCCTGCCCCGGGAGCTGGGGCACGGCACTGCGTGTGCCAGGCACCGCCGGTCATTGTATTCGAAAGGATAACCGCTTCCTACTCTCTTCAATATACAAGTGTAAGACGTTTTGTTCTCTTTCACAGCTATAAAAGGGAAGCCAGCAAGCTGATGAAGGAAGTGAGTCACAGGCTGCAACGGGCCAGCGGTGGTGAATTAAGGAAGCCATTCTACTGGACCAACAGCTGAAAGCGGCTACTGACAGGACCTAACTGTTCGAAGCTAGGCCAGCTTGAATCTGTAGGAAGGGCGAGAAATAAAGTTAATGGGGACAATGGACAGAAGTAGAATTCTGTAACCCTGAACCGGTCACTGAGTAGTTAACGGAAGCAGATTGAAGGTGATGCCACATTGTTTGGGATCTGCACCTCTCCATTTCCTTCCTTTTTACTATATTTAAGAGGATCGTATGGTTTTGCATTTTTTTAGTCTAGGTTTATTTTTTTTATGTCTTTAATAACACAAAACAATTTTGAGTCCCATGTGGTGTATTGAATTTAGTCTAGCATGTGGACTGCCAAGTAATTGGGGTGTGTAAAACTGCGTACGTTTTTTCTCGCAAATTCCCATAAAAATATCACAAAACTACCCTTTTGTAGTAAAAGGTGGTTTGCCAGTATCTTGCAAAAATACTTTACCAATTTCACAAAAAGTGAAATTCAGGAATTTTGCCGGTGTAATTAAAATTTCACACAGGACTAGTTATGTTGAATATGACAGCTTGGTTAGAATAAGGTGTGTGAATCAGGCACTGATGCCACTGGATATATTGATGGGTGAGGGAGAAAGTGCGCAAATTCACACATTTTGCAGTTGGTCTATTGCCCATTCGCTACCAACTCTCCAGTCGACGCTGGAAGATAATTTTGACCTTAGTTTGAGCGTCCTAACAGTCTCTGTCTAGGCATTCCAGCACAACTTAGCTAACTTATTCAAACTTGGTGCCACATGATGCAGAGTTCAAGGCGTATGTCAAAGCTTGCATCTCCTGAGTGGGGGGTGGGGGGAAGAATTGTATGTCAGAACCATACACTAACTGTTTAAGCAAGAGCTTTGATTTAACTCCTACTGGGTGGAGGAGAACTTTTGGTAGGCATGTCAAAGAATCGAGTTCCTGAAATGTTGGTTATCACTCCTGGATACACATGTGGACTGGCATCGCAGCCTGTAAGATGTGGTGTGCATTATCTGGGCAAAATAACCCTAAGAGTAGCAAAAACAGTTGTATGTAAAGCGAGACACAACCAGTGGCACATCTATGATGGCTCTGAAAGCAGAGGGCATACCCTTTCTTGGAAAAGCTGTAAATGTTGTAAGGTAAACTTAAAATTTGCAGAAGGACAACAAAGCCAGCATAGCAACACATTAAAAGACAATATTGTAAAGTGCGGGAATAGGTTTAGCAAAAACAAGGAGAGGAGTGTGAGCAAAGAACCCTGGGCACTGCTGATATTACCTTCATATTTAGCTTTTCCATGGGTGACTTTCAGGCAGCATCTGCCTATCCTAGATGCAGACTCCCAAGATGCAATCTTGGGATCTCTTCACCAAGGTGGCAAAATTGCCCTACAAATTAGACCAGGACTTCAAGATCATTAATGCATTATAAGTATGTATGAAGTCTTTGGGGGTGAATAACAATAATTAGCGGCTAACAAATAAAGTAGATGAATGACAGAAAGGGTCGGAAGCTTCACAGTTAACAGGAAGGGGTTCAGAAAGTCTGTCCTCCAATGCAACTCCATGCCCGCCAACAATCAATCTAGCAGCAAAGACATTACATTTCATTAAAGGTGCCACATCCTCTTAATCTGTGCCATGGATCACATCAGTAAGGCGCTGGAGCAGTGCAAAGATGCTGACTCAAGATGTATGATTCCCAAAATGTAAGTGATGAGATTACAAGGAGATTCTGGCACCTATGGGGATGACAATAGAAATGGCAGAGATTTCAAATGGGCAAAGGATAAATGCACCAAGGGTGTGGAGTAGACCAAGAGGGAAAGTTATGAGAGTTTTGAGAACTAAGCACTCACCCGGAAAAAACAGCTTATCCGCCACAAAATCAAGAATAACCTCTAAACTGGTATACCACTTATGACAGCGACACACACCAGACACGCCCCTGTGACTGAGGAGGAAAGGGTTAGCGAGGAGGGAATAAGATTTTTTTTTATGTGATCCAGATTGCAAGGACCAGTATTTGGGAACTGATCAAACTCCATGAACCTACAATAAACTTAGGGAAAAAAGTAAGATATCCACTTTCAATGTAGCAGGTACGCTCATATTCGAAGGCAGACTGCTTTAAGCAGTTGGATTAACACGAGAATTTCAATAGGTATGCATTGGATAAAGGAAACAGCACAACAATCCGGTTTTGACAAAGAGCTGTATTTCCTATACATTTTCAGTTTCCATCATCTAGCAGCCCATACAACAAAAGTCTACTAGCTATAGTCACAGTTGTTTAACAAGGCACTAAAGGAGTGATGCTTCATCTATGCAAAAACAAGCATTAGCAAAACCAAGAGGTCTTGCCTATACAAGAGCTATTGGCTTTGGCAAGGTGTTTTAGCCATTTTGTGCACTATTTTGGCTGCTGGTCAGCATGGCTAAAAGTTATTGGTGTGGGGTGGGGTAGAGTGAAATAGGGTAGCCTGGCATATATTTGAGTGGGGGTACAGTGGGGTAGACTGGAGTGGGGTGGAATGGGGTAGATTGGAGCACTGTAGACTGGAGTGTGATAGATTGGAGTAGGGGAGTTGTGTAGATTAGTGTGGTAGACTGTAGTGGGGTATATGATTGAATTGGGGCACATTGGGGTGGAGTGAGGTAGATTGGAGTGAATTGGGTTAAACTGAAGTGGAATAGATTAGATTGGGGTAGAGTGGGATATATTGGGATAGAGTGGGATGTATTGGGGCAGAGTGGAGTGGAACATATTGGGTAGACAGTATGGGGTAGAGTGGAGTGGGGTAGATTGGTTGGAATATAGTAGGGTAGAATGAAATGGAGTGGTGGTAGATTCGGGTAATTTGGAGTAGGGTAGAGTGGGATGGGGTAGATTGGAGTTGTGTGCGGTAGATTAGACTGGAGTTTGGTAGATTTGAGTGGTGTGTGGGAGATTAGAGTGAAGCAGAGTTGGGCAGGGTGGAATGGAGTGTGGTAGATTGGCGTGGAGTGGGGCAGATTGAATGGCTTGAAGTGGTTAGATTGGAGAAGGGTAGGACGGAGTGGGGTAGACTGAAGAGGGATGGTGGGAGTGGGGTAGTTTGGAGCGGGATTGATTGGAGTGGGGTGGATCGGATGGGGTAGATTGAGTGGGGTAGATTAGCGAGGGGTAGTTTGGAGTAGGGTAGACTGGGATGGAGAGGGGTAGGGTACATTTGGGTGGATGGGGTAGATTTGAGGAGTTCGGTAGATTGGAGTGAAGTATGGTAGAGTGGGGTACATTGTGGTAGACTGAATTGTGGTGGAGTGGGGTAGATTGTGATGGAGAGGAGTTGGAAAGATTGCACTCTAGTTTGGAACAGAGTGGGGTAAATTGGACTGGGGTAGATTGGAGTGGGGTCATGTGGAGTGGGCTTGACTCAAGCACATTGGAGTGGGTATATTGGGGCAAACTGGGTAGAGTGGGGTAGAGTGAAGTAAGGAAGACTGAGGTGGGGTAAATTGGGGTGGGGCAGAGTGGAGTATATTGGAGTGGAGTACGCTGAGGTAGATTGTAGCGAAGTGGAGTGGGGTACATTGGAATGGGGTTGATTGGAGGGGGTAGAGTGCAGTGGGGTAGACTGAAGTGAGGTAGATTGGAGTGGGGTAAATTGAAGTGGGGTAAATTGAAGTGGGGTAGATTGTAGCGAAGTACAGTGGGGTAGACTCGAGTAGATTGGGGAGTGAGACCGAACCATGCTGTGCTGCTTACAGCTCCCGGAGGACCCGGCTTCTGCTCCATCTCGGAGGTCTCACCGAGGGTCGTGTTCTGGTCGCTGAATCAATACCAGATACTTGGGTGGATTCTGAACTAGAACATTGATGCCACCAAATCTAGCTACTGCGCTTTTCTTACACTCTGCTCCGGAGTTCAGTAGTCATTTTCCACTCTCTGACGACTCCATCACCCTGACCCTCTCCTTGCCGGGCCCTCAGGCTTCCTTTTGAGTCAGGAGGATGTTCACAGCTCCATATCATTTAGAGCTTCGCCAGCTCTTTCTAATTGGTCCCTCAATCCTCGAGTAACCTCCCTTCTTCTTGCTCTCAGTTACGCATCTTTCCTCCCTTTCCTCGACTGTCTCCTCACCATCATGTGCTGACCCTCAGACACACTCCGAACCTGACCCTCACGACAAGGTCCTCAGTTCCCCAGGCCAGCCTCACCCTCTGTGTGCCCTGAGGCGGTGGCCGCCCTCGCGCTGGAGGCTCAGTGAAAGCGCACAAGCCTGGCACTGGACTCGCTGGTCTGCGGGAATCTCACTCACTCTCCAGCCCTGCTCATTTTTGGCAACAACTGCGACTCCAGTTCCTATTTCCGCACACAGACCCAACTGCCCGCACACTGAACCAACACACTCACTGCCCGCACACAGA
This sequence comes from Triturus cristatus, assembly GCF_964204655.1. NCBI lineage: Eukaryota > Metazoa > Chordata > Amphibia > Caudata > Salamandridae > Triturus > Triturus cristatus. The sequence continues at coordinate 339,317,260 of NC_140592.1, read as the reverse complement.
CCCAACACACCCACTGCCCGCACACAGACCCAACACACTCACTACTCGCAATGTGGCATCTGTTGATTCTTCCCTAGTGTCCGTCCGCTGCTCGTGTTCTAATTAAATTACTGTTTTCCAACCTCCACTCCCCCGCTATTTATGTCCCGCTCCCCCATAACAAAAAAAGTTAGAACAAACAAGCATGAGAACAGGCAGGAAGAAGTTGCCAGCAGTGCAAATACCAAAAAACTAGAAGAAAGTTGTTATGTTAAAATCTTTTTTTAATCATGTTTTTCAGTTGTATGTAATGTCGTTTTCGTTTGTATAAAGGTAACAAAAATGCTTAACACTTTTTATTATAACTTTTCAACATAATGCACAGCAGCCACAATGCTCTACAGCATAGCCAAAAGTCCTGGCTAAACACATAAGGTCCCACCGGCGAGACCTATTGGCTACACCAATGCTTGTTTTTGTTGTGTGCTATACAAAAAAACACCCTACACTCTCTCTTACGCAGAATTGCCACAAAAATTCTCTCACTTTGGAATCAGAGAAAGAAAAGTAAACACCAAGCTCCCTCTGAAGACAGCTTGACATTTGACATCGGTCTTTGAATGCACAGCAAATTTGACAAGATAAGAACATGATTTAAAGGCCTTGTTACAGAAAGTGAGTTTGTAGAAGAATACAGTAAAAAAGGTTTGGGCAACAGGAGGGGCAAACTCAAGCTGGACAGCCTCAAATAAACAAAGTCAGCAAATAGAAAGCTAGATAATGTGAGTTACAAAGCCAATGGTCAGCAATGGACGGAATGCATTCTTAGGTCAGCTTTCTGAATATCCCAAAGATGTCTTTAGCAAACCAGATTTAGACTTCGACCTAAAAATTGGATTTCACAGGAAAAAATGCAGTCACTTCAAACTGCTGGAATCATGATACTGTAATACAACAAATGTCCTATGATCGGAAATCAGGCACGGAGAAGCAAATGTCCATGCTGAAGCCTTTGTGGAAAATTCAGAAATGGGAGAAGGCGAAGAACCTTGTGAATAAAGAGAACATGATACAACCAAAACAAAAGACTTGGTGTCACACTGGGTAAATGAGAAAGCATGCTAATGTTTTGCAAATCCTTAAATTCCATATAGACATCATTCATTCACTTCAAGTACTCCGTCAACAAGAATAGCACCACTTAAAACCCAAAGGCATCTGCATCGAAGAAACAGAGCATTTGCTTCAGCCTACGAACCACATCCCTACAAGCCAGCCTCCTTTAAGATGGTGCTAATTTTCAGGTACACCACAAGTGTTCTAGACATTGAAGGTAAACTGACTGAACGCCACTGACCATTAAAGTTGGACGTGCTTCCAAACAAAGATGATCCTGAATATATTATACATTTTCAGGGATGTTATTGGACATCCAATCAAGAGTAACACAGGTGGGGAGGGAGTGGAGTCTAAACATTCAGGGAATATGACCATCACCCTGCACCGTTCTGACCATCCTCACAGAAGACACTCGTGTAGAGAGACGTTCAAAGATGGAGGGATATCTATAAAGCTCTACTGCATCTCCATTTTTGTAATTACTGTTAAAATAACTTTTTGTCAGTCATTTCACAACCCTGATTTTCTAGTCCTCTTCGAAACCCCTCCCCCCTTTTTCAATGTATTGGGTCTATACGAAACCACAGTTACTTTTGTTATACAACATTCCCCCCAACCCCATAAGATCATTCCAACATGCATGAATGTAATTTCTTTTATTAGGCCATTACACTTATGAAAAGACGCAACCAAAATCTTCAATCTCGCTACTTCCTTTATTGAGAATTGCCCTGAAAGAGCATCCAGACAAAGTGCTCGACAGAAGTCACTTCTAATTACACCACTGCCTCCCATAGTTTTAGTATTTCACACCATTAAGAAATAATTTCTATTATTATAATATTTCTAACCAGGGTATCCACCAACAACACAATCATGTGTTACAATCTGACCTGTGGAATACGATTTTGTCTGAAGTCGCAAGTCAACTTCAGCATGGATCTTCCATCCCTGAAAGAAGGTTCACCCAATCCTAAGCCCTTTCCTCTCGTTCACCATTCTTTGCACCCCGTCCACTCAGAGCACATTCATTGACAGGCCTCAGGCAATGGGAATCGAAGGACAACTCTGCACATAAAAGAACCTCTCTTTTCTGGGGGTGCTGCCAGCTCACCACTTGGCAAAGAATGCAAAGCACCCAGGTTGGTAGTGTTACCTGTAAAGGTGGCCTCTTAAGGCGTCATTGCCCAGCCTAGTGTAAACAAAAGATCATCTCTTTACACTAAAGCAAGATATAGGACTCTGAAGCAAGGGTCTAGTGATTGTAAAATGTTTGAGACCCTTGATGCAATTTGCTAGCTGTCAGAGGTGCTGGTGGATGCAGAACATCCTCCAGTGGACAAAAGAGAAAACTGAAGTCAACTAAGCTGATGAAATCCAGAAGATCAGATTCAGAATGCGCTCAAAAAGAGAATAGGCAACCTGCACACTAAAACAAGGGATATACACAAGCCTGCTACAACATATGAAGGAAGCTGCACCAACATCGGCCATCAAGAAGTCTTCACAATCAGAATGCAAAAACAGGGATTACAAAATACGGCAACAGCCTGCAATCTCATATCGTCTTCTATAAAGCCAAGGCTTAAGGGCACATGCACACTGCACTACTTATTCCGTGTTGGCCTCTCTTGGACACCTGCCTTCAAGGGAGAGCTTAAAGTTTACTCTTGCCATCTATTCCATCGTTGGCCGGTTTGCTTCTAGGCATCAGTTGTCCAATCGGCAGCTGAAAGCCACTCTTTTCCAGAGGAGAAAAAGCATAAAAATGGTATATGGTCATGGTGACCCTTTTCTTCTACCGTCAAGAGAGGTCACTATCAACACTAAAAGGAGGACCTGAAACTGAACAACAAGGACATGATCCAAAGACTCCCTATTATGAAATGCTACCCCTAGTTAGATCCCGAGGAGTAGCAAAATGCAACAACACGTCCAATCACTACAGGACCTCTTCAGTTTTGCACTGAACCTTAGCTCACTGTGGTACATTGCAGAGAATCATGGCCCAAAGGCTCAGAAGAGTGATGGCATTCGCTCGCCCTGTAGGGATCTCCAGGCGCTCATGCTGAACTAATGAAGCACCTGTCCTACGTAGAAGCAAACTCAAACAAACCCTTGTGCCTTTCACCTACAAGACTCGAGTGCAACTGAGCACAATAATGGTGAACGTAAACTCTCACCTCCAGGAGCGGCGAGCTAGTGAATGCTCAAAGGCCCTGAAATGTGTCCTGCTCTTCCATATCCTTCTCATCTGATCAGCTCCTGTGTTTTGCGATGTGACACTTGCGAACTAAGCACTTGCGAACTAAGAGGCTTGTAAGCAGCAGCCATGAGCAGGGCAGGATTGGAGATGTGGCCTTTTGGTTAGGTCTCTGGAACTTGGTGACTCAGGTTCGAATCCTGGCCTCTGCACTTGCCTCAACATCACGTGATTCTGGGCAAAACAATTAATTGCCCTAAGCCTAAAAAATGTGAAAAATAATGTATGAAATGTATTTGTGTTATCCACACAATGTAAATCTTGTAGATCATCTCCGCCCCCATGTAATGTACAGCACTATTACTTTCTAGCAAGGTTTGCGATCTATGAATACCAATGCAGACATAGACTTGATCTGTAAGACTGCCTACATTCACTCAGCTCTGCGAGTGAATAGCATGAAATGTCATGAGACAAATTCGACTTTCTCCTCTATGCCAAGAAGCCAGGTGAATGCCACTTGGATATATGGTCTATAATTTTAGGAAAGGTGGGCAAATAAATGCCCCTGTGACTGGCTGATAAGTGACCACTACAAAAAAAACAACAAGCATTGGCAAAGCCAATAGGTCTTGCCCATGCAAGATCTATTGGCTTTGCCAATATGTTTTAGCCTTGTTGTACACAAGCACGGATGCTGTTCAGCATAACTAAAAGTGTGTGGGGTAAAGGAGAGCGACGTGGAGTGTCAAAGTGGATCAGCGTAGAGTGTTATGGAATGGAGAAGAGTGCAGTGGCAGAGTGGAGTAGAGTGCAGTGGCATAGAGCGGAGTAGAGTAGCAGTTGCGTGCAGTGGGACAGAATAGATTAGAGTGGTGTGGAGTGATGCAGAGTTGTAGTGGCGTAGAGTGAAGTAGAGAGAAGTAGAGGTGAGTGGTGCAGAGTAGGCTGGTGCAGAGTAAAGTGGTGTAGAGAGCAAAGTCGTACATGGAGTACAGTGGTGCAGAGTAGAAAAGAATGGCATAGTGTGCAGCGACGTAGAGCGCAAAGGTGTAGAGTGGGATAGCATGCAGTGGCGTGGAGTAGATTGCCGGTGAGTTCAGTGGCAGAGAGTGCAGTCTTGCAGAGTAGAGTGTCGTAGAGTGCTGCAGAGTAAAGTGGAATACAGTAGAGTGGAATAGAGAAGAGTGCGTAGAGTACAATGGTGCAGAGTAGAATAGAGTGGCTTAGCATGCAGTGGCGTAGAGTGCTGCAGAGCAGAGTATAGTGTCTTAGAGTGCAGTGGTGCACAGTAGTTGGCGTAGAGTGCATTGGATTTTAGTGCAGAGTGTATTGTCACTGAGTGCAGCACCGTAGAGTGGTGTAGAGTACAGAGCAGAGTGGCTTTGAGTGGATTGGCGGGGCAGAGTGGAGCGGGGCAGAGTGGGGCGGGGCAGAGTGGGGCGGGGCAGAGTGGGGCGGGGCAGAGTGGGGCGGGGCAGAGTGGGGCGGGGCAGAGTGGGGCGGGGCAGAGTGGGGCGGGGCAGAGAGGGGCGGGGCAGAGTGGGGCGGGGCAGAGTGGGGCGGAGTAGAGTGGAGTGGCGCAGAGGGGCGCGGGGCAGCGTGGGGCAGAGTGGTGTAGTGTGGGGTACAGTGCATTGGCATAAAGTAGAATGGTCTAGAGTAGAGATGAATAGAGTGAAGTGGAGTGGTACAGAGTAGAGTGTAGTGATGCAGCGTGGAGTTGCGTGGCGTAGTGTAGAGTGGTGCAGAGTAGTGTGGAGTGGCACTGACATACATGGTGTGGTAGCACACGGCCATTACAAACAAGTCTTTAATTGAAATGACCATTAAATTTTCACAGATATACAGTTTTCCTGATAAAAGAATACAGCACACAAACGGTAATGTGTGAAAATGTCATCACCCAGTGAACTGATTTGTTTTCATCATATTCAAATATTTGTTTCCACCTCACTTCATTTGGGCTTCCCCAATTCTGATATTTTAGGAAATATCTGCACAGTTAATTTACGGACATTTAAACTTTGTTGTGTGCTAGAAACAAAAAAACAACATTGTACAGTCTTTAAGAACTTCCCCCAGTAGCCAGCATGCTTGTCACATAAATCCTCTCACTTTGTAGTCAGAGAAAGAAAAGTTAACACCAAGCTCCCTGGAAGACAGAGCCTAACCCGGTCTTTGAAAGCACAGAAAATGTGAGAAGATAAGAACAAGATTTAAAGGGCTGTTTTCAGAAAGCGGATTCGTGGAAGGATGCAGTACACAAGGTTTGGCCAATGACGGAAGAGGGAGGGTGGGGGGGGGGGGGGGGGAGGAGGTGTGTGTGTGTGAGAGTTAGTTATATACACACACACACACATACTGTTACTCACACGAGTGACTGGTGAGAGTATGCTGAAGTGGTACATAGCTCCTCACTTCTACAACTGGCAGACTGGTGAAGGCTCCAGTGACATAAGGCATCTTGACTCTAAAACTCTCCATAAGTAAATGCAATAGAGATGCAGACATTCTAGACACTAAAGACAATGTGTATTCCATGGGGGGACTATGTATGTGGCTTAGGTCCACATTATTTTCTAACTGGTGAATGCTGTGGGGACAGCACTTCTCTAGGGCTGAAAGGGAGGTAACTGATACAGGAACACAGAGCATCTTACCTGAGGGTTGGGAACCAGCGAACGTGGCAGAGGTACAAAGGTTGTAATCACCCATTTACTAACAATATGGTGCATGATTACAAACTCTGACTTCTAGGATAAACTGACTGACTAGGACTGGAGGGTGGATCAACGCTGCAAGAGTACAGTCTCTCCCGCTGCCAGGAACGGCTGATGGGTCTAGCATGAAAGGTGACAGGCCTCTCTTACTTGAAACTTGGAAGTCATTGAGTCAAACATTGCTAAATCGGAGAATCCGACTGCCCTGCTAAGCTTCCAGATAATCCATCTTTACACCACCAGGAGGCTTATGCATATACAAAGGATCAGCGATTAAGCACGCACGCCTATTCATTATGCTGTCAAGTTTTGATTTTGAACCTTAGTGTTTACAGTTCACGTTGACTCTGTCAAACGCCCACATTAAACGTCAAGCTAAGCTAAGGCTGACAGTTTACAAATTCACAAAACTCAGGAGGATCAACCGCAGGAGGTTTCCGTCAGAAGAGCTCCTACAATCGTAACACAGGGATGGGGTTTCAAATATTGGTAAAAAGCATTTCCTGCGTTAGACTGTCAACGTGTGTAGTCTAGCTTCGTAAAGCTTGGAACAAGTGGACTACTGATTCTCAAGTCCCATTAGTACTACGAAGAGGAGCCGCTCCAAGTTGTGTACAGTGACGTATTCACCCATGAGCCCAGCTTCTGGGAAATGGGTCACTTTGGTGATTTAAGCATCTACATTTTCGAAAAAATGTATTTCCTCACCTTAGTCACTGTTTGCCCAAACCTCCGGGCAGGATTACACCATTCACCAATGCATTAGGAAATGACACCACGAAAGCCATCCGTCTCCTTACAAGGAAGCCACATTGCAAATTCAATATACTATGCAGGTGGTAAATTCATTTTCCCACAGCGTTTCCTGCGTTATGGATAATAAGCACGGACACATAGTAGTGTGTCTAAGTACCAGGCTGATGGTGGACACCAAGCTGGTTCACTGGATGACTGTGGTTTAGGCAAACACGTGTTAAAATTGTAGACAAGCTAAAACTACGGCTCTTGTGATCTGCAGTGCTCAACAAAGGGAGGTCCACAGAAGGCGCAGTTGGCAGGAAGAAGCGGGAGATCCCAATGGGGAGGACGTGCGGCATCATCGAACGGGAAACCGACAGATCAAAACTACGGCCTCTGAGTGGAAGCACCTGCTTTAAGGCCTGACTACTGTTGATGAGATCACGACACGCCAAGTCAATAAGCCATTAAAACATATCCGGAAAGCGGCTCGGACGTAAAATCTAATATATCTACAAGCACATTTATTTTTTCCCCAGTGGTTGCTTGTGCTATGAGAGGATTAATCAGCAGCATATGGTGTGAGGAGCCGTTTCACAAATTAAAATCCCTTCTGAGTGAATCGAGTCAGGAGAAACTGGCCATCGCTAGCACTACAAACAGCAAAGCGCAATGCTTAAATAGCAGTAGTCCCTTAAGCTTTCTGCTCAAACCAAGTTTCTAAGGGCCAGATGTACGACCCTATTTTGAAAGCGCAAACAGGTTTGCGACCCGTTTGCGCATGCAAAATACGAAAGGGCCATGTAGTAACCCTATTTAGGGAGTCGTGACTGTTTTGCGACCGCAATCGCGGTCGTTAAACAGTCACAGTTTACCACACTTCTCAGAAGAATGGTAAAACACTTGCAAAAGGGAAGGCGACCCCTTACCCTTTATGAATGCAGGGGAAAATATTTTTTAGGGGCAGGCAGTGGTCCCAGGGACCACTGCCTGCCCTTAAAAAATGAAACAATAACGTTGAATTTTTGCTTTTTCAAATGCATCCCCCTTTCCTTTAAAGAAAAGGGGCCGCATTTGAAAAAAAAACTGATTTAAAAGCAGTCCCAGACATGGAGGTCTGCTGAGCCCAGCAGGCCACCATACCTGGGAGGGCCTGCCATTCCCAATGGGGCAGCAAATTGCGAGTGCCTCATTAATATTCATGAGGCATGCAATTTGCGACCCCATTGGGAATCGCAAAGTGTCTCAGACACTGTTGTACATAGCATTTTACGACTCGCAAATTGCAACTCGCAATTGAGTGCAATTTGTGAGTCGCAAAATGCTATGGTCGTACATATGGCCCCAACTCTTTCAGCCTGAAGCTATGAAAAGTATCCCTGACCTCTACACCTCTCAGTCCGAGAACGGGGCCAGAAACAGCGCTATACACAAAGAGTTGCAGCACTAAGTGAGAAGACACTAGTCCACTCATCTTGCCCCTGAGAGACTATGGAACGGTTTCTAGCCTTCTACCCCTTTCAGCGTGAGAGCAAAGGGAAGGACTCTATGCCTACTAGAAGAATAAGGGGTAAGCACCCCAACCTCCCACCCCAGACTAGTCAAAAGGACCTCCAGTCATTTGCCCGTGTGAGTTCGAAAAGAAACAAAACTAGTCTAGCCTTCAATCACTCATGCAGCGGTGAAAGGATCTCAGCCTACCATTTACCATAGCTTGGGGGTTGGCTAATCCTCGCAAATATTTTAACTCTACCTTTGGGTCAGGCCATTTGTCATAATTCTATTTTAATTCTATTTGAACATCAGATGCACAAAGGCCGACACAGGGGAAAGAGTACAATGTATCCCTCCCCACCCGACAATCCCTATGCGGAGCCCTTAGTTAAAATTTAAAAAGAATATTGTTGTGGTGCACGGAATCTCACTTGCAGCATATTCTTTATGTTTCCAGCTGACTGCTCCAAATGATCCGAGGGGGCACCTGGCTCATATATTCTCTGTTTGATACTCAGAGTTCATCCTGACTGGGACTTCTTGCACTACTTGTATAGGCACAATTTACACCCTTCCTAAAAACCAAAGAGGAGCTCTTCAAAACTTGTTCTGCAGACCCTTTTTCTATTACACAGACAGGGTCACTCATTTTTAAAGAGAGACATGCAGGGAATAACTACCCTGACCCATCATACAACACTTGCTTAGAGGATGCCATGTCTCTCCCTTTGTATGTATTTGATATATCAGAGTGGATTGTGTTTGGCTCCGCTCTATTTGTTCAAAAGCACTTGTCAGAAAGACTAAATATTAGGCCTCGATGTGTGTTCCAAAAATTTCAGCAGAGCAGAGTTTTTTTCTACTCGTGCACGCTCGCCAGCGCCGAGTTGGAGAGCGTGGAAAATCTTATCCATAACACCTCCCGGTGAGATTTCTCAACGCAGACAGTTGCTACCGCTCGCTTTGAGAAACCTTCAGTTCGCGTTGAGGACGCAGCCGCTCGAGTAGACTGTCTACCCGAGCGGCAGAAAGAAGCAGCGCCCTCTAACGCTGCATGTAGTGCTGTTCACGCTGATTTTACCGCGCAGAACCAACACCCGGCCCTAAAAATCAACACGAAAGATGCGACGTAACATATTTTGCCACTTGTGTAGCGCAGCAGACGCGGAACTCCTTGAACTCCACCCAGACCAACAAAATACCACCATACACTGCTAGAAATGGTTGTAATCCTCCAGGAAATCGAACAGTGGACCCGGTGAACGTGGGAAAGTGTCCATTCTCAAATTAGTTATTAACATCGAGCTAACGACAGAGTTTCTGCATGCTTTGACGCCTACTTTGGCACCCAAGGGCTTGCAGAAGAGACCAAGAATGCTAAAAGTTCTGGTAAAGCGATGTTTAGGCTCTTAATGATGAGGTTCTTCAAGTCCTTGAAAGAGCCAATGTGTTAATTAAGGACACCAACCTGCAAAAATGAGATTTGGCTGTGTATTGCCCGCACGGTGCATCCATTAATTTTACCAATCATCAACCACTATTGCCCTATTTACCAAGGGAAGGGTTGAAGTGCTAAGTTTTCATTAATCTCAGAAAAATAAAAAGGATATTGCGGACAAAACATTATTTGGGTGAATATACTGAAATTGGTGGCTATGAGTTATTAAAATAAATTCTAAGGGTTAAACAAACCCATTCGTTATAGAAAGGCGTGACTGAGCAAAACATGACAAAAACTCAGAAGAAAACGCATAGAAATAAAGAAAGTGCGCCTCACAAGTCTCACGTGGACCAAACACCTTGCAGATCAAGCTCTAGGAAAGCATCCATTAGGAGGAGGGACTGCAAGTAGGAAGAGCAGAACAAATACCTCTTAAGAACAAAGGGTACTGATAATCGGAAAGGTTCAAATGGATCTTACAGAAGCATTAAGAAAATGCTACTGACTTTTTGGGATGAAATGTCTGAACATAGAATTTCTTAAGCTCCAGCAGCAAGCCACTTAACCATCAGGTCATACAGGAAATGGCAGACCGTAAAAAACAGGAAGCAAAACACACACAGAAGCACATTTTACCCCAATTCTTCACTCGTACAGCTTAAAACATGTTCCCTTAAGTCCAGGAAAACACCTTAGCTTCAGGAAGTGTGACTATCTAATACAAAGTGTGAGCCCTACTCTCAACACTCATCCTTGAATCATTTTCAAGACATGGTGCCCCCAAGGCGAAAAGGACTGCTTCCTGCAAACAAAAGGGCACACTTCACTCTTACCCAAAAGACAGCCAAAGTTGTCTCTATGACCCTGAGTGCTAGGGTGCTGTCTCTTCAGAAAGTGTTCACGTTTCGACCATGTGTGAGCAAAAGGGTCTCTTCAGGACCAAGTCATCTTTCTCAAGGCCTGCATATACACGGAGGCAGAACCAGAACCGTTCATCAGTCAATAAGCTCCTCAACTTTTAGCAATCTCAAGTCCAAACAAAATTGAAGGACCGACCAAAACACTCACCAAAAAAGGGAGTATTTCACTGGTGTGTCATCTGTTTCAAGGGTCTAAATATCCACATTTTCTTTCCCATGGTTCCCAGATTGAGTGTGTTCTACAGGATTGTGCAATTGTTTATACACATGTATTCCGAAAATCACATATTGAACCAGGGACAACATGGGTCTTCTATGTATCCATGCACTCACTGGAGCACTGCGCTGTCTGTACTTTTGATACTATGTTGTACTGAATATTGCATATATATTGGATAATGCATACTAGCAACAGAAAGTGTGTGTGAGAGTGTGAGAGGGAGAGTGTGTGTGTGAGAGAGACAGAGTGTGAGAGAGAGAGAGTGTGAGAGGGAGAGTGTGTGTGTGAGAGAGAGTGAGAGAGAGTGAGAGAGAGTGTGTGTGTGAGAGAGAGTGAGAGAGAGTGAGAGAGAGTGAGAGAGTGAGAGAGAGTGAGAGAGAGTGAGAGAGAGTGAGAGAGAGAGAGAGAGAGTGAGAGAGAGTGAGAGAGAGAGAGAGAGAGAGAGAGAGAGAGAGAGAGAGAGAGAGAGAGAGAGAGAGAGAGAGAGAGAGAGAGAGAGAGAGAGAGAGAGAGAGAGAGAGAGAGAGAGAGAGAGAGAGAGAGAGAGAGAGAGAGAGAGAGAGAGAGAGATAGAGATAGAGATAGAGATAGAGATAGAGATAGAGATAGAGATAGAGATAGGGAGAGGGAGAGGGAGAGGGAGAGGGAGAGGGAGAGGGAGAGGGAGAGGGAGAGGGAGAGGGAGAGGGAGAGGGAGAGGGAGAGGGAGAGGGAGAGGGAGAGGGAGAGGGAGAGGGAGAGGGAGAGGGAGAGGGAGAGGGGGGGAGAGGGAGAGGGAGATGGAGATGGAGATGGAGATGGAGAGGGAGAGGGAGATGGAGATGGAGATGGAGATGGAGATGGAGATGGAGATGGAGATGGAGATGGAGATGGAGATGGAGATGGAGATGGAGATGGAGATGGAGATGGAGATGGAGATGGAGATGGAGATGGAGATGGAGATGGAGATGGAGATGGAGATGGAGATGGAGATGGAGATGGAGATGGAGATGGAGATGGAGATGGAGATAGAGAGAGAGATAGAGAGAGAGATAGAGAGAGAGATAGATAGAGATAGAGATAGAGAGAGAGACTCTGCTCTGTTGGCGGAGTTTTTCCCACTCCACATAGAGCGCGGAGTTCCCAAAAAACTCTGTGGAGTGGCACATAGTTTTTCCTCTCTCGCGGCTTGCCAACTTTAGGTTGGCGAGAGCAAGCAAGGAAAATCAAATGCTAGACCACCTCTAAGGCAGATCTCTCAACACGGGCGGTCACAGCAGGTCGGTACCACTTGCATTGAGAAACCTGTCGCTCGTGTTGAGTAATCTGACTCTCAAGTAGAGCATGTACTCGTGCGGCAGAAAGAAGCGCTCTTGCACTGCATGCAGTGCCATTTGTGCTGATTTTACAGCATGGGACAAATGCCTGGCGCTATACAAAACAGCGCGAGCAGCTCGACTTACTTCACTTCGCAACATGCATAACTCCACGGAGCGCGGCAAAATTTTGTCAGTTCACGGAGTTCCACGAAGTCCACCCAAGCCTAAACACAATTCAAGAAAGAACATACTACTGCTTTGTCTAAAGTACACATTGAATTGTGGTCTCCCCTACATGTTTAATGGGACGGACGGATGGATATAGATATATATATAGATATAGATATATATATATATATCTTCAAATAGCCCACTACAACGTTGCCCTCATAGCAGAAACTGCAAATACTGCTACTGGTCTCCACCCCCACCCTGAATACTCTAGCACTAGACCGGGAGGATGAAAGTCTGCCGGTCAGCTTTATTCAATCGACATCAGACGTTTTGGCCTTGGCGTCACTGTGCTTCAACTACACGATCTCCGGCAAACGAAAGCAACACAATCCAACTCAGATTCAATGACTGCCTTACACCGCTCTACATGAGCTGTACTTAGAGAATTGTTGAACAGCTTCAGCACTAGAGCTTTCGTCCACCTCTACGCATTTAGAGGCATATGACCGATTTTAATGCATACATCTATAGTCCTGCTGTGTAAGCATAACAGGACTGCAGCGCAGAGGCTTTTCGAAAGTATGCAGCTGTAGGAAGGATCTGCATGCACAGCAGATGTGAGCATTTTATATACATGAGGTGGCAAACGATGCTTCGCACAGCGCTGCGACCTTACACAAATTCAGAACCTTCCAAAGAAAAGGGAATGGCTCTATTGGCCATGCAAGCCTCACTCTTCCAGAAACATGGTTTGCCCTTCTTTCTGCAAACACAAGGAGATGCTTATTTCTGTCTTCCAAACTTTTTTGCTTGCTCTTGTGCTTTGCCAAGAGCTTCACTTTCCCTTACACACTTAAGCGCATCATCGTGCTGTCTGCAAGCTTCCGAACAAGGACCCACCTCAGCTGTACCGTACCTGCCAAATCACCTTAGCCATTGCCACAGTTCTCCCATACCCATTCCTTCCCACACACTTGTTGGTCTGGTTCTTCTTCCTTCATAGTCTACTCCGCACTCTGCCATTCCTGTCCCAGAGACTTCCCCACTCTGATAATCCTGCTCTCCAGCAGCACGTACTGCCAGTTCCCACTCTCACCTGTCCCAGTTCTCTTTCAGAAGTTCCAGTTCTAGCTTCCTATTCCTAAAGTTACATCTTTCTCTCCACAGACTGGCTAGTTTCAAAAGCAGCCTGCCACATGGCATTGATTGGAGAGCAGTCTAGTAAGGTGTGGGCAAGGGTAAATGGTAATTAGACAGAAAGAGGTTGGGTGGTTGACAAAAGAAGGGCAGATCTGTAGACAGAAGTTTGGGAAGCCAGTCAACAAAGGCTGCAAGCTGTCAGTCACCTGAAAAGGTGACTTAACAAAAAAAAAGTGGGGGGGGGGACAAAGTCAACAAATGTGAGAGGATGGGTTTGATAAGGGCATTGTGGTCGACAAAAAGTTGTGCAGTCAAGTGAAGGATAGGGAGTCAACTGAAGAGGACCCTGGGTGAGACAAAGTTAATGGAAGGGATTTAACATAGTTGGGGTACAAATTGGCAGCACCCAAATTATGTGGGCAACTGCTTTCCCTGTAAATTGAGCACAGTTGAGCAAGGGGAACTTCCTCGCGCTGCATCCACAGTGTTAGGGTTTTGTAACTGTGTTGGAGTAAGAGCTCTGAAAAAGGTGTATTTTTTACCATGAACGGTGGCTAACAGGGCCAAGTCTCATCTTCCTGGCTTCATTCTGTTCTACTGTCAGGTGAGGGGGGGGGGGGGGGGTAAGTGGGGGCTCACATTTCTTCCCACTGAGGCAGCATACTTAAGAAAGAGAGAGAACGGCATACTGGACACCTCAAAGATATTTTCTCCGACCTGGCCAATAACCAATAGTACTGCGAGAGAGAGGGAGAGATGACATCCTCTTAGGTAATTTCATGCATCTTTGATGGCCAGTCGGATGCTGCTCAAATGCCACAAACTAAGGAGATAGATGATTCCCAGCACCACTTTAGCAATCGGAAGAGCTACATATACCTACACAAGACATGCAAGGACTTGTTGGTGCTTCTTGGACCAAGCTGTGCATTGCCTGCCCACTTAGGGTTGGACCAGATGTCCTCTGCAGGGCCCTAAAGTTGCATGCCCCATGCAAATTGTGGGCAAGGTTAGGCTCACACCCCATCACACGTCAGCCAAAGGTGCCTCCGAGGGGTCACAAACAATGGTCTGAAACCCTTCAGAAAGCTCTACCATAGGGGTGAAGAGTCTCCTGCAGTAAGAATGACAGGAAGCAGGAGGGGTGACCCCTAGTAATGGAGATTGTATTACTACATGACCTTTCTGGGGGACTGAGACTTGTCAACACAATGGAGACTCCTTGCCCTCTGCTTGGGAGGAAATGTGCATGGACCCCCACCAATATTGGGCATTGATTCTCACGGACTCTGATGCACTGTGCAGAGGTTCCAGCTTCAACCACCATACCAGCTGTAGCACTGTGTTTCAGATTTTGTGAACTGGAAAAACAAGGTCCATGGTGTCAACATCTGTGCATCTGGGCAGGAATTACCAGTCTGGTAATCTGAGAGCAGTTCAAACCATACAATTTCACAGAGAATGGACCCTGCACTCAGGATCACTGCCTGTGTTACTAACACTAGGACAGCCAGAGAAACACAACCCTAAAGAACAAGTTACTTACCTTCGGTAACGATGTATCTGTAAGAAACATTAGTTAGTTAGATTCCTCACCTTAGAATATCCCCAGGCGTCAGACTGGATCCGGAAGATTTTTCGTCAGCAATACCCCTTGCACATCGCTAGGCGTCGTCTGCGGCTCCGCGTCCGTCGTCGGCGTCGTGCGCCGGGATGACGTCGGAGTACTTAGACGCCGCCCTCGCGCGCTGACGTCAGTTCTTGTACATAGCCTTCCGCGCCAGGAACGCAGAGCCATGCAAAGACCGACACTGGTGCCAAAAATAAAATCTAGGGCCCTGAAAGGACAACTTTAACCCTAGATGTCAGTTCGCAGAACGGGGAGGATGGGTGGGTCGGTGAGGAATCTAACTAACTAATGTTTCTTACAGATACATCGTTACCGAAGGTAAGTAACTTGTTCATCTGAAAGAAACACGTTAGTTAGATTCCTCACCTTAGAATAGATACCCAAGCAATACCATCCCCGGTGGTGGGTCTGCGAACCAAGATCACACCAGAAAGTCCTGGAGGACAGAACGGCCAAAGAAGCCATCCCTCCGGACTTGGCTGTCAAGGCAATAATGCCGGGCAAACGTGTGTAGCAAAGCCCACGTCGCCGCCTGACAGATGTCCTGCAAAGGGACACCCCGTCCCAAAGCAGTAGTAGCCGCTGTGGCCCGAGTGGAGTGGGCGCGCAGCCTAACAGGAGGGTCCTTTTTAGCCAAAGAGTAACAAATTTTGATGCACAAAACGACCCACCGAGAGATGGTCCGTTTGTGCACCGCTTTCCCCTTCTTAGCACCCACGTATCCAACGAAAAGTTGGTCGTCCACCCGGAACTGCTTTGTGCGGTCCAGATAAAAGGAGAGCGCACGTTTTGGATCCAGACGGTGGAGCCTCTCTTCCTCTTTGGAAGGATGCGGAGGCGGAAAGAAGGTGGGCAAGGTGACAGACTGCCCAAGATGAAATGGAGTCACCACTTTCGGAAGAAAGGAGGGACGAGGCCGAAGGACAACCTTGTCCGGATGAACAGACAGAAAGGGAGGCTTTGAAGATAAAGCCTGGAGCTCACTCACCCGTCTAGCCGAGGTGATGGCTACCAGAAAAGCAGTCTTAAGAGTCAGAAGACGAAGAGGACAATTGTGAAGAGGCTCGAAGGGAGCGCACATCAGGAATGTCAAGACAAGATTCAAGTCCCACTGAGGCATTACAAAAGGGACAGGAGGGAACGTGTGAGTAATGCCTTTCAGAAAGCGTGTAACCACAGGGGACTTGAAAAGAGAAGGCTGATCAGGAAGCCGCAAGAAGGCGGAGATGGCAGCAAGATAACCTTTCAGGGTGCCCAGGGCAGAGCCCTGCCGGGCCAGAGAAAGAAGAAAGAGGAGAACCTCAGAAAGAGGGGCGGAAAGGGGATCCACAGCCTTTGCTGTGCACCATGCCACAAATTTGTTCCACCGGCAGGCGTATACCGTCTTTGTGGAGGGACGCCTGGCTGCCAGAATGATATCACAGACTTCAGGAGGCAAGTCAAATGGCATCAACTGCCGCCGCTCAATCTCCACGCATGGAGGTGGAGGCTGGACAGGTTCGGGTGGAGGACCGTCCCCTGCTGCTGCGACAGAAGATCCTCCCGAAGGGGCAGACGCATCGGAGGATCGGTCAACATACTGAGTAGCTCGGGATACCAGTATCTTCGTGCCCAATCCGGAGCCACCAAGATGACTTGGGCCCGGTCGTGCCTGATCTTCTTCAGCACTCTGGGCAGAAGTGGTATAGGCGGAAAGGCGTACAACAGACCGCAACTCCACTCGTGACGAAAAGCGTCGCCGAGCGAGTGCCGCCTTGGAAATTCCAACACGCAGAACTGCTGACATTGCGCGTTCTCTTCGGTGGCGAATAGATCTAACCAAGGCTCTCCCCACTGCTGAAAAAGACCTTGCGCCACTTCGGAGTTCAGACGCCATTCGTGATCCATCATGCACCGGCGGCTGAGTTCGTCCGCTCTGGCGTTCAGAGAGCCCGCCAGATGTTGAACCACTAGGGTGACGCCCTGGTGTTCCAGCCACGTCCAGAGGCGCAGTGCCTCCTGACAAAGGGTCCACGACCCCACCCCGCCCTGTTTGTTGCAATACCACATGGCGGTGGTGTTGTCCGTGAACACCTGCACGACACTGCCCCTGACAGAGGGAAGGAAGGCTTTAAGTGCAAGTCGGATCGCTCTCAACTCCAACAGGTTGATGTGGAGACGAGACTCCGCCGGAGACCAGAGGCCTCTGATCTCCGCCTCTCCCATATGGCCACCCCATCCCAGGAGGGACGCATCCGTCACTACGACATGCTCCGGTTGGGGAAGGGAGAGGCTTCTGCCCATGACCCAATTGCGGTCCGTGAGCCACCACTGCAACTGCTGTGCAGTGCCCTCCGAGATCAAGACATGGTCGGACAGGTTGCCGTGATGCTGGGCCCACTGAAACTTCAGGTCCCACTGCAGAGCCCGCATGCGCCGCCTGGCGTGATGCACTAGTAGGATGCAGGAGGCCATCAGCCCCAGCAGCCGCAACACTAGCCTGACCGAAACCCAGGATAGAGGCCGAAAGATGGTAATCAGGGCCTGTATATCCCGGACCCGCTGTTCCGGTGGATAAACCCGGAACTGCGCCAAATCGAGAACTGCTCCGATGAAAAGGAGCTTCTGAGAGGGACTCAGGTGTGACTTCGGCACGTTGATGGAAAACCCCAGCAAATGCAGGAGATCCGCCGTAGTCTGGAGGTGGGAGACGACTGCCTGGGGCGAGCCCGCCTTCAACAACCAGTTGTCGAGATAGGGGAAGACTGGAACCCCTGATCTGCGCAGATGAGCTGCGACCACCGCCATCACTTTCGTGAACACCCGAGGGGCACTGGTGAGGCCGAAGGGGTGCACGGTAAACTGAAAGTGCTCTTGGCCCACCGTGAACCGCAGGTAACGCCGGTGGGCCGGCAGGACGGGGATGTGGAAATAGGCGTCCTGCAAGTCCAACGCTACCATCCAGTCTCCGGGGTCTAGGGCAGCTAGAACCTGAGCCAAAGTCAACATCTTGAACCGTTCCTTCCGGAGGAAGGCATTGACGTTCCGAAGGTCCAAGATAGGGCGTAGGCCCCCCTTGCCCTTCTTGGGAACCAGAAAGTAGTGGGAATAACAACCACGACCTACTTCTGGGCTCGGAACGCGCTCGACGGCCCCCTTGGCCAAGAGGGCGGAAACCTCCTCGTGGAGAAGATGCAAATGATCCCCCGAGATACGGTGGTGCTGCGGTGGCATGGCTGGAGGGGTCGTCTCGAAGGGGAGGGAGTAGCCCCTTCGGACGATTTGCAGCACCCACCTGTCCGATGTGATGGACCGCCAGTGGAGCAGGTGATGGCGAACTCTGCCGCCCACTGGCGTGGAATGGGCCTGAAAGCTCGGACTAGGAAGGCTTTGAGGCGGATGCTGCCGGGGTGGATGTGGGCTGACCTCGTCGTCCTCCAGATCCGCCTCGGCGGAAACCACGTCCGCGACCGCGCGCAGGTTGGTTCTGCGGCTGGTGGCTAGGCGCACGTGAGGAGGCACCCCTTCCTTGGCCACGAAAGGGGCGAAAAGCGGAAGATTGCGACCGCGGAGCCGAGAGGCCCAAGGACTTGGCCGTAGCCCGTGAGTCCTTAAAGCGGTTCAGCGCACTGTCCGCCTTCTCGCCAAACAGGCGAGTGCCATCAAACGGCATGTCCATGAGAGTGCTCTGGACATCGCCGGAAAACGTCGTGGACCGCAGCCAGGCGTGACGTCGAAGCGCCACAGTGGTAGAAATGGCCCTACCCAGCGAGTCCGTGGTGTCAAGCCCACAACGTATTGCATGTCGCGCTGCATCCCTCCCATCGGCCAGAGCCTGGGTAAGACGTGTCTGGACCTCCACTGGACACAGGGGCAGCGCGTCCTCCACCGCATCCCACAGAGAGTGGGAATAACGGTCCAAGAGACAAGCGGTGTTCAAAGACCGCAGGCCCAAACTAAGGGAAGAGAACAGTTTCTTGCCAAACTGCTCCAGTCTCTTGGAATCCCGGTCCGGCGGGGCGGTCGGGAAAGAGGATTGGGAGGTGGAGGCCTGGATAACCAGGCTCTCAGGGGTAGGGTGTTGGGACAGAAAACTGGGGTCGCCCGGAGCAGGGCGGTGGCGCCTGGCAACGTTCCTGTCCACAGGAGGAACTGTGGAGGGCTTGGACCAGGTGCCCTGGAGAACGTCAGTGAGGGCCTCATTGAATGGCAGCAGAGGCTCAGTGGAGCTTGCTGCAGACTGAAGCACCTCAGTGAGGACGTTCGTCCTCACAGCCACGGCAGGCAGCTCGAGCCCAAGGGCTGCGGCCGCCTTGCGCAGCACCACGGAGAAAGCAGCACCCTCCTCCGAAGCCACAGTCGGAGGAGAGATGAATCCAGTGTCTGGCGAGGTATCCAGACCACTGGCCTCCCCCAGTTCATCTGCCCAGTCCTGGGACAGTTGGGCCTGATGGGCCATAGGATCCTCGGATCCCTCCCAGTAGTCCCCATCATCCGACTCCTGGTGTAGAGGAGAAAGCAACGGAGCCGGGCGGTAGACAAAATGTGTCTCTAGCGGCGCCGATCTCGGCGTCCATCGACGCCGGACCGGCGCCGGGCCCGGATTGGGACTGAACCGGGGCTCGACGTCGAGCGGAGTCGACGTCGGCGTCGGGGGTGGCACCGGTGTCGACGCCGGCGGAGGAGGCGTGACTAGGTCGACCGGCGTCGACGGGGACTCGAGAACGGGTCCCTCGGGCGCTTGCGGCGTCGAGGCCGGAGCCGTCAACGGCGCCGGAGCCACCGGCAGGCAAGGCAGCCCAGTCGGGTCCGCGGGGCCCGAAGGCGCACCAGCGGGCGCCGACGGCGGAGTCAGGTTCCTCATGGCCGAGAGGTAGGCACTGATCTCCTCCGACGTCGCGTGAGTCCCAGGGACCGGAGGGTATGGGGACGGACGCGGCGCCTGCGGCTCCGACGGAGCCGCGGGGGTGGAACCACCCTGACCCTCAGCCGAGTCGCGCGACCGGCGAGGGGAGTCCGAAGAGCGATGTCGCCTCTTGGACTTCTTAGAATGCTTCGACTTACCCGAAGACTTTGATCCCGACGACCGATGGTGACGTCGGCTGCGGCTCCGCGACCGATCCTTGGACCTCCTCCTGGACCGGGATCGAGAGGCGCGCGGAGCCGAGTGGCGAATCTCGAGGAGCTTACGGGACCGCTCCCGTCTAGCCTTCGAGGTCAGGGCCTTACAGTCCGAGCACGACGCCGCGTCGTGATCGAGGCCCAAACAGTACAGGCACCGGCGGTGATGGTCCGTAACCGACATCAATCGGTTACAGTCCGTACAGGCTTTAAACCCAGTCATCCTACCGGCACCGGTGTCGATATGACAGGATCAAAAAGGATCAAAAAGTTAGTCAAAAATTGACTAAAGGGGTAGCTCTCCCGGATCTGCGCTTACTGGCGCGGAAAAAAGAAGAACTGACGTCAGCGCGCGAGGGCGGCGTCTAAGTACTCCGACGACGTCATCCCGGCGCATGACGCCGACGACGGACGCGGAGCCGCAGACGACGCCTAGCGACGCGCAAGGGGTATTGCTGACGAAAAATCTTCCGGATACAGTCTGACGCCTGGGGATATTCTAAGGTGAGGAATCTAACTAACGTGTTTCTTTCAGATTAATAATGCCCACTAGCAACCCAACTACTAGCCATCGTCCTCCTACACGTGTGACATTGAAGACTTTTCCAGGCTCCCAAAGCTATAAGAATCCCT
Organism: Triturus cristatus; assembly: GCF_964204655.1. Lineage (NCBI taxonomy): Eukaryota > Metazoa > Chordata > Amphibia > Caudata > Salamandridae > Triturus > Triturus cristatus. Next base: position 339,296,448 of record NC_140592.1, on the reverse strand, counting down.
TGGGCAGATTGCATTAAGTAATTTTTTATGTAAATTGAATTTATAAACAACTGTTGGTGTGCTCATCTCTAAATTAGACAAACTGAGCCACCTTTTGCAGACTGTCCTAAGTGCCGGTGCTGAGCACAGGAAACCACTGTCTCAAATTAAGAACAGAAAAAGGGGTTGGAGCCATGGTTTGCTTCTATCCAAAAATGTGGAAAAGAACAAACTAGTCTGTGAATTAAAGAGCAGAATGTATAATAGAAAAATATACTTTAAAATATCTCTTGGGTAGAGTTTTAAAACTATCACCATTCTTCAACATTTTAGTATACTATAATCTTAAGGTGCTTAATATGGCAATTTTTTGTGTGTGGATTGGACACCTGTTTATACCTCACATCACTCAGAAGCTAGGCACTGGCAGCTTGGCCAAGCCACCAATGGGAGTCAAATGCCCTCTCCAAGCCAAACATCCGTCTCTTACTCCGTTTTCAATAGCGGTGACCGTGGGGAGCACATATAGGTTCACCTTTCATACTACGAGGTGGTCACTACTACTCAAGGATCTGGGGGAAGGCTTGATTGGAGGCATCAAAAGACGGGCGGGGTGATGACAGAAGCAGGATTATCGATAGAAAGATCAAAATCGATAGAAAAGGGGAGTCAATGAAAAGAAGGAAACGGGAAGCAACAGAAAGAATGGGATCGGGTGGAATGGCGGGGAGTGATAGAAAAAGGGGCAACAGCAGTTGCTATAGGACACTAGTGGTGGGGGCGGGGTGTTAAAATAATAAAGAAAAAAAAATAAAAGGGAAACATTTAAACTTATATGCATGCCGCTGCTTCTCCTCCGTCTTCTTCTTCTTCAGTCGACGTAGGAAGAGGAAGCACCCAGGCTTCCAGACTCCCCTAGCCAATCTGGACGCTGCTCGCAGCTTCGTGATTGGTTTGAGTGCCGTGGTTTGGCGCTCAGATGGGAATGGTAGCCTGGGCATGTTCTCTTACCAGGATGTGCAACACAGCCCTGTGGAGATCATGCCAAGTGTGCATAACAGTTTGGCCGTCCGTCATGCGGACTTGCAGAGTGCCCACCAGCCCTCCCCCTGCTCTGTGGGCAGTCCAGCGCGCCCTGCCCCTACAGAGGAGTACTGAAAAATAAAATGATGATATCAGGCTGTTATTTTATCATTGTATTTTTCCTGTGGGGCGACGCTCTCTGCCTCAGCACATGAGCCGCCCCTTGAGGGGGGACGGGAGGCGGCCGTCTAAATAGGGGACTGTCAGATGAAAGGTGGTGGATGTTTCAATGTAGGACGCAGGTATGCAGATCTTGCCACCACTTAGCCACAAACATTCATGCACAGGCAGTCAACAACGCCTTCGTCATTTCCCAAGAATAAAGGAATCAGGCTGCCACTTCCTCTCCGTTTTTACTGCACACACACGAATAAGTCGACAGCAAACAACTCCCTGCTGTGCGAAACGCAGAGTAGCATCAAGACATCACTCGCTCACCACCCGCATCTCACTTCCTGTCTTGAAGCCGGACACAGCCTAATGCTCATTCGATTTACGTGCTTCAATTGTACGTTTTTTAACACAAAAAAAACACAAGCCTACTAAAGCTGTCGTTGACGAAGATACAATGAACAATGTAAATTGTTGGTTCCAGTCCAAGGAGACGTCTCACAGCAGACAGCAGCAGCCACATAAAGCTGCCACCGGCCACTCCCTTCCTCTTTTCTCTTGCTCAAGATTCAGAAATGCAAAAAATTAAAAACACATTTCTCTGAGATGCACGAGCCCTTACAGGAGGTACTTCCGTGACGTCAAGCAATATACTCAGGGTAACTTCACCAAGACACAGTCAAGCCACAAACAAACATAATGCAGAGCTATCAGGGCACCGAAAACTGAAATATGCAAACACGAGTCCCTAGAATGTAAAAAAGAATGATCCTTGTGACCATCAATCGTGCTATATACCATTCAACTGCATCGGGGAACACTTGATATCTTCAATTAGCGCACATCAACCAAAACTCTATTCCCGCTCGACCTCTCCACAGCATACAGCTATGTTGGTCACAGCAGCTTTTCTTAAGAGTAGATGCAAAACTGGACCCAGATTTTACTTTGCAATCTGGGACTTGGAGTCCTGGTTTGATAATAGATTTAAAAAGACTACAAGTCTCTAAATGCCCCAAAAAAGTAAGGCCTGGAGCAGCTGCTTACACACAGACCTGGGAAATTTAGCAGGCTTGCAAAGACCCCTTCACTTACCAGCAAAAAGCCCCCCACTTCAAAAAGCCATCCCACTACAAGCCATGTCCTGACTGGAGCTCTATGCCCATTAACATACTGGCACAATTGCACAAATGCCACAATGTATTGTGTTGTGCTGCAAAGTCCACTAAAAGTCTGCTGGCAGGTTAACCAAGCATTTCCAATGCAATAGGTATCGCCTCTACGCGAGTTGAAGCTATTGGTGTTGTAAATAACAATGCCTTTTATTTATGTTTTAAAAGCGAAAACAAAAATAAAAGGCATTGTTATTTACAATGTCAATAGCTTAAACTCGCGTAAATGCGAGACCTATTGCATTGCAAATGCTTGTTTATGATTGAGATTGGGTATTGTTTTAAGTGATGGCGGTGCTTTTGTAAGGTCCTAGCCTGTTGCAGCGCGTTGGAGGAAGGAATGGACAGGAGATAGCCCCTTTTATTAGGCTTTACAGCACTTGGACGATTTCTAGGTGCTGAACGGATCAGGCGTGATCGAATGGGGACGTCCTGCGTGCTCGAAGCCCCAGTTTCATTATTTGCGTGTCTCCAGAGTGCACAGAATATAGAGGCTGGAATTTGAAGTGACTCCCGTAGCCAATAACAAGCCACAGTATAGAATTACTCCCCAGAAGAGCTCATTGCTGGCTCCAACCGCAAGCTGCGAGAGTCCCCTTGCCTTCTCCGTCTCACCCTACCCAGTGCCGCAACTGGAGTTCGCAAGTGGGCGAGTAAACTCAATATGGTTTTGGGATTTCACAAAAGGGGGGAATTGTCAAAATAGCTAGGTAAAGGTAGAGCAGCTGTGTAGCATGTAATTTGTATTGGACATTTGCTGTGCACAATGTCACTAGGTGATAGCATAGTTGTTCCAAATAAGTATTCAGTTAAACAGCACCAAACAGTGTGAACAGCCTTGGCTCACAAGAAATACATAATTGTGTGCGAGGGACCAATAACTAAAATCGAACCGCCTTTGACGAAGGTCAAGAGAAGTGAAACGCAAGGGACAGACCGATTTCAACACGAAGGGATTGTGTACCTCATTGCACACATTTGTTTTTGAAAGAGAAGAATTAGTGAATTATTTGGAGTGCAAAGGCTGAGGATGCACAAATTGCATTGCAAAATATTGCGCTACAAGTAGTCTATTTGAAAATCTCCACCATTCCTTCCCACAGTGTTGCTCGGTATGCTTAACCGCAATTTATGCATTTACGAGAGGATGGCACGGAATTAATTTTAGAACTTGTCCTTTCATTTGGCCGGAAAACTGTGGCTCCACGTACAATTTATCCTTATACCCATATACATTAATATTAAGGCAGAATCCACCTTTCACCGTCAGAAGTCGCTCTCTGTTCGACAGCCACATAAATATCTTGTCAGTTTGCGATAGTTCCTGAAATTCAGTCGACTGCTTCACTTAACCAGTAATCTCTGGCTGAAACTGCCCCGCTATGCCCCCTCCATTGGTACTAAGCACCACAAATTCCATAGCACTTCCGGGGGGGGCAGAGTAAACAACGGAGAGTGGAGGCAGAGGCCTCAGCTGAGCCGGAGCTGTGCTGTTTAGGCCAGTGGCCAGGCAGGTGCCCTGCTGCCACGCTGGTCTCTGGGGAGTGGACTAGGACTGGCCGTGTTAGCTGCTTGCTCGCTCCCCTCCCCCCTTGCCGATCTTATAGCCATGCAGGAAGAGAAGCTGAAAAATGAAACGTAAAGAAGCACAGGGCCCTGCTGCCGTCACAGCATGAGGAGAATGTTAAAGTGAGTATGATAGTTCAGAATGGAGCGATACACAGCATAAGAATAGAAGGTAATGGGCATTCAGGCCAATTAATGTACATTGACACAGGGTGTGTGTGGGCTTCAGCCCTGAAAGTAGATGGAAGGCCCGCTAAATATCGGTAAAATGAAAGACGCCCCTTTCAATGCGACGTCAGATCAGCAGCTGTCTGGTGCACTGCAGACAGAGAGCTGAAATGAAACGGCACAAACAGGAGCTAAGGAAATAAGTTATGAAAAGGCTTCAGTACCATGAAGATATGTTAGTTGCGGTCTGCATTATGTTGATAAATATCATTTTTGTGTACTGTGTTTCCCAATGAGGTTTCTGTTTTCACGCCGCCAGCCTCTCAAACCCGGCTTTGCCAATGCGGCCTCTCCCCGCTGGATCGACCCCGCTGGTCACTTCGCCATGAAGTAATGGCAACATGTTTGACGGCCCTGGGGGACGACAGGAGGACGCAGCGCCGTCTGGGGTCTGTAAACAAGCTGTCACCATTGTGAACAAAATATAGTGCCTACCGGCTAATTAAGGAGACAGTGTAACGCCGCAAGCAAACAATCAGTCTGGATAGGCTGGCCGAGAAGGAGACAGGGCAGTTACAAAATAGCCTCACTTTCAATCGGAGGCCAGCGTTTAAAATAAATAAATGATGACGCCAGCCAATAAAATTGATGGCCAGGGCTTCAAGTCCCCTTCCAAAATCATCTCGATCTCGATCACAATAAGCCTCGCAGAGCGAGGAGCGCATGCGCGCTCCAGCGCTAGGTCTGCGAGACCTAAAAATGCAGTGAAATGTGCTCACTCAACACAGTGCTTCAGCCTCTAAGTCTTAACACTCGCTTCCGCATCGAGTTTCTAAGGGAATCATGCAGCAGCGACATCTTTACATCCAGAACGCAGACCTGTCAACTAAATCAAAACACTCACTGTGTGAGAAGGGGGATGGGATCTAGGAGAGGGTGAGATCTCATGCTGAGAAGCACCTAAGAGGCACTTGGGCTCCCACCCCGCCTCCAAACTCTCCCCTCAAAAAAAGGGGGAAAAACTAAATCTTCGGTCAGTGCCGATGTTCTGGAGTTTTTTTCACACCCATTACTGGATGTCAGCAGTTCAAAGCTCCGAAAACCACTGCAGTGGTTTTCAGCTCGTTTTTCCTTCCACCTTATGATATCAGCTCTTCGCCAGGTGACCGCGTGAAGGGAGTTGATATTGTGTGTCACATGGTGGCATTGTGTGCGTTGGCAGGTCTGAGAACTAGCTACTTGTTGTACAAGCACAACTGCATTCCGACACAAGCATTGGCAAAGCCAATAGGTCTCAAATATGAAAGGGCTAGTGGCTATGGCAATGCGTTTTAGCCATGTACTACACCCGTGTGGTTGCTGCTCAGCGTGGCTAAAAGTAGGTGGGGTAGATTGAGGTGTGGTAGACTGGATTGGGGTAGATTTAAGTCGGATACACTGAAGTGGGGTACATTGGAATGGGGTTCATTGGAGTGAAGTAGAGAGGGGTAGATAGGAGTGCACTAGATTGTGCTGGATTGGAGCAGGGTAGATTGGGTAAATTAGAGTTGGGGAAAATTGGAGTGGCGTAGATTGGAGTTGGCTAGATGGGGTAGGCTGGAGTGGGTTAGATTGGAGTGGGGTTAATTGGGGTGAAGTAGATCGGAGTGGGGTACGTTGAGTTAGACTGGAGTGAGGTTAGGTGGAGTGAATTGGAGTGGTGTAGATTGGTTGTGTTTGAAGAGATCTAGATTTTAGTGGAACAGATTGGGAACGGTTTTAAATGTAGGCATTTTGTTAATAAAACGTAATCATTCCCTGTAATTGTGCATAAAATTTGTGTTGTTCCAGGCGAACAACTGCAAAATTGCCAAATTTATTTTCACTGCATATCAGCTTAATTTTTTACTGGTCTGTAACTGCAATGTTGAGAAAGACATTCCAGGGTCATTTGCATGCCCATAATGCCATGGGCTTTAACTGTCAATTTAAGCTGCTTCCTCCTTCCTGCAGCAATACGTTTGAAAATTGCCAGTACACCGCGCAGAGGGCATGGGTCCTAGTTTTCAAGATCACTCTCACTCTTAAATCTTTTCAGATTAGGGCTTTATATACTGTTCAATAGGATTTTGCTGTAACTCACGTTCTCCCGCTTCCAAGTGCGATGGGGAAGCAACAACAGCTATTGAGAAGGAGGGTGTGGGGGATTGGGAGGAAGAAACATGGAATACCAAGTTAGTGTCATTTGCTTGTTTGTTGTTGTTGTAAAGGAAATAGGAAGGGAACCTAAGTAGCAAGCACTCGTATGGAGTGCTTAAACACAATTAACATGGCAGCAGCATGGGGGAGGTAAAGAAAAACCGGGGTGGGGTGGTGAGGCAGAAAAGAGGCAACACGAATGAGGAAACGAGTGAGTGAAAACACAAGCTCTCGTATGGATGGTGTAAACACAAACAAATTAGCTCCAAAATATAAGAGCAGTGGATTGACACAAGTACTTGGCCCATGCTCTATGGGGAAGGCCAAACGCAAGAAGAAGCATGACGCATGCTTGCCATGGCAAACTGCAATGAAGGGTCTGAGATCTACGTTACAGCTAACAAATGGTAAGCCTGTGGGCGGGCTGGAGCCCACTCACTGTAAACAACAATGTCTCGAAGAGAGCGCATGTGCGGTCTACCTGAGACTTAAAAAAAATAAACACAATCATAGAAACATAGATCAATAAAAAGCGAATTCAGGGAGGTTCATTGATGGGAGACACACTCAACCGAGTGAAACATGGACTTGCCTGCCCCCCAATTAAGACTACTTCATGCCCCATAGTTTGAAGACCACTGAACTACGGACTTCTATTATGCTCAGACAATAAATCTTGGAATGAAATGTGATTCACAGCTCTCCCTTAGTCACAAGATCCCAGCAGCTGCCAAGAGTATTAACCACGCCCAATGACATACCGTTCAACCTCTTGACTGGAAAATGTGGATGAAATCCGGTGTTTAAAAGGGAGATCCCATTATGGTGCATGGAGTCATTGTGTTCATTCAGGTGGGACTATAGAAATGAAAAAGTGGGCAATGCAGCTAGTTGACAGGTTTGTAATGATGTGAAAGACCTCTTTATCTTTTGCAAAATAATTATTGCATCAAATTTACTAGGTCCTTAGTACTTTCTCGACTGGACTACTGAAACATATGCTACACTGGGGCACAAGGAAGGAAATTCACAACGAGACAGAATGCACTCCATACAGCCAAATATCAACAGACTGTTCGGAAATCACACTCTTTCACATAAGCCTCAAATGTTTGCATTGGCTTCCACTGGTTCAGAAAATAAAGGTCCAAACACTGCACCGCATTCAATTCACTTAAGATTGTTGCAATTCTCTTTAAATAGGCCCTTAGCCTCTGGGCCAAACCAAAATAACCCCAGCATCATCACACTCCAAGACGAGACAGTGTACAAACTGCATCATCATCACACCTTGGACCCTGTGTAACCACCACCCGAAGCGGAATATCAAGGCCTCCGAATCCATCACTCTGCATCATCTACCCATGGAGAGAAGCCTCAGAGGGATCACAGACCATACACCTTTTCAGCAATATTGTGTGCTATACAAAATGACTAAAATAAATATTGTGAGCGAATCCACTGAAAGTAGAGGCTTCCTGGCCTCCCTTTTACAATCTCAACTGCTCCACTGAAACAAGAGGCTCCAGGAAATGTTGTGCACCCTGCACCAATGCACAATGATACGTTGGTGCTCTCCAATCCATTTTAGGATACTAAAATTACTTCTCCCATCAACTTTATAAGCACTTCGCAAACAGAAAATATGCTTTAAGCATTAGATAAACATTGAAAGGTTTTTTATAAAGAAGGGGAATTTTTCCAAGACAAATTGTGTCTAATTGTTAAAGTTCCTTAGTGAAAATCTTAATGTGGTTGTGAAAATGTAGATTGATAAGGGGCATCCATTGTGTCTTTAAGCTCTAGTCTGTCCAGTCAAGGTTTCTTTTCAGCGGAACCTCTGGGACAGAGAGCGGAAATTTACAGCATAGCCGTCGTCAGACAAATATGTGATAACCACCTTGAGAGGGGCTTTGGCTCTGCCCACATGCAAGGAGCCAGGAGTACATGTTTTGATTTAGCAGACGCCTTGCACTTCCACAAAAATGTGCTTTCCCTCCACGCAGTTGTGATCTTTGATTTATCAGGCTGCCTAAGGTTGACCTACCAGGGACACACCCATTGCATTATAATGCTATTGAAGTATCTTAGATGACGTTTAATTTATGGTGTTTCTCTCTGGCAGCACCACAGATAGGAGGTGGGCAGTCATTAACCTACATGGATGTTTAGGTCAGGCTTGATAGTGCGTTCATAAGCCCGACCTATTTGTATCGCCAATGCTTGTTTTGTTCATGCTCCTGGAGGTAGTTTTGACTGTTTCAGCAATGCATGGGGTGTAATGGCCCGCTCTCCACAGCCCGCCCAATTCTGCCTGTGTGATCACAAGGCAAACATTATCCTACGTCTGCAGGTTGCGGTCTAGCGTTTTATAGCACTGATGAGGGCCAAGATAAGCTGAAAAAATATGTGGGAGTGATCACTGATGAGCAGATAACAATCAATTTTGAATGAGGACCAGGGAGTGTAATCAGCCACGAGTCTATGCTTAGGTGGGGGTGTGGAACAGTGAAAACGAGGGGCTGGGGATACCAGGGTGTCCAGATAAGTGTATAGTCTGGGTGGACACAAAAGAAATCACTGGCAATGGCTACGCCATTGACCCTACTGAGGTCACAACCCAAGTGTTAACCCTCGAGTAGTGTAGCAGGAGCCCAGATGGGATATGAGGGAGACAGAATAACAACTTTATGCACTGCATGCCCTGCGACCAATCCAGGCAAGATGGCCCTTGACCAGCCCTGTACAAAGTCAAGATAAGCTGCCCCCGCGGTGCCTTGACGGAGTCTGTATTGTATAAATGGGATGGAAGATGTACAACGCTAAAGGTGTCCTGCAAAACACATCTTTAAATCAAGGTTAAACTTTAGATATGCTAATAAGGAGGAATGGGAACACCCATGGGGAAATGGCCCTAAACCAGCTGCCGACCTGTCCTACAGCCTTTAATGAAGCTGGGCACATCCAGATGAAGTCAATGGTCAGCTCCTGACTGACAGCAGAACTTCTGATACTTTTTAATTGACTGGATGTAGCCTCTCTAGAGCTAGTCCCAGCGACGTTTTAAGGCGTGTGGAGAGGATGTAGCCTTACGGCTAGAGCGGTCGACGTCGAAGCTGGGGAACCGGTTTCGAGTCTCAGCAACGATGCTCCACATCCTGAGATTCTGTACAAATCACTTAATCTCCCCGTGCCTAACAAAAATGAATGAGTAACGAAACTGGTGCTATATAAAGCACTCTGATACCCGATATCTTCGGGTCTAGTTCGCGCTATATAAAAGTCTAAAAAAAAAAAGAATACATTTAAAAAAAAGACATTGGCAAAGTGATAAATTGCCACTGAGAAAGTGAACATTTTCTCCATCTCGGTCTATTTCTCTAACTAAGACATTACCATATTATTCAATATTGCTTATCACCATATGGTTGGAATGAGCAGAAAATGGGTAATAAAATTAAAATGTGTTCCGAACAGAGACCTTAAAATATTTCTATGCCCCCCCAAAATCCTCAAACTGACACTGTGTAGTCCCAAAGAAATGGCTTGCTTGCAGTAGCACCCACCAGAGGGCAGGCCCTGCAGGGCTGCGTACTGGCGCACGGAGCTCCCATGAACCCTGACGTTCTGTGGATAATTTTGTGTTTGTTTAGTGAGAAGTAATACAAAGGCATCATTTGTACTTCCCTCCAGGCCCTTGAGCAAAGTCAAGTCTGCAAACAAAAAACAAACTGATGTCTGGCACACACTCCCCCATCGTTCCAGTGACCTTGAGCTGGCCTCCTCCTCTCCAAAGTCAACCACATGCAGAGCATGGAGAGCAGCCAGATCATCTTCAGACCTATTCTGGGTCTTAGTGAGGATTAAAAAAGCCTCGTGATGAGAGGAGTACTGCTGCCGAGCAAGCCCATCCAGACTTATTCCCACAAAAGCTGGACAAAAATGTCATTTTGTGGACAGTTCTAGTATTCTCAGTCCCTAGCCCTAATAGACAAACATTAATTTTCATGGGAAATGCAACATCCATTAGAACTAGACCTGGGCTCAGATTATAGCTTAATTATAGGCAGATGGGAACATTTGTGCAAGGGTCACAGCCAGTGGCTAACCAAGGTCACACTGAAGGTCAGATGGAAAGGATGGCCGTGGTGGGGATTCTTCACACACAGTAAGTGCTGAATGGGTACTGCAGAGCCTTCTGGGAAACTGTTGTAAACAATCTGGAGGTGGATGTGGATTTTGACAGGAAAATAGGCGCTTATTTCGAAGTGCGGTTTTATACCAATTATTTCAACCGCATAGCTGCCTATAAATATGCTGGGTGGGATGCAAGGAATGGATGCAGCCGAACCAAGGGAAAACTAAGAACACAAAACAAGCACAGGCAAAGCCACGAGGTCGCACCTTTTCGCTGCTAATGCGAAAAGGCCGATTTTGCCCATTTTTTTGCCAGTGTTGTTCATTAAGGAGCAAGGGAAGCAACATATACACTGGGTGGGTCAGAGCAACAGCAAGGTGTGGGAGGGGGTGGGGAACGTGAGGAAGAGAACAAGAAAAGCAAAGCACTCACATGGAGTTCTAAAATGAAGCACTGGCAAAGCCAATAGGCCAGGCAGAAAAGGGTTGCAGGGGTTCTGACACCAAGGCATCACAATGCCTACTCAGGTCGGACCTCAAAACCTTGCGTTGTGATGAAGTACTGCTCAACCTCCACTAAGTTAAAAAAAAAATTAAAACACTAAAATATCAACACAAGTATCTTATTGCAGTGCCATCTACGAAATACCATTCTAGCAGCTTTTACTATAAAGGTTCAGAGAGAAAATGGAAAATGTTTACAACTACAGGTGTTACAAGCATATTACATTTGCCCATATACAATAATAAGAGAAATGTACATTTGTAGTCAGGAGCAATTCAAAGGTAAAACACGTACAAATGTGTATTTTTATATTCACATATGCCAATCTCAGGTCAACTGTTCCAGTGACCATACATAGCCTTAGAACGTTTAAGGGGCCGAAACGTTGACCACAACTACCCACTATACAAGCCCTGACAACAGAAATCGAATACCAGTGTCTTCTAAGGCTATGTTTTGTCACTGAAACAGTTGACCTGAGATAGCCCGGAAAGGTCTCACTATGTGAAATTTGATGCATTTATGTCACACTACCTCTCCCTTGTCATTCACCCTCACTTACTCACTTTGATCCAGAACACCACCATCCTCCCCTTCCCAATACCAGAGCACCTTCATTCACAAGTATACGATTCTAGATGTAGGAGCAACTGGGTTGCCCAAAGTGCTTAATGTTTTAAACATATATTGCATTCATTACAGATCATATCAATGTGTTGAAAATAAATTGCATTTAACGCGGAGTGTACAAAAATAGTGGTGTGATTGCTGTAATTTCTTTTGTATTGTTTAATGGTTGTTACCGTGACCAACTGTTTATTGTACTGTGCATAGTAGTAGGGCAGCTGAAAAGTTATTGCCACGACATAGTCAGCAGTGTTAGAGAAGGTTTAGAAGAGGATCCTTCAGATTGGATTTGAAATTCTGTAAAGAAGGAGCAAGTCTTAAACAGTGGTAAGCGCATTCCAGATCTTGCAGAAATTCCCAGAGAAAGTGTTTGAAGTTGGACATCTTATTGAAATGACAAGTTTTGCACAGTAGTGTATTTTAGACTAAAGGCCACATGTAGGAAGCTCGGTGTTTGCGATTACCAAATTGCAAATGTTTGGGATTCGACATTTGGTAATCACAAACATTAATGTACCAAAGTGTCTCGTAGACTTTCTGGGATTCCAGTGGGTGGTAAATAGACCTCCCTCATAAATATTAATGAGGTGGGTCTCAGTTTGCGACCCATTGGAAATCGCAAAAAACACAGAGATGGTGGCTTGCTGGGATCAGCAGACCACCAAGTCTGTGACTGCTTTTAAATAAAGCAATGTTTTTTGTTAAACGCAGCCCGTTTTCCTTAAAGAAAAACGAGAAGGGTTTAAAAAGAAAAAAATAATTTTTTTACGTTTAATTTTTTTAAGAGTTGGCAGCGGGATCACTACCTGCTCTTTAAAAAAAACACATTTATCCTCAAACAGGAAAGGGTCCCAAGAGGACCCCCTTTCCATTCGCAAGTAGCTTACCACCAATTTCAAGTTGGTGGTAAAGTGCGAATGTTTTGCGACGGCATTTCGGTCGCAAAGCATTAGTACATACCAATTCAAAACGGTATCTGGTAGGGACGCTTAAACACACCCCTTCTAAACACCGATTTGCAAACCCAAATTGCGATTTGTTAACAGGTTACCAAATTACAAGTAGGGCTTTGTGCATTTGAAAATGCCTTTACGTTCACAAATGGTCAGATTCTGCAAAAACTACATGTGGCCCTTACTTCTTAAAATCCCAGTTTTACTAACAATGGCAGTTTTTGAGCGAAAGTAAAGAGGGGAGTTTTATTGGTTGGCTTTGTGAATGAGAATCTGCCTAGAGGGTGGTATAAAAGGGCTGCTGGCAGGAGTGGCATAATAAAAGGTTATGCATAATGTTAGCCTTCGGTCTTGTAATGAAATCCAGAATGTGAGCAACTCAGAAGAACTGTCTCATACAGGTAGTCAGCCTGGTTGCAGTGTAGGACAGCTTTGAAAGGTGTGAGGCGGATCTTGTGCAACCGATTAGTAGTGTCCACCCATTTTCTATGTGCAATATAATTGCACACGAGACAAGAGGTTACTGCTATATGTCTGTCAAGCAGGAAGGCATGTACATTTTCGACCCGGTACGTTGTCAGAAAATGTCTACTCTGTAAGCCGCGTGTAGCACTGTAGACCAAGCAGCATTCATTCTAAGGGGCACCTACTGTTTGCGCCACAACACCGAGTCATGGTGATGGGCAGATGTTCTCGACTGTTCTCCTGGGTTCTACTCACACGCTCTAAAATCTGTTCGGTCGATCATAATGAGCATCTTTCACCCCCACTGCATCTAGGTGTGTCATGGGTGGCTGTATTACATGTAGTATGTAATCACCTTGATTTTCGAAGGGGATTAAAAACCTGGCTTGTTCAAACTACTGAACGCTTTGAAATCGAAAACTACTACTAACATTGTACGTACTTGTATGAAAGACTGTTCGCTCTTCTTTTTGCACCACCTTGTGCTTAAATTCAGCTTTAAGCTCACCCAAAAAGGATTGTAGCTTGACTTCCTTCAATCTCCATCCAGTTGACTACACCCTATGCTTCTGTAAGGTTCAGTGGACAACTGCAGAACCTCCATACCACACACATCTAACAGGCCCTTCAGTTAGGCAGTGACCAATGGAGGGCTTCGTGGCCTCATCAGGGGTATTAAAGTGCTTTAAGATTCCTGCACTACATCTACAACAAGCATTGGTAAAGCCAAAAGACCTGGATGCAAGGAAAAGAAACATGCAGCATTAGCGCAATGGAGCGAGCCACACAGAGGGAGCAAGCAGAAGCAGACAGTGAACAGTGTAGCTGTAAACCAGTCACACTTGCAGTTCAGTGAAAACACTTGAGAGGAGGCAGAAGGTACATAATCTTCGGATAACAGAACATGGAGCTTGAGATAAAATGAGGATTTTTGCTGTTAACTGGGGGGAAATTAGGTTTCCAAGGAGATCAAATGCACTAGGCACATCGGGTTCACCAAGCAGCGACCTTGAAGCTAATCATATTGGTATGAACCTGGCACATATTTCTATTGTTGCAGCGGAAAAGCAGTACACAAGAGAACAGGGCAGAGTGGTCAATGGAAGGCAAACATGTCTGCCCACGATGACACCAGCTATCCGCAGAAGGGGCGGGGGATAGACAACGGAAAGAGCAGAAGAGAATCCCCTCTCCACTGGAAACGTGCCCAGATATATGTGATTTACAGCTATGTTTCAAGAATCAGGCACACAAAGGCAATACGATGCACCTCAAAGAACTGAGGTTCACACCCAGAGCAGACTTCTTTCTCTCTTTTACCCGGAGGAGGAATGTGGTATTACTATTAGTGACAGCGCAAAATGTAAACGCTTACTGCTAAATTTGGCAAGGATCTCGGTTAACTGCCAGCACCCAGCTACCTCAAACATACATAAAAGCCTTGGAGCACCGAGGAGGTCTCAATGGAGGATTCGCTTGAACAGCAGTGCCCGAGAGCCAACATATGAATCAGCTTCCCCTCTCCTACTGCTTCCAGGGATCACACCACTGGTAAGAGTTTGGTAAAAGGTTATATTTGTGATTTATTTGTTTTTTTAAGCGTTGTGTGCTTAACTTGTCACTGGGACAAGTTCAGAAGTGCTTGCACGTTGTCTGCTTTCCATTCCCAACAACAATGTGCAGGGAGGGGGCTTTTTTATTTCCACCTCCAGCTGGGCCAAAGATAAAAGCTAAAGTTAAGGGGCCATCAGGTCTCCTTTTGTTCCAATATGATCATGGCTGGGCGTGGTCTGGAGCCTCACACTTCGACACAGATACAATGGGTGGGAAACAAAGGCACACAGCTTATCGCTTCACAGATACTTAAGAGCGGCATGGTTTTGAGTTTGTTCAGTCTCTGTATATTCGAGTTCAGCATGCACTGCAAGAATGTCAGATGTGGTGGTCTGTCCCAGTATTTATACAAATAACTAATTAAATACCACTATTTTATTTCTTTTATAGCGCTACTTACCCCAATGTAGGATGTCAGAGTGCTATACGTAAAACATTATACATTGACAATAATTCAGGTAAGTAGGTAAATCAATGTAAGGACGTGTTACAGAAGACATTGAGGGTTTTACTGTATAGGAGTCACATGTCCTTCAGAGCTCACTGTGCTATATTAGAAGGATTACAATTTATGAACAGCAAGTAAAAGGATCTGTGTTAACAGCAGTAACCCACTTACTTATCTACATAAAATAAACATCTATCATCTGCATGTTACATGATGTGCTTTGCAAGAGACACATTAACCTTCTATACTACTTTGATCGAAATCTTGGACTAGACAAAACACAGATCTTTCCAGCAAAAGTGTTAACTTCCAGAGCTATCTTACCATTATTAATATTCCCTGAGATTTACTGGGCACACAAAGATCTCTTTGTTAGGTGCCTTTACCCCATAAGAGATTTTTTTTCAAATGACTTTGCAACCAATTAAGCAGAACAGATCTACTATCATGTTTCTCCTGGTTACCAATTTCTTTGTGGCGGTTTTAAAAAAAATTTGGTTGAGGCCCTGATTTTGCTCCGGGGTTGCACCACTTTTTTAGCATAACCTGACACAAAATCTTATTTGTTAAATCTTGTAATGCACTTAAATGTACTCATGTTAGACCTGCGAAACATATATGTGACGTCTTAAAATCTGATGTCACTTATTGTGATGTCACTTTGAGAGGTTACTTCCTGTGAGGCCATGCGCTGCGACGCCATGTGCAGTGATGTCACACACCATGATGTCACTTGCATACTGCCTAACTTGGTTAGTTACCCACTTCTTTTTTTTTTTTTAGCACTCGTACTCTTGGTGTGGGGTTGTTGCCCCGATTATCTGCATTTGTCCTCAGCCAGGCATCTACCACAGGAGCCCCTAAAAAGAGGTTGTTTTCTCAAATCATCTTGAAATCAGCAACGATTGACAGAACAGGAGTACCATCAGCCTAAGTGACTGGATATACCACTCGCACAGATGCAGGATTGGGAGAAATAAATGATGCAGCTCCGACAGTCAATCTCCCTACCAAAGAAAGAATGACTGATATCTCAAATCTTTGGGTAAAAACCTAGTCCGAATTTTTAAAAATCTACAGGAAGCATCCGTTTTAAAACTGGAAAAGTTTTGCCAGTAATATTTTCTGTGAAAAAGAAAATACAGACTGGTTGGTACCTTTTCGCAATCGGCGAGTCAGTTACAAGTCCTGTTGTGACAATCTGGAAGTGGAGTGATGGTGTGAGGCATCGATTAAATTATTGCTCAAACTAGTACTATTATAAAACCATGACCCAGTAACCAAATACTGCGCAAATTTTCAGAGATCTCAGTCTTACTGACCCAGTCGATCAGCAATGGGAATTTCTCTACTAAGAAAATTTGCTTTGGCTTCCATCAGCCTCCTGCAATACATCGACATACTTCACATTAAAGGTTCCACGCGGGACTAATAGGTTCATTCACACCAGATGCGCCAATGAACCAGACCTTATGCAGCACATATTCACTCACTAAGGAGAACCTATGCGTTCTTAGTGCGCAATACTTTTATACAACTAACCCAAATTACATCGATCCACTTCCTGTGAAAAGCTGTTACCCGCACCTTCTACGGCACCTACACTTTTCACAGCCATGACTACATTACAAGAGACTTGAGACTTGACTGCCGCTTCCTGGAAAGCTTTCACCCACTTCCTACTAGCAGCTTGTACGTATTTTTTCTAAGCTTGTGTAACTTCCTGCAAAGCTTAGTACAATACAACAATAGGGCAATTTCGTGTATTAAATTTGAAGCAAAACAGCCTCTCCAACCAACAGGTTGTACAGTTAACAGTAGAAGAAAAGGAGAGGGACCCCATAAAATACTCAAAGGAAATGAGGTACTTAAAACCAAAAGAAAGGAAAAATTCCCTTGATTCTACAATATTAAAACATTGAATACTCTATCCAAAATCTATATAAAAAATTGTTTTATTTAGAAAAATATTTTTCTTATCATTTCCAAACAATTTAAAGCTCATATCATCAACACTTACATGAAAATTATAATTAAAAGATCATAAAATACATATCAATCAAATACAATACAATAACAAAACACAGTTATGGCCAGCATAAGAGAGACAGACAAAAATGTAAGACACAGCTACTATTTTTTACAGGTGCACATCACAATGGACTCTAAATTACAGTTCATTATACATTGATAAATCAGTATTTAAATTGGTCTGTATTGGTCCTTTGATTGTGCTTGCAACAGCGTCGACGTGTTTCGATGACTTAAATTGATAATGCTATCTTTATCAAGCCACAATGATTTTGTCTCCCACCTTTGTTGGTCTTATTCCTTTTTGTGTGGTACAATTATTGCGTATTCATCTTTTATATCCTCCTGCTTAAATGCGCAAAATAAGATCCTGTGGATTTTCCTCTACCCTTACTGTTTCTGACCTAGAGTACTATTTTTCTCGACAATCTTTTACCGTGTCGGAAAACGCCTACGTTCTGTCTTTGCGTTCTTATATCTTATTTTCGCAGAGTACCACCACCCCGAGGCCTTAGTTCCTCTTCTTTGTCCGGCGGGTCTAAGACTTTGACAAAGAGAGACCCGCCGGACAAAGAAGAGGAACTAAGGCCTCGGGGTGGTGGTACTCTGCGAAAGTAAGATATAAGAACGCAAAGACAGAACGTAGGCGTTTTCCGACACGGTAAAAGATTGTCGAGAAAAATAGTACCCTACGTCAGAAACAGTAAGGGTAGAGGAAAATCCACAGGATCTTTTTTTGCGCATTTAAGCAGGAGGATATAAAAGATGGATACGCAATAATTGTACCACACAAAAAGGAATAAGACCAACAAAGGTGGGAGACAAAATCATTGTGGCTTGATAAAGATAGCATTATCAATTTAAGTAATCGAAACGCATCGACGCTGTTGCAAGCACAATCAAAGGACCAATACAGATAAATTTAAATACTGATTTATCAATGTATAATGAACTGTAATTTAGAGTCCATTGTGATGTGCACCTGTAAAGAATAGTAGCTGTGTCTTACACTTCCTGCAAAGCACCTGTAAGTGTATGCAGCCACTAAATCGTACAAATCTAATTCGACCCAAGTTCAGTAGTTCTAAGTACTGTCAAAAAATTGTATGCCATACGACCTAAACTCCAGCGCTGTTAAACAACTATATCGACAATAAAATACTAAAGACTTAAGTGCACAAAAATATAACAATACGGGTTTTTCCAATAAGCTTTCAAATGTAAATCCTAAAATGCATACATTTTAGCAACAATGCTAAAAATAAACCTACCGTTCACCCAAAATCTACTCTGAATGCGAACCTTAAAATCCAGGGCTAAACATAGCCGCATCCCCAGGCTTCATCTTGAATGTGTGTCTAATTATGCCTAGAACATAAAACTAACACCAGCTCTGAAAAAAAACACAGACCTCTACCATAACCCAATAACCCCACGCCTTCAGTTCAAGTCCAACATGCCAATACGGAGCCTAAACATGTCCAAAGACAGAAGTGAAACTTGAACTGATGGCTTTGAGCAAATGCCTAATTCTAAACCTCCAACTCCGTGTCCTGACAGACGGACAACGCTAGAAAGCCCCTGTACCTCTGTTCAATGATAACATTTGGTTAACAATTCGGTAATTTCAGAAGGCTTTTCAATACAATTCAAAAGAAAAATATTTCAACATTACTTATACATTATTTGTGTTCTAGGTATCTTGGTTCAAACTATAAAGGCTGCAAGCCCACACCTTCTAACAGGAATTTTCTGCCACTTGGGGGGGGGGGGGGGGGGGGGGGGGCTGTGAAAAGCTCCACACATTTGACTCACATGTGGTGTAACTCTCCAACGCTCCCTTAATGTCATCATTTAATAGTTTTTAAAGGCCACAGTCTACGAACTCTCCCTCCAGTATCCGTGATTAACAAAATATTGTTCAATAACGCAGAACGTTGCAGGGAGTTGATCAGGGTCTAAACCATACCTAGACCCACCAGTTCAGGTGGACGAAGGCACCTTCCCGGATTCCCCACTCAGTTGTCCCAATATACTGAGAACCCCACACAGTCAAACCTGCACTTATAAAATGGTTTTCGGTGGCTGCATAATTAGGATCTAACAATCCTGCAGTCATGGAGGCCAAAATCACATAATCTGCTTAGAGCCCCTTCATTTTGCAGCACACACCCGACCAATCTCGGCTCCCTCCCAGTATCCATAGAGCCTCACGAGATACTGCTGAGCAAGCCACATGCAGCCAGTGCCCGCATCACTGAAGCTGCTAGTGCCACATTTGACGGGCAGCTCAGAGTGACGTGGTGCTTGCTGTTGGAGGCATTACTGACATAAACGTCCCTACACTGTAAGGCAGTTCTTTCTCTCTCCCACAAGTGCCAATTATAGTTAGTCATCCTTGCTGGCTAATTACATGGAGGTGGGTGAGGGGGTAGGGACCGGGAACGTCAGACTCCTACACCCTGGGCATCAGCCTGGCACTCTTAAATGCTAAGGGGTGTCGGTGTCACCATAGGCCTCCGCCCGCATGACTGCATGTCTACTGTGCCTAGACATCCTTCAAACGTGCAATCTTGCTGCGGTGTGGTGCTGGCCAGGCTGTTTTCTTGCTCATTTAATCCTCCATGTGTCGACCAAGCTGGGAACTGCCAACATAGACATTCTTCCATTTCCTAAGGGGCTATCTTGGCACAGGGGAGGAGGGGGCAACACCACAGAGCTTCACACAGGAGGAAGAGTGGATCTTTTAGACTTTTTGCAAGACAAGTGCTATACTTTCCAATTAAATACACAGATTGGCTCATAGGATTCTGTAATCCGGTGGAAAAAATATAGATGTGAAGCATGGGAATCCAAGAATGTGAAGAAATGGAGAAATACAAACTGAAAGGAATGTTAAATAATTTTGGACAGATTCAATCCATACTGCTAGCTAGGTAGGTACAGATGAACCTGTACCCCTTACTGCTTCATCAGTTGCGTTCTTGTGGGGCTTGTGGTACAAACAGTTGTGGGGCTTATGGTACCAACAGTTGTGGGGCTTATGGTACCAACAGTTGTGGGGCTTATGGTACCAACAGTTGTGGGGCTTATGGTACCAACAGTTGTGGGGCTTATGGTACCAACAGTTGTGGGGCTTATGGTACCAACAGTTGTGGGGCTTATGGTACCAACAGTTGTGGGGCTTATGGTACCAACAGTTGTGGGGCTTATGGTACCAACAGTTGTGGGGCTTATGGTACCAACAGTTGTGGGGCTGGGAAGACAGTGAGGCACTCGACCATCATCACACAAATATGTCTGAAATGAAAACCGAGAGCAAGAGCGCAGATCTCTTGAAGAGCCCTTGATCCCACTTGGGTCAAGTGTTGCACACCAGGTTTTGTTCAAAGAGGTAAAATTCTCTCATTCAACCACCTTGTATGGAAAAAAGTTCTAGTGTGCTGCATCTCCAGGCTATAACCAACACTGTGTCAGAAACGAATGGGTGTCCCCGGAGATCATGAGTCTCACGGCACATTAGAAGCTGCTTAGCTAATTATCAGAAGCCAATTAGTTGAAAAGGAACAACTACGTCTCTAGAGCATTGAGGCATCCATCGCAATGAGAACAGCCCAGTGCTCTGCTGCACGACAACCTGGTCTCCAGCGAACATGGAGCAAGTTGCAGCTTTTAAGGGGCATCTTGCAGGGCTATCCACCTCCTCTACAGGGGCCCAGCGTTGGTAAAAAAAGGGAGCAGGTGACTGAGCAAGCTTGGGAAAAATAGAGCTGGGGACCAGCAATAGGCAGCCCAAGTGGGAAACTCAGTGTTACAATCTTATTGGCTCCTGCAGCAGGATAAATCCAGGGATCCTGTAGCGTGGTGGACCACGTGAAGAAGGCCAGACGGAGCCTGCAGACCATGGGCCAAGTTGAACCAGCTGCCACTGGAGGGGGGAGGGGGGGTCAGCAGGGGCTGGAAAACCAAAGGGTACATTAATAAACAGGGGGCTGCAGCTAAATAAACTGTTAGGGACCTGCAGCTAGATAAACTGAGGGGCATCTGTTGTCAAAAAAGTAAAAAAGGGGGGGTGGAGAGGGACAGCAGCTGGATAAACCAAGATGGGACTGCAGCAGGATATTTCAAGGGAGCCCAAGGCATGGGTCAGCCAAGGGGGTTGGGGATATAACGGTGCCATGGTGGGGACACATGGTCTGAGATGCAATGCAGGAACTGCAGCCTGATAAGTCATGACGGGCCCTGCAATTTGATATGTCATTGGGGGCTTCGAGGTGTTTGCAGCCAAAGTTTTTAGAGAGGGGGGTGGTGTGTCGCAGCCTGCTAAGTTTTGGGGGTGGGGGGTTTTCAGCGTGATAATGATAAGCCATGAGGGAATGAGGTCAGTCTAAGTCATGATAGTGGCACCTGCGACCCTTTAAGTCATAGAGGGGTTATATGCCTGCTACAGTTTAACAAACCTTGGTTTTTTTTGGGGGGTGGGGGGCTGGGACCTTGGCCTGCTGCCTGGTAAGCCATGCAGGAACCTACAGACAGATCCACAACGGGGGCCGAGCAACTGGATGAAACACTCTAGATGTGCAGCAGGACAAACCAAGGCAGGCTGCTGTCAGACACAGCAAAGCAGAACTTCAGCTGGGATATTACAAGGCGGGATAACAGAGAGCAGTCAGCTGCCAAGTAAAACACAGCCAGAAGAGGACATGGCACCAGGAATTTGACAATCTGGAGTGGGATGGGGTACATAGTGTGGTGGGGGCAGCAATACAGGTGGGAAGGATGATGGGTCAAACCAAGGGGTCCAATCCTGTACTGGGAAAACCCATGAAAGTGGGAATTTAAAAGGGGAGCTGGCAATACACAGTTGTCCATGGAATCAACATCCAGTGGGTGGTGTGAGTGGCCTGTGAGCAGCTACTTCACTCTGTTGCAAGGCACTAAACTCCATTCAAATCTGATTTGCTAGGAAATGGTTAACAGAAGAGACCTGTACAGAGCGAACCCATTGTATCTTAACATTTTAATGAACCTCCAAAGGCCAGGGACCAGCTTTGAATTTGTACTCTCAATAGGTTGTCACAGTGCATGCCTGTATTGTAGGAGCAGTTACAGGGCCAGTGCGCCCAAGCGTACCACTTCAGTGACTCGATGTTCTTTACCTGGTTGACCTCAGCATTTGCATCCAGATCCCTGATGAGGTCAGTTGGTGAAAGCAAACTACCCCTTCTTCAAACACAATGCAGAGAAAACGAGTCTGCGGCGTGATGAAATCACTCAAATTAGAATGCGAGATTCAGAAATCCAGTCAAACGAGGCTTCCATAAAATGTATTAGAAGCCCGAGACTGGGAAGTGAAAGGGGATGGGATGGAGGTCATACGATTCAGTTCTGCATCAGCAAGAGATTTCAGAAACAGCCATATTATCCAATAGTTGTGCACTGATTCACGCTCATGTGCCCGGTGTGGTGCAATCCGCGACATAAAACCTGGTTTGGTTCAGCCAGTAAGGATCTGGTCTCTTGTGGCATTACGACAATGCCAAAGGCAACTCTGAACAAAATCAATCTGGACTACAATTGGAGTATTGATCAGAGGCCTAACATTGGGAGGGCAGAGTGTAGAACGCTATAATGGGAGGGCAAAGAAGTTGGGGAGGGTTAAGAAAGATCTCTCATATCTGCTAGGGAGACAGCGAATGACCCTAGAATTTGGGAGGCCTTTCCTGGCATCATCATTATGTTCATCACACTCAAAGTGTCACCATGGCTGGAAATCATCAATGGACCAATGAAGATGATATTCTCGTCATGCTGCTTTGGCAGGGGGGCACCTAGTGCTCCCGGATTTGCCCACGATCAACTACCAACATGTGGGTTGTGGCGTATGGCAATCCTAAGAGACTTTTCCCATTTCTTCCGTCTGGTGGCTTAGTGGACGAATGCGTCCATGGTAGAGTCCTGTGTTTGACCTCATGGTCGCAGGTTTGCGGGTCCACTCAGCCTTTCATCCTTCTCAGGTAGATAAAATGCGTACCACTGAATTGGTTAACAATAAACATTCTTATTCAGCACCAAGATACCCTTCTGGGTGAATGTGTGCTTTACAAATACACGTTATGTTTAATTAAGCAGAGGCAATAGAAATCAAACATAAAACAAACAAAATAGCAACTATCCCATCATCAGCGGTTTTAAGGATACAGTGGCCACGCTGTACAATAAAGCCTTTTTCAACAGTTCATTTCCCGTTGGGTTAATGGCCATTCCGTTACCTTAATGTCCAATACTTTTCCCAATGCAGTAACTGGTAGGTAATGTCAGAAAACTGCATGTTGCGGGAGTCGATCTGAAAACTTTTGCATTCAGTTAAAAGTACACCAGCGAGTTGCGTGTCAGTAAAGCTTATTTTTTACATTCCAACGGACACATCGGTTTGTGGTTCGTTCATGTTTAATCATAGTCCTCATTCTGTTAATTTGGTGTCTTGCAAAGCCCAATATCTTCAATGTGAAAGAGACTGACGTTCCAGCCTGCAAAAGGTGGTTAATGACTTCATAGCACCTACGCACGAAGATGCTGGGTGTCTGTAGACACCTACTGCATGCGCCCAGGAGCCATGCTTCTCTGTTTACGCAAAGCCCTGTGTGAAACCACAAGTCCTGTAACACTCATAAGAGGAGAGCATGCCCAAGAAAGCATGACACGCCTTCCAGCTAACAGCCAGGATCCGGCAGCACACAAAGGAGCCATAGCCTCTAAGAAGCAAAAAAAGTCAGAATTGCATGCGCATCTCTACCGAATGGAGAGCGGGAGACCTCGCCGCACAATTGAAAGTTGATGTCACTAATGAGATGCGCACATTTTTTGAGAATCCAAAGTGTCTGTTGAGTAATCTTGACACACACTATTTAGTGTACCTAACTTGCATCTGAGATTTTCTGGTGCTTATGGCGCGGTCACTCCGAGACGTTTCTGGTCGAGGCAAAACCTAGATCTAGAAGGTCCTGGCACGATGCCTGTAAGTAAAGAAACTATGTGGTCTGATGTTAAAGCTATGTAACTTTTAACAATGAATTGCTTGAAAGCCTTTTAATGGAGGAGAATAAAGTGCAACTATTTTGAACAAACACTATCACCAACAGCCAAAGGATCATTTTAGGTCTTAATTTTGTTCGTGAGATAGTTTACTTCTTAGATTTGAGCGGCGAGTAAACTTTTCAGCCAGTGAAGCAGTTGGTGCAGGGAGACTTTTGCTTTAAAACAAGTTTGTGTGAATTTTTTATTGGCTCCTCATCATGGCTAAGGTTGGAAGATATGTTTCATACAAACGCTGCTTCTCGAACCCTGCAGTCTTCCATATCACCACTTTCGCTCACGTGCCCCCGTAGACTCCCAAGTTCTAAACACAGCACCTGTGACAAACCTGTAGGGGATGCACAGCACAACCACACAAATGTGCAGAGAAGGGGTAATACGGGACTAGGGATAAAACAACTGGGGCTTCAAAGGACAAGAAAAGGAGATGGTAGAGGGTATAAAATATTGCACTACTCTCCACTAGAAAAGCGTAATGGGTGACTGGCTTAAAGAAGTTCAGGCAATTTCAATAAGGATTTTCCACCCACCTCACCAAGCATACTCTATAAGAATAGTGGTAGACGAAGTCAAATCCCAGCGTGATGGTGTCTACAGCTCTAAAAATCCGTTTTAATAAATACAAGTCGACAAAGAGGCCCAAGTCTGAATGGGTGTGAAAATGCAACTCTTCTCTTACCTCACATAATTTCTGCAATCATCTACTCACAGAGCTAAACATGCAGAGACAGATGTGCTTCTAAACTAACTTCACCCACAAACAACTCTAAAATAAAACAGTATTCAGAACAGCACGGTGTAACATATTTCCCTGGCACACTAGGAAAACCCACATTACCATCTTGTGTCAGAAGCCCTTGGGCCAACCTGCCAAGCTTTCCAACGTCACAGTGTTTATTTTCTGGCTTCACGCATTATCAAAAATTCAAAGACAAAAGAATGCAGTGTGCAATGGAAAACGTGTTCTCCCAGACAGGCAAAGGAAGGAAAAACACAACACTGCTCCTCTGCTCGCCTGGCAGGCTGACAGCACTGCCTGGGGCTGGAAAAAACTGACCGCGAGCGGTGGCAAGCTGAGGGCAGGGCAGAGGCCTGTACCACTGATGCTCTTCCTTGGACCACGAGGCCCACAAAGAGGCTCTGTCAGGCGCGTGCGCGAGCGCAACGGGAGCATCCGCCGACGTTCCCGGGGCGACGAGGCGCGCGGCCTTATCAGCCAACGACAAACAAGCGCTGCCCTGTGCGCCGGCGCCGGGAGCCGGCCGGGCCTGGCACCACCAGCCGCGGCTCCAGTTGCCCCAGCTGCTGCAACAAACAAATGCGAAGATGAAAACAATGTGAATGCAACTACCAGCTCCCTGTGCCGGTTTCGTAGTCAGGAACGGGCAGAGCGCATTGGCGCCATTTTAGAAGTACCTCAGTTGATTTATCGATTGAGGTTAAAATAACTTCTCGAAGTAATGTGAAGGAAGGGGACGGTGTGAACAAGGGACACTACTTTTAGAGGATGGAGGATGTAGAAAAAACGAGTAGCTGCACTTGGCAGTCTGTTTCCATCATTACACATAATCCGCTGCTATGCTGCTCCACTGACCGTGACTGGCCGTCACTGGCAGTCAAATGGACAAAGGCGCATAGAAGACATGCTAAGGTTGGTATTATGTTTTTTTTTTATAGGTCTTTAAGTGGTATGAAACGGGGGAGGGGGGTCCATTAAAGGAGTAGGGCCTATATCATTAGGGGCGAAGCTTAAAAATATACACTAAAATTCCCATCCAGTGACACCCTACCCACACATTTGCATAGAATCACAACTCCAACTGGCATATGTGCCTATTGTACTTTGCAGAGAGGCCAAGGATTGAATGGTCACGGGTGTTTGCAATCATTTTTCTAAAGGCCAAAAGTTTGGTCTGTGGTGTGATGGAGTGCCGCATTGATACAAGCAGGGTGGCAGTCCGATATGGGGGGGGGGGGGGTATGTATAAGGTGGTTGTACAGGTAGTGCGGCATGTACATCTAGTGGTTGAATGGCACAATGTGAAACCAGAAAACCTGGGATCAGGAGTTACTCCCCTGCAAGGCACGCACCTTTAACGCATCTGACCGGTTTGCATCTCCCGAGCTCCTGAGGACTCCGAAGATTTCTGCAACACAGGAGGTGGGTTCCCGAGCGTCCCTTAGGTCGATCAGTTCTCTCAGCAATCCTGAGACCTGTATCCCTCGTGGGGATCGTGCAACCCGAACCCCTCTGCACCGTGTACTTTTGCAGCAGCATATGCGATCCCTGATGCTGTGCTTTGGGCTACGTGTAGTCCTGACACAGAGCAGTATTTACACCAAAGATTTCTGGCCTACACTCCACGAGTGTTCCGTGGGTTGGTATTTTGTGATTCAGCTTGAGGTCCCTTCGTGATGCCTGGTCCGTTGGCCTGTGGGTCCCTGTGAAGGTAACTTTGACTTTCCGTGGGCTTTCCTGGTTGCTCCAGACGTGCCCTGACTCTCCATTGCTTGGAGAGTCCCCATGACCTTGCTTGTCCTCACCCAAGCTTATTTCCTCTGCCCGCATGGGTTGCAGTTGCCAAGGCTTGTTGATGTTCAATCCGGACACTGACCCCCCCCCCCAGGACTCGACATCCTTCATGGGACAGCTCACCTCCGGACTTTGGTCGTCGTCTCCTGGTCCCCGTGGCTGCAGAGTCAAGCATCGCATCATCTCACCTGAAGCACCCGACATCGGTGGGCATTCGTCCATCGTGCCCCTGGTCACCCTGAAGTGACCCAGATTCTGTCCCCTCTGCTTTCAGGTTCTTCTCACCCCAGATCCAGGCGTGGATCCCACCGGACACTTTTCATCTTCCCGGCAGCAGCACTTTCTTGCATCATGCCATTGAAAACGACGAGGGTTTCCGACACCACTTGACCCCTATGCGCCCGGCTCCTCTGGGATAGGTAACACGGGTACCTCGGTACTCACAAGGGTGCTGGCCTTAGAACATATGTTCCAAAGGGTTTGCTTGAAGTCCTCTCCGAAGTGTCCTTAAACTCTAAAATTCCAACCAAGACTTTCCCATAGAGTTGTACGGAGCTCGCGCCTGTGCTCACACACTGCACCTGTCCTCCATGGGTCCCCTGTGTCACTACTTTGGGTGGTTCCTTGGGGTTCAAGCGATTCTACGTGCTTAGGCACTGTGTCTAGTTAAGTTGTGGTTGTTATACCACTTTCTTAGTATATGGTTCGGTCTCTCCCTGGAGCACGCTGTGTATTGTGCCATTTACTGTCGTTCTAGTGATTTAATATTGTTTGCTTTGTGCTCTAATCTCATAAAGAGGTTAGTAGAGAGGGTTTAGTAATAAATACATATATTTTATATAGCTCTTGTATGGTTCTCCTTTCATTTGGTCATTCAGAAGGTTCTGATCTGGTAAAACAAGCTGCTTTACATTCCTTCGAGACTTAGCCTGAAGGCTGCTCTCCATAGCTACCACTAGGATAGCTTTCAATAAAGGTTGTCTTTAACCTAATCATCAAGAAGGGTCGTTTGGACTTGTGCAAGGTGCCCACTTTAATTAGTGGACAGCATGTACCAGGTCAACTTCTCACACTTGACCACGTATTCTGAACACCATTTTGCCCCACTGACAGGCACAGAGAGAAACTCGCACTGGCTTTAGCCACAACTCAACTGTGCCCTGTTATAACCACCTGGAGGCGACAGCTAAAATTATGCACGAGACAAGAGTAATATACTGCCTGCAAAAAAAAAATACTAGAAACATCCTGGAAAAAACAAACACTCGGAATGCAACATTAAGTAAAGCTTGAGAAATATAAACAGGAATGACATGAATTACCTTATGCTTTTTACACTCATTGTTCAGAAATCGATCAGTGTTTTGCCTGCAAAGGGACCTGCCCCACTTAAGCCTGGGCTTTCATCAGTTAGGTCTCAGGAGTTCAATAGTTGGGAAAATGTGTATAATTATCATCAGTGCTTGAAATGGAAAAATAGAAGTGCAGGTACTCTGTCGGAAAGTACCTGCTTGTTTCTGAGAAGTGCCGGTACTCTCCAATTAAAAGTACAGCATTTCTCTTGAGAAGTGCGGGTACTCTCTGTCTCAAAATAAAAAAGTGCCGGTACTACATACCAGACAGTACCGGCCCATTTAAAGCACTGATTATTACCAAACCAATGTAAAAAAATGGGAGGGGGGGGGGGGGGGGGTCAGCTTTTTTTTTTCTTTATTAACTTGCTGTAAAATCCTCTGGTAATCCAGTATAAATGTGCAAATTACCTCTTGCAAGAATCATAGTGAAAGCACTTTGGTTTTATACACAAAACAAAACTCGCCCTATCTCACATCAGTGCCACTCCATTAAAGTACCCTTACCTTAAAACTACTCTTGCCAGCAGGACAGACTTCGAAAACTCTGCCCCTTTTGATGGCCACCTTATATTTACATATATTTAAACACAGAGTGAGGGAACTCCCAAATCTGATAAACTGACGGCATGCTCTTGCAAAATCTCAGTAACTCAATAGTATTTTACACTCGTCCCCTACAGAAGGGACCAGAGAGCAAAAAAAAAATGCATTGCATCATGGATGCATGCAAATTCATTATTTAATTAAAAGACTGAGTCACCGTTCGCATATAAAAATGTAAATGTGCAAAACTCGCATATAATGTTTCATATTAAATTAAATAAGGCTCTTGAGCATTAGCACAGAATTAATGCAATATTTTAATGTTTGGAAATTTTCAAAAGCATAGGCATCCTAGACAGTCTGCTCGATGCAAGATGCTTATATTTTTATCTTGTTACGTTGATTTGTATAGCACACTTATCGCCCAAGAGGGTATCCACGTAACATTTAACAAATTATCTCGAAACCGCTCTGGTCTCCTAATGTGTTTAAAAAAAAATAATGTTTTTTATATCCAATATAGAAAAAAAGTCCCCCAAACATTACAGGTTTATAATGATTCGATTGCCTCTCCCAACTGCCCTAACCCACGTGGTTAGAGGTCTAGAGCAGGGAATGTGCAACAATCTATTTCACTGTACTTTCAACAAAAGATTGCAAGGTTTTCTTAATTCATGATCGAGAGGTGTAAATTAAAGTTCCTGTAGATGTGAAGTGCCTAAAATAACTGGGGGCCATTTTGTTGCACGTGGTACCACAGAGTAGGTTTCTGGAGCATGCAAAGAGTATGTACAGCCAGGACAAGTGGTCATGCTACACATCAGTGAGTTCACTGCACATGGAAGAGCTTTATAGTTGTGCAAGGACTTTCAAGTCAGAGTGCTGGGTCGGGATGTGCAGTCCTACTTTCCATAGCAGACGCTGGCCCATATAATTCTCATTCTAACCCCTAAAATAAGTCTAGACCCATAGAGTGGAAGTCTTTCACAGAGGCTTTCAGGCTACTTAGTATAAGCCATTCAAAGGGACCCATGGGCGTTAGAGCAAATTGCTGTAAGGGTTCTGGGGGGGGGGGGGGTTAAACAAGCTTAGACCACGCTATCATGATAGGGTGTTCGGTGAGAATTGGGTGCAAGCCTCCAACCAAACAGGGCCTGGTGGAGATACAAAGCAGATCCATGAGGCGCCACATGGGAGTCTATCAGAAAGCAGGTTCTCAAAATGAGTTAGAGGGTAAAATATAGTGGAAGCCTAAAGATTACCTCAGATACACAGGGCGAGTACCAGCAGAACGCCCAGATATGCACTGGCTGCCCATAAACTTGGCTGATATTTTCAAAATAAGAAGAAAAGCTCCCCGACTTGTCGGCAAAAGAGAGAAAATGTGATTTGTTTGCACACTTAGACCATTCTTCTCCATTGCATCACTGGTGTATCCCTAATCCAAACAAAAAGGGACCATGGCATTGAAAAGGAAAAGAAAGCCTGGTTTGAGGATTGTTACATTTCCATGACAAAATACGAGGTATAATCCGAGCATCACATCATGCTCGCCATGGCCTAAAACCTTCAGGAACTTACTACAGTAATTCTGCAAGTTCATATCCTGCCTGTTGCAAATCCTAGTACAGAGAGAGTGCCACCAGGAGGTTATGTTTTTTTAAAGTCAGCAGCCAATCGGAGAATTTCAGCAAATGTGTTGTGGCAACATGGTTTATCATAGTTTCAGACACCCAGAATCCACAGAGTTAGACAAAAGAAAGCATGGCATATCTCAACCTCGTTACTTCCCTGCACTCCCTCTATGCTGCCCACGAGGTTATGTTACTCGATTTTATTAGATGAACTGTTGCCTACATCACACCCTGAAATAATTTACGCAGCTCATAAAGGGACTCTCACTGGTTGTAAAGATAAAGCTCGAACTGGTGGTGTGTGAACAGCACATGTTTACACACCACTAAAAATCAAGGCCAAAGAAGAGGAGTCTCATACAGGTCCTAGGGAAGCCCCTCCCGTGGTAATTTCCAACTAAACTTGAAGTTGAGATGTGTAAATATCTTAATAGACTTCGGGGATGGGATATTTTTTGTAGGGGGAGGGGCAAGGGTGAGGGACCCTCTAGGCACTGCACAGCAGCAGGCCTAGATTGTGACAGAATCCTACGGTGAAGCATGCCACCATGACAGGTGAGGCTTCTTGTCCATTAAAGAATATCTTCTTTGTTTTCCCGTGGGGCCAATCACACAGTAGATAATGTGTGCTCGCAATTTTTTTCCACAAGGGCCAAAAAGATTGATCTGTGGTGTGACTGAGGGCCGCATTGATGCCAGCAGGGTGGTGGTACGGTGTGAGGGGCATAGGGAGGCGGTAGTATGTGTAAGGTGGTTGTACAGGAAGCGAAGCATGTACATAATATTACCTGAATTTCACAATATAAAACCAGAAAACCTGGGATAATTCCTGGCTTCCCCACTTGACCAAATAGTGTGATCCTAGGCGGAAGAGGTGTGGCGCAGCGGCCAGGGCGACTGACTCCAGAACCTGGGGGCTCACGGTTCGATCCCTGGGGCCGGCAGCAGATCAGCCCAGCACCATGTGACTCTGGGCAATAGCTTGCTTAATCTTCCCGACGGCCCCCAGCGCCTTGACACCTTTGGGTAATTGTTCGCGCTTTACAAATACTGGACATTTATATTTACATCCTAGGCAAATATTTTACATCACTATGCCGCCTATATCTTCATTATCATACGAGAACCCTGAGATGCATGACTTTAGGATGTGAGCTGCACGAAACTTTCTCCTCTGCTTGATTTAATAAACTAAACTTTGTCCATGTATAATAGCAACCCAGGCCTTTCAAAGGGTGCATATAACAACTGACTTGACTCTTACTTCACTAGTGGCATTGTTGTCAGGGTAGGTGAAAGCATGAATGTTTCTAAATTCACGTTTGAAAACTAACACACTAAAAAAAAAAACTTCTCAATGCACTGATATAATCTGATGTACTAAGATGAAACGGTTCTGCATGTTAATGAAATAGTCTCTTTAAAATTCAAAAAGTGTATCACATTTTTACATATTTGTTGCAAGATATCTTTAAAAAGGAAGGTGTTCCTAGAGCTAGGCGGTTACAGACACCCTAGTTACTTCCTTCTTTAACTTCAATTAACCTGTAAATAAATGCTTGCAACCTTACTTAACATCTTTTTAATATTAGTGCTGAGTCGAGTAAACTGCAGCCCAACTGCATGTAAAAGTCAGGAGGGCTGCATGTGGCCCCAGACCGTACTATAAGTATCACAGCCGTAGACCATTCTATATAAATTTAGACTAATGAACTAATAAGTTCATCTCTGGTCTCCCCGGAAAGTCATATTTCACAGTCAGGTGGGGAGGGTATGTGACGGACCGTTAACACCCAGCCCCATACATTTTATATATTCATTGGTTATCTGTTAAACACTACAGGTGTGCCAAAACAAAAGAGTAACTCTGCACTAAGAGGGTTATGACAAGTTTAAAACAGCCTGTCTGAAACTGCCTTTAGAAAGTCGTTGAAAACCATACCTTTTGATTCTTGTATATGTACTGATAGCCTCTCCTCAGCTGTCTTTGCTTGAGTGATTCTGTCCGCTAGCACCGGGACACTTCCTTGGAGGTAGCTGTGTGCTTTACAAATGGATTGTATTGTATTAAAGATAGGGCACCACTGTTCCCTAACAGCCAAGGCAAAGTTAGCAACAGGGTACCACAGTATCAAGAAGGCCAAGGCAGGCTTAGAGAATGGCATTGCTGTAGCATAAGAGCCAGGCCAGTGTTAGGGAAAGGGTACCACTAAACCACTACAAGGCTTGAGGTAGGACGCCATAGCCATGAGGACCAATGTAGTGTTAGATATAGAGCACCACTGTACCATGACAGCTATGGCAGTATTGGAAATTTACTGCACCAGAGGATAGATAACATTTTATTGTATAAAGTTATTTAAAAACATCACAATATAAGAACAGCAACTTGGATAAAACAGATAAAGCCAAGCAACAAACAAAGCTTGATAATTTGGTACATGTAGAGGCACTTTACTCCATTGCAAACAAGATCCAAGGTGTGATGTTGTCCACATGGGATTAAAATGGCCATCAAACGAGAAGATAACCTAGTTCATACACAGAAAGTGTGTGCACTACAAGAGTTCAATAAAGAGCAATGTTCAATAAATACATTTATGGCTAAAGTGTACCAAGTAGAATCATCCAAAAGCATGTCTGCATTGTGACAGAAACGTAATTTTCATTATCGTTTGGATGAAGTGTCAGAGCAGCCTACTAACAGAAATTCATTCTGACTGGGGTCAACTTAATCGAATATCTGTGCAAGGCAAGCCATGGCCGCCCCAGCCAATTAAAACTTGTTCAATGACAGGAGCAGCAAACTCTAGTGAATATTAGTGTGGCCCTTCTAAAGCTGCAGCAAAAATTCGGGAATGCAGGAGCAACTTCCTGGGGCAATGCTTTTTGACAATAGTCTGCACAGCTAATTAAAAATGTTTAAAAAAGGAACCAAGTGTAGTCCAACTAAATGGATGAAAGGGCTAGGCACTCTACGATGGGTACGATAGTTAAAAACTGTCTAGTAGTAGGTTCCGTAGCTTTAGTATTTCTTTGAGGAATTTCACACCGATAGCTGTGATTTCATACTACTCAGGCATGCGGAGACAGCCATGATGCATTGTCTTACGCCGAGTTTATGGAACAGGGGTTTCAGCGGTAGCATCCTACATTTTTCAAAACTGGGCACATGCATATTACATGGGAGATACTTTCCTTCTTGTAGTTACATGAGCGGCAGTGCTGTCCCGTAGGACTGGTTAACCGCCAAAATGTATAGCCTTTTAGAGGAATTAGACCGCATCTCAATGAGGCCTCTGCAGATCTTGTTGGACAGCCAGTTTCAGGGGGCAGTAGAAGTACACTGCTATCCCCGGTTCTCGGTACAGTGAGTCACATAGACTGGCATGGGCTTTTAGAGACAGTTCTTGTTTGTCGTCAATTCCCGATTGTATCTTCACCATTTTTTACCAACAGTTTTGCAGTAAGCACTGCACCAGAGGCCAGGCCAGATATACAGATAGGGTACGCGTGTGCCATGAGAGCCAATACAGGGCAGATACGGTATCGCTCTTAGCAGCAGAACCCAGGCAGGGTTAGAGAGGGAACCACTACCATGTTGACCGAGCCAGGGATAAATCCGGAGTATCACTATACAGGGGAGCACAGGCAGGATTAGAAAAGTGAGGGAGGAGAAGCCAACTGCATTCTAGACAAGAACATAGTTCACCATCAGAAAGAAATCTACATCTGGCTCCATCGCCTTCCTTCCGAGGATGAAAATTCGACCACAATTATACAGAATGCGTTCAGAAGTACAGGGCACCTATCTCATCTACCCAGTAATCAGACCTAACAGCTGCACAGAACACGAACCATCAGGAGAGCAAATGTCGAGGAAGTAAACATTAAAGAGCCTTAAGCGTAGGGGTAGAAAAAAAAAAACTCCAGGACGAGATACAGCGAAGACAGGCGCTAATGAGGGAAACGTGGCAAGAAATCGTGCAGCTCCAGGGCCCAGATTACATCAAAACCAGCAACACCTGCACCAAAGACAACTCCTCCACTGCTAACCGACTATCATGGGTTTATTGTAATTGCTAACTATCCACTGTGCCTAAGTCAGTCAAACCCGATGGCTCTGCAGCTTTTAGTTTTCAGTTGGGGGTGATGGGTGCACAGATGGGGTGATTGGGGGGGGGGGGGGCGATAGAAATAAGCAGTGGCATAGCAGGGTGCCATTTGCCCTAATGCATGGAAGAAAATTGTCCCTATCCCCTGGTTTAGTAGTGAAAATAAATGTTGTGATTGGGGGTTGAGCAGGACAGGACTATCCAATCACGGGACCCTGGTGCCACTGCACCTGCTGCCCCACCTTGCGGACTATGACGATTAGTAGACTGAGTCTTGCAACATCGCCATACTCTGCAGGCCAGTGTGCAAGGCTGGGCTAGGGTTATAGTGACACAAAGCCCCTGTCTTTTGCTAGGAGACTGCCTTGGCCACTGGAAGGAACAAGCAAGATGAGTGTGTGGTCTTAGCAGCCTTCCGCCCCCCTCCCCATTCCTCCACCCCGGTGGCTGATCCCAAAAAAAGAAAGCCACCAAAAGTCAGCAGCGGTGGCTTTCCTGGTGAAGAGGAGACCGAGGAGGACTACTGACATATAGACTTTTTCAGGCTCCACCTAATCAGATAAGTACAGTACAAGGGTGGTTGGTATCTGGTCTCCGGGCGCCGGTGTGAACACCTGCCCCACTAGAACCTCAGAATCCATCTTACCACGAGTGCATCTGTGTACCACAGGT
Organism: Triturus cristatus; assembly: GCF_964204655.1. Classification (NCBI taxonomy): domain Eukaryota; kingdom Metazoa; phylum Chordata; class Amphibia; order Caudata; family Salamandridae; genus Triturus; species Triturus cristatus. The sequence continues at coordinate 339,261,464 of NC_140592.1, read as the reverse complement.
CTGAACAGTGAACTCAATTCCAGTGCTTTGCAACTGTGCACACAGGTCAATATAAGCATGATATGTATAGTTTTAATGTAGCGCTAAATACTACACTTTGGCTTTTTTTTTTTTTTTTTTTTTTTGTGTTTTAAAAGTTTTATTGAACAATAAGTCGATTACAAGCACGGGCCTACAACCACCAGGGCCGGCCGCTAAGTACAGAATGAAATATACATTTATCAAAGCTGCAGTCGGTTCCCGGGGGTCGGCCCCGTAGTGAGTCCGGATAGTTCTAGAGGCACAGGAGACTTAGATCAAACAAACACAGAAAACTAAAAGAAAAACAAAAGGCGAGGCATAAAGACAAACGGCGCAGGGCAGGCTTCCTCCGGGGAACTCCAGGTCAGACCATTAAGCAGCACACGACAGGAAGGAGTACCGGGAGGCTGGGGACGGGGGGGGGGGGGGGGCAAGGGAACTGAACGTCCATATATAGTCATTCCAAAAGGTGCCCGGAACCGTCAAGGGTCAGGGGGACATGGCGATATCGGTGTCCACCAGGGGGGGCGTACAGATACCCCCGCGATAAGCATTCCATTGCCCCCAGATTCTGCCCCATGCCCCCGGCTTACCACGGGCAACATACACAGTCTTCTCCCTGAACATACACCAGTCCATATTCTCCTTCCATACCGACACGGTGGGCGGCCGCTGGGCACCCCAAAGCTGCGCTATATCTCTCTTGGCAATCATGTTCCCCAGGGCCGCCCACCGAGTCTGAGACGCGCTATAATCATTGGGCTCCCACACATTCAGAACACGACGCACCTCCGGCAGCAGCACAACCCCAGTGACCTGTCCCATAACCATATGTACCCGGCGCCAGTAGTCCGCCACCTCGCGGCACTCCCACAGGATATGGAGAAAGGTGGCACTGAGCCCACAACCCCGCTTACAGAGCCCATCGTCGGAATATCCCATCGAGACCAAGCGAGGACCCGTCACATACACCCGGTGAAGAATCTTAAGCTGTACCAACCGGAGACGGGCCGGAATGGCGACCTCTTTGGGGGACGACAGTGCAGACTGCCAGTCCTCGTCGTCCAATTCCACCCCATCCCCCGTCCACGCCTCCCGAAGGCGCACCAAGAGGTCAGCCCGATGATTAATCAGTTTCTTATAAATTAAAGAAATAGTGCTGTCCGGGACATGTCCGTCAAGTATGCGGTCCTCGAGGGGCGAGGAAACCGGGATCGTGGTCCCCTCTCCAAAGACCGAGAGCAGGGCGTGTCGAACCTGGGCATAGCGGAAGAACTCCCTATCCGTAAGCTCATATTCGGCCTGAAGAGCCGCGAAAGTCTTAACCGCGCCCTTATGCCACAGGTCTCCCACTTTGCTGATGCCAATCGTGTCCCACTGGTCAAACCCCTTCGTAGTCCAGAGGCTCCCCAGGCGATCGGAGGCAAACAAAGGAGTAGCACATGTCAGTCGCTCACCCCAGCCCGTGGCAGCAGTGGCGGCCCTCCAGGTCCGCACAGCAATCTTAGTAGGACCCGTGAGGGTCCGGCCAGCCGAGCGGGAGTACAGCGCCCTGTTATAGTCCCCGCCGGGAAGCAGGAACTTGTCCATCTCATACGCCGGGTTCAGGCCAGGCGCATACGTGGCATGGTTGATGGCCGAAAGCTGCGCGGCCCAATAATACCTGCGAATGTCGGGAAGCGCGATGCCCCCGTCATACCAGGGGAGAGTAAGCTTAGCAAGAGCAATACGCGCCCGCCCGTCCCACACCAGTCTCCTCTGCAGGCTCTCTACCTCCCGAAAGTAGGCCACTGGGATGACGTCGAAGGAATTCTGGAGTGCATAGAGGAACCTGGGAAGGGACATCATTTTGAACAGCGCGGCCCGACCCAGCGGGGACAGGGGCAGCCTGCACCACCGGGCCGTATCCTCTCGCAATCGCCGAAGCGGTCGCAGGAGATTCAGCTCATAGCGAGCCACCGGGTCCAGCGAAACGTATATCCCCAGGTACTTAAAGCCGCTCAGTGATACCTGGATCGGAAGCCGAGGCGGTAGGAGTGGAGGACCACCGGAGATCGGATAGACGCAGGATTTAGACCAATTGATCGTGAGACCCGAATTATTCCCAAAGGAAGTCAGAACGTCAAAGAGGACGTTGAGCGACTGCCGCGGTGAGGTGAGATATAGGAGAATATCGTCCGCATACAGCGAAACCCGATCTTCAAAGCCCGGGGCCCACCGGATCCCTTGAAGCGAGGGCTCCCAGCGGAGCCAAGCCGCGAGTGGCTCCAGGGCGAGAGCGAAGAGCAAAGGGGACAACGGGCATCCCTGCCTCGTGCCCCTGCCGAGGGCAAAGGGCCGAGAGACCCGCCCGTTCACCACCACCTGAGCCATGGGCCCCGTGTACAGAAGCTTCACCCAGCCAATAAACCCTTCCCCAAAGCCAAATTTAGCCAAGACAGCCCAGAGGAATGGCCACTCGATGGTGTCAAAAGCCATCGTGGCATCCAAAGAAACCAGCACGGCCGGTTCGGAGAGGAGCTCCGCCCTGGCAAGGGCGCCATGAAGACGCCGCAAGTTAAGAGCGGTGTTACGATGCGGGATGAATCCGCATTGGTCCGGATGAATCAGATCGCACACGACGCTCAACAGACGATTGGCAAGGACTTTCGCCAGGATCTTAGGCTCCGCATTGAGCAGTGAAATAGGCCGGTAAGAAGTACAGCGATCTCGCGGCTTGTCCTCCTTGGGGATAACGACTATCGTGGCCAAACGCTGATCGGCCGGGAGGGAACCCGCCGCCAGAGACTCACGGAACATGCGACTGAGGAAGGGCGCAAGCTTGTCAGGGCGCAATTTATATAGCTCAATGGGCAGACCGTTGGGACCCATAGCCTTGCCCGAGCGAAGGGAGCGGATCGCGGTCGCTATTTCATCCACCGACAAGGGGGCGTCCAGCCGCTCACGGTCCTCAACGGACAGGCAGGGCAAGGCGATATCCCTCAGTAGAAGGCGAGAGTCGTCCTCATCCCTGTCAGTCACTGGGGAGTACACAGCCCGGAGGTGGTCGGCAAAACATTCCACAATCTCGCCAGGCTCCGTCACACACACACCATCCGCAGCACGCAACTCCGGGACCACACGATTCACTCTCTCCTTCCTATCCAGCCACGCGATCAACTTTCCCGCCTTGTCCCCGGCATCGTACAGTCGACCCTGCTGCTCCCTATACATAGTTTTGGCCGCGTCAGTGACCAGGGACCTATATTCAAACTGTTTCAGGCTGAGGGCATGGAGCCCGTCCGGAGTAACATTCGCCTCCAAGGCCGACTCCAGCCCCAAGATGTCAGTCTCCAGCCTCACCACTGCCTCACTCTTGACCCTCTTAGCCACCACTATCTGGGAAAGGGCGTGTCCGCGGATCACGGTTTTAAAGGCTTCCCACAGGGACATTGCAGAAGACACCGACCCCTCGTTATCCAGGAAGTATTGGTCCATAGCCTTAACCAGGCTGTCACGAGTCGTAGGGTCTCGCAGGTACCATGGGTTAATGGGAGCGATCCGCCCTGCAGACCGCGGCCCGGTGTCAAAAACAAGCCACAGCGGAGAATGGTCGGAGATACCCCGCGCCAGGTGCCTGACCTCTCGAATCCGACCAGTCTGCGCCGCGGGCATAAGGAAGTAGTCTATCCTAGAGAGACTCCCATGCGCCCCCGAGTGAAAGGTGAATTGACATTGGGTCGGATGCATCAATCTCCAACTATCCACCAGGCCGAAGGTCTCCAGCATCCCACCCAGCCATGCATGGGCAGCGGGGAGGGTCCTTGGTGGGTGACGATCCAGTTCACCCGAAACCACAGAATTAAAGTCCCCGCCCATGAGCAGGAGGCTGTCCGGAAGGTCAAGCAGCATTCGACCCAAGTCAGTGAAGGTGGAGTTCTGGAGGCCCGGGGGGACGTAAACTGAAACCAGGGCAAGGGGCTGCCCCTCCCACCTCCCAATCAAACACACATAGCGCCCTCTGTCATCCGAGACTATCTTAGTGATCTCCACCGGAAGTGAGGTTCGCAGCAGAATGCCCACCCCCCTGGAACCAGTTGTGAAACCAGAATGGGCCACGAGGCGGTATCCCCCCCTGTTCATTGCATGACAAACATTGCCCACCAGATGCGTCTCCTGGAGAAACACCACATCAGGAGTCAGACGACGCAAATATTGCAGTACTACACCCCGCTTGATACGGTCCCCCAACCCATTGACGTTCCATGACATAAGCCTCAACCCGTCCCCCCCCATCCCCCCCAATAGATCAAGGGTCCCCCAGCCTGCAGCACAGTTCCCAAATGTGGACAAAAATCAGTACCTCGCCCTGTAAACAAAAAACACACAGCAAAACAAACCCTCCTCCCCCCCAACCCCACCCCAGGACCAACTCCCCCCACCCTGCACCCCTGCGGGCCAAAAAACCCCCCCAACTTGCAGTGTGCCTGTCGCCCCACTAACCCCATTCTACGAAAAGAACCCCGAGGAGGTAAGGGACCCGTCCCCGCCCGCCCCCCTCACTGGTCCTGGTAAAACACAATATGCAAATGAAATAAGACCCGATTGTACTGTGCAAAAAGGCAAAATCAAGGACCAAAAGTCATTCTAAAGGGGACCCATCACCTGCGGTGCCCGCAGAGGGTCCGGGACGGCCACCTCCGTCCGGCAGAGAGTCCAGCCAGTCACTTGCAGCCACAGGAGAGTCAAAAAAGGCTGTCCGATCCCCATGTTCCACTCGGAGTTTTGCAGGGTAGAGCATCGAATACTTTAGGCCCAGCTCACGGAGACGACGCTTCACCCCTTGGAATCCCATCCGTTGTTTCTGGACCAGTTGCGTGAAGTCCGGGTAAAAATTGATGGTCGAGTTCTCATGGCGAACCGGGCCGTGGGTCCGTGAGGCCTGAAGAATAGCGTCGCGGTCCCTGTAGTAGAACAGTTTGGCCACGATAGGCCTCGGGGGGGCCCCCGGCCGTGGCCGACCGCCCGGAACTCGATGGGCCCGCTCCACGGCAAAGAACTTACTTAGGCCAGCCGAGGACAACTGTTTCAGGATAAGTTCCTCGACCACGAGGTCAACCGGGCGGCCGTCAGAGGACTCCGGTACACCTATGACGCGGATGTTGTTGCGTCGGGCCCGTCCCTCGAAGTCCTCAAGCCGCCGGGCCATATGGTCGTTAACCACCCGAATGTCTCCAAGCGCGGCCCGCAGATCCGACACATCCGCACCGAGGGTGGAGGTCCGTGCGTCGAGAGCCTGGACCTTCTCGTTAGTTTTGGAGAGGTCGGCCCGGATCAGGGTGACATCGATCGCGACAGTGTCAATCTTACGGGCCAGGGCCTCATATTGCGTCGCGATGGTTTCCCTGATGCCATCAATGGCGCCCATAATGTCCTGCAAGGATAGTTCCGTAGTGGCGGTCGCGCCTCCTTCCGCAGTATCCGAGGGGAGGCCAGCAGCGCCAGAGGGCCCCCTGCCCTGGGTGTAGCGGTCCATGTTATTGCTCTGGACTGCCCCCCCGCGGAGGGAAGCCTTGGTCTTGCGGCCCTCGGGACCCCCTTTGCCCCCCATGTGAACACGGTCACCCGAGGGGACCTCCAATCAAGAGGTGTAAGGCACCAGCAAGAAGACCACAAAATGTCGGTATAGGGGGTCCGAGGCGATAGGCGCTCTAGTGGCAGATGAAAGAAAACCTCATGCAGAGGCCCAGGAAGCACCTCTCCACCCCGAGCGCACCTCCCTGCCGGTCTCCTGAAGTGCAAAACCGAAACCGAAAGTGGTGGATCGGCAGCTGGCACCGCGCTGAAGCCGCTGTTGTTCAATTGCAGCCCGGTCCCTCGGGTCACCTTCACCCCGGTCACCTCCGTCGGGTGGGTCCCAAAAGTTCCGACGACGACAACTCAGGATTCCCAGGTCCGATTTGAGTTTTGAAAAGAGATATACGCTCAGCTGGTCTTTATCTCCCAGATTCCATAAGCCAAGTCAGGATATTCTCAGGATAAATTCCGAGGAGCAGAGAGGGTCCGGGGAGCCCTGTGCTCACGCGACCATCTTGGATGCGCGCTAGGCTCCTCCTCCACTTTGGCTTTTCTTGGTGCTGTAGAACCACCACTGCGATACTAGTGGCACTGTAGGACTTGCTCTAGCCCTGCAAAGGCCAGACTGACATTTCCAAGGATCAGTGAGCGGGCAAAGGTCACTCCGAGGATCTTAGAGCCCCGTTTTCTCTGTGGTACACTCTGGTCACTTGTACTGGAAATGGGGGGGGGGGGGACGACTCACTCTCCAATTAAATCGATGTTCCTGCACACTGGTCACTGTTATGAAGGGGACCTGTGTTCCCGCAGGGTTCCCTCAGGATCCCATTTAATGCCTATGTTGGTGTGCGTCTAAAAGCTCACAAGCCCACGGAGATGATTTCCCGGTCCACTGTGCAATTACAAGTCACAGGGCGTAATTTGGTACTATAGATGTGTGCCAGTGTGCACATCTGAGGTTCACTCAGTAGATTCTACCAATCTGCAGAAGTGCGCCTCTGAGTCCATACACAGGCCACTGGGAGGATTGAAGGACTGTGAATGAGCACCTAGGGGCGAATTGTACAAGTTTCTGGTTGGACTACATCACTCGGTGGGTGTGCGCCTATATCTACATTTACATTCTACTGGCTGGACTAGCATTCTGTGAAAGTGTGCCTACGTGTCCACACACAGGCCTCTGTGTATAATTAAATTATTTTTGAACGTGAACCCAAGTGCATTAAAGGTCAAAAGGGACAATCGCCAATTTCAGCTATTCAGATAAATTTCTTATAAATTAATTAAATGAGATGACAAAAGACACATAGGAGAAGGGCCACTGGGGAAACAAGGATTGGAAAAGCCATTTTTTGCTACCAGTGGGAGGAGGGCGAGGATGCTGTGCTTGCACGATTGAATCGGAGGCATTGTGCCACTACGGCAGCGAGGCTTTTTGTGGACTTGTCGGGACTGTCGCCGCCTCAGATGAACTGCTGCTGGTGCATATGATTCTCTAGTTATGAGGGGCAGCATGAGGGGTGGGGGAGGTGAAGTGAATAAGGTGGCATGGACTATGAGGCATATGCCGGTTGTATATTGGCAGTACTTTATGTGCTGCACGAAGATGTTATTATGATGTGCAATGGACCTGCCTGTGAATACACATGATATGTTGGGGCACCGATTACTGCTTGCAATACTTCTATTAGATGACCGTTTGATGTAAGTTGACTTAAAACAATAAACAGAATAAGAAAATTTAAAAAAAGGATTGGAAAATCCAATAGGCTGGGTTTAAATGGGTAACATATGACAGCAGGCATGTTGAAATACTGGCTACACATGCTACATGCAAAAATGATGTTTAGCATATTAAAGACAGACCTACTAGCGTTACCAAAGCTGGGGACATTTTCTGTATAGAATGCACATAATAAATAAAGAAATAAACGTAGCAAAACGTTTGATGACTGAGTGCACTTCTTGCACTTCCGAGAGTTCTTCGTGTATTCCAATGGAAGCCCTTCCTAGAAGGTGGAATGATACAACAGCATGAGGTGAAAGACAATTACTCCTGAGGATGGAGCCACACCCAGTCTATTTTAAAGATTTGGTAACAATAGGCATGCAGACAGATGGGCTGTCAAGTGACACCTAACAAATACAGTGTCTGGCTCTTCTATTTATTGTTCCACCCAACAGATGAAATAGAATGTCACAACATCCCTCTGCCCCCTCCCCTGCCCTAATCAATCAGCAGCCGAGACTAAGGAGCTCAAAAACACAAGATTTGCCACCTGTTTCCTCTTCAACGAAACATCGATCGTCCTTGTCAAGCAAGAGGCAACCCGACCACCGACAACCCCACCACTGACACGAGGACACATCCCAGTGTAATGGTACCTATGAAGCAGAGCGGTCTTGCAAAATCTATACACCTAGCGACAGTATTAACATAACCTAGGCCTGTCAAATGACACTGCAACGTCTGCGGCAATGAAATAGGCATCAAGCTAGAATGGATGTTCCAATGGGTGAAGGATTTGACCTCCCTCTCACTTATAGGTTTCCACTGGACACCTTAAGCAGTAAGACCAAGGTCCTGATGCAAGAAGCACAAGACCTGCTCAGATCACAATCATCAGAGGCAAAAACCCTCGACTGTCCAAGAGAACTCAAGAGCATGACTGTCACATACCTCACCTGCCCTAATAAGTAAACTAGAAACCACTGAAGAAAATTCACTTTTCCCGTTTAGTCCACTGTGAATAAGAAAAAAAGCGCAAAGACCATCTTAAGTAAGAAAGGCAGGAAAGACAAGAAAGAAGGCAGATAAGAAAAACGGCAAAAAGGCAAGAATGAGAAAAGGAAAGACAGAGAAAAAGAGAAAGAAGGAAAGCAAAAGAAAGAAAAAGAGAAAGAAAGAAACACAACGAGGAAGTAAGAAAAAACAAAAGGGAAAAAAAGAGGGTAACTTAACATGGAACAGTTTCAAATGGACACAATCTGGTATGCTGTGAAATAGCCAGTCAGAAAAGCAAAACACCCCAAAGGGAATTTACAACAGCATTTGCAAGAGATATGATCTGGTAAAGTTGGAAAGTGCCCTGTGTTCACATCGGAAGCGTCCTCCCACCACATCAGACTCCAAACACAAAATGCACCACTAGGGTAACTATAACGTAAAAACAAACACACTGGCACTGAAGGGAACTAGCTTTGGTGCAGATGTGCTCCTTGTGAATGAGCAAAATACAGTCACTCAAAGGGAAGTTAGTTACCCAGTGGCTTAAGTAGACTGCCCCACTTCCCCATGCAATGTGCTGTAGTGGGCAGAAGCAAAATGTGAATGACAGACCAATGGACGAAGAGAGGTGGCTGAAAGCCACTAAATGCAAGTATATCATACATTTTAATAAAAGCAAAAGGTCATGGCAAATGCCAGACCTAAAAAGGAGAATCATTTGTCAAAGCAAAATATTGGACCATAAAACTGAGCCCGACTAACATCGATGCTTTAACATTTTAGAACAGCATCTTCCGAGAACCTGCCACATGTCCACTGTTGCCTCCTGCTGCTGATCAGGGTCTCTCTGTCCTAATGCCAGTGGGTATGAAACCCACTCCATGCAGCGTAGGGAGGGCCAATCCATGGCCGGCCACACTACTTCCGGTTTGTAAATACAAGAGCGGACCAAGGGGCACCGCCTGCAATGCCACACTGCAAACAACATTGCGGGAAACAGGCAGAGACGATGCAATTGAACAACAATGCATGTAGGAACCCAAAGTCCCTGCGGTTTAATAGCTGCCTTGCAACAGGAGTAGGCACTGAACCCCTGTGCCGGTCTTACAAAATCATTTGTTACTTTATGGAAACATAATTTATAACACAATGGCTGTTTTGGGAGGAAGTGATGTCCTGTGGTGGCGACAGCAGGGCCACGTGAAACAGGAAGCTGCACTATGACCTTTCCTCTAACGTTACAGCTTGGTCTGCGAATTGTACCGAAATTAATGGACCAATAAAAGCCCCGGACATGCATTTCAACTTTACAGCCAATGCGGACAGTTTTACAGTCCGTTGTGTGCAGCGAAGGGGAGAGAACAGGGGAGCTTAACATAGTTTCAGCGGTGAGAATATTCAAGCACTGGAAGCTACAGCGGCGCGTGATTACCCCCTGCTGTGGCGAAAGAAGGAAGGGAAAACATGCTGAAGCCCAGGACCAGCTGAGGGCAGTAATACCCAACCTCCAGGGAAGGAGACGTGTACCCCAGGAGAGGGCGCACTGAGGCCCAAGAAGGCAGAGGAGGGCAACATAGGCCGAGACTGAGAGAAACAACGAGGGAGAGGCATGTGTCTCACGAGAAGGCACTCCTGCCAAGATACAGGAGGGAGAGGCGTGATACAGGAGGGAGAGACGTGATACAGGGGACACTAAGGCTAGATACAAGGGGGAGGGGATGCGCAGCACCGGAGAAGACAGGGGTATGTCGATATAAAGGGGAAGAGATGTAGGACACAGGAAAAGCAGTGACTCCAAGATACAAGTAGGGCTGGGCGAGCAACAAAGGAGACTGCAGTAACACCTGGATGTAAGAGTGGAGAGGCATGGGGCACTGAAGACAAAAACAAGCATTTGCAATGCAACAGGTCTCGCATTGAAATTATATATATTTTTTTTACCAGCGCCCATGCAGCGCTTTCACATTTGTGGTAAATAATTTAATTACCGGGACTTAATTTGATACAGAACATAATAAAAATAGCTCAATAAATAAGAGGCAGAATCCGTGGTATTAGAGGTTAAGAACGGGCTTTATTCCAATAAACGATTTCGAAATCGTGGACCCCAGGTTCCATCACCACGGAGGCTCAGGAAGTGAAGTACATACATTATTGACAATTAATTACTTTTATACAATAGGCATTACAGTGGAGCAAATGCGAGAGGCGTAACAATTGATAAGGAAGATAACATTATTCGTACGTAATGAAAATGGGCGTGATTGGGCGTAACAAAGGAACGTCATCAGGCATGATGTCATAATGGGGTGGTTCCATGAAAGAATTTCGCAATGTCAGCAGAAATACTTGGCAGAGATGCGCGCGCAGCAGTATGGCGTGTGATTGACGTGCAGCTAGGGGGTGAAGGGGACTTGACATTTAGCTCTACATATGGCGACAGATGTCTAGAGGGTCAAGTCAACCTAATCCCAAATCATATCTAACATCCTATGTTTAAAGAACTATGTTATCCAAAAGAGAGGCCTTCTTGGAGTAGAATCTTATTCTATACTGACTATACTGACTGTTAGTGCGTGTACAGGCGTCTAAGTGTCTAAACTAGATGCGAGGGCAGGAATCTTCCATAGTAACAGGGCTATGAATTACTTGCATAAAGACAGAGAAGCCGGGCCTTTGCTCGGTAGCTGGCAGAATGTTTACTTAAGCTACTAGACAGGAATGCATTGGGCAGGGAGCGGAGCAGATAATTTCCGAAGGTGAAATACAGTTCTTGGCAGGCAGCAAGCTGATGTCAGGCATCGTGAGCCGCGCAGAGGATGAGACAAAGTTCATGGTCACAGATGCAGGCTCGGACTGGAGCTTCAGAGACAGAAAGCAAGAAAAGCTTGATGACAGAATCAGGGCCTACTTGCCTGGACTGTAAAATGGCATAAGTGAACCATATAAAGGCGGTGGCCTTTCGTACTTAGGAATGGAATATCCGGCCCATTCATGGCGGATCTGAAAGAGGACATGTTAACGATGGACGCACATGTATTTGCGTCTTCATAACTGGAACTGGAGGGATCATACATGTGCTTGTAACATGCACATAGAACCGTTGGGGTCCAAGATAGGGGACATAACTGACCAGAAAAATCCATATTTCCACATTCCCTCCTTGTCCCCTACTTGCCCGTCAAGAGATATCAATCTTCATTAATCCATTGATCTGTTCATATAGCATCATTTGTTCTTCTTTCTTCTTCCGGGATCTTGAATGAAAATCTTGATGTGGAATGCACGATGTGGCACACAGACCACAAATCGCTGGTCCACATTGCAGGCATAGACAGCAACTGAATAGTATGAGAAGGCCAATACCTAGGAAGGATAGAACTCTCCATCCCCAGGCTGATAACACGCTCCAAAACCAACCGGACCAAGTCCAGGTGCCTGGATTCTGGTGTATCTGGCTCACAATCTTATGAAGGCGCGTTATAGCTTTATATACAGATGGCGAATTTTCTGATATGAAAATGCAACAGCTTGATCCGATGACCCTACAAGCTCCGCCCCTATCGGCCAGGATGACGTCAAGGACAAGACGATTTTGAAGCACAACAATCCGCATAGCAGACTGCTCTTCTGTTAAATTGCCTAAGGCGGAAATAGTTTCGTTCACTACTGCTTCAAGGGTTCTAGTCAATCTACGTATCAGCTTACTATTAGTAACGGTACCTATATAGGGAAAGAGACCTTTATTGAAATCTGTGTATTTTTCCCATGCTGTTTCAGTGTAATCGACTATTGGGAGATCTCTCCTTTCTCTATTGTGTACTAAATGAGTATTTCTGTGATAATCAGGAGGAGCTAGAAAAACAGGTGGCAAAAGGAATCCAATGTAGCAGGTACCATCCCAATCTAGAGGCAAACGTACATATGCCGTCTGACCACATATAAAATAGGAATGGCGGGAAGCTCTAAATGTCGACTTGCCTTGATCACTGAATTCTATTACAGTGGTGCATCTACTATGGCCCATATGTATGGAACCATTCTTTCTCACACATAATTCACCTTTTACTGGAAATACTGACATGGCGGGCAAACTTGGATTAGCTTTGGATTCGACATTCAAGATCAGGAGATTAAGCGTAAAATTACCTAATCCATATACTTCATTTTCTAGATCAGTTCCTGTTCTTTTGTGAAGTCCCTCCTTGTTGGGGTGGCAGACTTTAAGTAAAACTAAGTTCAGATTTCCCCATACCCCATTGTCTTGATAAACTGCAGAGTTCGAATCTTGGGAATTAAGTAAACTAAACCATGCTCCACAGGAGCCGTTGTGTGTGAACGGGTATGGAAAAAGAGGTAGAATTCCTTTATAGTTCTGATAGGGAGGGAGTCGGCCACATATCCAACAATTTGTAGCATTGCTAACCTGATGGGAATGATGTAACATACTAATAAAGGTGTTATTGCGCAGCGCAAATCTGTATGACAATTCATGCGGAGGTAATTCGCTAAAAGAATGTTCAGCAGTAATATTATAAACATGTCTAGAAATAGGATAACATATGTGCAACAATATACTTGCAGTAATTATTAAAAGACTTAGGAAAAACAAAATCAATAACGTCACTGTGCAATGACTACGCAGTGATTTACAGTATGCATGTCGTTTCAGCATTTTTCGGGTGCATTCTCTATTCAGGTCCAAGGGATACATGTCAGAGACAATTCAACCGCTTCACCTCGGAGAGGACTTAAACAATCAAATTGCTTGACTGATTGGACCTGAGCTTTAGTTTATAATGTTCGGCATTACTCTTTTCAACAAAAGGAAGTTTTGAGTCAATGGGTGAAGACACACGAGGTGTGGTATTCACATCTGCTGGTAGTCCATGAAATTTCTTGATATGACTTGAATGTATCCAGCCTTTTCTGCCTTCGATCTTCACGGCTGTCCTCGTCGTTAATAACACGAGCTGAGGCGACCTCCACCTAGGATCCAGCTGAGTCTTTCGATCAAAGTTCCTCACCAAAACGAGATCCCCCGGAATTACGTCATGGGGTTTCACCTCAGTGTTGTCAGGAAAAGCTGCAGCTACCTGTGAACGACAAGATTGTAGTGCAGACATCAAGGAAGCCAAATAATCTGTCAGCATATTACAGTCAATATCAGTTATTTTACGTGGTATAGGCGTCCCCCACATATTTGGTGGTCTGCCAAAGATCACCTCATACGGGGATAGCCCTGTTCGAGAGTGTGCTACCATTCTCATGTAAAAGAGTGCAACTGGTAATGCTACTACCCAGTCGACACCTTTTTCCCTGCATATTTTGGACAATCTGATTTTCAAAGTTTGATTATGTCTTTCCACGAGACCTGCTGCCTCGGGGTGTCGGACACAGTGGAATTTCCACTGATAACCTAACAAAAGTGAAACGTGTTTCATTAGTTCGGATGAGAACGGCTGGCCGTTATCTGAGTAGACAGCACGTGGTAAACAGTATCGTGGGAAGAATTCTCGAACTAACTGTTTGGCAGTAGTCGGGGCAGTGTAATCTGAAACCGGGTACGCCTCTGTCCAACGGGAAAGAGCACAGACAACTACGAGAACATATTTGAATCCTCGACATCGTTCCATCTGGATATAATCCATCTGGAGGACTTCAAAAGGGTGGTCAGGAGGCTGAAATCCACCCTGCTCTACGGGAATGCTTTTTCCTGGGTTGAACTGACAACAGATCATACAGGTACGAACTTTTTGTTTCGCTGCTGCTCGTAAATGCTTGTTGAACCAAATATGTTGAATGCTGTCTAGCATAGCTTTCTCTCCTAGATGCGCTGGACTATGGACAGTGTTAATAATGACTTGGACCATTGAATCAGGAAGGAACCACACAGATTTTTCCTTCGTCATCCATCCTTGATCCGTTTGGATCCCTCCTAATTCAGTCCATTTCCTTATTTCGTCTGAAGTAGCATGTGTCTGTATGTCAATTACATCAAGAGCGGGATCCTTAACCATCATGCAACGTGTTGGTGTCTGGACTATTGTCTTTGTCATGTCGGATGTTTGAGTTTGAGCAGTCTGTTTAGCTGTTCTGTCAGCTAGATCATTGCCTTGAGAAATGATATCAGTAATTTTCGTATGAGCTTTGCATTTCATAATCGATATTGCAATGGGTAGATGTATTGCATCTAATAAGGCATGAATGAGAGGTCCGTGCTGAATGTGGGCACCGTGAGAAGTTAAATAACCTCTCTCTCGCCACAGCACGCCGAAGTCATGTACAACTCCGAATGCATAACGTGAATCAGTGTATATGTTGACTCTTTTATTTGTGGCTTGAATACAGGCTTGTGTCAGAGCGACGAGCTCTGCTGCTTGAGCGGACAAGGTATTTATACACTTGGTTTCGATAATTTCAGTGTCTGTTGTGACTGCGTAAGCGGCCACTAACTCTCCTGTACTTGTTCTCATACATGAACCATCTACATACAACGTCAGGTCTGGATCTGACAATGGGACATCTGTCAAGTCTTGTCTGGGTTTCGTCGTTATTGTAATAACATCAATACAGTCATGGGCTAGTGGATCTGTTCCGATTACAGGTAAAAGTGTGGCAGGATTCAATGTGTTACAACGTCTGATTTCTATATGTGGCTGAAACAATGTTAGTTCATACCCTGTAAGTCGTGCTATAGTCAAGTGTTGTGTTTGCGTTCGATTCACAAGAACCTCTACTGCATGTGGCACTTGGACTGTCAATGGATGTCCTAACACTATGGCATCGCTTTGTCTGATTGCTAAAGCTGTCGCTGCCACTGATTTCAGGCACGCAGGCAGAGCCTGAGCTACGGGATCTAATGTACTAGAAAAATAAGCACACGGTTTGTGTGATCCTGCTTGTTCCTGTGTGAGTACTGACAAGGCAGTACCTTCTCGTTCTGTAACAAAGAGTGTAAAATGTTTTCTGTAACATGGTGTTGCTAGAACAGGTGCTTGGCATAGAGCTTTCTTTAAGCTTTCAAAAGCTAGTGTGTGTTCCTGAGTCCAAGGGAGGACAGTCGATGTGGCTGCCTCCTGTGTTGTTAATTGAATGAGTGGTTTTGCTAGAAATGCATATTGAGGGATCCACTGCCTACAATATGAAGTGAGGCCTATGAAAGCCCGCACCTCCTTTTGTGTCTTGGGTATTGGCATATTTGCAATTAGCTGGATGCGATCTGGTGTAAGCTGCCTTCCCTCCTTGGACAGCGAGTGACCAAGGTAAATAACTCGCTGGACACAGAATTGCAGCTTAGAAGGGGACACCTTGTGCCCCTTTTCGGCTAGAAATTGTAAAACCGTCAGTGATGCTTTTTCACATTCAGGTTCGCTTCGGGCGGTGATCAGCAGATCATCGACATATTGAAGCAGAGCAGTGTTGACTGGCATGTGTATACTGTCAAGTTCTCGTTTCAATGCTTGGCTATAGATGCTGGGGCTTTCTGTAAATCCTTGAGGTGCGCGTGTGAATTTAAAGCTACGTCCATTTAAACTAAATCCGAACAAATATTGGCTTTCCGGATCTATTGGGACGCTGAAAAAGGCATTCTTGAGATCAATTACAGTAAAGAACGTTGCTTCGGAATCAATAGCTGTCAGTAATGAAGAGATGTCTGGAACTACGGGGTATTGTGGTACAATACATTTATTTAATTCGCGCAGATCAATAACCAATCGATATACTGGGGGAGCCTTTGGATCAGTTCGTTTAAGAATCGGAATTATCGGTGAATTACATACATTGGAGTCGGTCTCCACAACCACTCCTTGGCCAATAAGCTCGTCAATGATTTGCAATAAAGCCATTACAGCATCTGGGGGTAACTTGTATTGTCGCATTCGTGGTAGTACCACTCCTGCCTTTAGTGTGACTCGATAGGGTGTAATGTTCATGCAACCAACATCTGTAGGGCCTTGTGCCCATAAATGTGTGGGTAAAGTCTGCAGTCGGGAATCCATATCTCGAGACACATAATGACCTTTGAAATCGCGTAAAAACAATCTTACTCCTTCCGGAGAACAACATATTATAGCTCCTAGAGCTTTCAGTGTTTTTATTCCTAACAAGTTTTCTGGACAGGATTTAGTAAGCAATAAATCTGTAGTTCTGGTCAAGGGTCCTATCGTAAGTGGAAGAGGCTGTGATACTTCATTAACAATAGGTTTTCCTGAAAAACCAAGGGAAATATTCTGTGAGCCTGAGAGGGGTGCCCCTGGAACTTCACTACGTTTTATAGTTGTTCGACTTGCCCCTGTATCTAGTAAAAATTTTCTATCTTGGCCTAATAATTCACTATGTACATAAGGTCCTTCTTGGTCTACAGGGACCTCGATAAGGGGTAAGTCAACTTCCCTCTCTAGGCTGGTTCATGCATATCGTTGATAATCAGGATAGTCATACTGTGCTGTCTGGTACAGCTGTCGTGTCGTGGTTTGTGTGGCAGCAGCAGGCAACGCTGGTGCGGCTGGCACGAACTGTATAGACTGTTGTGGGGCCGGCATGGCCTGTGCATGCTGCGGTGCTCCTTGTTCATTCTGATCCTGTCTAGGTGGCCGTGGTCTTTCTTTTGTAATACCTGTGGCGATATTACGCTTCAGGACTGGGCAGTCGTGTATGTAATGTCCTGGCTGTTTACAATAGTTACATGTCCCTTTTATAGGTCCTGCTGAATCACCAGAATGTGTCGTACCCTTTTTATGTCCTTCAGTTGGAACTGTCTGGGAGACTAGCATTTTCATTTTTGTGTCTTTCATGCGTCTTTGTTCATGTTCTTGTTCTTCTCTAATTCTATTGTAATGGTACTGTAACATTTGTAGCATTTGTGATGGCGTATTACCTTGCCAGGTACTCTCGAATTTTAATACTCTATTCTTCACTTGGGGCAAGGAATTTTCAACTAATTTTGTCACAAACAGATGTGGGTATGACTCGCTACTTGCTTTTATACCACTATTTATACCAAAACATTTTTCGAATCGGGCATAGAAATCACTAGGGTCTTCATCTTGCTTTTGTTTACAGGCTGAGATTGCACCCCAGTCTTCCTTTTTCGTGGTTAATAAACGTGGCAGTACCTGTACTAGTAAACCTGGCAGTGCTTTAGTTTTGTCCCCAAGCCCCGAACCTGGACCTCGGGCCTTTTCTTCATTTTCTAATGCTGTCCAATCTATCTTTTGGTCTCCTACCTCCCACTCTTTTTCCTTGAGTTTTTCATAAATGCCAGCAGGCATTAATACCTTTAATATTGTCATAATGTCGGGATAGGTATACTCTCCCATGAGTAACATGTCTTTAATTTCTCGGTGGAAACCCGCTGGGTCTTTGTCATGACTGGGTACCACTTTCTTCATTTCTAACAATTCTATTTTCGATATGGGCGTATATACATATACACGTTTAAACTGATTGTCCTCGCCCTTTATTGGGTGCACTTCTCGTAAGGGATTCTGTCTGTCCATGTAATACATCGGTCTTTCCTTGATGGGCAGTGAATCATGTTCTGGACATACAAAAAGAATGTACTGTTTTCTAGATTCTAGTATTTCCTTAATTAACTTAGTACCTGAACCTTTCCATCTATTCGTGAGTAATTCGGTCAATATATCAGGTAAGGGACCAGGATCTGAGTGTTGGCTTTCATATAGTATAAGAAGTTGTTGAATCATATAAATCCCAGCTAAACGCTGTTCATCTGGGGTGAGGTTCAAAAATGTGTGTGCTACTGTATCATCACCATATTTTCCGGGACTGTCAACCCAATGAACGGCTGACCTGGCTAATTCTTGTTCATCCATAGAATCGAGTAAATGATAACCCCTTCGTTCTCGCAGTAATTTGTCAGCGGCTTGGAACGAATGCTCGGGGGACCTCATATTTATTATAGGTATTTGGAAGTTCCTGTTATTATCTGGACATATCGGACGTATCGGGTCAGTAAAGTATCTAGTACTTTTACAAGATCTTCCTCTACCTACATAGGCTATTGTTTCTGACTGTCCTGTGGACAGTCCTGATCCTTCCTCCTCCTCATTTTGTTCAAACTGGTCTACCGCTAATCTTTCTTCGTGTAGGCGTTCTATTTCTTTACGGATCTTTCTGCACATGGCTATTATACATTTTTGCCTATCATGTCTCCCTTCTGATATATTCTGGCTCCATCTGGTAAGAGTTTGCATTATTTCCGGATCTACCCCCGGTCGGTCTTGATTTCTGATTACGCAATTTATGAGGAAACGTAACAGTTCCCCCTGTATCTCCACTTTCTGGTATTCCATAGCTCTGTTAATACTTTCAGAATCTCGCCCTGTTTGGACATAATGATATATATTATCTAGATGCACAGTCATTCCTGGTAACTTCCCTAAATACACCGCGGCTCGTCTGATACGTAATGATGCCATGATCATTTCGTCCTCTTTGCCGGGCACAGGGTCATATCTACAATCTACTAGAAGTTCCTTAAGCGTGCGGGCATTTATGAGTTTGGGGGTACGTGGAGGTGCTGACTCTTGAAAGGTAAGTTTATTTACTCTGGGTGGCGTAGAAAAAATATTGGTAGCACCTCCAGTAGCCCCGTCTGGAGTATCGGGCGTGAAAGGATTCGTAGAACGCGATACAGCAACTATAGGTGTGGGCACAGCTATAGAAGTAGCTGTAGGAACAGATGTGGAAACGGACGTGCTTGCCGGAATTTGTGTCAGGATTTGATGCTGTAAGGATATAGGTACAGGATCTTGGCGTTGAACCTCCCCGGCCAACGGTCTATGCGGGGCGGGGTTAGCATACTCGGGAGCTGCGTCATCTAAATATGAGGAAAGAAAAACATCTTCTGCGGTTCTAGGATGCCCCTTAGGATGTACTTTTATTGGAAATAACGGGGGTGGCAAGTCTTTTGGTATCCCCGGAGTAGCCTTAGGTAATCCCTCGGCCAGAAGGGGATACATACCCTTCATAAGGGCATGTCTTTGTCTGTCTACTTGTTCTGATTTCACTCGTGTACCTTCTTCAATTAATAGATTTTCTCTAACTTTATTTGAATTCTCTTTACTCTTCTCTTCCTGTCTACGTGCTTTTTCTGTGCGTCTATACGATTCTTTACGCCATAATTCAATGGCGTCTTTCTGTGATTGTCTAGCTTTCTTTTTCCATAATTCTTCCTCTACTTTCACGATGCACTCTGCATCCCAGGTCCCAGCTGCGGGCCACCTCTGACTTTCTGGTAATTCCTTAGTGTAGTCTACCCATAGATCAAGAAATAATATAGCGTCTAGGCCGTGTTTATGATACATGAAGTACCCTGGAGTGTCCCTAGGAGGAATGGGAACAGCTTCTTCGAGTACCCCTTTTCTAGTTGTGATCTGTCTTAGTTTCGAAAAGAGCGGCATATTGAGAACTGGTCTGCTACTTGATCTTGAACAAACTTAATACAATAAAACACAATAATGAACAGTCATTCACACCACAATATGCAGGACGTATTAATACATTTAACATTTAACATTTTTAAATGAGCAACAATGAAGATGACGATCTAAGAAAACTTAATCATAAAACATATTTCTCGACATTTAACGGAAATTTTCTGAACTTATATACTTGATATACTAGATATACTGCTAAACAGTACAGATACACTGCTGAAACAGTGCAGACCGGATTTGTGTACCCAAACCCGTCTGGACCGGCACAACTTATGTGCACGCCAGAACGCCTCCCCAGTAATGGTACTCACCGGGTAGCTCGGAACGGAAGGCCTCGGAACGGAACTGAACTGAACTGGACCGGACTGGACTCGACTCGACTCGAAAACTTCAGACACGTCGGGACATCGGAAACCTGGTGGGCCTCTGTATACCTCGGATCTTGCTCTCTCAGCTAGGCTCTGGTCGGGATACTTCGCACTTCTCACCGCCTCGTCTGGGTGTTGATCGCAGCCTCAGTCGCCCCCGCTTGACCGGAGGGAGATACAGGAAATCCTGCTGGTACGCGTTGTTGTCCGTCCAGCTGTGGCAGGAGACCGGGCCTGCAACGCACCGCCGGCGCGTGAGATGAGAAAGTGTCCCTGTTCGGGCGCCATTTATGTGGTAAATAATTTAATTACCGGGACTTAATTTGATACAGAACATAATAAAAATAGCTCAATAAATAAGAGGCAGAATCCGTGGTATTAGAGGTTAAGAACGGGCTTTATTCCAATAAACGATTTCGAAATCGTGGACCCCAGGTTCCATCACCACGGAGGCTCAGGAAGTGAAGTACATACATTATTGACAATTACTTTTATACAATAGGCATTACAGTGGAGCAAATGCGAGAGGCGTAACAATTGATAAGGAAGATAACATTCGTACGTAATGAAAATGGGCGTGATTGGGCGTAACAAAGGAACGTCATCAGGCATGATGTCATAATGGGGTGGTTCCATGAAAGAATTTCGCAATGCCAGCAGAAATACTTGGCAGAGATGCGCGCGCAGCAGTATGACGTGTGATTGACGTGCAGCTAGGGGGTGAAGGGGACTTGACATTTAGCTCTACATATGGCGACAGATGTCTAGAGGGTCAAGTCAACCTAATCCCAAATCATATCTAACATCCTATGTTTAAAGAACTAGGTTATCCAAAAGAGAGGCCTTCTTGGAGTAGAATCTTATTCTATACTGACTATACTGACTGTTAGTGCGTGTACAGGCGTCTAAGTGTCTAAACTAGATGCGAGGGCAGGAATCTTCCATAGTAACAGGGCTATGAATTACTTGCATAAAGACAGAGAAGCCGGGCCTTTGCTCGGTAGCTGGCAGAATGTTTACTTAAGCTACTAGACAGGAATGCATTGGGCAGGGAGCGGAGCAGATAATTTCCGAAGGTGAAATACAGTTCTTGGCAGGCAGCAAGCTGATGTCAGGCATCGTGAGCCGCGCAGAGGATGAGACAAAGTTCATGGTCACAGATGCAGGCTCGGACTGGAGCTTCAGAGACAGAAAGCAAGAAAAGCTTGATGACAGAATCAGGGCCTACTTGCCTGGACTGTAAAATGGCATAAGTGAACCATATAAAGGCGGTGGCCTTTCGTACTTAGGAATGGAATATCCGGCCCATTCATGGCGGATCTTAAAGAGGACATGTTAACGATGGACGCACATGTATTTGCGTCTTCATAACTGGAACTGGAGGGATCATACATGTGCTTGTAACATGCACATAGAACCGTTGGGGTCCAAGATAGGGGACATAACTGACCAGAAAAATCCATATTTCCACACATTCACGAAAGCTGCGTCCCTTTCTTTAAACAAGCCGCGTTTAAAGAAAGGGGCGTATTCAACATTGAAATAAATCCGCGGTATGGGGGCTTTAACAAAAAAAAAAGCATTCATTTGTCAAATTGACAAACAGATTTTTTGGGTAAAAGCGCCCATGCCACGCTTTCACTTTAATGTCGGACACGTACCTTTCTTTAGACGTGGTTTGTGTAAAGAAAGCGGCGCAGCCTCTATGAATGTGAAAGAGCCGCATGGGCGCTAGTAAACTAAATAAATAAGTAAGCGCGGCCGCTATATGGGGGCCGCGCTGCTAAAATAAATAAATAAATAAAAATGCAGCCGCTATACTTAAAGCGGACCGCCATCAGTAGAAATTAAAATAAAAGCGTGCAGCGTGCTCCAAGGTGGTGGGTGGAATAGGGGAAGGGCATTAAATAAAATAATGCTCACCGACTTATAAAGCAAACTATGTAACACCAGTAAAAGGTCCAGTCGTTATGGGAGGTAACAAATGCAGACAAGGCAGTACCAAGGAGGGATTAACAAGCCTAATAACGACTCAGAAGCCAGGGTTTACGAAGGACAGTGACACAAGCCAGTTAAAAAATATGGGCGGAGTGGGCAGGGCTTCAAATCCACACTCAGTGGCGTAGCTAGGCCTTATGCCGCCTGTGGCGCCCCTACGTTTGCCGCCCGTGGCCACGTGACCTGATCGTAGAGCGGGTGGGCATTGGGGGGTGGATGCTAGCCATTCATACGGCCGCAGGGGGGGGGGGCAGCCGCCACCCCGAAAACTCATGCTGCCTGGAGCGGTTCGCCCCCCCACGTACCCCCACCCTAGCTACACCACTGGCCATACTCCACTACTACATGCCTCGCAGCAGTGCATGCGCTGCCCAGGCTCGACCTAATAACTAGATGAAAAGATGCGTAACACAGAAGTATAACACAAGAGAAGACAGTAACACCTCAAAACAAGGGTGAAGACACACCTAACAGGAGAAAATATTAACACCTGGGTACAAAAAAGAATGAAGAGACGTAACAGGAGAAATTAGTGACTCCTGGGTACAATGAGGAAGAAACGTGGAACAGTTGAAGACAGTCATACCTAGGTGCAAGGGGGAGGGAGATGTGTAACAGAAGAGATTATTACTACCTACAAAGTGAAAAGATGTAACACAGGATATACAAGTGGGGAGAGAATTGTAACAAGATAAGATGCAGGGGAGTGGGAACGTGCAACACAAGAGAATTTACAGTGATGCCTAGTTACAAGGTGAAAATGTCAAACAACAACTAAAAGTAATAGCTTATAGGCTCGGGGAGGGGCTGGTGTGGCACACAAGATTGCACCAACACCCAGACACAAGTGGAGGGATCCGTAATATGAAAACATTGGGGAAAACATCTCGCACCGAAATAGAACAACATCTGAGGACATGAAGTGTAAAACAGGAGAAGTTGGCAACACCGGAGAACAAGTGGGAGAGAGGTGTAATTCATGAACATGCAGCAACTTACGGGGGCTTGTGATGGGGGTGGAAGGAACAGACAGCTCAGTACCCAAAAGTAATCACAATTGTCTTCTCTTCGGCTGTTTTTGTGAGCACACCTGTCAAGGTGACCCAGCCAAGTCGTCTCTCCCCACCCCCGTGCCCAATGCTATAATCTGAACAAATAAATAAAAAATGTGCTCAGCATTTCTGAGGATAATGTCAAAATTAACAAAAGAAAATGTCAACCTCCTTGAAGGTTTCAAAATAATTCTATTCGAACTGTGTGGTGAAGCCACCACAACACACACAATTCAACTCCCCCCCACACTCCTCTTCCTCGGCCTGACTGCAGATGCCAGTTCATACAACTAGCCTATACCAACTTTGTGTGAGCCTGCGAATCTGACAACACACACGAACTATTCACGCAAAGTCCAAATGCACACAAGAAACCGAGCTCTCGAAATTTTTCTAGGTCCATGTGTTGTGTATCTTTTGCAGAGCACATTTTTCTTCGCATTCTGGGACTTGTAGCACTGATTTTTTTAATGACTAACGTAGACTACAAGTCACAGAAATCAAGAACAAATGGACTGACAAAGCAAATTACCCACGAACCTGTGAATTTGGATAGAGAGTTTACTGGGTGGCCTCCAATGCTTAGCTCAGACAACTCCACAAAAAAAAAAAAAAGCATTTTCAATGTAATAGGTCTCGCATTTGAGAGCGTTTAAGCTATTGGCATTGTAAATGACTACGCCTTTTATTTACGTGTTTTTAAAAGCAACACATTTAAAAGGCGTTGTTATTTTTAACGTCAGGAGCTCAAACTCTCGCAAATGCGAGACCACTTTAATGGTGGCCTCGCCCCCTTTTTATTCATTTTTTTAGACGCTGCTCGCATATCTTCTTTAGGAGGAGTTATCTGGTGACAATGGCCCTGTGCTTGCTACTACCCACTAAGTCAGTAACCCTACTGGCTTATAGTGTCAGATAAAACAAATGTATAGACATGGTGAGCAGTGATTACATGCGTAATTAAGTCTACTACATTACAGTCTTCCTTAATGTATTTTTTTCAACATGTATTACAAGAATATACGGATACCACTTATGCAAATATATAACAAAACGCATACAAATGACTCACACAAAGGCGGTACACAATAAGCAAAATATCAAATACATACAATAAACATCGATGACCCTGACATTTTATATCAAACCGGTGGTCTCCAAAACATGATCATAGGGGTTTATATATAGTGTTAAAATCACTACAGCTAACACGTGTTTCGCAGTTATAAGCCACTTCTACGGGCATTTATGTGTTATGTGTGCCTCTTCAGGGAGATTCTGGGACACAATTGGCCATAGCGTATGGCTTCCCATATACCAGCCATTAACCACTGTAAACTGTCATTTCATGATCAGCATAGCATGGAGGGCAATAAACAGCAGTGAACACCCCCATCAAAGGATATAGCCTAACAGCTAGGGTGGTCGATCTTAAATCTGGGGAACCGGGTTTGATTCTCTGCAATGACGCTCAACATCCTGTGATTCTGGGCAAATCACTTAATCTCCCCGTGCCTAACAAAATGTAATGTGTGCCTGTGTAAGCAACTGGTGTTCATGTAAAGTACTCCGATACCCAATACCTTTGGGTCAAGTTTGCACTATTTAAAACAGAGAGAAAAAAATAAAGGACAAAAAACCCTACTTATCACCTTGTAACGCATGACATCTAGGGTTCATGCAGTGAGCCTCCTGCCCCATCACGGGCGGTTCTACTGATTTCAGAAACCTTAAGATAGGTTGCCTATGTTACATTACTGCAGCACCAAAGCCCCGAGCACTAGACGCCGTGAGCTGGAAGGAGAGCTCGGTCCAGTCTTAAAGGGCAGCCAGAGATCTCCTTTCCGAATCAGTGATTTATCCATGGAAACCAATAAATGCACCTGCTCCCTCCCAGGTGTTCGAATGCCGCTTGGAGAACGCGGGCTTCTAGAAAGGCCGGCGGGCCAAAACTGCAGTGCCGATTTTAAGCAGGCAACGCACATTTCATAAATGGATCAGAAAATGGGGCGGAGAAGCATCAACGTAAAGAACACGTTACAAACCTTGGGTAATGCCTTATCTGGTAGACACTCGATCTAGCCGCAGATTTCTTACTTTAGAATTATCTCTAGGCTTCAAACTGGATCCAGAAATTTTTTGTAAGCAGTACCCCTGCATGCCGTTAAGTGGCGTCATTCAGCTCCACGTGGCCTCGTTGGCATCATCGGTGCAGGAGATGACATTCGTGGTGCCTATATAGGAGCCACCCAGGCGAGCTGACGTCCATTCTCTCCTCCCCCTGCACCAGCCAGCGTAAATCTGGGGAAGAGCTACCCCTTAGTCTCTTTTTGACTAGGTTTTTTCGACATTTCATACCCTCAATAAGTGTCCCAGGCGACGGGTCACGCTACTTACCGCCGAGAAAGCAATCTCACCTGTGATGAGATTTACTTTTAACCCCTTCCCCGCTCATGACGGAACCGTTCCGTCATGAGCCACGGTTGCCGTGTGCTCATGACGGAACGGTTCCGTCATGACAATCCTGTTGGCGGCCGCTCCGCCTGCGCGGCGCTGTTTCCCCGCCTGTGCGGGGGGACAACGCAAATGGGCGGAGTCATGACGGAACCGTTCCGTCATGAGCACAGCTCAACTGTGGCTCATGACGGAGCCGCTCCGTCATGAGCACAGGCCCACCGCGCTGCCCCCCTGCCCCCCCCAGCGCTGCAGCGGAATGTCCGCAGCAGCGAAGGGGTTAAAGTGAGAACACCTGCAATCCCGCAGCCATAAACACAGTGGTGCCAAACCCCATGTTTGCGGCCACCTTGAGTGCTTTATTTTCGTTGTGTCTTAAAACGACCGGGTGGTACAATATTAAAAAAAATAGAAAAGTCCCATGACTGCTTTTTCCAGACTTTAGTGTGTTCTGCTTCACAAGTATGTTTTTGGACGTCCTTTTTTTCTTAAAACGTCAACCACGATTGAGTGTTTCCTTTTCACCACAACAGGGCAGTCGTTCCAGCATGGCCAGGAGCCCCAGTGCATTCTGGGTCTCCCTTTCCAAGATCGCTCTCAACCAGATGCCAGACCCTGTTAAAAAAAAACAGGAGTATTAAACGATGTTCACATATAAAGTAGCACAGTGGGTTCCACGTGCTTGTGCTGTGTGCAATTAGTAACACATGTTTTAATTCCAACACAGTAGGTTTGGCCATTCATCCTTCCGAGTTCGTTAGGGTAAGAATATTTCAGTGAAGTGACAACATCTGTAATTAAAGCGCTCTGAAACCAAGGACTTGGGCGCTATATACAAGACACATTATTATTGCCAATTCGTTTTAAAGTCCTTTATCACTAAATTGGGCTTGAAGGTTAGACTATTCATATAGGAGGCGTCTACACGTCACATAGTGGGCCGTTCCTTGTGAGCCCCCAAAGTTGGCCGAGTATGCTTTGCTCCCACATCGGTCTCCTGAATGTAAACTCCAGGCCTGGAAGTCGGATGATGAAAACATTTACGTCCGGCACCCGGCGAGGGCATGAGTTTGGCTGCCAGAATCAAACGGGATGAAAGACACTGGGTCTGCCGGAGGCGGGCAGAAAGAGCCACGTGTCGAAAGGCCGAGAATCCCAAAATCCTAAAGGCAGAAGGGGTTCCGCTTAGCATGCTCACCCTTCCCACCACCCAAAGAGAAACGAAGGGGTTAAAAGCCATCTCCAGCCAGAAACTGGCGCCATTCTGGCACAAAGCTCCACATTTGTTTTCAAAACACAACAGGGCACTGTCATGTTATAAACAAACTTGGTTTGTTTAGAATTATTTTCAAAGGGAGAATTAAAAAACAGGGTGGTTTATTTTACTCGAACAAAGGTTGTTTTTTTTTTTTAAAGGGGAAAGATTGCATTTGTACAATACGGATATAAAATCAACCAAGCAGGTTTTAACGGGATTTGCAAGGGAATGTCGATTTCATCAGGTTGAATTGTCAGCCGTAGATCGGGGCTACCTGGTTCCAACCCGGCCTTCATCGACTGACAGACAGCATTGTGTGACTTTGGTTAAATCGCTTTTCCGCCATAGGGTTTCCACAAATGCACCATCTAGGCAAATATAACCTAAAATGCACTGGCGCTCCTGTCCATGCTGACACTCCTAATATACTGACCCACGATCAACATTATGCCAGCCGTTAGGCATCGTGTGATCCTGGGCACAAAATTTATATACAATAAAGCCCAGTTACCTTATAATGGTTGCAGGCACAGACAGACCAGTGCACTAGGAGCTATACCAATTCGGGAGGCAGAAATGTATAAGACAAGAACAACTGGTCTTTGTGTAAAACAAACAAAACAACCCCCCCCCCCCCTTCCCCCCAAATGGCTACACTAAACTCCTTAAATCACACCACATGTCCTCTCTGCCTTTTGAGGTTTTTCAGCAACATAATGTGACATCAATTCTAGATCACACATCTTTCTGATGCTTGGGGAAAAAAAATTACATTACGCTCTGCAAGTACAGACCAGACCAAAAGAACATATTCTCACTTCAGAGAATGTGCTTTAACAGGGCACTGCAGAAAGAGCAGTGCCAGAATAAACACGTGCACGCACTGAAGTTTCAGAACAACATGCATGATAGTTCAGTGCGCGGAGGTCACTCAGCAGAGCTATGTGGGCGCAGCCACCAGCTCCAGCGAGAGCCCTACTAGGACAGGCTGAGCTTTTCGTCGTTTTGGGCTCAATAAAAGCAGCACAGCTGAATTAGGATCAATAGGGTCGATATACTAAAGTTTCGAGACTTACGGCGTGTTTTAAGATTCCCTTAAGCCAGGTTGGTGGGCCCAATTGACATAAGGTCTTGCACTGCTTTCAGACACCCTTAAGAACGTTTTAGCTGCCTAAAAAAATTCATTCTGTAGACTTCCTCAAGTCTGGAAACTTCCTTGGCAAATCAGGGCTCAATTGGCAAGTGAATTTTTCAGTTTGTGTTCAAGTCAATATCTTTAAAAGTCACTCTGGGTTTTAAAAAGATATGTAGCTTTGATATAAATTATTCGGTTTCGGATTTTTATCCAGAACTTTAGGCCACCATCAAACAGCTGCCACCATTATACTAAAAGGCACCTTAAAAGATACCTAAAAAGGTGGTGCCCAGAAATGTGACTTGTCTGCACAGGGCCAGGTCAAATCAAACCAGGAAGAAAGACAATAGTGAAGGTTCCAGACAAGCATAAAATGGGCCCTTGATAAGGAGCAGGAGGGCATCCCGCTGCGTCCAGTACATACATTATATCTCTCCCACCCTACCAGATTCACTGTGTGTTCAATTGGTTAGGACAGTGCTGAAGAAGGGTGTGCAGGGGGACGTAGGCTGCAACACCAGGCCTAGCACCAAACTGGTTGGTGCTAGGTCAGAAAAAGTCTCACAAATAAATCTGTTCGCTCATAGTCAGTCCATGAGGTAACAGTGAAGCAGACCAAATTACTGTCCCAAGGATGATGTGTGAAGTAGAACTAGGCCCAGCCTATGCCTGTACCTGGCGCTGCCAACGATACAGACTTTACTCAATGTGTGTGTTGGTGAGAGGCAGAGATACCCAACACTTTCAGGGGGGCTGTTTTTATTTTTTAAAGGTCTGGCCTACAGAAAGTGTTAGCTGTCTTCCTTGCCTCATGTAGTAAAAGTCAACAATAAAAAAAAAAAACATACATTTATGTATACATACTTAAAGGGGTCTTTCGGTCAGCCCTCCTCATCAATTAGTCTGTTTAAGATACAGTCACATTTTGCTTCTGCCCACCACAGCATACTGCATAGGGCAATGAGTCGGCCCACTTTAATTGCTGTCTCTCTTGCATTAGGAGTGACATCTTCCTAAATAAGCATTGGCAAAGCCAAATGGGTCTCGCCTATGTAAGAGCAATTGGATTTGCCAATGTGTCTTAGCCATGTTGTCCACCAGTGTGGCCGCTCTTCAGCATGGCTAAAAGTTGGAGTCGTAAAGTTGAATGGCAAAAAGTGCAATAGAGTGCCGTGTGGCGTAAAAAAGATTGACGTAAAGTGCATTGGCACAGAATGTAGTACTGCAGATAGAGTGCCGTAGAGTTCAGTGGTGTAGAGTGTAGTAGGGTAAAGAGATGTTGAGTAGAGTTGCATAGAATGTAGTGGTATAAAGTGCAATGGCATAGAGTAGAGTGGTGGACAGCAGAATGACGCAGAGTGCAGTTGCGTATAGTGGCGCAGCGTAGAGTGGAGCGGTGCAGAGTGGAGTGGCTTGGAGTAGCTTAGTAGTGCAGAGTGCAATGACACAGAGTAGAGAAGCATAGAGTGTATTGGCTTAGAGTGCAGTAGTGCAGAGTAGAGTGGCGTACAGCGCAGTGTTGCAGAGTAGAGTGGCATAGAATGCAGTGGTGTGGAGTGGCAGAGTGCATTGGCGTACAGTGTTAAAGAGTAGAGTGCAATGGGATAAGTGCAGTGACGTAAAATGCACTGGCGTAGAATGTAGTAGTTTAGAGTACAGTGGCGTACAGTACTGTGACAGAGTGGAGTAACAGAGTAGATTGTTTCAGAGCAGAGTGAAGTGGTGTTGAGTGGTGCAGGGTAGAGTTCAGTGGTGTAGAGGGCAGTGGCAAAGGATTCAGCAGTTTACGATGCACCATCGTAGAATACAGAGGTGTAGATTAAAGAGGAGTGGTGCAGAGTGGAGAGGCATAGAATGCAGTGGTGTGCAGTGGTGTAGAGTAGAGAGGCATAGAGGGGCACATAGTGGCGTAGAGTTGAGTGATACAGATTACTTTGGCGTAGATTGCATTGGCATGGAGTAGAGTGGTGTAAACAAGAGGCGTAGCATGAGTGGCGTAGAGCACACTGGCAGAATGAAGTGGTGCAGAGTGGAGTAGAGTATAGTGGCGTGCAGGGGTGTAAAGTGGAGTAGAGTAGAGTGTAGTCGCGTAGAGTGCATTGGCATAGAGTGCAGAGTAAAGTGGCGTAGAGTTCAGTGGTGTAAAGTGCAGTGTTGCAGAGTAGTGTCGTGGAGTGCAGTGGTGTAGAGTACAGGTGTACAGAGTAGAGTACACCGACGTAGAGTGCAGTTGTGTAAAGTAGAATGGCATAGAGTATATTGTTTCAGAGTGAAGTGGTCGCAAAGTGGAGTGCTGTAGGGTAGAGTGCTGTTGCGTAGAGTGCAGCGGCACAGAATTCAGTGGCGTAGATTAGAGCGGTGCATAGTAGAGTGCAGTGGTGCAGAGAAGGGTGGCATGTAGTGCAGTTTTGTCGAGTGACAGAGTGCAGTGACAGTAGAGTGGAACAGAGTGCATTAGTGCACTGTAGAGTGGCGTAGAGTGCAGTGGTGTGCCATGGTGTAGACTGCAGTGACGCAGAGTAGAGTGGCATAGAGTAGATTGTTTCAGAGTGGAGTAAAGTGGTGGGGAGTGGTGCAGGGTAGAGTGCAGCGGCGTAGAGTGGTGTAAAGTGCAGTGGCATAGAGTGCAGCTGTGCAGAGTAGATTAGAGTGGTGTACATTGGATTGGCGATTTGGCATCTAGTGTATTGGCTGGAGTGCGTGGCATAGAGTGCAGTGTATCAGAGTGGTGTAGAGTGGTGTGGCATAGAGTGGAGTTGTGCAGAGCAGACTGGAGTGGCCTAGACTAGAGTGGTGTAGCGTGCAGTTGAGAAGAGTGCAGTGGTGTAGAGTGCGTTGGCATGGAGTAGAGTGGTGCAGAGCAGACAAGAGAGGCATAGAGTGAGTGGTGCAGAGCACACTGGCGTATAGTGAAGTGGTGCAGAGTAGAGTACAGTGGTGTAGTATACAGTGGCATAAAGTGGAGTGATGCAGAGTAGAGTGTGGTGGCATAGACTGGAGTATGCATGGTGGGGCGGTGCACTGCCATTACACACTATACATTTTCAACTGAAATGGCCATTACATTTGCACCGGCATAAAGTGTTATCAATAAAACTATACGGCGCACAAACAATGTATAGAAATAGCATCACCTAGTGTATTGATTTGTTTATAGCAAAGTAGGCTTCTAAACAAAGTTAAAAATTAACAAAAAATATGCTTCATTTGTGCGTTCCTAAATCTGAAATATTTGCAGTTCATTTAAAATGCTGTTGTGTGCTAGAAAAAACCCTTTCCTACCCCCAGTATCCAGCAAGATTGACCCTAGTCCTCTCACTTTAAAGTCAGAGAAAGAAAAGTAAACACCAACCTCCCTTGGAAGACAGAGCCTAGCATTTGAACTCTGTCTTTCAATGCACAGCAAATGTGACAAGATAAGAATAAACATTCAAATGTCGGTTTACAGACAAGAGCACTTGTGGAAGAATACAAGGAGCTGGTGTGAAAAGGCCTTGCTCCTTGGGAGGGACAAACTCATCCAGGACAGCCTAAAACAAATAAAGCCAGAAAATAGAAAAACAGAAAATGTTTAAGTTACAAACCACAAAGCCAATGGTATGCAACAGGCAGATTGCACTCCTATGTCAGCTTTCGTAATGTCTCCAAGATTTATTTAGCAAACCAAACAGCTGTGCTGCCTGGTAGGCTACAATTTAAAAGGCACACTTCAGTGCCAGAGCTTTTGCGCCAATACATTAACAATGTTTATTTCTTTCCATTCGCTAGCCTTTCTTTAATTTGTAATCATCCATGGGTGTTTAAAGTAGATCTCCGGGTTACAAGAATTCAAAGTCAATAGTAACTTTTCTTTTCACCGTTATGCTCTGCATATAAAACAAATTGAGCATCTATTCATGTTCTATGTACATCTGCATACTTAAATGAAAACACACTGTTCTATCACAATTACAAGCCAACGTTTTATTTTATTTACCTTTGTTACTACAAGCATATGTGGCTGTCACATTTAGGCAACATATTTTAAATCTTTATTTTTTATGACGTACACTTTCAATTATAAATTAAAAGAATGCCCATGTCACAAGCTTCCCAAGATCACACCTATTGGCTTTGTCAATACCTATAACTGCATTGCTTCGGACACTGAAGGCGGCCAAGGCAATCTACCATTCATTTTACAATACATCGCCATCAGAAAGCATGAAAACAAAATATTTTAGCTATACATCGAATTAAAGGAAGGCCACGATTATAAGGTGCTGCCCCCCCCCCCCCCAGTTATTCTGGTCCTTAGAAGCAGAGTGAGCCAACCGCACACTGCCACGAAATGCACCAACATCAACCAATCTCCAGGATGACTTAGAAGTAAGACTTGAAGATGCGATACAGTTTTTTCCTTTTTAGCATAAACGTTCTTTGGTCAAGGTTTGTCCTGCGTAGTGGGGATTTCTGCCGATTTTATTGAATGCAAATTCGACTTTTACAGGCTTAACCTCGCCCCATTTAAAACAAAATGTGCAACTTTTTGTAATCTTCAAGAAGCAGTAGGAAAATTGCATAGTATCAGTACATGAATTCTGGCTTTGATCTCTTAGAAAAATAAAATAACCGTTCACCCCTTCAGCCATCACCTGCAATGTGTGCAAGTGCACTTTCTCCCCACTACCTCGAACGCATCTGCGTACTCGTGTCCGTCTTATCACCATTAATGTGTGCATGAGGACTTCCACATCACCACCTACACACCATGAGCCCGCACCCTTCACCTACATCGCCTTCAATGTCTGCGTACTCCTGCTCCCATCATTTCAATATGTGCCTGCGTACGATCTCCAATATATACAGCCTGTGTGTGGGCACTTACAACCCACACTCCAACGTGTACCTGGAAGCTACCGCCCCACATTCAATGTGTGCGTGCGAACTTCTACCGCCATCACGGTCATTGTGTGCCTGCCTGCTTCCATCCCATCATATCCAACATGTGTCTGCACTTCTGCTCCCATCGCCTTTAACACGCAGCGGCCAGGGCTGCCGCCTCGGGAGCTGGGGATCCGGGTTCGAGTTCAGCATCGACGCAACCTCCCCGTGCCCATGGACAGCGCCTGGATACCCTTGCGGGTGAAAAGCCGCGCTATATAAATCTATGAACTTTTAAAGGCCTGTTCACCTCCACTCCAGCACCTTTTATGTGTGGTGCGTACTTCTGCCTCATCACCTCCAATGCCTTCAGGCACACAATTTGCTTGCGTCTCAAAGCGTCTAGCGGTCTCGTGCCTGGGTGAGTGAGCCTCCAAGCCACCACCCACTTGCGTCAGGACGCCCGCTGTCAAAGCTGTCGCGAGCGTTAACTGAAAAGGAAGAAGTACTTGATCGTAATCATAGAAATGGACAACATATCAGACGAACAGGACGCGGGAGCAGTAACTGGCACCACATGAGGGCCGAACAGAGCCGTGACTGAGTTTTATGGAATGATGGTTCTTGCTAGCAATGCCCTTTTGAAATAGTGTTTCTGGCTAAAGCCCGTCACCCTGACGGGAAGCCGAGGGGGTGGTATTTCCATCTCTCAACAAAACGTTATTATTATTTTTATTTTTTTTAAACACACACTTGGCATGAGGACGCTGCACGACGCCAACCCTCCCGACCCCAAGCCATTAAGTGCAACTGCACTTCTCGCGCATGATGAAGGAAAAGAAAATATTACATCGGCGACGAATCCCCACCCATTATCTTCGACCATTTGTTCCCCTTCCTGCCTCTGTTCTAGCTTCTTATCTCACCACACCAGAATTTGAGCAATCAAAGTCCACGAGGAGCTTTGCAGTGTGTCTATCCGCAGAGGGGGCCAAGGAGCAATCAAGCAGCCACCATACGGCCAAACGATCAACCACTGTCAGAGTTCCTGAGGTGAGGAAGGTCAGATTAAGAGATTCAACGCTACAATGGGACGCTAAACTCAGCGGATGATGCAAGCTTCCTCTCAAGCACACTTAAGATGGCACCGCACACCCAGGGTATTCAGGCTAAAGGGATCACAGGATTGATTGACCCACATGTCAGGCGTAGTGGAAGTGACATCACACATCTTTTTACCCCCCAATGACATCCCGTTTAAACCCCTGTCCATCAACAGCCTCCTATTTGGAAAGGGCCAAGGAAAGGGCAAGGAGTGGGGACTACAGAAAGTAAACAGGATTGCTACAGCCATGTTTACTCTTGTGTTCTTGCAGCTGCCTTTCACATACATGAGACCAGAGTAAGCAAAGATATTGTGAGGGTGACCAAAGGGCAAGTCTGGGCTAATGACTGTTTTCTTGGCTACTGAAAGTAGACGTCCATGCACTATTACCTCTAGTTCACTGCTTCATTCAGTTCAGCTATTTTTTAAGGTCGAAGCCTACCTGACAGCGCAGCATTTGAGTTGTGAAAAGACTTCTTGGGAACATCCTGGTACCTTCCCTGAGAATGCATTCCGCCCATTTGCTTACCTTTGTCTTCGTGGTTTGTAACTCACATTTGCCTGCAATTTGCCAGCTTTACTTGTTTTATGCTGTCCTACGTGTCTTTGCCCCTCCTGTGGCGCATAACCTGTTTTATTCTTCCAACAGTGCTCACTTTCTGTAATTAGGTCTTTACATTTTCTTCATACTTTGAAACATTTGCTGTGCATTGAAAGACAGAGGTCAAATGTCAGGCTCTGTCTTCTGAGGGAGAGTGGGGTTTACTTTTCTTTCTCTGACTTCAAAGTGAGAGGATTTATCTGACAATCTGGGAGCGTGAAAGAAAATAATTTTTCTAGCACACAACAACATTTAAATGTCTGTAAACTAACTGCAATTATTTCAGAATATATCATAATTTGGAAATCACAAATGAAGCACTTTTTAATAATTCTGGACTGTGCTGGAAACAAATATTTTAATGCAATCAAAACGAATTAGTACACTAGATGATGCTATTTCCAACCATTATAATTTGTGCGCTGTATAGTTTTATCAGTAAAACTGTATGTCTCTGCAAATGTAATAGTTATTTAAATTAAAAATGTGTTTTCTGTAATGGCAGTGCACTAACACTTCATGCATACTTCACTCTACGACACTACTCCACTCTACGTCCCTTCACTCTACGACATGCCACTCTATTACACTACACTATGCCACTTTACTCCACTTTACGCCCCTCCACAGTACATTACTCTATGCTACCTTTAGGCCACTCTAAAACTCTCTTCCACTCTACGACACTTTACGCTTCAATACTCTACTTCCTCCACAACACTCCACGCTTTGAGGATCCACTCTACTCCACACCACTCTATGCCCCTTAACTTTAGGCCACTCAACGACCCTCCAGTCTACGACACAACACTCCATGACACTAACTTTTAGCTATGCTGAACAGACGCTGCACTGGTGTACAACATGGTTAAAACACATTGGCACAACCAATAGCTCCTGCATAGGCAAAACCTATTGGCTTTGTCAAGGATCGTTAGATCTTTTCACTGTTTTTGAAAAGCACTAATGTACTCCAATAGTCACTGCCATCCCAATTGCTTGATGGAACAGTGGGTCTTTAACCAATTACAGAACTTTGAGGTGCACCTCCTGTCGAAGAGCTAAAGGTAGTGAGTTGCAAAGGTAGTGAGTTGCAAAGAGAGGAGCCTTGAAAGCATAAAGACATCCCTCAAACCATCTGTATCAACAAGAGCACTTCAAGATGGACTAAGAAAATGAGCTTATGCATTCAGCAACAAGGGAAGGAGTGAAGTTAGAAAGTTGGGAGCCCCACTATGCATGTGCATCAGGTACTTTTAAATGTGGCTCTGGGTGGTTGGTAACCAGTGGGGTGACATCTGCGCAAGCGTGATGTAATCAGTTCTCCTTAGGTCAAAAAATAAATACAAGTGGAGTGTGAACGTGTGAAATGCTCTTCTACAACTACAGTGTAATGCCTCCCAAATGCCCCACCCCCTAACGCCTATGCCCATATTAGAGATTCTTACAAAGCTAATTGGCTATCCGTTTTTTTGGGTTTGGCTTGACAGCACAGTTGTCTTCAAGGCCTGTTGTTGGCAATCCTTTAATGTACACATGGAGTGGGTTTTGTCTCTGCACCACAGGAGTATTGCCCACTTATATCCTGCTAATGGCTGTGTCATGCATCCTACTGAATGCTTGCATTACAACGCATGAAAGCTTATTTTGCATCTCAAAAACAAACTAAATCATCATACTTTAAATTATTGGTCTCAGACACACTATACACTGAAAAACTCTTGTTTTTGTGTTTTTTACTGCAGAAGTTTTTTTCTTTTTTCTAAATTATCCAGGACTCAATGTGAGCCGATATTGGGGCTTTTGTCAATGCTTAGAAGTTTTGTTCTCCACCTTGAAAAACAGAGGGCAGGAGGGGATTTCAGCGTGCCCTCCATTTAACCATTGTCAGCAACTTACGCACAAAATGGTAAGCCCAAAAAGTACATGCTTATCTAAAGAAATGGAATGGCTGCCAAACGTTGATGCCAAAGGGTTCCTTTCCCTGTGCTGGTTTATTCAGATCTCGTTTAGTAGTAGGGGAATGCCTTTTTTATTCTCTATAACTCAAATTTTATATTTATCTTCTTGTAGATTATCTCAAATCAGCAAGTGTCGTTTCCTGCTCGTTCTCCTTTTCTTTGTATCCCCAACCTTAATGTGTTATTGGATTGTCGTTTACTAAAAACTGGGTTCCACATTTCAAATAATAGATCTTTAGAACATCCACTCACAAAGAGAGTAGTGAAGCTCAGATCCATTCCTTCTACTACTCATAAAACAAGAGGCGTGACACCGGCTCAAGAGATGCAGCTGCGCCACTCGCCTCCAACCAAGGAGCAACGAGTCCGACGCAGGTGACGCAGCCAAAGAACATGGAAAGGTCAAACGCAAGGCGTTCTTTCCAACAACAACATGCAAGCTGCAACCAAAAACAACCCTGGGTGAGGAACTTTTGAAGAGACTGCCGGTAATGTGGGATGGGCACAGTTCTGCAACTTGTTTTTAGTGTATCTGGCCACAGGTCGTGCAACACAAAGCGGACATAATAAATGTAAAACCCAGTCTGTTTTGGGATTTAAAGGTATGACGTCTTGTTTTTTTTTTTTAGAAGAAAGTCCAGATCAAAGGAGCGATTCAAGAGGGACCATCAGGGATACTCAGAAAACTCAGATGGGCATAGACCCTTGTGGCGCAGCACATCAACCTATGCGCGTTAGTTGGTGCATTGTACACACGCCATCAAAAGGACCCGGAAACCTCTAAACCATTCAAACGAGGTACCTACAGTATTACAGACAGGCTTAGTTTGGTGGATAAGTTTTATTCAAAATTGACATCTTCATAAAAATTAAACGTGAAAATACAGTTGGAATACTTAACAGTCACCAAACCGAGAAGAAAATGCATGTGAGAAACGTAAACATACATTCCAAAGTGTCAATAAAACGTGCAAAGTTTCCAACAAAATACATTTGGGGAAAAGAACCTTCGTCAAGATCCTGAAGTACACCCTACGCCCCAAGGGCCATCTCGCAATCCCGAACACCATTGAACCACACAGATGCAACCACCTGCATCCACGAGGGGCGGTCCCATGGCGAGGACCCTTGTCCATGGACACCGCCTACCGAACACCAAGCTCCCCAGGGGCTGCGAGGAGGTGGGCAGGAGCAGGGCACCCCGTGCTGACCCCCAATGATCTAATTGTGTGTCCTAGCCCACAAGCTGGTGTATGTCCTAGCCCACAAGCTGCTGTACATCCTCTGGTTGGCCCAAGACAGCAGAACCTTACCCCTTAGTGCTGTCCTGGGAGGGGGGCACTGCTTCTGGAGGACCCCTCTTTGCTAACTGGGGTGACTTTTGGATTCTAGACCCCGCCATGCCTAAAGATTAGGGCCGGGTGGGAGGGTGAACAATTTCTGCCGCTCGTCTTCGCGTCGCCGTCGGGAAGGCCAGGTAGGTAAAGATGCCAAGGCCAAAGGGTCTTTATACCACCCCCCAACCCCAGCCCGGCAACGTTGCGCATATTTGACATGTTTCCTGCCGCCCGCCCGCCTATAGCGAGGTGCGGTGACTGGAAGACAAGAACCCAGGAACCCAGCTTGCGCTGCCCTTGGCCAGCACTTCGCCTGATTGCGAGGGGCCCGGAGGACCCGAGTCCTAAGGGTCGTGCCCTCCCCCCCATCCGGTGTGGGGGCACTCTGTCCAAACGGGTGGTACCCACCATTCTGCTCCTGACTTTCCTCCCACTAGTCCAGGATCTACTGAAAGCTGTGGGGCTAGTCTGAAAATCCACAGATGGTAGTTGTGGCTGTGAGCTTAGTACCTTAAAGTACGCCACCAGGGGAAAAGACAGAAGGGAGTACTTATCAGTCACACACTCCAAGACAATTCACAAGGGGAGCAGAGTTAAAACCTCTTCCAACATCTGTGTGCATTAACGTGCATCAAGGAAAGTACCAAAGCATCAGCACAAAAGACATTCTTTGGATGATTGTATGTTTGTGCATTACTTCATCACTGTGTGCGCGTTTACAAACTGGTCGTCTACACCCTTGCGAATCAGAAAAAGCAAAATAGTGCAAAGTCCCTCATGAGCCACCAGGTAATGCCTCAAATAGGAGTAAGCCAACTTCAGTTAGCAAAGGTGTAGATCGCAGTGGTTCCCCAACTGTGGTCCAGGGACCCCTGGGGGTCCGCTAAGACTCCTCAGGGAGTCCTAGACTACTTATATAATGACATAATATTAACAGATTAATAAAGTGTATATAAATAAATAAGATAAATGTACAATGAAACATTTTAGAACGTACCGCAAATGAATTTGAAATTGCAATCTAAAAATTAAATTGGTATCTCAGATTGATTCGTGGGAGCAGCGCAGGTGCATCAAACAGAATATCGTATGGAGGATGAGTGGCCTCAATCGACTTTAGAAAAGCACCAGCCTTTCTATTAAAATTACATTTTTTAATTAGGATTCATGTGTTTGCGAATTGCAAAAAAAATGGGTCAACATTTGAATGATTTTTTCTGTATTTTGTGTGTATTGTTTTGTGGTTCCGATCATCGACAATTCTTAGGCCGGGGGACCTCAGCTTCCAGCAATGACACCCCGGCGGTGGGGGGGGGGGTTGGGAGCGGGGACGAGGGGGTGGTGGTCCCAGAATTCCAGTAATGATTCAGTGGGGGTCCACAGAAGTCAAAAGTTTGGGATCCACTGGTAGAACAAGAGGTAAGTCTTCAACCAATAAAGAATTTCCAGTTTGCCTACCTGACCTGCTCAGCCGATGGAAAAGTCGCGTGCTTTCAAGAGCTCCCTGAGTTGCCAGAAGTATTGCTCCATCGCGCCTTAACAGGTTACACCAGTTCTACTATCATTCCAACCCAGGGCACTCACTGACACCATCTGCTCAAGAGCCACAATAATGTAGGATTCCCACTTCCACATTCTTTCTCTGTGCAAGTGCTGTGAACAACAGGTGCCACTATTAGCTCAATGTAGCAGTACTCAGGATTCAAAGTTACACAGATCTCTGCAGCATGAGCTTTGACCCCAAAGAGGGGCAGGTCAAGCAAAGTTGTGTCTGAGCCCACTTTTATTCTTTATTAATACAGCGGACATCCCATCTGAACTGGGCAAGAACAGTGGAGGATTGGAAACAATTCCTACATTTTCCATTACGCAAAACCTGTGAAATTCCCTGAAATTAAGCATTATGCAATTTCACATAATTATTCTTTATACGAGATACCAGCGGGAAACTGGATTGCACTACAAATGCATTGCCCAGAGACATTTTCTACTCCAGCCAGTCCCCTTCAAAAATCCTGCTAAACTTTTTATGGCAAGGTTCACGCTCTGAAAAAAAAAAAAGTGACGCAAGATATCGCCAAATCCCATTTCGCATCAAAAGTGTAGTGTTGCAAAATTTTCAAGAAACTTCATGATGTTTCAGTAGCTAAAATGATGCAATTTTACCCAACCACCTTAAAAGTTCCATCATATGTGGATTAAAAATGTCCTCTTTGATAGTACAGTAGGTAAGCCAAAGTGTTGAATCTCTAATTCACACACTGTATCCCACTAACAATTTAAATTATTCACGCAAAGTCTAAAATTCTGACCTTGGGAGGAGCAAGGCAAACACCAGCAGTTATTTAAAGGCAAATGGATTGGCATAATTTAAAGAAAGGAGTATGTGGACATCACAGCAGCTGGTAAGTTGACCTGGAAGCCTTTTAAACAGATTAATTGTACTTTTGCAAAAATAGCAGAAAATGGATGGAATGCTGAACAAATCAAACATTCACCCCCAGTCTCAGATCTGGGTTAAATACATCGTTTTTTGCACACCACGACATTCCAGTTCAGACCCAGCCATATGCAAATCAATTTGACCATGCTCCCCACGGGAACAGTCCAGCCTTAACTGCCAGGCCAGGTACTCCCTGGACAAGAAACATGCATCCTGGGACTGGTTTCGGGGTCTAGGCTATCTGAAATCTGGTGGTGTAGCGAGTACGGGACCCACGTCTGGGCATACCCTTCCCACTTAGGGCGGCAAATGCAAAATGAGGAGATGATGGACAGAATGCTGAACAAATCAAACATTCACCCCCAGGCGTGGGTCCCTTGCTCACTATGCCACTGAATTCAAGCTAGCCTGGCTGATATCGGGGGGATACCCCGAAACTGGTCCCAGGGTGCTCGTTTCCGGTCCGGGGTGGATCTGGCCTGGTTTTTCAGGTTGGACTGCTCCCATGAGGAGCAGGGTCAAGACAGATTTGCACATTGCTGGGTCCAAACTGGGGTGGCATGGTGAGCAGAAAAATGATGGATTTAACCTAGATCTGTTGACGAGGGGGGTGAAAATTTCAGCAATTCGTCCTTCATATTGTTGTGTTTGCTAATTGTACATTTGGGCGGATAATGCGAAGTCCATTACTCAACTAATACAAATGATGAGAGGTCCCGGTGCAACCATATATAGCACCAATATGGTTTCCAAGTACACAAAAAAGAAAAAACAGATGTCACAGGGAGGTGGGGGGGGGCGGAGGGAGTCATAGAGATCTTTAAGTAGAGCAGTTTTATTTTTGAGCAGGGCTGCCCCTATTGAATTCATTCATTCTGAGCCTGAACAAGGAGCACTAAATCCAGGAGCACAATTTTGTTTTAATGTCTGGGTTCGTCTATTTAAAAAGTTTTTTTTAATTCAAAGTTTGTCTGTTTTAGAGGAATTTAAGATAACGAAGAGGATATGAAAACCACGATGTAAGCAACACTGTGATGTATTTAAAGGAAGTGCTGAAAGATTTTTTTTGTAATAAAAGGACTGTGAAATGGTTTGCAAAAAAAGAATTATCTAAAATAAGTTTTACAAAGAATTTAAATTGGTATTGCCCATAAAATGCTGGACAGGTTAAAATTGAAAAGATATGCCATGACACAAAAAAACAGCACTCACCTAAATAGCATATCCTGTGTGCAACTACACAACCTTTATGGAATGAAATATTAACTAATACAAGGGCTGGAAATCGTTGGAACTCGGGCATGGTGCATCAATAGCGATTTATTACACCCGGAAACTATTTTTTGCAAGATAATTAAGAGGAGAGGCCTGCCTCAGTGATTACTAGCAAAATGTTTAAC
Source organism: Triturus cristatus (assembly GCF_964204655.1). Classification (NCBI taxonomy): domain Eukaryota; kingdom Metazoa; phylum Chordata; class Amphibia; order Caudata; family Salamandridae; genus Triturus; species Triturus cristatus. The sequence goes on along the minus strand of NC_140592.1, from coordinate 339,219,719 downwards.
GCACTTAATAAGGGCTACATATATTTTTCCTTAGGATTTTTAAATATATTTTAAATACCGTGTTAAATTTGCAATTTGAATGTCTCGATCGGTATTTCTATTTCTTAAAATAAAAAATACAATTATATTGAAAGACTCCCTTACCAGGAAGCAAGTAGCGCCTCGTTAAGGAACCCAGACATGTTCAAAGTTCTGCATTCAGGTTACATATCAGACTATTGTTAACATGCAAATCAGCCCATCAGTTGTATGCAAAAGAGACTACAAAAAGATCAACATTTCACCACAATGTAAGGTTTTGTGAGATTTTACACCCAGGTTCTATTGTCCATGAGAATAAATGGTCAGGGGGCATGTTTCGTTTTTAGGTGGCAAGATCTTCAAATGGCTTATAACAATTACAACAAAGCAAACAATCTAAATGACATGTTCAAAATGTATCAATTTCTCTGAAAAGGTGGAGCATGGGGAAAATCGTTTCTTTCAATTCTATAAGCATAAACTACACAGGCTACGTTTTACACCAAATTGGGAGACAGATCACAACTTGTGAAAAAACTGCACCGTGGCATACGACACGGCGATCCTTGCAATCAGAATATTTTATCTTAGATGCATATTCAGAAAGAATTTTCTTGTTTCCCGTTATCGCGGACAAGGATGCCCCCGGGGTAATTTCTTGGGTGCTTTCGACAACGGGACAGGACCTCACTACTGAGTCAGGGTATACCTGGTAATGTTCTGTACAAAGCAGTACACCGTCAATTCCCTTTGAATGCCTAAATCCAGCCCACAGTTTCCATCCCTGCGGCAAGACGTTTTAACAGTAATATAGCAAGGTAGTCAATTCACTATGGGTAGGAATTGTTTCATTGCAACATCAAACAGTAGATTTTAAACAAGTACACACAAAAAAGTAGTAGTTAACGTGTATGTCTAAAGAAAATACAAAAGTAGAGATAAAAAAAAGAAGTTTTTACCACCACATATGTACATTATAGATACACATCCCCAACCCAAACCCTGTTACTCAATCCTGATCCTTAAGCACAACCCTTTTTGTTCACTTGCACAGAGTAGTCTACTGTTTTATAAAGGAAACCCCGTTTCCCTTATTCTGCACCTTTAACGCCAACCATTACACCTGAAATTACGCTAAGCCCATCCATCTACTTACCCAGGTTAAAATGTAACCAAGTTCTTACTCCAACCATTAAAGTTTGTCAATCTTAACACCACTCTTACTTCATCCCCAACCATCCTTTATGCTAACCCTAACTAAACAGTTAAAGTTAACCTAAACATAAACTAGTGTCTTACTCTGATGCCAATCCTAACACTATCTCTGCCATTACACCATCTCATTCGTAAAACCTTACTTCAACAATAACCCTTAAACATGACCTTAAAGTTCTCACAAATTCTAACCTATGCACTTTTGGAATTTATTCAACTTTTTGTAGATTGTACTTTTTTGTGTTTACTTTTTTCTTTCTAACTACAAAACATACTCTGGTATCTTTTTGTACAAGGTGGGTGAGCCATTGTGAACCCAAGTCGGTGTGAAGCAAATACCCTAGCTGTGAGCAGGGAAATGCTTACAATCTCTCCCCCACCTCAGCTTTAACAAGATTGCTAACATTAGTACTGGAGCCCTGGACCGCTTACTAGAACTGAATATGGATAAAGAAACATTAATCACTTAATAGGAGATTTTGAATCGCATTGGTCGGCCTATCCACCATCACATTCCATACATAATCACATCTTTTAGACTTGGAATCCGAATAAAAAAAAAATCATAGTCCCAACCACATTGCCTCGCATGCTACAATTTCCCATTATTTATTTGTTTTGGTGGGTCTGATACTAGGCGAACCATACCCTGGCATGGTTATCAAACTAATGAAGAGGATTTGGGGTAAAGAGATGAACATGTGCACCATCCTAGATGTGGTTAATTAATGATGCACGAAGATGCCTAGTCTGCCGCCCCACTGCAGCCTCTGGACCACCCAGCTACACTTCCACCACCCTAGCTTTGCACAATATTTGAACATTCTTCCCTCTTTGTTTTTTTCTCCTGAATCTGACTGCACATGTTTTACTTTACTGCTTCTCACAATGTGTAAATGAATAACTAACTTTGATTATGTTTGGAAGGGATTAAACAACCTAAATAAGTAAACACTGCGGGGAAAGAGATATAGCGAGGATATAAAATTCCTAAAGGCAGTGATCACAGGACATGAAGCCTACATTTTTCAGAGAATAAGCATTCCTGTAACTAGAGGTCATGCTTCAAGAATGAAGTGGGGAGATAGGCAAAACATAACATTTTTCAAGAGGCATGGTCTCAAAAGCTGAGAACAGCATCTCCACAGAGATTTCTAAATGTTTGTGGCTGTAATATTGGAAAAGCAAAGGACAACCTAGAGACCCCGTTAGGTCTGTCCAATAAGGTTAGGCAAGGAGGCAAGCACAGTAGATGGCACCATGTGAAAATAGGCAGTCAAACAGGCTGCCAAAACACAGGCTCAAAAATACAATTTGACAAAGTATCAACCTCTCCCTACATAAATCTCAATCTGTTTCAATTTCAGAAAATTCAGCTAAAATTGCGCCCCACCTCGTATAGAACCTGGCAACTTTTCTACTCATAAATCTAGGTCTAGAATTTTGTTTGGGGGGGGGGGGATGGGCTATTTTGTGAGTCAGGGTGCATGTAGAATATTTTAGGGCGATAAACGCAAGATTGATATTATGGGAGTGTAGATTTGTTTTTGCAGTCTAGGTTTATTTCTTTTCACATGGTCCGGTCTAGATGAACTGGTTACTCAGACCCATACCCGAGCTAGATTTTTTAAATATTTATTTTTTATACAGTAACGTTTGGCAAGAAACGTGGTTTAATAGATCTTTACAAAACAAATTGTAACGATATTATAATAGAGAGGCTGAAGTGTCACATTCAAATAGTAATATGAAAGACAAGCGTACATCGACTCTAAAATCACGACAAGCAATGTTTGCTTTGAATATCTATCAAACACAAGAGGTTAAATGCAACATCAGTAAAGAGGATTGTATAGTAAATCAACGAAGTCAACAAGAGTTCAACCATTATCAGTCTTCATAGATGACCAAACTCGAGAAGATGGGCTAGATTTCTATACACCGTGTTTCACATGATCCCATCGGCAGCACGTTGGCACTGCCTGGGGAGTTGCTAATGGCTTTAGCGTTATCTACCGTCAAACACTCATAGGGCTATGGTAGAGTCACTGGTAACTATGGAACAGGTAGGTTTAGTAAGTATTTGGATAATGGTCCTTATTCCTTGTTGGTGGCATGTGTGCCATCAGACCAGGGTCATGGAGCGGTGGAGTTCACCAGATCGTTTAGTTTTGCCAACCATAGTAAGTATGGTATTGTTTTGCAATGTTTGTTCTAGTGTGTAGCCCAAAACAGATTATGACGTGCTCTGGCTTCAGGTGGGTGCCAGGGCATTTCTCGCAGGAGTGCACTTCCCGGTTGACAAAAAGGGTAACGCAGCCTCGATACTAGCAATAGTACACTCACCAGTGACCCCCCCTGGCCTCCTCCACATCCCTAGGTGAAAGTATCAAGTATGTTCATTTAATTAGTCTGTTGATGTTCTAATTAAAGTCCCACTTGCGATATAGCAGTTCAAGCTCTGAGTCCCTTACAACTGGATCCCTCGATAATTTACTGAAAGGACAAAAGACCTGAGGGCGCAATAACTTAAGAGGCAAAGATGGAGGATTCAACACAAGTCAAGGTGTCCTAGGGGGACACTGGTTTGAGAGTTAAAGCAGAAGAATAACGAAAAAAATACTAACGTCACATCCCTCCACAAAATCGGGTAAAAGTCTACTTTATTTAACTTTAAAAAAATACAAAAGCATCGGATAACTAGTTGGTCTGAGTATAAACGGCCATTGATAATGGAAGAAAACGGACATATACACACAAAAATGTTCCTATGCAGGAAGATTAGTGAGTGGCCATCCAAATGACTGATCCAAGATGCTACTTCTCTCCCTTCCTAGAGACAGAAATTCTCCACTAAATGGATAAAAAAAGTAATGATCTCTGGACGAAGGCGAAATTAACACTTTTTCCCCCATATATATTTATCTGTGAATCGCAAGCACCGGAGGGTGCAGTGAAGTGGGAGAAGTAGAGACAGACAGTTTTACAGGTGCCTATCAAAGGATTCACCATTTTTAAGTTAAAAGACTGACGGGGGGGGGGGGGGGGGAGATAAATAATTGTGTAATACATCCTAAATCCACTCTCAACCATCACCCTACCTCCCATAAAGCAATCAAAGACTGATCGACCAAGTTCTGCAGCATCCCCGGAAAACCTCATATCACTCAACACCATCCTAACGTATACTCAAAACTGGTTAACTGAGAACCATCTCCTGCTCAACACCTGAAAAACTGAATTCTTGGTCGTCTTCCCTCAGAATCACACCCCCAATCTTGACCTCTGGCTGAGCCACCTCACTGCTTTCAACTGCACTCCGCAGATCGTAAACTCAGTCAAATCTCTAGGAGTCACCATGGACAAGAACCTGAATATGAAAAATCATATCAGCAACACCTGTAAAGGAGCAAACCACTTGATAAGGACACTCAGAAACATCAAACCTTTCCTCCCGCTTAAGGATTTCAAGCAGGTGGTTCAAGCGCTTGTCCTACCGGGGCTAGATTATGGCAGCGCAACCCTCTGTGGCCTGCCAAAATACACCCTGGCTCCGCTAAGGGCCTCATTGAACGCTGCTGCTAGACTGGTTACAGGCACCAAACGCAATGAGCGCATATCGCCAGTCCTAAAAACTCTAAATTGGCTCCCCTATGAAGCACGAATCCAGCTAAAAATTGCCACGATGACGCATAAAGCTATCCACTTCATGACGCCCAGGTATCTGGCGCAAAAACTTGAACTATCTTGTGGTGTAAGAGCCTCTAGAAGTGCTACTACCTTACTCTTGAAACCACCTATCCTGAACAAAAAGAGAACCTCTAACAGAGCCTTCTCCGGCGCGGCTCCAAAGATATGGAACTTTCTTCCTCCAGATATACGCAGAATCACCAGAACAACGGTGTTCAAATTGAAAGTCAAAAGATTCCTGATGAATAAATTCCTTCAGTAATTGGGCTAACCCATTGGCCCGTTGACATTGTTCTTACTTCCATTGTTTCAACATTTACTACTATACTTTTTTTTTTTTTATTTACATTCTGTGTACAATGTACTCTGTTTAATATAACTGATATGTGAACCTGTATGCACTTTACTATTCACTTGTGTTTTCATCTGCTGGTTGTTACTTTATTAGCCTCCAGGGCTAGTTTGAGTGTAAAGCGCTCTGATATCCCTTGGGATCTTGTTCGCGTTATATAAAACTTTATAAATAAATAAATAAATGAATTTTTCACTGCATAAGCATCTGACATCCTGGATACTATGGAACACACAAGGACTCGCCTTTGATACCATTACAAGACCCGTGATATTTTAAGATCCAGGGCAAAGTCTGGCACGTACAAATAAGAGCACAGTACAAAATGAGGTTGATTTTCTGCCACTGCGTTACTCACACTCCAACCTCAATTTTCTAGTTCAACAAAATTTGAAGACATCCTTGTATGGCCAGAACATATATTTGTAAAGTGTGCGTTTACCCGCCGGCACCTTGGTGCCTAATAAAAGAGGTTTATTGTTACCCAACTCAATGGTACTCAGAAGGATGAAAGGCTGAGCGGGCCGGTCGGGATTTGAACCTGTGACCATGAGGTCAACCTCAGGCCACTACAGTGGACGCATTAGACCACTAATCCACCAGACCCATTTAACAGCCAACTAAAAACGTTCAGATGGACAAAAAAATTATGTAAATGTGATTCTTACCACGAATTTCTACAGTTTTGAAAACTGTAGAATACATTTTGATAGGTGTCCACATTTTTATTCTTATGGTGTGGATAGTGGCTTTGAGATATGGTCAAGTTTTTTTTATATTTGGTTTTATATCACATAACGGGCAGCAATACAAATGCCATCTTGACTTGTATTCTATTTGTTGACTGCCGAGACATGTTACATGTTTCAATTAAATATGCCGTGCTCTGTGCGACAAGGTTTTGGCCTTTTTTCCTTGCTGACCGAAGTGTGCCTCATTGTGGGAGATTTCTGGGTTGCAGCACTGCGTTATTCTGTTCACGCTCAAGGTTAAGGGCCTAGCGAGGGTTTCATGCAAAGTTGTCAGGGGTTCGCATCTTACTTTCCTGGACATGAACAGGTAGTGTTTCGGTTAAAGGTGAAGATTTTAATTGAGGTGACAATAATGCAACTGTCCATAGGTAAGAGCTGCATCTAGCGTTTTAAGGTCATCGATAGATCTCATGTTATGCGTAAGTTAGTTAACTTTGTATCAGTTGTTATGGTCGTTGTTGTGACAAGTTGGTTGTACGAGATGGGCGAACTTCAGAAGACCATGTTTAAAAAAAATGGATTTGGAGCAGCCCCACTGATTTTTAAAGCAAAAACCAGCATTTGATAAATGTAATTTAGGGGTTATGACACGAAACTAAGAAAACTGGATAATGTGGCATTGATTTAACAATTGATTAGCATGGGCTGGGTGGGGCGTGCAAGTTAATCTATATTGCATGCGGGAAACACCCCCTTTTGAGGCCTCCGTTTGCCTTGTTCAGGATGGAGTGACACACATTGTGTCGAGTCAGGATGTGGTACACCAGAGAACAACTGCACCAACTTCCTGTCTCACGCTAAGACCCATAGTCTCCACCCCAGCCAGCAACTCTTATACATCCATGCGTGAGCAGCTAATAAATAGTGCTCAGTAGGCAGGCAATGCTTGGGGGGACCGGGTCCAGTAGGGGGCGCCCAATGCTTGGGGCCCATAAGTACACGGAGGCAGCTACTACTGGGGAGCACGGAAAAGGCAGCCAATGTTGGTGTCCATGAAGAGGTGGGCAATGCCCGAGACCAAGTGGAAGCCAATTATGTCTTGGATGTAGGGTTGCATCTGCCATTGTGAGGGCTCAGGAGAAGGGAATCAAAACCCAAAACTGTGGAGCAGGCAGAAAATGCCTTGAGCCCAGGAAGGGCCAATCAACACCCAGGATCAACGGAGAGGCAGCCAATCCCAGGCATGGGCAGAGGTAGCCAAGTATCTTGGCAGAGGGGCAGCAATAAAAGCCCGACAGTGCGGTGGGGGCAGCCAATTATTTGGGCCTAGAATGAGGAAGACAGTGCCCAACGCCGATGGAAGGGACTCAGCCAATGCTTGTAAGATTGGCCAGAGCGCGTAGCAGATATACTTCGCAGGCCTTTTTAAAAATATATATTTTTTTTTAATTGCCAATGAGCTCAGTCATTTTTTATGAGTTATATATTCACAGTCAGTTACTTTGGATCAGAAAGAAGCCTTTAAGTTAGCAGCACCACATGACCCTTGGAAAACAACTTCAAGGGCATAACTGTGCCCCATAACAATTAAAATCCGCACAGACACAACAAAACTCACTGAAGAAATATTTTGAATAAAGGAGGGCCACAAATGACCAACGAGCAATGAGCTGCGAATTTCAGATCAAACCCACTGTTTACAGCACTCCCGTGATGAAGCTGTGAAGTGGCGGTTGGGAAGATAAACTGCCCAATGCCATGTTGTGCGTGTTCCGCGTGGCTGTCTTTGATGTGTCCGTGTATCTGATTTCTGGTTCCACCCCTTCTTGGAAACTTCAAACGATCAATGACAACAGAAAATTCAAGAATGCAAAAGGCAACATAAACCATCATCACACGAATGTAAATATCACTCTCCATGGACAATGCCAAGGTTGCTTCTACAGCTGTCAGCCGGTCAATCAGACTTCAGCCGCCACATACCCCTTTCAGAGCAAGAACTAAGCAGCCAGGACAGCGGGGTCTACAAATGCATGTCTCATGATAGCCGGCTTGCGTCAAAGCGAGCATCATGTCCTATAAACTGGGACCAGCTTATAATGCGTCTTATTAGGGGATGAAACATGCAGTTTCTCAGAGTCTTGAGGCAACTGCATCCAGTGATGTAAATTTTAGGGAGTGGGCACATCCTGGGCCACTTTTAAAACTGGTGGGGGCACCTACACAGGCAATGGAAAGTGTATGCAATAATATTATATATATATATATATATATATATATACACACACACACACACACACACACACACACACACACAAATTGTAATAAATTTCACCAAATACATGGGCTAATATATTGCCTCAACAACTACTTGCAGCGAACAGTAGTAGGGCTACTTAATGTGTGTGGAAAGGTACACTTTTTATTGCTCTGTCGCCTCCCAGCACAAGCAAAAGCAGTGTTGGGGGGGACAGGACAAATGGAGTTGGGACACAGGCCCCATGTAGAGATTCATGGTCCTGGGGTTTTCGCCCTTGCAACTTCCTTCAGATATCACCAGGAGGAAACTGCATAGGCAAAACATTACAAAAGAAAGGGTTGCCCAGGCAAATGGAATCCCCAGCACTCAGCAGTGCTGGCGGCAAACTCCTAAGAAAAAAGTATGGCCCTGGCACTTATGAATTTATTTACAAATTAAGCAGTGGAGCTACATACTAATTTCAGATATTGGAAGAGTGTTCACCCATTATCAGAACTCCAACCTTCGTTGACAAGGTTGCATATCAGCCACACCTTTTGGGTTCCAGATGAACAAAGAACATAACTTTGGAGGGATCCTTAGGTCCACAATCACAATGCCACACATTTGAGGCTGTGCACCTACCAGGAGGAGTCAGGACTCTTGAGCCAGTGTAACTGGGGCAGATTTCACCATCATGAGTGTCGGAAGCATGAGCTATAATGGTGAAGAATGACTGCAAGGCCCGTCTCCAGCTTATCTTCACACATAGATGCAACGGGATCTCCAAATTTACCCTTACTCTGTGACGAACACAAAACGATGGGACTGCCTGAAACTTTGATGAGGTCTCTAAAATGTAACCTAGTGTGGCCACCTAGCAGATAACCAAGTCTGTCACCCTTGGTGGTTGGGTGTTCCAGTCTTACAGGGCTCAAAGTTATCCTCCTGCTTACTCGTCATTTTTCCCCCAGTAGTACTCCAGGTCTTCCTAAAACTGATTTAGCAGGATTTCATTTTTTAACTCATTTGCTTTTACTAACAACCAGAATACAGATCGAGAAGTGCACCAACGTGTGATCAATGTTCTTGAGCGCGGTCAACTAAAAGCAAACTCACCAACACCTTTGCAGAGCTTCTTCCTCTCAGTGTGACTCAACCACACACAGTGACTTATTTCCAGATATTGGAAAAAAAACACCAACTTGAACGAAATTTGCATTTTATTTTTATGTCGTCCACCCCAGCCTACTCAATGTTTTAATTAAAAGTGTGTGGGAGACAGGTGACAGCCTTCTTTCTTTGCAACAAATCTACCTCACTCAAATATGTGGGAGGCACACAGGTAACACAAAAGTTTAAAAAACGTAACAAAGTAGTAGAAGACCCTTTGTTGCTTAACATCAGAGATCACAGAACAGTAAAAAAACAAACAACAAAAAACAATCACAGACAGCATGATATGGCGACAGGCCACATCTGATCCTGTACCCATGAAAAGACATCACGTTGTCCCAAAAATCTGATTTGCACATAGTTTTATAAAGTGCTTCAAACAGGCATTCTCTAGTTTACAAGCACTCAAACGAATGGCAAATATTGGAGTTAATGCAAGAGAGAGGAACCTTGGTTTGTCATCACCACTTGGTCACACTACCGTTGCCGCAAAAGGCCACCCAACTCTGCGGCCCGGAGAGGATCATTCATTCCTGTTGTATCGGGTTTAATAGCTCCAGACAGAAATGGCAGTTCCACAAGTGGGTCTCAATATAAGGCACAGTAGTAGCAGGTGTAACTTTTAGTGGATATTTGCATAAATAATTTACACAATTCCTAACAAAACGCCATAGCACCTTTTCTCCGATAAAACTTAAAAAAATAGTTTGCACGTTGATCACCCTACCTAGAGTCCCTTTGAGATTGCCGGTGTAAAAGAAAATGTAAATTGCACAGTATCTCAAAACCAATAATATAAACATTGTGCTTTAATCTGTATGTTGCAACGAACACTTCCCCGCTTGTAGAGCGGGAAAAAAAAATTAACATCCTAAAAAAAATTCAAACATGTTTTACCACAGGTCCCACAATATTAAAGCAGATTCGACTGTCAAACGTAAGTGGTCGTCACTATCTGTGTGAGAAAAAAAAACAGACAAGCAAACACAAATCAGTGGAAAAAGTAGTGCGCCTTAGCGGTCACTTCGAGGAGGAGGTCGGTCACAGACTCACATGCAGATAGCATGTTGCCATGTTGGAAATGCTTCTTTTACCAGATAGTTGTCGAATACAACTCTGATCACAAGGATAACAAAACCTGGCCGGGACAGGTGATTCAATGACGCTGTGCCAAAGGCTCCCTAACCCTGGTATGCCATCAATGCACCCCCTTTAGCAAAAGCGCCAATGCCCTAGTGTTATAGATTTACTGGCCCCTGCCAACAGCTCCTTTGCTGTGGTTTATTAATTCAATGGCCTCTGGCGAACCACTCCAATGGCCTTGTTAAGCGATTCGATTGCCCCTTGCCAGCAGCTCCATTGCCCTGGTTCATCAAATCAAAGGCCCCTGCCAACAGCTCAACTTCTTGTTTTATTAATTCAGTGACCCTTGCCCACAGCTCCACTGCCCTGGTTTATTAATTCTGTGGCCCCATGATAACAGCTCAACTTCTTGTTTTATTAATTCAGTGACCCTTGCCCACAGCTCCACTGCCCTGGTATCTTAAATCTGTGGCCCCATGATACCAGCTCCACTGCCCTGGTTTATTTATTCCGTGCCCCCTTGCCAACAGCTCCACTGCCCTGGTTTATTAATTCAGTGCCCCCTTGCCAACAGCTCCACTGCCCTGGTTTATTAATTCTGTGGCCCCATGATAACAGCTCCACTGTCCTGGTTTATTTATTCCGTGCCCCCTTGCCAACAGCTCCACTGCCCTGGTTTATTAATTCTGTGGCCCCATGATAACAGCTCCACTGTCCTGGTTTATTAATTCAGTGCCCCATGATAACAGTCCCACTGACTTGTTTCCAATGCCCCCTTGTCAACAGCTCCACTGCCCTGTTTTATTCAGTGCCCGCATTCCAACAGCTCCACTGCCCTGGTTTATTAATTCTGTGGCCCCATGATAACAGCTCCACTGTCCTGGTTTATTAATTCAGTGCCCCATGATAACAGTCCCACTGACCTGTTTCCAATGCCCCCTTGTCAACAGCTCCACTGCCCTGTTTTATTCAGTGCCCGCATGCCAACAGCTCCACTGCCCTGTTTTATTAATTCAGTGCCCCCTTGCCAACAGCTCCACTGCCCTGGTTTATTAATTCAGTGGCCCCATGATAACAGCTCAACTTCTTGTTTTATTAATTCAGTGACCCTTGCCCACAGCTCCACTGCCCTGGTATCTTAAATCTGTGGCCCCATGATACCAGCTCCACTGCCCTGGTTTATTAATTCTGTGGCCCCATGATACCAGCTCCACTGTCCTGGTTTATTAATTCAGTGCCCCCTTGCCAACAGCTCCACTGCCCTGGTTTATTAATTCTGTGGCCCCATGATAACAGCTCCACTGTCCTGGTTTATTTATTCCGTGCCCCCTTGCCAACAGCTCCACTGCCCTGGTTTATTAATTCTGTGGCCCCATGATAACAGCTCCACTGTCCTGGTTTATTAATTCAGTGCCCCATGATAACAGTCCCACTGACTTGTTTCCAATGCCCCCTTGTCAACAGCTCCACTGCCCTGTTTTATTCAGTGCCCACATTCCAACAGCTCCACTGCCCTGGTTTATTAATTCTGTGGCCCCATGATAACAGCTCCACTGTCCTGGTTTATTAATTCAGTGCCCCATGATAACAGTCCCACTGACCTGTTTCCAATGCCCCCTTGTCAACAGCTCCACTGCCCTGTTTTATTCAGTGCCCGCATGCCAACAGCTCCACTGCCCTGTTTTATTAATTCAGTGCCCCCTTGCCAACAGCTCCACTGCCCTGGTTTATTAATTCAGTGGCCCCATGATAACAGCTCCACTGCCCTGGTTTATTAATTCAGTGCCACCGTGCCAAGAGCTCCACTGCCCAGTTCTATTATTTCAGTGGCCCCTTGCCAACAGCTCCACTGCCCAGTTGCATTAATTTAGAGCCCCCTTGCCAACAGCTTCCCTGCCCTGGTTTATTTATTCAGTGGCCCCACGATAACAGCTCCATCACCCTGTTTCCTCGGTTCAGTGGTCTCTCGCGAACAGCTCCAATGCCCTGGGATATTTTTAATGGACGTTTGTATTTCAAGCATATATTACCAAAGCGGACAACCTTTAGAACGAGATAAAAACCCAAGGTTTCTGAAACCCCCAAAGCGCCCTCCTTGGAGATGGTTTTTAAAGGTAGCACGCCCCCTGCAAGGAAGAGTAAATATGTGACACCATAAATCACTGATAAGATTAGGGAACAGTGGGTTAACACACTAAGAAAATTAAAACAGGAAGTGTTTATGCTGGAGGAGAGCTGACTATTTACACATTATACTGGAACCTCAAAGCACACACAAATGCTACAACTGTTACTTGAAAGAGAACTCTTAATTAGATGGTCAGTTTCTGGGGGGGTGGGGGTTCCCAAGGGCAATCGCAACGTTTATTCACTCCAAACTTTATGACATACACAATTCTGAAAATATCTTTTATAAATTTCACTAAGATATATGCTGGGAAACTGGAATTACATGGTGGGGATTTGGCAACAGGTTTCATTTAATTATGCGGCGAGGAAAGGTATATGGCAAAAAGTTGTGATTTTTATGGTATTTAATTTCGTCATTTTTACACGTTAACATTGCCTGGGAACTTTCACAGAGGGCCTTTCGCTGTACCCAACATGGCTCGCTGAGCTTTTAGTTACTTTTGATCCGTTTGAGCAACAAACAATCGTTTTGTTATAATCTTCCGTTGTATGCATAAAATGATGGATTGTGTAGTACATGGGACAAATCTGGAACACACCATGGTTACATGTAACACAGTCCCAGCCACCGGCTTCCACTAGCAATGACAACAGGAATCAAACCTGATGAAAAGCTGGCCAAAGCTAAACGAGGGGGACGGCGGGATTCCTGAAATTCAAAGAGCTCCTGTGGTGAAAGGCAGGACAGCGCCTGGACTCAGGGCGCTAGTGCATCTCAAGAGAGGGCCACTGAATTGTGTTCTAGGATTTGTCTAAACCGACGGTTTGAACTGTTATCTGTCAAAGATTCACTGAAGCTCAGACGGAGCTTCTGCGTCCCAGCTGGGGGTTTCCAACCGTGGCTTTCCTCCCTTGCTTGGGGCTTTATGGGTCCACTGGCTTTTAGGGAGCTGAGGGTTACTTTGAGAGACGGACTGCCTTATAAATATTGGGATAATGGGGAATGGCGTGATTTCTGGGTGAATACATTTCGGTGTTGACATTAGATTCGCACCAGCATCACTTGAAGGAGTGATGACAAGGGAAATGAGGTTTAGTGGCTGTGGAAACGACGAGTGACGGGTATAGGAGGAAAGATGAGTGGTTACTATGGCAAAGACACAGATGACTTGTGAAGGGGAGAAGGTGGAAGGGGCTGGACAGGGCAAGAGCATCTGGCATCTGGAATCGATGGTACAGGCGAATCTGGGAGCAGGTGGACAGGCACATCTAGTTGGATAAAATGGAGCAGGCAGGGGATGGTTACAGCCGACTGGAGGGCGCTAAGGGTGGTGAAGTGGACACTAGCCAAATGGGCGAGCTGGGCCGAAAAATTAAAATGTTTGTGGTAAGATGTGTTTAACTGTCTACAGATGACTGGGCAGATAATGGAACATAAGAGGGATTACAGAGCGGGCGGACATGTGGAATGAGATGCAGGGGGTATGATTAACATTGTGGGGGCAAACGGGGAATTTGGGAAGAACAAAGTGGGTGTGTAAAGGATGTGGTGTGTAACTCAGCAAAAAGGACCGAGCTGGGTTAGACAGAAGGAATGACATTAAAAGAAGGGAGGTAGGCTGAGGGGAGAGAGGGCGGTTCAGAGGTGGCCGGGAGGGCGTTTGGACATCGGAGTGAAGGTTGATATATTTGTTGGTTAGAAAGCAGGAGTGGTCCAGGAGATGTGCGGCAATAGAAGATGCTGGGCCTGGATGGACACGGTGATCTGGAGGTAGAAGGAGTAGTAGACAAGGTGCGGATGAGTAGAGGGGGCGCTGTTTGGATGGGGAGTACTTCGGTTGAGGAGCAGCAGCCCCATTCCCTATATACACAGGGTAGGGTGGATGGGCTAAGAGCATAGGCCATAATCCAATCCCTTAGTGACCACCAACTTCTGAATGTTGCTACTCCCCTAAACAGGAGCCGCAACGGCTGCTTGCACCCTCCGCCAATGCCCTTTTGAGTTCAGCAGCCTACTTCCCTTTTCTTCTTGCCAAGGGGCCCTGTATGCCTGTATCCACTGACCCCCCACACGGTAGCTCATCTCCCACCTAGAAACGTCAGCCTGCTCTGCGCCCTGAAACAAGAAGTTGGCCTCTCGCTTTTCCTGTCTCCACCCTCATCTTCATAAACTACACTGTCAACCAGCGATACCTTCCACGGCACCGTTAACCAAGGCCGGGCTACCTCGGACTCCCTCACCAGGGGCAGTTGATTGACCAATCACCCTGCCCTGGGGTGGGCACCCTGCCCTGGGGTGGGCACCCTACCCCACATTTCTCAAACACCACTGACAGTCCCTTCACCCAGCCGCTTGCATCCCCGCCCCCGACCTCTCATTCGGCATCGGATCCCATGCCCAGCGCACCCCTGCTCGCCCCGGCCCCTTACCCAGCAGCAGCAGCTTGACCTCCCGCGCCGCCTTCTCGCCGTCCTCCCGCAGATTCTTGTCGATCATCTTGGACCGCTCGGCCGCGGCTTTATCCTCGGCGCTCACCGTGCAGCCCATCCTGCGCCTCGGCCCCCACAGCTTCCTGCCGGACAGGGGACCCGAGCTCGGGACCCGCAGCAAAGATACCCGCTGAGACCCGCAGAGGGGAGATCCGCTGAGCCGCAGCGCCCGGAGCAGCCCGGAGAACAGCCCGTGCCTCGGCCGCTCTCAGCGCCGCCTACTGACTGCCCCGCCCCGCACACACCCAGCTCGGGACTCGCCGCTGCCCGCTATTTCCCCAGCCACCGTCTGCCGTGCCCGGTGCTCCCAGTGGCGCAGTGTGTGAGCGCCGCCTCCTCCTCCGTTGCTGCCGCCGCGCTTCCTGACCCTCCCCCTTCTCTCTCCCCTCACGGGCTCCCTCCCTCGCAGGCTTCCTCTTCCCCTCACACGCTTCCTCTGCACTCTCCTCTTACTGGCTCTCTCCCCTCCAGACACTTCCTCTGCCCGCACGACACACCCTCCTTGACTCGCGCTCCTCGCAGTCTTCGGGTGCCCTGCTGCCACCCCCAGGGGCTCCTCTATTCTCTCTAGTCTTTTGTTCCCCTGCTTCAAAGTCACCGGCACCCCACACACTACTTCATCGCTTCCTCCAGACTGCCCAGTTGTAACATCTTCCCTCATAAACTTCATGTGTTCGGTCCCCCCTCGCAGTTCTTCGGGCGTGCCTTGCAAGCCCCCACCCGACTCACCCCAGCCCCCCACAAACACACACACTCTCCCCTCGCAGGCATCCTCCCGCCCCTGGGGTTCCATGTCCACCCTCAACACCTTCCTTGCTCTGTGTCTCCCATTGCTCACTTTCACATCTCATTTCCTCCACGTCACAAACTTTTCTCTTTATCCTCCCTTATATATTTCGCCTTTTAACTTCTCTTACTCACTGAACTTATTTCCTCTCTCCTTGCAGACTTCCTTTCCCTTCTGTTTCTCCAAGAGCTGGCTCCCTCAGCTACCCACACACGCCCTATTGATTATTCTCCCCTACCTCACATTTCATTTGCTTTGTCGTCTTAGGTTTTACCTCCTGTGTTTTCCCTCCCGCACAGGCTTTCTCGGTTACAGTCTCTTTTAACCTCACGCATTTTTTTTCACGCTCCATCTGGCTTCCCTCCTGGCTTGTGCACTTGGTGGGGGTAAGGAGAAACACGTAGAAAGTATATTCCCTTGTGCCTGGCAACATAGCTGGCTGCCAGTACTCACCTTAATTGATCCTAGGGCACTGGCACACCCTGAGGTGTACGCATGAGTTTTTTTTTCTCACAGCTCGAGCAGATCTTATGGAAAGCACTCGTGTTATTGGCGTAAGGACTGAGCCGGTGCAAGCTTGGTTGCGCTTTTCTCCGATATTCTCCTCTTGTATTATAGGCTAAGTGCTGGTTGTCATTCCTTGGTCGTTGGTGCCTGTGAGGGTAGTTGATGCCAATTCTGCACGCTACCAAACAGGGTGCCAGGTGGCAAACAGGATCATGTTTGGTAGCTGATCCGGTGACCTTCAGAAGTGCCTGATCCATGGCCTATTGTGTGTGGCCACGTGGTAGCAGCACTTGGCCTGCAGCCCACTGGCTGCTGCCGGGCTCACTGTGAGGAAATCCATCTGCTTTGCATTCGTGTTTTTGAAGACCTGAATGTTTAGGCCTGGTGATAGCCAAGACCTTTTGATTTGATTACAATTATATGTATAATATAATAAGAAGTCTTTCACCCCCACCCCTTCGTCCATTGCTCAGTTATTGTGTCATTCACACATTTCCTCCACCCACTACAGCATACAGCATGGGGCAGTGGGGCAGCTCACTTCAGCCATTGGCTAATTTCACTGTGGGTGACAGCATTCTGCTCTTTCCCCAGGAGCACATCCACACAGGTAGAACTATTCCGTCACTATTAGGGCAAAGTATGCTTTCTGACATTAAAACATTTTTGGTTTCAGACAATGTTTTTTTTTAAATTTACATTGACAATAGGCCCAACATCTTTCCCAACAATAAACTTTTGCAAAAACCACAACAAAAAACCCCAAACATTGACATCCAAGAGATGGCAGCCAAAGCAAGACCTATTGGCTTTGACAATGGTTGTTGAGATTTGCTGTGCTTTCACCTGTGCGGTCCCGAAGGTCTGCTGGACTGGCTTTAGAAATATTTGTCTTACTTTAAAATGGTACCTCTTCTGTCTTTCAGTGCACGTCTAATAACAGCAAACTGGCCTGCCATGTTTTAACAGCACATTTGCTGAAACTGAAAGAAACTAAGGGCCAGATGTAGGAAGCCAAATTGAGATCTCAAACGCTGAAATTCGCAGAATTTCAGTGTTTGCGATCGCAATTTGGCTGTGAGCAATGTAGGTAGGCAAATACCCTCACGCAAAATAAGGAATCGCATAAATTGTGATTCCTTATTTTGCGCAAGCATTTAGAGAATCGCAATTTGCGATTCCCTAAATGCTATGCTAGTAAGCATTTCAAATTGTGATTTTGCCCTAAGGAATCGCAAATTACCACCAACTTCAAGTTGGTGGTATTTTGCGATTTCCTTTCTAAAAGCACTTTTTGGCTTTTTTCAAAGTGCCGTGGCACACATACATGTCCTTAGGGCATGTATGTGTGCCACATGTGCACACATGCACATTTCAGGGGTACAACAGGGTGTCCTTTTGGAACCCTTGCACCCTTGAAATTGCGCACGCAATTTGTGAGTGCCTCTTGGTTACTCGCAAATTGCGTGCGCAAATCCCATTTATTCCTTTGTGCCTCTTGGCCCATAGTAATGAATGGGAAGGTATTCCTTAATTGCGAATCTCAATTTGCGATTCGCAATTAAGGAATAATAAGTAATCGCTAATATTTTTGCGATTCCTACATACATTCCATTTTGCGAGTCCTTAATAGCGATTCGGTAAAAATCGCTATTAAAGAATCACAAAATTGAATTTACCTACATCTGACCCTAAATGTTCTTACTGACGCATTGATGGTTAACTGTAGACGTGTTGATGACTGGGTCACAAATGTATCAGTTATAAAACAGAACATACTACTCAATCCAATATCAGTTTAATGTGGCTAGCTGCCTAAACTGCAGCCATCACTCCTAGAGCCTAAGGGCCCGCCGTAGCAGGCTCTACCCACAATTAGAGGCCCGCTCAAGGGAGCGGTCCTTTAATGGCCGGTTCAGCCCACTACGGAGAGTTGTATGACAGAGGCACGCATGGCTAAACCACACATGCCTCTACTACGCTGCCTATACAACTAATGCAGCTGAACAATGCATTCCTTTACCACGCATGCCGTTACCATGTAATTGTGTGGTAAAGGCATAACTGGTAAAGGGATGTGTGGTAAAGATCACATCAAGGCTACCAGCCCATAGCTCTAAAAGCTACCCGGAGCCCTAAAAACTATCCCAACCACACCCAGAGCCCTTAAAACTACCCAACCACCCCCAGGACCCTAAAACCTGCCTGACCTCCCTGAGCCCTTAAAAGTACCCACCCCCCCCTCCCCCCTCCCCCTAAAAACGACCCAACCTCCAAGCCCTTAAAATATCTCCACCCAAGTCCTAAAAGTAGCCTGACCCCCCCCCCCCCCCCCCGAGCCCTAAAAATTACCCTGAGTCCCAAAAACTACCCAGACCCCACCCCCGGAGCCCTAAAAACTACCCTACGCCCCCAACCCTGAGCCCTAAAAACGACTCCCAAGCCTTAAAAACTATCCCCATCACCCCAAAGCCCGGCCCCAGCCCCACTTACCAGTCAGCGTCCTCTCCCGATCATTCCTCTTTCTGTGCCCACCTGTCCCAGCATATACACCTCACACTGCCTTAACCATGCATATGTGTGGTAAAAGGCAAGTGTGGTTTCCGCTTGCGGGAAAACCACATGTAGCTCATCCCGCGTTGTTAAGACTGCTTCCTGCTACGGAGGGCTCTAAGGCTATTAGAACATTCCGCCCCTAGAGGGCAGAACGTTCTAATTTGTAAAACAAAGTCCTCATGGAGCCCAAGGAGGTTGAAATACCCTCAGGCTCCATAAGGCGTTTGTTCACAGCAACAGCTGTGAACAAACATTGGACTGCTGATGCTCCGGGCTTCTACCAGCCCTTAGCAGCCGAGAGCACTCCACTGTCTTCAATGGAGCGCTCAACATTCCAATGTTCTAATAAAAATGTAAAACAATTATTTAATTGATTATTTCTATCATGGCAGAGTCTTGTGAAAACAGCTTACACACATGTAGATATGCACAGAAATCTTAATTATGAAAAGATGGGAAAATATCAATCCGTCTGATTTCCCTGATGAGGATTGATGAAGTGAGTTTAGATTTCTGGCTTTGTGGTTTTTGCTCCCATTTTGTGTTCTAGACATCTGGTGTTTTGATCTCTGCAGTCTTTGGCCGGTTAAACAGGCCTTGCCATGTGTGCTTTGCCTATACATGGGAAATTGAAGTGAATTATATATGGGTCCCACCTACTTCTAAAACATGGAATGCAATTCCAGACTGCATCTGTTTAGTAGAAGCCCCTATACATTTCTAGTCTATAAAATGCTTCAGAGTCTTGGAAGTTTGAGAGACCCATAAAAGGCATGGTGGAAGAGAGACAATAATGTCTGACACACAATTTCGAATCCTCGATTCTAAACATAGCCAATCATAGTCTTTATGTTTCTCTCTGTTCGATTTAGAATATTGTTGCCCCAGTGGGCAAGACCTTCTAATAGCTTGATAGCTCTTTTACCTTGGGCTATACCTGTAGTTAAAGCCCACTCCTTCATTTTAGGCCCTCACCTGCAGCTCTTGCCTGTACCCGAGTAGAGTTCATTGACAACCAATATAGCCTTGCCAGTGGGGTATAATGTAACATTACTTCTATAGCTTCTGATAGGAGAGGGCTGTGGCCTCTTCCCCAGCACGGGAGCTTGTAAATCAACACGCCACACACAGAGCTCTGTAACAGATGTCTTTATTCTTCAATATACGATCAGAATCTACACTCACTGTGTCATAACTCCCTTTGTTAAATAAAAAGTACAAACAACATTAGCATCAGATTTCCTCCATGAGTCGTCAAGACAATCACACTGGTCTGCCAGATCTGCTGGTATGAGATAGTTGAGAGGCACCTTGATTATGTACTGATAACATAGGCTCAGATGTTTGATCTGAACATTCAGGCGGGGTCGCCGCGCTCGTGATTTCAGGAGCTGACAAACACTGAGTTAGGTGTTTAAAGTGTGACAAGTCCTGAGGGTTGTAACGTGCATGTTTCCTTTGCGCGTTACAACCCTCAAAGGGTCGACAGCAAATAGAGTGGCTGTTTTTTGCCTCCATTTCTGTTTGACCAGTACCCACTCCCCTTTATCGAAGACTGTTTCCTGGGTGCGTCTGCGCAGTTTGGCATATGTTTTCATTTTGCACTTGAGAGAAGTGTCCATGACAAACCTTATCAACATTCATTATCTGTCCGATGTCCGTTGTGGTAGTTTGGTTCTGATGATTCTCCCAAATACCAAAGTGGCAGGGCACTCATCAGTTGTGGAGTGAGGAGTTGATCGATAGGCACGAAGGGCCTGGTTTAGATCAATATCCGATGGCTTGGTTTAGATCAATTCCCTCCATCGATGCTCGCTAAATTACCCTCTGAGCGTGCCAATAAATAGGTTCAACAACACTATTGGCTTGGTGCCAGAGATGTATACTCTTTTGATGCTTGACATTGAGTCAAACAAGAAACTCCTTGAAGATCTTTGAGATTGAAAGGCGGGCCATTATCAGATTTGAGAATACTGGGAATGCCCCACGCTGCAAAGATATAATCGAGCCGCTCAATTACTTTGTCATGGGTTTTCAATGATAAGTCTTCAATCAATGTAAAATGCAAATATTTATAAATGACTACTATGAGATGATTCCCATTTTCTAGAGGCCCAAAGAAATCAACTGCAACTCTCTCCCAGGCATGTGCAGGAAGGTCAGACATTGTCAATGGATGCTGCGTCATCTTGGGTGATAACCAGTAAGAAAGGTGGCATGCTTTCAGCTCTTTCTCAACTCATTCATCTAGGCGAGGGAACCACACTCGGTCTCTTAGGGGTTTTTGGGTGGTTTACAATGTCCTTCATGGACCAGCTCAATGACATGCTGTCTCAGGTATGACGATTCTCGAGCCTTTTAATATGATAATGTGATACCCTCTCTGGTGATGGATAGTTCATTCTGTAAATGTTTGATGTTTTTGAATTCAACATCATCTGCAAAATATCAAATACTTTTCTTCCAAGATTGCGTTGTAATAAGATCTTTGAGGATGAGCATGTCTTTATCTGTGCAGGTAGGAACAATAATCTGCTCAAAGGCTAGCGCTGCTGTCGAGCTGCACCTCACAATGAAGTTGAGATACTCTTCAGCCGCTTCGGAGGTCAAACTGGTAATGTAGCGGCACTCGTGAAAAGTAATCTGTGAGGCTTTGATCTCTCGTCCGCATGTGTACAATCTCATAGTTGTACTATTGCAGTCACAATCCCCACCTCTCGATGCGAGGGGCATCTTAGCTTTCGGGTTTCCAAAGATAGTGGGCAATTCCGAGTAGTACGTGATGATAGTAAAATATTTTCCATGTAAAAACACATGAAAATGTTCGCAGGCCCACACTAAAGTCAGACTCTCCTTTTCCGGATGAGAAGAGGCTGGTTCTGTTTCAGACAGACTTCTACTGGCATAGGCCACATCTTTTGGGCCCTTGTGTTGAGCAAGCATTGCCCCCAGCCCCACCAGGCTCGTATCTACTGTGATCTCAGTATGTAACTTGGGATCAAAATAGGCAATTTCGGTTGCTTTCTCGATCGCACATATTTTATCTCTTTGAAACTTTAGTCGCATTCAGGAGACCACTGGAATGGGACATTTCACTTTGTTAAGTCTCTCAATGAGGGATTCACTGTAGCAAAATCACAAATGTATCTTGAACAATAACTGGCCATGCCTAAGAAGGATCGTAGCACGGTTACATCTTGTAGGGGTACAAGTAGATGACAATGCTTGCACTTAATCTGGGTCAGGAGTCATTCCCCCATCAAAGAATATATGCACAAAGAATTGAAGTTTGATTTTGTGAAACTTAATACAAATCTGAATTCACTTTTAGACCTGCATCCACAAAGAATTGGCACACTTAAGTAAGAGCCTTATCAAGCTCCTTTTGTGTTGTCCCAAACACCAGTATGCCATCACTGTAATTGATAGCATGTGTAACAGGTTGAATTACTCAGCGAATAACATCCTGAAATATCTCCGCAACCGAAGACACTCTAAAACTCCAGGCCACATGTATCAACCAATTTTGTATTCACAAACCGTGCTATTCGGTAAATTCGGCCATTTGCGAATGCAAAATAGCCTTTCAAGATGTATGAAAGGCTTTGGCAGTGCATTTGAGGTAATCAGAATTTTATGTGAGGACCTAAAATTGAAACTACAAATAGGGAATAACAATTTGCAATTCTCTTAGCACATGTACCAAGCATTTTCATAATGCTTACTTTGTATTTAGGAAATGCTATTACCATTGACTCCCAAGTCGATGGTAACCAAGTGCAGTTTTTGAAAATGCATAAAAAAAATGCATTTTTCAAAGTGCCATGTTGTGCACCTATGTTCCTAGGGCATGTGTGTGCTTTAAATCTGCAAATTATTTGGGGGGTTCTTCAAGGGGGCTTTAGGTCCCATAGCACCCTTGGTTTTGCATTACCTATTTTGCGATTACCAATAAGGCAATCGCAAATTAGCTAATGCAAAAACATTCATACCTATGTGCCTTTAGGCCCATAGGAATGATTGGAGTACAGGCCTAAAAAAATCACAAAAATGTCATTAGACCTGTAGGTCTAGTGACTTAAATAATCTAATCAACCTAATTGTTATACTCTTGATCCCATAAACTAGTTTCAAATGATGTGATCCTGGGCAAATATTATAACTCACTGAGCCGCCATTTTGTTCATTATCACATATGAGAGCACCTTCAAATATGTGAGTTCAGCATGTCTGATGTACAAAAAACTCTTGTTTGATTTTATAGACTAAACATTTGCTCAATATACAATACAAATCTAGCTACATATAGGATACACATGACCCCGACTTGCCACTTAGTTCATGAACTGCATTGTCATCAGGGCGTGGGCAGGCATGTTTCATAAATAATGTTTACAACCTATCTTATTTAACAAACACATAACTAAAGCATAAAGTGGTAGTGGTAGTGCACTGTCATTTGAAAACAGCAGATTTTACATTGAAATGGCCACAAAACGTCCGATTGACGTGGTTTTACTGACAAAACTATATAGTGTACAACCAATAATGTTTAGAAATCGAGTTCTGTCATTTGCACATCCCCAAGTAAGGTGTTCAGATTTGTTTTGCTCCTGTTTAAATCTTTGTTTACATCACACTTCTCAATTACAAAAAAATGTGCTTTTGGAATTCCTGATATGTTTTGAAATATTTATACTATTTATTTGCAAGCTATTTACATGTTGTGTTAGATAAAAAAACTGACATTACAGCCTTTTGTTTTACAATGATTGTCAGACAGCTCACTCAACGAAAACATCTGACTGTAGTGAGAGAAAGAAAGATAACTCAATTTCCTAAACAGAAATTAGTAACACGCATTTGCAATACAATACATTAATGAGAGTTTAACCCCTTCGCTGCTAGTCCTTCCCCCCCCCCCGTGCTAAGCCTTTTTTGGGCTATTTGGGGTAGTGCGCTTAGGCCCCTGTAACTTTTTGACCACATAAGGTATCCACGCCAAATTTGCGTCCTTTTCTTCCAACATCATGGGGATTCTAAAGGTACCCAGGGTTTGTGGATTTCCCTGGAGGGGTCCCAGAAATGAGCCAAAATACAGCAATTCTTTTTTTTGGAAAAATGGGAAAAACGGGCTGCAAATGAAGTGTCTGAGTTTTTCTCTGCAAATGGTATCAAAAAAGGGTTTGTGGGGCTGAAATCACCATTTTCACAGATTTTGGGGAATTACAGACTTTTGTCAGAAAGCCAACATTTTTTACACAGTTTTTGCATTTTTCTGGGACATAGCCTATTTTTGCTATTTTTGGTGCTTTCAACCTCTTTCCAGTTGATGGTAGAAATGGGTCTGAAAGCAATAAAGGATCCTGGAAAGCTATACATTTGTGAAAAGTAGACAAAATTCTTAATTCAGCAAGGGGTCATTTGTGTAGATCTATCAACGTTTCTTTATAGAAACTAACAGTTAAATATAGGAAAAAATGAAAATTAGTTGAAAAAAACAGCCTTTTGTGTCAACGTGTTTACCTGTAACTTCTTCTAATTATGACAGCTCTTTGAAAGCAATGTACCATTACATCCGCTGGATCTTCCTGGTTGTGGGGATATATAGGACTTGTAGATTCACCAAGAACCCGACGAACCCAGAGTCAAAAACTGAGGAGCAATTTGCAATGGTTTTTTATTATGTTCCGGGTATATAGCAATTATTGTGGGAAAATGTATACATGGAAAAATCGATATGAAAGACACCTATGTATTTCTAAAATGGGAACAAATTATAGAGTTTAGAAACAGTACATATTTGCACATTTTCGAAATTGGGAATACACATACTAGCCTGAGAATTATCGGTCATTTTTTCAAAATGACTTCTTTTTTACACAAAGTCTTTCATTTGGAAGGCAGAAATGCATGGAAAATCAATAGGTAATAACAGTTGCTTTACAAATCTGCATTACCCCAAGTCTCCCAATAAAAATGGTACCTCACTTGTGTGGGTAGGCATAGTGCCTACGACAGGAAATGGCTCAAAACCCAACGTGAACACACCACATTTTCACAATGAAAATTTACCCTTTTTTTGAGAAGTGTCTAGCTATAGTTGTTGAACACTAGCTCTGCCGGGACCTAGGGAAACCTAGCAAGCCTATACATTTTGTAAAACTAGACACCCAGGGGAATCCAGGATGGCGTGACTTGACTGCCTCCCACCAGGTTATGTTACCCAAAATCCCTTGCAAACCTAAACACTTATAAAAAAAACCACATTTTCCCCACATTTCTGTGGTGGAAAGTTCTGGAATCAGCGTGGATCCACAAATTTCCACACACTCCTCGTTCCCCAAAGTCTTACGAGAAAAATTGTACCTCACTTGTGTGGGTCGGCCTAGTGCCCGCGACAGGAAACGGCGCAAAGCGCAAAGTGGTCACACCTCAATTTCGCAGTGAAAAATGGCCCTTTTTTGGCAAAGTGCCTTGCTGTATTTTGAACCCTAGCTCTGCGGGCACCTTGGGAAACCTAGCAAACCTATACATTTTTGAAAACTAGACACCCAGGGGAAACCAGGATGGGGTGACTTGACTGCCTCCCACCAGGGTCTGTTTCCCAGAATCCCTTGCAAACCTAAAAAATTGTCCAAAAAAAACACATTTTCCCCACATTTCTGTGGTGGAAAGTTCCGGAATCTGTGTGGATCCACAAATTTCCACCCACCCCGCGTTCCCTAAAGTCTTACGAGAAAAATGGTACCTCACTTGTGCGGGTCAGCCTAGTGCTCGCGACAGGAAACGGCATAAAACGCAATGTGGTCACACCTCAATTTCGCAGTGAAAAATGACCCTTTTTTGGCAAAGTGCCTAGCTGTAGTTTTTGAACCCTAGCTCTGCGGGCACCTTGGGAAACCTAGCAAACCTATACATTTATGAAACCTAGACACCCAGGGGAATCCAGGATGGGGTGACTTGACTGCCTCCCACCAGGGTCTATTACCCAGAATCCCTTGCAAAACTAAAAAATTGTCCCAAAAACTTATTTTCCCCACATTTCTGTGGTGGAAAGTTCCGGAATCTGTGTGGATCCACAAATTTCCACTCACCCCGCGTTGCCCAAAGTCTTACGAGAAAAATGGTACCTCACTTGTGCGGGTCGGCCTTGTGCCCATGACAGGAAACGGCGCAAAACGCGACGTGGTCACACCTCAATTTCGCAGTGAAAAATGACCCTTTTTTGGCAAAGTGCCTAGCTGTAGTTTTTGAATCCTAGCTCTGCAGGCACCTTGGCAAACCTAGCAAACCTATACATTTTTGAAAACTAGACAGCCAGGGGAATCCAGGATGTGGTGACTTGACTGCCTTCCACCAGGGTCTGTTACCCAGAATCCCTTGCAAACCTAAACAATTGTCAAAAAAACCATATTTTCTCCACATTTCTGTGATGGAAAGTTCTGGAATCTGCGTGGATCCACAAATTTCCACACACCCCGCATTCCCCAAAGTCTTACGAGAAAAATGGTACCTCACTTGTGTGGGTTGGCCTAGTGCCCGCGAAAGGAAACGGCGCAAAACGCAACGTGGTCACACTTCGATTTCGCAGTGAAAAATGACCCTTTTTTGGCAAAGTGCCTAGCTGTAGTTTTTGAACCCTAGCTCTGCGGGCACCTTGGGAAACCTAGCAAATCTATACATGTTTGAAAACTAGACACCCAGGGGAATCCAGGATGGGGTGACGTGACTGCCTCCCACCAGGGTCTGTTACCCAGAATCCCTTGCAAACCTAAAAAATGGTCCAAAAAAACACATTTTCCCCACATTTCTGTGGTGGAAAGTTCCGGAATCTGCGTGGATCCACAAATTTCCACCCACCCCACATTCCCCAAAGTCGTATGAGAAAAATAATGCCTCACTTGTGCGGGTCGGCCTAGTGCCCGCGACAGGAAACGGCGCAAAACGCAACGTGGTCACACTTCAATTTCGCAGTGAAAAATGACCCTTTTTTGGCAAAGTGCCTAGCTGTAGTTTTTGAACCCTAGCTCTGCGGGCACCTTGGGAAACCTAGCAAATCTATACATTTTTGAAAACTAGACACCCTGGGGAATCCAGGATGGGGTGACGTGACTGCCTCCCACCAGGGTCTGTTACCCAGAATCCCTTGCAAACCTAAAAAATGGTCCAACAAAACACATTTTCCCCACATTTCTGTGGTGGAAAGTTCCGGAATCAGCGTGGATCCACAAATTTCCACCCACCCCACATTCCCCAAAGTCTTACGAGAAAAATAATGCCTCACTTGTGCGGGTCGGCCTAGTGCCCGCAACAGCAAACGGCGCAAAACGCAACGTGGTCACACCTCAATTTCGCAGTGAAAAATGACCCTTTTTTGGCAAAGTGCCTAGCTGTAGTTTTTGAACCCTAGCTCTGCGGGCACCTTGGAAAACCTAGCAAACCTATACATGTTTGAAAACTAGACACCCAGGGGAATCCATGATGGGGTGACTTGACTGCCTCCCACCAGGGTATATTACCCAGAATCCCTTGCAAACCTAAAACATTGTCAAAAAAATAAATTTTCCCCACATTTCTGTGGTGGAAAGTTCCGGAATCTGCGTGGATCCACAAATTTCCACACACCCCGCGTTCCCCAAGGTCTTATGAGAAAAATGGTACCTCACTTGTGCGGGTCGGCCTAGTGCCTGTAGAGAGTGAGCAGTATAGTGGTTGGAGTGGGCGGAGTCAGGAGGGCAGAGGAAGGGGAGGAGAAGCGGCAGGAAGAGGGCAGACAGAGTAGCGACAGAGACCGAATAAGAAGTGTGGAATAAAGGTCCTGATAAACATACTTCGTGTCTGTTGTTCTTGGTATAAGACACGACAGCTGGCGACGAGGGTGGGATACTGCAGCCCAGTGTTCCCCGACGTGTTAAGAGAAGTGTCTCTGTCCCCATGGTGCAACCGACGGAAGGCGCGTTGGAATTAAGAGCGCCGGTTCGCGCCGAAGTGGAAGTCACCTTTGAGGTGTGTAAGCTGAGGTGCTGGTAAAGAGGATAGAGCGGGAGCCCACACCGACTCTACTGGAAACGCCTGTGATTGCAGTGAAGCCCCGTGGAAGAGTGGGGCCGAAGGAGCGCTGGTGCGTGCTAAAACGAAACCTCACCCCCGATGCGTGAGGAACGGCACGCACGAGAAGAAATCTGTCGGAAGCTCAATCCGAGCCTACCGTGCCAGGTGAACTGCTCCAAAAGTGTGCGCGAAGCACTGATAGTGTGCTGTGACTGCGGGAGTGCTGAGAGAAGTGTGGCAAGCTTGATGAGAGGTACAGCCAAGACCTCGTGGGAGTGAGAGGCCCTATGTAGCGGCCATCTTGGAGTCAGGCAGTTTCCTAGAAGACATCCCCATGAAATCAATGGGGCGGCCATTTTGAAGTCAGGCAAGAATAAACAAGCACCAGCCAAGGCAAGTGAAAAAAAAAAAAAAGAAGAAACAAAGGAGAGAACAACAAATCAAACAAGCACGTGCACAGACAAGACGACCCCAGGAGTGTGCTGTCAGGATGTCGAACCACAATTAGCCGCAAAGAACTGAAGTCAAACCGATCGTGACGGGGGTGTCACATTTGCGCCCACCAGAGCCGTTACCACTTACGGCTGGAGAGAGCATGGGCCCCAGATGGCAGGAATGGCTTGAGGACTTTGAGGATGACATCAAGGGATCAAAAGTGACCGAGGATGAAGACAAAGTGATCGCGCTGCGCAACCTGGTGGGCAAAGAAATTAGCAAGGTCATCAAAGAACTGCCTAGAGCGGACACAGGAACATATGATAAAGTGCGTGATGCGCTGAACAAGAAGTTCTTGCATAAAAGAAATGTGGATTACGAACGATATGCTTTTCATCAAGCCCGTCAAGGGAAAGAGGAAGTGATGAGCACTTTCATAACGAGGTTACGTCGATTGTCCAGATATTGTGAATTTGATGCGTTCTCAACGGATGATGCTATCAGGTCACAAATAATTGATGGGTGTCAGTCTGAGATACTGAGGAGGAGACTGTTAAGGAAGAGTCATAACCTGGAGGAAATAGAGGAAATGACCCGAGTTTATGACCAAGCCGAGGAGCAAGCCAAGAGCATGGAGACCGGGCGCCCGGAGAGACAAGAGCAAGTATGTCGGGTGCAAGACAGTCACAGTCGCAGATATTCGAAGGAGCGACGGCACCCGTCCCGACCATCATCCCGCCAGCGACGCACAGAGCGCAGGAGGCATGAGTCAGGCAAAAAAGACAGGAGACAAGATGGTGGACGGAAATGCTATCGGTGCGGGTATGACTTCCCACACAGAGAAGCCTGTCCAGCCATGGGGCAGCAATGTCGGAAATGTGGATGAACTAATCATTTTGAAGCGACATGTGGAGAATATCGCAGGGAAAGGAAGAACGAAGGGACGAGGCCAACTCGCTCTGACACCAGACGACACCATGCGAAAGCCGTACAAGATCGGCCAATATCATCTTCTAGCTCGTCACATTCTAGCAGGGAGTCGAGGAGATCTCACTGGGCGAGAAGATCACCGTCCCGAGACTCTCGATCAGGGTCTTGTGAATCAGAATACACTGTTGAATATGCAAGCATGGTCGCAGATCCGGACCAACTAAAAAAATACCCGAGATTGAACATAAGTGTGGGGAAACATGCCACGCAGTTTGTTCTGGACAGTGGAGCATCGTTGAATTACATCCCAGTAAAGGAGTATAAAAAGATGAAGTCACCGCCTCCTTTGTGCCCGGCATACGTCAGGGTATTCACTTGGATGTCAAAGAAACCACTCCCCTGTTTAGGAAAATTTCTAACCACTCTCAGACATCAGAACAAGTCGATGTCAGCATTCATACATGTGATTGATGGCCCGGAAGCTGATTGTTTTCTCAGCTTACCGACGGTGGAGCGACTTCGCTTGGTCGAGATTCTATACCGGGTCAGTGGTGACCAAGACATCTTACACAAATTCCCCAAGCTGTTCACCGGGCTAGGAAAGATGAATAGATGTCAGGTTCGGCTTCACATCAACGACCAGATAAGACCTGTCGCTCAACATCCCAGGCGAGTGCCTTACCACCTCCAGCAAGCAGTAGAGGATGAACTTCAAGAACTACTCGCCTCTGACATTATTGAACGGACTGACGGCCCCACCCCGTGGGTGTCACCCGTAGTCATCGTGCCAAAGAAAGGCTCCTCTGGGAAAGTGCGGCTGTGTGTGGACATGCGGCTTCCTAACACTGCGATTGAAAGGGAACGCCATTCCGGGCCTCACTTGAGTGATATGATTGCTGCGTTAAATGGTGCCAGGGTGTTCTCGAAACTAGACTTAAACAAAGGCTACCATCAGCTGGAGTTGCATGAAAGATCAAGGTACATAACAACTTTTGCAACTCACTTGGGTTTGTTTCGATACAAACGATTAAGTTTTGGCATTTCCTCGGCTGTGGAGATCTTTCAAGAGGCGATACGCCAAACCATACACCATATACCCAATACGCTGAACTACAGCGATGATATTCTTGTGTACGGGTCCAATGTTCAAGAACACGATAAGGCCCTCGATCGGGTATGTCATGCCCTGCTGGATGCCAATCTAACATTAAACAAAGAAAAGTGTGAATTTCATCAATCCACACTCAAGTTCTTTGGGCATGTGTTCTCCGGAGCGGGAATGAAACCTGACCCTGAAAAAGTGATGGCCTTAAATGACACCAAGAGCCCTCAAGACGTCAGTGATGTTCGTTCCTTTTTGGGTATGGCCAGTTATTGCGCCAGATACATCAAGGATTATGCCACAATTAGCCATCCCCTCCGAACTCTCACAAAGCAGGGACAACCTTTTGACTGGACTTCTCAGTGTGAGCGGGCATTCCAAGACATCAAATGGGCTGTTGAGGCGGCCGACAATCTGGCATATTTTGACCTCAAAAGAAAGACGGAAATAACTGTAGATGCTAGCCCGGTGGGCCTAGCTGCAATCCTGGCTCAGTATGATAATGATGAGGATCAGCGCCATATTGTGGCCTATGCGAGTCGCAGTTTGTCAGACACCGAAAAGGCGTATTCTCAACCAGAGAAAGAGAGTCTGGCTGTTGTCTGGGCCTGCGAACATTTCCATGTCTTCATTTATGGCAAACACTTTACAATGGTGACTGATCATCAGGCGCTCGTCACCATATTTGGAAATCCCAGGTCGAAGATGCCACCTCGGATTGAGCGATGGGGTCTGTGGTTGCAGGAATACACCTACACCATACTGCACAAACCGGGAAAATCAGCGAATCCGGCTGACTACATGTCACGCCACCCTCAAGCAGTGTCGGCGTCACGAGCGCCCATAGCTGAGGAGTATGTCCACTTTGTTGTGGGTCACGCTCAACCACCAGCGGTTCCCCTGGAGGCCATTCTAGAGGCTACTGCGCAGGATGTCGTTCTGCAGAAGGTACTCCGTCGTTTGCAGACAAATAGGTGGAAACACGACAGTGAGGAGGAAAGGAAGGATCCTGCAAGTAGTCAAGAGCTGCAAGCCTTCCGACATGTGAGTGAGGAACTTTCTGCCACCTCGGAAGGGCTTCTGCTGAGGGACCAAAGGATTGTCATTCCGACGCAACTACGGCAGGGTATCATTAATCTCGCCCAGGAAGGTCATCGAGGAGTGGTTGCAACTAAGAGAGCTCTGAGAGAGCGAGTGTGGTTCCATCACCATCCATCCATGAAGGAGACTGTGTCCTCATCAAGCAGGAACAGCAAAGGAAAACAGACTGTAAGTTCAGAGCCGAGCCTCTGACGATCACTCAGAAAAAGGGCACCATGGTGACTGCAGAGTCTGACAGCCGAAGAGTTACCCGAAATGTGTCATATTTTCAGATATGCACTCCAGTCATGAAAGAGTCGCTCCACAGGATGCTGGGGCATCAAGAGAGTAAAGGCAGAGAACAGCCTGCCGGGGCTGTCGAGAATCAGTATCCGGATGCTCAAGGAGAACTTGAGTTGGTAACAGGAACAATGTCACTTCGACCGAGACGGGACATCCGCAAGCCGAAACGACTTATTGAAGAACTGTAAACAAGTCAGTGATTTCATTTTGTTAAAAAGGGGAAGATGTCGAGAGTGAGCAGTATAGTGGTTGGAGTGGGTGGAGTCAGGAGGGCAGAGGAAGGGGAGGAGAAGCGGCAGGAAGAGGGCAGACAGAGTAGGGACAGAGACCGAATAAGAAGTGTGGAATAAAGCTCCTGATAAACATACTTCGTGTCTGTTGTTCTAGGTATAAGACACGACAGTGCCCACGACAGGAAATGGCGCAAAACGCAACGTGGTCATACTTCAATTTTGCAGTGAAAAATGACCGTTTTGTGGCAAACTGCCTAGCTGTAGTTTTTTAACCCTAGCTCTGCGGGCACCTTGGGAAACCTAGCAAACGTATACATTTCTGAAAACTAGACACCCGGGGGCTTCCAAGGAGGTATGGCTTGCGTGGATCCTCTAACGTTTCCTTACCCAGAAACCCCGGCAAACCTCAATTTTATCTAAAAAAATCACTTTTTTCACACATTTTTGTGTGGGAATGTTGTGGCATCACTGGGCTCACTCAAATTTCCCACCATCCAGCGTTCCCCTGTGTCTCTCGGTAAAAATGGTGCCTCACTTGTGTGGGAGGTCCAAGTACCCACGACAGGTAAGGGCCCAAAACGTAGTTAGGCGACATCAAAATTTCCCATCTCAAAACCACCTGGTTTTGCAAGGGGGGTCATTTGGGCTTTTGGCCCGGTGCTCGGCGGCCATCTAGGGAAATCTACCAAACCCATACATTTCTGAAAACTGGATACCCACGACAGGAAATGTCACAAAACGCAACGTGGTCACACTTCAATTTTGCAGTGAAAAATGACCGTTTTGTGGCAAACTGCCTAGCTGTAGTTTTTGAACCCTAGCTCTGCGGGCACCTTGGGAAACCTAGCAAACTTATGCATTTCTGAAAACTAGACACCCGGGGGCTTCCAGGGTAGGTTTCCCTAGCTGGCCGCCGAGCACGGGGCCAAAAAGCTCTAATGACCCCCCTTGCAAAACCAGGTGGTTTTGAGATGGGCAATTTTGATGTCGCCTCACTACGTTTTGGGCCCTTACCTGTCGCGGGTACTTGGACCTCCCACACAAGTGAGGCAGTAGGTTTCCCTAAATGGCCACCGAGCTCGGGGCCAAAAACACAGATGACCCCCCTTGCAAAACCAGATCATTTTGACATAATTAGTTGTTTGTTTGTTTCTACAGCGTGAGAATTTCGGCACAATATTGCAAGGAAAATGAGACAGACATTTTGAGGTTTGCAGGACATTGTGGATAAAATAACTTTTTGGAATTCACAAGAGACACATCAGCATGAACTCCCATGGGTTTACAACAATATCTACAGGTGATAGGTTATTCTTAGATGGAATGTACACCTTGGCAGAGAAACTAAAAACACAAAGATTCCTGCACAGTCATCTATTCCTCAAACACACACACATACGGGTTGGATTTGGCATGAGGGCGAGTGATGGTTCAGTATATAAAATTTTATTAACAAGAGATTTCACAAAAATTAAATGCACTGTTAATAATTAAATGGACAAAAAAATGAACCAATGACTCGCAGCTCGTGAGCTGTAAAGCCACGGCAAGGCACCAACCGCTTTACAGGCCATTCACACACCTTTCATACGTGATACACACAAGACCATTCACACAACCAGGCACAAAAACAACACATTACAACATTCACAAATAGGGACACGGTACACCCTGCTTCAGAAAGACAAATATTACTGCACAGCCATCTAATCCTCGAGCACACACACATACTGGTTGGAATTGGCACGAGGGTGAGTGATGGTTCAGTATATACAATTGTATTAGCAAGTGATTTCACAAAAATGAAATGCACTGCTAATAATTGAAAGGGCGAGAAACTGAACCATTGACTCACAGCTCGTGAGCTGTAAAGCCACGAAAAGGCACCAACCTCTTTACAGGCCATTCATACACCTTTCATACGTGTGACACATACAAAACCATTCACACCGCCAGCCGCAGGCCCATCACATTACAACACTCACAACAGCAGACAGAGCCATTCAAGGGCCCATCACTTTCACACGCCAACATTCCTGACACAGCAACCACACAAGCTGATGGATTGCCT
Organism: Triturus cristatus; assembly: GCF_964204655.1. Taxonomy (NCBI): domain Eukaryota; kingdom Metazoa; phylum Chordata; class Amphibia; order Caudata; family Salamandridae; genus Triturus; species Triturus cristatus. The sequence continues at coordinate 339,185,573 of NC_140592.1, read as the reverse complement.
GGAGTGGCACTCAGTTAGCAGTGTGTTTATTGACCAGCAGCAAGTCACTACTCACACAACGCCAGCCGAGCGCCAGTCCACGCACACCACTAGCCAAACACCAGTCCATGCACACCGCCAGTCAACACACACTGCCAGCCAAGCGCCAGTCCACGCACACCGCCAGCCAAGCACCAGTCAACACACACCGCCAGCCAAACACCAGTCAACACACACCGCCAGCCAAACACCAGTCAACACACACCGCCAGCCAAGCGCCAGTCCACGCACACCGCCAACCAAGCGCCAGTCCACGCACGCCACCAGCAAGTGCCAATCCACGCACACTGCCAGCCAAGCACCAATCAGCGCACACCGCCAGCCAAGCACCAATCAGCGCACACCGCTAGCCAAGCGCCAGTCAACACACACCGACAGTCAAGCGCCAGTCGACACACACCGTCAGCCAAGCGCCAGTCCACGCACACCGCCAGCCAGGCACCAGTTCGCACACACCGCCAGCCAAGCACCAGTCCACGCACAACGCCAGCCAAACGCCAGCCTACACACACCACCATCACATTTAGGATTTTTTTTAAACAAAAAAAACCACACAAATTGCAAATAGATACAAATCTACCAACACAAAATCTGAAACTAAATACATTGCACTAATGCCATCCTTGAAAAAGAATACTTGTTTTTAAACAATGCAGACCAGGCAGTTCACTTTACCACTCATGGATGCTCCCAAAAACTCTTTTGAGTGTGGTACGCTCTAAAACAAACAGGCACACCCAACCCAGGATTAGAAGGACACTCGGAGCAGAAGAGTCTCCTTCCGCACACCTCTTCGCCAACAAACTCTACATCTCCTAGTGGGAAAGTCTTTAGAGGATGTGGGAGGAATGAAATCAGGAAAGTGGTGATCTTTCAATCGAGCCACATCCTCCACCACTCCAACTCTAGGAACACTTGCCTGTTCCACAACAACAAGGCTGCCTATCACAGAGTGCTGAAACTGCACAAATGTCAACTTTGACCCAGGAGAACACTCCTTGAACACAACAAAAGCATTGAAAGTTGCTAAGTTGAAGAGATGAATGACCAACTTCTTATACCAAACATAAGCCTTACGAATAGCAGTGTAAGGTTCCAACCTCTGATCTACTCTGTCAACACCACCCATGTGCTTATTGTAGTCTAGAATGCACACAGGTTTGCGCACTTCAGCAACCTGACCCCAAACAGGCACAGGTGAAGTACTCTCATCATGGATGGTAGTCAGCATGTACACATTCCTCCTGTCCACAAATTTCACAGGTAGTAGTTCATCACTACGCAAGGAACTACATTGTCCCCTCTGAAGTTTTTTGCAAACAAGCTCTTTTGGATAACCTTTACGGTTAGAGCGGATTGTGCCACATGCAAAAGTGTCCACTTTAAACAATTCCTTAAACAATTGCACAGCAGTGTAAAAGTTATCAAGGTACAAATGGTGGCCTCTGTTAAACAGTCTTCTAGCAAGATCCTACACAATTTTCTCAGAAACTCCAAAAGTGGACAGACAACCAGGGGGGTCAATAGTGGAATCTCTACCAGTGTACACACGGAAATTAAAAACATATCCTGTCCTACTCGCAGACAACATATACAGCTTAATTCCATAGCGTGCCCGCTTGCTTGGGATGTACTGCCTAAAAACCAAACGGCCCTTGAACAAGACCAAAGACTCATCAATAGATATTTCTTTCCCTGGAGTATAGATCTCTGAAAATCGATCTACAAAGTGATCAAGAACAGGCCGAATCTTAAAAAGACGGTCACAGTCAGGGTGAATACGTGGCAACGCCAAAGAATTATCAAAAAAATGCAGCATACGTAGCAAAAGTAGATACCGATCACGAGTCATAACTGCAGGAAATATGGCTGTGGCCATCAAGGTACTGGTAGACCAATATGAGGCCAGGGACGGCTTCCTTATCAAACCCATCAATAAAGTCAAACCCAAAAACTTCTTCATCTCTTCCAGATTTGTGGGAGTCCACCGGGTAGCTCTAGAGTGGGGCCTAAGTTTGTCACTGTTGTCCCTCAAAAATTGTTCAGCATACAAATTCGTCTGCTCAACAATCTCACCCAAAAATACATCATCCATAAACAACTGAAAAAACTGTATCGGCAAACAATGTTCACAACCCACTCTACACCCTGCATCACCGCTAGAGGCAGGCAACACCGGCTGCACCATGTTTGGATCAACCCAGAGCCCAGCACTTCCAGTAGGAAGCCTAGCAGCCTCAGGCTGCAATCCAGATGCCTCTTGCACCATCGGCACAGCAGTATCCTCCTCTAAAACAGGCACTTCATCCGCATTGAGAGTTGCTTCATCCAAACCAAGAGTACCTTCTTCTGCACTGAGAGAACCTTCATCATCCGATGATTCCATTTGGAGAGAAAACTCACTGCCAGAATCTTCCCCTCCCTCTTCTCCCTCAGACGCACTGTCAGTCTCATAATCCTGCTCAGAGGAAGATTGAAGAAGCATACCAACCACCTGTTGAGCAGTCATTCTACGGCTAGCCTTAATGCTTACTAATAAAGGTAACTTGTCAAACAAGTCAACAACAAAAAGAAACACTTTGTAAAATAAGAAATAAACAAAAAGCACCTTTATCAAAAACACATATATACTCCAAAACGATACCACTCACTTGCCAGAGGCAGCTAAACTCACCACCACCTACTCTGCACAGACACAGTATGGCTCAACAATATCCCACTGAAAAAGAAAGAGAAAAGAAATTACACGTAAGACCATGCAAAACACATCGCAAAGAATTTCATGCTCAAAACACTAACTAAATATGCTGCCATTATGACACCACTTACAAAAAAATTCATTCATACATTACAATATTACTCATTTGGAATAAATACAACAAAAATGTTTTTCTTACCAAAAAAATGCAGCTACGCAAAACTGCAGAACAACCACTGTCGAAACCGCAAACAGGAATCAAAAACTTTACACTAGATTCTAGAATAAAAAGGAGAAAAAAACATTACAATCACATATGCAAATAATGCACCAGTCCACACACAATCCACCAGCCAAGATAACGTGTAGGTGGACCTAAGAGTATAAATTAAACATTCACCACCGTAAAAGGGCAGCAACCCTTGCGGCCACTCCCCAACACAAACATTTTAAAAACCCTGGTGTCTAGTGGCTTCTACCCCCCCAAACACCAAAAACAACACTCACAATAAAAATCTGCCCCCCCGGGGGGCAGACACTAACGTAGAGTATTGGGGCCATAAGGGGAGCGACCCTTGTCTAAGGGGCCGCTCCCCCAAACAAAACGAAAAACTCACATTAATAATCTGCCCCCCGAGGGGGACAGACACAGCCAAAAATATTGAGGCCATAAGGGGAGCGACCCTTGCCTAAGGGGCCGCTCCCCCAAACACCCAAAAAACAACGCACAATAAAAATTTGCCCCCCGGGGACACTACCTTAAGTTTTAGGGGTCATAAGGGGAGCGACCCTTGCCTAAGGGGCCGCTCCCCCAAACACCCAAAAAACAACGCACAATAAAAATCTGCCCCCCCCCCCCTGGGGGGCAAACACTACCTAAAGTTTTAGGGGCCATAAGGGGAGCGACCCTTGCCTAAGGGGCCGCTCCCCCAAACAAAACAAAAATCCTCACAATAATCTGCCCCCCCAGGGGGACAGACACAACCAAAAATATTGAGGCCATAAGGGGAGCGACCCTTGCCTAAGGGGCCGCTCCCCCAAACACCAAAAAAAAACACAAACAATAAAAATCTGCCCCCCAGGGGGGCAGACACTACCTACATATTTGGGGCCATAAGGGGCGCGACCCTTGCCTAAGGGGCTGCTCAATCCAAACATCACAAACATTTCATCCTTTAAAAAAAAAAAGAAAAATCCCTGGCGCTAGGGGTCATTCCTGCTGCACGATCGCACGATCGTGCAGCAGGAATGCATAAGAGAGGCATCTCCGACGCGCAGGAAGCAAATGGCTTCCTTCGCATCGGAGAACAAAGAGGAACCTCCAATGACGTCAGCGTGCCTCGCGCGCTGACGTCATACTGGAGGGGGCGGGGGGAGGCAGGGGAAGGGCTTCCCCTGCCTTCCACCCAGAAAAAAAAAATTGAAGTCCCACGGGAGGAGCGCCAGCGCTTCCCCCGTGGGTGGGTGTCATGACGAGCTGGACTCGTCATGAGCACACGCCCACTGTGTGCCATGACGAGTCCAGCTCGTCATGAGCACCCAAAAGGTTAAGCTATTGGCAATGCAATAGCTTAAACTCTTGCAAATGCGAGATCTATTGCATTGCAAATATTTGTTTCACTAGCGCCCATGCGGCGCTTTCACATTCATGAAGGCCTGCCCCTTTCTTTAGATAAGCCGCGTCTAAAGAAAGGGGCGTATCCAACATTAAAGTGAAACCTTGGCATGGGGCCTTTCACAATAAAGAAGCATCTGTTTGTCAAGTTGATAAACAGATGTTTTTGTTTGATAAAAGCGCCCATGCCGTGCTTTCACTGTAATGTCGGCTGCGTACCTTTCTTTAGACGTGTTTTGTGTATAGAAAGGCGTGGGGCCTGTTTGAATGTGAAAGCGCCGCATGGGCACTAGTAAAATAAATAAATAAGTAAGCATGGCCGCTAAATGCGAACCGCACTGCTTGAATAAATCAATTTAAAAAAGCGGCCGCTATAGTTAAAGCAGGCCGCCATTAGTAAAAATTAAAATAAAAGCGGAAGGCGTGCTGCGAGGAAGTGGGTGGAATAGGGGAAGAGCATTACATAAGTGCTCACCGACTTATAAAGCATACCATGTAAGAACACCAGTAAAAGGTCCAGTCGTTATGGGAGGTAACAAATGAAGACAAGGCGGTACCAAGGAGGGACTAACAAGCCTAATAATGACTCAAAAGCCAGCGTTTATGAAGGACAGTGACACAAGCCAAATAAAATTATGGCTGGAAAGTGTGCGAGGCTTCAAGTACGTACTCCAATACTATATGCCTCGCAGCAGCGCAAGTGCTGACAAAGCTCGACCTAAAAAGACAGGCTGACATTTGGCCTCTTTGCTCATTCCCTTTCTGATTGAACAGAACTCCTGTTCCTTTCCAGATTATGTTCACTTGCCAGAAGGGACCAGTAGGTGCTAAAAATAGCTCGACCTGATAAAGTATGACTCGTCATTGTGAGTGGGTGAGTAGATTTTTTTGAGGCCTGGAGTATTACCTAATAGCAATTGCCTATTTACCGAATCGCTATTTGGTCATTTCAAGGAATCGCTATATTTTTAGTGGTTCCTTACATACATCGCATTGTGCGATTACCAAATAGGTAATAGATTCGGTAAAAATCTCTATTTACTTGTAATTGCAAAAGGCTATTTTGATACAAGTAGCCCTCAGTATTTTGTATCTGAACAAATCAAAACGAGTCAAAAAAGTTGTAATGTAAATACAGTTCTCTTCCAGCTCAAGTGGATGGTATCCTTTGTGCAGATCAAGACAGGAGAAGACTCTTGCTCAGTTCAGTTGCATGATCATGTCCGCTATGTGCGGACCGGAATGTTTTTCTCTCTTGATTGCTTCGTTGTCCTGGCTTATCAACACAAATGCGCACTGCACCTCCCTGTCCTTTTTCGGCATCACAACTATGGAGCGTTCAATGTTGTCATGCTTCAACAGTGTTTCTAGTTCTTTCTCAGAGGCTTCTTGTAGGTGAAAAGCGACTCTGCAGTGCCTTATGGCAACAGGGTGAATGTCCTCATTAATATGAAGTTGCACTTTCAATTTCTTGAGTATTCCTAGGCCGGAAACGACGGGAACTGACTTACGGTTTCAGACTGAGCACAGAGGTTGTATTTGAGAGATATCAGTCCCTTGTCAGCAGCAGTGTCAAAGCTAAGAAGGCATGCAGTAGAGGAAGTTCCCTGAAGAACATGAATCAGCGCTTGCACTGACATCGTTTTATGTCTCATGGTTGCTGTAAAGGATTCTTGACTCTAGTGGTTTAGAAGTAGCCCACCTTTATACCTTTGTGTTTGCCAGTGTAAGGTGTGGCACAGGAGATAAGCTATTAAACTTTTCTATTAGCATCATATTAATCGACGATGCAACTGTTCACCTTTAATATAATTGTGGGACAGTGTCCAAATGAATTTTGTCGATTTGTTCGGTGATTCTTCTTTCTATCTTCTTTGCAAGCACCTATTCCTAGATGTGCATGTTATTCCTTAGTAGATATCATCCTTGCACATCTGTCTTCACTAGAGCTTGATGATGATGCTGAAGAGCCGTTATATGATGAACTTGATGACGATGGACTTGGCCTGGTTTTTACTCGTCGTGACTGATGTTGCCTTTTGGCCTTGTGGGTGTGGCGAGAATGCTTCTGGGACCTTCTGGTGATTATTTTCCCACAGCCTTTGCATATTTGTTCTATGGCTGGGCATTTACCTTCATGGGGAAATGAAAACCCACATCAGAAGCATAACTTTTTCTTCTTCGGAGACGTCGACTTTTTTTGTGCTGCTGCTTTCTTTTCATGGTCAATTCTGACTCATTGTGCACTGTTCCTGCTTCCATATTAGCACCTTGTCGATCTGCTTGTTCTTTTGCTCTTGCAGCCATTAGCATCTTCTCTAAAGAATGTGTCTTATGAAAGAATCTGAAAGACACCCTTCAATTACTCTATGGCTGCTTCATCATTGAAGTCACAGAACTTACAGCGTTTGATGAGTTTATCAAGTCTCTTAAACTCATCCATCATTTCACCAACCTGTTGTTGTGCTTGGTTGAAAATGTACCTTTCATAGTCGATATTCATCGGATTGAACTTGGCTTTCAATGCTTCTTTTATCTTTTGGTTCAACGTTGCATCAGTTTGTGAGACTTTCTTTAGCACTTCTTTCACTCCATCACCGGCAAGGCTTTTTAAATATTTAATAATTTTCTTGTCATCTTCGCATAGCACATCCATGAAATCATTGAACGTTTCTATCCAAGCAGTCCACCTGGCACCAATGTTCTGCTTCTTCGCTGTGTTGAATGGTGGTAGTTTCAGAAACAGGCCAGCAATGTACTTTGCGCTCCCTTCTGACACCATTGAGAGCACGTGATGTTCAGACAGCATTTGTTGCGCGAAGCAGGACGGGCAGCCTCTCCATGTAACAGACCAGTTGCTTGAGCCTGGTCATCTTGTCTGAATTTGAGGTTGTATAGCACTCCACTTACATGTGCCAGCAAGTAGTTTTGTTATTGCTTTCGTACCTGGTTGTCACTGCCTTTAGTGCTTGCTTCGTATGGATGATTGCTTTGTGTTCTGGCGCAGCGCATTATCTCTTCTTTCGGCTTTGCCAGAGGGTTCTGGCGGGCTTTCCAAATGTACACTTCTGCAGGGCCTTCAACTTCTTCGATAGCTGTGTTTGGGCTGGGGTGGAGCTTGGACTCCACATATGCCACCCACAGACCGCTTTGCATCTATTCAGGGCACACGTGACACACTCGAGCAGTTTGCTGTACCGTTGCAAACTCTCCGGGAGAGCAGCCTTGTTTCTTTGGAGCATATATCCCCTACTCGTCACTAGTTGTAGCATCTTCCCCAGCTTGGGAGCATGCAAATGAACACCCCACATACAGAGCTGTGTCACATATGTCTTTATTCTTATACATACGATCACAGTCTATGCGCACTGTATCATAACTTTCATAACCACACCTTAACACCTCCCAGCAGATTACGTTATTCCTGTTTAGAGTCCGCCTACTCCCGCGAGGATTCTAGTGCGCATGATATCAAAGACACTGCAACGGATAACAAAAAGAATGAGTGCCAGGAATGAATGTTTTTCTGAGAAGACTGTCGCCCATGCTCCTGATCATCAGAACTGTTGAATATCTAGGCTGTGTAGTCTTGGTTCTACCTCCTCACTCTTTCTTTCACGGCCAGGCAATCCCTGCCCCTTTATCTCACTCTTGTTGGTTCTTTTTCATCCCTTCTTTATAAATTTGGCAGGGTTTTTCTATCTTTCTCATCTTCCTTTCTTTTTGGCTTTCTCTCTCTTGCTCTGGGTGTAAGTCTGAGATTTGAAAAATAAGTCCTGGTACCCCACCCCCAAATGAGTGCCAGTGGGCCCACCCTGCAATCACCGGCTCAAATTAAGCACTGGCTGGTTATTGCCTGAGGTGGCAGGGCGAGCAAAAGAACCGGGATAAGGCCTGACTAATTACTAGTCAATTCTATTAGAGATCAGTTGAAGAATTCCACCCATTACTTTTTTTACTTTCTTCAGTTTGACACACTAAGTGCGATGGGTATGCCTAGATGTGGGTCCTATTCTCACTGTGCCATGGGAATCAAGTTACATCCTACTAAACAGGTCCAAATAGGCCTTAACTGGTCTAGGGTTGCTTGTGTTCCTATTCATAGGGGTTGTGGCTTGGCAGTTCTTGTAGGACTCTTCCATTTGAAGCAGGACCAAGACTAATTAGCATATGATTGGGCCCTGCCTGAGGTGTCATGGTGAACAAAAAACGAACGATGGGCTGGGATGAAGCCCTGAGTAATTACCAGTGGCTGAGGTTAATTGAAATATTCCATTCATCATCTTTTTTTTGTTTTTCTTTTCAGTACGCCGCCCTAAGGGCGTCCGGTATTCCCAGAGGTGGGACCCTTGCTAACTGTTTCTTGGAACTGAAGCCACACTCTCCTGAAGAGGCCCAAGTAGGCCGAAACTCATATACATTCAGGCTTGACTGTTCCCATTAGAGCAGGACTAAAACTGATTTGCATATGGCTGTTTCCTGTCAGAGGTCGCATAGTGAGCAAAAGATCTCTGTACGTGAATGCAGCCCTGAGTATCTACTTGTGACCAAGATTAATTCAAGCATTCCCACTATCACTTTTTTGCTTTCTTTAGTGTGGCTTCCTAAGTGTGATCAGTATGCCCAGAAGTGGGCTGTGCTAAACTCATGCCGCACCCACAGAAGAGGCCAAAATAGCCTGAAACCGGTGTGCGGCTGCTTGTGTTTCTTGTCCACAAGCGACCTGGCCTGGCATTTTGGGCTGGACTGTTCCCATCTGAGTGGGACCAACAATAAATAATTACGCCATTTTACTCGTCACTTTTTTTTCCAGTGTGACACCAATACTGCTACAGGTGTGCCTACATGCGAGTCCCATACCCACTCTACCACAGAATTGAAACTACAGCCTGCTGAAGAGGCCCAAATAGGCCGAAACTGCTCTGTGGTTGCTTATTTTTCCATTCAGAGGGGACCTGGCCTGACAATTCAGGTTATTTGCCAATTTAAAATACGATTGTATTAAGGTTGCACCACTTTGCAAATATATATGAAATAGTCCACATTAAATCCAGCGAGTAGTTGAATATTCTTCTTTATTGTTTTTTATCAAAACTCTTCTCTTTTTATAGAAGAAACCACAGCCAACGCGTTTTGTTCTCAACATATTGGGACAATCGTTCCGTAGTTGAATTGATGCCCGATATAATCGGGCGACCTGGAGGAAAAGCACCCTCCTTATGGATTTTGGGGAGGATATAAATGCAGGGGGCGAGAGGGTTATTAAGGAGATTGATAGAGATCAGGGTATCTATAATATGCCCACTACCACGGATAGAGTAATCTCACAGTTACACGCACATACATTCATCATACGCTAGGGCCCATTTCACTAACATACGCTCAAATACTCTACCGGCAATAAACCTGTGGAAGGAAAACTCCTAAACACCCTGCATCTGTATCGAGGTCGATAAGACCTGATTATTATGACTGTCCTGATACATAATCTAAACAATCTATACCTCAACAATCAAATAATGTACACAATAATCGACAAGAAATGATGACCAACACCGTATTCAAAAGTATGGTACTTTATCTAAATTAGTCAAAGAAAGTAAATCAGAATAAATCATTTTTCTCATAGTTACCTATTCTAGCTAAATGTCAGAACGGGTCAGGACAAGTCTCTCAGTAAAGGTCTCTCAAGACGAAGTCCTTTCAGCATCGATCCTCAGCAACGCAGATTTGGTACGCGGCAAAGGCAAATGGCAAGTGGCAAGTGCCCTCTCTAGGCTAACAATTCTTATAGCAAATCACACAAAGGAATGATACATAAAAGTTTGCAATATTCACTGAATCACTGAGCAGAGCGAGAAGGAAAGGATGTCACATCGCTACATTTGGAAATCTCCGCTCAGGAAAAGCTCACAAAATAAAGACAACGGAACAGGAACCAAGAAATACATTCATATCTTGTAGATTCCACGTCTCCTCGGCTATGAGACCATAGTTCGTTCAGAGTCTTTCTCTAAGGCTCCTTTGTCTCCCAAGGCTGCCAAGGACGTTTCATTTTCACTTGGAGAACACCCAAAACTGCTGCTGTCCTCGTGGAAAGTTTTCAGGCAAGCAAATAAGGACTGTGGTCAGTTAACTTCAGGACCATTTCCAGCAGGGGTCTCCCTCGTCACAGTTTTCTACTTTCAACTCAAGGCCAGGCTCATAAATCAGCCATCTTTCCACTAGGCCACCATAGGCCACAATAGATCATCTTAATTAAAGAGACAAAAACAACGTTACCACAGCATAGTGATTAAACAGTGTTAACCCCACTAATACCCTTATGTGTATGTAATTATCTAGCTTTGCAACATAAAAAAGCATTAATTCGGACAGCATTTCGTGCTCAAAAATAAACAGCACATAGCAACGTTTAAACATGAAAACACATATAACTCGCATGTTATTATCAGTCAGCACGTTTATGCTCACCCTCGTGTAACTTTCTCTTATGTTAAGACAAACGGATTGATTAATATAAACACACTTGCACAAAACAAATAATTAATTGTTAACTATTAATAAATTAATAAAACGCATAGACATGCCAGAGCTTCAAAAACCAATGAATTTTCAAACTGAAAACTCTGCTCCAGCAATCCCCCCTTTGGTGATTTTATCACCAAATAAACCACAAAAAACAAAACAAAAAAAAATTTGTGAAAATTTTAGTCCCATTTTAGGAGAAATCAGAAATGTCTTTTTCCTTTACACAAATTACACACCAGTCACTCTTTCATCATCCCTCTTTGTTTCCAAGTAAACACTCTCCCTAAATTCTTCTAATTCAATTTCCTGTGGTTCTCTTTTAAAAATGTTATTTCTCTTTTCAGGTTCTCTTTTAACTTTCTTTTTCCCTCCCCTGTTTTTACAACACACACACACTAATCTCAGTATCAATAAAGCCACAATTATACAAGTCAAAGGAAACAATATTCTACCTATAATAGTACTACCTATTCTTGTAATAAAATCCTTAATAGCTATCATCTTTCAGCATTCCACAGACTCCACCCTCCTTGGCCAATAAAATATCAAGGGCAAGTCGATTTTGCATAGACATGGCACGTACGGCAATTAATTCCGTATTCACCAAAAGAAACCCTCCAGCGGTATTTGTCGATAAGCGATCAACCACTGTAGACAGTTTCCGAATTCCATAAGCATTCAAAGAAATTCCCACTGCTGGAATTAAAGCACCAAAAATATCACCTACGATTTCAGACCAAGTTTCTCTCTTGAAACGTGTTAGTGAATTAATATTCTCTACATCTTCTATTTTATCTTCATGGAAAATCTTTGGAAAGACCAGGCCCACATAACATGTGCCATACCAATGGTCAGGCAACTTGTAATAAGCCTTATTCCCACAAACATAGTACACTCCTGGAAAAACTGTATCTTCTCCACCTCTGAAACCCCAACCTGTCGCAATGAAGTATGTATCATGGCACTCACTAGTCCCAACAAAGTATGTATCATATTGGGATTTCCTTCTGGTAATGCACAATTTTCCCTTCTGTGGTGCATCTAGGGCTAAAGTTGGACTAGCCCCATTTTCCAACTCTTTTCCCATTTCAATGTCCCAGATTGTTTCACTCACTTCATATTTCCCTGCTTTCTTATGGATGCTCAATCTCCTCTCCTCTACCATATTCAGGAAAGCTTTCTCCTCTTCTTTCAAACTGCAAGTTAAATTATTCTTAAAAATGTAATCTAATGTTAATCCTTTTTCTTCAATAAAAATCTCACCAAAAGTGTTAGCTTCTTTAGCTGGATTCAGCTCTTTGTTCATTGGCAAGTGCCCAAAAATACTATCTCTGTTAGACATCTTATAATCTATTTTCCCTAACAAATAAAAAACACTACTTAAAACACTACAAGAAATACCATATGTAGCTGGTAAATGGTGATAAGTAACACCTTCTGAAACGGATGCAGGTAATTGCATACAGACGTAGCAATCCCTTATTTCCATTGTTTTCACATATTCGTATAACAGCTTTGAAAAAACATTACTGGAAAAATTATTAATTGATCTATCTTTATGTACATAAGTATTACTGATTCCATTTTGTGAATTCTTCTCCGTATTTGTCACATTCTCTGTATGCATTCCAAATGTACTAAAAGTAACTAATAAAACTAAAACACCCCATAGAAGCATTAATAATCCAGTACAGCAGCAGCACATCTTGCACCATTTTCTTAAAAAGGCACATCTTTTCTCATTATTCTCTATGTTAGCCATTTTACTATTTGGACTTTTGACTTAGCCTCTACTACTCCACTACTTTGACTTTAAAATTCTGGATCACTTCAGACAATTAATTTCAGCTTTTTTCTCTTCACTTTCCCAAATGAATTTTTCTTCACTCAATTTGGATATTCGTCACTCTTTACTTCATTTTCTTCAACATCAAATTGTATTAGATCTCCAATATCAAAATCCTCAGTACTTGACTCTTCTCCGATGTCAGTCAAGAGTACTTTCAGGATTTCACCAGTATCTTCCTCAACCACTTCACGTACGGTCTCCTCTGGATTTCCTTGACTTTCCACCTCTTCACCTTCAGGCAGTGTCACATACATCCATTCCGGCGACCTATACTTTTGGTTAGGTTTTCTTACTCTTTTGACCTCTTCTGGTTCTTTCGATTCTTTTGATTCTTCTTTTTCAGCTTTTGAACTTTGACTCGATATCTCATTCACTTGTTCAGCTTTTGATGAATTTGCTCTTATTATTCTGTATCTCAGCCTCTTAACTCTGTTGTTAGGCCAACGATCTCCTTTCACAACCTTTTTTGGCTTTATCTCTTTATTATTCCTTTCTCCAATCCAAGTTCTCTTTCTCAGAACTCGACCCTCTGTTTGCTCATTCTCATCATCCGATTCTACTTCAAGTGCCTTTTGTTTTCGTTTTCTAGCAGTTTTCTCCACAGATTTTTTCACCACTATTTGAGACTTCCCTACTCCTGTCCCTCCTCGGGTCTCCGACACGCAATCTTCTTGCTGTCTACTTGTCCCTTCACCTAGCTCGTCATGAATGTTCCCTACACCTCCTCGGGGGTCTTCCGCAATCTGTCCCTTTCTATCTTTTTCTGACCCTGCTTCTTCAAGTATAATCTCAAGTGGTTCTTCAATCTCCTCCTCTTCTGATTCAGGAGTAATCTCTGTGTAATTTCTTTTTTCTTTTCTTTTCCCTTCACTGCTGCCCTTTGAAACTTCAGGCTCTCTTACAGAATCTGATCTCTTCTTTGATACTCGCAGTGGTTCACTTGAAGCTCTTTCTGCTTCTTTTCTCACTGATTCTGTATCTTCATCATCACTGGAATCTGACTCTTCAAAATACTCTTTACCAGTCCCTTCTTTTGGGTTTGGAACTCTCAGAGTATGACTTGCATGTACCCAGTGTTTCACTCCAGCACACTTTACTGCAGTCGTCGTAGTCAGAATAACTTGTCTCGGCCTTCCCCACCTTGGAACCAAGCAATTTCTTCTTCTGTGCACCTTAATCCTCACCCAGTCCCCTGGACTCAGATCATGGGCTTGCTTCTTCTCAAGTGTGGTAGCTTCTTCTCCAACCTGGTGAAACACAGAATGAACTGCGTCAGCCAGGCCTTTACAGTAATCCAAAATCATGTCATCAGTTATTGTCACCAACTTATTTACTGGCACGAATGCATGGCGCATTGCACGTCCCATGATTATTTCGTGCGGACTCAAACCAGTAGTTCTATCTGGAGTAGATCTCATAGTCATCAGAACTAGAGGTAACACGTCTGGCCATTTCATACCAGTGGCTAAGCACATTTTTCCAATTCTATTCTTGATTGTGCCATTAATCTGTTCAACCACACCAGAAGCCTCTGGTCGGTATGCACAATGTAGCTTCTGCTGTATTTTCAATGCTTCACAAATCAAACCCATGAGCTCATTATAGAAGTGTCCACCTCTATCAGACTCAATCGTTACTGGAAACCCGTACCTAGGAATCAACTCCCTTAACAGTAACTTTGCCACTGTTAATCCATCATTTCTTCTAGTCGGGTAAGCTTCCACCCACCTTGAAAACAAACAGACTACCACTAGGACATACCTTAGTCTGTTCACTTGGGGCATCTCAATGAAATCAATCTGCATTCTTGTAAAAGGACCTCCTTCTCTGCCAATTGTTCCCAAACTCACCACTGTCTTTTTCCCAGTGTTAAATTGCTGACAAACTAAACACCTTTGACAGATGCTTTCTGCAATTGTCCTGAACTTTGCATTGTACCAGGTCTGCTTGAAAGACCTGACCATCGCATCCCTCCCCAAATGTCCCTGGCCATGATACATCCTTGCCATTGACGACAAGATGGAGTTAGGCATTACTGGTCTGCCATCTCTGTAGACCCAAACATGGTCTGTTTCTCTTGGAGCACACCCTGCCTTAATCCAATCTTTCTTCTCTTCCTCTCCTGCCTCATCTTGCAACTGTTTCACTTCATCCCATGTCTCTAAGACATTAGTAAACATCACAGAGAGAAAAGACATTTCACCCTCTCGTTCCCGATTAATAGATTGGTTTGTTTTAGCACAATATTGTGCAACATCGTTTGCATAACGGTTTCCGACCGTTATAAAATCCACTCCTTGTCCATGGGCAGGACACTTTACAACTGCTAACTCCTTAGGCAGCTGTATTGCCTCAAGTAATTTACCAATCATTTCAGCATTCTTTATTGGAGTTCCACTCGATGTCAAGAAACCTCTTTGTAGCCAAAGCTGGCCAAAATCATGCACAACTCCAAATCCATACTGACTATCAGTCATCACAGTTGTCCTCAAATCTTTCCCAATCTCACAAGCTTTTGTCAATGCCACCAATTCAGCAACTTGCGCAGATTTCACTCCTTTCAATGGTGATGCTTCCATGACCTCTGAAACTTTACACACCGCATATGCTGCACATAGCACACCATTATCATTTCTCAGGCATGATCCATCCACAAACAACACATGATCATTCTCAGGTAAGGGAAGATCCCTTATGTCTGGTCTCGGTTTTGTACAGTACTCAAGCACATCCAAACAATCATGATCATCTTCCATCCTCACACCTACATTTTCAATATCCGGCAAGAGTGTCGCTGGATTCACATTCACACATCTCTCAAGAGTCACATTTGATGCTCCCAGAATCACCTTTTCATATTTAGTCAACCGACTATGTGACATGTACTGAGTCCTGCTTCTTGTCAAAAGAATTGCCACATTATGAGGTACGAATACCCTTACAGGATATCCCATTATGATTCCCTCACTCTGTTCCAGGCTTCTGCATGTTGCAGCTACAGATTTTAGACAACCTGGTAAACCCACAGCTACAGGGTCAAGTGTCGATGAGAAGTACGCAATAGGCCTCCTCAGCTGTCCATGTTTCTGGATTAACACTGAAAGTGCACATCCATTTCTCTCACTGCAGTACAGCTCAAATTCCTTTTCATAGTCAGGCATACCCAAAGCTGGAGCTTCACACATTTTACTTTTAAGCTCTTCAAATGCTGCCAATTGTTCTGCATCTAGTTCCAATGGGTCTGACATCTCACTTTTTGTCAATTTAATCAATGGCTTTGCTATCAGCGAAAAATTAATTATCCACTGACGACAATAACCCACCATACCCAGGAACATTCTCACTTCCCTCTGGGTTTTTGGAGCTTTCATTCCCCTGATGATTTTAATTCTGTCATCAGTCACTTTTCTCAGACCTTTTTCAATATTGTGTCCAAGATAATGCACCTCTTGTTTGCAAAATTGCAATTTGGCTGGAGATACTTTTAACCCTCCATCTCCCAGATGATTCAGTAAAGCTATGGTATCTACTTCACAAGCTTCACGTGTCTTTGATGCCACAAGTAGGTCATCAATATACTGAACTAGCACTGAGTTCTCGGGCATGATCAAGCTCTCCAACGATTTTTTCAATAACTGATTGAATATCAAAGGACTCTCTGTATACCCCTGTGGGATACGACACCATGCTAAAATACGCTGGCCAAATCTAAATGCAAAAATTGGCTGGCTGTCATGATGCAATGGAATTGAAAAGAACGCATGACACAAATCAATCACTGTATACCACTCAGCATCATGTGGAATCTGATACAGGATCACCGATGGATTTGGCACGATAGGACAACATGCCACCACAATTTGATTAACTTTTCTCAAATCCTGCACAATCCTAAATTTACCATTAGGCTTTTTCAGTCCCATTATCGGTGAATTACATGGACTACTCAGTAGCTCTCTCAGGACTCCCTGCTGAATCATTTTCTCAATTATAGGAGTTATCCCTTCAATTATTTCTGGTGTCATTTTGTACTGAGGAATGTTAGGATATGTAATTCCCTCTTTCACTGCAATTTTCACTGGATCTACATTATTCATCAATCCCACATCCTCTCCAGTAAAATCCCAAACTGTCCTTTTCACTGTGTCCCTCAGCTCTCGAGGCAAATCCTCTGGATTAAACACAGCAAATGCACCAATCAACTCATTTTCTCTGTTTTCTAGAGTCACTCGGTACAAAACATCCTCATCTGGTGTCTCAAAGGCTATTCCATCCGGTGTACAGAAAATTGTACAATTCATCTTACACAATAGGTCCCTACCTAACAAGTTCACTGGACTTGTGTCACAAACAATAAACCTGTGCATGTCTGAAAATTTCCCTATCTGTACTCTTACTGGTTCAGTAAGACGTGTTCTTATTTGTGTATTGGCTACACCAACTACTTGGATTGCTTCATCCGAGAGAGGAAGATTTCTAACATCTGTTGACCTGACAGTTGATCTTGTCGCACCTGTGTCTACCAAAAAAGTAACACTCTCCTTATTTATTTTCCCATCCACAAATGGTCCTGCCTGGTCTATTTCTAGAGTTGCACCAAGTATGCACTCTTCCTCCTCTCTTCGGCACCGTCAATAATCACCCTCAGACTCACTCCCTTCACTCTTTAACAAGTACTGTTGTACCTGATTAGAACGCCTTGGTTTGTTTACCTGTTCATCATTGTAGAATCCTGAGTCCTGATTATACTTTTGTAACCCTCTATTCTGCGGCAAGGGCGGTTTTGGCTCTTGGCTCTGCTGTCTCACAACTTTCTGTTGTTGCTGCTGTTGATTATTCCCTTCGTTCTGCACCTGTTGATTTAAGGGTTTATTCTCATTACTTGCTAATGGTGGATTAGGACACTCTGATCTCCAGTGCCCCAATTGGCCACAGTTGTGACAAGGAAACTTTTTCTTTGCCTCGTCAAGATTCCCCTTTCCTTTCCCTGCATATCTAGGTCTATTCCCTGCATTGTTTCCTGGATTATTCGCCTGTTCTACCAACTGTGCTTCCTGTCTTTCCGCAACTTTCACTTGTGCCCACATTGCTTTCTCTTTCAGCTTTCTTTGTTTTGCTTCAATTTCATCACTGAAGTATTTTGCATGTCTCAGAATCTCATCTACTTTCTTACTCTGCCAATCCACTGTGTGCTCACGAATCCTCTCACCAATTTCAGGTCTAAGGCCATATACAAATCTGTATACAAAATGACTCAAATCTTTGTCACCCAGGTGTTCATCTCCACTGAATTGTTTGAATGCCAGTATCAGCCTTTCGTAAAAAGCATGAACTGATTCTTTTGCTTCCTGTTGCGTTCGATCTATCTTTACCCAGTCTGTCTCTTTTGCAGGTACTTTACTTTTCAGGTATACCATCACCTGATCATACTTTCTCATTACTTCTGGATCTGGTGCCCCTGTTCTTGGATCTCTTGGATATTCCTCAGTAGGCCAACTCACAACTATTTTACACTCAGTCCACAAGTCTGCTGGAACAATTATATCAAACAGACTATTCAGGTCAATCCACAGGACTTTTGACAATTTCACAAACCTGTCTACCTGCCTATACCACTCGACGGGCTTTTCTCTCAATCGAGGGAAATCATTCGTAAATGATAAAATATCCTGTCTGGTCCATGGAACATGTACATATCCTCCTCCAGGTATTTCTCTCATAGGATAATTATCCACTGGTTTCTCCTTTTCTCTCACTGGAAATGCTGAATAAGTCGTTCTATCCTCAGATTCATCTCTTTTCTTATACCACCTATCCTTCCACTTTTCTATATCACCCCATCTTCGCAATAATGCTATCATTTCCTTAATCTGTCCTGTTCTACCAGTAGCATTCAAATTCTCAATATCCTTCTCTGAGAAGTCCATCCTGTAGGTTTTTTGTAAAGCTTTCACTTTATCAATGTCAACTCCCTGCTCATTTGCTATCGCTCTTAGCCTGTCATGTGTATTTCTTGCTCTCCAGGTGATGCTTTTACACATAAACATTAATTCCCCATCATGATGACTCTTCAGAATTTCTGTTGGAACTGTTCCTGTAACAAGCTCTTCTAATTCTATCCGTAACCTAGCCACATCAATTGCTTGTGAATCTTTATCTTTTTTCTGAAGAACTTTCATCCAATCATTCAAATCTTCAACTGTTATTTCAGCAGTTTTTCTCACTGGAACCACTCTTTTCTGCGGTTCTAAAATTGGCATCCCTGAACAACTAGGTTCACTAGCATCCAATATTTCACTACATGTGTCATGTCTGGTTTGTCTCAGGTCACTTCTTTCTGTTCTTTTACTCGAATCTCCTGAAGGACCAACTGAATTTGTCAAATTATTCGGAACATATGGAACCACCAGTCCATTTTCACCTGTCCTCTGTCTGTCAAACACAGGAATAACCGGACCTATAGTTACAGGCACCGTAACAGCTTCCAGATTCTTCGTTAACTCCCTAATTTTCTCAGTCAGCTCTGTTGTGGTTCTGGCTAATTGTCTGGCATTTTCATCAAGGTAGTGATCACTTTCTAACCCAGGTGTCTCATTTTCTGTCTCATTGACACAAACTGTATCCCTTATCGGAGAAACAACTGGTGTACTCTTATCCGGTTCTGGTCTATATGGAGGTGGTCTCTTGTAAATCATATCATTGAAAACCTCATCCTCATACTCTCCATATCTTCTCATTTCTGACTCAGGAACCCTTTCTGCTCCCCCTTCAACTGTTCTCATTGGATATAATCCCTCCGACATACTAGCATCTCGCCATCTTTTCATTCGATCATGATGAGTCTCACGATCATGTCTCCTCCCAAACATATGCCTGTAGTAACCTCCAGATCTCTGTTTCTCTCGCTCATGAACTTCCTCTTCCCATTCCACTAAAGCCTCGAACTGTGTAGGTCTCGGCTTCGGGTCTAGACATGACATCTTTTCCCGTAGATTTCTCAACACGGCCAAATTAAATGAACCATGTTCTGGAAATGCTAGAACACCATCTTCTTTAGTATACCTAACCCAGTTCCCCAACCATATACAGGTATGATACCCATATTTCGCAGCCATGAAGGATGCAGGTGTTTTCGCTGGAGGTAACAACTCACCCTCTCTCGTCTTAACCTCTTTATCCTTGCTAAACCACTTTTTAACTTTTCCAAAGAATGTTTTCTTCTTTTTCTCTTCTTGGTAATACATTTTAGCGCTTCCTAAAAAACTCTCTACTCTCTCTGTATTCTAAATATACAATACGAATTTCCAACCAATAACAGCGCGACTCACACTAACGCACCAATCCTAGCGTTTACGTCACTAAATAGCTCTCCAATCCTTGCGCGGCTCACACCAACGCACCAATCCTAGCGCGAGCACTATTCTGATCCACTATCCAATCAGAGCGCGGTCTCTATGACGTCAGCAGCCGCTGCAGTCGCCTGTCTCCTGTCTCCTGTCACTCGTCTACCCCTCCTTTACAAAATCTTCAGTAGACTTCGTGTCAAAATTTCTACAAAATCTATTAGTTACAACATAAAAACATCTCCATTGTCTGCTTCGCTAACCACAGAATAGTAAAAGAGAGTCTATTTCTCAAGAGTCAACAAACTTTCATACATCTCATAACTGTTTCCTCTAGGACTTGTCCAAGGAGTCTTACAATCAATAAATGTATATGCATCCACGCACATTCATACAAGGGGAAAAAAAATAGTACATGCACACAGAATCCTGCTTCCCGAGAACAGCGCACAATCTGTCCCACTACAGAATTATAACGCACATTAACTAACTAAGCAAGCTTTCCTGCCCAGTTCTTCAAACAAGCTCAGAGAAATACCTATTACTCCTCCCGCAATAAGCTTTAACGGAAATCCTTTACGGATCCCTGGGACTTAAGACCAGAGTTTCACAGATAACCTTCACTACCATACACACTCCTTATATACCAGAAATATATTCTAATAGTAACATACAATAATGTCACTGATTCCGAACCCAGACAATGTGACGCGCGACTTCAATTGTCACACGTTATTCCTTACAATTCCGTCTTTCCCGAGAGCAGCATATACTTCCCTCTGCCCTACTACGGAACTGCTACTAGCTCCCAAATTCCAGAAGCACTACATATAACTCAACATTACGACTCCATATAGTATTAGTACATATACCAATATCGACCAAAAATCAATAATCAATAAGCTAATGTACAAGCAATCTTATCAGATCAAGACAACCATCAATAACCATCCTCTGCTACCAGGAAATTGATAGAGATCAGGGTATCTATAATATGCCCACTACCACGGATAGCGTAATCTCACAGTTACACGAACATACATTCATCATACGCTAGGGCCCATTTCACTAACATACGCTCAAATACTCTACCGGCAATAAACCTGTGGAAGGAAAACTCCTAAACACCCTGCATCTGTATCGAGGTCGATAAGACCTGATTATTATGACTGTCCTGATACATAATCTAAACAATCTATACCTCAACAATCAAATAATGTACACAATAATCGACAAGAAATGATGACCAACACCGTATTCAAAAGTATGGTACTTTATCTAAATTAGTCAAAGAAAGTAAATCAGAATAAATCATTTTTCTCATAGTTACCTATTCTAGCTAAATGTCAGAACGGGTCAGGACAAGTCTCTCGGTAAAGGTCTCTCAAGACGAAGTCCTTTCAGCATCGATCCTCAGCAACGCAGATTTGGTACGCGGCAAAGGCAAATGGCAAGTGGCAAGTGCCCTCTCTAGGCTAACAATTCTTATAGCAAATCACACAAAGGAATGATACATAAAAGTTTGCAATATTCACTGAATCACTGAGCAGAGCGAGAAGGAAAGGATGTCACATCGCTACATTTGGAAATCTCCGCTCAGGAAAAGCTCACAAAATAAAGACAACGGAACAGGAACCAAGAAATACATTCATATCTTGTAGATTCCACGTCTCCTCGGCTATGAGACCATAGTTCGTTCAGAGTCTTTCTCTAAGGCTCCTTTGTCTCCCAAGGCTGCCAAGGACGTTTCATTTTCACTTGGAGAACACCCAAAACTGCTGCTGTCCTCGTGGAAAGTTTTCAGGCAAGCAAATAAGGACTGTGGTCAGTTAACTTCAGGACCATTTCCAGCAGGGGTCTCCCTCGTCACAGTTTTCTACTTTCAACTCAAGGCCAGGCTCATAAATCAGCCATCTTTCGACTAGGCCACCATAGGCCACAACAGATCATCTTAATTAAAGAGACAAAAACAACGTTACCACAGCATAGTGATTAAACAGTGTTAACCCCACTAATACCCTTATGTGTATGTAATTATCTAGCTTTGCAACATAAAAAAGCAATAATTCGAACAGCATTTCGTGCTCAAAAATAAACAGCACATAGCAACGTTTAAACATGAAAACACATATAACTCGCATGTTATTATCAGTCAGCACGTTTATGCTCACCCTCGTGTAACTTTCTCTTATGTTAAGACAAACGGATTGATTAATATAAACACACTTGCACAAAACAAATAATTAATTGTTAACTATTAATAAATTCATAAAACGCATAGACATGCCAGAGCTTCAAAAACCAATGAATTTTCAAACTGAAAACTCTGCTCCAGCAATCCCCCCTTTGGTGATTTTATCACCAAATAAACCACAAAAAACAAACAAAAAAAAAAATTAGTGAAAATTTTAGTCCCATTTTAGGAGAAATCAGAAATGTCTTTTTCCTTTACACAAATTACACACCAGTCACTCTTTCATCATCCCTCTTTGTTTCCAAGTAAACACTCTCCCTAAATTCTTCTAATTCAATTTCCTGTGGTTCTCTTTTAAAAATTTTATTTCTCTTTTCAGGTTCTCTTTTAACTTTCTTTTTCCACGGATAGAGTAATCTCACAGTTACACGCACATACATTCATCATACGCTAGGGCCCATTTCACTAACATACGCTCAAATACTCTACCGGCAATAAACCTGTGGAAGGAAAACTCCTAAACACCCTGCATCTGTATCGAGGTCGATAAGACCTGATTATTATGACTGTCCTGATACATAATCTAAACAATCTATACCTCAACAATCAAATAATGTACACAATAATCGACAAGAAATGATGACCAACACCGTATTCAAAAGTATGGTACTTTATCTAAATTAGTCAAAGAAAGTAAATCAGAATAAATCATTTTTCTCATAGTTACCTATTCTAGCTAAATGTCAGAACGGGTCAGGACAAGTCTCTCGGTAAAGGTCTCTCAAGACGAAGTCCTTTCAGCATCGATCCTCAGCAACGCAGATTTGGTACGCGGCAAAGGCAAATGGCAAGTGGCAAGTGCCCTCTCTAGGCTAACAATTCTTATAGCAAATCACACAAAGGAATGATACATAAAAGTTTGCAATATTCACTGAATCACTGAGCAGAGCGAGAAGGAAAGGATGTCACATCGCTACATTTGGAAATCTCCGCTCAGGAAAAGCTCACAAAATAAAGACAACGGAACAGGAACCAAGAAATACATTCATATCTTGTAGATTCCACGTCTCCTCGGCTATGAGACCATAGTTCGTTCAGAGTCTTTCTCTAAGGCTCCTTTGTCTCCCAAGGCTGCCAAGGACGTTTCATTTTCACTTGGAGAACACCCAAAACTGCTGCTGTCCTCGTGGAAAGTTTTCAGGCAAGCAAATAAGGACTGTGGTCAGTTAACTTCAGGACCATTTCCAGCAGGGGTCTCCCTCGTCACAGTTTTCTACTTTCAACTCAAGGCCAGGCTCATAAATCAGCCATCTTTCGACTAGGCCACCATAGGCCACAATAGATCATCTTAATTAAAGAGACAAAAACAACGTTACCACAGCATAGTGATTAAACAGTGTTAACCCCACTAATACCCTTATGTGTATGTAATTATCTAGCTTTGCAACATAAAAAAGCATTAATTCGAACAGCATTTCGTGCTCAAAAATAAACAGCACATAGCAACGTTTAAACATGAAAACACATATAACTCGCATGTTATTATCAGTCAGCACGTTTATGCTCACCCTCGTGTAACTTTCTCTTATGTTAAGACAAACGGATTGATTAATATAAACACACTTGCACAAAACAAATAATTAATTGTTAACTATTAATAAATTAATAAAACGCATAGACATGCCAGAGCTTCAAAAACCAATGAATTTTCAAACTGAAAACTCTGCTCCAGCAAGATAACCAAGTTTGGAACACAAAAATATATGTTATGTGATGTTAAGTGCATTTATTAAGCGCACAGATACTCCGAGGAGTGTCCCGGCGCGGCCCAAGAGAAGACAAACTATAACCAAGCCTTAAGAGAAGAGGTGCGTTTTAAGCAGTTTTTTAAAGACACCAATGTCTTCCACAGTACGGAGCGAAAGGGGGAGCGCATTCCAAGCTCGGCTCGCAAAAACGGCCAGAGAAGCGCCCCCTAACCGATGACGCTGGAAGTCAGGAATCTTCATCAGCCTAAGGGATGAGGACCGCAAGGATCTCCCCGGCACATAAAACGAAAAGCGTTTCTGCAAATAGCTGGGGCCTTGCCCGTGTAGAGCACGATGGGCTATGGTAAGAGATTTGAATGCCACACGTGCTTTGACCGGGAGCCAATGAAGGGAGCGACGATAGCCATGCACGCTCTGCCTGGGACCCAGCCCACCCAGCAAGCGGGCAGCCACATTCTGGGTCACTTGAAGCTTGTTGAGAGCATAGGCTGGGATCCCAGCATAGAGAGCATTGGCATAGTCCAGACGGGACAGAATAATTTCCCGAACCACCGATTCCCTAGCCGCTTGAGGGAGAAGCGGAAGGAATCTTCTCAGATTTCTGAGGAGACCAAAACAGCAGCCTGTCAGACGCTTAACCTGACTGGAAAAAGAGAGATTACAGTCAAAGTAAACTCCCAAGTTCTTCACGGTCTGACTATTGGAAGCAGGCGAAGGGAACTCGGGAGGCCAGATTGACTCTCTAAACCCAAGGGGGAAGTCGCTGAACATCAGGACCACGGATTTATCCTCGTTAAATTTTAATTGGGCCGTCGCCAGCCACTTAAAAACCGAGGAAAGGCACCTCTGCACAAGGGCCACTGAGGACCCCTGCTTATCCCAGGTAAACAGAAGTTGTGTGTCATCGGCATAGGCAATGACCTTAGCCCCCAGCCCTTCCGCTAGAACAACCAGTGGAGTAAGATAGATATTAAACAGGAGGGGGCTAAGGGAAGACCCCTGAGGGACCCCCGTGCCCACCCGAAGAGGAGACGAAGCCACCGGGGGTATCCAGACATGCTGGAGCCGGCCATCCAAGAAGGCCTTAATCCAAGCCCAGACCACGCCCGACACCCCAATCTCCGTCAGTCTCTCCAGCAGCAGTGAGTGGGGGACAGTGTCAAAGGCCGCCGACAGGTCAAGCAGCACAAGGGCTGCCTTCCCGCCGGCGTCAAGACACTCCCGAATTGCCTCTGAAACTTCCAAAAGAGCACCTTCTGTGCTAAAGGAGGGGCAGAAGCCAGATTGGGCTGGATGAAGAAGACCCGCACTCTCGACGAACTCCGACAACTGCCTAATCACAATTTTCTCACAAACCTTAGCCAAGCTAGGGAGGAGAGAAATAGGCCTGTAGTTCCCCGAAGTCGAAGGATCGAGAGTCGGTTTCTTCAGTAGAGGGAGGATTTTGGCCTGCTTCCAACAACTAGGGACCCTGGCTTCCTGCAAGGACAAGTTAATGATGTAGTTGACATCCACATTCACCATCAATGCTACAGAGGCTAAAAGTCTTGCCGAGCACGGGTCGTCCGGAGAGCCGGACTTCAGACCTTGAAGGATTCTCAGAGTGCAGGCCAAATCCACAGGGGAAAAATTGGACAGGGAGTAATTGGAGGGCAACGCTACAGGAGCGATAGCTGCTAACTCCAAAGGAGCTGTGAGCCCATCAGGGACAACCGGGCAAGAGAAGCTGCCTAGAATCTTTAGAATCTTGTCCGGGAAGAATGTAGAGAGCGTCTCGCACCAATCAACAGTCACCGGTAGGATGCTACTCTGTGCTACAGGGGACAAAAAGCTCTGGACAATTGAGAAAATCTCCTTGGAGTTGTTTTGGGCTTGATCGATCCGGGAAGCAAAGAACGCCCTTTTTGCAGAGGAGACAGCTTTATAATAAGATTTCTGGCCCTGCCTGAGCTGAGCCTTAGCAGCCGAGCAGTAATTGTTGAGGCGCCAAGAGCGCTCCAGTTTCTTGCAGCCCTGCTTGAGACGACGCAGGTCCTCCGAGAACCACGGTTTGGAGGGCAAATCCCTTGTCTGTCTGGCCGAGGTCGGTGTGGCAATTGCCTCCAGAGAGCCCTGGAGCCAATTGGAAAAGGCAACAAGACATCGATCCAGGTCGTGAGGCAGGGACGGCCTGTTGTCCTCCAGCACCTTGGCGTAGAGGATGGGGTCAACCTTCTTGAACGCCGGTTTGTGACAGACCATAGGTCTAGCACTGGGAGAAGACACTACCCATGAGAAACCAATTAAATAATGATCGGACCAAGAGACCGGAAGTGGTGCCTTGATAGAAATAGGAAAGTTAGAAAAAATAGGATCAAGAGTATGGCCCCCCAGATGTGTAGCCTGGTCGACCCATTGTGAGAGCTGTGCAGATTGGCAGATATCGAGAAGCTCGCATGTGTCCCTTGAGTTCTTTTGGTCAAGATGGATATTGAGGTCGCCTAAAATCACATAGTGGGAAAACTGCAGAGCTCTCATGGAGATCGCCTCCACACAGGCCTGAAGGAAGGCATGAGCCACTCCCGGCGGGCGATAAATCAAAGAGCCGCCAAGAGAAAAGTGGGCAGAGCAACGGATACTAAAATCCAAAACTTCACAGCCGCCCCACGTGCTGAGAGAACACTTAACCAGTTCCCACCTCTCTTTGAAAATGACAGCCAACCCCCTACTCCTTGCTTTATTATTTGTTTTTCTGTCTCGCCCTTTCTTTGCTCTTATGGTCCATTTTGTTGATTGCTCTTTATTGGTTCATAGAAATTCTTGTAATTGGGCTCATGGTTAGGTGCTTTGTTGAAGTGATCAGACAATGGGGAAATCCCTTGTGGAGAGAATAATTGTACAATTATGATTATGTTATCACTCAGCTAGATACATGTATCTCACTAGGTTATATGTGTTGGTACACTACACATAAAATCACATTGTTGCTACTATATCTTTATGTGGTATGTTATGTTTGTATCTGTATTTGTTTGTAATTATATATGTATTTGCATAATATTTTTATATTGTTGTGCTTTTTTATATATGTTTTAATTTTACAGCCCTGAAGAAGTTCTCTTTCGAGAACGAAACGTGTTGGCTGTGGTTCCTTCTATAAAAAGAGAAGAGTTTTGAGAAAAAACAATAAAGAAGAATATTCAACTACTCGCTGGATTTAATGTGGACTATTTCATATATATTTGTAAAGTGGTGCAACCTTAATACAATCGTATTTTGCATTTTTGACCCTGAGGTACGGGGTGGTGCTTTTGGACAGAGGGCGCTGTAGTGGTGTTGCACACAAAAGTATTTTTGTTTCGGCAATTTGATTGGTTTATATTCTGAGTTTGGTGCCTAATTTAAAGTTGGTCCACTGTCCAATTTATGTTTGCATGACTTGTTTGCCAATTTACTACACTGGCAGTGGTTCTCTAATTGGAACTGTGTGTAATATTTGCAGTGTGAAGGTTTGCCCCAAGCACATTGGCTAGTTAAGGTACATGTACACAGACAGTGTTGTCTGGTGCTGCTGGACTGTATACCAATAAGATCTTCCTTGTGCTTTGTTTCTGCAGTGTTAAGTCAATGTTATACTAATGTTTTAGTGTATAAGCTGTTATAGATGTGTTTGTTCCGAACAATTAAATGTAACTTCCCAGTCTGCAGTTAGATGGGGTTTGCCTCTTGGCACACGAAGCATGATTTGTCAAAATAGCTGTTTGTAGAAGCCTTGTTTATGTTTTTGGAAGTCACTTGCTTCCAGTTTCTCTGTTTCACTTAACTCACACTCCCCTTTGTTCAACAGTTGTTGTGTTGTTAAGTCTGGTTTGCAATGTCTAAATCAGGGGCAGCAGCTGGGGGTAGATAAGACCTCCAATCTATGCCCAAAGGCATACGGAAAAGCAAAGGCAGAGATCTTGCAATGGGCTGCTTGAGTAGAGGACCGCGTGGCTCTCAGCTCATCAACCAGGTCAGAGGTTTTTTGCAATTCAACCTTTAAATAAAAGCTTGGAATTAGTATTAATTAGTATAAAATGAATCTCTCTCTGTCTGCCTGAACGGAATGGATATAAGGAGTCCATGGAATGAACTGGATAAGTTTGAGGAAAGGTTTGGAAAAGAGGAAGTCTAATGTTTCAAAGGGATTCAGTGTGTGCATGCCAAGGAAAGAGGAAATGACCATATATGGTATATGCCTATAGACGTATAATAGACCGTGTTAGATGAATGACGTTGACTGGACTATCTGCCTCAGGAACTTTGCCAATCATCCGTCCCGGGGAACAACCTTTACAACGCAACTTTTACAACGCACTACCATTACAACGAAACTGTTACAACGCGAGTGCATTGACAACGCAGGACATTACAACGCAAGTCTTTACATCGACTTGCACTAGATGGCGTGCTAACATTAAAAATAGTGAAGTTTACTATCCCAACACCTTCCCTACTGTTACGTGGACTGGAGTTGGAATAGTAAATTACACTTTTTTAATGTTAGCACGCCATCTAGTGCAAGTCGATGTAAAGACTTGTGTTGTAATGTCCTGCGTTGTCAATGCACTTGCGTTGTAAAACTTTCGTTGTAACAGCATGCGTTGTAACAGCATGCGTTGTAACGTCATACATCCATCAGTCCCCCTACCCGAGTCATGCACTGGCAAGGGGACTGGTTGAACATAGCCTTTCCTCAGACACAAATACATATTTTTTGTCATTTCAGGTCATGAACTGTCATTAGTTAACAATCCACATATTTCTTTCTTTTAATCTGCTGTTTACATCCTCCCTCCAGGGAAATGAGCTGTCATTATTTGGGAGGCAATCTAAGCCCTTGTTCCCTAGAGTGATTGAGGACAAGGTTAGATGGAACATTAAAGTTCTAAGATTATAGCAGTTCAAAACAAGAGGGCTCCTGTCCACTGCATATATCCTCAGTATGGTTAAAGTTTATACAGGTATTTAAAGGGTTGGGAAAACTCCGCTAATTGAAAAAGGAGCAATCACTTTTCTGAGGACGAGACCTTTGATATGATTGAAATCATGTTTTTTTAAATTCAAATTGGAAAAGTACAATTTTACCTGATGAAATTGGAAAAGTAAAATGTAAGTAATGCAAAATTGGGACGAGGAAGCCCTCACACACCAAGCAAGAATGTCAGATAACAGGTTTTAAAGATTCTCAAGAAATGTAAAAAAGTATCAGATTCGTAATATAAATCATATTGTTAGGACTTGTATTCCAATTGAACCGCCTGCTACTCCCTCTTCCTCTTCGGGTTACTGATGAGAAGACCCAGACAGAAAATAGTGAGCATCTCCTAGATATGTTATCCCAGTCAAAATGGAGACAAAGCACTAGCGGGCACGTAGGTAGGCATGCAGGCAGGTAGGATTCTACAGGCAGGGTTTGGACACATAGATACGCAAGCAAAGCGAGCAGCGGAACAACGGGTGTGAGGACTTGGGCAGATGCGGACAACGCAACGTTGCACCGCACGTCCTGTTAGAGCATAGTCTCCACCTACTCGCACAGAAGCTAGTGATCATTGCGTACAGGTACCTAGCCTTGATATTATGCATGACAACTTAAAAAAAAGCAGCAAACAGGAGGACTAACAGAACAGTAGAGTATGACAAGAGGGCTGCAAGAAGAGAACCCTCTCCAAGTTTGAATGAGGAGGACAGTGAGAGTGCCTGTCTTAGAGGACTTTAAAGCTCTACAGCAGTGCCTGGGTGAAGGGGGTGGGAGGAAAAAGTCCACCTTGCCTTTTCATCCACCAACCTCTTCAACATAACCATGATGTTTCCCTAAAATTACACATAATCCACAGAAAAAAATTATAAAGAAGAACTCCAGAACGTTTGTGAAAGCTGCAAATATAACTGGGTCTATGTTAACCAGTTAATGAGATTTGGTGGCCCACAGAGTTTAGAAGCCAACCCATTGCAAAAGTAAATTGTCTGCAACAAAATTTGGAATGACAATGGCTTGCAGTAGCAGGGGTGTGCTTGTCAGTCAAATAACAAAACATATGTCAAACTATAACAAATTAGACTAAAGAAAACAAAACAAATGAATATCACCTGCCTGTTGTGTAGCTAAACTGAAAGATGTATTTGATTGACATTCTGGAAATCAAAATGCTACTGAGGCAGCTACAAGGGCTGTGGGAAATGTGTTGTTCAATTGTTGCTACCTAAAATACAGGAAGGGTTGCACATTCTTTGTGTGGGATGGCAAAATAAAGGTTTGTGGGAGTTGTTGCCATGGCTATGCAGAAGAGAAATAAATAATCAATGAAAACTGAATTAATGTATTTCCAGGGCAGGGCTGGACTGGGAGCCCAAGGCAGCCCTGGCACATTTTGTCAGACTAGTTCCTGTATGGTGCCTAGCGAGCGTGTGCAGTGAGCGAGACTGATCACTGCAAAGGGGGTTTGGGAGGGTTCCTCCCCAAGAAAATTTGGGACAATATTGCAAAAATGGTGCATTCTACAACACATTTTTCATTATATATTCAATTGTATCAGCTTTTAAAACATAGTAAATGATGACCTTAGAGTGCACCAGAATACCCAGTCATACCCACATACATGCTTACAGAGAACACAAAAATATGATGTCAAGCCTGAAACATGAATTTAAGTATAACATAAGTGCACACATTCACTGTTAAGTACAGCCTAGTAGCTAAGAACATGACAGACCATTGTGTGGGATGTTACCATCCTACACCCCAATACGCATCATGACAGGGCCGACTTTAGAGCTGTGACAATATTTTTCGGCACCCACCCCTCAATGACCTCCTGCTCCACAGATTCACTCACTATCATTCTCCAACAGGGCCTCTCATCTCGTCATAGTTGCTCTCTCACATGTATTTCATTTTTTTTATAGTTCCTCTCATACCAGTGTAGGGTGTTGGAGTACTTTATATAACTCCACACATACAGAGACAATAAAATAATACACGTGTAAATCAGTGTATAAAAAATATTATATACGACAAAGGTGTAGGATTAAAAAGTCATCCATACTTTTAGGCATTTTTTAAAGTTCTTGGTTTAGAGAAGCACACACTCAGGATCCAAAACAAACATAGCAGGGTGGTTAGGTTAGGGTTGACTTTACTAATAATAATTTATTTCTACCCAAACAAGCACTTTTTAGCTGCATTAGAATAATCAAAACTGGGGAGGGGGACATTAATTTCTAACCTGTATCATGCAGTTTGCATGCAGCTCTTTGGTGGCAGTTCATAGCTCGCTGTGCTATATTATGACTGTAAATTATGAACTGCAAGTAACAAAAGCATCTCAATGACAAAAGTTGTAATCTTCACATAAAATACAGTTCTCAGAACTGCATGGTACACATTCTTTTCAGAAGTCAGGTTAACCCTCTGTGCTACTTTAGATAAGTCACAACTTCGATCCCTCTCCAGCAGGAATATTAATTACCAGCATTAACTTGACATTTTTATTGTTGCCTGAAAACTGCTGGATATTAAAGGAACTCTGCAGCCGATGCTATTAAACCCATCACAATTTGCAAAACACAGTACCCTCCAACTCAGTGATAAACTGGCCCCCAGTGGCTACACCAGCCCCCAGGAACAAAACGGGTCCCCAACCTTCCAGGGAAATACCCGATGACTGGCAAAGCCTGTCCGGCTTTGCTCCAGGGGCTGTATTATCAAATGTACCCCAGGGGAGTAACAAGCGTGTGTCCCTGCTTTTTCAGCCTTGGGGTACTTTGGTATTATAAAAGGAGTTGCAGACATTTACACAGCCCCTTCTATAATACAGATCATGCCTGTGCACGTTTTGCACTGGGGTGATCTCAAGGGTGTAGTCCCTCATTTTCATGGGAAATCCCATGCTAGCACAATAAGATGTATTCTCACTACTGATCCTGTTAAAAGCCATTGGAATCCCATGAAGACATTCCCTTGTATACCAGAATACTCTATCTAATCTGAAACCATGAAAGGAATTTACACAGCCTTAGGTATTCTTGTCCCTATCTCAAGTTTGTGCAAAACCCCTATCCTGCCTATCAAGAAAACCAGAGAGGATACATACGCTTGGTACAGGATCTCGGAGCTGTGAACTCTGTTGTTTTCCCCAGTTTTGCTGTTGTTTCAAATTCTGCAACCATTTTAGTCTGTATTCCACCAAATCGTACCTATTTTATTGGGATTTATTTGTTTTGTGCATTCTTTTCAATTCAAGTATCTTCTGAGACCCAATTTCTTTTCACCTTTCTATTTGAACAGAGGAAATTCATGTGGACCTTACTCCTATAAGGCTATCCAGAATCACCCTACATTTTCACACAAGCCCCAAATATAGGCCTCAATTCTATCCCTTTCTTTCATGGTTATGATCTTATCCAGTATGCAGACAAGCTTTTATTTGCCTCAGATTTCTTGAACCAATGCAAATGTGATTTGTTTTATTTGGTCACAGATTTAGTTAAGAAGGGGGACATTTCTCTAAGGAAGAACTGTCTGTTTTGCCTTCCCAATGTCCACTATTTAGGTCATGTTATTTCATATGGAGAAAGACGCCTGTCTTCAGATCACATTCAGGTCATCCTTAAATTTCCTTGTCTTTATACCAAATGCTCACCCTTTTTTGGAATGACTGGTTATTGCCAAAAATGGGGTTTAGGTAGGCTGCTTTGCCTTCAGATTTTGTTGTAAGGCTACCAAATTATTGTAAGACTTTTGTATTGTCATGAAAATGTAGGCTTTGCCCGTGGAGCATTAGCACAAAAAAGCAGTTGCTTATTTGCTTAGTGCTTATTATTTTAATGCTCAGGACCCTGTTGCTACTGGATTTCCTCCATGCTTATGTTCAGAGGCGGCTGCTGCTCACTTTGTTGAAGTGTTGGAGAATATAGTATTGGGTTCTCAACTCACACTTGCAGTACCTCACTCTGTTGTTTCACTCACTGTGACATTGTCATTGTCAATAT
Organism: Triturus cristatus; assembly: GCF_964204655.1. Classification (NCBI taxonomy): domain Eukaryota; kingdom Metazoa; phylum Chordata; class Amphibia; order Caudata; family Salamandridae; genus Triturus; species Triturus cristatus. The sequence continues at coordinate 339,152,523 of NC_140592.1, read as the reverse complement.
TGATTTAAATATTACTTTTCCCTGCTTCGATCTTCAAGATGCCCCGTGTTTAATCATGCTTCATCGCTCACTACCTTAAAAGATGTCAAACCTCATAAATGTATGGTAACCACTGCTCATCTCACTCAGGCCTGGTTTGTTGTCAATCAATAAATCAATCAAACATTTGTAAAGTGCTCTACTCACCTATGAGGGTCTCAAGGTGCTGGGGGGGGGGGTCGGGAAGCAGCTACTGATCAAACAGCCAGGTCTTGAGGAGTCTCCTGAAGGTCATCAGGTCCTGGGTCTTTCGTAGGTGGATGGGGAGGGTGTTCCATGTCTTGGCGGCGAGGTGTGTAGGAAGGTGGATATCTGACTATGGTTACCCCCAAATTTTTGCCTAGTGTCTAGCTGGTTTTTCGACTTAGTTGGCCTGAGATCCTGCCATTCAGGATCTCAGCCTGGCTGTTCTCTCTTTAAAATAGACTCCATGTACCCTAGGTACATACCCAATTGGTTGGATCACCCTGTGAGCCCCTGTACCAGTGTACACTAGGTACCCAGGGCATTGGTGTATCTAAGGCCTGCCAGGGGCTGAAGCATGTATTATGCCACCCCAGGCTTGGCCTAACAAATTTGACACAACTGGCTGATCACTCAGCTGGGGTAAGTTGGTGTAACCACCTCTTACTTAGGTGTAGTATACCTATACCTAACCTTAAATGGGACACATGTTAACCTATAAGTCACTCCTATGGCAGGCCTTAACAATCCTGAAGGCCGAGTGCTTGGTTCCATGTGAGATGGTGCTCTGGCATGAGCTGAGCCTGTCTGCAGTGGTCGGAACAACTTCCTTCTACCGTTTCCAGATATCGTCATACCATATACTCTTAAGTGCATTATGAACCTCGCGGTTAAATGCTATCTTTGGTTTGGCTTTATCAAAACATGTCGAGTAAGGTGTCATACGAATTGGAATACTAACCCCTCGCCAATTCTGGCGACGGGGTTAGCATTCCACCCTTCTAGAGGGACACGACATGTACAGTACCTGAAACCCGGGTAAAATCAGACATAGCCTCAGCTCCACAAAATGGATGCTGCCACCACAGACACAAGTCTTCCCTCCTGCTGCTGGGAGTCCTTCCAGCTTGGGAGACGTGGACAAAGGGTTTCCTGCCAGGGGAGGTGCGTGCACCACCCCAGACAGGATTTTGTGTATTGGTCAGGTAGGGCTTGAAAGAAACCAGACATGCCTGAGGCTCACAAGGAGCCTCGGTGCATAGGCCAGTACAATCCGGTCCTGGGGCACACCAGTCCCGGGCCTGGGGCGAGCTGGACAAAGGATTGGGGGTGTAACCACCTCCCTTCCTGGTCCCACCCTTAGGGAGGGACCTAGCAGGTAGTCCGGCCCCTAGAATCCGCTTAAAGGTAGGAGCTGTGTCCTAAGACTTCAGACATCCTGGAATCAACTTGAAACTAAGAAGAAGACGGGAACTTCGACGCTCTGCTGCACAGAGGACTGAAGCCAATCTCCCCTGTGGTCAGGGAGTGACCACCTTGCTAACGCAAGCACCATCCAGCGAATCAACGTCTGCTTTGCCGCCGCCTCCCGCCGGAGCCCGAGCCCAGAGACTGACAAGACCTGGACCTCCAGACCTCTCACCGCCCGATCCACAGTCCCTGAGAAGAGGAGACCCGTGGAGGCACCGAGACACGTGGAGCCAGCCATCTTGAAAAGACCACGACAAGCTGCAAGCGCAACAACCGAGGCTCCCTCCAAGTTGTGCTTTGGGATCTGAGAAGCCCAACCCTCGAGCAGCATCTGCACCAAAGGTGAGCCCTCCAGCATCTCCACGATCTGCGTGGGGCCCTTCTGCATTTTGCCACTCGACGCGCCTAACCGGTTGCTGGCCCGCTGGCTAGTGGCCATCTTGGCGACGAACTTTAAAAACTACACCGCTGGTCTGATTGCTCCAGACTGGCACTTGCTCCCCTCCAAAGGAGCCATCCCTCTGACCTTGCTGGTCAGAACCATCAGCTTATTTCGTTTTCCACAACAATTGCTGTTGCCAAGGCTTGTTTGCTTCCATCAAGTCGTCGACACCGCCGACAGCGAGAGCCTGCGTGAGACAGCTCGTGAACCGACTCCTGGACGTCGTCGACCTTCAGGGACCACGTGGCTGCAGAGACAAGCTACACCTTCCTTCCTGTTTGCACCCGACATCGCCTGGTACCCACCTGGTGCCATGCTGGTCACTGGCTAGTGACTGTGAACACTGTCCCCTCTGCTTACAGGTCTTCAACATCTCCGATCCACTCTTGGATCCACCGCATCTCTTCCGGACCGGTCGCCTGCAGCATCTTTGCCCACAGGCTCCATTGAACAGATAGAAGAAACCCGACGCACTTCGACGCCTATGCACCCGCTTCCTGTGGGTGAGGTAAAGCTGGCACTCTGGTGCCCAAGTGTAGAGAATCATCTCTATTATTATTATTATTATTATTTATTTTTGTAGAGCGCATAGTCACCCTGAGGTATCCCAGCGCTAACGAAAAACCCTAACTCTCCAGTTCGGTGGGCCAGGGGCAAACAAGAGGTGAGGAGGAGGGGGGGAGGGGACAAAGACTCAATGTAAGGGAAGGCGTGAGTCATTGGGGAAATAGATGAGTCTTTAGCTGCTTCCTGAAGCGAAGGTATTGTGGTTCGAGTCGCAAGTCGCGGGGGAGCGAGTTCCAAAGACGTGCGGTTTGAACTGAGAAGCGTCTTCCTCCTGCTCGAGCTTTCTTGAATCTGGGGGTAGTGATGACATTTTCTGTGTCAGACCGGAGGGATCTTGTGGCTTTATAGGGAGTGATGAGTTTACTAAGGACTGGGGGGCCTTGTTTTCCCAGAAATTTGTGGGCTAGGCATAAAGCCTTGAATTTGACTCGCTCCCTTATGGGAAGCCAATGGAGGAGTTTTAGAGCAGGTTTAGCAGAAGTTCTGGCAGGGGTATTTGTGATAATCCGGGCTGCGGTATTCTGGATTCTCTGAAGTTTGTTGAAGGTCGCTTCAGGAGAGCCCGGATAAATCACGTTGCTGTAGTCAAGCCTCGATAGTATAAGGCCTTGAATTAGCAATGTTTGTGAGTTGAAGGGTAAGAGGGGCAGGACTTTTCTCAGGGATTTTAAGAGGCCGAAACAGGTCTACTTTCTTTGCCTGTACTGTGAATGAGAGGTCAGTGTCGATCCACACCCCCAGATTTTTAACCTCTTCTTTTGGGTCGGGGGGAGGGCCCAGACAGGCAGGCCAGATGTTAGGGGAGAGTGAGAGGCCTTTCGGGCCGAGGAGCAGGACTTCGGTTTTTGTCCCGTTTAATTTTAGAGCTGACTTATTCATCCAGCAATGGACCTGCGTAAGGCAGTTGAATAGGTCTGCTGATTGTTGTCTGGGGTGAGACAAAGACACCACTAATTGTGTGTCGTCAGCATAGCTGATGACGCTCACTCCGAATGGGGTGATGACCTCCTCCAATGTGGACATATAGATATTGAATAATGTGGGGCTCAGGGAGGAGCCCTGAGGCACACCACATTGGAGGGGCATTTCGGAGGAGCAGGCGTTCTTCTCCCAGATCTGGTAGGTCCGTTGAGCTAGAAAGGATGAAAGCCAGGATAAGGCCGAGCCTTCCACACCAACTCTTTTAAGTCTTTTAATAAGGAGTTGGTGGTTGACGGTGTCGAATGCCGCACTTAGGTCGAGGAGGATCACTGCCACTGATCCTCCTCCGTCCAATAGTGTTCTGGCCTCTTCTACCGCTGCCAGGAGGGCGATGTCAGTGCCCTGTCCTGGTCGAAAGCCCGTCTGGGAACTTTTTAGTTTATTATTGACCTCGAGAAACTGCGAGAGTTTCCTGTTGACTAGTTTTTCAGCGATCTTACTGACTCCTGGGAGAAGGGAGATGGGCCTGTAATTCGCCAGATTTTCGGGGTCGAGGGATGGTTTCTTTAGTAGGGCTTTTACGACCGCCGTCTTCCAGCTCGGGGGAACAACTCCCTGTTGGAGTGAGGCATTGATCAAATGGGTCAAAGGGGGAGTGATCGTGTGGGCTACCTCCTTAAGGATCCAGAGTGGGGCGGGGTCCCTGGGGGATCCGCTCTTCATGGATTTGAGCGTGTTTCCTACTTCTTCAGTGGTAACTTGGCCCCAGGAAGAGAGACAGATAGATGATGGAGGGTACGAGGGGGCAATTTCTTCACATGGATTCACAGAGGGAATTGAAGCAAGGATTGTTTGAATTTTGTCATGAAAGAAATTAGCCAATTGTTGGCATTTCTCCTGATCAGCTTTGGGGTCAGTGTGGTGTCTCGGTCCCGGATCTGGGGTTTTCAACAGCTCTTTAAGGATGGCATAGGATTCCTTACTGGAGCATCCGGCTTTCTCTATTCTCCCCTGGAAGAAAATGCTTTTGGTTTTTCGGATAGCGGTTTTATAGGTAGATAGAGAGGTGGAATAGATGTCTTTGTTGATCTCCGATTTAAATCTTCTCCAGGAGCGTTCCGTTCTCTTGCACTCTTGACGCAGAGCTTTGAGCTCTGGGGTGTACCAGAGAGCGGAGGATAGTCTTTTAGGATGTTTAAGGATCGCAGTTTTTGGGAGAAGAGTGTCTAAGGAGGAGGTGATCCATTCATTAAACTGTCTGTCAGCTATGGCAGGGTCAGTTAAAGGCTCGGGGATGGAGTCTGTAAGGGCGGCGGCCCATTCATCAGGTGCAAGTTTGCGCCACCGTCGGTCGGTAACCTGGATTTTAGAGGTTAGGGAGTTCGTGGTGGAAATTTCCCATGAGATGGGGACCATAAAATGGTCGGTCCATGGAAGGGTTACGGGAGGTCTGGTGGTAATGGTTGTTATATTAGTGAGAATGGGATCCAACAAGTGTCCCTTCTCATGGGTAGGCTCATTGTTGACCAATCGGATGTTTAGAGATGTTAGGTCTTGCCGAAGGTCAGAAGCTAACCGATCCGTAGGGTCCATGAAGTGGAAGTTTAGGTCACCTAGCATAAGGAAGTTGGAGGTGGACGAAGCTAGCTGTGACACTGATTCGATGACAGCATTAATAAAATTACCAGGAGCACCTGGGGGGCGGTAGATCAGTAGCCCTGACAGGGAGTGAGCTGGGGAAGTTTGGATGGAGAATTGACAGCTCTCACAGTCCTCAATGTGAGCGTTGGAAGTTCTACAAGTGAATTGTTCCCTGAAGACTATAGCTACCCCCCCTCCCCTCCCTTTGGGTCTGTGAAGGGCTTGGCAAAGATACCCTGGGGGAAGGGCCGTGACGATGTCCGAGTCGGTGCTATCTGAAAGCCATGTTTCCGTTAACAACAGGAGGTCGAGATCCTGATCTTGAATAAGCAGATTAGTTTCGATCGCATGTTTAGAGAGGGAGCGACAGTTAAGGAGTCCCATCTTCAGTGCGGGTTTTATCAAGTTCGAGGGAGTCGGATTGCAGCGCATACAATTGGAGAAGGTATAACCTTCAGTATGTGTGTGGTAACAGGCAAGAATTTTCTTAGGTTGTAGTGCGCGAAGTGCCTCTCCAGTATATATCACACGGTCACGAGGGCTACCTGGTAGAGTAACTGGGCCTGGGTCCGGCTGGGCCCGGACGGGCCCAGACGGGCTTGCCTTTGGCGCGCTTTCGGCGCGCTGACGGCGCGCCCGCTGCGCCCGTCCGCTGCGCTCCCTGAACTGACACATTATTTATGGGCGGAGGGGGTGTGAGCAGGCGGTGGGCGTGGCCACCCGGAGGGGGCGTGTCCTGGTCTCCTCGCGGCCGGTAATGGCGGCGTTCAAGTGGGTCCTGTGTACCACAGCGATCAAATCAGCTGTTACCAGTGACACAGGTGAGTGCAGGGGGAGAAGTGCACAGTGAGTTTAAAAAATACAATTCAGACAATTTAAAAGATATACGATTTTGTGCTATGCGTTGCTCCCGGCTTCCGCCTCAGGAGTTTAGGGTAAAGTGCAGCTCTCGTAGTCAGAGCGCGCTTTTATCTGTTTTCGTGGGCGGTGGGCGTGGCCACCCGGAGGGGGCGTGTCCTGGTCTCCTCGCGGCCGGTAATGGCGGCGTTCAAGTGGGTCCTGTGTACCACAGCGATCAAATCAGCTGTTACCAGTGACACAGGTGAGTGCAGGGGGAGAAGTGCACAGTGAGTTTAAAAAATACAAATTCAGACAATTTAAAAGATATACGATTTTGTGCTATGCGTTGCTCCCGGCTTCCGCCTCAGGAGTTTAAGCTAAAGTGCAGCTCTCGTAGTCAGAGCGCGCTTTTATCTGTTTTCGTGGGCGGTGGGCGTGGCCACCCGGAGGGGGCGTGTCCTGGTCTCCTCGCGGCCGGTAATGGCGGCGTTCAAGTGGGTCCTGTGTACCACAGCGATCAAATCAGCTGTTACCAGTGACACAGGTGAGTGCAGGGGGAGAAGTGCACAGTGAGTTTAAAAAATACAAATTCAGACAATTTAAAAGATATACGATTTTGTGCTATGCGTTGCTCCCGGCTTCCGCCTCAGGAGTTTAAGGTAAAGTGTCTGTGTTTCCAATCTTAAGTTCCTAGTTGATCCGGAAGATCCTCTTTGCAGTAACTTTGTACTTTTTACGCACCCATTGAAAACCTATGGGAGCTCGCGTGTGACTATTTGCTCTGCACACGCAACCCGTGGACCTCCTGGTCACTAACTGAAGTTAGCTCCTTGTAGGCCCAGCGATTCTAGAGGCCCTAGGCCTTTTCCCTTTTCTGTTCGTGGTACTTATACCACTATTTTAGTATATGGTTTGAGCGGCCACCAGGGCCTATCCATATAAAGTGCAACTTCTGTGTATTCTACTGTAATCTTGTTTGACGATTTGTGCTCCTGTGCTCATAAAGAGACTAGGGGTTACTTTGAGAAATAAATACATATATATTTTGAATATATATCTGTGTGGTGTCCTTTCATTGGTATAAAAGGGGGTTGCATTTGGTAAAACAGCTTGCTTAACACGTTTCACGAGTTTAGCCTCAAAGACTGCTTAGCCTACGCTACCACTAGGGAAGCTAGTCCGAAAAGGTTGACTTACAACCACACCATAAGGGTTGCTTGGCATGGTACAAGGTGGTCACTTTAACTAGTGAACATCATATACCAGGCCAACTTCTCACAAGGTGGGACAAGGATCTGCCGCAGGTGGTTGTTCGGTGGATGCGTGGAACTGTGGCGAGGGCGAGGTCAGCGGAGCTTGCGGTTGGGGGTGTAGCAGGTGAGTCGCTTGTTGAGGTATGCTGGTCCGGCGTCGTGGAGTGCTTTGTGAGCGTGGGTAAGGAGCTTGAAGGTGATCCTCTTGTTGACGGGAAGCCAGTGCAGGTTCTTCAGGTGGGCGGTGAGTGATGTGGCGGGGATGTCGAGGATGAGGCGTGCGGTGGCATTTTGTATGCGTTGGAGTCTCTTCTGGAGTTTGGCCATGGTTCCCGCGTAGAGGGCGTTGCCGTAGTCCAGCTTGCTGGTGACGAGGGCCTGGGTGACCATCCTTCTGGTTTCGGTGGGGATCCATCTGTCAAGATCCTTCAATAAAAATTATGATCCTGTGTTGTATGTCAGTGGATCTTAACTTAAGATAAAAATTGGAAATGTTTTGCGGGTAATGCTGTGTGTACACAAATTGAAGAATCAGAAAATATTTATCATAAACCTGTATACTCAGACCATGTGGCGGAGTTTGATGCCATTACCAGATTTTGCATCTTAGAGAAGAACAAAAGTGTCACCATTCCCAGGTTAAAGACGCTCTGTCACAATCTGCAACCAAGACATTGATCTGTGTCAGGATACAGAACTGCAATTCAAAGTTTAAGCCAATGTGGTGTCATACTTTCAGAGTTCTGGTCATCACAAACCCAGTGGTTCAGTATGAGAATTTCCCCCAAGAATCTATGCAAAAGAACAACAGTACCTGCTGAGGAGGGTCCACTGTGGGAGCAATCTGTGTTCCAGCATAGAAGATGCAAGAAGATGCTGCAGCCCCCTTGCTCTGCTCATGACAACAACTTGCAACCTTGCTAGTGATCAGAACTCTCCCTATTACATTTCTCAGTGTGAGTGGCCGGTTCTCTAAATGCAGTTCTCTTCACAGCATGTTTGCTTAGTTATGTGATTATGCTTCTGTGTGAAGCGAGGGTGTTGTGCGCCAGAAGAGCACAATGAGATGGCACACACCATCCTCCTGAGAGGATGGGGAGGATCATCTGTATTTCCGGTGAGCACCATCATGTATTTCTGCAGATCCTCAAGAAATACAAACAAGATTTGAATTTTAACTTTCTGCTGGTTTTGTATACACGTACGATTCTAAAAGGGAGTGTACCCATGATAGCAATTTCTTTTGACTATGAATGTGTATGCAATGAATATTGAATAGGGTATATTCTAATACATCAATATCATTATTAGGGTTGGGTGATAAATTCTGCTCTGCCGGCGGTGTTCACAGAGTTTTTGCCACGCCGTGTTATGGTTGTAATGTGGAGTTCCAGAAAAACCCTGACAACAGCTGTGTAGTGGAGCTTTTTTTCGCATGCGGCTCACCACTGCTAACTTGGGGAGCGTGAGCGTGAACTGGCATCCCCTAGCGAGATTCTCTCAATGTGGGCAATCTTGGGTGCTTGCGACTGTTTGTGGAGAGAAAAGTGCTGCACGATTAGAAAATCTATTCGACCGGCAGCAAAGAAGTTGCGCCTTCTGGCACGCTGCATGGTCCCATTAGCGTCGATTTTCCAGTGCGGAACAAGTTTCCATTGCTGAGAATCAACACAAAGTAGCGAGCCGTGCCAATTCGTCCACTCGCTGAAATCCGTGGAACTCTGCGAGTTTCACCCACCCCAATCAGTATATTATTTATTTATATATATATATATATATATATATATATATATATATATATATATATATATATATATATATATATATATATATATATATATTATTTTTTTTTAAAGAAAGGCATTTGAGCTAATAAGAAGAAATGTCCAATTTCACATGTTCATGAATGTGCAAAAATGTATGAAATTACTTGTGAACATTTTAATTAACCAGTAGATGTTTCTGCATGTTTTATGAACAATTAGGTTATTGAATGTTTTCACTGATATTGTTTGACTAAACCTATATTTATTGTTTAACAATGTCAATTTCTACATAAAACAGGATTCAGATTCGTTAACCAATGGTATATGAGTCTGCCTTCCGTTGCAATGAAGTATGTGTATACTGGACCACGGTGAAGGGGTTTAAATAGAACTTTGAAACACAGGGCAGTCATGTGATCAAGACCATGATTAAACGGTTGAAACGCGTCGTGGGCGTAAGTCATGTAGCCTGATTCAACCTTGAATAATTTGTTACCTGAATAAAGCACTTATAAATTGTACCTACTGAGTGGTCCGTCTCTATGTGGCAACATGGAGGTTACTGAACGCGTGGATTTGGTTTTATATATATTATCTATTGGCGGTCGCCAGTAGATAGTTCTAGTTAGGACCGAGTTCCCATAGGAAATCTGAAAATTCTATTTTGAATAACTTTGGCGCCGGTTGACTTATCTTCGTGAAATTTTCAAAACTAATGGGGCGCTCCGCTCAGCTCCTACCCTGAAAGTCTCGGGGTGATTCGTCAAGCGGGGGCTGAGAAAAAAGGGGGGTTCCAAAACGCGTTTTCCCCATGCATTTTCCCATAGGACCTTTAGTCGAAGGTACAGCCCGAACGGCTGAACAGAATTACTTGAAATTTGGCAAAGAGGTAGTCCTCAGGTCAGGCATTTGCCTTTTGCATATATGGTGTCAATCTGTTCAGTAGTTCCTGAGAAAATTGCAGTTAAAAGTACATAAATATCTATATGCGCACACCGTGCGCGCACCAAATATCCGCGAGCGTAATTCTGATTTGTGGTTAGATGTCAGTCAACATTCCAATCGGTCGAAATCAGGAAGTGTCGGACGCCATTTTGTGTGTGACAGTGAAAAAGAAAGGTGGAGAACGTGAAAAGGGGGCAGGGTAGAGAGTTCCTGACCCCCTAGCCTTTGTCAGGGGGTCCCTGAAGGACCCCGATGGGTGAAAAAAATATTTTATTTTTTTTCAAAAAATAGTGGGGTGCGCGCACGGTGCGTGCACCGTGAAAAACCCTTAAAAAAAAAAAACATTTTAAACTTTATAAGTTTATAGAAGATATTAACTATGCTGTTCAACTTTATCCAAATTAAAAAAAAAAGAGCTGAGCCATTCCATATTACAGGATACAGTCAATCTATAACTATATACATAGGTAGTTTATTGTAAAATAAATATATAAAAAATATAATAATACATACATAAATTAGCATTTAAAAAACCTTACAAGTTCACTAAAAAACCATAGGTTTCACACATGTTATAGTTAGAAATTAGCATTTAAAAATCCTTGCAAATTCACTTAAAAAAACATAGGTTTCACACACGTTATAGTTAGGAATTAGCATTTAAAAAACCTTGCAAATTCACTGAAAAAACCATAGGTTTCACACATGTTATAGTTAGCTGGACATTTCACTCGTACAAAACCATTGAAATTCCCCCGTTATAGTTAGTTCAGCTAACTATAACTCGCGCGACCGCAATCCACTGCTGATGACGTCACATATTACATCACTCATGACATGGTCAGTGACATCACTCATGACATCACTGATGACATCTCAAATGACATCACTGATGACATCACTGATGACATCATCCAGTGAATATGTGTCTTTCTGAAAAATAAATATTTTTTATATATGTATATCTAAAGGTTAATGGAAGAATAAATGGGTAAATAAGTGTCTAAATGGATGTTTTTTTGTAAAATTAATTGTATAACTGACTTATTAACAGTATCTTAGTGAATACAGTGCCTTCTATAACGGGGGAATTTCAATGGTTTTGTACGAGTGAAATGTCCAGCTAACTATAACATGTGTGAAACCTATGGTTTTTTCAGTGAATATATATATGTATATATTGGTAAAGACATTGGTAGCTCAAGGTAGAGACGCACTCAGGCTCCGACGTAAGGTTACCAGCCTTTATTCCATCAGGTACGGACAAGCATCCCATGCAGGTGAGTTATGCAGCTTTCCCTGCTCCCTACGTGTTTCGAGTTTCCTCTTCGTCAGGGGATGTGTGGAAAGTTCATGCTATCACGGGCTAACTCCCATAATACATACACAGTCCCGCCTTCAATTTCATTTTGCAGAGACTTGTGGGAGTTGTAGTGCCGCAACATTCAATTACAATACAGCGCCCTTATTTCTGCAGTTGGAAGCCTTGGGTGGAACCCCGCATGATGGCCTGCCCTAAATCCTGCGTCGTCGCCCCACTTGAGGACAGTAAATTTCTTCCTCGTGGCCCCCTAATGATCCTGGGGTTGTGCAGTCTCTGGCGGATGAGCCTCCGCCGAACAATTGGTAAACACATTGGTAGCTCAAGGTACAGACGCACTCAGGCTCCGACGTAAGGTTACCAGCCTTTATTCCATCAGGTACGGACAAGCATCCCATGCAGGTGAGTTATGCAGCTTTCCCTGCTCCCTACGCGTTTCGAGTTTCCTCTTCGTCAGGGGAAGTGTGGAAAGTTCATGCTATCGCGGGCTAACTCCCATAATACATACACAGTCCCGCCTTCAATTACATTTTGCAGAGACTTGTGGGAGTTGTAGTGCCGCAACATTCAATTACAATACAGCGCACTTATTTCTGCAGTTGGAAGCCCTGGGTAGCCCACGATAGCATGAACTTTCCACACTGCCCCTGACGAAGAGGAAACTCGAAACGCGTTAGTGATGGCTCTAAGATGTTCTAAGACCCTCTTCTTTGCCATCAAAGTTGTACTTCCCACATATCTTTTATTGCAAGGGCACTCCAGAATGTAGATGACATAAGATGTACTGCATGTGAGGAACTGGGTTATTTTCCTTTTTCCTTTTCTGACTCTTGTATGGTATGCTAAATCCCTGTACCATCCTGCTGTTCCTATACGCCTTGCAGTGGCCGCACGGAGAGAACCCTTTAAGGTTGTGCCGGCTGCTTTCTGTGTGTTCGGTTATGTCACCTTTCATGAGTATGTCTCTAAGGCTTCTACTCTTCCGATATGTGATTCTAGGTCTATCACTGATCTGAGAGCCTATGACAGGATCACTCTTTAAGATGTTCCAATTTTCATTGAGGATTTTATATATTTTCTGAGAGTCTTTATTGTAGGTAAGAACTACTCTGGTGTCAGAACCTTCGTTCTTATTCTCTTTAGATTTGACTTCCAACGTATTCTCTCTAGTTATTTCCTTCATTTTTGTCACGGCTCTGTTAAGGACCCATTCTGGGTAGCCCCTTTCTCTGAATCTTTGTATCATAGTTCTTTCTTCCTCCTGGTACCCACTGGTGTCACTACAGTTCCTTCTCGCCCTCAGCAGCTCCCCATACGGAATGCTCCATTTGAGGATATCCGGGTGGCTGCTGAGAGCGTGAAGGAGACTGTTACCCGCAGTCTCTTTTCTGAAGAGTTTAGTCTGTAAGGTGTTAACAGTAGCTTTTACCTTAACATCAAGAAATTCTATTTCATCTTTACTTGTGTTATGGGTTAACACAATATTGTATATTGTTGTTCTCATTAAGGATTCTCACGAAATCTTCAGCTTCCTGTTTAGTACCCTGCCATATTATGAAGAGGTCATCTATGCAACGTAACCATTTGATAACCTTTCTAAAGTAGGGAACGTACTTGGCATCGCTCTGTATTTCTTCCTCTCACAGCCCCAGGAACAGATTTGCGAAGCTCGGCGCAACGCTTGTCCCCATGGAAGTTCTTGTTATTTGTTTATACAGGTCCCCATTAAACATAAATATATTGTTTTGAAGGCACATATCCATCATCTCAGTCAGCATTTTAGTGTGTTCCAGATACATTATATTTTTCCCTTATAGATAGTGATTGCAAGCCCTTATCCCTTGTTTGTGTTCTATGATAGTATAGAGTGAACACACATCCAACGTTAGAAACATGTAACTCTCCTCCCATACAATGTTATCAATTTTACATAAGAAGTCTTTGGTATCTCTTACATGGGACGGAAGTTCTAACACATATCCCTGCAGGAAGTAATCTACATACTTTGATATGTTTTCAAAAACACTTCCTATGGATGATACGAAAGGTCTACCAGGTGGGGCCTGTGGGTTTTTATGCACTTTTGGGAGAAAGTATATTATTGGGAGTTTTGGATAGTCTCTTTTGAGAAAGAGATATTCTTCCCATGAGAGTATCCCTTGTTTTTGCCACTCCGACAGGTTACTCCAAGTGGTCACAATACTGTCATTATATGTCTTGGTATTGCACTTGTGATAAAATGTCTCATTATTGAGTTGTCTCATGGCTTCTTCAATGTATATCTCTTTATCCTGTACCACAACATTCCCCCCTTTGTCGGCTGGACGAATTATGATGTTTGTGTCTTCAGCAAGGGACGAAATTAGTGTTTTACCCTTTCCTCCCACATGATAATCTGGATACATTCCAGGAGGTGGTTACAAACTCTCTTATAGAATGTAAACACCAACAGGCTAAAGGAAAGTCCAAGGGATTTAATCTTACCTTGAAGCAGAAAAACATAATTTCGTCCCTAGCTAAAGACAAAAACAGGATAAAGAGATATATATTGAAGAAGCCATGAGGCAACTCAATAATGAGACATTTTATAGCTGAAACACGTCTGTCGGGTGTTTTTTTGTTTGTGGCTGTGAATAAATCAAAACAAACATAATCCCTAGTGTGCGCCTCATTTGCGGCCTGTGGAGTAAGGCAGTCGCCAGTAAGTAGTTATAGTTAGGACCTATTTTCCATAGGAAATCCGCAACATTCTATTTGGAATAACGTTGGCGCCGATTGACGAATGTTCGCGAAATTTTCCAAACTTTTGGCCAGCTCCGGTCCGCTCCTATCCCGAAAATTTCACGGTGATTCGTCAAGCGGGGGCCGAGAAAAAAGTGGGGTCCCCAAACGCATTTTCCCCATGCATTTTCCCATAGGACCTATTGACGCAGCTACAGCCCGAACTGCTGAACGGAATTACACCAAATTTGGCAAAGAGGTAGTCCTCAGTTCAGACTCATACCTTTTGCTTAAATGGTGTAAATCCGTTCGGTAGTTTCTGATAAAATTAGAGTTAAAAAGATAGATATATCTGGGCGGAGACTAACCACACATCTCATCGTGAGATCTGATTGGTTGTCAGTACTTCATCCAAGAAGTGTTGGCAGCCATCTTGGGACCAATATACATGATAGCACCTCATTAAAAAGCATTGCAGTTAATAGAAAGTTTTAAGACTTTAGTTACATTATAAATCATTTGTTGATGGTACCATACTCATTTTAGGAATTGTGGTGTGTTCTAAGGTGATTTTACCATGTGAAAAAAGCCTTCTGCTGTGATATCATGTTTGAGAGCAAACTATTTTCTCATGCTTTTCCCACAGAGGTTTGGAAGGTGATCTATAAGCTAAACTGAGAGCATATTTTCTGTAAATTCACATTATCTTTCTCAGTCATGTGAGAATGAAGTCTGACATTCTCCGTAAAACATGTACATCCAACAAGGGCAGAGACTGTCAGTTGATTCCTTTGTGTTCTACTGCAGCTTCCCAGAGTGTTCCAAAGAACAACTAGAGCGCTAATACTCCTACTTATGACAAACGTATTGCACACCTGAGGCCATCTTGATTGGAATAAAGTGGTAACTCTTAAAACATTTAATTTAAAAAGGAACAAAATGAGGGGGTTCATTTTGCCATAAAAAGTATGATTAGTGCTGCAGAAAGAAAAATTAGGGCACATTTTGAGTGACTTCTCAAATCCTCTTCTATTTCGTTAAAAAATTCTGACATGCAGACTGAAACATGCACTTTCAATACCAGCAGCAGACTTCCCTGGTGAGCAGTAGCTTTACTACAGTGATCTAATAAGCAACTAGAGTGCTAACATTCTGAATTTATGGCAAATGTGTGACACATCTGAATGCCTTCTTGATGGAATCAAAGTAAAAAACTGAAAGTATTTCCTACTGAAGAGACTGTAGTAAATGAGGAAATTAGGAAACTTCATAACAAATACGTCTCCCAAAATGGCCACCAGAGACAAAAGAGCCCAAATGTAGCACAAATATCACCCAGATGTAGCCCAAGTATAGCCCAATGACAGAATGTCCCAGAGTGTTCTAACGAACAAATAGAGCACTTACTGTCTTACTTATGACAAAAGTATGGCACACCTGAAGCCATCTTGATTGGAATAAACTGGTAACACTTAAAACATTTAATTTAAAAAGGAACACAATGAGGGGGTTCATTTTGCCATGGAAATTATGATTAGTGCCGAAGAAAGAAAAATTAGGGCACATTTTGAGTGACTTCTCAAATCCTCTTCTATTTCATTAAAAAATTCTGATATGCAGACTGAAACATGCACTTTTAATACCAGCAGCAGACATCCATAGTGAGCAGTAGCTTTACTACAGTGATCTAATGGGAAACTAGAGTGCTAACATTCAGAATTTATGGCAAATGTGTGACATATCTGAATACCTTCTTGATGGAATCAAAGTAAAAAACTGAAAGCATTTCCTACTGAGGAGACTGCAGTAAATGAGGAAATTAGGAAACTTCATAGCAAATAAATCTCCCAAGATGGCCACCAGAGACAAAAGAGCCCAATTGCAGCACAAATATCACCCAGATGTAGCCCACATGTAGCCCAATGACAGAAGTGTGCAAAACACTTATTTGTTTTGTATTTGCAGTTTTATATAGTGCAGACTTGTCAGGTATTGGAGTGCTTTACATGAGCATTGGTTACATCACACAAGATAAAATTCATTTTGGCTGTAGCCATGGGGAGATTAAGTAATTAGACCAGAATCACAGAATGTTGAGCTGAAGCAGAAACTCCAACCTGGTTCCCCAGTTGCAAAGTCTGCAGCTCTGGTAGCAACACCACATCCTCTCCCCTAGGTGCAACAATTAATCAAGTGGTCAACTGGATAAAAAAACATAAAGATTACAAATAATTTAAAAGTTCTTTGTCGCTATTTGAAAACTCAGAAAATATGTCCTCATTTTAGTTTTTTAGAGCACTAACCATAATTTTGATGCACATAAGACCCTCTCATATATGTAATTTCTAAAGGAAATGCTCTAGGTATTACAGTTTTGATTACATCAAGATGACGTCAGGCGTTCCACACTTTTGTAATGAATATAGAATGTTAGCAATCTAGTTGTTCATTGGGATACTGTTGAGAGGCAGAGGCCAGGGGCACGGACTCTGAAAATTGAAGGCAGGTAGGAGAGTGCAGAGGCAACAATTTGACCACACTGGACAGGCAGGAAGGGCAGTGGCAGCACAACAGACTATTGAGGGCAGTGGAAAGGGGGGCAGGGGCAACACACCAACAATACAGGACTGGCAAGAGAGGCTGAGGCAATATAATAGACCATTGTGGGCAGAAGGAAGAGGCAGTGGTAGTACAACCATACATGCCAACAGACCCATTACAGCCAGGAAACGTCCAATGTTTTTAAGCTCAAATGGGCTTTATTTGATCTGTCTCCTGTCTACAATCTCCTCTTTTTCAATGTAACTCAAAGGGGAAAATCAATACCCCAGTTTTTTTTCAAAATCTCCCTCTTACCAAGTTCAAAATGTTCGCAAGTATGGTACATTGGATCATGGTAGGCAGGAGGAATTGGGGTAGGGACATGGACTCGGATAACAGAGGACAGGAGGGACATGGAGAGGTGCACCAAACTGACCCTACAGGGCAGGCATCAGGGTTTACAGCAGCACAATACACCACACAGCACATGCGGGACGGGAGTGCAGCACAACAATCCATAGAAAGCAATAGGGAGGGGACAGGACCATGCACATGGACAACAGAGAACAGAGGGGAAAGAGGCAATGGTAGCTAGCTGACCATAATGGACAGACAGGAGAGAAAGCTGCAGCATAACAGGCCATAAAGGGCAGGAGGGACGGATCAGGGGCATTACAATGGAACAGACAAGCCAGGAGGGAGGGAATAGGGGTCTGCACATGGAAACAGAGGGCTGGGGGCAAGGGGGCAGGGCAGGAGAAGCAAGATGACCATGGAGGTCAGGCAGGATGGGCACTAGAAGCAAGACACACCATGGAGAGCAACAGTGAGACCATGATGGCATACACACAGACCATGGAGGGAAGGTGGGAGGGTGGTCATGGGCAGCTAGCTGACCACACAGGGAAGGTGGGAGGGGCCATGGCAGCACAGAAGACCATGCATGGCAAGAGGGAGGGTTAGTGGCAGCACAATGGCTATGATGGGCAAGAAGGAGGGTGCAGGGGCATGCACAAAGGACCATGGAGGATAGAATGGAGGGTCAGGACCTGGGCACAGACAAGAGAGTTCAGGGGAAGGGGCCTCACAACAGACCGCGCGGGGCAGGCAGGAGGAGCAGTTGCGGCACAACAGCCCAGGGAGGGCAGAAGGGTGTGGCAGTAAAATGGACCATGGAGGACAGGAGGAAGGGGATAGGGGCATGGCTTGTGGACAGGCAGGGTGGAGGTGGCAGGGACAGGTTACAGTCATCTGACAATGCTAGGCAGGTGAGAGGAGAGTGGCAGCTCAACAGAACACTCAGAGTAGATAGGAGTGGCAGGTCCATGGACCATGGTCGGCAAAAAGGATGGAGCAGGGGCATGCACAAAGACATCGGAGGGCAGGGGGAAGGAGAATAGGGGCAGCAAGCTAAGCACAGAGGCTAAGCAGGAGGTCAATGATGCGCCATAGAATTGGGCAATGGAGGGCAGGAGGAGTGGACTAGTACATCATGCTAAATGGAGGGCAGTGGCGGCACATCAGACCATGCATGGCAGGAGGCAGGAGGCTAGTCCATGGATTCAGACAACAGAGGATAGGGAGGAGGTGGATGGGGCAGCAAGCTAACTGTTCAGAGAAGGTGGGTATTAGAAACTTGATTGTTTTTAAAATGTGTGTCTGTGCGAACTACTTAAAATATGAACAAGTATGCAGCATAATCTCACTTTTATTCAGGAAGAAGAGGACGTTTGTGACTGTGACTCCGGGCTCACTTGGCAGAAACACCCCCTGATCCTCCACCCCCCATCGCAAAATGTAATGCCAGTGAAAAGGGTAGGTGGACGCAGTGTTATATAGAACATAGTCCTGAGAGCACGATTGAAAATAAAAACTAGATATAGTATATGGTATAAACTATGCACCAAAAAGTGTGATATAAGATGAACCAGGGCGTGAAATATAATATGCAATACATTGTGCGCAATGACAGATTCATTGGAAAGCGCGAGATAGCACAGGCACTAGCGCGTGCTATGCGATATGCGCCTTGGAGTGTAATATGCACAGGGCAGTGTTGTGTAACCTAACTAGTCTCTAAAGTTGTAATATAAAATATGTGCTGGGGAGTGTAACGTTGCATATGCACTGTGACAAAGATATAGATCCCAGATTGTAATATGTATGGCATAGCGCTGTGCGTTATAACATAGGCATCGAGGAAGGCACGTTAGATAGGGCAATATAACCTGTGCGAAGGCAAGTGTGGCATGACATATTCACGGGGTGGTGTTACAGTGCACATGGGCTAGAGAGTGTCATAGCATACGCACTAGCTGGTGGAATACAACACAGAGGTGTGTGGCACTCGGCGGGCACTGGTGTAACACAGCATTGGGCTCAGCCAGGAGCACGCTGTGACTCTCAAGTGAGGTTCGTCTCCTTTCCAGAGAGTAAAATAAAAAGTATTACACATCCGGTGGTGGATGTGTGTTTTATTAACCGTGAGGGGGGTTTCTTGCATAGTTTGGTCGAATTTTTGTCGAATCCCCTTTGAATGGCTTGGTGTGCGTGTGTATTAAATGTGCCCGTCAATAGCTACCCATGTTTGTATAAATAAACAACAAGGGTGTCTACTTGGAGAGTACCCACCGGCGGGGGCGCCGGGATTAGGCACGGTAGGGCGTCAGACACGTCAGAGCTTCACTAGCGATGTAAATACATTCCACATGGATTCATTGTATGCAAAGTCGCCTTTTAATGAATATCACGCAAATCGTCATGGTGATAGGTACATACGGTTTGTCCAGCATGTCCTAGGTGTTTCTATAAATCTATATTTTTTTTAAATAATAAAAAACAAAGGCCGGCCCTGGGGGATGGGGTCCCCGGGGCCATAAGTGGCCTGAGGAGGGGGGCAACGCAGCACCCCTCCTAAAGAACTTTTTTTTAAAAAAGGCCATGACCCGGGGGTTGGGGTCCCCGGGGCCGATTAAGGCCTTGGGAGGTCCAAATTTATTTTTTTCAACAAAAAAAATTAGGGTGCAGGTCCTGGGGGATGGGGTCCCCAGGGCCAATAAATTAGAAAAAGAAGGGGGGCCACACAGCCCTCCTTCCTAAAAAAATTAAATAAATAAAAGACTGGCATCGCGCCGAGGCCACGCCCCCTCCTTGCAGCACTCTGCAAACACGCCCCCTGGACAGTTGTAAGTTGGGGAGTTAATTCCCCTTCAATACTGAGGGTCCCTGAGGGCCAACTAGCCCAACAGGTATCTCCAGTATGCGCCAGGGAGCTGCGTTGCAGACAGGTGCTCTGAGGCCACGCCCCTTTTTACATCTCCATGCAACGCAGCTCTGTGGTGCTTACTGGAGGTACCTAGTGGGCTAGTTTGACCCTAGGGACCCTTAGGATTCAAGGGGACTTAATCTCTCAACTTAGAACGGCCACAGGGCGCGTTTACACAGTGGGGAAGGGAGGGGACGGGGCCTGAGGTGACGTGTGCAAACACGCCCTGTGGTGCGTTTTAAGTTGGGGAAATAATTCCCTTTCAATCCTGAGGGACCCTGGGGGCCAACTAGCCCACCAGGTGCTTCCAGTAAGCGCCACTGCTCTGCGTTGCAGAGAGGTGGTGCAGGCCGTGCCCCTTTTTACACCTCTCTGCAATGGCGCTTACTGGACGTACCTAGTGGGCTATTTTGCCCCTAGGGTCCCTCAGGATCCAAGGGGACTTAATCTCCCACCTTAAAAAACGGCCACAGGGCGTGTTTACACAGTGGGGAAGGGAGGGGACGGGGCCTGAGGTGACGTGTGCAAACACGCCCTGTGGTGCGTTTTAAGTTGGGGAAATAATTCCCTTTCAATCCTGAGGGACCCTGGGGGCCAACTAGCCCACCAGGTGCTTCCAGTAAGCGCCACTGCTCTGCGTTGCAGAGAGGTGGTGCAGGCAGAGCCCCTTTTTACACCTCTCTGCAATGGCGCTCACTGGACGTACCTGGTGGGCTATTTTGCCCCTAGGGACCCTCAGGATTCAAGGGGACTTAATCTCCCAACTTAAAAAACGGCCACAGGGCGTGTTTACATAGTGGGGAAGGGAGGGGACGGAGCCTGAGGTGACGTGTGCAAACACGCCCTATTGCGCGTTTTAAGTTGGGGAAATAATTCCCCTTCAATCCTGAGGGCCCCTGGGGGCTAACTAGCCCACCAGTTGCTTCCAGTAAGCGCTACTGAGCTGCGTTGCAGAGAGGTGGTCCAGGCCGTGCCACTTTTTACACCTCTCTGCAACGCAGCTCTGTGGCGCTTCCTGGAGGTACCTAGTGGGCTAGTTGGACCCTAGGGACCCTCAGGATTCGAATTAACTTAATCTCCCATCTAAAAACAGCCACAGGGCGTGTTTACACAGTGGTGAAGGGAGGGGACGGGGCCTGAGTTAACGTGTGCAAACACACCCTGTGGCGCGTTTTAAGTTAGGGAAATAATTCCCCTTCAATCCTGAGGGACCCTGAGGGCCAACTAGCCCACCAGGTGCTTCCAGTAAGCGCCACTGCGCTGCGTTGCAGAGAGGTGGTGTAGGCCGTGCCCCTTTTTACATCTCTCTGCAACGCAGCTCTGTGGCGCTTACTGGAGGTACCTAGTGGTCTAGTTGGACCCTAGGGACCCTCAGGATTCAAGGGGACTTAATCTCCCAACTTAAAACGGCCACATGGTGTGTTTACACAGTGGGGAAGGGAGGGGACGGGGCCCGAGGTGACGTGTGCAAACATGCCCTGTGGTGCGTTTTAAGAGGTAGTTTTAATCCCCTGCCCTATTATATACTAGGGGCTTACAGAGGAGGTCATGCTAATCACAGGGGGACCCCAACGCATAGTGTTCCCTAGTGTATGTAGGTGTTTTCACTGTATTCTGAGTGTCTTTTAACATAGCACTGGCTCTAGGACTGGTTATGTTTTAAAAAAAGAATGAGAGTGACCCCTTTGACCAACCAGGGGAATAGAGTACTACTTTAGGGTAGGAAGAGATTTCCCGTGGCGAGAAAATAGTTTTAAAGTAGATTGGGTTGTTTTCAACAGAAGTACAAAACATAAGCCCATGTGTTAGGATATATCTAAAAAACATACCACTATGTGATTTAAAAAGACATCATATTTTATTAAAACCAGTTAAAAACACATAATAAAAAACAAAATTTGATCCAGTGAAGGTTTTCCTATTGCCAGTAAACATATAAGTTCTGCTAGATCAAAGGCACAATAAATATATCTTATTAGAATATATTTATACAAACACAACAGTGCACAATAGTTGTGCTAAACAATTAACAAACTCATATACCAGAAGTGGAGAGACATAAAAAAGACAGTACAATTTGTCATTAATTAACACATCTGTTCGTAAATCTCAACAGAGCTTTTCCTATACACAATATGTAGATATAGTGTCTTATCAAAAAAGCTGCTCCCACAGATTGTGTTGTTGTATTGCGTCGACGCGTTTCGATGGGTTAATTTAATTGTCCATCTTTTTCAAGACAAGAATTGTCTCATCCTCTCAAATTTATTGTAGGCACTGAATGGTTGCCTACAATAAATATATTCTAATAAGATATATTTATTGTGCCTTTGATCTAGCAGAACTTATATGTTTACTGGCAATAGGAAAACCTTCACTGGATCAAATTTTGTTTTTTATTATGTGTTTTTAACTGGTTTTAATAAAATATGATGTCTTTTTAAATCACATAGTGGTATGTTTTTTAGATATATCCTAACACATGGGCTTATGTTTTGTACTTCTGTTGAAAACAACCCAATCTACTTTAAAACTATTTTCTCGCCACGGGAAATCTCTAGGACTGGTTAGTCAGACTCAGTTACCACCAGTATCCATCTGAAAAAGTTGAGTGTACAGGATGATTTCATTGGAGATGTCATCAGTGATGTAATCAGTGATGTCACTGACCATGTCATGAGTGATGTAATATGTGACGTCATCAGCAGTGCATTGCGGGCGTGCGAGTTATAGTTAGCTGAACTAACTATAACGGGGGAATTTCAATGGTTTTGTACGAGTGAAAAGTCCAGCTAACTACAACGCCCCTGAAACCCATGGTTTTTTCAGTGAATTTCTAAGGTTTTTTAAATGCTAATTCCTAACTATAACGTGCCTGAAACCTATGTTTTTTTCAGTGAATATATATATATATATATATATATATATATAATTTGAAGCTGAAACACATTATGCCGCATAAACTTTTTCGTGTCATGGCGAAAAAAAACTTGTGTCCCGATATGCACAGATTTCTAAGCAATAATTTGAATACCAATGTTACAGCGCATGATGAGGGGTGAGTTTTAGTTACCTTAGAGGGCACACGTTATAGTTACTTGAGATAGATATAACTGTTGAACGTCTATGGTTTTGTGTGTGTAAAATCTGGACCTAACTATAATGTCCCTGTAACCTTTTGTTTTTTTCAGTGAATTTCTATTTTTTTAACACTATTTCCTAACTGTAACATCCCTGTGACCTTTGTTTTTCTAGTGATTGTCACAGTTGTTTAAAAATATGAATTGGACTACAATTTGACCCGGAAGTTCAATTACTAATATACATTTTTTCAAGTTTATAAATCAATTTAAAAACTAAAAATTAAGGTAAGATGTAGTTTTTCTATAAATGCAATGTATCAAGTTTTTCTATTTTTAAAATTAATTTTATTGATCCATGGATCCATCACGAATCCTCGTACAAATAAGGGGTCTGTTGGATATATAGCACATATTCAAAACTAAAACAAAAAAAACATTTAATACAAACTTATGCTGTTGCAATTTCTATAAGTGTGTTATTGCCTGTTTGTGGGTGTGTGAATGACTGTGTGATGTGACTGTGTGTGTGTGTGTGAGTGGCTATATGGTTGTGTGAGTGGGTGTGTGAGTAGATGTCTTAGTGAATTTGTGGTTGTGTGAGTGGGTGTGTGAGAGGCTGAATGGGTTTTATAGTGGCGGTGTGGGTCTGTGAGTGGTTATGTGGGTCTGTGAATGGGTATGTGAGTGGATTCATGGGTGCGTGAGTGGTTGTGTGGGTGTGTAAGTTGGTGTGTGAGTAGGTGTGTGGATCTGTGGGTGGATGTATGTGTTTTTTTTAAATTGGGGTCTGGATCTGTGAATCCACTTGAATCTGCCTGCATCCTTGAGAATCTGGGTGGATCCTTGAGGATCTGGGTGGATCAATGGATCCTCATGCTTAAAAAAAATTTTTGGGGACAATTTCTTGCCCATGAGGGGTCGCTCACAGACTCTTCCATCAGTCCCATGGGTTCAGGATAGCTCTACTCTGACCACTTATTAAACTTAATTTTTTTTATAATCCCAACTGGAACCGTGTCCTGATGCACAAAATTGAGGCCACAAATTTCCTCTCATGTTACGCCAGCCAATCACGGCATTGCTGTTGCTACGTGGATCCACGAATCCACCCGGATCTGTGGAGGATCAGCAGTGGATCCACATCTCTAGATATACACATATTGTTTTAATAACTCCAAAACTACTGAACAGATTTACACCAAATTAGAATAAGCACTCTTTCTGGACCAAAATCTAGCTTTCTGCTAAATTTTGTGTAATTCCGTTCTGCGTTTCAGGCTGTAGTCGTGTATAAAATCCCCTATATTCGAAACTTAGAATCGACTGGGTTGAACAATGTACTGACCTCTATTTCCAAGGCCATTTCATCACAGAGTGTGAAAGAAACTTTTGAAGACCTGGAACTGCCTATTCCTGAGCAAGAATCCCCCCCACTATTCACCAAGCAGCAAATGCTCAAGAAATGATTTGTAATGAAGAAATTGTCAATTTGTTGGTGGGAACCAGCATAAGACACACTTCTTTTCCTGATCTTTTCCAAAATGGTTTTGTTTGCAACTATTTTTTTATTAGGAGTCATTTTCACCCAAAAAAGCATATCATACAAAACTGTAACTTACAGTATGAGTGCTAAACTAAGACTTGCTTCTGACTGTTGATATCCTGATTGTGCAGTACCTGTCATGTTTCATTCTGTGTCACCTCCCATTAAATCTCAAAGGGAAGTAAGAAGCAACAGGGAAGCTACAGGGACAGCCCGATACTTTTAAATTGTATCTCTGAATTATGGGATTGTCATTCCATTGAAAAGATTGGAAGGGTGGCTAATGTCTTAGAGAAGCTAGCAAATATCAGACAGATGCTCTTGAAAGTATTAACTTTGCACTAAGTGCCAAAACAGCTGTCACAATAGAGAACAGGATGGCACTTGACTTTGCACTTGCTGCTAAGGGTGGTGTCTCTGCTATCATAGGACACGAATGTTGTCTGTATACAAGAGATACTTCAGAAGAGAATCATCAACACATTAGGAATTCTCATAGCAAAATGTGTTGCATAATATTGATAACCCTGAATGGTGTGATTTGTGGTGAGTAAAGACAAGCTTGGTTGGTAACTGGGAAATACATTTGTTGAAACTTGGGCTCATGATTTACGGTATTCTCTTTTTCTTTATTTTCTGTGTTGGTCCTAATTCAGGTTGTTATTTAGACTGGGTCCTTATCTACTCCTTCTCTATCTCTTTCACTTTCTTTTAGAGGGCAAAGAAAAAGCATATGTATTAAAGTGAATGAGAGGAAGATCAAGAAGGGCAACAAATCATTAATTAACTTTCACTACGTAGACTACTAACGAACTGGGCAGAGCACAACAAGAGGGATTGTTAAATTAAAGCCATACGAATAGTTTAGTGTGTGACCTGAAGCAGTAGTCTATGTTAGATTGTTACTGAAGCTGTTGCTTTTAACTTAGGTTGGGCTTGTATCTTGGCATCCTTTGTATAACTGCAAGCTTACACCTCCTGGTTAGTAAATTGGAACTTCAGCCTAGAAAGTTTTCAAGTAGGGCAATATATACATGCCATGCTCCCGTTGAGGAGCTCCTATCCCCGTTGAATGCCAGGGAGTTTTCTGTGATCATTGTTGCTTTTAAATAAATATATTTTGCATATTTATCGCGAAACGTAGGACTGAATTTTCCTTCAGCAGCTGTCATCTGTTAATGCTTGATCGTTTTTTTTTTTAGGTGTGTTGAAGAAAAAGTTGCTAAGAACCTACTGGAAGTTGAAAAACGACTATTTTCATACATGAAACTCCTTTATTCAAAGACGGGGTCCAGAGTGCGTATCAGACGCAAAATCTTCGCTCACTTTCACATTGGCAGGGGTACCCGTCAGGGATGCCCTCTCTACCCTGTCTTGTTTGCCATTGCTATGGCGCCCTTTGCCGTTCGACTCAGGGTGGAGGGCGAGCGTTGGGGGCTTCCAGTGGGTGGTAGCGTCCAAGCAGTATGACTATATGCCGATGATGTGCTGATATACTTCTGCAATGTCCACGTTGGTACTGATCTCGTATACGCCACACTCCTGGAGTCTGACAAGACGTCCAGCCTCCGGGACAACTGGGCAAAGTCTTTGTCTTCCCCCTTTGCCAGGAGAAGCCTCCTTTGGTCGTGCGGATGTGAGACGAGACCTTTAACTGGCCTGGGAAGACCACGCGATATTTAGGAATTCAGCTTCACCATTCACAGGACGACCTCTTCGAGGAGAACCTGAAGCGAGCGCTTCCCTAAAATCCCTGACCCTGTCCTGGAAGCGACTTCCCTTAGCGATTAAGGGAAAATTGCTCTTTCCAAGATGAGAGTCCTACCCGGTCTACTATAGTATTTTATGAACGTCCCGTTATACACACCTAGGACTTTCTTTCATGTATTAGATGTTATGCTGGGGTAACTACTGTGGGTCCACAATCGCCACTGGGTAACCCTTACCAAACTTCATTTGCCGGTGGGACAGAGTCGGCTGGGTGCCAACTTCGACTACCTGGCGGCGCAGCTCCAGTGGGTATCACACTGGCTGGCAGCACTAATCTGTTGTAGACTGCCACAGCGGGCGGTCCCCTGCCGGGATCTGTTCCCCACCAGCTCTTGCTTCCCTCAGTTAAACGTCATCGCTTCTGGACACTGCTTGCGTGTGTGGCTCACAATTGCCTGGCATGCAAGTTCCAGCTGACTCGTCATATCCTACTGTATGCCCTCGAGATATCCCTCAAAGGAATCCCTCGTTTTCCAGGTGCCTTTGCCTCAGAGAACATGACCCTTTGGCACGATAGATCCATCAACACACTGGGAGACTTGTTCCAAGACCAGCACCTGATGTCGTTCACCCAGGTATGTCAAGATGATATTTCCCCAGGCCAGTTGCTTCTCCATGACCAGCTCTTGGCAATGTGCCGCAGGTTGTGGCATACAGTAGAAGAGGAGCCCCTCACGCGCACAGTTGTTTAGACACTGTACACTATTGGAACCGGGTGTCATTTGATCACCTGGCTCCACAAGACGATTAGAGAACATACTGGGGTTTCCATGGTGCCCCTGCAGCAGAAACGGTAGGATGACATTGGGCGGGCACTACATTACTCAGAGTGGGCACAGGCGATTGACTCAGCCCACGTCATCTCCTGCAACGTACAATTTAAATGCATACAGTACACGTGCCTATATGAGCCTGACTGAACTTAACCGTATATTCCCCACTGCTCACCTTACCTGTTCCAGATGTCACTCTGATGTTGCAGACCTCCGCCATATGCTGTGGGAATACCCCATGCTCTCTACCTACTGGCAGTAGGCTCATGACACCCTGGCATCTGTTACTGAATTCACACACCTCAAATCTTGGGAGGCAACAGCTCAGAGCCACAACATGTAGTTTGTGCCTGCGTCACTAATTTGGCGCTGCTGCTTGCCTAGAGAGTTATTATTACCCTACACTGGATGGCAGAATGCCCTGCTCCGGTGGGCAGACGCTGAGAGCACGAATCTTCATTATAAGGAGGCTCACCGACTCTGTAAAGGGCCCATAGCTGATGCATGGGTCACCATGCTTACACAATTCTGTGAGGAAATACAGGGGACTGACAATCCCCCCATGACCGCGGGCAACCAAGATATGGGTCCCCACACGAATGACCTGTAGTTCCTTACACGCGCTGGGTGAGTCTTCCCTAGATCCCCCTTGTGCATGGTCCCTGATGGTGTCATTTACTCCATTTCATACAACTTCATGCCCCACATTATGACACACCCTTAGGTGCCCATGCAGATGCCATAATTCTTCCCCTGACACGGAGATCCCTTGAAGCTTGTGCTGTTTGTTGCCTCAACCCTATCTCGAGTTTATCTATTTAAAGGTACCTGCACTTACCTATGACATGATAGAACAGCACACTCCTCTATCCTCTTGGCTCAGACCGCACAGTTGGCTCGCATTCTTCCTCTTATAGTGGAAGTGCCTGTAGCTTTGCCTCCACTTTGCTCCCATTCTGAGCCTGGTAGTGGACTTACCCTCAGATTGTTTGGTACATGTTGTCTAATGAAAATTCTATGTTTTCATGACTTTGTCATTCCACATTGTATTGGTTAAATGCCCCAATAGAAATAACTTGGATAAAAAAAGAACCTTCTTGAATTTTGAAACACATTTATTATAAAACAGTCGAACAGGCAATGCTAGCTCCTTCCCAAATTTCCCCCATAATAGTACACTTTCTTCACATCTGCAATTGAACTCACGTCACAGAAACCAAAAGTTTATAGAGTGGTGTTACAGGTGCACAGCTTTCTTGCGAGAAGAGCACAGGAAGATATTGAGGAAAGATGCAACAATGGGGATCTCAAACCCTGAGTTAGGTAGATTGAGAAGCTGTGACCTGCTTTGCCAGGCATGAAATCAAGGCCAATGCAAGTCAGAAGTGAGGGAGACCAAACAGCTTGATTTAATGTTAGCATACAAAATCGCTGCAGGTTAAACAATATACCATTAATTATTGTGATATGATATATATTCACATTCATTCACATGTGTATGCTCTGAGCACTATTCCCTTCCTATCCTTTTGTCTGTGGTATAGGGTGCACATTTCTGGTGCTGAAACACAGTAAAGTAAAAACAAATATGAAGCAATTCCTTGCCATGCGTTTTGAGACCATTAGTCAGTTTGAAGAAAGATGGTGTTTAATTGGCTGACAATATCTTGTCTTGTTCTGAGGCCACAGCTGAGTCACCAAACTTGATTTCTGGGTGACCCAAGAAGGCTTTAATGACTGTGTGGATGTCCTTATATTTATTATGAGTGATACATGTGCTCTTTGAACTAGATTTTTTTTTACTCCTACTATCATTCAAGAGTAAGCCTTGACAGTTCTCCTTCTCCACCTCCTGTAAGGAGACACTTGGCCAGTGCAGTGAACTTGAAGTAATTCCTATTTCCTATGTTTCCAAAGACAGCATCAATACACTTGTCATAAGGATTGCATTACTGCCCTTGAGTCACACAAGCCCTGAAGAAGTAGCCTACAAGCTGTAATTTAAGGGTTATAACAGGTTAACATCCCCATTAGCCCCATGTAGATTAGTGATGGGCTCCCTTAGTACTCTTTGCAAACCTTTATGGGATTACTCACCTGCTAGACACTTGTGTGGCAGGTCTTTGGTTGATGACAGCACTTTTATCTGTTCAGGGTATAATAATCTTTGCAGCCTGGATGCTCGATCTACTGGCAACCTCCATATATAATCAATACTAACACTAAGTAATGTGGGTGACATTTATTCTACCTTGTTTGCACAATGCGAAAGGTAGGGCGAATGAATATGCCATTCAGAAAGAGCTGGGTACCTCTAATGGTGAATGTGGGCTGAGCAGGGACAACACCACCCCTGTTTCCTACCGCTACATGGTCCCAACATCCTCTCTTTTGTTACTGTATTGTCTAGCTTGGGTCACAAATTACTGATAACAGCTCAGCCTGCCCGATCTCTCCTAAAGGTGCGAGAAAAAACCTGCAAACTGCCCAGTGAAGAAAGTTATTTTACTAATGTACGTCTTGGTGTTGCGAGCCACATCCTGCTCAAGTTGTAGCTAGTTGCTCCAGTTCAACTAAGCAGAAAGCCTTAAAATTGGCTTCCTCGTTGATTGATCAAGCATCTAAAACTTTGAATGTTGTCCTTCAAATGATTGAAGCTGGTCCCCTATCCAAGTGCCCTGAAACTGGGTGCACATCAGTCCTCTTTAGCCAGTACTTAAAATACTTTCTGAAATCAAACTCCGACATGTAAGGCGCCGTCCATCGGATTCCTCAAGATGATAGCTGCATGTTGAGTGTTCTTTCAAAGCTGCGACCAAGCCTGAAGACATTTACTGGAGATCTTGCTGCCAAAAGTACTTCTCCAAAGAATTGAGTGCAGCAGTTTCTGTGGCACCAGGGCTAGGGCTTTGAGGGGCCCATTGCAACTCACTTAGGACTGCCTTTTAGTGCTTTC
Organism: Triturus cristatus; assembly: GCF_964204655.1. Classification (NCBI taxonomy): domain Eukaryota; kingdom Metazoa; phylum Chordata; class Amphibia; order Caudata; family Salamandridae; genus Triturus; species Triturus cristatus. The sequence goes on along the minus strand of NC_140592.1, from coordinate 339,122,702 downwards.
ATTTGGGCCCGTGACACAAAATAACGTGTATTTGTAAAGCGCATGTTCACCCAAGGGTATCTTGGCGCTGAATAACAGATGTTTATTGTTACCCAACTCAATAGTACTCATTTCATTGACTTCAAAAGGATGAAAGTCTGAGTGGATCTGTGACCATGAGTTCGAACACAGACCCCTACAGTGGATGCATTAGTCCAGTAAGCGACCAGACCAGGTTATTGCACCCTTGCTATACAACTGACTGCAGAGGATCACACTGTGCCTGGTGAACGGGCAGGTGGCAAAAGCGTTGATTCCCATGAAGCAATCTTCCCTCCTTCAATGACCTTGTCAAAGCAGAAAACGTATTCAACTGTCTATGTACTTTTGTACTTGAAAAGCTATTGAGTGATTAGTCCACAAGTTGTCAAAAACAAGGGGCCCGATTCACAGAACTAACTTAAGACAAAATCCTAAACTTACTACTTTTGGTATTCACAGAAGGCATTCAGTAGTAGTAAAGTTAGGATTTTGTCTTAAGTCTGTCTTAAGTCTGTCCTAAGTTTGTCTTAAGTTTGTCTTAAGTCTGTCTTAAGTTTGTCTTAAGTCTGTCTTAAGTCTGTCCTAAGTCTGTCTGAAGTCTGTCTTGTTTGTCTTAAGTCTGTCTTAAGTCTGTCCTAAGTTTGTCTTAAGTCTGTCTTAAGTCTGTCTTAAGTCTGTCCTACTACTTTTGGTATTCACAGAAGGCATTTAGTAGTAGTAAAGTTAGGATTTTGTCTTAAGTTTGACTTAAGACGCACTTAAGACGGACTTAAGACAGTCTTAAGACAAACTTAAGACAAACTTAGGACAGACTTAGGACAGACTTAAGACAGACATAAGACAGACTTAAGACAGTCTTAAAACAAACTTAAGACAAACTTAGGACAGACTTAAGACAGACTTAAGACAGACTTAAGACAAACTTAAGACAAACTTAGGACAGACTTAAGACAGACTTAAGACAAAATCCTACCTTTACTACTACTAAATGCCTTCTGTGAATACCAAAAGTAGTAAGTTTAGGATTTTGTCCTAAATTAGTTCTGTGAATCGGGCCCAAGGACTCCTAACTAGTCTACCACCACACTTTTTTTTAAATTTTTTTAAAAACCTTTATTTCTTCAAGAGTATGGACACAGCTATTCAGCCGACAACCCGGAGGTTCGGCAGCTTCGATAGAAAAGGACAAAGAAGCGTCCACATTGCATTAAAGGAGCAGTGAAAAGATTCCATTTTTAAATAAACACAAACACACAACAAACCCCAGCAAGGCAAAAACACTGAATGCCCATGGTGAAAGCCCCCCAGGGGAGGCCGGACCCCAATCATCTAACAGTCACAGTACTGTGATAAGAGGAAGAAGGGGGACAGCAGAGGCCCAAGAAGTCAATTAATCATCACATCTTATATACTGAGCTGGAAAGAATGTCAAGAAGAAAGCTGTTCCTCGGGGGGATCCAAATCAGGGGCAAGACATATTCCCCCCCTGTATTGATTCCACCGCCCCCAGATGGCATGCCACTTCCGAGGGCGGCCTCTAGCGCAATATACTGTCTTCTCCCTGAGCATACTCCAATCCATATTTTCTTTCCACGCGGTCAATGTGGGGGGCCCCGCGGAGCCCCACAATCGCGCGATATCTCTCTTAGCGACCATGTTACCCAGAGTCACCCATTGGGTCTGTGCCGCATCGTGATCAGTGGGCCCCCAGACATTCAGGAGACAACACCGCGCTTCCGGCTGCATAGCAATGCCCGTCACCTCCCCCATCACTGCATGGACTCTCCTCCAGAATTCCGCAATGACACCACATTCCCAGATGATATGCAGGAAAGTACCCACCATACCACATCCCCTCCTACATAGGCCTTCCTCAGAGAATCCCATATGAACCAGCCTTGGCCCCGTCACATACACTCGATGCAGTATTTTGAGCTGCACCAGCCTCAGACGCGACGGGATCGCAACCTCCTTGGGAGAGGAAACAGCAGACTGCCAATCCTCGTCATCCAACTCAAGTCCATCCCTAGTCCACTGGTCCCGCAGCCCCAGAAGCGCATCCGCCCGGACGTTTATCAATTTCTTGTAGATGAGCGAGATCGTGCTCTCAGGCATATGGCCATCAAGGATCCGGTCCTCCAAAGGAGAAGACTCAGGCACCTTCTCACCCTCCACGAGGACTGACCGGAGGGCATGACGCACCTGAACATAGCGGAAAAACTCGGAAGTCCCCAGCTCATACTCCTTCTGCAACTCTTCAAAGGACTTCACCCTCCCCTTAATCAGCACATCTCCGACCCTGGAGATGCCGATCAGGTCCCATTTATCAAAACCTTTTGTATGCCAAAGCCTACCCAATCTTTCAGATTCAAACAGCGGGGTAGCGAGGGTGAGCCTACCCTTCCAGCCCAGCGAGTCAGTTGCCCATCTTCCACACACGCACCGCCACCCCAGTGGGCCCCGTGAGGGACTAGTCCAGGGACCGCGAGTACAACGCCCTGTGATAGTTACCACCACGCAGCAACCACCTATCCATGGCATAACCAGGGCTGAGGGCAGGGCCATAGAGACCATGATTAATCGCGCTCAGCTGGGTGGCCCAATAGTAGCGTCGGATGTCTGGAAGCGCAATACCCCCATCATACCATGGAAGCGTCAACTTAGCATACGCTATTCGCGGCCGCCCGTCCCACAACAACGTTCGTTGGAGGCTTTCGATCTCCCGAAAGTATTTGGCCGGTACCCAGTCTAGAGTATTCTGCAATGCGTAGAGGAACCGGGGAAGAGACATCATTTTGAACAAGGCAGCGCGCCCAACGAGGGAGAGCGGCAGCCTCCGCCAGCCCTCTACATCCCGCCGCAGGCGCGCTAGGGGGGGGGAGCAGGTTCCTCTCATACCGCAAGGCGGAGTCCGTGGAGATAAAGATCCCCAGATACACGAAGCCCTACTGAGCGATCTGGATCGAACAAGTTCGCGGGATCGGTGGAACCTCGCCACTCAGAACATATAAATACGATTTACTCCAGTTGATGACGAGACCCGAATTCCTACCGAAAGATGTAAGAACGTCACAGACCACTATCAGTGATTTCTTGGGCGAGGCAAGATACAACAGGATGTCATCAGCATATAGCGAAATGCGGTCCTCGTGTTCGGGCGACCATCTAAGTCCCCGTATATCCGGATTCCAGCGTATCCACGCCGCCAGTGGCTCAAGGGCGAGGGCGAACAACAATAGCGACAGGGGGCAACCTTGCCGAGTGCCCCTCCCAAGCTGAAACGGAGTCGACGCCCAGCCATTTACCACCACACTCGCAAGGGGTCCCTCATACAGCAACCTCACCCAGCTCACAAAGCCATGGCCAAAGCCGAACTTGGCCAGCACAGCCCACAAATATGCCCATTCCACCGTATCAAAGGCCATCGTGGCATCGAGAGACGCCACAACGGCTGGTTCACGCAGCGTGCCCGCCCTGGCGATTACGCCATGAAGGCGCCGAAGGTTTAACGCGGTGTTACGATGCGGAATAAAACCGGATTGATCCGGGTGGATCAGGTCTCCAAGTACCCTGATCAATCGGGCCGCAAGGACTTTAGCCAGAATCTTCGGCTCGGCGTTAAGAAGTGAGATAGGCCTATATGAGGCACACTTATCTCGGGGTTAACCATCTTTGTGTATAACAACAATTGTCGCCAGTCGCTGATCCAACGGGAGGGTCCCACTCCCCCGCGCCTCCACGAACATGGCACGCAGGTGAGGGGCAACCCTATCCGGAAACATCTTATACAGGTCAATTGGCAAGCCATTCGGGCCCGAGGCCTTGCCCGAGTTCAGCGCACGGATAGCTCCCGCCACCTCATCGACCGTTATGTCTCCATCCAAATCGTCCCTATTTACGTCGGAAAGACAGGGCAAAGCGATATCACGCAAGAGGTCACGCGAGTCCTCGGGCGGCCTATCCGACACTGAGGCATAAACCATACGGAAATAGTCCGTGAAGCACTGTACAATCCTCTCAGGTTCCACAATCACCTCTCCCCCCTCTCCCGTCAACTCCGGCACTACTCTATTAACCCGTTCTTTTTTGTCCAGCCAAGCTAGGAGTTTCCCGGCCTTGTCACCAACATCATACAAGCGGCCCTGCTGTTCCCTACTGAGGGTCTTAGCAGCATTCGTCACCAGGTCCTTATACTCGGCTTGCTTCAAGCTCAGCTCATGCAGTGAGGCCTCTGTAACCTCCTCCTCTAGCGCTCCCTCCAAAGCCACGATCTCCTCCTCAACCTGCATAACCTCGCCATCTCTCCGCCGCTTGGCCGCCACTACAAGGGAGAGGGCCTCCCCCCGCAGCACGGTCTTAAATGCTTCCCACAGCGACACTGCCGAGTCCACGGATCCCTGATTATCCTTGAAAAAATTATCAACTGTCTTCACCAGTGCGCTGCGCATCTTGGGGTCTCGGAAGTACCAAGGGTTAATAGGAGCCACTCTTCCCCCTCCCTCACGGCCAACATCCAGCCTGACCCACACTGGCGAATGTTCCGATATACCACGCGCCATGTGCCTGGCCTCGGACACCATTGAGGCGTGCGCAGCCAGAGTGAGCAGGTAATCAATCCTAGAGAGGCTACCATGCGCTCCGAAGTGGAAGGTGTATTGGCTCTGTGTGGGGTGCCGGAGCCTCCAGCAGTCTATCAGGCCAAGTGTGTCAAGAAAGTCTGGAAGCCACTTCTGAGCCCCCCCTGTGTCTCTGGGCGGGTATCTATCCAGCAGCCCAGAGCCGACAGCATTGAAGTCACCCCCCACCACGAGCATACCCCCCGGGAGATCCAGCAAGGCCCTACCCAGATCTGTAAACGTGGAGGCCTGCAGGGCCGGGGGGACATAAACCGAAACTAAAACCAAAGTTCTTCCTTCCCACCGCCCCGCCACCGCCACAAACCTCCCCCTATCGTCAACAATGGTGGAGTCCACCTCAAATGGTAGCGAGGCTCTGACTAGGATGCCCACACCCCTGGACCCAGAGCAAAATCCCGAATGTGCTATGAATTTATAACCCTTCCTATTAAGAGCATAGCACGTGTTACCTATAAGGTGCGTCTCCTGCAGTAGGGCGACATCCGGCAATGACCGTTTCAAGAATTGCAAAACAATCCCGCGCTTAATGCGATCCCCCAAACCATTAACATTCCAGCTAATAACACTTAAACCCCTACCCCCCATCCCCAAACGTAAGGAGGCCCACCCCACACCCGAAGAGCCACCATGGAACAGTCCTGAAAATAATCAATACGCCTTGCAGAAACAAACCCCCCAACAACAAACCCAAAATCCCAACTATCCCCCCCATCCTGCACCCCTGCTGCAGCTTACAAAGCCCCCCCAACTTGCAGTGTGCCTGTCGCCCTACCAAACCCAAAATCTACAAAAAGTACACTAAGGGAGGAAAGAGCGCCCCTCGTCCTCCCACAACCCTCCGTATTTACTGCATTCTGTTCAAGTCATTAACTAGAGTCAAATCGAGTCAGTCCGGTTCCGAAGACATCAACCTTGTTCATCCCGGCCACTGTCCCCGTCTGCGGCAGTGTCCTCTCCCGTCCGTCGTCGGGGCAGAGCGTCCAGCCATTCATCGGCCATGACAGGCGACTCAAAAAAGAATGTTCGGTCTTCGTACACCACACGTAGTCTGGCAGGGAAGAGCATGGCATATTTCAGTTCCCTCTCCCGAAGCCGCCTCTTCACCCCCAGGAAGCCCTGCCTCTGCCTCTGCACCTGCTGGGTGAAGTCAGGATAGAAATTCACCGAAGCGTTCTGGAAGGGGACCGGGCCCGTCACCCTCGATGCTTGCAGGATAGCGTCCCGATCTCGAAAATGAAAGAGCCGGGCGACAATCGGCCTCGGTGGGGCTCCCACCTTGGGCCTACCACCCGGCACTCTATGGGCCCTCTCAACTGCGAAAAACTTTCCAAGACCCTTAGGCTGCAGATGGTTAAGCACCAAGTCCTCCACTAGCAGATCTACAGAAGTCTCGTCCGAGGACTCCGGGACCCCGATAACGCGCACGTTGTTGCGCCTGGCCCGGCTCTCAAAGTCCTCCAGCCGACGGGCGGCGAGATCACTCTCGGTCCGCAACTTATGGACCTCGGTCTGTAGTTCCGAGACATCATCAGCGAGGCCCGTGGTCTTGAGGTCCAGGGTTTTAACTCGTTCGTTCGTTTTGCCCAAATCCGCGCGGATCAGATTAACGTCCACCAAGATGGCATCCACTTTGTGCGCCAGGGCATCAAACTGTCTCCCAATCGAAGTCTGCAGCCCTTCGAGCGCGCCCATGACATCCTGGAGCGAGAGCTCCGGGGCCAAGGGTGAGGCAGCCTTCTGTGCATCCGGCGACTGGCTCGGTCCACCCGGTGACCCCTTCTGCTGGGCGTAGCGGTCCATATTATTGGCCTGAGTATAGGCTCCCCGCCTGGTGGCCTTAGGCTTCAGCCGATCCACCTCTGCTTTGCCCGACATGGTTGGCTCAAGCAGGTCGGTTCAAACAGGACGACCCTCTCTCAGCGAAAGGAGGCAGGAGTGCGCAGTCCTGCGATGGGCCGCCAGAGTAGCGTGCAGAGCGTCCAAATGATAATAAGGCAGCCGAGAGCACTCCCTGGGCAGGGCCAACCAAGGGCGAGAAAGTGAAAGTGAAAGGATGGGGACCTCCGTCCGGTAGTTCACACCTCGCCTGGCCACTGTTGTTCAATTAGAGGTCGGGCATCCTGCCAACTCTAGCCCCTGGCATCCCTCGGAGATAGGCCTCAATCTTCCGCCATGCATAACTCCGGTTCCCGGTGGGCGATCCGACCGCGGGTAGCATCAATCGCCTCCCTGACAAGTCATCTGCACGATGCCATGCATGCAAACAGGATTAGAGACAGGATAGTCGACGGAGGGCACGAGGGTCTCGGGAGCTCAAAGCTCACGCGGCCATCTTGGTCAAGCTACCACCACACTTAAATGGGATCAAATGCAATCTGCCATCCCATTTCCTTACCAGCCAAGATGCTCATGGAGAGGTTATGGATTAAATTGCTCTCATCATGCAGTTCCATTCCTTTCTGCTGCATCATGTGAGTGGACACTGTCCTTCGTAGGAAGGAGGTAGGGAATGCCATCTGATGGACTGTCTCACCGCCTTGAAGAATCCAGAAAAGTGAGCTGGCAGGTTCAACCCGGTTGCACTTAACTGCTCCCAAAAGGAACCCAGTTTTCCCGGGAAAAACTTCACCAGAGGCAGGATGCTAGCCCATAAATATTCTATTCTCAGTCTGAGTAAATAAACTTTACAAGGGTGTTGGGAAAAAACAACAGCACTTCTTTGAAGATAATTTGAAAACAGTCTAATTAGAATAAGAGTTAGCTGTCATGCACCAAAAATGACTCTGCTGGAATCCATGACACCTTTTTATACATTATTACAAGTTTTAAATGCGGTGACAGTGCATCGGAACCGCTAATCCTATGCATTGTTACATTTATGTAAGTTTTAGGCATCATTTTGTCACCTATAAAGTCACACTGTAGCTTGGCACCCTCTGCACCTTTTAATAATAACAGTCTACCTTCACTGAGAGTTATCCTCCACTGTGGAGCACATTAGAGATTGGCATAAATGAAGATTCATACCCCGAGCGGCGCTAGAAGCGTAGCCTACAACGAATAAATTACCCCTCAATGTGGAAGTCGGTAACTTTTCAATGGTTTGTAATCGGAATCAATCAATCGATGTCACATTTGATACCGTTCAGTATTTCGAAAGGACGCTATCCAATTTACCAAATTGGTATCTAGTCACAATTTCATTTTATGAGTTGGTAAAATCTTACTGACTCCTAAAATGACTCCTAAAATGTTTTGCACATGGCCAATACATTTTTGTATTCTCAAACTCTCATTTGGATTGTGAAATTGTGAATGCAAAAAGGTTTGTATATCTGGCCACATGTTTTCAATCTTTTCTTTTTAGAACCAACATATTTCCTGATGTTGTAGTTTCGGGATCTCAAATCTCATTCACAAAATAAAATGTTTGTGGGGGGTTTATGAAATTTGTTTTCTAAGGAAATAAGCATATTTTCATGAAACTGCATGTATTACATGAAATATATTTTACCTCTATCTCAAGTAACTTTTCTCAGCAAGGGTAATCCTTTCACAGAAGAGTTTGCGAGACAGTAGCAAGGGACTGGTTTCTGGAAAACATTTCTCTTGTTCAGACATTTTCTACTCAAATCACCTAAAAGTTAGTGTTATGGAAAATTGCATTTTTTTCTCCATATGTTGAATAATGCATCATTTGGGAATTTCACAAAATTAGGCTGTCATACCAAATATTTTGCAAAATGGACACACCCTAGTACAGAGGATCGCTCATACAGAGACCAAAGAACAATCAGACAGGCTGAAACAAACGTTACGTTGCGGCAACGACCTATATCCACGTAACAGACAGGGCAGGACTCCTTCCCATTTCTTCTGAAAGAGCATTATTACTTTAATTATTTCAGACCAAAACTTCTTCGGTCCATTTTGAAGTTTTATTGAAGCTGTTTGTCTCATGGTTGGGCATCTATAGAATACTAGCAGGTACCCACATACCTGTCCCACACTGCCTTCATGCAGACAGGAGTTAGTTATTCCCCTGAGGGACACAGCTTCCTTAGGGAACTAAAAATCCCAACCAGAGCATGCCATTACATGTTCAGTAGAGGCCCGAAAGAACACAACCTCTAATAATCAAAATCTGTAAAAAAACATTTTTAAAAAAATTAAAAGAAAGAGGTAGAAGAAGTTATGGTCCTGTTTTAATCTGTAACCTCCTGTACCCCATTTGCTAGACTATTAGCTTACGCTCTGCAGCTAGATTTGGAATATGCCCTAGTTTCTTAAGAATGAGTTTTCTAAAAGAACTGTGTTTGCAGGAGCTTTCCTCCTGTAGAGTAGTTGCTCTTAATTTTCACATGACATCTTACTTGTAACTGCCTAACTGAAAACTTCAAGCCTCAGGGTCCTATATTGTCTAGAACATTCTCTCCTCATGGAGATGCTGTCCATGGCGAATGCCAGGGAAACTTCTCCCTGATTTTTCTGTGATCATCTCTGCTTTTAATAAGTACATTTTGTAGACTAATACCAAAGCCTTGTCCTAAATTTTCTTCAACAAAGGGACCATGGACTGTACAATAACCCTCCGACAGTTTCAGACTTCCGCTTATCACTGTCTCTAAGACTCACGCAGCAAATAATTTGTAAACAAATAAAAGCAGGGCCAAAAGTTTTTCTTAGGAGTCCACCTTCAAATGCATGAGTATCTGTATGCAAAAGGATACCTAGCGTTGATTAGACAGCATGCCCCTTTCTTTCACCTCCCTATTCCTCTTGAATCTTTATGTCACTCTTGCAGGTACTTTGTTATCGCTGATTTCTACCTTTGCCACCGTGTTACTAGCTTTTTCTTCTTTCTTCCACTTCTGCAATTCTCTATCTTGCTCTGAGTCAAAGTTTGATGATGAAATCCAAATTCTAATCCCAAAACAATGAGTGCTGGTACAATTACCTGTAATCACTGGGACAAATTATGCATTGCATAAGAGCTTTTGTCTCATCTCTTGCTATCCTACATCCTTGATATGTTCCACATCTGCAACCATTTCTTCACTTTGGATCCTATCCCTGGTTGACAGATACGATCTGTCTCTGATGGTGGTTTCATTACCACGGGTTCTGACATGGATGTTTCAAATCTGTTCTTTGTGATTATGTTCAGATAATAATAGTTCATTTAGAAATCCGGAGGCCAGAAGGTTGGACTGATAAAGTCTAACTGTCTGTCTTACTGGAAGTAGCTTTGAAATTGGTCTTAACCTTTTGGTTTATCACTGGGTGCTGCATTTTATAGGTGGTTATTTGTGTTAGTTCAATAATGTCATGCATTTAGAGGTACCATCCTTATAAATTCACATTATTGATTTTATCCAACCTTCCAAATTCATTGAATTTTACAACCCCAGCTAACCTGTTTTTTCATCAGGTCTAGACATTTAATGCAATGCATTGAAGAGAATCCATAGTTTACCCCTAATATCATGTTTATAATTAAATTAAGAAGCATATTTATTTCCGTTATAACATTTTTACAGACATACTTTAATACTTAGGTCATCTTTAATTTTTTAAGAGTATAGTGTTCTGATTTATTTTTTAGTGTCCAGATACATTTCACACATTTTTAAATGTAAATTTCTTTTATTGGTTTTCAATTCAAATATATGACATACAAAGATTGAACGTGTGCTGTGCTTATTGTTGTATATTCCTCCAAGAGGACTGGCTGTGATAGAAAGACAATGAACTAGGAAACATGGAGAAAACAGTCCCCTCCCACCCCATCCCACCTCCTGTCAAAAGCTCGAGCGGAAACAATATGTTCTTTCAGTCTCTTCATTGGTCGATTATCCCAGATGGATTTGGGCCTTGTGTTGTACATGATCATCTAGCGTTGCCTTTTGAGGCGGATCCGCTAAGCGCAATAGTCTCAAATATTTTGGGCAGGTAAGTTCTGTAAACTCCGAGGTCAACAATTTTAAGAAGGCCTCCCACATGTCCTGGAAGGAAGCACCATGGAGTAACAATGACATTTTCTCCATCCAGTGTATACCCCACAATCTATGGAGCCACCCCAGGTGAGTCGGGGTGGTTGCAGTACCCCAGTGGGAGAGGATGTTTTGTAGGGCCTCCCCCAATGCTGATGCCATTTGTCTGCCTCTCCGTGCTCTAAGTGGGAAGGTGAATGGGTTAGGAAGACCCAGGAGAATGTAGGCTGGGAAACAGGGTATTTGGGTATCGAAGTGAGAGTCAATGTCGTCTAGTATCTGCTTCTAATAGCCCGTCAAATGGGGACATTCCCATAACAGATGGGTCAGAGTTCCCAGCGAGCCACATGCCCTCCAACATTGAGGTACCAGTAGTTATATTCGTGGCTGTTTCAATATTTGCTACATTACGCGCTGTGTGCCGGGCTCTATGATAAATATCTGACCATTCTTTATGCGACAGTGACCTGCCCAGATCCCCTTCCCATCGCAGCTGTCCGGATGATTTCCCAGTGCCCGGGTCATACTTGATGAGTTTATACATGTCTGATGTTAGGCGTGTGTCTGTGTGCCTCGTGAGTAGCCACTTCTCAAAAGGTGTGAGGGGTCTCTCTGCGCCTTCCAGCACCTCTGGTTGCATCACCCAATGTCAAATTTGTATTATCGATAGTGTTCCGTCTCAGGGAGGTCGTGTTCCCTACGGACGTCAGAGAAGGTCAGAGGGCCTGTCGTGTCGAAGAGATGTCCTATTGAACGCTTCGTCCAATGTGCAAAACCTGACAAGTCCAGCCCTGTGTGAAGTCTGGATTGTTAACTATAGGTGTAATTGGGGATGGCAAGGTTGTGAGCCCCCGGGGGCCGGCCACCCTATCGCAAGCTGATAAGGTGGAATGTGTCACCTTGGAAAGGTATAAGTTCCGGAGTCTGGCAGCTTTACTGAGGAAGGGGACACCCCAAAGGGGCTGCCTGGCTAGAGCCCTGTCCATAAACAGACAGTGTTTCTCGGACTCCGGCCGAGACCACTCTATCAGAGGCCTCAGCTGCACTGCCCACCAATAGGCTTGCAGATTAGGGACTCCCAGTCTGCCCTCAGCAGGGTCTCTATAACTTAACTCCCTAAGCAATCTAGGTCTTTGATCTCGCCATATAAAGCGCTCTAAGTCCCTCTGCAGTGAGTGCAGTATGCCCGAAGGGGAAACCAGTGGGAGTGTCTGAAATAAATATATTACCTTGGGAAGTATGGTCATCTTTATTGCCGCGATACGGCCCAACGATGACAGTGAGTGTGGCCTCCACTTACGAAGGCAATCTCTAACGTGCCGCAGAAGGGCTGTGTAATTCAGCGAATTCGTTTTCTGAATACTAGCCATGAGCTGCAAACCCAAGTAGGGAATTGTGTCCTGCGCCCAGTGAATTTGGTGTGACTGCTGAAGCACTCCCAGGGTGTCAGGGCCAAGAGGTAAATTGAGGACTTGTGACTTATGCACGTTGACCTTGAAACCTGATGCTTGGGTGAAGCGTTCAATCTCTGCCAATAAGGCTGGAAGAGATTCCCTAGATTTCTCCATGGTGGCAACCACGTCATCGGCATAGAGGCTAATTGTTTTGCTCTTCGCCCCCAAATTTCACCCCTGATATTAAGGGATCATCCTGTACCCGCTGAGCCATGGGCTCCATGTACAAGGCGAACAGGAGTTGCTAAAGTGGGCTCCCCTGTCTTGTTCTTTGTTGGCTGGGGAAGGTGTTCGAAATGAGACCATTCACACTCACTGAGGCGAAAGGGTTAGTGTAGCTATCGAACACCCATTCAATATAATGCTGCGGCAGTCCAAAGTGAATTAGGGTTGCCTTGAGATATGGCCAGTGGACCGCGTCGAACACCTTCTCAGCGTCGACAGAGAATATCATGCGCTCGACATCAAAGCATTCAGATTTGTCTACTAAGTGCAGGAGGCGTTTTGTGTTGTCAGAAAACTGATGCCCAGAAACGAAGCCCGGCTGATCAGGGTCTATCAACTCTGGTAGATGAGGGGAAAGTGTCTGTGCCAGGATACCGGTGAAAATGTTTAGATCTACATTGAGGAGGAATATAGGGCGATATGATGCATAATGTCATTTGTCCTTACCTGCTTTAGGTATTACAGTCACAAATGCCTCCAACATCGATGGTGGTATAGGAGTGGACGACCCAATCGAGTTACTAACTCTCACCAACAACGGGACCAACGTAGCGCAAAAGGTTTTAAAAAGGATAGAAGAAAATCCATCTGGACCCGGTGATTTAATTGGTTTTAATTTGGATAGAGCAGAGATAACTTCCTGTAGCCTAATTGGGGATTCAAGGTCTTCAACTTGACTCGGGACTAGTTTGGCAGTGTTCGCATCCTTTAAATATTGGGCTGGGCCCTCCTCAAATAGTTTCTGAGCCCCATACAAGGACGCATAAAACTGCCTAAATTTCTCTGCTATGCCCTGATCAGTGGTTTGTTACTGTCCTAGCTATTCTATTACCATGGAAATGTTGGATCACTGCCTCTGTGACCTTAATCTATTGGCCAAGAGCCTCCCGCTTCTATCTCCCCCCCACATAAAAGGCAGGTCGGAGTCGGAAAGCTGCATATTCAGCTCTAGCCACATCGAGGCCCGCCAACTGAGCTCTAGATGTTTTAAGATGTTTCCAGACCCTGGGTGCACCTGTTCTCTGATGAATGCCCTCTAACTCTATTACTGCATTCAAGAGCTGCTCTCTTTTCTCTCTCCTGGTCTTATTATCGGCTGGAGCTAGGAACTCCCCCCGTAACACCACCTGCAGGGCATCCCATAAAGTTGCAATTGGTGTGTCCGGAGTGTTGTTGATGGCAAAGTTATAGCTCTGGTGATCTGCTGCAGTACGGAGGGACAACATCTCTCTGAGGCGCCAAAGGCGATGAGATGGGCCATAGCAGGGAAGAGACAGAGATATACGCACCGCTGAGTGATCGGAGTGGGGGCATGGGAGGATCTCCACCTTTTGTGTCTGCTGTGTCAGTGTGTCCGTAGTCAGTATGTAAACTATTCTAGCGTACGTTTTGTGGGAATGCGAGTAGAATGTCTACTCTCTTGAGGACGGGTGATGTAACCTCCAGATATCTGTAAGCCCTGCCTCGGATAGAAGTTGTCTCCCTTTCTTAGTGAGTGCCCTGGTCTGTCTTTAGTGCTGACATGATCTGTGCAGTTCGTTGTTTAAGGCCAAATTGAAGTCCCCACCCAGAAGTACTGATCTGTCCAGGGAACCAGACAGCTCTTGAATCGCTTCCTGGAGAAACCCCTCCTGTTTGTCATTAGAGGCGTAAACTGTAGCTATTGTAAAGGAAAGCTGTTCAAGTGTGAATGTGTATGCTAAGAGTCTGCCTTTGATCTCGGCCTGTTTGAGGCCTATTTTACACTGGAATTTAGCAGAGACCAGAATAGCCACCCATGCTGTTTTGGAGGAATGAGATGAAAACAATTGGTGGGGGAATGCCCTGGCAAGCAATCTATGGGTGTCCTTTGTCAGGAGGTGCGTCTCCTGAAGGAGACAGATGTGAGCATCGGAGTGTTCTAGAAACGACAGGACTGCTCGTCTCTTGATTGGGCTATTAAGGCCTTTTACATTGAGCTATAGAATTTTAATGTCCGCTGCCATAGGGGAGGATTTTGGAATGCGCATAAGGAGACTGTGAACCTAATCCCTGCCCTATCCTGGGAATATCCATGTACGTGCTGACCCGGAGTACCCAGTGATCGCCCTTACGTGAGCTTCCCCAACCTCTTGCATGTATAGGAGGAGGAGGGAACCCCACTACCCCAAGAACAAAACATACAAAACTAAACAGAAACTTACGAAGTCCGTGATTGTACTGGGTTGCAAACCTCATGGTGAGACGTGAGATGTTCAGCAGGACCCCTTACACCACCCCTGTCCCACCGAGCCCTAATTTCAAAGACCCAGAAGTGCCACCACCTCTTCCACTCGCCCCCAAAATGTCATTGTATTGCGAGCTTCACTCTGTGGTGGCTGAGTCCTCTTCCAGGGAGGCAATAACTGCTTTTCTTTCTTTGGCCATCGTCTCAGGGTCCGGTCGGAGGTCGGAGGCGCAGTAGGTACCTTCCCACCTGTTGCCATCTCTCTGTTTCAGAGCGTCGTCCTCCGGTGCCGTCCTGTGCTGGGGCCCCCATTTAATCTTCGGCCAGGTTGAGTAGTATTTTGGCTTCCTGCAGTGAGCAAATCTGGAAGAGATTGCCATCCCATTTGAAGATTATCCAGAAGGGGTGCCCCCAAGAATATGAAGTGTCTCTGAGCGCAAGAATGTTGTAATCGACCTGAACTCCCTCCTTTTTTGCAGGGTGGATGCAGCTAAGTCCTGATACAGGAGGGGCCTGGATGCGCGAATTCTATGGGGTGCTTGTCGCGCGCTTCCCGGAGAATCTGCTCTTTTAGCTGAAAGTCATGGACGCACGCTAGGATGTCTGGGGGGGAGCTGTCATGGGTCTCCTAGACCCCACCCGATGGGTCGGGTCCGAGGGGAGCGGGTTCCCAATATGAATCGAAAGAGTTCGTCCACGAAGGCTTCTTTGTCCTGTCCCTCCGCTCCATGAGGGACCACTCGTATTCTAATATTGTTCCGTCTGTAGTGGTTCTCGAGGTCCTCCGCGTGGGCCTGGAGGTCCAGTTGCTGGTCTTGGAGGCGGAGGACCTCCTGTTGAAGCTGGTCAATCTCTTCATCTCTCGTTGAGGCTTGTGTCTCCCGTGTGTCCACCCTTGTGCCAACTGAGTCTATGTCCCTTCGCATTTCCCGGAGTTCCAGGGTTATCTCCTTCTTCATGGAGTGAAATTCTCCTTTCAGGGAGGCGAATAGGGATTCGAGGAAAGCGTGCATGACAGGGCCTTCAGCGTCTTCCTGCTGGTGGTCTACTGAGTTTCCACTCGACGACGGGGCTGCCTCAGCCCCTCCAGCACTGGTCTTGAGTAGGAGATCCTTTACTGAGCGCTCCTTCTTTGCCTTGTTGGTTGCCATGGCTAAGGGTCACTCTTCCTCCTCTTATGTCCATATTCTGTTTTATGAAGGGGTCCTGCGGGCCTCTAATCTCAAGGTCGAGAGCAGCTGAGTTATCTGAGCGGGCCTCTACCCTTTCAGGGCTGCTGGCAGCATTCTACTCTTGCTCTCCCAGGGACCGGTGAGGCCTCCTCTCCCGCCCCACCTTCCTTTGGTCTAGTTACTGCACCGGCCATACAGGGCCCTCCAAGCAATGTCAATAAAGCGGACCACCAATAGTCTCAATATTATCAACAAAGAAGAGAGATACGGGGCCCCGCTCACCTTCTGAGTTCCTCGGGGCAGTCCTTCACTGCGCCATCCAGCTCCGCACTTCTCCAAAGCTAGGCCGCCCAAATCTGGAGGCACACGCGGGCAGTCCCCCCCTCATCGCACTCTGTCTGTTCTCTTTTAGAGGGAACTAGTTGCAGGCCAGGCCCACCTGTGTGCACTGGTCTCTCGGTCTCAACCCAGTCAATCGGCCCTGACTCACTCATAAGGGCTGCCCACGTCTAACTCTGGGCTGCTGCTCCAGTCTTCCTCACTCCCAGACGCTCGAAACCAGCCGCCGCGAGCCTGTGCTGGCCCCGGCCTCTCCTCGCTGTGCCGCCTTAGGCCGTCGCTCTTCTTAGCACCTCCAGTTGTGGTTATAGGGCCTTTCACTGTGCTATGTGAACTCCCACGTCCCCGGGTTCAGGCCAGCAGCATCTCCAGGCCTACAAGGCCTTTCCCATTCACCGCCACCTCCCGCTGCTTCTCTGGGGGGAAGCGCAATGATGTGGCCTAGTCCAGCCCACTCCTTTGCTCTCCGGGAGAGGACCCCGTCGCTCAATCCACACAAGCTGATTTGGTCTCCCGCACCATGCACAGGACTCCTGCCCTAGTCGGGCTTCCCTCCGAGCCGCGCGGCCGGCAGTCTCAATCCTACATGGGCCCCGGCTTCACGCAGCTGCACTGGCAGGAGGTCGGCACTATTGAAGGAGAGGGGGGCCCTACTCCTCCCTTTGTTTTCTGCTTGGCCCAACTCACCGCTTTTAGGCCTCGCACGTCCACAAGTCAGGCCGCTAGTGTGCACGGGCCCCGACCCAATGCTGCCGTGTTGGCCTCCGGCCGTTAAACTTGAAGACCCAATGTCATGGGAGCGGCAGGAGCAGTATTCCCGGGTCCGCACCGCGCCTCCGTGACGCTCCCCGGCCCAGACTGCCGCAGGGTCATTATCGGGGGATGCCGGTGATAATTTTTCACCCCCCTGGGTCTGCTGTAAGCGGCTATAGAGCTGGGGACCAGGTGAAAGACCGGAGCGGCGAGCAGGCACGTCCTACTCGGCCGCCATCTTGCCCCACTCCCTCTTTCACACATTTTTAGATGATTTCTTTTTCAGACTACAGAGTTCTGAATTCTCAACATAAATGCAGTTACTTTTGTCCGAGGCATAGGGGGTTTGGCTAGGCAAAGTGACAAATTAGTTTGAAGGTAGGTAACTGTGCAGCAAGTTGATTGTTTGGTGTCTCTGTTGTTTGTAGACATGTTTAATTAGTTGCCTATTTTACTTTTTTTACTGTTTTAATTTTGATTGAGTTAGGAAGATGCTAAGAGTAAATTTGTATTTATTTAAAATTTAGTTATGTTTTTGTAAAAAGCATGCATCTATTCACAAAAAATCTATGAAACTAGACTTGGATTTTAAGGTATATGTCTAAGTGTACTTTTACAACATGTAGGAATTCATAAACTCCTCAAGGAATCCACATGGAAAGCTACATCTACCACAGGTTTCCATGCGGATTCCTTGAAAAATTATGGATTTCATTGTTGGGAATGCATTCTTTCTGTACAAAGTTCTCCCTGAGAGAACTCCATACAGGAGTGGATTCCCCCATGCAATTGCACGTTTTTATCCTTTTTTCTCCATGGGGAAAATACTTATCCCAGTAATAGATTGCTCACAAATGTACTTGTCTGTGGGAGTTCACAAACTTTTAAAGCTAACAATGCCTTGGACCTACCAGGAACACCCTCAATCCCAGACTTTGAGTAGCATTTAGAGGCATGGAGATCTATGTATTCATTGCGATGACCCCCCAAACTGTAAAATGGCTTATACCTGCCAGTAATGCCTTGGTGAATTCCTGGAAGTCTTAACTGAAATAAATTTGTCTGTACATTTAACTTTATGGGGAACTTTACCTTTGCATATAGAACCTTTTGTAATTTGGGAATGCGAAGCTGGATACATTTTATTTAATTTGTAATACTTTAAACCAATATTTCGGTAAACAATATTTTTGTTTATAAAACTTCGGTCAATTTCTATTGTTTGAGGGTTTTTTAAACTATATTTTCATTCATTATTTTAGTAATTTATATTGTTAGTTGAACAATATTCTATTTTCTCCTATTGTTATTGATATTAGTGTATTTTAGAAAGGGTTATTAAAAATCAATATTTGTGCTGTCGATGTTTTGAATATGATATTTTTATATCAATATATTTTTGTGGTCGATTATATGACATACAACTGTAACATCACAACTCATTATATCAAAAACACAACAACCTCAGTTATGCCAACATGTTAGATAAAATATGTATAACTTGGTCTGAAGATTTCGGATTAGATAATATTGCACTCTAGTGCTTAAGTGCAAGTGAGTTTTTATAGAGAGGGGAATGTACTCCGGCTTTAACCCGTCATAGGTATAATTTTGCTTTATGTATTGTAATCAAGTTACTGACATCTGAATGGTGGTAATTTTATGCCTGAGCTCTACTTTGGCCTTGTTACATAGGAGGTATTCATGATATCAATAGGCAGATGTGAATGCACATTTGTCTTTAATGCATTAGTCTTTATCAAAAAAATTATATTACGTTTTTGGAAAACAAGGCATAAATCACATATAAAATCTTGACTGAATGATCAACAAAATTGGTTAGCAAAGAAAAAGGTTATTATTGCCCAGAGGAGGATTTTGGAAATTTGCTACTATCTGGAATAACTTGTTTTCTAGGTATGACAAAAGATATAATTTATCTTCTAACAAATGGGTCACCAAGTGGCCACATCCATCCAACACATCCATTGCCGCAGTAACAGCCTGTCCACTATATTTCGAGATGCGACCCATAAGGCTGGGATTTATTTAGCTGAAAGTGCTTTTTTGCCATAGGGAAAACACAGTTCCATAAGGAATCATTCAGAAAGACAATTCTATGGTTTAGCAGTGGTTATTCTCTTTGTTGTCCCTGCTGTCCCAACACAAGCAATGTGACAAAAAAGATTTCATTTTTTATAATTTTCATGGCACAGATAGAGTATAAACAGCTCCAAAGACTATAGGTGCTCCTGGTGATGGCACAATGTAAGTGAAGGAAGTGAACCATCAAAAAATTACACTACAGAGCCCACACATCATATATACATATATCATAACCATGTTTTTCACTTGGAGGAAAAGGAAAATTGTGTGATTTCTAGGTAACGGAAGATTAGAGCAGGTTAGAGAGTACAAGTATTTGGGGCTAACCTTTTCATGTGATCTGAGGTGGGATAAACAAATGGCTTCTCAGGGGCTTGCCCTATCTGCAGTAGTGAATGGGTGAAAAGGTTTGACCGTAAGTTTGGTGGACATATCTTTGAGCCATTAAGCAAAGTAATACAGAGTAAGTTAATTCCACAGGCCCTAT
Source organism: Triturus cristatus (assembly GCF_964204655.1). Taxonomy (NCBI): domain Eukaryota; kingdom Metazoa; phylum Chordata; class Amphibia; order Caudata; family Salamandridae; genus Triturus; species Triturus cristatus. The sequence goes on along the minus strand of NC_140592.1, from coordinate 339,103,309 downwards.
GTGGAGCAGAGGTGTTGGCTTTGGACAGGTGGGTTGTATGGGAAGTGCTAGAAGGTAATACCCTAACACTGTTTCTTGATCACCCCAAAAATGCTATGATCCAAGCTGTAAGAAGGGAGTTGAGAACTGTAGCCTGGAGTGTGCTGGGGGATGGCAGAGCCTTAGGCGTCTATTTGTCTCTTAAAAACCGGGGCTCTGGCGATAAAATGTCAGAGCTAATTTTACCGGAGCTAACGACAATCTTCTCTGGTAAAAGGAAACCAGTAGCAATAATGCTAAAGTGTTTGTATGTCCCAGAGAGGTGCATTGAAGGTGAGGATGTGGTTCTGATCAACCAGATGAAGAGTACACTTAGGTAAAGTGCCATAGAAACTAGTTGGACAGAGGATTTGCGCTACCTTAAAATTAAGAGCTCAGCTATTCCTTTTTTAACTTCACAGGAGAGCACAGATTTGTTTGCATACCTATATAATATCTCAGACAAGTGCTTGCAGAATGAAGTATTTTGTTTGACGGTGAGAATTGACCCTGGGGGGCATACTTAGGGATTAAAAACAGAGGTTGTTAAGAACAAAAGCCAGTGCCCCTGTAATAGAGGTAGGAAATATTCAGTGAGTCAATTATTGATGAATTGTGTATTCCTGATTGAGGTAAGGAAAAAGGTACTTGGGCCTGTTTTAAAAAAATACAGGATTCAAACTACGGAAATGGGGCAATAATTGATTCATATTTTCAGGTCCCGAGATGTAGTTATTGCCATTGGCCAATTTGTGTGTAAAATCATAAAGACTCAGTTGGTATTATCTTCCCCTTAGTGTTTAAGATCTGGGTTGATATGGGTGTGTTTAAACTTATTAAGGGCATGCTAAGTAAACAAGAGGATCTGCTAATAGAAAGGATGTGATAAGCTGCTATGCATATTGCAGTTTAGAATCCTGATTGGAGCAGAATGAACTGTTTTGCTATTGGTCAAACTCATATTATTTTTTGTCAAATGTTTTAAATATTTGTGAGACTATGGGGTGTGGATTCTATTGGGTTTGGGTAGGAAGAAATTCTAATGTTTATATAGTTGTAATTGTATAATTAATTTCATTATAAGTGGTTAATGATGTAACCATGCATTGTTTTTTTAGGTCACTAAGATAGTCTATTTTTAGGAATTGGAAATGTGTGTAATATTTCTTTAAGAATAAATTTCTTGGAAATAAAGTATTTCTGAATCTGAATCTGAGTCTTCTCAACTTTGAGGAAGCATGCCATCCTCGCATACGATTCCTAGTGGGGAAATGACGCCATCCAACAAAGTGAATGGACTTCCAAGAAGTATACCTGGAAATATGCCACTGGATTTTGCAAAGTTTTATAAATTAAAAATCAACGTTTTTCAACATTGAAGCCTGAAGAGGTAAAAAGTTTATACTTTTTTTTGTGTGATTTGGCCCTTTCCCTCCTCTGGTGCAATAAAGGAGCGTAATCCTCACATAAACAATTTAGAAATTAAATGTATGGAATATTATTGATGGATTGACAGACAAACCATATGTTATGTTTGATCAGTACAAATTTGAGGCCTAAACACAAAGGCATTTTGCAGTACATAAAGTAATATACCTGTAGTGCTCTTTTACGTACTCTTACATGTCTTTTTCAATTGCTCGTAAAACATCTATGAATGGGAATAAAATGGAATCATTTGGAGAAAGTTTTTTTAAAACTTTATTTATGATTTTGTCGTACAGGAAAAAACAACAGTACATGGCATCAAACATGTGGCAGGCCCCACTTACTGCATCAAAAGTTCTCGTATATAGCATTACAGTGGCAATATTAGGAGTAAATGCATTCTGTATAATAGACATCCATTCCCAACCATCCAATTAATCACAATGCAACCGGAACACACTTGAGGTACCAACGAACTAGAGGCATCATTATACAATAACAGTACAGGCAGTATCCCTTGCAACGTATAGGTCGTCCCTCCCAGGCATAGGCAACATGTACAGTATTTCGGTACGTGAGCAGCCACATGTCCAAGCTGAGAGCCTCACTTTGCAATCAGTCAGGCTCATGGGATCCCGCAGCAACCTCCACAACATACTGCGAGAGAAAATACCCCTGCAGAGGACCCCAGATATCTTTCGGCTTGGATGCCCTCAGAAGAGTTTCAGCATAGATAGTCATTTGCTCCTGACAGTACATCAAGTCCGCCAACCAGGCCTCAAATTTCGGGGCCCGCCCCCTGCCCGATCTACACACTACTCTTCGTTTGGCCAGTAGCAAGGATATAGTGATTAATTTCCGGTGTGCTGCAGGGATCCGAGCTACATACACCAGAAGCGCCACCAGCGGGTCCCTCTCCAGCGCATTGCCCACCATCTGCTCAAGGGCGTCGAAAACTTGTCCCAAATACTCTCCCACCCCAGGACATTCCCACGCCAGGTGTAAGAAACCTGCCTCTGGCCTTCTGCACCTCTTGCACCTATCATTATCCGCTAGCTTAAACCTGTATTTTTTGACAGGCGTGTAATACAACCGCTGCACAAATTTATAATGAATCATCCGCAGTCGGCAACTAGCAGAAATTTGACCCGTTTGAGTGCAGCAATACCGCCACTGTTCCTCAGTTATATCGCGTACAAGTAGTACAAATTGAAAGGACTGTGCCCTCTTTGCACTTTTACTAATAAGGAATTGGATGTTTTTGGGCTGATTCACAAAGGCATGTAAGAGTACGTAAAAGAGAACTCTTTTAGTGCTACTTCTCTTACTCATAAATGCTTTTGCGATTCAGTCCCAATTACTATAGAAACTGAACAACGAACCAGATGCACTAAGACTGCATTTGCAAAAAGCAGTCACAAATTGCACACCAACTTTTTTGTGGCTCTAATCTGTGTTTGCGAACTGACCTATATAATGATAGGTCCGTTTGGAAAATAGGGAATTTCATGGGGTCACGGAACAACCTGTCCTATTAATATTGATTAGACAGATCCCAATTTGTGACCCCTTGCGAATGGCTACAATCACAGTGATGGTTGCCCTAAATGGGCAACAAACCCTCATCCCTGTGATTGCATTCCAAAATTGATTTTTTTTTTAAAGCAAGCCACATTGTTGAACTATCTTTTTTTACCATGGTCCAGCTTGAAAGGGCAAGTGTGTGGGCTGTTTTGTTTTTATGGTCCTGTCATGACCTACGGCATAAATGAAATGGCCGCCCTGTCAAGCTGGCCCACCTGGCAGTGCTACCCTGAGCAGCCATATTTTAGAGAAATGTGGCCGCTTTAAAAAAATCTAGTTTGAAACTCGTCAATGAGAGTTGACAGTGGTCCCCAGTGGCAGTGGTTTCCTTTTCAGAATCTCAAAATTGAGTTAATCAATTGGAAAAAGGGATTTTGCTGTGGCAAGCCCTGTGATTTTGCAAATCACAGGGTGTGCAACTGTAAAATGGGTACATCTGGCCCAAAGTTCCTTTTCACTGAGTTTTTGTAAATCGGACCCCTTTGAGGCTCGAATTCTAGAGCTAGGGACACTAGTAGTGAGGAGTGAATCTATTAACAGGTACTTGTACCAAGAGAAACAAATCTGTGGTTACCAATGGTATGCCTGAGGCAGCGATACCCTCTCTCCCGTTCTAGATGGTACATCCTCTGCCTGGTCGAAGTGGCGGTGCAGGACTGTTGCTTTCCATGCAGCGTGAAAGCCAGTGACATCTAGAATGTTCTGGAAATCTGCAGAAAGGCTGACAATGTAGTAATGAGGTGATACCGCACCAGCTGCATGACAACTCTGAATAGAAATATAATGCCCTTGGGTGAACCTGTCTCTTGCTGGAAATTGGGCACTGGTTGTGATTAGGTTAATTAAACTGTCACAGGGACCTGTCGTTTAATACATCACCACAAACCTGGGCGTCCTTACCTATATCTGCTCTCTCTGCTGGATCCACAAATCATACACATTAGGATTTTTATTGCAATATAAGATATAATTCATCATTTATGTGTTTCTGTATTTGCTTACCTAATGTAGTAATTGATTTTTAGCACTCTTGTTATTCTCCTGTTTTTAAACGTTTTACTTTCATATGCTGTTGTGGTTCACTCAATTTCTAATTTTGTCTTAAGGTACAGAACTGTGAGGATTTTGTGATTTTGTTTATTAATGAATTTTTAATTTTTTTTAGGGTGTTTGTACTTTCTATCCTGCTGCTGCGAAATGGGGTTCTTGTTCTTGACTGCACAGCAGCAGCAGGCCGTATTACGAGCAACTACCAGTGGTCCAGTGTTTTCGGGCCTGAAACTACCATGTTCTGGAAATACTGAATCTAGTCTTACTGTTACCGGGTGAGAATATCCATCTGGGAAACCACTACTCGAGAATAACAAGGCACGTGGCTGACCATCATCAGGGGAGCATACATTTCTCCTCCAGCTAGACTACAGACTGGCATGGCCACAGAGGCCTCCCGGCCTAAGTCTGTGATGATGGTTTTATTGTTTGATTAATTAAAATCATTACAATCACATAAATAAGAAAATAACATCTAAAACATAGCCATACATGCTACTTTGCCGTCCATAATTTCAAACCATGAGAAATACAGATATAAAGTGCAGTGTTTAGCAGTATATGCAAAATCCATGCTGTTGCACTGTGGTATATACTGTCAACAGCTAAACATCAAAAATCTCAGTCAGAAAGCAGTTTAAACTGTGAATGACACGTGTGCAATAAACAATTTTAAAATGCAAAATAGATTTGTACGGATACTTCAACTTGGCAAGTAAATAAAATAGTTCTAAATTCCCAAAGTGCAGTTGCTTGTGTATGGACTGGTCCCCAATTTTTCTCTGACCATCCAAATTGGGCAACATGAAAGCCTCTGTATTAGTACTATGTCTGGTACTATCCCCAACCTGGGACCATTCTAGGGCAGCTGAGAGGTCCAGAATATTAGCCAGTCCCCTGGTCAAATGGTTGTTCTACGATTTTGTCACACGCTCTTAGTTGGGTTACAGGGCTACAGTGTTTTTGCTCATTCAGTTCCAAATGATTTTATTTTGAGTAGAGGTGCACTACTCCTCTTTGTCGTGATGTGTGTTATCAGTAAAATCTTTATTTTATGATAACGTAAAATCTTTTACAAAAGCAATTGCATAAGAAGGCACTAAATTTAAAAATATAACAAAACAATGTAAATTGTGCCGTAAAGTGACGCAGTATAAACGTTTGAGGTGTCGCAGCGTTTATCGTCTAGCAAGGTTGACAGCACCTCAATCCACACCCTCAACCTGAACTGGCCTGTCCAGCTGCCTCTTACTAACTTCATTCACTTGGGCAAAGGCTAAATGAAAGGACCCAGTAGGTACTTAAATAAAAAAAAAAAGTGCCAGGACTCTCAACAGGTGGCCACTGTAGCTTGCACCACCCATTGTCCCTGCCAACGCTGCCAATGGTAGTATCAACACAGCTACTAACCATCACACTTCTAAAAGTGTGACAGTTCAGACCATTCCAGCCCCCCAAAGCTATTAGACTGGCTTGAGCGGCAGGTATTAGTAATTTTGAATGTATATTGACTTAATAAACATCTGTTGTAGTGCTCATCTTTAAATTAGATAAACACTGACACCATGTGGCAGAGTGTCATAAGTGGTGGGGTTGACAATTAGGTGCCGGTGCCGAGCACTGGAAACCACCTGCTCAAATTAAGCACTCTCAATTTTACAGCCATAGTTAAAAAGCAGCTGAATGGAAACAAATAAAAATAGATCGTAAAGTTTGCAAGTATATAAAAAAGCTGCTTTAAACTTATTACGTTTTCTGTTCTTAGCAAAGGAACAAGATACTTAATACGAGTCAGTCTGCAAAAAGTACAAAAAAACATAAAACTCATTATGTTTTGCACTCAAAAGGGAATAGTGGAATAATTACCTTCTGAACTCTTCAACGTCCTAGACGCAAATGCCACTACTCGCTCACATCCATTTTTAAATTCAGTAACTTTGCATAAAAAACGGACGTACTGCCTTCTGTTGCAATAATGATGGGGTTATTGATATCAAATAGCTTCAACTCCATTGCATTTATAATGCATCGTTTGACATCATCAAAAGCTTCTTGGCTTGCTTGTGGCCATACATACTACTCACACTTTTTCATGAATTTTCTAAAGGGCTGCATACATTCCGAAAAATGATCAACAAACGTAGTGTACAATTCTGATACACCAAGAAAAGACCTTAAAGTAGTCCTTGTTCTGAGAATAAGGAGTCTCCTTTATGGGCTTCAACAACTTCAGTTTAGGTCTGATGCCAATAAATGACATGGTGCGTCTAGGATATTCGAGCCCTCCTTTGTAGAAAACGTATACTTATTTAACTCCATAGTGAGTCCGGCATTTTGCAGAATATCCATAACTTTTCTCAATAGCTCATCATGTTCCTTCTTGTTTGCACCCAAAGCAAGAACATCATCTTGAAAAAATCTTACTGTTCCCAAATCTCCTAACCACTTCCACATGATATGTTGAAAAACTGCAGTCTTGGAAGCAAAGCCAAACGACATCCACATAAAACGGAATGCCCCTTCTGGTGTAATAAATTATGTTAAATGTCGAGACTCCAGTAAAATTGAATTTGGTGGTATGCACTGAACAAATCAATGTTGGAAATATATTGCTCTCCCTTACCACAAGACAATAGTTCATTGATATTAGGAAAAGGATGTCGATCCACCCTCCTGTTGTTATTTAGCTATCTTAAATTGACATGTGTTCTAACTTTGCAGTTGGCTTTACGCACGATAACAATTTGGCTTAACCTCTCTGGCGCCTCTATAAGCTCAATGATGTTTTCATTATATAATCTCTCTAGTTTCTCCTTCAGTGAAACTCTTGACGTCAAGGGTTACGAACCATATACACTGATGGACGTACACCTTCTTTTAATGTGATGTTCAAACAACCCAATTGCTGTCAAAACAAACCAGGAAACTCATGGGCTACAGCCAACATTTCTTTTTCAGTTGTCAACATTTGTTCTTTCCTATTAGGATTTAATGTTATGCCCAAAATGCCCAAAACACGCTGTTCCTTCCATCATAATTTCCTTTCGTTCTCTACCACATACACTTTGTCTCAAGCAAATCTATCATTCAAAGACAATTTAGTTAGGAAACTACCTATAATGGGTAATTTCTACCACAATATCCTACAGGTTGTACATCAGTCTGCAATGCATCATGTCCTTTTTTCAACCTTTCCTATGTTTCTGCATCAATTACTGTGTATGGGGAACAAGAATCTGCACATTTTTCAACCATAGTTCCACATACACCCACTAGATCTTTTGACAGCCGATATAGTTCATCACCAATATTCCTTTCAAGTTCATTCTTAGAACCAAGTATTGTTTTTAACACCTTTCAACACTCTACACCTAAAATGTACTTTAGCATAGCCAGCTTCATTTTAGGAACAAACACATATCTTCCAATTACCTCCAAATAGGTCTTACAGGCGTCATTTCAATCCTCCCATGGAATAATTGGTTCACAAGGAGAGGGAAGAAAATTAGGTTGTGGCTCTACAGAGGAAGACAACATTAGTTTGCTACAATCAACCTGCTAAGTGCCTCTTTAAAGAAAAAAATCAGGGTCGATAAAAAGATTCAAAATTTGTTATGCTCAACTGCTAAACTGCACATCCTCATTACATGAATACAAGCAAGAAACTAACAAACAAAAGTAGTCAACGTTGTTAATGGAAGGTTCTAATGTACTTATAACCTCATTTTGTCACCACCTCCTAATTCACTGTTGTCATCACAGCAACCTTAAGTGTTATAATTTCTTAGTGTACATATTCAATAAACGAGCAACCAATCAACTTTCAGATCACCAAGTTGGAGACGTTCTAATCAATATACAGAGACGGAACAGTAGTGAACAAGCAATCAGCATGTGGAGTAGTGCATAAGATCCAGTCAGCAGGCTAGACTACAATTAGTGTATCAAACTTGGCAATGCAGCCTTTGGCACTCATGTCATACCAGCACTCTGTGATGTACTCAGTAAAAGTAACAAGTCCTCCTTAAAGCACACAAGTTCTGATAAAGATGACTACTGTGTTGAGGCTTTGTCTCCCCTTTACTGCCTCACTTCTTTCAAAGATAGGGCTGTCCAGTTGCTGCATAAAAGGGCATCCCATCCCCAGCACCACTAAACGCTTCATCTTTCAAATAAGGAGAAAATCTTCTTTAGTGGAAAACGTTTATTTCTCATGTACAGAAGCACACGGCCAGCTCCAAGGACAGCACCACAGCAAGTGCCTGGAGTTTGAACATAAACATTCTTGTAATGTAGATCATACAGAAAGCTGTATGATCTACATTACACACAGAATGTAACAGTAGTAACTGAGCCAACATTGTACACTTTACAAAGTTGCAGGATTGCTGCATTCGGGATCAATTGTAGTCACACAATGAGTTATTTTGACGCCACCAATAGAACCGAGTTACCATAATCAATTCTCAATTAAATTATGGTGTTTATCACTGGAATTACCTCTTTTTCTAAAAATGGTAGAAAAGGTGAAAGAAATTTAAGTTGAAAGAAACTAGATTGTGTAAGGCTACTGAGAAGAAAGAAATTATAACTCAAAGAATAAAGGATTTTATAAATTACGACAACCTGGTGGAATTGCGCTCTTACTTTTTATTATGTGCGGATCAAATCTTTTGTGTAATAGATTGTGTAATGTTGGCTTCCTGAATGTTGACACTCTTATTGGAATCAAGGAAAATTCCTAGATTACACACATCAAAGAAGAGGATGCAGGTGGCTTCCCCATAAATGTTACCCTCTTTTCCAATTTTGGGTGATAAATTCCTAGATTACACACATCAAGGAAGAGGGTGCAGGTGGCTTTCCTTATAAATGTTGCCCTCTTTTCCAATTTTGGGTGATGTCAACAACAGTTTGGGTTTGTTGGAGTTAAGTTTCAAATAGTTTGCAGACATCTACTATTGAGTTGGTTCGAGACTAGTGGTTTAGGAATTACATTTTTTTTTTTAAAGTAGTTTGCACCTGGAGACAGTTTGAAAATAACTAGGATTCGTCCACATATATGACTAATTTGGTATTCAGTTGATACCATAAAAAGGTGAGTGGATTCATGTAAACGTTAAAATACAATCAGGATAAAATCGATTCGTGTGGGATGCCATAGCAAGTCTCTGTAGATGAAGATGAATATGGAGAAAGAGAAGCTATTTCTGTTCTATTATGTAAAATATTTCCAGATTGCTGTGGCTAGCTCTAAGCCTATATTAGATTGCAGGCAAGATCCCATTTAATTTGTACCTGTCAAAATTCTTGTCAATAACACCCATCCAACTACTTTAACAATTATATCTGGCAGTGATATAGGGTGACATATCTCCTCTGTCACCTTTCATTAAAACAGGAATAATTATTTATTTCAACCAAGAAGTAGGTATGGTAGGTTTTAAGGCAGCATTTAATACATTAATAATTATAGGGGGCTTTAGAGTGATATTAGATATGTCTGATGGGAACACCATCAGGCCTTGGGCCTGGCCAAGAGGACTATCTTGACATGCAACTGTAAGCTCTTGAGAACTGAAGTGTAGGTAGATATCACAAGTGTTTGTTGCAATTGTAATAACTTTGCCATTACAAGAGGTATAAATAGTAGAAAAATGTTTAACCCAAGTCTCTGCAGCAATCTGGGTATCTAATTTTGATTGGATGGGGTCAATTTAAGGGTAAGAATGAATTATTTGTAAAAAAGCAGCTGTTTCCATCAATCTATAAGCTAAAATTAAAAGTGATTACTTTGTCCTGATAATGGCATGATTTTTTTAGTGCTCTATGTAGGTTGCAGTTGGCCACACCATGATTTCTTTCAGTCCATTATCCAATTCCTTTAGTGGCCCGTCCCTGCCTAGGTACATTTTAGGTATGCACAGTAGGCCCAGAAATTGGCTCGAGACTGTTTAACATATCGATGGGGCCAGGTGATTCCTCCATATATAAAAATATATGATATATTGAAAAATAATCTCCTGCTGCAAAATGGATGCAAGATGAATGCACTTCATGTGTATTCTAACACCTTCTTCAATAACAGTTTCTTTATGAGCAATATACATAGGGGGAGATTTAAAAAGGTGCTGTTATTGACAACAAATTTAAATGGGTTATGGTTACTAAAAAACATAATAGCACTCTACCTTCTGAGACCGTCTCCAGCATATCACTTGATACAACAATGATGTAATCAGTAATGCTGGATCTTCCGCTAGCAGAAAATGTAGCAGGATGAGGTCCAACCTGCAGACAATTACTGTTTGCATAGGGGTGCTAGAGTACTTAAACAGGGATGGGTGCGATGCACCCAAACCTGGAGGAAGGAGGGTCCCGGTCCTCGTCTTCGCTGATGATACCCTACTGAGCAAGTGCTCCTGATGCTGCTTGACCGCTTTACTTCTTTTTGTGATGAGAGGAGCTTGGAGCTCAATAGTACCAAGACCAAGTGTATGTTCTTTTCTAATTGTAAGATGAGCCACTGTAAAAGACGCATGCTAGTGGGTGACACCCCGTTTGATCAGGTAACTGACTTTGGTTATCTAGGTATCAGACTTACACCAAACCTGAGCTGGTCTCCCCAGTTGGAGAAGGTTCACATGTCCCTAATCCATCAGACCGCAAATATAGCCAAGATTCTCCAGAGGACTATATCCAGAAGAATTACCCCAGCACTTGAACTTTACAATGGAAACACAACGGGGTCTGTATTGTATGGGGCCGAAGTTTGGGCAAGTTCCAAAAGGACAAGCTTAGATATTTTGGAGCATACATTTTTGAGATCTATATTAAATCTTCCCCAGAGTACCATGCTTTTGCCAGTATATTTAGATCTAGTACAGAGAAAGATCTCACATAGTCTAGAATGCAGCGTTCTAACTTACTGGCACCGGCTGTGGACTACCCCAGCCCTTGAACCATATCTGGTATATATAAAATATCTTATGGCCCGCAGTGCCCAGAGAAGATTCCTTGTTTTTGAACCCTAAAGGCACTCTTACAGAGACTGGAGCTTGTTAACTATTAGTCCTCTGTTGCATTGATAGAATCTGGGGACACTACTGTGTGGTTGTAGTCACAGAAATGGTGACACAGAGTGTCATTGATGTAAAACCATATGAGCACTATGAGACGACCATTGATAAAAATGTCCCAATGGTAGCACGCAAGTTATACCTGCAATTTAGGTACAGCACCTTACCCACTAAAGCGTTCAGCTCCAAATGGAATGGAAATAGGGAGGTTAATGATCAGTCTCCAGTATGCCATGGGGGTACAAAATCGCTAGAACATATATTATTTTTTTTGTCCTTGCTATCATAACCTTTGGGTCAAGTGGTTGTGCCCCTTTGTAAGAACTTGGGCACCAAGAGATGTATAGATGCTTTTAGAATCTTGATAACCGACACAAGTAGGTTAACAATGGCACTATGGTTAACAAGCGTCTTGAAAGCGGAGGCTAAAAGTTGGTGGGAGGTCGAGCACTGGGATTGTGTCTACATGTCCCACTGCAATGATAATCCCAGAGCGACAAGTGGGGCGGGATGCTTTTAGAAAGCCGTAAATGCACTAGCCTAAATATATTGAAAATTCTGTAATGTGTTTGTCTGTGCTTTCTGTTCTTATCCTCCCTCTTTACTGAATTATCTTCTTTTGTTTTGCATATTCTGGGAAATCACTTACTATGTGTTATTAGGGTTTTTTATGCTATGGAATTGGGCTTTGCACTGGAGCCTTTTTCTTATATCAAAACTGTGATCTGTGGTTTACCTATACTGGGTACTGAGCAAGAATTGCCAAGAATCATATTGCTTTGTATATGGCCGTTTTTTGAGTCTCCTGATGCTTTGACGTTTTAGGAACATAAACTAGGATTTTTTAATATTGTCTTTTACACTACTGTATTTTTACTTGTATTCAATCGTGGGATTTTTTTATGGTCATGTACTATTTATTCCTGAAGATTGTACTTTTTATGAACCTAGTGATCGAAAATGAAGTTATAAACAAACAAACAAACAAACAAACCAACTATTAGCTTTACACAAATTCCATTTAAGAATCAATTCTAAGAAAATTATTCCTTGTTGATCCGTACTGAGAAGGGTTGAATGTAAAACTGAATTGCTAGTAAATCTATTGGGAAAAATATTAAGGCCTATTGATAGCATGCCCAGAAATCACCTCCTGGATAAATGTATATACTCCTTCTACATCTACTGGAAACAACAGACATATTAGCATTCAAAAAACGTGTCGATCCTTCTATAGGTTCATTGTATTCTAAAGGGTTAGCACTATATACATTATTAAGTAAATCACCACCCCTCCTAAATCTCAATTCAAGAGCCTGTATACAAGTGGCTGCACATGGCTTTGCCTATAATGTCACAGTTGACAGTCAGTATGATCCATATAAGTAGAGTACCCTTTGCTCTTCCAGAGCTAGATTGGAGGCTCGTACAGCATAGGACACAGATTCAGCTAATTAGGGAACATAATCTACCCAGGTCTTGTGAAGTAAAATACTAATAAATTAGCATATAAGACTAACCCAGTCAATGTTGATGCGATGCTCGATGAGATAAAACTAATCCCAACATAATACAAGGCACTTATGGTGGTATGTAAGAGGTTTTTTTTATATAACAGAAGAGCGTGTAGAAGGATTGCTATTAACACACACTGAAAGTATGGTTCCCCTAGAAAGAAAGCTAGCAGACAGACGATGGTACGAGGCATGGTTGTGGAACAATGAATTTCACAGAGGAGTTGTTTGGAGCCATTGGTGGTTTGGTTTAGAAGGCCTGTGTAAAATAACCTAATGGTCAACCTTTGATATGAGAATAGAGTCAAAAGATAGAATTAAATGGTTAAATAATTCCCTCACCTTACTCAGCCTTCTGAAAATCATTGTTGACAACACAGTTCCCAGAAGCCCCTTTAGCTGACAGACCCCCCAGCTGACTCACCCCTCCTTAATGATGTTATCAGATTCAATATTTAGCCATCTCCTTTGTGTATTCAGTCAGCATAGTCTTGTTTTTGGCGAAGTGAGCTGAAGAATGATGATGGATTCAACCCAGATCTGTGACTGGGGGTGAGTGTCTGAAAAGTTTTAGCGCTCCGTCCATCGCACCCTTGTGTTTGCTTTGTTCGCCCTAAGTTGGCAGGGAATGCCCAGACGTGGGTACCTTGCTCACTTTGCCACTGGATTCAAGTTAGCCTGGCTGAAGAGGGGTGTTACCCCGAAACTGGTCCCAGGATGCTTGTTTCCGGTTCAGGGCAGACCTGGCTTGGCATTTCGGGCTGGACTGTTCCCATGAGGCACAGGGTCAAGACTGATTTGCATAAAGCTGGGTCCGAACTGAGGTGGAGAAGTGAGCTAAAGAATGATGATGGATTCAACCCAGATCTGTGACTGGGGGTGAGTGTCTGAAAAGTTTCAGTGCTCCGTCCATCATCCCCTTGTGTTTGCCAAATTATCAGAATGCCAGTATCAAAGTGTCCCAAAGGTAAACAAAGTAAAGATCTAATGGTCCCTAGGCGAAATATTGATAAAAGTGCACGTTCCCATGGGCTTACAACCCAACCCAAATATTGCCGCTCGCAGGCTCTGACATTGTTCTTACTCGCCTGGGCTTTTTTCTTCAGATCCTGTTTTACTGCAACAGAGGACGCTACGCTGCTCTTAAGGGGACGCTGCCTCCACCTGGACTACACCATATTCGGGACTGCGAGGACCAGGCTGCTTGGTGGTCCTCTCACCTGGTTCCTCTTCCTGACTCCTCCCCCAGCAGGTACTTGACGCCTCGCGGCCCCCGCTTCGCGGGAGCCGCTCGCAGGCTCTGACATTGTTCTTACTCGCCTGGGCTTTCTCTTCAGATCCTGTTTTACTGCAACGGAGGACGCTACGCTGCTCTTAAGGGGACGCTGCCTCCACCGGGACTACACCATATTCAGGACTGCGAGGACCAGGTTGCTTGGTGGTCCTCTCACCTGGTTCCTCTTCCCGACTCCTCCCCCAGCAGGTACTTGACGCCTCGCGGCCCCCGCTTCGCGGGAGCCGCTCGCAGGCTCTGACATTGTTCTTACTCGCCTGGGCTTTTTTCTTCAGATCCTGTTTTACTGCAACAGAGGACGCTACGCTGCTCTTAAGGGGACGCTGCCTCCACCTGGACTACACCATATTCGGGACTGCGAGGACCAGGCTGCTTGGTGGTCCTCTCACCTGGTTCCTCTTCCCGACTCCTCCCCCAGCAGGTACTTGACACCTCGCGGCCCCCGCTTCGCGGGAGCCGCTCGCAGGCTCTGACATTGTTCTTACTCGCCTGGGCTTTTTCTTCAGATCCTGTTTTACTGCAACAGAGGACGCTACGCTGCTGTTAAGGGGACGCTGCCTCCACCTGGACTACACCATATTCGGGACTGCGAGGACCAGGCTGCTTGGTGGTCATCTCACCTGGTTCCTCTTCCCGACTCCTCCTCATCCGGCCCCCTCTTTTAATAGTACAGTCCCGCCTCCACGCGCCAGCGGGACGCGTGCGGGACGTAGCCCGGGGCGAAGACCGGGCAAAGAGCGGGCCGTTTGAGGCCGTTCGAGTATGGTCGAGGTAGGCCCAGGCCCCACCCCTTAGGCCAACAATCGTACGCCAGGGATTTATTTGAGGTTTGCCGCACGGATCATGTCTGCCAGAGAAACCAGGAGTAAATCAGCGCTGGCCGCCGGAGCGGCCACTGGCACCCTGGACATGTATTTTGCCAAGGCAGGTTCCTTGTTGATCGATGAAATAACTACCTTAGAAAGGCGTATCTCTCAGGAAATTGATTGGGTGAGGAGATCCTCCCTGGGACCCCTTGCACAGGTTACCTCCCCAGTGCATGCGCTGGAACCTATGGCCCTCAATGCGGGGGTTGAACCTGGCATCCCAGAGCCAAATATTCTGATCACTTGAGTCGCAGATTGTGACATCTCAGCCCCAACAGAGCTTAGTATTTTATCCCTCCCACCACCTAGATCCCACCCTGCTCAAGCTATCCTAAAACCTAGTATCTCTGACCAGGT
Source organism: Triturus cristatus (assembly GCF_964204655.1). NCBI lineage: Eukaryota > Metazoa > Chordata > Amphibia > Caudata > Salamandridae > Triturus > Triturus cristatus. The sequence goes on along the minus strand of NC_140592.1, from coordinate 339,088,119 downwards.
TCTCACCTTGGACAGAAAGCATCTAACTAAACCGTCAAGTCAGGGGGAGCGGGAAGGTGCAATCCCGAAGAGGAAAAGAAGGGCACAAATTATAAGGGGGCAAAAGTCTAAGATTGCAAAGCTTAATCCGAGGAGTGTAGACAATCAATTAGGAGTAGCTGATACAGGGACTGACCTATTAGACATATCTGATCACACACCCCAGAGTTATAATGTTGCACCGCGAGAGGCTGGTCTCTCTCTCTCGGATGTAAATTCTCTTTTGAAGAAATCACTTACCCCACTAGTAGATCGTCTGGCACAACTAGAAACATCCTTAGCGAACCTCCAAAAGGGAATTGATTTACTTCTAGACGTTTCTAGATTAGCTAGCCAACATGCGAACCCTACGCAAGTACCCCCAGTTAAGCAAGGCTGTCCTTTACTCAAGCCCTCCCAAATACATCACCCCAGGCCATCCATCCCTCACACACTAAAATCTCTGACTTCACCTCGTATCGCTAATTCTAGCTCCTATGGGACGACAGCAGAACCTATAGCAGTGATACAAGGTAATGGCATTAGATGTAGGCCAATTAACTTACCTCCGGAGGCAGTCCCCTACACAGTCATCCTAACCGGTATTCCTGAACTCCAACCACCTGTCAAGGAACCAGTTGAGGCTTTAAAAAACAAGGTCATTCACTGGCTCTCCTCAAATAGACCCCTCCCTCAGGGTATTCATAGTGAGGTCCTTATGGTGAGGAGAGTTCCGTGGCTAGGAAATACCAGAAAAACCATCCATGGAGACTGTGTATTGATCAACTTCAGGGACCCCCGCACAGTTTCCCATATATGCAGTTGGCCTTATAATACCCAGGGGTCCTCCATTCAATCCCTTCCACTCTCATTCTTTTACCCGCAGATGACGCCCGATCAGGAGGAGGAACGATGGGTATTAGTTGGTAGGAACACCTTTTCATGGGACCCCATCGATCTGACTACCTCCCCACTTACAATAGGTTCAGCACTTTAGATATGGTGGACTGACCGTCTGCCTCGGGGGTGGTGGTGACCTGAACCAAAACAAGCCTTACACATCCCCCATTTACTCAGACACTTCCATCGAGAAGGAGTACCTGGAACACACCCAATCGAACGCGGAAGGATGTCTAGGGATTATTTGCCCTACACCCAAATTGGCCATGGACAGTTGTCCCCATGAATACAACTTTGCTTCTAACCTATCTACGGGGTCGAATTCTGGTCCGGTTTTTGATTCAATTGTACATCCTACGACGGGCGTTCCGTCTCCCCTCAAGATTTTATCTTGGAATGTTGCGGGTTTAGCTACTAAATGGAATAACCCGGCCTGGAGCTCTTTTATCGAGGACAAAGATATTTGTCTGCTCCAAGAGACTTGGGCAAGGGAAGACACCACCCACACGGGTTTTGCAGCATTTTCTACTCATACAACCTGGGGGGGAAAAGGGCGTCCCTCAGGAGGCCTAGCAACATGGGTGGCTACCGATTTGGGCTGTAGGGCTTCCATCTTCCCGACAAATTCAGAAGACATTCTAGCTGTATTGCTGGAATGGCCTAATTCCCAAAGCCTCCTATTGATAAATATTTACTCAAGGCCAGTTAACATCGCACAGGAATCGCTTCCAATTGCGAAGCTTGTGTCGGCCCTTAATGTGATTCCGGAGGGCACCCCTTTTTTAATTGGAGGTGATTTAAACTGCCAGTATGAGCCCCTCCCAGGCATATTGGAAGGGCTGGCCTCGGATGAGGACCTTTTGTGGTCCATCCCGCCCTCACAGGCTCCGGCCCTAAGAACGTGTTCCCCCTTAGCCCTACAAATCACTTCCTTGTCCCTGAAATTTGGCCTTCGGGCCTGCAATGGAAGGTTTAAATCCGATATCCCCTCCAGATGTACTTTTAATCGAGTGGGCAGCGAATCACGCCTAGATTATGTCCTGGTTCCCCTGACCTCATGGCTACACATCAGAGACTTTTGTGTCATAGTTAGGGATGATAGTGATCACAATGCCCTCGAATTAGCTTATGATCATCCTGGGCTTGAGGCCAGAGATAAACAAAGGGTGCAGCCTGAGGACAGCCTGGCTCTTGCAAACAACAGGCGTAGAGTAAAATGGGAGCAACTAGCTTCACACCCTGGGAAGATACCCAAACTATATGCGCAGGTAATTCCCATTTTTGAAAAGCTCCAGGCACTCAAGATGGAAGAAACTTCCCAGGACGTATTCATTCAATTGGGGCAGATTCATGGTGATCTGGTGAAATCCCTCTCTGAATGTTTAACCCAGAATATAATTAGGTCTAACAGAAAAATTGCCGGTCCCCACTGGTATAACAACGCTTGTCGGAAGGCAAAAACTGAACTTTTGCTCTCAATTAAAGAGGGAAAGGGCAAAGAAGAAGTCAGGGCAATAAGAGCTGTTTATAAGTCTTTGATTATTAATGCCAAAAGTGAATGGGAGCACGACAAATGGACAAGACTTACTACCTTTCTGGCTAGAGGGGACTCACGTAAATTTTGGTGTTGTGTCAACACGGGCTCGGAGGAGCTGACCTCTGCCATACAACCTAATATATCATCTAAGGTATGGCAAGACCACTTTCAGTCTCTATACAAATTACCGCAGGATGACCCGACAAGCTCCACTCTTACGTCCTGTCCAGTTGGGACTGGGGAGTTGTTTACTTTGGGGGAGGTACGAGCGGCTGTAGTTGGTCTGGCATCTGGAAAGGCACCAGGCTTGGATGGCATGCCTGGCGATTTATTCAAGCAGGAGCCGGATGTCTGGGCGCCCTACTTCACAATCCTTTTCAATGCTATCCTGGAAGGCATGGCTATACCGGGTACTTGGCTGGGCGCAGAGATTGTCCCAATCTTTAAAAAGGGTTCCCCTCTGCTCCCAGCCAACTACAGACCCATTAGCCTTATAGATGTGCCACAAAAGATTTTTGGCAGACTTATGTTAAATCGCCTCCAGGATTGGATCGAGGTGAATACGATCATGAGCCCATACCAGGCAGGGTTCCAAAGGGGTATTTCGACTACTGGTCAAATCTTCCGTTTGAATCTCATCTACTGGAAGACGGTGCTGTTCGAGGGCGGCAGTTTATACACGGTTTTCGTAGACTTACGTGCCGCCTTTGACCTGGTCCCCAGGGACAAATTGTGGGCTGTCTTACTGGACCTTGAGGTTCCCGTGGACATCCTAACAATCCTGAGGAGACTGCATCAGGGAAACTTTGCCAGGGTAAGATGTGGCAGGGGGGGCTCTCTCTCGGATGCCTTCCCCGTTGACAGGGGGGTCAGGCAGGGTTGTGTCCTTGCACCCACCCTTTTCTGCCTCTTTGTCAACGGGGTTATAAGTTATCTCAATGAGTTGAGTAACATCGACGCCCCTAAGCTTGACGGCAGCAGGGTCCCCGCAATCATGTTTGCGGATGATACCCTGCTGCTTTCTAAATCCCCCATGGGCTTGCAGCGGGTCTTGGATGGGTTTACGCGTTTTTGTGTGGACCGCGGATTGGAGATCAATGCCGGAAAAACCGAGTATATGATCTTCAACCCGCCCCCCAAAACCCGCGCATCTCCCTTTATAGGGACCTCAAGATTAGAGCGGGTTTATACGTTTGAATATTTGGGGGTAGTAATCAATCAGTCCATGTCGTGGGACCCTCACAAAACCAAGGCAAATATGAAACTCTCTCAGTTTGTGGGGGGTATTGCAAGGATGACGAAAGGACTAATTTATAGGCCATTCGCGCCCCGCTTGCAAATTTATAAAACTCAGGCTAGAGCAATAGTGACCTATGGAGCTGAAATATGGGGCCATACGTCAGGGCAGAAGCTGCAGACCACGGAGAATAATTTCCTTAGGCAACTGACAGCTTTACCAACTAGCACCCCACTCTTGCCACTCAGATTGGATCTGGGTCTAAGACCGATTTCAGAGGTTCTGGGTCTTAAACCCTTAACTTTCAGGTGTAAAATATGGTCTTCCCCGGATCTCCTGAAATACAGAGCTGAGCTGTTGGAGATTTTGCGTCTCTGCAAAAGTATTCAAATCCCATGGCTCAGCTACATCAAGCGCATTTGTGAGGCAGTCGGTAGACCAGAATTGTGGTATGATCCGGCATCTGCTTGTCCCAGGGTCTCCCGAAAGCTCATTTCGAAGGCTTACTACGAACACAATTTGAATGTTGCCATCATGAGCTCTCGAGAGGGTTCTCAAACAGCTCATTTCTTGGGTTTTAAAGATTTTTACCACCTGGAGCTTACATTTGACGACATAGCCCATCACTGACTAGGAAACTTTACATGCAATGGCGCTTTAATACACTACCCCTTAGGGCATATACGACTCTGTGGGCACATTCAAATCACACAGCCTAATGCCCCATTTGTGCGCACTCCTGTGAAACGGACTTGCATGTTATATTTTTCTGCCCGGCCTACCAAAGACCAAGGAATTATTGGCTTCGACCCCTTCTTAGAAATATGGATTTCAGACAGCATGTCCCAGCTTTCAGAATATTGAAATCAGATCTTTCTGCTCCTATTGTATTTGCGGTCGCAAAATTTCTAACTTCAATGTGGTTTATTCGTACGCACTGTCTTAAGTCCTCTCAACCGAATGAATTATTCTGATGATTTTAGTCCCATTATTTATGTTTTTGAACTATCACCGCTTATTTTACTTTGTATAATTATTGTTGCATTATGTGTACTCTTTTATGGTCCTGGCGACCGAAATAAAGATAAATTGATGATGATAAATATTGCTCTAGATTCCATAAAGTTTGAATAATTTCATAATACCGCAAGAGAAGCATCTCAACTTCTCTAGTTACCTGGAAGCCAGACTGTGGGACACAAAAAGGCATTCAACCATAGATATGCCAGCTTTAGTAAGCATAGACAGAGATAGAAACAGTTCTTCCCATCTGATTTAGTTGGTCATGGATCTCACATACTTCAGTCAGTTAATAATGGGACCCCTCGCACTGCTCGGGCAATCGGCAATTATGTTCCTATTAAGGGATGGAGCCTAATTTGCCTAAAGAGAAACCCAAAAGTTCAAAGGGGCTGTCCTAATCAAATCAGTCACGCACGGGATACCCAATTCCTCATGGAGGAAATATTGCGGGGTTGAAGGAGGTAACTCTAGAAGGCGGCGGCAAAATTCCATCTCCTCGACCTGCATTTTCACAACATCTCTGTAACCACAGACCCTTGCACCATACATTAAGATCAGTAAACACTTTCTTTAGAAAATCTCCAAAAGGGGCTGAACTGACTTGTTGCCCACACTTTTGGAAAACTCATACAATACACCTACCGAATGGCTAAAGTACAAGCACTGATTGGCTATGAAAGGCGACCAAGTGAATTTAGGAACAAACACAACACCATAATACTGGAATTCTATGGCCCTTTCAATGCACCTGCCTTTGATCTGGAAAGAGCCTACTTTCCATACTCTTGCCCCGCATACCATATACGTGGTTTTGGCAATATTGGTGTCCAGTTCCAAGCCATCCATAAATGTAACAAAACTACTTATTAATACCCGTCAGATCGTTAGGTGTTCATTGAGGTTGTGGACATTAACATGGGATCATCCACTTAAAGCAGAGCCGAGAGAGGCAATGCCTTTATGCTTTATCATGGGCATATCCTTTCCTGAGGCTACTAGGTATGCGTTCAAGCCAGTAATATATAATAAAAACAAAATAGAGGCCAGCACACAGCTCTAGCTAACACCCCAATGTAGCTTAAAGGTATCTGTGCATTCTCCACCTGGCCCAAATCTAACCGAGGCACTGACCCCACAATGTAATGGCCCTATTGGCAAGAGAGTATCTCAAAGCTTATTATGGTTGGCCCTATCGAACACACTCGATTAATCCATAAAAGAGAGGAATGACAGGCACCCTTTTGACAAATGTTTATTTCCCGACAACAAGAATGAGGTTAAGGCATTGCTTAGTAGTTCCAAGTCCCTCCATGAAACCATATTGTACACAGGAAATGACCTGGTTGTCTATAGACCAATTCTCAATCATTCTAAGGAGTATACGTCCAATGACACTGACCATCAAGTGCAAAAGGTAAATTGGCCTGTAGCAAGTGGGTTATTTATACAACATTTTTTGTCTGCCACAATATTCACAGCCATTTGCCATGACCAAGGGAAATCACATAGGGATGCACTGTTAATCAGATTTTTGATTACCGGAGCACAAAACTCCACCTTTGCCTAATATAGGTCCATTGGGAACCCATCCGGCCAGGTGCTTTCTTGGAGGGGATCTCCGCAATCGCCTCCCAAACCTCCTCAACCTCAAACTTTATGGTCAAAGGAAATAATGAAGAACGATCATTGGACCTACTGTCCTCAGAACCCTCAAAGAAGTAAATGGACCTAAAATAGGAGACCCATTTTTCTGCACCAATATTGGCCCCCAACCGCGCCAAGGCAGTTTCCATGAGCTTAGGCTTGTTGATGATTTTCCAGAAACTCCCTGAAAGATGGCTGCCAGCAGGCCATCCCTCATCTCTTGCTGAACAACAGACTTTCTGTTCTTAAATGCTGTTCTATAGGCAGTTCGACACAACCCAACTTTCCTCTTATCCCTGGGAACAGATGACAATGCTTCACACAGCTGCTTATTGGCATACCTGCACTCTTTGTCGAAACACCCTGCTGAACTATCCTTGCATGCCCTCACCTGCCCCAGGAGGTTACTCTTAGTCTGAGTATTCAAGAGCTCAAAGGCTTCCAGTATAGCTGTACTGGATTGGGTTACCTCTAACAGATAGTTCATTATTAGGTGGTGATTAGATTTTACCAGCTTAATGAAAAACTCGGAAAAGTCCACACCCTTCCACTTGAGTGTAGCCCTTGGTCATCTGGGCAAAACACCCCAGGGCTCTCCCTTACTGGGCGGTGAATTGGCCCAGGAAGGACATAGTATGCCTCAATAGGATTGTGGTTGCTAAAGGCACAAACTAACATGTTAATTGACTCATGAAATTGATCCAGGGAGGGTGAGACTGTAACATAATCAATAACCGAGCCATGCCCCGCCTGTTAAAAGTAGAGAAATCCAGCCTAGGGTTGCCTGTAAGCTCCATTCCGTTCTGCAGACCAGACTCAAACAAAAACTTTAACATCTTCCCACCCATATGATCCTTAATCCCCCGGAAGCCCATGTCTGAACTACCCGTCAAGCCTGGAAGACATTATGGCTGGATTAAATTTTTGCGACATTCAATTCAAACAAAACTGTTATTTAGGAAAAGTGTATGTGGCACGACAAGGTCAACGTTCGTTTGGGTGGCGGCATCAAGGTTCTATGGGTATGACTTTGAAATCAGAAGCTGACGTACTAATTTTGCTTGCCTGTAAACTCTTCTATTGATCAAATTCTAATTTAAAAACGTTTACAGTACTAAGTTAGGAAGAAGGCAGGGGTGTTCACGTGAATTTAAATTGATTCACAATGCTACACCAGTTAAACACCAACTGAATATCGTGCCTAGAATGCACATAAGGATCTGCTAACATTTTGTTGCGCAACATGTGTGAGGAAGGAGTCATACAACCCATTGGGTCATCTCAATGGATGTCCCCTATTGTTCGTATTACATAAAATCTGGATACTTTACCACTTTTGTCACCCCATTTGGGGCATTTTGCTATTTATGAATTACTTTTGGTTTGATTTCGGCTACATCTATATTCCAAAGACTGATGGATACACTACAAAAAGGGAAGGAATGGCATAATTTCAAAACAACATTATTATATTTGCTGCCTCCATTGAAGAACAGAATCAAATACTTACCATGGTGTTATCCATACTTCAGGAAAAGGGTATGACTTTGAAAAAAGATCAATGTATGTTTTTACAGGAAGAGGTTGAGTGTTTAGGATTCTGAGGATCAGTTGTCCTCCTTCTTAGGACTCTGTGAATACTATTCAAGGTTTGTTGAAGACTTTTCTTCACACATGATTTCCATGCATGATTTACAAAAGAAAAGCATTACATTTATTTGTTTGAAAAATTAACTGAAGATTTTACTAATATTAAAGACTTAATTGTATCCCCTGCACTCACTCCATTCTCTCAAGATGACAACTGCATTGTTACCGCTGATGCCAGCAGCGTGGGTCCAAGCGCAGTGCTTATTCAAAGGTCTATGTTAAGTAAACAACTGGAGCAAATCATTGCCTATGCCTTAAGAGCATTATAGGAGGCTGAAAAATGGTATTCAATGATTGAAAGAGAGGCACTGGGATGCATGTGGCTGGTTGATCACTTTAAAAGTTTTTATGGGGAAAGAGCACTTAAAACAGACCAAAACCCCCTTATTTTACTATAATGTAGCACAAGTAAAGCCACTTCCAAGTTCCTCCATATATTATCAAAACTGTACATATTAAATCTTGAAGTTTAATTCATGTCAGATAAAAATAATGCCAGAGCATATTGTCTAAGTTATCGCTTTGTTGCATTGGTGGAGTTAAAAATACCACACAACAGTGCATTGTAGCTAACGTCTATGACATTTTGGAATCTGATGAAATTCAAATTGCTTAAGAAGAATGGTGCAGCGCTATGTTAAATGGTAGACTACCGAGTTGTGTCAAAGAACTAGTTTTTGGCGAATGGCCTAAAAAGTGGTCACTTTTCAATGAATTACAAGTTTTTGGGAAGCTGAAAAATGAACTTTCCCTTGAAGTGGATTTTGTGATGAGGGGTAATAAATTTGTTCTGTCAGAAAGTATAAGAGCAAAACATTTTAATGTGGCACACAGGGGGGATTTAGGTAAAACAAGTACCAAGAAACTAGTCAGAACTAGAATTAGGTGTCAGTATATTGATACCATAATTACAAATGCACTGAAGAAGTGTTCCATGTGTCATTGAATGTGAAATCCACCCCTTTGCAACTTTATGAATATCCTGAAAGACTGTGGGAAGTTGTAGGTATGAATTATTTAGGCACATTTTACTGTTTGAGAAATTAATGCTATGGTGAATTATTATTCTAAGTAGGTTAAATGGAAATGTGTCATTGTACACAATATGGAGACTGTGTTGGAATATCTGAATGAAAGTTTTTGTAAGGAAGACATCCCCAAAACAATTATTTCAGACAATGGAGTACAATTCTTATCTTAAGACAAAAAAGTTTCTTATTCAACACAATATTGAACACAAACGCACACCTCTTCATTCTCCCAAATCAAATGGTTTGGCGGAAAGGATAAACAGAACGCGATGTACAAACATCTCATTTATGTAATAAGACTGTCAAATCCTTCACCAGAGATAAGATATGGAGTTATCATTTAATGCCACATACCACTGGTGGGTACTCACCATTTGTTTCACTCAGGAATCGAATTCCTTTTTCAGACATAAACCCTGTGTGATTGACTAAGTACAAAAAAACAAGTCATTAATAAAGATATTTATGAGCATTCAGAGAAAAATGTTTTGCTGAAATAAGAGAAGATGAAAGAGTAGCATGACAAAAGATTTAGCATCAAAGTTTCTAAGATCCGTGTAGGAGATTCGATCAGAGTAAAACGCCTACTTTCAAATCAAAGGGCAGTTCAAACTTTACACTTCCACACAAAATCATGAAAAGAACCAGGTCCTCCGTACTGTTGGATGATGGAAAGAGATGAAGTTAAGGTGTAGTGGCTTTATCTACTTTATTTATTGTATTTGACCATTTAGTAAAGCTCCTGGTTACACCCAAAGGTGGGTGCCCGAGCTAGGATTAATCCCCCTGAAGAAGAAAAAGAGAGAGAATGAGAACTATACCTAGGCTAAAGAGAGCAGCAAGGAACACTACTGGAAGACACCTAGATATTCCTATTTTAAGGGCAAAACAGTCAGGTTTTTAGCCCCTTTCAAAAGTGCCTTCAATAGGCTCAGCTCTCAAAGTCAGAGGCAAAGTGTTCCACCTTTTGCCTGCAAGATAGCCACAGTATTGGGCTCCCATCCTGGCACTTTGGATTCTTGGTACCTTGACCAGATAGGCTCCTGTAGATCTTAAATTACCTAAGAAGTTATCATAGAACGAAGGTACCTCGGCCCTTATTCCACAAAATTCTGTGGCAGTAGCACACAGCCTCATAGGTAATCCTCTTCTCCACTGGCAACAAGTGAAGAGTAGACAGAGCTTTAGAAGTAGATGCTCTTTTTGGGAGATTCAGGAACAAATGCACAGCAGCATTTTGGATACGTTGAAGTTTGATTAGACTTCGTTTGGAAACTTCCAGATAGAGGATATTACCATAGTCTATCTGAGATGTAACCAGAGCATGAACAATGGTTTGCTGGCCACAATAGGTAATAGATCTAGGAATTTCCTTAGGACTTTGAGAGTCCCAAAGCATTTTCCAGCTACGTTCCTTATTTGACTTTCAAACAACAGTTTGGGATCAAACCAGACTCCCCTTATTTTTAGTTTCTCCTTTAGGAACAGGAGTTTGCCCCAGGGCCTCAGGCCATCAGGCCGATGACCAGATAGAAGGTGCTTTCCCAACTATCATTACTTTGGTTTTATTGCCATTTAGTTTTAAGCAGTTATTGGACATTCATTAGGCTAGCTCCTATACACATAAAGAGGAGTTAGTTGCATCTGTCTCCGTGTCCTGAGATAGAATAACAATAAGTTGCGTATCAGCCGCATATGATCCAATTGTTACATAGCGTTTTCCACAATTTCTGCAAGGGGCCAATATAGAGATTGAATGAGGTGGGGCTCAATATTGAGCTCTGTGGGGCTCCTTACATGAGGGGGATGCTCTCTGACATATGCGGGTGCTGGGCAATTTGGAAGCTACGTGATACAAGGAAGGAGGTCATTCAGCGTAGAGCTGAGCCCCTATCCCCGCATCGACTTAATCTTTGGAGAAGTAGGTTATGCGATACGGTGTTGAAGGCTGTGCTTAGGTCCGATAGGACCAGCGCAGCTTTGTCCTTTGTCAGCACATTTTCTCAGGGTTTCAGTTGCAAGATGTAGAGCTGATTCGGATTGCGAGGGATGAAATAAATCATTCAAATTTATATGATTTACAAGTTGGTTATTCACCACTTTCTTCACAATTTTAGTGAAAAATGGTAACAAAGAAATTGGTCGTAAGTTTTCCAACAACATAGGTTCAGCGTTAGGTTTTTTCTGCAAAGGTAGCACTATCGCTTGCTTCCATTTCTGTGGGATTTCCCCTAAGTGAAAGATGGAGCTATTAGCTGGTGGACATAGGGAAGAATAATGTCGGTTCCTTGCATCAAGATTTTAGGCGGAACTGGATCAATAGGAGATCCTGATTTAATGCTCATAGCCAGGCCCTTCAGATCTTCCAGCACAAGGGTCCTAAATTCCCTGAGACCATTTTCCCCAAATGTTTCATCAAAAGAGGTGTCAAGATTGTTAAATGTTATGTTATGTTAAAAGGTTCTTGTAAAGACCACGTACACCAGATTGGTTTCATGACACTGCTCTAAGGGGTGCCGGAGCCTTGGTAACTTACTCGTAAGCTTGTCTAAACAGCCAGGTCTTGAGGAGCTTCCTAAAGCTCAAGAGGTCTGTGCAAGATCTGATTTCGAAGGGCATGGAATTCCAATATCTGGGGGCTAGTACGGCAAACCTTGCCCCACCCAGATGCTTCAGTTTGAAGGAGGGAGTAGACAGAAGGTGCTTATGGACAGAGGGTAGGTTAAGCGTGGGTATGTGCCTTTGAATAAGGATGTCAACGAATTTGGGGCTCCTGCCATTCAAGGATTTAAAGATGAGACAACAGACCTTGAAGGCACATCTCTGTGGGATAGGGAACCAGTGCAGCGTCCTCATGAGGGTGGTGACATGTTGCCACCTCGGTTGCTGAAAAATGAGTCTTGCTGCCTGGTACTGTACCAGTGCAGTTGTTTAGTTAAATAAAGTGGTATGCCAAAGTATAAGGAATTAGCGTAGTCTATATGGGACATGATCAAAGCTAGAACTACCTATATTAGGGTTTCCTGGTTGAGGAATCTACTGATGTTTGATATTTTCCTCAACTGGTAAAAGCAAGTTGAAATCACTGAGCCAATATGGGTCTTCATTGTGAGATCATAGTTGATTGTTACCCCCAGACTTTTAGCAGAGAAGGATGGGGTGGGGGATTGTCCTAATTCCTTAGGCCAGAAATGTGGGCTCCAAGGGTTATGTGATCCCCCGTTAGGACCAGTTCAGTCTTATCCGGATTAAGGTTCAAGTGGTTGCTGTTCATCCAGCCGCGGATAAGTAACATGGTGGTCTGAAATTCACGGACCGATTCCGGAGTGTTGCTAATGGAGAACATTATTTGTAAGTCAACAGCGTAGTTGAAAGTACAAGCTTTCCTTCCTTTCAAAGTGCCGATCAGTGGGAGGAGTTAGAGGTTAAACAGATGGGGGAAAAGTGAGGAGCCCTGCGGGACTCCACATGTAGTCCTCATTTTTGGGGCTGTAAACTGGGCTGTCCGGACTGACTGATAGCGGTTCTCCAGGAAGGAACGAATCCAGTTAAGAGCTGAACCCTGGATCCCCGCGTTTCTGACATGATCGAGCAATATGCCGTGGTCGACTGTGTCAAAGGTTGCGGAGAGATCCAGCAACCCTAGAGCCTGCGGGAGACCCTGTCGGCCTCCTTCCGGAGAGTGTCCAATACTGTCAGTTTAACGCCCTCTGTTGAGTGTGCTGGACGGAACCCTGCTTGATGGGGATCAAGATATTCAGACTGGTCCAAGAAGGCAGAGAGGCATCTGGCCACATGAGCTTCCAGTACCTTGGCCAGTTATGGGAGCAGCGATATCAGGCGATAATTCGTCAGGATTTGGAGATCAGTCCCTGGCTTCTTCAGGAGGGGGACGACAATTTCCTCCTTAAAAGTATCGGGAACGTAGCCCTGGGACAGTGACTAGTTCAGAAGGGATAGGGCTGGTCCTAGTAGAGCAGTAAAAGCTTCCCTTAAGACACGGGATGGGCAGCAATCCATGTGTGAGCCTGATTTTACCTTGGGCAACAGGTCCAGGAATGCCTGGTTACTTATTGTCAGGAATTGTTCGATGGTGGAAGGGTTTATTGGTGTAGTAGAGCATGCATCGGGGGTTGGGCATGTAGGGATCATAGCCTTAATTGCTGTAATTTTGATAATGAAGAAGGTGTTTGAAGAGTCGCATAAGGTTTGACAAGGCGTGGGTTTTATTGTCACTCTGTCAGGATTGGACAGTTCATTGACAATCGAGAACATTTCTTTTGACCGATTGGTAGAGGTCAGAATGCTTGAAGAGAAATAAGCGTCTTTTGTGGTCAGAATGCCTTTTTTGTAGCCTTTTAACGTAGCTAAGTAGATCCATTTTTTCTCAGACAAGTAATTGCATCTCCACCTCCTTTCAGATTGCAGAAGAGCTAATTTTTGAGCCTTTAGGTCAGTGGAGAACCATCTCTGTGCTTCAAGGCGCCGGACTAAATGTATTTTCCTGAGGGGAGCATGTTTATTACTAGCTGCTAATAGCCAAGCTGTTAAATTTTCCTTACTGAGGTTGATGGATAATTGATTGGACGGGACTGTGGTGGCCAGTGTATTGAGGAATAGATTTTTATTGGTACCATTCCAGTTCCTTGCTGTCCCCCCTTCAATGGTGAGGATTTTGTTCAGACTGATGTTATTAATGGTGAATTTGATTAAATAGTGATCAGACCATTTGAAGGGAGAAACTGGCGGGGTAGACATGACAAGATTGACTGTCCATATCTGGTCAAGTGTATGCCCTATGGCCTTTAATATGTGTAGCAAAGGACACCTGCTGATTGAAATTTAACCCTGTGAGAAAATCGGTTAGTTCAGCATATTGTGGAACACTCAATGTGTCGTTTGCCCAATAGGTAAAATCGCCAAACAGCAGGATTTTTGCGATGTTAGTTATGAGGTGGGCTACCTGTTCGCCCAAGGATTGTGGGAACAGTGGCATGCTCCGAGGGGGCCTGTAGAGCAATACACAAATCATGGGGGCAGAGTAAGATTCTAGTTTGCTCACAAGGTTGTCTACTGAAGGTAGATCTAGTGAGGTTCATACGGTGAATTTTAGGTCATGGCGTATAATGGCTGCTACTCCTCCATCAATTTTCCCCTGAGGGCGGTTGGCTTGGAGGATATAGTAGTCATTAGGTAGAGCGGCCAGAATGTCAGGGGAGGATTCCTGTGAGAGCCAGGTTTCTGTTAGCAGGAGGATGTCTGGTTGTTCAGACTCCAATATGGGGAGTATGTCCAACTTATGTTTTGCCATGGAGCGGGTTTTTTAGGTAGATGACAGATAACACCTGAGATCTATTTCTGTCCTGTGTCTGGGTGTGTCCTGTAATTTTGGCGGAGCGGGAAAGTTCAGGGAAGGAGGCTCTGGTTACCATGATCCCATTCTTAACCAGGCTGATGCCAGTAGAGCGATTAAGTATGAATTTGCCAGAGTGAAGCTGTTTAAGTTCAGCTGATGAGTAGGTGGTGGTTTGGGCATAATAACTGGCCCCTGGCCCAGACGTCCGCGGATGGGTGCAGGCCGGCTTGTCTTTGGCACGCAGCCGGCGCTCCCGCGCTGCTACAGGCAATAAATGCCGGTAGCAGCCTTGGCTCCTCCCCCTCCTCTCTGATTGGAAGCCCAGGTGGGCGTCAACCAGGAAGTGACAGGGGACTAGAGCTGATCGACAGGCGAGCTCCACAATAGCGCGGTAGGAATCTTAACCCCACAACAAATTCAAGTACAGTTTTAAAAGAAATGCTAAAATGCTTAATATGCTTAAAAATGCTTAAAATGCTTGAAGTCGTTAAGTAAGGCAGCGGCACAGTCTTAGAGTGCCCGCTCCTGCGCTGCTACGGCATTAAATAGCCGGTAGCAGCCTTGGCTCCTCCCCCTCCTCGGGGATTGGAAGCACAGATGGGCGTCAACCAGGAAGCGACTGGAGATTAGAGCCGATCTACAGTCTAGCTCTACAATAGCGCGGTAAGAATCTTAATCCCACAACAAATTCAAGTACAGTTTTAAAAGAAATGTTAAAATGCTTAAAAATGCTTGAAGTCGTTAAGCAAGGCAGTGGCACAGTTTTAGGTTAATATTAATTAAGATTAATACAGCTGCTCACTTCTGATGGGAAGGTGTCATAAATCTCCGCTACTTTAGACGCAAAGAAGTCAGCAATCTTATTACAATTCTCAAGAGATGTTGGTGCAGAGGCGATAGTGTGTTCTAGCGAGGACAAAGATTTAAGAATGGAGAAAGGTTCTTTAGAAGAATTATTGGGTTTCTCTATTTTTTCAGTATAGAAAGCACATTGCGTTTTCCTAATGAGCGCATGGCATTGTTTAAGCTCATTTTTGTAACTACCTCTACTAATAGGGCAATAGTCTTTCCTCCACCTACGCTCTAGGTGTTTACACATTTTTTTCGCTGTAATTAAAGCTTTGTTGAACTAGGGTGCAGGTTCCGCATCTTATGTGTATTCTGAGTAGTCCAGGGCGCTATTTCATCTAAGGCTTCTGATATCCATTTTTGCATGTTATTAACAAATCTGTAAATGACAGATCAGAGAACCAAACCAAAGGGAAGGGCTTCCGCTAAATGTGCGAAACAACGCCCCGAATCTAAGAAGAGAAAATTCTCTTCTTGAGTCCCCTCACTCACCAAGGGTTGCCCCTAGGTGACATGCTTCATCATTGGGGCTATCACCGACAGCTACTGTCTGGGGCGTGCTGCAACTTGTGGAACTACATAGGAGCACTTTTTGTGAAAAATGTGTAGTGCAGTGTTTGGGGGAGTGGTGATTGTGATGCTAAAAATACCTAGCTAGTGAGCGATTAATTTATTCCTGCTCCTAGTTGGTATGGATAAAAAGGAGTTTATAGTAGGGAGGAAGTGTAACTGTTATGTGTATACTATCCCTAGTATTTCGTCAACATGTTTCGAGGTGTCCCCTAAACCTCTTCTTCAGGACCACATGGGGACCAGCCCCATGCATACCACTCCGTGAGAAAAACAATCCTATACTAAAGAAATAATATAATAAAGAACAGATGCACACCTAATGTGTGAGCACCAAAATAAATGCAGACGGTTGAAATCAGACTCGTAGTATCTCTGTTTTGGCAGCACTGTGCCTCATGGACTGCCAGGGTGGAGGGGCTTGTAGTAACCTTGGCTCAGCACTCCTCCATCAATGACACCTACTCGTACCCGGGCGGACCAATCCATTTTTCAACACCCACGCTCGAGAGGGTCTGAGCAAAGATTTCAGAATTAAACTTAGCCCACTTCCTTCGAGTAATCAGCTGACTAGGCTTAATAATGAGGGTTGGCCTGTGGAGAGGCGCAAAAAAAACCCACCAGGTTGTGGTCTGACCAGGGAACTATTTCCGGAGCAACCACCTCAATCATAGGGAAATTGGCGAATATCGGGTCTAAGATATGTGCTAATTGATGGGTTGGTCTATGAGAGTTGTTTCCTCAACAGACAAATCTGATGTCTCAAAAAACTACTGATGCAGGACACCTGGATTTACAAAATCAGCAGTTTCATCATCCGATTTTAAATCATCTTTGTAAGATTTTCTGTCATTGAATAAGACATGGCATCTGGTTTCAGAAGCGTATCAGAACAAAGCCACGTAATGCCTTTTGTTTTGATGATTGTGAAAATATAAAATGTAAGAAAAGTAGCAGGATTGTCAGACCTTTTTACTTGAATGATTATGTTTAACTGTTAGCTGTTAAGTTTATTTTCCAAAGGAAGTAAATGTGTTGCATTCAATGTTAGCTTATGTTGCTTCAGGCTGCCCCTGGTTGTGATCGCCTCGTCTCATGTATTGATTTGTGCCTTCTGGCTGACTCGTGTTTATGTGTGTCTCGTGTTTATGTGTCTCCTGTGTGCCATTCCTTTGTCCATGTTCAGCTGTGTTCCGAACAGTTTATTGGAGGCTTGAGAAAACGCACCTCTGCTGTCTTGCTATCACTGGCTGTGGGGCTCATTAAACAGCATTCTTGCGAAAACAATCATCTGGCCTCTGATCTTCATTTTCCATACTTTCCATGCTTTGACGTCATGGCAGTCAAGGAATTCCACCAATCAGAATGTAAAAGCCATTGTTCTGATATGCTGCAAGGGCCTCTCATTGGAAAGGATTGCATTACAATCGAACTATTTCTATAGAAATGTTCCTAGTCCATGGTTAATTACCCTCGCCCCCTCTTGACCGGTGGCGTGACATAGCCCCAACAGCCCCTGCAGTACGTGGGGGCCCAAGCAGCAGGGGGTCCCCTTAGCACAGTACCATTGCTTGAGAGATCCTGATTGAATCTGGGGGCGGGGTGGATTAGGGCCTGTGGATTAGGGGGCCCATCCATGTACCTTGCAGGGGGGCTCCCTCAAGATTCGTTACGCCAGTCTACTTGACATGGCCAAGGGCGCCATTAACTAACCTAACAATACTCAATCAATCAATCAATGAATCAGGGTTTTTATAAAGCGTGCTACTCACCCGTGAGGGTCTCAAAGCGCTTGGGGGAGGGGTGGAGTGCAGCTCCGGATCAGTCGAAGAGCCAGGTCTTGAGGTTCTTCCTGATGGTGTGCAGGGTCGGGAAGCGTCTGATGTTGGCTGGTAGCTCGTTCCAAGAGTTGGTTGCGACGTACGAGAAGGCTCTTATGCCTGCTCTGTTTCTCCAGATGCGGGGGGTCTCTGCCAGGGCGAGGTCGGTGGAGCAGAGGTTCCTTTTGGGTAAGTGGAAGGAGACTCTCTCGTTGCAGTATTTGGGTCCGATGTTGTGGAGGGATTTGTAGGCGTGGGTGAGAAGTTTGAAGGTCACTCTCTTCTCGACGGGGAGCCAGTGGAGGTCTCGCAGGTTTTGGGTCATGTGTTCGTACCTCGGGGTCCCGAGGACGAGTCTGGCTGCGGCGTTCTGGATGGTTTGGAGCTTGTGTAGGAGAGTTCTGTTGATTTCGGCATAGAGAGTGTTGCCGTAGTCCAGTCTGCTGGATATGAGAGCGTGGGTGACAGTCTTTCTGTATTCTTGGGGCATCCATTTGAGGGTCTTGCGGAGGATGCAAAGGCAGTTTGAAACAGATGGAGGCGACGGAGTTGATCTGGTGGGTCATAGTGAGGGAGGAGTCAAGGATGATGCCGAGGTTCCGTGCGTGGTCTGTAGGGGTGGGTGGAGTCCCGAGGGTGGCGGGCCACCAGGTGTTGTCCCAGGCGGCAGTGGAAGGTCTGAGGAGGAGGACTTCAGTCTTCTCTGAGTTGAGCTTTAGGTAGCTGTTTTTCATACACTCTGCGACGTCCTTCATTCCTTCCTGGAAGCTGAGTCTGGTGTCTTCGGGGTTATTCGTGAGGGAGAGGATGAGCGAGGGGGGCCATGTAGATGTTGAAGAGCGTGGAGCTGAGTGATGATCCTTGGGGTACTCTGCAGTTTATATCTGTGGGTTCGGAGAGGAAGGGAGGGAGTCTGATCCTTTGGGTTCTGCCGGAGAGAAAGGATTGGATCCAGTTGAGGGTGGTTCCTCGTATCCCCGCGTCGTGAAGTCTGGCTGCTAGGGTGCGATGAGAGACGGTGTCAAAGGCTGCGGAGAGGTCTAGTAGGATGAGGGCAGCCGTGTGGCCCTGGTCGAGTAGCATGCGGATGTCGTCTGTGGAGGCGAGGAGAGCGGTCTCGGTCCTGTGGTTGCTCCGGAATCCGGACTGGGAGGAATCATTGGATGGAGTTTTCTTCGCTGAAGGCGGTCAGCTGGGCGTTTACGAATCTCTGAAACTTTGGCAGCGAAGGGGAGGAGAGAGATGGGCCGGTAGTTTTTCAGGTCTGTAGGGTCGGCCATAGGTTTCTTAAAGAGGGGTTTGACCTCCGCCCGCTTCCAGACATCAGGGTAGATGCCGAATTTGAAGGAGGCATTGATGGTCCGTCCTAGTTTGGGTGCGATGGAAGTGGCGGCCCTGTGGTACATGTGCGGTGAGCAGGGGTCCGTGGGGGCTCCTGAGTGGGTGTTCTTAATGGTCGCGGTGGTTTGTTCAATGGTGGCGGGTTCCCAGCTTGTGATGGTAGGCTTGTAGTAGGCGGTGGGGATGGGGGTGGTGTCTGGCTTCTGTTCGCTGAAAATATCATAGAGGGCCTTGATTTTCAGATGGAAGTAGGAGCTGAGTTTGTTGCAGAGTTCCTGGGATGGTGAGACGTTTGTGGCTTCGCTGGGGGGTTTGGTGAATTGCTGGATGACGTTGAAAAGTTCTTTGCCGTTGGTTGCGTTGGTGTGGATCTTGTCCATGATAAAAAGCCTGCTTGGTGTCTCTTGGTGTCTGGTGGTATTCCTTCAGGGCGCTCCGGTAGCTGTTCAAGTCTTCTGTGGTTTTCCGGTTTCGCCAGGTTTTCTTGAGGCATCTGTAGGTGCGTCTGGCTTCTTGGAGTTCGGTGGAGAACCAGGCAGCTTTCAGGGGGCGTTGTTTGGCAGGGTGCTGGAGGGGTGCGTGTTTGTCGGTTCAGCTGGAGATCCAGCGGTGAAGTTCCTTGGCTGCAGCGTTGGTGTCGTTCGTGGCGCAGGGGGGAGTCCAGGAGGAGCGTGGTGTTGAGGTGTTCCTCCGTGACCTTGCTCCAGTTCCTTCGCGGCGGTCGAGGTGCGAGTTTGGGTGTGGTGGTGGTGTTGAAAGTGAAATGAATACAGTGGTGGTCCGTCCAGAGGCGCTGCTTGGTGTAGCTGAAGTAGATGTTTGTCCCTCCTGTGAAGATGGGGTCGAGGGTGTGTCCTGCTGTGTGGTTGGGGGTGGTGACGAGCTGCCTCAGTCCAAGGTTGGAGAGGTTGTCTAGGAGGGTGGTGGAGTCGGGGTCGCTGTGGTTGTCGAGGTGGAAATTTAGGTCTCCAAGTAGGATGTAGTCCATAGAGGTAATGGCGTGGGGTGCGACAATGTCGGCGATGGTGGTTGCGGACTGGGTACGAGGTCCGGGGGGTCTATAGACGAGGGTGCCGCACAGCGAGGTCCTGGGGCTGGTCTGGATCTGGAAGTGGAGTTATTCTGTGATGGAGTGGGGATTGCTTGTGCTGGAGGTGGAGAGTCGAAGGGAGGTCTTGTGTGCGATGGCGAGTCCTCCTCATGGGTGGTGGGGGCGGTCCTTTCTCTTGATCTTGTATCTGTCGCGAATGGCGATGGCGATGTCGGGGGCGGAGGTGGCGTTGGTCCAGGTTTCTGTGAAGAAGGCGACGTCTGGCGATAGGGTGTCTAGCAGGTCCCAGATCTCTACGGCGTGTCTGTGCAGGGAGCGCACGTTGAGGAGGATGCATGTCAGGGCTTCGGTGGTGCGGGATTCCAGTGGGCCTTCGTTGGATGTGTGGGCGCTGTTGATGGTGAAGGATCATCGGCAGTGTCTGCAGGAGAACTGTCCTTGGGTGGTGATAGGCGTGGATCTGTGGCAGTTGGCGTCTCTTCCGGGGTTCAGTGCATGCAAGGTGGCGGAGTTGTATCGGCGGGGTCCCGGAGAACCAGGGTTCCTGGCGCTGGCCGCGGTCGGGACGCGGATGGGCGCTGACAGGCTTGCCTTAGACGCGCCAGTGGTGCGCCCGCTACGTTGTCGGGGAGGGGAAGGATGCTCAGCTGGGAGGCGGGAAGCGGGTGCAAACAGGGGGGAGGGGCCGCGGGGGCAGCCTCGGCAGGAACAGGGAGGTGGAGAACAACAAGGGGATACGAAGCAGATCACAGATACCAGTGTGAACAACAGGCACATTAACTCAATAAAGGGATGACAATGCAGAGCACAGTAAGCACAATAAAGTTAATAGAAGAAGATAATACAATATGGACAGCACAACACAACACAATACAATACTGCTAGCGACTACAAAGCGGAATGCAGAATGAAAAGGTGAAAAGTTACCGCGTCGCGGCAAGCAGGGCGGTCACGGCACACAGTCAGGGCAGACAGCAGCCTTGAACACCCAAGGCTGAAGGCTCAGCAGCGAATACTGTACTCTTAGTTTTCTCACATGCACGCCCGTGCTTAAATTGTGCTGGTGGTCGTAGGTGGTATGCACCAACACTCATTTTGTGGACCTGGACTAAGCGCTCCTCATCTGACTTTGACCTAAAGAAAGGAGGAGGAAAAGAAAGATTAGAAAACAGTGACTAAGTGAGAAAACAGAGACAAATAAGAACCTGCAAGAATTAGA
This sequence comes from Triturus cristatus, assembly GCF_964204655.1. NCBI lineage: Eukaryota > Metazoa > Chordata > Amphibia > Caudata > Salamandridae > Triturus > Triturus cristatus. Next base: position 339,066,873 of record NC_140592.1, on the reverse strand, counting down.
CAGGAAGTGTCGGGTGGAAGAAAGATGCATTAGTTGAAATCTTCAGTAGGCAGCTTTGGTGTTCAGCAAACGGATATTGGCTTCTAAGAAATACTTGAATCCCTCCTGCACAGAACCGCATATTCACCCAATTTACCCAGCAGTCTCCTTTTTGAAGTGTAGTTGAGCCACATCAAAGTGCCATAAATTATCAGAAAAGACGAAAAGATCATTTTATGCATTTGGGTATCTGCAAAGTAGTCTCCGACACAGAAATACGGGGTTTATGTACAGAAGCATTTTTGTGGGCAGTAACTGCTCAATTGACAGAGTCAGGCGGTTTAAGATCACAAAAATGCTTTTCGATATATACAAAACACAAAATTCGATTCGGTAACATGTTACTGAATCACAAATTGTGTTTTGCGATTTGGTAATTGGAAGAGTGTTTAGGGACTCCCTTCCAAATAATGAATCGCAGTGGTTTGTGTGAATGTTTTGTGACTGAATTATGGTCGCAAAACCTACACTTTTTACAGATACCTCAACAGTGGTGGTAACCATTCCCAAAAGGAAAGGGGTCCCCATGGAATCCCGTCCTTTTTGTGTTTGTTGAAACAATTATTTTTTCAGAGCAGGCAGTGATCCATGGACGTCTGCCTGCTCTTAAAAACAAGCATTGGCAAAGCCATCAAGTCTCGCCTGTGCGAGAGCTATTGGCTTTGTCAGTGGTGTTTAGCCATGCTATATTGCACAACAGCATGGCTGAAAATAAAGAACAAGCATTGGCATAGCCAATAGGTCTCGCTTTTGGGACCTTATAAGTATTTAGGTATGCAGCACAATATCCTTAGTGCAACAACACCAACTGTTGCATGGCTAAACACTTATAAGGCCCCAAAGGCGAGACCTATTGGCTATGCCAATACTTGTTGGTGATGTTGTCGGTGTGAATAAGTAGTGTGCCGATAAATTCCTCTGCATACATGTGCCAGTACTGTTGGCATATGTGTTCTCTATGAGCGCCTTTGATACCGCCTCTCTGTGCAAGAAAGCCTTACATAACGGGAATGTTTGATGTGTTTTAGGAATGTACAAGTGTCATGAAGAAGGCACCTAGGTGCTATTAAAGTGACCAGATCTCACATAGGCCTTGATATAACATGAACCTAGGCTGCGAGGAGAAGAGTTCTCAAAGCCTTTCCAAAGGCATAGTGATCTTCAAAAGTGGTGGTCCAGTTTGTTCCAGAGTAACACTGCGTGCACTGATAATGCTTCTCTTTCTAATCATGCTTTCTAAAAAATTAGGGACAGAAAGAAGGACGAAATACCATGATGAACACGGAACTAAAGGGACTACAGCAAGACATTTTTCAAAGCAGATGGGGTAAACTAATAGAAGGCTTGGTTACAAACACACAGAACCCTGAACTCTCTATGTGGCGTTAATTGAGAAGCCATGGTAATTATGAAATGCTGAAAGTAAGCAATCATTGTCTTTTTTGACATTAGAGAAGCCTTACCACAGCATTCTGCAATTGTTTCAGGCTTTCTGATACTGAGGAAGAAAGGCAAACAGACACAACTAGTATAATGTATCGACAACAAACTCAAAGTGATCGTGAATTTTTTATGGTAATCGGTCAATGAACCGCATCCAGGGGACTGGACTGCTGCCTGTTGGGCTATTAAAAGGACTACCGCTTTTCCTGGGAAACACCTGTGCTGGCCTACCTGTGTGCATCCCTTTGGTCTCCCCCAGTGATCTTTTGAGGCTTGTTGGCTTCCCGGGGCTGATGGGCAGAAGCGTGTGGTGAACGCTTTCTTCCTGGTTGTACTGTGCTGGGAAGGGCATGACGAGCGCTGGTGAAAGGGCCCTTGGTGTGTGGATCAGCAGGAGGGGAGAGCTTGTTAAGGAAGTGCTCTCTCCCCTCCCCCCTGGCAGATGGTGAGTGTGTGCACCCCCGGTGACGTGCGGTGCCCTCCACAGTGAAAGTGCGTGGTGAGTGGTGGAGATTGGAGCACTAGTTTGTGCAATTGCCAAGTGCAGGGGAAGTGCTCCGTTTTTGGGAGAACTGCTGTTGAGCCAGCATACGTCCATAGGCTGGGGCTGAGTGCACCAAGTCGGAGTGCCCTGGCTGCGAGGAGCCGATGCGATAACGGAACAAATGCAAGTTCCTACAGCATGACGTTTAATTCTACGGAACGCTATGAAATTGAACCCAGACAACGTATCTCTGGGTCAAGGGAAAGGCAGAAGAGACAGCATTTCACAACAACAAAGACGCACTACTACAAAATAAAACTATGGCATACTTCCATCCTGCCAAGGAGGCAAAGCTAATATTAGAAGTCAGCCCCATCGGGCTAGGAGCTGTCCTACCTCAACACTTTAAAATGATGAATTAAGGCCAATTACCTTTGCAAGCAGTGCACTAACCAGCACAGAGATATGCTTTGTGCACATAGGGAAGGAGGTGCTTACCATCAAATTGGTTGTGTGCACACTTCCACCTATACCTGTATGGATGGTACTTCAAAGTAACCACCAACTCCAAACCCCTCATACCACTATTCGCTGGCACAACTCCCCATCCTCCGCTGATGATTGAAAAGTGGTTCCCCCCTGTCCCCCATCTTCAGAAGTATCAGTTCACTCTAGGGTACAAGCATGGATGCACAAACGCGGCTGACTACCTCTCACAGCACCCTAAGTCCGAACAGTCAACAGCAGCGTGTGCAGAAGGAGCTGACGAATATGCATAATGCATCACCACTGGGTGGATCTGCACAAAGTGTGCGAATCGCTGACATATGCAGTCACAAACTTGTACCAAAGTGGGGAGAGAGAGAAAAAAAAATGTGCAGTACTGCTGTTGGCCACAGGAGGCAGTGAAGTTTAATTCAGCTCTATGGTAGAAGCCGGAAATGTAGGAGGAAGCGAGCTGAAATTAAGATGGCACTCTGTGGATCGAGCAACGAACTGGCCAGAAATGTAGGTAAGTTCCAGGTATTTTGAAGCAGAAATGAGGCGTGAAGAGATCGTGTGGTACGAAGAGCGATTATTAATGTACTCACATGAGAAGCATAATCTAAGAACTGCTTGTGTTCAAGACTTCCATTCTTGCGTTGGAGTTACGAGTTGGGACACTTTCGTACTCCGAACCACTGTGTAGATAGAGGCTGCGGGTGAAGAAGCCCCGGTGAGTTGATTAATTTTAGTGTGCAGGTTCTCTCTCGGGCTCAGGAACACTTGTGCTGTAGAGCCCTCGAGCTTAAAGACCCTCAGAAACGCTTGTGTTGTAAAGCACTCAAGCTTAAAGACGCTCGTGCTGGGAGGTCACGTTGCCCTCTGTAAGTCGGCCGCGAAAGTGAAAGTGATCGTGATCACAATAAAGCGCGGCGGGCGGCCGCAAGAAGCGATCTGTGGTGGGGGAGGGGGAGAAGTGGGAGTTGTGTGACGAAGGAAAGACAGATGGCGGCTGCGCGCGTGCACCCTCACGTGCACGCAAGCTTGAGGCCACCAAAAGCCTGTGGTGGCACTTTCAAAGGCCGCTTACTAAATGTCTCGCAGAACAGCGCATGCGCTGGCTCAGGCAAGACCTAAAAAAGTGTTGTCAAGCCGTCAAGGCTAGCCACGTCATATTGCTTTTTTTTGTTACTTTCAGCAGCGCTTCTGTACAACAAGCACTTTTATGGAGTGCTGCAACTTAAAATAAAATTGCTAAAGCTCTCTGAAAAGCACTATTTTTTATTGTGATGAAATTGACACTTTATCCCTCATAAAAGAACGCAACTGTGTGGCTACAAACAGGGCTCAGCATGAGACAAACTTGCATTTTCCTAGTACATCAGTAAAACGTGTAAATATAACACTGGTGCATAATCGCACAAAACTATGAAAAATATGTGCCGGGAGAACAAGATGACTGGAAAATTGATTAAGAAAGGTATATGTGCTTGCAATGGCTGTGGAACGGATAGCATTTTGTACTTTACACAATACTGTAGTTTCACTTAAATGTGTGTTTACAGGTAACATGAGTCAGTTCAATATACCTCTCCTCCATCACCCCACACCACCAATAACCTGCAAAATGCATTCTGTGGCTAAGACTGTGGGGCCGGGGTGGTGGTGAAACGGTCGATTAATGGTAGGGCCAGCCGCAACACCGTTTTTTAGGTCTCGTCTAGCGATGCAGCGCATGCGCTGCTCGCTTGCAAGATCTATTGTCGTCGGTTGTGCTTCAGAAGAGGGGTGGAAGCTCCACCCATGCTTCTGATTGGCGCGCGTCAAAAATGCCCGCTTTTAATTGGAAGGGAGGCATGTTTGTTCCCTCCCTGTCTCCTGTTTGCCTTGCCTGCCTGGACAGGAGATGTGCAAGCGTACGATGCGCACGGATGGCGTGGTTCCACTTTCTTTTGTATGGTATTCTGTCATCCCGAGTCTCACAGGTGTCTCTTTTGATCACGACGTTTCAGCACAGCGCGCGCATGGCACGCTTTCACTTTCTTCTACATCCTGCCCCACACAGCACTTGGGGCACCGGCTTCAACAATGGTGGCCGCTTCTTGTTTTTATTTGCTGCGTGCCATGTGCGCTTTCACTTTGCCAATGCCTTCTGCTCTTTTTACATTCTGCCCCACACAGCACTTGCGAGAAGCCGGCTTCAACAATAACGGACGCTTCTTGTTTTAATTTGCAGTGCGCCATGCGCGCTTTCCCTTTGACAATGCCTTTCGCTTATTTTACATCCTGCCCCACACAGCACTCGCAGGACGCCGGCTTCAACAAAGGCAGCCACTTCTTGTTTTTATGTGCAGTACACTATGCGTCCTTTCACTTTGATAACGGCACTCGCCGTATTTAACTTGTTTTTGTCTGCTTCTGCACCCTTGGTCTCGGCGGAGAACGCGTGCTTCCCGACTGTGGCTGGGGGGCCTGGCTACTGCGACTACCAGAGGTGAGTGAGGCCTAAACCGCTCAGTCCCCGCTGCAATGAGAGTATCCCTTCCCAAAGGAGAATACTCCCCTCGCCCATGAATACTCCCATTGCTCTTTGTTTCGGGGTGATAGCTCGGGTTAATGCGCCTGCTGCTGAGCGCGTGAGGGAGACGCAGATAGATTTATGTGTGTGTGTGTGTGTGTTTATCGCAAGTCATAGGTGCGACCCCGGATGGTCCCATACAACTTTTTGACAACAAGAAGTATGTTTTGTTATATGTTAGAATGTCCGGCGTGCTTTTATGTTTTCTCTAACTGCTGCATGACAAACAGTTTACTACTGTCAGGCAGTAGTGGGTAACCCGTATCCAGAGGTGCCATGGGGTGTTGCATCTGAGGGTGTGGTTCTTTCCTGAACAACATGTGATAAAAAACATGGACTTTCCACTGCCCCGGTATCAGTGTGATCTTGAGCTTGCAAGCTTCCACCAGTGACCTTGAAGAGGGGCTGGGGGTGAAGGAGGCAGACGGGGCACTCAAGCCCCCCTCCCCAGGCGTGTGACCTCTGTCGCATACAGTTACAGTGCACTTCACCCAGACGCCTCCCCCCACCCCGAGGGACTGTTGTAGCTGTCTGGGCCTAGCTCTGTGAGCGATACCAGGGTCCTAGTCATGTACGTCACATCTGCGGACCACCCTTACTGTGCCCTCTGACCCCAACCATGTGTGACCGTGGACCACACCATCTGCGTAATGATGGGCTGTCCCCGTGTAAGAGTCATCTTACCCGAGTTCTCTGACCTCAGCGCCCTAGTATAAGTTGCCAGCACTTCCTGCGTCCTCTGGCCCCAGTCCCCTTGGAATGGATGACAGCAGTACCCTAGTCATCTGAACACAGCACTATTCTAATTAGACGCCCTCCGATTTCACCCCCTTGGACTGAAGTGCTAGTCCTAGGTGCACATCTGACACTAGGTCCTTGAGATGTGGGTCCTGAATGCTATCTGTGCCCCCTGGCTTCAGCTCCCTTATAATTGTGTCCAGACAGTCCTGCGCCCTCTGACCCCCGCCTGCGCATGCTAGTGCCCAGGCCTTCCTGCCTCCCCTGCACTCTTCCCTCTGGGGTGGTGGGATAGTCTTTCCTGTACCCTCCGACCCCCGTTTTCTTTGAATGTTGGGCCAGTCTTTTCATAGCCCTCTGACCCCAGCCCCCATTGGATGACCTCCCAATCCTTTCATGCGCCCTATGTCGCCATCCCACTTGGGTTATTTATTAATTGGTGATTTTTAGTAGACGCGTGCCGCTTGCGAGTTGCTTCGGTTAGTGAGCTGCCCTAACCTTGCTCTGACACACCATACGCACCCTTGTGATATTTATTTCGTGATTTCTTTCATGGGCTGCGCTTGAAAGCCCATTCAGTTAGTAGACTAGGCCTTCCTGTGCCCTTTGACCTGTCACCAGACCTCCCTTGTAAGAGTAGGCCTTTCCTGCAGGGCGCCATCCGAACTAACTGCCCTGCCATTGTAAGCCATGGCACTGTGTGCTCTCACCCCAGCTCGTCTGGAGGACGCAGAACGGCCCTACAGTCTCCACCTCACACATAGTGCATCAGCCGGTGCCCCTTCTATCGTGAGTACCCCTGACACCCCCTCTCTCTCTCAGTGGTGGCTGGTGACATTTGAAAGTGGTGGGGCGTAAAAAAAGGGTCTAAATGTGTTTTGTGTCATAGCGAGACTGATTGACTAAAGGGGAACTGCAGGACCCTCACGCCAAGGAAATTTTGAAGAACAAAAAAAAAAGGCCCAAAGGATGCAGGTTAAACCACATTTCAGAAAGCAAGAATATTTATAAAAGTAGGTAGGATATGTAGACTTGAAATAATTAAACACATTTAAAACTGTCCCATATCGTGCTTCATTCCTGCTTGCACCCGTGCCATCCATTAAGCCTGACTGCATTATTTTAAAAGAATAGGGAACATTGGCGTTAGCCGCCTGACCTTATTGCCAAAGAAAGATGAACTATATGTCACCTCAGGTCTCCATTAGGGCCAAAGATTGGGTGGCGAAAACAGTGACCAAGTCTCCATAACCACACTCTCTCAGATGCATTGAATTAGTCATATAGCGCCACTCATACCAGTGCAGGGTGTCTGAGCACTTTGCATCACACGCATATTACACACAGACATTCAATCATACATGTGTAAATCACTGTGTAGGAAATGTTACGTAAGCCAAAGGACTAAAAGTGTAGGAGTCACATGTCATCCATACTGGTAGGCAGCATAGTTTAAGAGTGCTTGGTGTGGAGAAGCACAAACTCGGAGTCGAAAAAGAAACAGCATAGTTGGGAGTTTTCTTTAATAATAAGAATCGATTTCTAGCCAAATTAACCCTTTTTGCAACATTGTTCTGTACTTTGCAGCGTGTATGCAGTTCTAGGATGAAAGTTAATACCTCACTATTCTATATTAGGACTAAGGACTTTAAATTATACATTGCAAGTAACCTGCTGATCTGTTTACATCTGTAATCTACATGGTACACGTTCTCTGCAGCAGGCATATTAACCCTCTGCACTAACTTCACCTAAGTCAAAACCACAACTATACAAAACACTGATCTCTCTCCAGGAAGATAATTAATCACACGAGTTATCTTGACATTTATGTGAGGCCTGGTAATTGCGGGGTGAAAGAAACGCTGCAGCAGGTGCTTCAAAGGCATAATAAACTTTCAAGCACGGCGCCCCCAGGAAGCCAGCACCCGCGCGGTGGCAACGATCGCATCGCCCTAAAGCCGGCCCTGACTGGCATTGATAGGGCACCGGAGGGTCTAAAATAGTAATGAATGTACATAACTATTTTAGGCCTAAGGAGGGCCTAAAATAGTTTTGTACATTCATAACTTCACAGTAACGGCCGGCATGATGGGGGTGGGGGTCGTCACGGGGGGTGGAGGCGGGTGGGTAAATGAAAGAATATTATAAAACTTACCATCCTCGTCCTGCAACATCTTCTGGATGCGTTCCAACTCCCGCTCCGTCCTGCACACCGCAGCTTCTGGATGCGTCCAAACTGCCGCTCCCGCCGTCCTGAAGCTCTCGTCGTCATGTCGTCATGAATGAGAGGCAGCCTCCCTCCCTCCGCTCTGCCAATCACAACGCTGAGGCGCAGTAGAGAGCGCCCCAGCCGGGACCATTTTCGCTATGTAGAGTGGGCGCCGTGGGCGGTGCTGCTCGAGGGCATGGGGGGAGTGGCTTGCCCAGTGTTGTGCATACGGACTGTTTGATCGGCCCCAGGGCCGGCCAAACAGTCCCTATGCACAACACTGGGCAAGCCACTCCCCCCTGCCCTCAAGCAGGACCGCCCACCCCCGATCAGGCACTTCTGCTTTCTCGCTGTGCGAGAAGGCAGAAACATAAATGGTAGTTATTACCATTTATGTTTCTGCCTTCTCGCACTGCGAGAAAGCAGGGGGGCGGCGCCCAAACGCCCGTATGGAGGAGCCGCCACTGCTCTCTCTTTCCCTGCCTTCTGGAAGGGTGCTGTGGGATAGATGGAGACATTACGGAGCAGTCTGGAAGTACAAGACGTAAAGGGGGGGGGGGGGGGCACAGAGACACAAAAATCTACTTTCTACCAAGGTATAGTCACAGATATTCCTTTAAGGCTCTCTCAGATCTTGCAGACATGCCTGGTGCCTCCTTTTTAAAAGCCCCAAGCAAAATAAAATGTTGCCGGTTTAGTGCTCCCTCTTTCCTGGCAACTGGGGAATTTGCGTCCTGCATTTGCTATGTGGTAGACCACTGTTGGTTGCCCGATAGTGCTTGCCTAGTTTCAGCAGTCAGTATAACACCAACCATGCCATAGCCTGCTCTGTTATTTACATTGCAATATGTACTCTGTAAGGCATGCCAGTATTACTTTGCAGCTGTGCATTTGAATCAGTTTGGCTGTTGTTTTAGTTCATAATATGTATTCAACTTATAACACTTTCTCATTTGTTAAAGGTAGAGATGTTGACCATAAAATTACCAATGACAATACTGCTTTGCAAATTACTCCACTGCAATAAAAAAAGTAAAAAACATTGTCATTTTAGACACCAACAGCTCTAACTTTTACAAATGCGGGACCTATTGCATTGCAAATGGTTGTTAGTTTAATGTAAAAAGCAATCTTGAGAAACAAAGACCAAAACAAAGACAAACAGATTGAAAGAGCGTTGCCTTTTTTTCCAAGAGTGAATCAAGGTATTTGTTTGAACACTCCCATTATTGTGTGTTTCTTGAGCAACCACAAATGGCCAAAAAGAGAACACCAGAAATACTCTTTTACAAGGGGAGAGGGAGAGCCCGAAAGACTTCGGGGCATATTATCAAGTACGGCGTTAAAATTATCGCCGCTTTAGCGGCAGAAAACTGCAGCTAAAGCAGCGATAATGGTCTTGATAATATGCCACAGAGAATTCCAATAGAAGCCAATGTTGACACCAGAACATGGGTTTCTATGGGAATTCTCTAGGGCATATTACCAAGCCCATTATCGCCGCTTTAGCGGCAGTTTTCTGCCGCTAAAGCAGCGATAATTTTAACGCCGTTTCTTGATAATATGCCCCGAAGTGTCATTTTTCCTGGTGTTCTGAAATCATATGGATATGGAAAGCTGTGAAAATTTAGTGTGCGTCTATTGAGATAAATACGGTCACCTAAGCATTGTTGTAGCAGGACAGATTTTTCTCAGCTTGTATTTGCAATTTCGCAGCAAAATTACAGATCACTTGTATTGTAGGTAATAAAACATAAGTAGAATTTAAAGGAACTGATAAGGAACGTGAATGGAAAGTGGACACTCTCGCGTCAGGAGAGAGATGATAACAAGCAGTGACGGGGATGTGTGGGGGAAAGACCCCATGTCGGGGGAAGCAACAATTAAAAAATGTAAGCCAAGTGCCCAAGCAGCAACTGCCTGACCTAGCTCCTGCATTGCTCCCCGGCCTGGCCAATTCCCGGGTGCGGGCTCAACCCCCACAGCAACATGCCTTGTGAAAGAAGCCCTGTTGCAGTCCATGCTTAGCATTAACAATCAATTGAAAACGTGCTGACAGAGTAACAGTACAAAACATCCAGGGACAAGAAATGTTGAGCGAGAGAGGCCATCGCTGTTCACTTCGACCGCAGGCAGGAAATTTAGGTGATATAACAAAAACAAGCATTTGCAATGCAATAGGTCTCGCATTTACACGAGTTTGAGCTATTGGCATTATAAATGACAATGCTTTTTTATGTTTTGGTTTTTAAAACATAAATAAAAGGCATTATCATTTACAGTTGAAAAAACAACAGTTGATGGACAGAATGCAGAACAATGTCATACATTCACCCCAGTACAGAGATCTGGGCCTAAATCCATCGTTTTTTTGCTCACCATGCCATTCCAGTTTGAACCCAGCCATATGCAAATCAGTCTTGACCCTGTGCCTCATGGGAACAGTCCAGCCCGAACTGCCAAGCCAGGTCCTCCCTGGACTGGAAACAAGCATCCTAGGACCGGTTTCGGGGTTTCAACCCTCTTCAGCCAGGATAGCTTGATTCCAGTGGCATGGAGAGCACAGGACCCACGTCTGGGTATACCCGTCCAACCCGGGGTGACAAATACAAAAACAACAGTTGATGGACAGAATGCAGAACAAAGACATAGTTTGGCAGTTCGGGCTGGACTGTTCCCATGAGGCACAGGGTCAGACTGATTTGCATATGGCCATGTCTGAAATGGGGTGGCGGAGTGAGCTAAAGAATGATGATGGATTAAACCCAGATCAGTTGACTGGGGGTGAGTGCTTACAATGTTCAACACTTAGTCCATCATCCCCTTTGGTTTTGTGTTGTATTATCATTTACAATGCCAATAGCTTAAACATGGGTAAATGCGCGGCCTATTGCATTGCAAATGCTTGTTTAACTGTGTTTTTTCTTCCTTCAGCTCAGAAGTAGGGACAATTATTGTGCTAGAAATTAAAAGTGATCATTCTTAAAGAGGCTAATTCATTCAGGATAGTGGAGACCATCTTACTTAAGTTATTCATTTTGTTTTTTTGACTCCTACACTCTTACCAGCAGGATGTATGGCTACCTGGAATATTTCACTAGGGGACTGTGCTGTTACCGCCCTCAGCTTTCACCGCTTAATTATTTGCTCTTTATATTGCCGGCTGACTTTAGTAAATAATAGTGAAGCAGACATATCAAAGTATAACACATAAATAAAATCAAGTATTGATGTTACCCCACATTTAAATATGTAAATAGCACTTGGGCTTACAATAGTTGACACACTCGAACTGTCAGTCATGTGACGCTCAGGCATAAAGTAATTCGACATACTCAGTGACTTGACATTTACCGGTTATAAAGCGGCACACCCAGACCCGATGATGTTTCGGCGTGTAATAAATTGATATGCTCACACAATATAGTGACACTTTAGTTGCCCTATCAAAAACGGATCGCAACTACGGGTACAATAATAATGCGCCATACACAATATCTGTACAAATTTGAATTACATTTAGAAGTACACGGGCTGCGCATAATCAAATACATTGAATAGATCGACCCACCACAACTCTACATTCTCCCCTCTCTGTGCGTGCACTTGTCAGTTCATTCATTCCAGAGGCGCAATTAGAGCCAAATCTCAGGGGGGGGGGGCTAAGAATATTTTTTGTTTGGGGCTAATTCTTCTGGGCAATAGTCAGAGTTGAGATGCAGGGGCTCTAGGAAGGGGTGAACAAACAACAAAGCCTCATTAACAAGCAAATGGTCTTTTAAAGACCTGTGAAGTACTCGGGTGCGGCTGTGTGTGTGCCCGGGAAGCGGTCTCATCTCGGGCTGACACACGACGGGGGGGAGGGTGTCTAAAGCCCTTTGAGCCATATGGGTGTTGCACGCCTGATTCATTCCCTTTACCTTCTCCTGTAATACGGTAGGGGTACCCTCCTCTGCCAGCCCTGTCACCACATGCCTGCCATGGGTTTATAGGTCAGTAAATAGGAGATGTGTACCTTTGAGTCCCGCTCTGTTCCGACGCCTGCACTGCTGGATCCTGTTTCCTGTTTAGGAAGCAGGCGGGAACACCCATAGTCCCGCCTGCAATAGGCAGCAACAAGTAATTCAGGTATATTTCGAGTAATGGAATCAGCGCAAGATGTAAAGCCCTAAATGTTGTGTTGGCAGGGAAAGTCACCACTGTGTGAGTGGCATATGTGGTAAATTGAAAGTGTGTACAGCAGTTGTTGCATTTCGTTCAGAGACATGCCTTTCGGGGGTTCCATTAAACAGATGATTTGCCATTGTAGCTCCCAATTTCTATACTCGCCAGTGAAATCTTGAACGAGGCTTGCAACGCACAGCCAGCTGCTAGAGCGACGGCGGGAGTTACAAATGGGTATACTTCCTGTTTTATTAACCTGAACTATTGAAACCTAAAGTTACTGCTGGTTCCCACCCCCTCACAGATCGTGCCGGGCTGCTGCTCCGCTATACTTGTTCCGTCCCGGTAAACGGCTAGATTGAGCAACGCCAGATTAACGGTTTCAGTGTCAGGGGGCGTAGAGTGGGATGGGTGGAAAGAGCGTTGATTTACAGCACCGCCTGCTGCACAAGTAATACTGTGCACAGAGGCTCATCTGTAAGCGTGGCCTGCCACACGGCAGAGTTTTAAATATACACACAAACACGTGTAAAGCGAGCGGTAGGAGACGCGAGGGAGGGCGGGGGCAGGTGTGACAGACAGAGAGAGGATCGGACCCGGCTAATTACCATCGCGTGGAGGCGCCGGCCTCAGACAATGAAATCCGCTAAGTACACTCAGGCTCCTGTCAGAGGCTCGCGCTTGCTTTAATTGTACACCACGGGCGCACACCGAGGCCGGGCGCAGGTCTTCCACGCCTCCAGCGGCAGAATATTACAAGCGCTCGCTATGGTTCCCAACAAAGAAAGTGAAGGTGCAGACAGAACGAAAGCAAATCCTTACCGCGTGTGATCTCTTGTCTTTATGGGACCATGTGTTTAAACACATGGCCCCATAAAGATAAGAAATCGCTTACGACAGAAGGAAAGCAGGCGAGCCAGTCCAAGTGGGCCGGCACAAAAAGCCAAAGGGAGGCAACATAGATAGCTAATTTCCAATGGCTGACCACCGTTTAGCATAAACAGTGATGCCAGCCAATGGAAATGAGGGGCGGGGCTTAAAGCCCTTTTATCAAACTCCTCATTAGCAATAAATGTCGCCGAGCGAGCTGCGCATGTGCGCAGCAACGCTAAGTGAGACCTAACAACGAGGATTATTTTGGGATGGGTGCGAGTAGGAGGAGACGGAGCTTGTAAAAACACAGCTCTTGTGTGGACTGTTCAAACACAAAGAAAAAAGTAGCGCCTAAAACAGGAGCAGTGGATGAACACAAGCACTTGGTCCTTGTTCTGGGGAGGGTTAAACAAAAAAAGAGGCATGACGCATGCATGCCATGGACAAATGGGGACAAAGGACAGGAGAGCGACAAGGAAGAAAGCAAATAGTGAGCCTATGGGCGGGATGAAGTCCACAGGTGGAAAACAGCAAGTCTCTTCGAGACAGCGCGTGTGCTGTCTAGTCGAGAACTAATGAAACTTTAGTTTCATTTTCGTTTTTAAATGCATCCTGTTTCCTTTGAGGAAAAGTGGACTGCATTTTCAAAAAAAAAGATTGCTTTATAATTTCTAAATTGTGTTCACCCATTCTCTACAATAACTCCCTCTGGCCTAGACTATACAGTGACGAATTACCATTCCTGGATAGAATCCGCAGGTCGGCAGCTGGCCCCACCGGCCATCCTCCACTCAGCCAGGCAATCGCCATCCGAACCCTGGTTTAATGAGTCATTGAGAGCGCAAACACAAATCTATTGTAGACTGGAAAGAAAATGGAGATTAGATGATAATCCCCAGACAAAACAGACTATAGATCAGCCATCCAAGTCTATAAAAACTTAAATCTGAAGGCAAAGTGATCCTATTTCAAAGAAAAAATAGAAGCAGCCAACGGCTATTCGAAATTATTATTCTCCACTATCAAAAAAATCTCTAACCAACCAGATCCTCAAGATCATGAAAAGACTCAACAATTTTGTAATGTCTTAGCTGACTCCTTACAGCAAAAGATTAAACAGGTCTTAGATGCCTTTCTGCCTCAAGTCAATCAGCCAGTCTCGTCTACCCCTGGTTCCGGCCACAGTCTTGTGTCGCAATCTAATCCCGAAAGTTCTTCTACGTCCACCCTCTCTTCCTTCTCTACCATCACTGTGGATCACATTATTAAAATAATCCCTTTAGTGAAATCAGGATCCCCCTTGGGCCCATGACCACCCAGAACTCTCCATCTAGTTCCTGAGATCGTTGCTACATCTCGCTTGCCTATGTTTAATCTCATGATTACTTCAGGGTATTTCCCCATCGATTGGAAGAAAGCATTCATCTTACTACTTTTAAAGAAATCTAATTTGGATCCCAACAACCCTCTGAACTACAGAACAATTTCACGGCTGCAATAATATTAGAAAGTTTTCTGAATCAAGAACTATCCAGCTTCATTACTGAAAGCGGCATTCTTGATCCCTCACAATATGGATTTCAGGCTCATCACAGCACCAAATTTGCCCTAATGACGGCCATGGAACTTAGACAAACCGTAGATGGCAGGGGGAGCGCAGCCCTGATCCTTATAGATCTGTCAGCGGCTTTTGACACGGTCAATCACGATGTATTGGTTGACCGTCTCTTTTCGCTGGGGATCAGGGACAAAGCGCTCTGCCTGCTAAATTCTTTTCTGTCAGATAGATCTCAAGTGGTGGCTCATGGTGAATTTGTTTCCCCCGCTTTCTCTCTTCCCTGTAAAGTCCCCTAGGGCTCATCTTCGAGCCCTACCTTGTTTAATATGTATGTCATCCCTCTGGCCAAATTAATCAAAAGCTATGGCTTCACTTTTGTATCATACGCGGATGACACGCAGATTATCGTGTCAATTAACAGTGCATCTGCTGACACTGCAGCTTGAATTTAAAGACTGTATGGGCCATATAGGAAAGTGGATGCAAGACAACTGTCTAAAATTAAACTCGTCAAAAACTGAAGTGATGCTCTTTGGGAACTCATCTTCAGTATGGTCAGACAGTTGGTGGCCCGATCACATGGGTCCTTTACCAATACACTCAAACAAAGTGAAAAATCTCGGTGTCCTACCTATCATTTGAAACCCAGATTAACCACATCACGCCCGCCTGCTTCTTTGTTCTTAAAATACTGAGGAAAGTGCTTCCTTTTATCCCTTTTGCCACAAGGAAAACAGTGGTCATGGCACTTATTGCATCTAAGCTTGACTACAGTAACGCCCTATTCACTAGTGCAAGCAAGCGCAGCATTCATAAACTTCAGATTGCTCAGAAGCAGCAGCTAGAGTCCTGTTTGGGCTCAAACACCATGACTCAGTCTCCAAGGCTCTCACACAACTACACTGGCTGCCCGTAGACAAGCGTATTCAATTTAAAGCCCTATGCATAGCCCTCAAAACTCAGCATGGCCTTTGTCCATGACAGCTGTCACAATATTTCAAACCCTACATTCCGACTGGACCACTTAGGTCTTTGGATTGTGGAAATATAATTGTTACCAGGGGGGGGGAAGTAAAATGGGGATGAAAAAGCTTTACCCATACCACCACCAAGCTCTGGAACTCCCTCCCTATAACCTTGAAAAAAGAAACCAATTTATTCAAATTTAGGAAAGTATTGAAAACCTGTTTTTTTTAATGAGGACTCCATCGTAATATTCAACATCCAATAATCTGAACTAGCGCCTAGACACACTTGGGTACATGTAGCGCTTTACAAATACCTCATTTCATTAAAAAGTAATCACAGATATAGTGGTCTGCTGACCTTAGCAGACCACCATCGATGTGTTGGCAGCGATTCCTAATGGGTCACAAATTGCAACCTAACTCATTAATATTCATAAGGTAGGTGTATTGCGACCCCATTAGAAATCGCTAAAGGAGACCAGATGGGTTTTATACATTAGGAATCACGATTCCCTAATTGTGATTCGCAAAGAATCGCATTAAGAAATCACAATCCCTACAATGTGTTCATACGGCCCAGTGTTCGAGTTCTTTTCATGTCCATATAATGAATTTAATCATAGAATATTTTATTAAACCAGTCTAAAGCATTGAAAAATATAAAGTGTTTCTTTAAAACCATTTGTCACTGAGAGCACAAAAAGGATGGCCTTCAAGCCCACACTGATATCTTCTCTGAAGAGAGAACTGGCAGGCTTCCAAAAATCGCTGACAGCTAACCTCATCACGGCTTTTAGCTTGACATTTTCAAATACAATTTAGAAGATAGTTTGATGGGATTACACACAAACCAAACCTAATTGAAGCCCCCGAGCAGCAATGTTCAAGCAACCAGGCTCCTTCCTGTTCACTATTTCCAAGTGACTGGTGTCTACAAAGAAGCAATTCTCCATGCGAAAACTTCTTCATTAATCAAATCTGACTGAAAAAATACATGAGGAGTTTCATATACAAAATACAGACAAACTCCTGCAGTTTGTGCTGTGGTATAGGGCTAGATGTACAAAGTATTGTTGCAGTTAAGGGCCATTTCCAACAGCAAAAATGCGTTTTGGTATGCATTAATCCCAAGTTGCGATTCTGTAAAAAAAAGAAATTCAAGAGCAGGCAGTGGTTCTCTTACAAAATGAATAAGGAAACGTTTATTTTTTTATTTTTAACCCCTTCAGTGCCCATGACGAGATAGTCTCGTCATGGAGCGCGGTTGCGCTGTGCCCATGACGAGACTATCTCGTCATGAACCCCGCCCGCTAATGCAACGGCCGGCACAGGGCAGGGAAAGGGCAGGGCACTGAAGAGGTTAAACGCATCCTGCTTTCCTTTAAGGAAACGTACTGCATTTAAAAAACAAATGATTCCTTCATTTAAATGTAATCACAGACACGGTGGTCTGCTGATTCCAGCGGGCCACCATCCCTGTGATGGCAGCGAATCCTAGTAGGTCACAAGTTCCGACTTACCTCATTAATATCCATGAAGTAGGTCTTTTTGCGACCCACTAGCAATCGCTAATGGTCCTGATATTACTTTTGTACATTGGTAGTAGCGAGTACCGAATAGCGATTAGCAAAAAATTGCAATTTGGTCATCGTTATTACTAATCTTCTTACATCTAGCCCTTAGTTCTTATAAGTGCAAAACATAGGGGAGTCAACAATCACCATAAGGCACCACCATCCTAAAAAAAAAGCATTGGCAAAGCTAATAGTTCTTGCCTTTCAAACGTATTAGCCTACCTCTCTTTCCCAATGTTTTCTGCCAAAGCTCACCAGTATTGGCACAAACAGGCAAAATCCCTGCCACATCCTGATGACATATGCACGCGCATTTGTCACCATGCATGCGTGCACATACATCCTCTCCCTACACTGGCCATTCTGCCTTTGTTTTAAAATTAATAATCAAGTGGATATCCTCCTCGGAGGGGTGAATTATAATAAATCAAAACAATAGATGTGTGAAAACACATTCTAAAGAAACGAGTTGCCCAGCAGGAAAGTGCAGCTGCAGGGTCTTCCACAATGGGAGAAATAGAGGAGGATGTGGTAGTGGGAGATGCAAGTGTTTTGTATTTAATTTATAAAGCGCAAAAAGCCAACAGGCATCAAAGCACTAACAGCGGTCAGAAACAGCCAGAGGGAAGTCAACAAAGGCATCAATAAGAGTCAGAAAATAACCAAGTTTTAAGATGCCTATGAAACACAGAGTAAGAATTCAGACGTGCAATATGTAAAGGGAGCAAGTTCCATAACCTGGCCACAGCCACCGATAACCAATGGCCGCCCCATCTTGTCTTCCGATACCTGGGGATGATCACCTTTCTGAGAGCTGCAGATCTGGGTTGTCTATTTGGTAGATACCAGTTGAAAAAGGTTCTCAGATACCCAGGGCCCTGCTGGTGGAGATACTTGTAAACCATGCATAGCGCCTTAAAAGTCACCCGCTTCCTCACTGGTAGCCAATGGAGTGACTGCAACCCCTCCCTAACTGAAAGATATTTGGGAAAATCCAGGACCAACTTTGTTGCTGTTTTTTGGATGACCTGGAGTTTATTGAGAGAGTACTGATTGGCATATAAATATAAAGTGTTACAGTAACTGATTTCAGACATACAGGACGTGAACTTGTCAGCCACCACAGCCCAGTTGTCAGATATAGAGACAATGATTTGGGTGTTGTCCATATAGGACAACATCTGGAGCCCAAAGGATAGCACCCATTTCACCAGAGGGCCAATGTAAAGATTGAACAAAGTGGAATTGAGTGAGGACCCTTAAGGAACACAAGGAAACTGAAAAGGAATAGCCCTGTAGTCCCCGCAGCTGACCGTTTGGGTCCTATTCTCCAAAAAGGATCCCAGCAAATTTAGCACAGAGTCCCCCAGCCCACCCTGTCACAATCTTTGCACCAGTCGGCATGGAGATATAGTATCGAAGGCTGTGGATAAATTCAGCATAACCAGGATACCCGAGCCCCCTTGATCCATCTGGCAGCGAATTGAGTCTACCATCACAATCAGTGCTGGTTCGGTAATATGGCTACTCTAGAACCCATTCTGAGACAAATCCAATAGATTGTGATCTGCAAAAAACTGGGCTAATTCTTGATTGATGCATTGCTCAAAAAGTTTAGCCTGAGTAGGCAAGATTGGGCGAAGATAGTTTAAATCTCTTCTGTCCCCATTCGGTGTCTTTTTAAGGGGGATAAAAATTGCCTCTTTCCAGCACTGGGGAAAACACTCCTGACTCCATAACCAAACTGTAGACCTTCTCCAAGAAGGCTGCAATAAGATCTTGTATGATTTGTAGCACTTTGGACAGGCAAGGATAATCTTGGGAACCAGATGTTATGAATGCAAGAAGAGATTTTATTTTCATAGTGGAGATAGGGGAAATCGTGGTCAGACTGCTACTGGGGATCTGATTAATAAAATTACATTCAGTGAAAGCCACCAATGACATCAACCATCAAGGCCAGCAGGGACGGCCATGGGAGCAAATGAGGAGCTAGGTGGATTACTTTTAAACAAAAAAATTAAAAGCCAAGCAAGATGGGCAGGCTGGGTGAATCAACTAATGAAATATGTGGTGGGAGTGC
Source organism: Triturus cristatus (assembly GCF_964204655.1). NCBI lineage: Eukaryota > Metazoa > Chordata > Amphibia > Caudata > Salamandridae > Triturus > Triturus cristatus. The sequence continues at coordinate 339,047,676 of NC_140592.1, read as the reverse complement.
AGAGAAGAGCAAAGAGAGTACATAGGGTGGTGCAAGGGGGGAAGCAGCACATAGAGTTTGAGCAAGAAAACACATGCACTCCCAGGAAGTGCTGAAAGAAAAAGAAAAAAGTAGTTCCCTGATTGGAAGCCATGGAAGGATACAAGTAATCCAGTAAAAAAGAATAGGTAAGAAGCTATGGTCCAGGGAAGTGGCAAACACACAAAGACAAGGAAAGCCATCAAATGCCAAGCAAGCAAATGAGATAGACAAGAAAGGCAAACAATCATGAGAAATGGACTGATCCAAAGTCCACTCTTAGTATTGGTTTTGTCAACAATAGGTCTTGTGGAGGTCTTTTTACCTCCAACTGTCTGTAGCCAAGAGGTAAAAAGAGAAGAGGAATCTAAAAATATGGCCAAAGTTCTGCTGACAAACCAGTATGTCCTAATTGTACACTAACTGGTTTGCGAACAGGACTTCATTTTGAGGTGACTCTAATGTACTAATAAGGGGTATGAAAAAAGAACAGACAAAAAAATGGTTCTCTAGCCTGAATGAGGCAGGCCCATCCTAAGCGTCTTTTTTTTGTTGAAAGATTTAATTAGGCATTTCAGTAAAATAATACATACAGTAAATAAAATAAATAGGAAAGGCAAGGAGTAAAGGACATCACAATACTTTCAGTTATCATGTTCCTGTCCATCATGAGAGAAATACTCCCACTGTTCATGTGGTAAGAGCCATAGTGTAGCATAGCCCTAAGATTGGTGTAATTGTCTGATAGGGTAGTTGGGCCATTGACTTGATCCTGTGGTTGTGAGGGGATTTACTTCTCGTTAAGGAAGGGAAGCAGCAGAAGAAGGAGAAGGGAGAGGACAGAAAAGAGGGAGGGCAAAGAGAAAGAAGGACAAGGGGGGGGGCAGTGAAAACTGGACAGAAAGTTTGAGGGGCCTTGGGAGTGGAAATCCCAGATCTCGGACAAGGTTGTTGACAAAGTGGGTTTTGTTTGGATGTAAGAATTTAATTTGGACCAGAGTAGTCTCGACTTAATATGATCAAAGTTTTGGTGGAGAATAATATTGTCTGTGCTTCTCAGGAAGCAAACCCAGGCCCACCAGGTGTGGTAAGAGATAGATTTGAAATCTTTCCCGTCACAAAGAATCGTTTTGACACCCAGTGTGAGCAACCGGTCAAATAGTAGTAGTTCTGTTGCGTTGAATGGTGGGGAGCTTGGGGGGGGGGGGGAAGGGGCCTAAGGAGATTAACACAGAATCCAGTGATACACCACATTGGAAGATGCCATTAATGGTTTTATTGATGTCTTCCCACTATGACTAAAGCAGGGGGCAGTGATAGATCATATGATTTAGATCCCCCATTTCTGAGGAGCAGTTCCAGCATTTATCTGAATTGAAAATGCCTAATTTTCATAGCTTAGCTGGGGCCCAAAAGGTTCTTTATTTGTATTGGAGTATAATTGGAGATATCTTGAGCTTGGTGGCATGTTTCTAAATCAGTGACCAGTTTCTGTCAGTTAGGTGGGAATAACCTTCCCTATGGCAGAAGTCTTACCATTTCTACTGATAATCCCAAATGGGGTTGGAGGCCAATTCTTGGAGATCTTATAGAGTTTTGAGGCTTGGTGCGTCTGGGTGGATAGTGAGGCTAGTTTCTTAACCTCTTCGCTGCTAGGCATTTCCCACCCGTGCTAAGCCTTTTGTTGTCTACTTGCGGTAGCTTGCGCTTAGGCCCCTTAAACCTTTTGACCACATAAGGTATCCTTGCCAAATTTGCGTCCTTTTCTTTAAACATCATGGAGACTTTAAAGGTACCCAGGGTTTCTTGATTCCCCTGGAGGGGACCTAGAAATTAGCCAAAATACAGCTACATTTTGTTTTGTTTTTGGAAAAATGGGGAAAAAGTGCTGCAGATGAAAGTGTATGGTTTCTTCCCTGGAAATGGTATCAACAAAGGGTTTGTGGTGTTGAAATCACCATCTTTCCAGCTTTCAGGGACTGACAGACTTTTGTCAGAAAACCAAAAATCTTTGCATAGTTTTGGCATTTTACTGGCACACAGCCTATTTTTGCTATTTTTTGTGCTTTCAACCTCCTTCCAGTTAATGGTAAAAATGGGTATGAAAGCAATAATGGATCCTGGAAAGCTATACATTTCAAAACAGTAGACAACATTTTGAATTCAGCATAGGGTCAATTGTGTAGATACTTCAAGTTTTTTTAATAGAAACTAACAGTTGAAAATAGGAAAAAATGAAAATGAGTTAAAAAAAACAGCCATTTGTGCTAACGTCTTCTAAATATGACAGATTTTGAAAAGCAATATACCGTTACATCCGTTGGACCCTTCTGGTTGTGGGGATATATAGGACATGTAGGTTTGCCAAGAACCCGACGAACCCGGAGCCAATAACTGAGCAGCATCTTGTTTTTTTTTTTATTGTGTACCCTGTATATAGCAATTCATTTGGTAAGATATAAACAGTGAAAAATCGGTATGAAAGACACCTCTGTATTTATGAAATGGTAACAAAACATAGGGGTATATTCACAAGAACGTGTGCTAAACATCACCCAAAAATGCTAACGCAACTTTACACATCGCAGCCCATTGGGGGAAAATAACCCTGTGTTAACGTGGAATTCCCAACACGGCAGTACCATGCGATAGTCCGCCGAAAACGCGGCCAATGTCCGCGATACAACCACCCCGACGGAGATAAAAACACAAACCACAACACCAGAAAACTTGCGATGAGCCCATCCACGATGAGGAAAGCAGGGATAAGCACCGCCAGGACCGCAAAACACACGGCAGGTGGGAATTAGCACAACACAAGCCTGAAAAAGTAAGACAGACCAAACAGAAAACAACAGCCAACCACAATGGAGGCAACCGAGCCGACAACCCCACCAAAACCATTGGCAACAAAACATTGTACATGGCAGGCCAACTTGGACAAGATGAATGCAGCCTGAGAGAGGAGGAGGACAATGGCAGAAAACCAGAACTCCAGCAATGATGCGAAAGGCACAAACAAGCAGAAACACACCAACAACAAGAAGGCAGAAATGCACACCGGAGGTGGGAGTCCAGCGCCACACCAGGAGCTGGATGACATGGAGGAAATGTTCTCCACCACATCAGTCTGGAGATGGTGGCAGGACTCGGGGACCAGAAACTGCACCAGACAACAGACACAACATCAACAGGGAGAGGAGCCAGCAGGGACTGGGGGACGGGAGAAGATGGGCACAATGGCACACATGCACAACTAAGCACAGCACAACTGCAGACAAACCATGCTAAGAGTAACAACACCAACCATTGCACAAGTCACACAACCCGGCAATGTCACACCACTGAACAGGCACAGAAGTGAACACAACACCGCCTGAAAGGGAGAAGGGTGAGCCATATCAGAGCTGAAGGGACATCTCACACACAATGCAGCACACACATAGGAAGCAGAGCACCCCAACATCCAACACAATGTGGTACAATCACCAACTTGGAAACAACCAAACACAGGACACAAGTGCTCCTGCCTGTGGCCGGCAAACGGCCATACACATCTGGCAAAGCACGAAACAGGGACATGATAATGCACAAGTACAAACACACATGCCTGATGGGGTAGCAATGCACGGATGGCAGGGAGCCAGAGAGTCCATGATACACATTGGCATTCAAATCAAGACACAACACAGTTGTAGACAAGTGAAAGTGCGGTATACTTTATCAACAAGTGCAAGTCAGTATGGCCAAGAGAAGTGCCACGATATGCAGACCAATGCAGCAGCATGTCTGGATGAGGAACATAGGAAAGCGCCCATGTCCACCTCGGGGGAGTCCCTCACCAACACATGTCAGTGCCAACCCGCGTTGGTTGTCCGCGCCTGGAACTGGCCAATGCAGCCATGTCCACTGTCGTCTCGGGACTTGTGACCATATCCACAACATGCAACCATGTGCCGTGACAAGTGCAATGGCTCACATCCAGTTGTGGCTGCAGGTACCTTGTCACTCGTCCATGAACACGAGTGCAGCTGCGTAGGCCAACATCTCCAATGAGCGATCGTCGTCCACCACATCTGACATGTCGTCGACACACACCTCGAAATCCAGGTCCGCTACCTTTATGTTGGTGAGGCAGACATCCATGGACCACCCGAATATGCACGAGCTACAATGCAACACAGGCTGCACGCAGGTGGCGTGCGCAAGGCGGAAGCCCACCCGGTAACTGATCTGCAGCACTGCCAACGGCAGTACCCCCAGTACATGCAGCAAACGTGCACAGTACAGCTCCATGTGACTGGAGTAGACCATGTGTCCGGGATGGTCTGCCATTGCATCAGTGGCTCTGCTTGAAGCGGCACTGGCTTGCCCTGAGACAGTCCTGTGGATGAAATGGCACAGCTCGGTGCAATGAGCAGTGTCTGTGTGCAACGGGTGGAGGCCTTGGGTGGGGTGGGTGTAAGTGTGAAGGCCATATCACGCACGCCAACTACGACCAAACACTACTGCGTGTGGGATGGGTACATGTTGGTCTCACGCCGGGCAGTGCGTAGTGTGGGAGTAGCAAGCAAATGCTATCGTACCTGTCAAGGGGTGCTGGGCACATGCAAGTTCCTGCTCGGAGCTGCAGATGTGCTACCGCCTGATAGTACAGACAAAGGACCATTCATCCCTACAGTAACTTCACCAGCTGCATGAATACAGGAGACGTACAGAGGCCGGTCGTGGGTGTGGTGGGACGTCTGCGACCCTGGGAATCGTGGATGATATGCCCAGCATGATGCACATGAGCGGACTCACTGTGTGTCACGTTGCCACACAGCTGCTCCGTCCTGCCACGGGCACCCACACTTGTGTGCGCTGCACGGTTGCATCACGTGCACTGCTACAGGACACCATTCTAATGCCTGTCCATGCATGGCCAGCGCCATGCCAACAACACCGCGACGCTGGCCTTCGAAGGTGTGCGCCAACCTGGGTGTAGGCCAATGGTCCGTACAGGGTGGACACAGGTGTCCAGCCCATGTCTGGCTGGGATCGCGCTGCGAATGAGGCCAGCCAACAGACTCATGCATCCGCATGACTATACACACCACACCTGGCATGCATGTGCCAAGACCCCGAGCGTCCTAGCGCTCATACATGTCCCCGTCCGTACCTGCGGGCCCACCCTCCTGGTACATGCCATTGCAACATTGTGTACTGTGGCCCTGGTGGCGACAACACCCCAATACAGAGACACACATACTGCACTTTCCGCACCGGACCAGGTCCGGACCACGTCCTGCCCCCCCTTGCCGAACCAGCACACGCAGCCTGTGCATGCAGGGGTGCAGGTGCGGGGCTACATGTCCAGGGTCACTGCTAATGCTGAGGTGACATGACAGCACACTGTGATGTTGCAGGGCCCATGCACATCAAGCTGACACAGTGAACACACGGACACACTTGCACAGATGGTGTGAATGGCTACGGGCACGTGCGCACGGCCACATTTATTATCAGGCACACTTACCGAGGGACACCTGTGTTGGATGTGTGTGGGGTGTGTGCAAACCAGCCGGCAAGGGTTGCCTGGTGCAGTCAGAAATCGACAACAGTGTACATCATAAAGGACACAACCATACCATAAAGGACCCATGATTTGTGCTGCACAGAGTTAGTGGCCCGGATGCACATCGTCCTGCACGGGCCTGCCGCCACAGGCCGCTGACTTGCGGTGCACTGGGGCAGGGTCACGGATGCAGAGCAGGTTCATGGGATGCCAAGGGGCCTTGTCGCGGAGTGTCTCTATGGACAGTGGAAGGTATACTCCCAGGGCAGGATGCAGAGGGCAGGCCCATGCTGATACAGTCACTATGGTAGAAATGAATGGAACAGACACATGTCGGACACCAAGTTCGGTCCAGCCAGAAGTAGATGCAGAAAACCACCAGGCCATAGGCTCTGACGCCACCAGGGTCCAACCAGATGGTGCCCATGACTCATTGCGTACAGAGTTAGTGGCACCAGTGCAGTTAGGGGATGCCGCCTGTGATGAGGGGTGTCCAATGGTGTGGATTTGTCCACATCTTACCCAAGACACAGTTCCACATGTGTGACCTAATGGACCGCAGTGTAGGCCTGAGGCAGCTGTCAGCACGGGCCATTCACCGAGTGTCGCCGGCATAGGTTGGATGGCCCCACCAGCCTGCGTAGTTCAGGTTCAGTGGCACCACGGGACGCAGACTTGCGATGACCAGAGTTGATGGCACCAGGTCAGTTGTTGATAGTGTTCGGTCACCTCCGTGACTATGACCCAGCTTTCGTCCGGACTGAGCCGTATCTTCCTCTTACTCCTCTCCGTGCGACTACTGGTGTGATTCACGACTAGGTGCTGGATGTGGGACCTACTGGTCCGCAGGGTAGTCCTGGTCCCTCATCCACGTGTCGCCGGCTGGCATTGAACAGGGTTAGTGGCACCACGTGTCGCCGGCTGGCGTTGAACAGGGTTAGTGGCACCACGTGTCGCAAGATGCCCATATGGCACTATGCCTCGGGGGGGGGGGGGTCTGGTGCTGTGGCCGCTGCCCCGGCTTTGGGGTCACTGCCATTCAGGACACAGGACACAGTTTCACATATGGGACCTACTGGGCCGAAGAGGAAGCCGGTGTAATATGTGAATATGGAAGGAGTAATGTGGGCCAGCGTCGGGGGGCCAGCGATGGTCTACGAAGGCTGCCGAGGTCACAGAACTGGTGCTTAGAGCTTGCACCGGCACATGGTGGACCCTCCTTGACACACGCCGTTGTCGGCAGGTGATCAGTGTGGCCTGGCTGCACAGGGGAGGGCCTGGCGGGTTCGGGTTCCAGCAGGCCGGGGTACGGCAGGCACACAGGATCGCAGGCAAATCCGCTCACGAGGACGGCATCGGCCTCGTGGCCTGGTGAGAGGCGCTGCCCTGGCAGAGACGTTGGGCTTTCCGGAAGTGGACCACACCGTGGACTACGTGCTTTTTTATTCACACCCCTACGCCGGCCTGGCTTACGCCAGGCCATCCCACTCTGCTCACGTTTACGGGGGGGACATAACAGGCAACATTTGCGTGAACTCCCCCACTGGCCGGGGTGACATGGTTGCGTCCACTGTCCACTACACTTTGCACACCAGAGGTGTATGTTGCCATGGATATGGGTGTGTTCTGCATACTGCGGTCTGTCCAACACATCTCCTCCACTCTTGGCATTGTGTGCTTTCCCAGTCATGCTTCCCCTGCCTCCTTCACACATGCCTGGTTGCCACCTCTCCCCACATTGGGCTAGTGTGTGGCTGAGGTGCCATGCCGTTGATGGCTCATGTTCACGGCTTGCCCAGGTTACCATTGTGAGTTGTTCTGTCGTGTCTGGTGGGTGGGCATGTTGTTTTGCATGTTGGTTTTGATTTTGTGACGTGTTCATTGCCGGAGTTGTGAGTTGCATGGTTGTGGAATTGAGGTGAGTGGGGTGTTCATTTGGAACTTGCCAAGGGGCTGTGCATTTCCCTTGGTGCCATCCTGGGGATGCTGGTTGCTGATGGACTGTCGGAGGATGAAGGAATCGTGCACAGTGGCTGGGTATTTGGAGGCGAGATTGGTGGAGGTTCCACGGTGTTTGGTTGTTGCCACTGGCGTAACGAACCTTGTGGGGGCCTCCCTGCAAGGCACCTGGTGGGCCCCCCTCTGGGCTCAATCAGGAGCCCTGCAGCCAGAGGGCTGTGCTGAGGGGGCCCCCTGGAGCTTGGGGCCCCCCCGCACCGCGGGGGTTGCGGGGGCCTGTGTTACGCCCCTGGTTGTTGCCTGCACATTGATGTGAGACGTGTGCTTTCTGTTGCAGTGATTTTGTGCTGTGGATTGCCCCCAACATGTGCATGCATCCAGCTATGGCGTATGGTCCTTGCTTGGTGTCCAGTGGATCCTGCGCATTGTGGTGGACGTATAGGGAGTGGGGTTACAGGCTGATGGTGTTGTACAGGTCAGGTGTGAGGGACTTGGATGTGGCTGGCTGTGTGACTCCTCTGACTGTGGTGGGTGTTGGTTGGGGGGTACCAGGGGCCAACAGGTGCAGCACAGCCAGCAGCTTTGTGTGGGGTGGGATGTTGGTTGTCCGCTGTGTTGGTGCCGTCGGCCTGTTGGGTGTTGTTAATCAGGATGTGTAGGATGGTTGTCCTTTTGAGCCTGTACTGGGCAATGACATTGTCAGGTGTTGGGTCTGTGTGGCTGGTGCGTATCCTGGGGGTCCGCTGTCTTTGTCTGACGGTGGGTGTTGTGGCCCTCTTGGGTGTCCGGCCCGCATGACCAGTGGCTCCATGGCATCTGTTGCCCTTCCGATGTGGCTGTGGGCTGGTCTCCCTTTTGTGGTGCAGGCTGTGGTACGACTTTGCACCAGGTCAGAGCAGGTGTTATTTTCCTGCTGCTAACGCGCCTTATCGCCTGTTTTGTGTTCTTATCGCAGTTCTGGCTGGTCGTTGTGAATGTTATGGAGTGGTGTTGTCGTGGCTTTGGGCACGGGACGCATACTTTGCATCTCATTAGCGACAATTGTGGGGGTCTTCTGTGGCGATGTTTTTTGCGGCTGCTATCGTGGGTAAACTGGTGCTGTGGGCTGTTAACACCAGCTTGTGAATGGGGCGATCGATTTATCGCAACTTTGGCTGCGATAAAGTGCTGTTAACACGGCGATAGCTTCATGTGAATATCCCCCATAGAGTTTAGAAACAGTTGCTATTTGCACATCTCCGAAATTGTGGGTACCCATACTAGCATGTGAATTATAGGACATTTTTCAAAGTGATTTCTTTTTTACACATTGTCTTACATTTGGAAGGAAGAAATGCATCGAAAGTCAATAGGTAATAACAGTTGCAAATCTGTATTCCCCTAAGTCTCCCGATAAAAATGGTACCTCACTTGTGTGGTAGGCCTAGTGCCCACGGCAGGAAACAGCCCAATACGCAATGTGGACACTCCACATTTTTACTGTGAAAACTGAACCTTTTTGGCAAAGTGCCTCGCTGTAGATTTTGAACCCTAGCTCTGCTGTCACCTAGGAAAACGTAACAAACCTATACATTTTTGAAAACTAGACACCCTGGGGAATCCGGGATGGAGTGACTTGTCTGGCTTTCACCAGGTTCTGTTACCCAGAATCCCTTGCAAACCTCAAACTTTGTAAAAAAAACACCTTTTCCTCACATTTCTGTGATGGAAAGTTCTAGAATCTGCGTGGATCCATAAAATTCCACCCACCACGCATTCCCCAAAGTCTTCTGATACAAATGGTACCTCACTTGTGTGGTTAGACCTAGTGCACGTGACAGGAAATGGCCCAAAACGCTATGTGGAAACACCACATTTTTACAGTGAAAACTGATCCTTTTTTGGAAAGTGCCTAGCTGTAGATTTTGAACCCTAGCCCTGCCGGCACCTTGGGAAACCTAGCAAACCTATACATTTTTTAAAAACTAGACACCCAGGGGAATCCAGGATGGGGTAATTTGTCTGGCTCTCACCAGGTTCTGTTACCCAGAATCCCTTGCAAACCTCAAACTTTGTCAAACAAAACACATTTTCCTCACATTTTTGTGATGAAAAGTTCTGGAATCTGCGTGGATCCACATAATTCAACCCACCCCGCATTCCCCAAAGTCTTCTGAGAAAAATGGTACCTCACTTGTGTGGGTACCACTAGTGCCCGCACCAGGCAACGACCCAAAACGCAATGTGGATGCACCACATTTTTACAGTGAAAACTGACCCTTTTTTTGAAAAGTGCCTAGCTGTAGATTTTGAACCCTAGATCTGCAGGCACCTAGCAAACCTATGCTTTTTTGAAAAGTAGACACCCAGGGGAAGCCAGGATGGGGTGACTTGTCTGGCTCTCACCAGGTTCTGTTACCCAGTATCCTTTGCACTGGGGGAACGCTGGGTGGTAGGAAATTTGTGTCAGCGCAGTGATTCTACAACTTAACCACACAAAAATGAAATTTGAGAACATTTAGATTTGTTTGGCAAAATTGAGGGTTTGCAGGGGATTCTGGGTAGGGAAACGTTGGGGGATCCATACAAGCCATATTTCACTGGACTCTCCAGGGTATCTAATTTTCCGAAATGTGTAGGTTTGGTAGGTTTAAATAGATGGCCACTGACTCCCAGGGCCAAAAACCCAGCTGCCCCCTGCAAAACCAGATCGTTTTATGACAGGTAATTTTGAAGTCTCCATAATACGTTTAGGGCCCTTGCCTGTCATGGGTACTTGACTCACCCACACAAGGGTGGAATTTTGTGGATTGTCCCAATATGCCACAAAGACTGACTATTTTTTTGTGGGGGCCAGCGTAATCCCTGGTGCCTAGTGGGCCCTCTGCCCCCCCCCCCGGGGAGGGGAGATCAGTGGCTATTGCCCCCAACTGCAGCATTTTTGTGGTGGGGGGAATGGTATTGGCAGCCCCCACCCCAAACTTTGGAAAAGAAAAATCCCTGGTGTCAAGGGGACTTTCTGCCCTCTGGGGGGGGGGCAAGGGCAGAAAGACTGTGGCATTGACAAGCCCATTCTGGGCAGTCCCACCCCTAAATATATAAAGAAAATATTCCCTGGTGCCTAGTGGGCTTTCTGCCCCCCCCCCGGGATGCCAATCAAGGGCTACTGCCCCCATCTGCCTCCTAGGGGGGACAGAAAGTCTGCTGCTTTTTTTTTGGGGGGGGGGGGGCTAATTGACATGCCCGTTCTGGGCAGCCCCCTTCCCAAACTTTGAAAAAAAAACCATCCCTGGTGCTGAGATTGTAGCAAGATTTTTGGGGTGGGGCATTGGCGTGCCCCCACCCCTGGCCTATAAATAAAGAATCCCAGGCGGCTATGGTGTTTTCTGCCCCCCAGGGGGGCAAATTGGGGGCTACTGCCCCTATTTGCCTCGCAGAGGGGTGCAGAAAGACTGGTTGCGTGAGAATTAAATGGGGGGAGCAAAGCCCTTGCCCAAGGGGCCGCTCCCCCCTCCCTGGTGGCTAGTGGGTGGATCCCTGGGGTGATCCCAAAGCAGGGATTCACTAGAGAAGGGTACCATTAGAAAGGTAAGATTCACCCCTTTCCAACAATACCTCTCTCCTGTGTTTTGGTGCTGGGGGGCTGAGATAGCCCCACGAGCACAGAAACTGTGAAACTGGGACTAAGTTTCAGTTCCGTTTTCATTGTAATGACGACAGCGCACCATGCGCGCGATCATCATTACAAGAAAAACTAAAACTATGCCTTGGGAGGTTGAGGAGGTTCTTCCCACCTCCCATGGCAAAACAAATGGGAAATCCCTCTTCTGTTTACAGCTAGGGATTATTTGCAAGTGTGCCCATAACGGAATGGTTCCGTCATGAGCACACTTGCACTTGTGCTCATGACGGAACCTTACCGTCATGAGCACAGAAGGGGTTAAGGATACTTGGTGGTTGAGGGTTTCTGAAGTGTTTGTTGCCCTTTATCACTACTTTGAGTTTTAGGAAGTTATAGAATTCCTCATAAGGAATGCTTGTGGAGGCTTGGAGTAGGGAAAATAGGACGGGGCTGTCTCTGTTGACCACTTCTTTGAACATTGCAGGATGCCCAGGCATACCAATGAAGGGCTTTACATCAATATTTATAAATGGGTTTTGCCAGATAGATGCATATGAGGAGTACTGGATTTGGATCGAGCAGTTCTTGTCCAGGCGTTTTATAGCAAGCATTGTATCTCTCACAATGTTTAAGGAGTGTTGTGGTTTAAAGTGGTCCATCAAGATAGATGCCAGCGAGTGAGCGGCTGGAAAAGGTCTATCTCAATTTCTGTCCACAGGGGAGGTGTATGGATTGTTTAAGCAGGTATGCCATTTGTATCTTACTGATGTTGGGAAGACCCACTCCTCCCTTCTCTTTGCTAAGTAATAGGATTTTGGAGGCAATTCTAGGTTCTCATTATGTCAGATGAATTGCGTGGTGAAATGATTTAAAATTTTGAAGAAAGAGTCCAACAAATGGAGGGGGAATATACTGATAATAAAGTTCACTTGTGGGGCAACTAGCATTTTTGTGCACTCTAATCTGCCCCTCCATGTCATGTGTTTAGGGGACCATGTCAATCAGGTCCTAGATCTTTTTCAGTAGTATGTTTTCAATATGTGTGCAAGATTCGAGGAGTGATTTGCCCCTGGTGTAGGCCTAAGTATTTTAGGTAGAGGTTTTGCCTTTTGAGGTTAGTTCCATTGATAATTGAGGGTGTACAGATGGGGTTGAGCAGAAATACTTCAGTTTTTTCTTTGTTTAGAGTGTAGCTGGAGGTGTAGGAATAGGCATTGATTAGTTTGAGGATTTCTGGTATTGCTGCTTCTGCATCCTCTGAGAAAATGAGGACGTCATCAGTATAGGCTGCTATTTTATGATTAGGAGAGCCGAGAAGGATGGCTGGAATAACGGGATTATGGCAGATTTCTGAGAAGTTATATGGCTAATAGGAAGAGTAGAGGTGAAAGGGAACATCCTTGCCTAGTTCCTTGGGTGAGTCTGAATTTTGCCAAGAGTGAGCCATTGCCCTTAACCTTGGCTGAGTTGGTATCATATAGTACAAACTCCATTTGTTCAAAGGTAGCACCAAGGTTTTTTTTTTTTTTTTTTGAAACCGTTTATTACAAGTCTTAAGAGTATACAAGTATGGGCCTACAACCTTCCGGCCGGCCGCTAGCAATGATAGGAACATACGACATACATTTATGGAACACGTGGTGTTACGGAGGAACATTTCTCAGGAGGTAACAACGTCAAAAGCCACAGCATCCAGACCCCATTATACGGTTTCATTTTAAATTAAGAGCAACAAAAAAAAAAAAAAAAAAAAAAAAAAAAAAACCACACCCACAAGGCAACCCACAATCGGAAATAGCAGCACGTGCTCCCCTAGAGGGGGGATCCTAACAATCCACAGAAGTCTAAAGAGGGGGAAGAGAACAGAGCGAGGACTGGGGGAACCCAATGCCCGGCAGCGGGGGAATGAGTCGGCTAAGGGGATGGGGCTGGCGAGGTATCAGGCAGCAACGGTGGTGCACAGATACCCCCGCGGTAGGCGTTCCAGGGGCCCCATACTTTCACCCATGTCGCAGGCTTACCCCTCGCCACATACACCACCTTTTCTCGAAACATGCACCAGTCCATGTGTTCTTTCCAGGCCGAGACCGTCGGGGGCCTCTGGGATCCCCACAGTTGAGCAATATCACGCTTGGCTATCATATATCCCAGAGTCACCCACCACGTCTGCGGCGCCGAGTAATCAGTCGGTTCCCACACATTCAACAGGCATCTCCTCGCTTCAGGCAACATCGCCACATGCGTAACCAGTCGCAGCACCTCATGTACACCACGCCAGAACCCTTCCACCTCCGGGCACTCCCACAAAATATGCAGAAAGGTCCCCAAAGCACCACACCCACGCTTACACAACCCATCTCCAGCATAGCCCATACGCAGAAGCTTTGGCCCCGTCATGTAGACCCGGTGGAGTATCTTGAGCTGGACGAAGCGAAGGCGAGCCGGTATGGCCACCTCCTTCGGGGAGGCCACCGCGGAGGTCCAGTCCTCGTCGTCCAACTCCAGCCCGTCGGCAACCCAAGCCGCACGAAGGGCAGTCAACAGGCCCGAGCGGTCGTTTATCAGCTTTTTGTATATCAGTGAGATCGTGCTGTCCGGGACGTGCCCATCCAGCATTCTATCCTCCAGGGGGGAATATTCCGGGATGGAGGCAACGTCCGAGAAGACGGAGCCCAGCGCATGACGGACCTGCAAATACCGAAAGTATTCACTGCCCTGCAGCTGAAATTCCGTCTGCAGCATATCGAACGTTTTAAATCCTCCCCTCGTCCAGAGATCCCCCACTTTACTGATACCTATTATGTCCCACTTCTCAAAGCCCTTAGAGGTCCACAGGGAACCTAACCGCTCAGACGCGTATAGTGGTGACGCCCGGGTCAAACGGTCCTTCCACCCCATAGCTGCATTGGCCGCATGCCACACTTGCACCATGACACGCGTGGGGCCCGTCAGACGAGCGTCGGGCGCGCTAGAATAGAGCGCTCGATTGTAGTCGCCACCTGGCAGGAGCATCTTGTCCATTTCGAATGCCGGGTTTAAGGCGGGCCCGTATAGGCCATGGTTAATTGCAGCGAGCTGGGAGGCCCAATAGTACCGTTTAATATCCGGGAGGGCAATCCCCCCGTCATACCATGGGAGCGTCAGCTTCGCCAGGGCAATACGCGGCCTCCCGTCCCAAAACAGGCGGCGTTGCAGACTCTCCACCTCATGGAAGTAGCACGCCGGGACTAAGTCCATAGTGTTCTGCAAAGCGTACAGGAAACGCGGCAGAGACATCATCTTGAACAATGCCGCCCGGCCGAGCGGCGAAAGCAGCAGGCGCCGCCAGCGTGCGACATCTACCCGCAGGCGCTGGAGGGGGGGAAGCAGGTTCTGTTCATACCGGGCCTCCGGGTCCAGAGTAATGAAGACACCCAGGTACCGAAATCCCTGCGGGGCGATCTGGATCGGACAGCCCCGCGGGAGAATAGGAGCCTCCCCAGAGAGAACATACACGCACGATTTAGCCCAGTTGATGACGAGACCGGAGTTACGACCAAATGAATGTAAAACATCAACCAGCACTATAAGTGATTTACGTGGGGAGGCTAGGTACAGAAGGATGTCATCAGCGTATAGGGATACGCGGTCCTCATACTCGGGGGTCCAACGGAGACCACGGATGGAAGGCTCCCACCGCAGCCACTCCGCCAGGGGCTCCAAGGCAAGCGCAAAAAGAAGCGGCGACAAGGGACAGCCCTGTCGCGTGCCCCGGCCCAGCTCAAACGGGGCCGATACTCTTCCGTTCACCACCACCTGCGCCAATGGGCCCGAATACAACAATTTGACCCAACTGATGAATCCTGGGCCAAATCCAAACTTCGCAAGCATCGCCCAGATGTATGGCCACTCAAGCGTGTCAAACGCCATGGTGGCGTCCAAGGACGCCAAAATGGCCGGTTCCCGTATAAATGGGACGCGCGCGAGCACCCCATGCAAACGCCGCAGGTTAAGGGCTGTGTTGCGATGGGGAATAAAGCCGGACTGGTCCTGATGAACCAGATCTCCCACCACACCGACCAGCCGATTGGCCAGTACCTTGGCGAGAATTTTGGGCTCCGCATTCAGTAGTGAGATAGGCCGATAAGAAGTAACCCGGTCCCGAGGTCTCCCTTCCTTGTGGATCACCACGATTGTGGCCAGACGCTGGTCAAGCGGGAGGGAGCCCAGCGAGTGGGCCGCCAGGAACATTGCGCGGAGGTGAGGCGCCAATGTATCCGGTCGCAGCTTATACAACTCGATAGGGATACCATTCGGGCCCATGGCCTTGCCAGAAGCGACCGAGCGTATGGCGAGGGCGATTTCGTCGGAGGTGGGAGCGGCGTCCAGCGACACCCTGTCCTTCCCGGAAAGGGACGGCAGCGCGATATCCCTGAGCAGGGCACGGGAATCCTCTTCAGAGCAAGAAGAGACCGGGGAATACACCTCGCGGAAATAATCCGCGAAACAGGAGACAATTTCTTCTGGCTCAGTTACACACACACCATTCGTTTTCTCAATCAGCGGGACCACACGATTCGCTCTCTCCTTTTTATCCAACCACGCTATCAGTTTACCAGCCTTATCACCCACATCATACAGTCGCCCCTGTTGCTCTCTACTAAGGCCCCTGGCCGCCTCCGTGACGAGGGCCCTATAAGCCGCTTGTTTGAGTTGGAGGACATGTAGTGCAGCATCCGTCACCCCATCTCCTAGATTACCCTCCAACTCAGCTATTTCAGCCTCCACCCGGGTCACCTCCTCCCGCTCGCGCCTCCGGGCGTGGGAAATAAGGGATAGGGCCTCCCCTCTGAGTACTGTTTTGAAGGCCTCCCACAGGGAGATAGCCGAAGGCACTGACCCCACATTCTCATCAAAATAGCGCTGGAGGGATTTAATCAAGTCAGCGCGAATGGTGGGGTCGCGCAGGTACCAGGAATTGATTGGGACCACCCTGCTCTCACCCCTCGGAAAGACATCGAAATGTAACAGGAGCGGGGAGTGGTCCGAGATACCCCGTGCCAAATGGCGCACCTCCCCCACCCTCCCGACATAGGCCGCCGGGACAAGGACATAATCAAGCCGTGAGAGACTACCATGGGCCCCCGAGTGGAAAGTGTACTGCAGCTACGTGGGATGTTTTAAGCGCCAGCAGTCCACCAATCCCAGTGTATCCAAGAGGCCGGATAGCCACGCCTGTGCCCGGGGGAGGTCCCTAGGGGGGTGACGATCCACAGTCCCAGAAACCACCGCGTTGAAATCCCCCCCCACCACCAGAAGCCCCCCCGGAAGGCCAAGGAGGAGGCGCCCCAGGTCGGCAAAGGTGGTCGACTGCAATCCCGGTGGGACGTACACTGACACAAAGACAACCACTTTGCCCTCCATTCTCCCCACCAAGACAGTGTAACGTCCCCTATCATCGTGGAGCACCTCATCAATTTCTAACGGGAGCGAGTTCTTTACCATGATACCCACACCCCTTGAGCCTGACGTGAAGCCCGAGTGGGCCACGAGGCGGTAGCCACGCCGATTCATGGCACAGAAGGCATTGCCAATAAGGTGTGTCTCCTGCAGAAAGACTACATCGGGCGAGAGTCGCTTCAGAAATTGCAGGACCACACCTCGTTTGATCCTGTCCCCCAGTCCATTAACGTTCCAAGACAACAAAGTTAATTCCCTACCCCCCATCATACACAGAAACCATCATTCGTCCCCCCGAGAGCACATTAGAACCAACACAAAAAAAGGTTTGCCTTGTGATAATAACGAACAACACCCCATCCCTGCCCACCCACCCCAACAGAACTCCCCCCTCCCTGCACCCCTGCATGAGCCCAGACAGCCCCCCCAACGTGCAGTGTGCCTGTCGCCCCATAGATAGTTAAACTAACTAGACCCCCAGAGGAGGAGGGAGAACCCCCAAGAGACCCCACACAACCTCCATAGGAGGGGAACTTAAGCGAACAGACGTATGGTCAAAAGTGGCATCATTTTTGTCCCGAGCGAGGCCTAATATTAGTCCCTCAGTCCTGATCCAGCGAGCCCTCTCCCCCCGCCGCTCCCCCCCCGCCACCCCGATCCCGATCACCAGACAGAGTATCAAGCCAGTCCCCGGCCGCTTCGGGACGATCAAAAAAGTGCGTGCGACCATCCACCTCCACTCGCAGCTTAGCTGGGAAAAGCATGGCGTATTTGAGGTTGAGGTCCCGAAGACGGCGTTTGACACCGAGGAAGCTCAGTCTCTGCTTCTGGACCGCTGGGGTGAAATCAGGATAGAAATTAATGTCCATATTGTCAAGTCTAATCGGTCCCTGTAGTCTGGAGGATTGCAGGATAGCGTCTCTGTCCCGAAAATTTAAAATCCGGGCAATGAGAGGTCTCGGAGTGGCTCCGACCTTAGGCCTTCCCCCGGGAACCCTGTGGGCCCTCTCCACAGCAAAGAATTTACTCAGCCCCCGTGGCTGGAGATGGGTAACAATCAGGTCTTCCACGAAAAGGTCCGCCGCCGCCTCCTCACGTCCCTCAGGCACCCCGATGATACGGATGTTGTTCCTCCGGGCCCGACTCTCGGAGTCCTCCAGGCGGCGATCCATCAGCGCACTCGCCCGAGCAAGCCGGCGCACCTCCGTTTGTAGGGCCGCCACATCTGTCGTAAGGCCCGATGCGGTGTGGGCCAAAGAGTCGACTCGGTCGTTGGTCTTGGAGAGATCGGCCCTTACCAGGCCAACATCCACGAGGACCGAGTCGATCTTCTGCGCCAGTGTATCAAAACGCTGGCCCACCGAGGCCTTCATCTCGGCGATGGCGCCCATGACATCCCGCAGAGTCAGATCCGTGGGCAGATCGGGGGCATCAGTAGGGCCCTCAGGGGACCTGCGTGGCACCTCGGGAGATCCCTTCTGGAGGGTATATCGGTCCATGCTGTTGGACTGATGGGCTGCGCCACGCCGGGTCGATTTTATCTTTGCCCGGTCACCATCTTGTTTCGCGGCCATGGTCCCAGTCTCCCGGTCGCACCAGCCACGTCATGAAGGGCAGGCAAGCCGGTCCACGGGCTCCGGGGGGGTGCCACCCCAGATCTGCGGGGCGGATCACAGCCGGCGGGCAGGCAGGGTCCCCCGGCGAGGCCACACCAACACACAAAGTCCCGCGACCCAACCTCGCAGAGACAGCAAGGTGGGCGCGAAAGCGAAAGTGAAAGTGCGGGGTACGCGAGTCACCAAGCCCTGCCCGCCGCTGTTGTTCACTTTGTCACTGGATCGCCCCACAGCGCAAATCCGGGGTTCGGCTAGGAGAAGGCCGCAAACCTCAATCGGTGCTAAAGCCGGTGTCCGAGGTCCGATTTGGAAGCGGAAAACGGGTGCCACCTCAGCTCAGGCTCACCAACACAGTCCCCTCATCTGGGACAGGATATGTTCAGGATAGTCATAGGAGGTCGCGGAGGTCCTCGGGAGCCTCGCACCTACGCGGCCATCTTGGTTGCGCGCTAGGCTCCTCCTCCAGCACCAAGGTTTAATTTCCAAATTATTGATCTTAAAAAAGGACTGGAGACCTTGTTGAAGACCTTTTTGGCGTCTAAGGCGATGGCCATCACTGGGGTGCTTAGGAGGGGAGATATTTTTAACACATGAGCAAATAATCTTATGTTGTCACAGGCCAACCTCCGTTAAATGAAACCTGTAAGCGGGGTAAATTAAAGATGGGAGAATTGTTTCTAGTCTGGTGACAAGGATTTTTGCATGTAATTTACAATATACATTGAGTAGAGAAATAGGTCTGTCGTCTAATGGGTCCTTATTATCTTTGTGGATTACAGAAATGATAGCTTCAGTGAAGTTTGGGATTGTTTTGCCTTTTAAGGTGTAAAAGTCAAAGAGTGATTTTAAATGCAGTGTAAGTAGGTGCTTGAAGGTATTGTTGAATTGGCTTGTGTAACCATTTGGCCTGGGGCTTTTTTTAGGTTTATTGCCTTGATCGTGTTTTCTATTTCCTCTGTCTGTAATGGTTTGTTAAGTGTGGAATGATTACTTTCCGTAAAATAGTTTTCAGAGTTCTCGGGGGCTGGTTGTTGTTTCAGATTATATAGGTTTTATAGTAATTGGTAAAGGAACTTGCAATTTTTTGTCATCAGTTTCAATTTCACCTGCTTTATTTTTGATTGCAATGGCTTTTAACTTTCAGATAATTGCCAAGAAAATCCCACCCTTATTGATTTAGCCCAGCTTTTTCGCTTTGTAGGTGATCACCCAGGTGTGGGCTCTTTTGCTATTAGCTTATTGTACTGGTATGTTTGGTTTTTGGGTTTACTCAATGTCTCTGTGGAGTGTTTTGTAAGTAGGAGGAGCTCGAGCTGTTTAACCCTGAGGAAAAGCTCTTCTAGGGTTTTACAAAGATGATAGCAATTAGATGGGTGCACAGTTTGTAGTCCAAATAAGCATTCAGTGTGTATAATCAAAACAAGATGTTTATTCTTTCTCTTCTCATATCCAAATTCCAACAACACCCAGCCAACGTGTTTCTTAAATTTAGAACTTTATCAGGGCTGAGATTGACATGAAAAGAGACAAAAAGTACAAATCAAACATATATTCAAATAAAAAGACACAAAATAAAACTACTCGATATACAATATAGACAACAATGATAAGATAGCAACAAAATATAACATGGCACTCGGACACATCTGATGTGGACATAACTCAGAATTTCAATAAAAATCAAGAATAACTGATAATATCAACAAAGAACTACTACTACAGACAAAACATTAAAAAAAAACACCTAATATTGTTATGCAACAAGTATATGTATCCCCTGGGAGTAAAATTAGGAATTTGACACATCGTTGTATTATATAACCACACAATCAATAAAAATCAAATCCTTAAATTTTAGTCATACTATAAGTTTGCTGAATACTTTGTAAACAGTAGAAGCATAGCCACATAAAATATCATATCCCATTAAGTATAACTCGTTTTGTTTTGAAGGTGTATTAAGTTTCTCTAAGGGTGAGATCAAAACAACAAAAGGGACATAATAGTGCATTCCTCAGGTCACCATAAATGATAGTAAAGCAACATGCCCCTCTAAATAAAGAAAGTGTAAAAAAAACTCTTACCTTAATATTGTAGAGTGCTATTATGTCTGTTTATGTACATAACAAATTTATAAGGTTCCATCCAATTCATAAGGTCTTTTTATGAACTGATATGAATGATAGCATCATCTTCCAGGATATTAGGATCAAAATATGTGATATAGCGTTTTCCTGTAAGTACCTGCGTATATTTCATACAATTAATCCCAGTGTAAAACGTATTATGATCGAAATTGCACAACTAAGATAAACGCCCCAATAATAAAACACAACAAAAAAGGAAACTCGAAGGACCCAATGATAGGACAAAAAGGGAAAGTAGTGAACCATCACAGACCACAAGGTCCATGTAAAAAGTCACATAACACATTTTTGAATTTCTTAAAATAATACATATAGGAAAGACCGCATCAATTAAAAATCCTCAATAGATGTGCACATACACCCTGTGGTGAAATCAAACAGATAGCAAAATAGAACCACACGAATATCATTAGCAAAGCTCCAAGCTTCAAGCTTCAAGGTGGGAAAAAAGCCCATATGATGAAAAAAAGGTTCTAATAAGCCTCATTACTTTAATAAACACACAAAGCCACAGTCAGGCAAACAAAGATACACATAACGCAAACCATAATCCAAAACCTGGAGGGTGTATTACAAAAGAACTCCTGTAGATCAACCCTCACAATGTGTGTTCAAAACATGCCTCGAGTGTGCCAGGAAGAGTGATAGTCTGCCACATAAGGCAACAGGTAAATAACATAATTTAAGCCATAATCAGAGAAACGGAGGAGAACAAAGTCAAAAAGACTCCAGTTAGTTGCGCATTACAGCACATGTTTAATATGAGCCACCAGTACGTCAAGAAAGGTGAGTAAATACGGTGTGAACTCCAAATCAAGAACAAGAAGGGTAAAATGTGAACAAGCTCCTGTATATAATATATCTCATACCTTGATAAGTATCCGTACTGCCATGTAATATTGCACCAGTAAACAGGAGCCCCCGGCGTCATGACTCCATATAAAGCCCATCCGTTACGGTGGAGTTTTGGCAAATGTATTTTTATTGGTCATGATACTGATCATTTTGCCTCAAAGAGTGGCTTTCCTTGCCTCCCAGAGGGTTTCTAGGGATATATCTGGAGTTGCATTATCTTTGAAGTAGGTTCTGCTGAGGATTGTATTTCTTCCCTGCAGCAATAAGTGTGCCATTGAGGTACCATATTATCTCTGGTTTTTGGGAGTTAGTAATCATGATGTTGACTGGGATACAGTTATGGTCGGAAACAATGATAGGCTCAATCTTCAGGTTTGGTACATAATACAGTTTGTACTCGTTATCATGAATTACAAAACACCTTAATTAATTAATTTCAAGATTATTTACGTGGAATATCAAATAATTACTTCAAAATACATTAAATCATGTGGCACAATTGCTGCACTGTGAGTGGAAAGTAGGTGTAGATAGGAGTGTTCGTGGGTAGATAAGAAGAGAATAAGAATTAAATGTGAGGTTATATACACTGTTTAAAAAAACAATTCAAACGTAGCCTCACTGGAAATGCTTATTATGATTTGATTTTCCACAGGTTATTAGATACAGCATGTAGTTTCTGTGTTCTCTAGATGTGGGAAAAAAACTCAGTCCAGGTGAGTGAAGTTGGGAATGTCAATGTTTCGACCCTTGAAAGGGGAAAAGGGCAATTAAACCTTGCAGGGGAGTCTTCATCAGGACAAGAAGGTAGCAACCTTGATCCCACTGTCGCTCAACACGTGGGAAAGACTTGAAATTGGGCTGATGGCTCCAATCAGGAGGAAAAAGTGGACCTCTTCATGGTCCAGGAAACAGATGTGCCACAAGGTCTGTTTAATTCAAGAATAGGGTAAAGGTGCTGGGAGATAACTACTTGGTAGATTATGCCCAAAAATCAAATCAATCTGGTGAATAATTCTTCGTTCAAGCCGTAACAAAGAATAATTCACCCCACCCCTAGAGGACCGATTGCTCACGGACCACTTGTATAAACGAGCAACTTCACTAACATATAAAAAAATTATCAATAACAGGGCAGATCCACTTGTCCGACTCTGGGAAGCCTGGCAGTTAGAGGTGGGAGACATGGATGACCCTGACTGGCGAGATGCCATAGCGTCGCCCAAAGAGGTGGCAATCTCCTCTAGACTACGGCTGGTACAGTTCAAAATATTGCATAGGACCTACTACACCAGGGTGGTTTTACACAAGATTGGAAGGTCCCCTGACCCGGGTTGTCTACGACAGTGTGGTGATATGGGTACCTTCTACCACACATTGTGGGGCTGCACGAAACTGGGACCATACTGGGAGACAGTAGTAAGCACCATTGCAGAGATAACAGGAAAACAAGTCCCACTGGAGCCTAAATGCTGTCTTTTGAATGTGTCGGGGCCTACGCATCTTACTCATGCCGAACGACAATGGGCAATGACAGGCATGATGATAGCCAAGAGGAATATTGCGCAAAAGTGGGGGATCGAGAATGTACCGTCTGTGATGCAATGGGGTAATGATATGGATGTAGTCATGGTAGAGGAGAAGGCCACATTTATTAATAGGCAATGCCCCCAAAAATGGGGTAGAGTATGGGGAAAATGGAATACATATAGGGGAGGTATCTGCACCCCCCCAGAAGAAGAGAGGGATTCAGATGATGACGGGTAATAGTGGTGAACACATATGTGAATTCTTAAGTTTATAAATGTATTGAGTAACTGTAATGAAGTGATGTGCAGATGATAAAGTGTACATGCAGATCTCTGTTGTTTACAATAAAAAGTTAAAAAAAAGTTTTTAAAAAAACAAGAACTAAAAAAAAAAAGAAGAATGTACCCGATTGATTCAGTTGTTAGACCTTAACTACCAAGTTATTATCGCCCAGCGCCTTCACTCTATTCTTGAATCAAACTGACGTTGTTGCACATCTGATTCCTGGACCATGAAGCGGTCCCCGTTTTTCTCCTGAATGGAGCCATCAGCCCAATTTCAAGTCTTTCCCACATGTTAAGCGGTGGTGGGATCAAGGTTTGCTCCCTTCTTGTCCTGATGAAGACCCCCCCTGCAAGGTTTAATTGGACTCTCCGCCTTTTAGGGGTCGAAGCGTCGACATTCCCAACCTCACTCACCTGGACTAAGCCTTTTTATTCTTGCATCTAGATAACACAGAAACTACATGCTGTATCTAATAACCTGTGGGAAATCAAATCATAGTAAGCATTTCCAGGCAGGCTACGTTTGAATTGTTTTTTTACTCTGTATGTATAAACTCAGCTGTAATTCTTATTCCCTTCCTACCTACCCACGAGCACTCCTATCTATACCTACTTTCCACTCACTGTGGAGCAATTGTGTCACATGATTTAATGTGTTTTAAAGTAATTATTTGATATTCCATATAATCTTGAAATTAATTCATTAAGATATTTTGTAATTTATGATATCAGGGAAAAATTAATTATATGACTTGAATAATTCCTGTTGAACCAATTGTGTTCTGTACCAATTCTCACCCATATCCTATGTCCTACTGTGTTTCCCCATTTTTTTGTAACAATTTTCGGGTTTGAGCAGGGGGGAGTTAGGTTTTGATTGATGAGAAGATAGTCTATTCTTGAGTGAGAGCTATGGGGGTTTGAGTAGAAAGTGAATTCACTGCCTGTCGAGTTGAAAAGCCCCCAGATATCTTTGAGGCTGTGTGAGGTGGTTAGATTTTTCATTTGCTTATGGGATTTAACCAGTCTACTTTTACAGGGTGACAACCTGTCTATGATCAACTCCAATGGAAGGTTGAAATCTCCTCAAACTAGGATTTTAGAACCCTTTGGGATTTTGTGTAACCTTTTATTCAGGTTGATCCAGAATGCTGGGCAACCTGCTATGGGTGCATATAAGTTAACGATGTATAGGTCCTGGTTGTCTTTCATGATTTTTTAGATGACCCATCTACCTTCTGTGTCATTGGTATTTTTTATTACTTTAGTGTCTGCAGATTTGGCAAAGACGCTGATGACACCATTCTTTTTGTCTGAGTCAGACGAGCAGGCCATTTCTACATACCAGTTGTTAAGGAGATTCTGGGCAATTAATTTATTTATTCTTTTCTCTTGATGGACAGGGGGTTGTATAAGGGCGGTTTTTGAAGTATTTGACCTTCGGATCACAGTATCAGGTCTTGTTGGCCTGGGATATCCCCGGGGTGGGGAGGAAAGGAGGATGCAAGGGGGGAAGTAGGTGAGAGGAAGGTGAGAGGGAAGGCAAGGGTGCCTAGAGGGTATAGATGGAGAGATAGGAGAGAGTATAGAAGGTAAGGAAAGAACCAACGTCAATGAGAGCATCCAGACACGTAATGTAGAGGCAGCGGTTGCCACGGAGCCTCCAGATGGGAGCTCCAGATTGGAGCCTAACTCTGAGCGTGTAAGCAGGATGTGGGAGAGGGGGAAGTGACAGCCAGGGTAGAAGGTACGATCTGGCAGTTGCCAGCGGGTAAGTAAACTGACATGTGAGCAGTTTAAGCTTTACAGTGGTATAGTTTTAATGGCAGGACAATGAGCTATGCCTACTTGAGGAGCATGTAGTGAGCATGTGATACTGTTCAAACATGTGATTCAATACGTTTCCCGGTATGTAACATAAAGATCTCATTGTGATGGTTCTTGTACGTGCTACAGAGTTACGTTATGCATCATATACATATATCACCTATGTAACCATATGTTACATTTTATTCCGTGCATCACATATGTATCAACTATGTTACCATATATTACTTTCCTGCATCACATATCGCACTTCATCTATCAAGGCATGTATTTTACGAATTGCTTGAGATGCGTTTGAATCACTGCATAATATTGTATAGCAGTGAATACCAGGATTTTGGACTCGATTTGAATATGGCTGCCCTAGCTATGATCGTTGGCAGCCGAGAATCCACGCATGGACAGACGAGACCAGATAGAGGGAACAAGGGACTTCTTAGGGATTGTGCTTAACATTATGAACATTATGCAACATTATGTAGTAAAACATAAACAATAAAGCATTGTTCAAGAACTGAGAACGTTGAGGAAGGAGTCGTTATTATCGTAAAGCCCTTAGCAGGCTTGTTGATTTGTAAAATTGTCCTATGAGCTGTTGGAAGACGTTATGTTCGGATGTGTTTGGGCATGGTTGGAGTGACTGATGTTTTGGTGACTGATCTACTTTCTATGTTTAGAGTGCTAGGCGGCAGTTGTGTTTAGATAACAATCAGTTATCCTTGCGGAGAGATCGGGTTTGTGCTCAGTGAGTTTAAGAAACAGTAATTAAGTGGACTATGGGAGAGCTGTGGATGGAGACATTAAAAATGTCCATTTATGAAATTAACAGCCTGCGCAACAGCAAGAGATGACTATTACAATTGTAGGATTCTTGTTATGTGTTATCAGCGGGCATTGTGTTTGGATGTGGTGTGTATGGGTGATGTCTGAATGAGTGATGTAGTTTAATTGTTGGGATGGCTCACAACAGGGTATTTAGCAATATAGTGGATTTGTTTAGCTAGGTTGTGTTCGGTAAGTTGGGTGTTGAATAAGTCACAGTAGTATCAATGTTGATCAACATAAGCGCAAAAGTACATTTACCAGTAAGAGGATCTTCAGCGATAAACTGGAGTGGGCTGAGATCCTTACATTCTTAACAATCAGAAGAATCGGTATCTAACAATTAATGTCATTTTAGCAATCTTTCAATTTATTCAAGATAAGCCTAATTTTTCTCGTATTGTTCTAAGCATACAAACAAGCAGAATAAAGGCTGAGTCTTATCTGTGCATGCGAAGAGAGTAATGAAGAGAGTAATGACGAGAATGGTTGAACGGCCGACCCACAGTTCTTAGGTGGGGAGTGGTCATGAGGATATCTTTTGTTGTTGATGGTTCTGGATGTAGGAAAGAAGTTCAGTGGGATCATCGAAGATGAAGGACTTCCCCATGTTGGTAATTCTGAATTTGTCTGGGTTGATGAAGGAGTAGTTAATGTTCAGTGTCGTAAATAAGTTTTGCAGGGCTAAAAAGCTTTTTCTCCTAAAGGCCATCTCTTTCGCATAGTCTTGGGCTATTTCAATCTTGCTATCATTCCATACCAGTATTCTAGCTTTCCTCATGTGTGATAATATGGATTTGGATTGTTGAAATCTGAGAGATCTGAAGATGAGCGGTCTTGGGTTTTTTGCACCTGAGATCAACCTGCTGGGCACTCTGTGCGCTCTTTTGATTTCAAATGGTCTGTCGAATGTGATGCCAAGGGTTTGAGGAATCCATTTTCTAGAAAAGAGAAGCAGGAGGGAGCTTGGTCTTCAGTCCTCTCTTGTAACCCATAGATTTTTAGGTTCCCTCTTCTATACCTGTTTTCAAGGTCAGTGATTGTTCTGGAGAGGGGGTGGATTTGTTTATTTGTATCATGTGCACATTTTTTTTTCCTTAGGGTTCTCATTTTCCTGTGTACTTATTCTTAATTCTGCCTCGGTAGAGCCTATGTGCAGTGATTTGAGGTCATTATGCAAGACAGAGATCTCAGTTTGTTAGAAACTGCTGTTTGCTTCTGTGCTTTGTGCAAGTTCCTAGAGGGATGAAAGGTTGTGGAGAATCATGTCCTTTTTCTCGCTGACGTCCAAGGTTTGTTTCGGTTTGATAGGTGACTCAATGACCGGAGAGTCTTGTTTTGCTTTTTCGAGAGACGTTTTTTGGTCCTTGTGATCTTTTGAATCTCTGGATTCTTTTTTGTCAGCCATTTTATTGAAGTCTTAGTTCTTAGTTCTTTTTGAGGTTGAGGTTGCACCAACATTGAAATGATTATGATGATGAGAGTGGGTAGCAGTCAACCTGCGTATCTATTTGTGGCGTTTCGGACCGATGGTGATAGGGATTGTCTGACGTTCCTGGGTGACAGTTGTCCTAATAGGGTTTGGTTGCCCTGCCTGGGACCCCCAACCTTTAGAAGTTAACACATTCACAGTGTATGTCCTGCAGTTCGAATTGCACCTGCAGCTCGAACTCATACTTGTATTGTGTTGATGTATGTACTTGAGCTAGTGCTTCCTTTTGCTTTATAACCGGCTCAAAGACTCAAACTTGTGCTCTGTGGTTGTGTGAGATAGTGTTGCTTCTGGATAGTTTACTATTGTTGTGGAGTCCCAGTAGTGGACCCAATATCTGATTACAATAGAGTAATGAAGTAGTAGGATGATACTGTAGTTGTTGCCTCAGTTGTCTACAGCATTGATTGTTTACCCTTAATAGCCTCAACCAACCTCAAGTGTCCTCAGCTGTATACAATTAGCAGATGTTTTAAAATGCTCTTTAAAAACCCTTTACTGTGCCTTTTACGCCCCTCTATGGGCTTTTGTTGTCCCATTTGTCACTAATGTGTCAGGGGGAGCAGGGCAGGTTACACGGGCAGGTTGTTGCTCTCAGGTCCGGTGCTGTTGAGCCTCTATGGTCCTGTCTTCAGTGCTGCCTTGGTGGCGTATCTGTTTGTGGTGAGATTTGCCGCCTCATGGGCTCTGGCGGTCATGGCATTAGAAGAGCACTGCGGTCAAGGGGAGCAATGGTGGGAAGCCACTTTGCACTGGGAGGCCCGTGGTCCAATCAGCAGGAGCAGGCTGCCCTAGAAGGACGAGCGCTTCCAGGGCTAGCATCAGGTCAAACCTTGCCACCTACCTACAAGGCTCTGGTGAACTGCCCGATCCACGGCCACTGGCACTTGAAGAATGCTGCTGGTATTGTGGAGATGCGTACTTGAGTAAATGAGTTACTTGAGAAAATGAGGCTAAAGCAGGGTTGCAGTAGAGTTACGAGAACGTGGTATGGCGTGATAGGGCAGACACATATGGCTGTTCGATGTGTTCCGCGCTCCGCGCCTGTTTGCAGGCTGCAGGCTTACTAGGAGGCCCATGGGGAAGGACGGCAGACCTTCAGGCCTATATCACTGATATGGCACTTCCTTTATATTATTCATATGCTATTATTATGTTTTTTTTATAGATATGCTTTCAGGCCGTTTAAGATGGCGGGTCACCGGCAGAGAGACAGGAGCAGTTTGGTGTTCACCAGTAGGTGTTGCAATGGGAATCAGTGCTCTTTTCAGATGTTTAAACTGGAGGTTGATGGGTATCTCTCGCTCAGGGGTGTCTAGTGCTTTTTAGAGAGGAGAGACAAGCACCTCCAGGCACTACCCTGCTAGTTAAGATAGTGGTGTCCGGTTCTCCACAATCCGCGGAAAATCACTTGTCTCAGGGAATGACAGGAGTTGGGGCAACAGGGCATTTGGCACGTAGAAGGGTCATGCCACGCTGATGTTTATTCTGTTGAATAAAATGAACTATTGAGCAATTGTGCCCTACACTGGCGTTACTTTCCTACAATCAGGATGAATATGGTACTATTAAATGGGCAATTTCAAATGTGTAAGGGTCAAAATAAAGGTTTATTGGGGAAGGATGGACATGAACATGAAAATAAAGCATGTGGAAATGATACATAGGAGGATTATTGTTGAAGGGGCAAAAAGGGAACAATTGTAAAAAAAAAGTACTCCTGTCTTATCTTTTAATTCAATATGTTTTATTTATTTTTATACAAGAACACATTAGCAATTCTGTTACAGGGTTAGCATAGGTTGTACCAATCTTAGTTTATACATCAGTGTCCTGAGACATTATGGCACGTTTGTTTAGCAAACCCCACATGATGTTATTTAGTGTAAAAGAGAGAAAGGCAGACAGAAAAAGGTAGGAAAACAAGGTGTGAAAGTTACATTTCTTATTAATTACATCTGACATTCTGTGGAGATTTTGCTACACATGCAGGCCCAAGAGGGCTCTATTGGTTGAGTCCAGTTGGGCCCAGTTAATTTCAATTGCCTGGGTGGCGCGTTCATAGGGGGTACCAGAATGTGTTTCGCCAACATGTCATGTTTTCATGTAGGTTCATAAGAATTTAGGTACGTGTCGAGAGATTTCCACATCTTTCTGGTGGCCGGTTTTCAGGGTGAGTTCTGTAGTGCAATGTTGTCTGCTCCTCTAAAGATGCATGATCCAGTTGAACCAGCCTTTGTAGGATGTCTTACTTGTGTCTTTCTAATTGGCGAGGACTGTTTTCACTGCTGCTGTCAGTAGCAGGTCTAGTAGGTCCTTATCGTGTTCCGATCTCAATTCGGTGCACATAAATGCCGTGGTGAGGGGGGAAAATTCTTTTGTTAGCGTACAGTCAAACAATCCATTTCTAAAAACAACGATTTTCTCCCAGAATGCTTTGAGTATGGGGCATTAAAAGATAAGATGTTCTAGGTCCCCCTTTTTCTTGTTACAGTTCCAGCATAATGCGTCCTCCCTGAGGCCTAATGAGAATAAACGTGCAGGGATCCAAAAAGCCTCATGAAGCAGCCAAAATTTTGTTTGTGAGAGCACTGGCGGGATGTATGACGTTACAACGCATGCTATTACAACGCATACCATTACAACGCATTTTTTACAACGCAAGTACTACTACAACGCATTACTTTACAGCGAATACTTTTACAACGCAAAACCTATTAAAATACTGAAAAGTGCTGTTACAACGAAATCTATTACAACGCATACCATTACAACGGAATTTTTTTTTTTTTTATTTAAAAGTACAATAAAATCTGGCACGGGATGCAGGGAAATTAGGGGTTTTAGGGTGGGGAAGTGTATTAAAATGTGGAGAAAAACTGAGCGTAAATCTACTGAAATGCATTACCAAATTAATACTCGAGTATTAAAATTAATACTCGAGTATTAAAATTAATACTCAAAATCCCCCATAAAATTCCGTTTTCACACATTTCAAAGTTTTACAAAAAGAACGATAGATTTAACAACAGTACATACACATTTTTATCATGATTACATCGGAAAGTAAGTAAACAGAGTAAAACAGAAGACACATACACATAGGCGCCATTTTATCCATCTCACTTGTAAAACTTGTCCTACAACACTTTCTATGAAAACAATACCAAAAGACATGTTCCAAAATGGATGCCAAAACGGAGCAAATGAATGAAAACAATACATTTTAAAATGCATTTTTAAATTATCATTTTCCACAGTAAAATAAAGTATAAAAAAAAACACAACGAACGCAGTTTTAAAAAAAATTAATAGTGACACAGAGTAAAACTTATAAATACCAGGAAGACACCATTTTGCAATCAGTTGATTATCAACTACCAGAGAGACCAGACGTCAAAACCTGAACCTTTGTTACCTCCACTGCGACCTCCTCAGAGAGAGCACTGAATTCGTTCGGAAAAGCATTATTAGTTATCAACTACTAGTAAGTCAGTAAAAAAATTTTATACCATGGTTTAGCGTAAAATATGTTTGCTTTCCATACAAAATATATTTTAAAATTTTTAATATTAACTTTTAAAATGTACTGTTTCTAATTTGTTATCACTAAAAATATATACCAACTTAAAACAACTACTTTCTTTTCCAAAAACAGAAACTTGCAAAATATTGAGAATCAAGAATTGGTGTACCTAATTTTGCATCACCTCCACGTAATCGACTCACCTTTACTATTGTGAAGGTAAATGTAATTTAATTTTAATTATGTTACTTTAAAAATATATTTTTAGCATTAGCTAAAGTGTTGTATTGCAAAGGTAACTTTTTTTTTTCCTCATTCTCACTACATCATAAACGAAATTATACCATGGTGCAGGGGTAACAATTACTAATAAGACTTCAGTTAGGTACTACATCTGAAAAAGCGTTTCATGTTACTGAGGTAACTATTAGTTTTCTTAGTCCCAGAATGTTCAGCAGTAGAGTAATTGAGTGATAGTGTAGGTGTATCCATTATTACTCTTATTTTAAAATGCATTCAATGTGTATTATGTTTTGCTTAACCAATTGTTACTCATACTCATTTGTCAAATATCATATTTTTCAAAAATGGGTTGTTTTTTTTAACCAACGTTGGCTAAGTAACATTAATTTATAAAACTTTTTTTTTTTCCAGAGTAAATCGGTTACAAAAAAATAACTTTATCCTGCAGCAAGCATTACCTTAAAGGCACGAGAACAAACAACAACTGAAAAAGGTATTTTACATTATCAGTGTTATAATTTCCACAATTTAATAGTCATTCCTTTTGCAATTGTTACTCCACTAAAGTGCAGAAATAGGATAACTGATGGATAGTGTAGGGGTACAATTAAGTATTCTAACTCCAGGAAGGTGCAGCAGTAGGGAAAGTGTTGGATGGTGTAGGGGTACATTTCTCTATTTTAACTCCAGGAAGATGCAGTAGTTAGGAAAGTGTTATGTAGTATTAGTTATATTCTATGTCATAATTTTTAAAAGTTAATCTGAATTTACATTTTAAAACAACGTTAAGTTTTTTTTTTTCCTCTTTTTTTTCCAAAGACAATTGTTTGTTTCGTTGCTGAAAGATTCTTTCGATCACATACGTTACAACTCCAGCCAACAGGCCAATTCAACTTTACAAGCCTCACCAAGAAAAGCAATTTCAAAAAAACAAGGTATTGTTATACAGCATTGTTTTTAAACCTTCAATATGTTAGACTAACCATTTAATTGTTAATGTAAATAAAATTCAAAAATAATTAGAAAAAGAGTTGCAGTTTGAAGAATTTTTTTTCAGAACTCCAGGTTGGTGCAACAGTAGGGGAAGTGTTGGATGGTGTAGGGATGCAATTTACTATTCCAACTCCAGGAAGGTGCAGCAGTAGGGAAAGTGTTGGATGGTGTAGGGGTGCAATTTACTATTCCTATTCCAGGAAAGTACAGCAGTAGGGAAAGTGTTGGATGGTGTTGGGGTGCAATTTACTATTCCAACTCCAGGAAGGTGCAGCAGTAGGGAAAATGTTGGATGGTGTAGGGGTGCAATTTACTATTCCAACTCCAGGAAGGTGCAGCAGTAGGGAAAGTGTTGGATGGTGTAGGGGTGCAATTTACTATTCCAACTCCAGGAAGGTGCAGCAGTAGGGAAAGTATTGGATGGTGTAGGGGTGCAATTTACTATTCCAACTCCAAGAAGGTGCAGCAGTAGGGAAACTGTTGGATGGTGTAGGGGTGCAATTTACTATTCCAACTCCAGGAAGGTGCAGCAGTAGGGAAAGTGTTGGATGGTGTAGGGGTGCAATTTACTATTCCAACTCCAGGTAGGTGCAGCAGTAGGGAAAGTGTTGGATGGTGTAGGGGTGCAATTTACTATTCCAACTCCAGGAAGGTGCAGCAGTAGGGAAAGTGTTGGATGGTGTAGGGGTGTAATTTACTATTCCAACTCCAGGAAGGTGCAGCAGTAGGGAAAGTGTTGGATGGTGTAGGGGTGCAATTTTCTATTCCAACTCCAGGAAGGTGCAACAGTAGGGAAAGTGTTATGTACTATAAGTTAAAATGAATATAATTTTTGCAAAAAGTTATTGTAAATTTGCATTTCTCTACAACGTTCAGTTTTCTCATTTTTTCCTTTTATCACTTTTGCAGACAATTGTTTTTGTTTTGCGATTCCAATCAGCACATAATTGTCTACTCCAGCCTACAGGCCATTCCCACTTAAGAAGACTCACCAAGAAAACCAATTTCAAAAAAACAAGGTATTTTTAAACAACATTATAAGGTGCAGCAGTATGGAAAGTGTTGGATGGTGTAGGGGTGCAATTTACTATTCCAACTCCAGGAAGGTGCAGCAGTAGGGAAAGTGTTGGATGGTGTAGGGGTGCAATTTACTATTCCAACTCCTGAAAGGTTGCAGAAGTAGGGAAAGTGTTGGATGGTGTAGGGGTGCAATTTACTATTCCAACTCCAGGAAGGTGCAGCAGTAGGGAAAGTGTTGGATGGTGTAGGGGTGCAATTTACTATTCCAACTCCAGGATGGTGCAGCAGTAGGGAAAGTATTGGATGGTGTAGGGGTGCAATTTACTATTCCAACTCCAAGAAGGTGCAGCAGTAGGGAAACTGTTGGATGGTGTAGGGGTGCAATTTACTATTCCAACTCCAGGAAGGTGCAGCAGTAGGGAAAGTGTTGGATGGTGTAGGGGTGCAATTTACTATTCCAACTCCAGGTAGGTGCAGCAGTAGGGAAAGTGTTGGATGGTGTAGGGGTGCAATTTACTATTCCAACTCCAGGAAGGTGCAGCAGTAGGGAAAGTGTTGGATGGTGTAGGGGTGTAATTTACTATTCCAACTCCAGGAAGGTGCAGCAGTAGGGAAAGTGTTGGATGGTGTAGGGGTGCAATTTTCTATTGCAACTCCAGGAAGGTGCAACAGTAGGGAAAGTGTTATGTACTATAAGTTAAAATGAATATAATTTTTGCAAAAAGTTATTGTAAATTTGCATTTCTCTACAACGTTCAGTTTTCTCATTTTTTCCTTTTATCACTTTTGCAGACAATTGTTTTTGTTTTGCGATTCCAATCAGCACATAATTGTCTACTCCAGCCTACAGGCCATTCCCACTTAAGAAGACTCACCAAGAAAACCAATTTCAAAAAAACAAGGTATTTTTAAACAACATTATAAGGTGCAGCAGTATGGAAAGTGTTGGATGGTGTAGGGGTGCAATTTACTATTCCAACTCCAGGAAGGTGCAGCAGTAGGGAAAGTGTTGGATGGTGTAGGGGTGCAATTTACTATTCCAACTCCTGAAAGGTTGCAGAAGTAGGGAAAGTGTTGGATGGTGTAGGGGTGCAATTTACTATTCCAACTCCAGGAAGGTGCAGCAGTAGGGAAAGTGTTGGATGGTGTAGGGGTGCAATTTACTATTCCAACTCCAGGATGGTGCAGCAGTAGGGAAAGTATTGGATGGTGTAGGGGTGCAATTTACTATTCCAACTCCAAGAAGGTGCAGCAGTAGGGAAAGTGTTGGATGGTGTAGGGGTGCAATTTACTATTCCAACTCCAGGAAGGTGCAGCAGTAGGGAGAGTTTTGGATGGTGTAACTGTTATATTTTAGGTATTTCATTTAATTTTTCAGACTAATTTGTTTTTCTTCTCTTCTCTTTTCAGATAATGTCTAGTCTGGAAGCTGCAAAGTATATTAAATCCAGGAAGGGCAAAAAATTTTTAAACCATGGAGGATACATATATAGTAAGGAAAGAATAAGTTTAACTAGAAATCATTGGAGGTGTGTGCAATACTACACTACCCATTGCAGTGGCAGAGCGGTTACTGTTGATAATTTAGTTGTGAAAACCACAGAACATAACCACTCTGCCTCTGCAATGGAGGTAGAAATTAGAGAAACAGTGAACGAAATGAAAGCTATTGCAAGCACCTCCAATGATTCTACAGGATCCATTTTAAGAGAGGTTGCACAGCATGTCCCCAGTCATGTTGCTAGTAACATGCCTATAATTCCTAATTTGAGAAGAATTATTCAAAGACAAAAGCAGGCAAGTAACATTCAATTATCTACACCACATTCTTTCTCTGACATTAGAATTCCACATGATCTTTCTATTTCTTTTTCTGATGAACCTTTCCTTCTGCATGACAACGAAAACCCTCAGAAACGAATTCTCATTTTTAGTACCCCACGTAACCTTGCTAAGTTAGAAAGTAGTGAAATTTGGATGATGGATGGGACGTTTAAAAGTACACCCCATCCTTTCACTCAAATTTACACTATACATGCCAAAATTAACAATAGTGTAATTCCCTTAGTATATAGTTTGCTACCTGATAAGACTTCTGCAACATACACTGAACTTTTATCAGTGATTAAAAGTAAAACATCTCAAAGTCCTCGGAAAATAATTATTGATTTTGAATTGAGCATGATCAATGTGATCACTAAAACGTACACGGATACCCAAATTCAGGGATGTTTTTTTCATTTTTCCCAGGCATTTTGGCGTAAATTACAAAAAACATCCCTAGTTGCAGAATAGTCTCGTGATAACAAACTACAATTTGAACTAAAAAAATTAACTGCACTTTGTTTTGTTGCTCCCGATAGTGTGGACGAGTACTACACTGCAATTATAGAATCTGTTTATTATACGAGTAACGAAGAAAAATTGGCACCCATTCTAAATTATTTCGAGGACACATGGATTGGACACCTAAGCAGATCGGGTCGCAGGAGGAAGCCACGATTCCATGTGGAGTGGTGGAACTGCTACACGAGTTGTTTAGAGGGAGAAGCAAAAACAAACAATGCCATTGAGGGCTGGCATAACTCCTTCAACCACACAATTGGCAAACCTCATCCAAACTTCTACTCTTTTTTGGAAACTTTGAAGAAGGAGCAAAGTTTTCAAGAAATGAGAATAGCCCAAACACTCGCAGGTAGTCTAAACCCACGAGTAACAGTCAAAACAAGGGAAATGTCTGAGATACTATTGGCTATTGTACAACAATTTTCGTTGTGTGTGGCTATAGACTACCTGGAAAATCTTTCTAACATTCTTTCTTTCTAAAATTAGTTTTTTACTTACTTTCTTGCTTTGCTTCAAATTTAAATATATTTCAAATTACAATTGGCATACAATGTTTTTTCTAAAAAATTTTTCAAACATACAAGTCGGGTCCTTTTTTTTTTTCAAATCTTCATTTCTATCAAAACTACCAATGTCAACAAATTTACTGTCCCATAGTATTGGACCAATTTTTCAACATCCGAACGCCATTAATATAATTACACAAAACTTCGTTTTTAATTTCCGACCTAAAAAATCACCAAAACTCAAACCAATCTAAATTGTACATGTCAAGCCATAATCCAAAATGCACATTGCTGCATAAACACCAATTTTTATTCAATCATTAATTCCCCAAATTTACGAGTACGCTATTTTTTTTCACTTAGAAATGAAGATCAAAATCACTTTTTTTAGTTCCGAAGTAAAGAAATAAACTTTGTGAACAGTAACTTTAAATTTTTTAAAAGTTACATACATTTTTTTAATAAACAAATAACTTTTCGCGACCCGACATAGGCATACATTAATGACATTATTGTGGACATGTTTAAAAACATTTAAAACATCAATTAGTTTTCCCGCAACCTCTCCTTATTCTTTCCTCACTATATATGTATCACTATTAAAGGTTTAATCTATAATTTAAAGTGAAAATATTTCCTACCTGGACGCAGATCAGCTTCCTGCTGCTTCCTCCTCCGATGCTCTTCAAAATGGCGCATTACGTCGACGCTCACGTCATTACGTCATCGCGTGCATCAATATTTATAACGGACTACTTTATTTAACTAATCTGTTAATAAATGTTTAAAAATGTAATTAAAATATTTATATGTTTTCTAAAAAATGTTACTTGCTATGCAAAAATAAATAAAAATATGGTTTATTTTTTAAGGATTTTTCAATAAATAAATATTTTGAAAACATTATTTGTTTACTGTTATTATTTTTTAAATTGTAATTTATTCATTAAAAATGTAACTTTTTTAATGTAAATTTACTAAATGTGTTCCTTACCTCGACTCTATTGTCTTTTTCCTTCAAAACTTGCTCTTTCTTCGCTTTCTGATCCTTCTTTTCTTGTTCCGCGGGTTCTATATTCTGAAGCTGCCAAAATAAATGAAGGACAAATAAGCTCATAGACTTCAATGCAAAAGCGTGGGAATTTTTTTTTAAAGTAAGTTCTTTTTTTCCTGCTCTTTTTTCTTAAGGTATTATTATTTCTGAAATGCATTTCTTATTACTCTTTTAATATTAAAAAATACTCTTTTATATTAGAAAAATACTCAAGTATTAATATTTAGTTAAACTACTCACACTTATATTTTTAAAATTAACTTAAAATATACTCTTTCTATTTTGAAAAATACTCAAGTATTAATTTAACTTAAAAAATACTCTTTTATATTAGAAAAATACTCAAGTATTAATATTATGTTAAACTACTCACTTTTTTAAATTTATATTTTATAAAAAAACATTAAATTATACGATATATATTTATTTAAGTTATAATCCCAAAATTAAAAAATGCGTTGTAATAGTATATGCGTTGTAAAAGTACTTACCATATAACATCATGCGTTGTAAATGCATGCGTTGTAAATGCATGCGTTGTAAAGGCATTTTCTAAGAATGCGTTGTAATGGTATATGCGTTGTAAAAGTACTTACCATATAATAGCATGCTTTGTAAAAGCATGCGTTGTAAAAGCTTTTGCGTTGTAAAAAATGCGTTGTAATAGCATAGCGTTGTAAAAGTTGCGTTGTAAAGGTAGTTCCCCGCACTGGCGAGATCTTATTGCATGAGGCCGAGGTCCAAAGTGTGGACCATTCTTGTTCATTATGTGTGGTTTTAGTTTGTTTATCCCAATAGGCAACTGTCTTGTCGTGAAGTATAGAGGATTTTGGGCGGAGGAGTTTGTAGATTTGTGAGACCTGGTGCCCTAATTTATTAATGTTTGACACATACCGGGAGATTGATGTTTGTGAGGCGGATAATTTGGTTTTTGACAATGCCGTTCTGATTTTCAAGAAGTTATAGAATTCAATGTCAGTTAGGTTATGTCTTGACTTGAGGTCTGTGAATGTAATGGAGTATGTTCCGTTTTCTAGTTGGTAAGGGAAGTAGATACCTTTCTCAATCCATGTATTGAAGGCTAGGCTTTTCCCTTTATACAGAATCTTGCTATTGGCCCAGAGTGATTCCATTCTAGATCCTTTGATGCTATTCTCCTGCTTCTTTGTTTTTTTAAAGATAGACTTAGAGGTGTGGGGGTATCGATTTGCTGTTAGTAGAGCAAGTGGGGTTAGGTTGTTCAGGATGGCCATCTCTACCTGTAGCCATGCCGGCGTGTAATCGGTAGGCGGTGATATCCAGTATGAGCCTTGTTTTGCCAGAAAGCTAACTGGAATATTCTGAAGTCTGCTAGATTTACCCCTCCTTGATTTTTATACAGTCTTACGTTTTTTAATGCTTATCTGTGCTTTCTTCCCTCTCCAAAGGAATTTAGAGATCAGGATATCCACTTTGCAGTGGAAGTCATCTGTGAGGAGGAGCAGGAGCATACTGATCAGATAGTTAATCATTGGGGTGATCATCATTTTAATAGTTTCAATTTTGCCCCACCACGTTATGAATTTTGGAGACCAGGAGTCCAGAAGTTTCTTAATCTTTTCTAGTAGCAGTTTCTCATTGTGATGAAGCGTGTCAATTAGGTCGCTTCCAAAATTTATACCTAGGTATTTGATATACCCTGCTTGCCAGGCTAAGCCCGACCCACCCAGGATTTCTCTCGTGCAGTGAATATTTAGTGGTTTGCATTCTGATTTGTCTTTGTTTAGTTTATACCCTGAAAACCCTGAATGTTCTGCTATCGTATCCATCAGGGTCTCGATTGAAGTATTTGGCTGTTCCGTTACTATATTAGTATGTCGTCCACATAGGCGGCTAATTTTATTTCAACGCCATTGATATTGACCCCTTTTATGTTCGTGTTTAACTTGATATCCTGGATAAGGGGTTCCAGTGCCAGTAACAATAAATAAAGAAGGGGACAGTGGGCATCCCTGTCTAGTACCTTGTTGTCTCCAACATATGAGTTTTTTCATTGGGGGGGAGGGAGGGGTGGGAGGGGGTAGTGGGGGGTGGGGAGGAATCAGTACTCCTGTCTTATCTGAGCAGGGAAAGCATGGGTTGTGTTTTTTTGCAAAATTGTGGCTTTGTGACATCCAACATTTATAAAGAATGTCTCTGTTTTAAAATTATTTTTCTTTTGGGAAATTTGAAATCGTAAAATTATTAGCTTCTGGAATCGCATTCTGCTTTTTGCTAGCTTATTCGTGCTTGCCATCAAGAATTTCCATCTGACCTCTTGTACAATCGTAACATACCTTTTATGCCAAATCAAGTTTATTAGCTTTATTTTAGGTTAAAACAAAATCAAACACAGTGTCTAACAAACATTCCCAATTCATTTTTTTAAACAGATTTATAAAGGTGTTACATGCTGCAGTGGCTTATCTCATAGAGAAGGGTAAAAGGCTGATTGGCATGTGGTTAGATCAGTCCCGGTAGTCGGCAAATTGGTACCTAAATATCCCCTGATAACATATAGAAGGGCACCATCACTGAAGTATGCAGTGGTACTCAGTAGCCTGGAGACACGACGGGAACAAAGTTGGTTACGTCCTCAATCTGGTTTTAGAAAATGAACATGCTGTGGGGCTTGCACCATAGGCCAAAATATTACAACGTATGTGATGCCTTTTAATACAAGAGCGATAAAAACCAAGGGATCGTACAACTATAAAACAGAATTCGCAGTGTACTTTCAAGCATGCACTTGTAATTTAAGGTACGTCGGAAACACAACATTACCAGTCGATGAAAGAATATTACAACATATGAGGGCGATTATCAATAGTGATCATGCATACCCGGTGGCACCCACTGTGAAATGTTTCACCAGAAAGACCCTAAACAAATTAGGTACCCGCCAGTAGAAGAGCTGGAGACTTCCTTAATTTACTGAGAGAATTGGAGATGAGATACATCATAAAGATTGTAAAATACTGAATGGAGTGAATTATGATGAATAATTACATTTAAGCCTCTGGAGAGGTGGATAGAACAGGATAAAGGCAAACGTGGGCAAATAGAAGATATAACTGGTATACATAGTTAGGCTTACAACCAACTCACTTTCCATGTATTCCTACTTATCTCTCTGTCCCCAGTATGGTACACTTATTAATTTGTATTTTTTATTTTTAGTTTGACTTTATTTTACTTTTCTATCTTAGATAGTACAGGTTGAAATAGGTAATAATCTCAGAGAATTAATTCAGTAAAATGTGAGAATTTTGTGAAGGCAGGGAAAGTGCTCATATCGGGCTCATAATATTGAGAGTTCAGGTGTAACCGTATCCCGCTGCATCAATTATGAGTTACAAATGGCCAATAAGATCATGAGGATGATGAATACTGTCAGACACTATAACAGATGTAATATACCTCGTTATGTTGTTATTTGAGTTATGTTATATGCTCTTGGGGCACTAGCCTACAAGAATAAACATTGAACTGTGCAGAACAATACAGTGGTATTGGCACTTGCCAGTTAATATTGAGCCAGGATTCAAAAGAGGGTATTAGTGTTTGTA
This sequence comes from Triturus cristatus, assembly GCF_964204655.1. Taxonomy (NCBI): domain Eukaryota; kingdom Metazoa; phylum Chordata; class Amphibia; order Caudata; family Salamandridae; genus Triturus; species Triturus cristatus. Next base: position 339,007,254 of record NC_140592.1, on the reverse strand, counting down.
TATAACCTGTCGTAGAAATGACAAGGTTGTCAAACATAGAATGGGACTATAATCATGCAATAGTGTGAGGGGGAGAATTAGTGTGCATTAATATGAGAAATTAATTATTCCAAATATTTAATATAAACAATGATATTGCTAGCTTATATCCAGTGGCAAAGTGAGCAAGGGACCCATGTTTGGGCAAACCCTGCCAACTTAGGGGGAACAAAGCAACCACAAGGAGATGATGGACGGAGCGCTGAAATTTTTCAGACACTCACCCCCAGTCACAGATCTGGGTTGAATCCATCATCATTCTTTAGCTCACTTTGGCATCTCAGTTCAGACCCCGCTATATGCAAATTAGTTTTGACCCTGTGCTTCATGGGAATAGTCCAGCCCGAACTGCCAAGCCAGGTCTTCCCTGAACCGGAAACAAGCATCCTGGGACCGGTTTCTGGGTAAAACCCTTTATCAGCCAGGCTAGCTTGAATCCAGTGGCATAGTGAGCAAGGGACCCACGTCTGGGCATACCCTGCCAACTTAGGGCGAACAAAGCAAACACAAGCGTGTTATCAGCCTTTATCTGTGCTCCTTTTGTGATCCTCGCAAACAGGCTTTCACTACAATGCATTTCAATGGGGACTAGGTCTATATTGACTGCCACTACATGTAGTTCATTTTGTGGCCACTCAGTGAAGGTGGGAGTCTTTGGGACCCCTTGACATGCCTTTTGCAGTCAGGTTGTGCTCACCCTGACTCCTTATATATATTTTTAATTCATTTTCAGGATACAGTCCCTGGGACCCGTAATGGCTGTCACAAACATATTGTTTAGTTTGTGACCAACCAATCTCGAATGACTGGTCCCTTTAAAGTGGCCAGTCAGAGCATATCTGAACCCTAAAACTCAATATATCTATACATACTGAACCTTCATTTCTCAAAAAACTACTTAACAGATTTGTATCAAATTACAAAAAGCATATTTTCTCGGTAATGATCTAGCTTTCTGCTAAATTTGATGTAATTAATTCTGTCCAGCTGTTTTTTCTCTATTGTCTATTTTTCCTGCATGAAAAAAAGTGTTTTTGAACACAATTCTTTTTCTCAGCCCCCGCTTAACAGATCACCCCTAAACTTTCCATTAAGGAGCTGAGGTAGGTAAGCTTGTGTTTGGAAAGTTTCATTTTGATTCGTCAAATGGCGCCACAATTTTTTGTGAAGCAACAAATGCTCTTCCTATGGAAAGTCTAACCTAGCTATAACTCAACATTGGTGACTTTCATTGTGTAATAAATATATATATATATATATATACATATATATATATATATATACGAACAAGGAGCCTAGTGCCCCGAAACGTGTAGAGTTGCCTTTGCCAATAAATCACGCTGTGTTTGGATAAATAGGGGCTACCCCACCCCAGAACGCCATTGTTAAGAGGCTTGGGCTGGCACGAAACTCAATGTTGGAATATATATATATATATATATATATATATATATATATATATATATTATCTACTGGCGGTCGCCAGTATATAGTTATAGTTAGGACCTGAGTTTCCATAGGAAATCTGAAAATTCTATTTTGAATAACTTTGGCGCCGGTTGACGAATCCTCGCGAAATTTTCAAAACTAATGGGGCGCTCCGCTCAGCTCCTGTCCTGAAAGTCTCGGGGTGATTCGTCAAGCGGGGGCTGAGAAAAGAGGGGGGTCCCAAAACGCGCTTTCCCCATGCATTTTCCCATGGGTCGAAATCAGGAAGTGCCGGCCGCCATTTTGTGTGTTCTGTGTGTGACAGTAAAAAAGAAAGGTGGAGAACGTGAAAAGGGGGCAGGGTAGAGAGTTCCTGACCCCCTAGTCTTTGTCAGGGGGTCCCTGAAGGACCCCGAACGGTGAAAAAAAACATGTACATTTTTTTTCACAAATTCGCGGGGTGCGCGCACGGTGCGCGCACGGTGAAACACCTTAAAAAAAAAAAAAGCCATTCCATATTACAGGATACAGTCAATCTATAACTATATACATAGGTAGTTTATTGTAAAATAAATATATAAAAAATATAATAATACATACATAACTTAGCATTTAAAAAACCTTACAAATGCACTTAAAAAACCATAGGTTTCACACACGTTTTAGTTAGGAATAAGCATTTAAAAAACCTTGCAAATTCACTTAAAAAACCATAGGTTTCACACATGTTATAGTTAGCTGGACATTTCACTGGTAAAAAAACAATGAAATTCCCCCGTTATAGTTAGTTCAGGTAACTATAACCGGCACTCTATCACAAGGATGATGTCATCAGTGATGTCATGAGTGATGCCACTGACCATGTCATGAGTGATGTAATATGTGACGTCATGAGCAGTGGATTGCGGGGGCGCGAGTTATAGTTCTCTAGCTTTAGCTAAAAAGAATTCTATTGACTTTTAATTTTGCTCTTTACTCTAAACTCTTACTCACCCTCAACGTTCAAGGTCAGGAGGAATAATGCTAGCCTCCATGTCTTTCATAGAATTTAGGTTGTTATGACATATATTTAAAAAATTGTCATTACACATATTGTTCTGAAAGAAGCACCTTAACCATCAATGCTAACTTACTACACTGGAAGCTGAGACCTGTTGGATACACACAGATTTCTGCAGTGTGTTCCTGAGCCCATGGTGCCACCCTGGAACTTGAGTTATTTGTTTTGGAGATATAGCCTGTGAGAGAGCACAGAAAGCTAATTCTCATAGTCTTGGAAATTGTGTAAAACTCAGCTGAGCTTTTTACCCTTTGAAGGTTGATCAAATTGACCAGTAAATAGGTAACTTCAACTATTTACAGTGCTACAAAACAGATCATTTGTGGTTAGTGAATATTGAAAAAGAAGTGGAAATGTTTGTTTATATCCACAAGCATATGTACTATTTAGTATGGAAAAGGGTGATGTAAAGCAGTTTGGCACTTTTTGATATGGGCAAAGCTTAGGGACATATTTATGAGCCCCCTGCGCCACGGGAGCGTCTCTTTTTTTTATGCTTTGGTGGCACACAATGCTGAGCCATATTTCCAAGGCCATGAAAACCCACCTTGCGTGGCTTTTCATGGCTTTGTAAATATGGCCCCCTTTCACTCATGACTTTCTACAGGTGTTGCTGTGGGTGTTCCCATGCAACACCCATGGATTCTGATGCATTCCCAGATTTACAAGGTTTCGTAAACCTGGGAATGCGTCAGATTCTAACACTGCCATGGGGGAGGCATTAAAGTGGTGCAACAAGGAGAAAGACCTTTATTTCGCCTTGTGTGTTGCTCTTTCTATGTGTGCTGCTTTCTGCAGCACACCATGAAGAAGGAAAATGCAATCAATGATTACTTTTGTTTAGGAAGATCTCTCTTTCTGAACAAAAGAACATTCATCCCTGCAATGCAGACACCCTTGCACCATGTTGCAAGGGTGCCTGTGTTGGCACTAGGCATCCAATTGTGTGCCAGTGCAGAGGAAAGCACAGGGATGTACCCTATTGCTGTAAATGCGATGCATCCCTGCACTTTACTAATGAAGAAACTTGGCACAGCAAGATAGCTTGCAGCGTGGCACTGCATCATTTTCTAGTAAATATGCCTCTTAACGTCTAGATTTTGCTTTAAATAAAGACATTATGCCTACATACCGGCCACGCAACCCTCAGCCCCAATCAGCCTAATCTTAGACTCAAGCATGGCCAATGGAAAAGGCACAGGGGTGGAGATAGATGCTACCTGGTTGCCCTCATCCTCCTTCTACTCCTCCTCATATTCATCTTGTGCTGGTGAGAATGTCCTGAGAGTGGGTGGTCCGTCAAAGATGGTAAACAGTCCCATTTTGAAGACTAGACTTTTAGGCCATTTTTAATTTTAAGAATGACCCTGTAAGTCGCTTTAAAAATGTGCATCAATGGACAGTACAAGTACGATAATTATTGTAATGTAAAAGAAGAGAACCCTTATTAAATCTTTTAAAGAAGAAGAGCTATACAGCAGAAGAAGCCGTATGAAGATGGATTTCACTGGGGTATGCTATGCATGTGGATTTTTGTCCTTGCACGCTTTTGGTAGGGAGGTCAGGGCAGGGCATCAAAGCAGTAGTTGTTGTGTCTGCTGACATATGTCTAGTTGTAAAGAGCTTATGCATGCTCCTTGTCATATGAATTACTGCCAATGACTCTGCCTCAGAGTGCAGCACACCTGGTAAATAAACATGTTGCTTTACTCATTTCAGCCATAGTATCTGTATTAAACATCATATTTAATAGAAATGATTGCAAATATAGTAAAAACGAATTTACCTCTGCTAGACCAGTCCCATATTGACATATGCCGTGCACCCAATAACTCTTCGTTAGTTACTTATGGCTCAAAGGTGGTTCTAGGAGTATTCACACTGGAAGGGTCACTAATGCACACACTATGCCGGCCACCTTTCCGCAGTGTGTTCCCCGTCAGCTTTCCTCTATGTGCCCTCTCTTCCCTTCCTTGCCTGACCACTTTTTAGGTTTCGCCTAGGCAGTGCATGCGGTGTCTCTTCGAGACATGCTGTATCTAGATTATGCGGTACAAAAGGGGGTGGTAATGGACGGAGCATCAGAACCAATCAAACACTCACACCCAGTCAACAGATCTGGGTTTGATCCATCACCGTTCTTTAGCCCACTCTGCCACCCCACTTCAGACATGGCCATATGCAAATCAGTCTGACCCTGTGCCTCATGGGAACAGTCCAGCCCGAACTGCCAAGCCATGCCTTCCCTGGACCGGAAACAAGCTTCCTAGGACCGGTTTCTGGCATTTCAGCCGTCTTCAGCCAGGCTTGCTTGAATCCAGTGGCAAAGTGAGCAAGGGACTCACGTCTGAGCATACCCTGCCAACTTATGGCGAACAAAGCGGTACAAAAGGGGGTGGTAATGGACGGAGCATCAGAACCAATCAAACACTCACACCCAGTCAACAGATCTGGGTTTGATCCATCACCGTTCTTTAGCCCACTCTGCCACCCCACTTCAGACATGGCCATATGCAAATCAGTCTGACCCTGTGCCTCATGGGAACAGTCCAGCCCGAACTGCCAAGCCATGCCTTCCCTGGACTGGAAACAAGCTTCCTAGGACCGGTTTCTGGCATTTCAGCCGTCTTCAGCCAGGCTTGCTTGAATCCAGTGGCAAAGTGAGCAAGGGACTCACGTCTGAGCATACCCTGCCAACTTATGGCGAACAAAGCGGAATGGAATGGTGAGCAAAAAAACGATGGATTTAGGCCCAGATCTCTGTACTGGGGTGAATGTTATGTTAAATGTTATGTTAAAAGAAATTTATACCGCGCACTATCACCATAGGTTTCTTGGCGCTCAATGACCAGTAGCGAGATTCAGGAGAGTGGGTTAAACATATGCAGAACGAAAGAGCAGAGTTTTTAAGAGTCTGCGAAACAAATCGTACTGGGGACAGAGGCGGAGTGAAAGTGGCAGGGAGTTCCAGGTAGAGGGAGCCTGGACTGAAAAACTCAAGCCACCGTGTTTCTTCCTGGTAAATTTGGGGACCTCAAGAAGATTGAGAGAAGCTGAGCGGAGGGCCCTAGAGGGAGTGTAGCGAGTCAGGCACGAAGAGATGAACGCAGGGGCTGCATTCGAGAGGGCTTTGAAGGTGGAGCATGCCAATTTATAAATGCAGCGTTTAGAGATGGGGAGCCAGTGCAAACTAATAAGGAGAGGGGAGACATGCTGATATTTAGGCTGGTGGAAGATCAGACGGGCAGCTTGATTCTGAACCAGCTGAAGTCGATGAAGGAGACCGACTGGAATACCCGCATACAGCATATTGGCATAGTCAAGCCTTGAGGTAATAAGTGCGATAACAACTTGGGTCAAAGCATCTGTGGTAAGGAACCTGCTAATCTTACGGATCCTCCTGAGGTGAAAAAAACAGGCTGAGGTGACCGAATTGATTTGCGGTTTCATGGAAAGATCTTCTGAGATAATCACCCCGAGGCTTTTGACTGAGCGCACGGGAGTCGGTGCGGCCCCCAGGGATGTAGGCCAGTAGGTGGAGTTCCATGGATGGTTAGGGCCACCTACCAAGACAAGCTCGGTCTTGGTAGGGTTCAGTTTTAAGTGGCTGTGATACATCCACTCAGCGATAGTCAGCATAATAGTCTGAAAATTGACACGGGAGGAGGGGGAAGGGTCAATAGGGAAAATTAACTGAAGGTCGTCCGCATAATTAAAAATGGTAGCTGGAGAGTTGCGGAGGGAGGCTAGTAAGGGTTGAAGGTACAAATTAAAAAGAAGCGGGGATAGTGCCGAGCCTTGAGGGACTCCGCAAGGGAGAGAGACAAAAGGCGCGGACAGAGTGGAGAGATGAACGGACTGAGATCGCTGATGGAGAAAAGATCTGAGCCAGTCGAGGGCTACTCCCTGGATGCCGGCGTTATGGACACGGTCGATCAGAATGGTATGATCGACCGTGTCGAACGCCGCTGAGAGATCCAATAGGACAAGGGCCTGAGATACATTATTGTCAGCGCCCTTCCTGAGGGTGTCCAGGACTGCTACTATGACCGCCTCGGTGGAATGGAGGGGTCTGAAACCCGCTTGTTGAGGGTCTAGATAGGAGGAATTCTCTATGAAAGAGCTCAAGCAGCGGGTAACATAGGTCTCCAGAATTTTTCCTAAGTAGGGGAGGAGAGAGATCGGTCTATAATTGCTAAGAATGGTGGGGTCAGCATTCGACTTCTTCAAGATGGATAGGATGGCGGCTTGCTTGAAAGAAAGAGGGACCTCCCCTTTTGCAAGAGAGTTGTTTAATAGAGCAAGGGGGGGGCCCGGACAAGCAAGGAAGGCCTCTCTCAGAATCTGAGGGGGGCAGCAATCGTTAGGGGAACCTGACTTAACTTTGAGGAGGAGTGAGGTGAATTCCTGAGGGGAGATAGGTGGAAATTCCGTTAAGATACTGGTGTTTTTGGGAGGAAGAGGGGGGGGGACGGGAGATGCTGGGTTAGGGATATTGTTCTTAATGGTTATTATTTTCTCTATGAAATAAGAGTTGAGTGCGTTGCAGAGGGTTTGGGTCGGCTGAGGCTGAGGGGTAACCCTGTCCGGCAAGGAAAGCTCATTTACTATCGAAAAGATGTCTTTCGATTTGTTGTTGGAGACCAAGATTAATTGGGAGAAGTATGCCGTCTTGGCTGCTAATATCGCTTGTTTATAGGTTTTTAGAGCCCCGATATAAACAAGTTTTAACTGGGGATCATAGTGGAGACGCCAACGACGTTCAGCTTGCCGCAAGGCCAGTTTATCTGCTTTAAGTTGGTCAGTATACCATCGTTGCGCGTCATGGGGGCGCTTAGTTTTTATCTTGTTTAGCGCGGCTACTTTGTCACTCGCCTGGCATATCCATTCTTCAAGGTTAGCTGCCTGAGCCTCAAGAGAGGTCAGAGATGTGGGAACAGAAGAGGCGAGAATGTCATGGAATTCGGACAGGTTGGCACTTTTCCAGTTACGGGCCATAAGATTCTTAATGCGGGGGGAGGACACTGAATGTGCAGATGAAGATAGAACGAGATGAAATAATGGTCCGACCATGGGCAAGGGGAGACTGAGGGGGATGAAATATCAAGATCCGATGTCCAGAGTTGGTCAAGGATATGACCCTTAAAGTGAGTGGGGGTGTGGATGTGTTGAGAAAGATTCATGTCTTTCAAAAGTTCGGAAAACTCGACCGATAGTTGACTTTCATGAGCGTCTGAAGGCCAATAATTGAAATCGCCAATCACCACAAGGTTAGCGTGGTCAATAGCTAGTTGGGCAATGTAGTTGCTGAAGAGTTTGGGGAAAAGAGGCATATAATCAGGTGGTCGATATACAAGAACACAAACAAAAGACGATTTAGGAGAAATAAATTTCAGTGCCAGGAGGTCTGATTTGGGGATAGACATTGCCGTGACCTCGGAAAAGGTGTGCGTCGAGCGGATGATAGCCGCCACTCCACCACCAGACTTCCCCGCCGGCCGGTTAGTGTGTAAGATATAGTAACCGGAAGGGATTGCAGCCAGAATATCCGGAGCTGAATCTTCAGTGATCCAGGTTTCTGCTAAAAGAAGGATATCAATATTGCTTAGATGCAGCAATTGGAAAATCTCAAGCTGATGGCGAATGAGGGAACGGGTGTTGAGATAGTAGATCAGCAATGAGGCAGTAATCTGTGATGGCAAAGCAGAGAAGTCGTACACTGAGTCCGGTGCCGAGGGGTCAGGGGAAATGAGTATGCCACATGCTTGAGCCGTTCTGACAGCACGGGCAGGGATAGGGCCTGAGGATCTCAATCGCATAAGCTCAGTAGAGGAGTAAGAGTACATTTGGGCATTACGGCAGGGCCCTGGGCCTGGTCGGCCGCGGATGGGCGCAGACGGGCTTGACTTGTGCGCGACTTCGGCGCGAAGTCGGCGCTCCCGCTGCGCTCGTCCGCTGCGCGTCCTCCACACTGCCATAAATACCTGAGGCGAGGGAACACTAGACCGCTAACCTGCAAAGATGGCGTGCAGGGCGGAAGTGGTGTCGCGAGCAGGGAGTAGGAATCCTCGAGCTGACCCTCCGCACAAACGGCACAAAGCCGGGACGGAACGGGGTCACGAGGGAGTGCAAGCAGGTGAGATCACAGAGTACAATACAGTATTTAAAAACGAGGCTTTTTTAAGCAATCATTAAAATCAATCAAGCAGTATGAATTCATTAGCCTAGACAGAGTCCGCATCAGCATGTCACACGCAGCCTCAATCGCCGCGTTTGGTCAGAGAACTGAGCTATAGCGAAGATTAAATACCCTTCACGCTCGGCAGCACTAGACCGCTAACCTGCAAAGATGGCGTGCAGGGCGGAAGTGGTGTCGCGAGCAGGGAGTAGGAATCCTCGAGCTGACCCTCCGCACAAACGGCACAAAGCCGGGACGGAACGGGGTCACGAGGGAGTGCAAGCAGGTGAGATCACAGAGTACAATACAGTATTTAAAAACGAGGCTTTTTTAAGCAATCATTAAAATCAATCAAGCAGTATGAATTCATTAGCCTAGACAGAGTCCGCATCAGCATGTCACACGCAGCCTCAATCGCCGCGTTTGGTCAGAGAACTGAGCTATAGCGAAGATTAAATACCCTTCACGCTCGGCAGCACTAGACCGCTAACCTGCAAAGATGGCGTGCAGGGCGGAAGTGGTGTCGCGAGCAGGGAGTAGGAATCCTCGAGCTGACCCTCCGCACAAACGGCACAAAGCCGGGACGGAACGGGGTCACGAGGGAGTGCAAGCAGGTGAGATCACAGAGTACAATACAGTATTTAAAAACGAGGCTTTTTTAAGCAATCATTAAAATCAATCAAGCAGTATGAATTCATTAGCCTAGACAGAGTCCGCATCAGCATGTCACACGCAGCCTCAATCGCCGCGTTTGGTCGATGTATGAATGTATGACATTGTTCTGCATTCTGTCCATCAATTGTTATTTTTGCACGTATCTAGATTATGAGCTTCAAGAATCGCCCATCTTTGTCATTGGGTCCTCTTACTGTCCTCTGTAAATGCTGGCTATTGATTGGTGAACACACTTAGTAGTCTTTCCTTTTGGACTTTTGTAACCTCCTAGGAGGACTGCCCCTGTTACTTGTGCTCTTCCTCTTCATTTTAATTACAGTACCTTGTGGGCACTCTTTTTTTGTTGACTTTTCGCTTTCAAGCTAACACACATGGCATTTGCATTTCTTTATTTGCATTTCATCAGACGCGTTCCAAGGGCGCCTGTTCTGTGCACTTCCCCTCCAGCTTGTTTTCTTTTGCTACCATAGGTTCTGTTCACCTGATCCTGTAACTGTACATGTCCAACTATTGTTTAATTATATTTTTTATGAGTTTTAATGGATTTGGTACCATCAGCACATTTTTTGTAGAGCCCGCGCTGATTATCAAACCCAGTTTCGCAGGCCCAAAGTCGGCAGTTCTGTTTGTTAGGCCACATCACTAAGGGTCTCCTGTTTCTATCACGTGCAGTAAGCCACGCCCAGTGCCTTGGCAAATTCAGCACATGGTGGAGTCAGACCCCTACCTTTCTCAGTTCGTTCTAATTTGTATTTGCTTCCGCTCGTGGGCTGTAGTCATGTGCTTATGTTTTGTTTACTTTGTGCGCAATGTTTACGCCCCGTTTCATCTTTCTTCATGGCCTCCAAGCTCTCTTGTTTACTTTGAGCGCTGTCATGTTGGTAAGTGTGCATGTTTTATTTACTTTGATTCACTTTTTTTTATTAATTAACAATAAATACAGGGGAGAGCTGATGCCGAGACTCCACCCACGCCCTCCACTGATGGCATAATAAGGCTTGATTTACACAGCCTCAGAGCGGATGAGCTGAGTGCCGAACCGAAGAAGTGGGAGCTCGTCTTGCTTTCTGCGTATGGGCAGCAGCAGTATTTCTGAGCTTCCCTCTGACTTTGGAGAGGCACAGACAGGGATGCGCAGACAGAGTTGCGCAGTCTAGCTCTCCTGTTTCCCACAGTATCACATGACCCGATGGTGTGAACCACTTCAGATGATATTAGTTTTCCTTTCACCCGCAGGAGGTGCCAACACAGCTCTTTTTCCTCTCTCTCTAACTTTCACTTCTACAGTACAATGGCAGTCACCTGCAGTCCACTGTTTTCCTTATTGTCCTTTGAGTCTAGGCTCTGCTCTTCGCTCCAATATGGTAGGGTCTGTCATTTAGACCCACCTGCCCCGTCCGAGCTCACTATTGATGTGGGCAACCCTGCCTTCTGCTGCAGTGGCCTGCTTGACCCCTACAGCAGTCCCAATTGTTTCCTAATTTACCTCCTCTTTCTGCTCTCTCATCTCCTCCTTTCAATGTCTTCTTCTCCTTCTGCATTCTGCAAGCACCCTCCTACCCAATATTCCCTCCTCCCTCCCTACGGCCGCTCAGTTTGTGTTGCTTTGACTCTCGCCACACATGTGGGGTGCAGACATGCGGAGTGTAACACGTGCTGGTTAATGGCGGGGGGTCCTTAGCGTTGCCCTTTATTTGCTGTGGGGTTTGGGCTGTAAATATCGATGCAAGCACCATGGTTTATAAGTGAAGGTAAAGAGTCACAGGAGGGCAATGGTAATGGAACTGGCAACCCCGGCCATGCATGGGGCATTTAAGGATACACTGGGTGCTAGAAGACGGGAAAGGGGCTTGTTGCTAGAATCGTTACACGAGACCCAAGATGCATTTTGAAAGATGGGTAATGTCACAGGGGCTCCTGTAAAAGCACTTACAGCATTTGGAAATCCGAGGGGGGAACGATTGTTTCACTAATAGGCAAACCTCTGGACCTCACCTTCATGGACTAAACCTGCACCATTTAGAGTCGGGGCTCATACATCGTCAACAGCACTCCTCAGAGGCAGGCAGTTCTCAATAACCATGCCCAGCACCAATTCCTAATGCACTGTAACAGCACCCCTCAGATCCAGGACGGGCCTTCACTCAAAAACGGTGTACCTTAGATCCACGATAATTCTCTCACTAAAAAACATATCCACCAGCAGGATCTAATACACTGTGGGGAACATTTACAGTGAAGTGGCGGAGGGGGGCGTTAACCGTAATGGCTTAACGCCTCACTCCGCCACTTCGGAAACGCAAGGCTGCACCATATTTACAAGGATATGGTGCAGCCTTGCATTTCCCCATGCGCTGGTGCTACACTTAGCAGTGTGGCGCCAACGCAGGCACCCTTGCACCATAGTGCAGGTGTGTCTCCGTGCAGAGGAGGATTGTTTATGTGTATGAAGGTGGCCATTCATGCACATACACAATCCTGAAATGCCCTCTTGTCACTTCTATGTCTGCTGCTTAATGCAGCACACATGGAAGCTACAAATTGGCATTTTTTTAAGGATTGTTTATGTGCAGTAAGGGTCACCTTCATAAACATAAACAATCCAAGGGGTTTTGCTTTTTCCATGTGTGCTGCACAAGGCAGCGGACATGGAAAAAACAAAAACGAGGAGAAATAAAGCATTTCTCCTTGTTTCGCCAACTTAAGACGAGGTTTTTCCTGGTCTTAATTTTGTTGCTGCCACCTATTTACGATGCCCTTGTAAATAGGTGGCAGGGTCAAAAATAATGGGCCCACCCCTTTCATGCTAAGAATAGCGTGAAAGGGGGCCTTGTTTACAAGGCAGCGTTAAGCCACGTTAAGTGGCTTAACACTGCCTTGTAAATAAGGTGAGGCCCCTATCACCACCACAACGTCACTGAACGTGACGTTGTGGGGGCGATAGGGGGGCTTGTAAATATGCCCCTGTGTCTGCACACCTCAGAGCTAGGATGCCCCTCTCAGTCAAAAATAGTGATAATGGAGTTTGTCAGCTCATCTCAGGGGACAGTGGTGTTCTCTCAGCAGTCAACCGTTCCAGTCTAATGCAGAGAGACAGGGAGCGGCTGTCGCTAATAAACCATCTTCAGCATTACAGCTTAATGCGGCGTGTCTGCAGTCTCCAAACAGCGTGGAATAGTGGTGGGGGGGAGGGGTCACTAACACACAGTCCCTAGCAGCAGAACCTAATGTAGTTTGTCCACCTAAGGGGCAGGATGTCCTGACACTAATAAACCACCTTTTAGACCAAAGGGGGGGACAAGGAGCCAAGTTTTTTAAGGTCCTGCTCGTAGGCACCAAGGAAGTATTGTATAAGGAATGAGCAGTTCCTAGGGGTTGTTGTCTAGGACAGAGGGAGTGGAGAGGGAGGGAAGGGGAAGAACAGGTCTTTCTTCGAAATGCCCTCACACACCCCAAGGGATGTCATGCTTCATCATTTGGGCATTTGCCCCTCGTCAGGCCGGCGCTGCAATGCCTGACGGGCTCCCGAGACCGGGGCTCTTTATCGGGGATCTTTTGAAGAAGCCGTATGGGTGCGTGTGGGTGTGAGGGCTAGGTAGTGCACAAGGAGTGGGATGAATAAAAAAGGTTTTAGAGCCGTCCTACTAAATTCAACTTTTAATTATTGAGGTAGCTCCGGCCTTAATAAAAATATGTAGAAGCCCTGTGTAGGAAATAATGTTCCCTAAGGGCTAATCAAGCGTGAGTGTGGTCAACATGTTTCGTGCCCCAGCTGCCCCAGAAGGGGTCAATGGCACTTCGTCAGGACCATGTAAATGTGAGATGCGTGCACTGCCGTCTAGCAAAAGTTGCTAATTACGGTAGGGGGTAATTAATAAAGAACTGGTACTGGGATGTACAGAGACCTGTGGGCGAGAAGACCAAAGGGGGAAAAAACAGGAAAGAGAAAACAGAACCAGCGGTTAAACCTGCTGGGAGGCATACAATACATGTACTGGTAGGTGGTACGATGAGAAGCCCACTTGTGATTCGTAAAACTGCCACTAAAGCGGCGATAACCGGTTGGATAATATGCCCTTGAGATTTCCAATAGAAGTCCATGTTCTGGTGTGAACATGGGCTGCCCATTTCAGAATCAAAGACTCTCACACAGGAGTGGCCACTGCAGGCAAGAGTGGTGGGGTGGTAGGGCCGGGTGTGGGGGGAATTTCGACAAACCACTACGAGGGAAAATTAATCATTTATTTAATTTACCCTTGTGGTCGTCTGTCGATTCCCCCCCCCCCAACCGACCCACCGCCTCACCGTTCTTACGCACGGGCCGCTCTTGCTCTCACAAATGAATGATTCCCAGCACCAAAGCTTGATGCGCTCTGTAGGTACACCCCAGAGACAGAGAGCCTCTCTCACTGACAAACCCCTCCCCAAATCAAACTGAAATGCAGTGGCGGCTGGTGACATTTGAAAGTGGTAGGGCATAAAAGTCGTGGATGAGTGCTAGGTCGCAATACGTTTTTGAAAAAAAAATGGGCAAATAGAGCATTTAAGGCAAAATTGAGATAGCAAGAAGGTTTATAAAGCAATTGTGACTCTGTAGACTTGAAATAGTTAAACACATAACAAAATACCCCATATCCTTCTGCATTAAATATGTTCAACAGTTAGGTTACTGTGGTGTGCAAATCCGCTTTATTAGCTGTAATTAACAAGTGAGTCCTGTGAAGTGAGGCTCAGGCAGGGCAGGTAATAGAATGAACATGCACGCCCACGCCAAGTCTGCACTAAGCTGGTTTTACATCTGTCCTTGCACTGGCTCTGTGACTTTTAAGCGCTACAGTAATGCTCCAGTCCAATGGAAAGTTTCTGATACATTGTTCTATACTAGAATTTAGTATCATCTAAATAGGTGAATGTGTCCATGTGTAATGTAACTTGCTCATGTAAAGTGCCCCAATACTTTCGAGTCAAATATACGCTATATAAAACTGCAAAAATAATTATATATATATCTTTTCATTAGTTCGACTTCCTGTGTTTATCCCATGCATTCCTGGTTGACACGTGGTGCACAATTGCATTGGCATCTGTAGGAGAGCGACTGCAATGGAAAGAGGAGTTCAACAGCTACTACAATCGGATCTATTCTAAAAAAGCGCCAACTTCGAAATGTAGACCGTGCATTGTGAGGTAAACACATGCACAACCTCGGACAACTATGACATCTTTTAGACTTTCGAAAGCTCACTAAATCAGCTTTTGAGACCATAATTGAGCGTTAGGGCGCTGCCAAAGGCTTTCTCGTCACATCATATAAGCGCCACAGCCCACAGTACTACCTACTTTTGAATTTACCAAGTTCAAATTGTGGCCTTGGCTCATAAGTCATAATCATGTAATTTCAGGCAAATTGTTTTCCCTCTATGCTTAAAAAGGAAAAAATGTACTGTAGCCTTCTTTGCGCTGTGACTAAGCCGTGGAGGGCCCAAGAGCCGAATTTTGACTTTGATACACGTGCTGACAACCGGTATCGTAGTTTACAATGCCGGCCATTCATCCAGAGTGTTACATAACATCCAGGGGCTCACAAGCAGGGCTGATCTCTAGGTTGATTGTACCTGCCGGTTCTCACACCACACAGACAAATTAAGAGCAATGGGACTGGTGCAAAATTAACCAAGGTGGGACAATGAGCCTGTAGTTTTAATCAAGGTTTCCCACTCAACCAATTGAGTGATCCTGTGCACTCCACTGCTCACGAAGCTGGCAAAATTGGCGACGCGTTTCAACTAATTTAACAAACTTCAATGTATTCAAGTCTAAAAAGATGTAATCGCCTCGCCACCTTTCATGAATCATGACATCTGTGAACCGGAACACATTCTAGCCGGATTATTCATGTCACACATAAATCAACATAGGTCAAGGCACGCCATTTCTTTGACGAAGATAGCACAGGTGCACGTAGTTGTATAATATAAAACAAAAGTGCTCTCACCCCAGCCGGGCAACAATCCACTGTGACTGCAGTATATACTTTGCGCCAGTGCTGGTTTCCCTCCTGAACAGCCAACGTGAACACCTGCTGTGCGCTGATTATCCCGGAAATTAAATCGGAGCTGCGTAGACAAACTCTTCCACAGCCCACTCCCCGAGCTTTCAACATCCAATCAGCATGAAGGGAGTGCTTCTGTTGTTGCCACCCACTTCACTTACAGGCACATGCATCAAGCACAAAACCGGTCACAAACGGGCAGATTCTCAGAATCTGCCCCTTTGCGACCGGTATTTTTGCATTTGGGATGCATCATCCCAAATGCACAAATCGCTATTTAAGGAATCTCAAAATAGCGATTCCTTAAATAGCGATAGCATTTAAGGAATCCTTAATTGAGATTCCTTAAATGCAATGCATTACAGTTTTAAAAATAGCGATTTCGCTATTAGCGTGAGCAAATTACCATGAGGCAGGACTTCATGGTAATTTGCGAAAACTTAGAAAAATGCACTTATTTGCATTTTTCTAAGTTTCATGTTGCGCACACACATGCCCTTAGAGCATGTGTGTATGCAACATATGTGCAGAGTTAACATACATGGGTGCAATAGGGTGTCATTTTGACACCCTTGCACCATCGAAATTGCGGGAGCAATTTGCGAGTACCTACTGGTACTCGCAAATTGCTCCCGCAATCTCTAATTAATTCCTATGGGCCTGGAGGCCCATAGGAATGAATAGGAAGACATTCCTTAATTGTGACTCGCAATTTGCTAGTCGCAATTAAGGAATTTGTGGGAATCACTATTTTTTTAGCGATTCCTACATGCATAGGGTTTTGCTATTCCTTAATTGCGATTCCTTAATAATCGCAATTAAGGAATCGCAAAACCCTATGATGATGCATGTGCCTGTAAGTCCATTTAGGCCAGCCCTGCCTCTTACCATTTAGTTCAATGGCGCTCTGCTGAAAACGCCTGGGCTTCAGCATAAGCGCCCCATTGAAAAGTAAACCATTGCTGCTTCCTCCGGCCACTCCCATCATCCTGACATCACTCTCCTCATGTGTATCTCGAGGGCGAGCAATAGCCCTCGCCCTGGCCAGCACATGCGCCGGAGGACTCCTCTCTGACCTCACTCCTTCCTTCAAAAAAAAAAAATAGAATTTTTATTGGAATTAGCAGGAAGCAGTGAGCTCTTAATTTAAAGCTACTCAATGGTGTTCATCATTCTCTCTGTTCTCCCGGATGGTAGTAGGGCACGCCCCTTTCGCCCATTAAAACCAGCCGCCTCTTGTCTCCAGTACCCGATCCTCGCCGAGTTTAGTGGGGCAACGCCCCTTTCGCCCCTATGCACCAGCCGCCACTGCTAAAATGCAGTATCTGTTTCCTAAAAACCATCTACTTTCAGTGAAAGGAGGGAGCCCTCCAAACCTGTTTATTAATATCAATCGCTAGAAAAGTATGAAAGTTGTGGCCTCTGCCTGCACACCCAAGAAATACAGACTATCCTTGCTCTAACTACCTCAGCACCGGAGCTCAGAGATGTCTGTCTCCAAAGTGTAAACCACCAGTCAGAATACTTTATTTCCTCTGCAACCAAGGAAGCTCACAGGTACTTTCGTAACAAAACAGTCCCAAAATCAGTCTCTGGTGCAATGTGCTTTTATACATCCTGGACAGGGCTTGAAGTGTGAAAAAAAAGTATGTGAACTGTTATCTAGGACATGAAAGTGCATTCAGGAGTGGTGACACTAGGGTTGGGTCACACCAGAGTCAAGGCATGGCTAGAGAGCACAATACCCCGGTTTTTAGCATTTGGTTGGCCTTTCCCAGAGCAGAAACTGGTTATATAAATATTCAGTGCAAATGCATGTTCAACGAAATCACTTATCCTTGATAATCACATTTGTGTTCAAATAATTCAGTTCAGAATGTGTGTTGTGTTTGCTTTTTGCATTCTGTAGTGCACCCTTTTTTTTTTGTTGCATATTTATATAGCGCGAACTTGACCCGAAGGTATTGTCGCGCTTTACATAGCACCATATTTACATTACACATTCAGGCACGGGGAGATTAAGTGATTTGCCCAGAATCACAGGATGTGGACGCGACCTCGAGGCTCGAACCCTGGATTCCTGCACCAGAGGCGGCAGCGTAGCCACCAGGTATCTCTCTCAGTGCTTGTGAATGTTGCCCAGGCATGAGTGGAGGCAAGAAATACATCTAGACCAGCTATGACAGAGAACATGCATGTAGAGTTCTGGAAAAATGCAGGAAGGCTAGGGTGAATTGGAGTACCGCTCTAGCATCAAATTCTGCTGAGTTAGAATATTGCATTTGCTGCAACACAAATGCAAAAATGTTACTATTCTCTGTGGAAAGTTTATAGTTAAGGTCATTAGAGCAAGTTCTTCCCAATCCATGTGTATAATACCGTAATTATTTGAAATACCGTGCATCCTATTGTGGTCCTGTAAGCATCATACTTGGTATTGCCACTTATTTAGAGCAGAAGTCTATATGTTATGTTATGTTATGTTATTTGACTTATATAGCACATGAATCACCCCCAGAGGGGTATCTCGGCACTTGCGGGGTTGCAAAAGGAATTGTGATGGTATGCTATACTAAAAGAGGGTGGATTTTAGGCCCTTTCTGAATTTCAGGTAATCCGGGCATTGTCTTAAGGCCAAAGGGAGCTGATTCCATATTAGGGGTGCCTGATAAGAGTAGGCTTTTCCTCCTGTTCGTGTTTTTTTTATCCTGGGGGTTTTGAGCAGGGATGTAGACCGAGATCTCAGGTCCCTTGGAGGGATATATTAGTGGAGCCTCTCCGCCAAGTAGGAGTGACCGTTTCCCCATAATGCCATATATGAGGCTTGAAGAGGCAGAGCCTGACTGCAGGCTGCGGTGCTTTCTAAATACCATTGAACTATTAATGCCAGCCCTCTGCTTGACGTCACTGAGATCTGTGGTACCCTGTACAGAGGAGGCCAATCAAAGACCCCGCCCCTTCAGGTGTGCAGTGTGCTCAACAGTTAGGGTGACCAGACATCCCGGATTTGCCCTGACAGTCCTGGTTTATCACCGGCTGTCCTGGCAGATTTCGGTAATTTTGGCTCATGTCCCGGTTCTTAGAGGGGGTCGACTGAAAACATTGAGAGGCTTTTTTTGGGTGTTATTTAGCTGTGCCAGTGAGCAGCTGTTATAAGTAAGCAGTTTAATTAATATGTATGATGTTGGTTGTAGAAATTACATTTTATTTATTTTCTTAATGCCTTTTCTGTGATCCTATGTTGATGAGAACTGTGATTCTGCACCATTCTGTTGATGAAAAATGGTAGTCCTTCTATTTTCCCAAAATGTCCCGGTTTTTGGTTCTCAAGATCTGGTCACCCTATCAACAGTGCAACATGCGCTGCACGTGCTGCATGAAGATAATTGCATGAGAACATGAAACTCTTTGTTTTAAAGACTAAAATGACATTTCTGTGTTAAAGGATGGTGGGAGAGGGAGAAGGATCAGAGCAGTCGGCATCCTCGCTTTCTTAGCATCATGAAGTCCAATGTACGCGGGTTTAAAAGAGTCATAAATAAATATCCATAGTTTGTACACGACTGTGCATATCATGCACACTGTACCACAACGGAGCCTTGAGTACATACATGTAGTAAATACATAAATAAACACATCACTAAGGGGCATATTTACAAGGGCTTTATCTCCGCTTTTTTGGCTTAAAAAGCCAAAAAAGCGGAGAATAAACTATCACCCTATTTACAACAGGGTGCTAACATGCATAATCGCATGTTAGCCCCCTTTTTCCTAACGCCTCCCTTTGCATCTCTAATGAGATGCAAAGTGGGCGTTACTGGCCGTACCCCGGATGGACAACCTTGCAAATATCGCTGATGTTCACATCGCGATATTTACAAGGCTGCCCCAACATTTTAGCAGACGTTAGTTTTTGGAGAAAACAGCTGTTTTCTCCAAAAACTAACGTCTGCTAAAATGCAGACTTACCTATCCCCAACATTGGGGTGGATTATGCTGATACGACCCTGTGGGTCGTATCAGCAAGGTTATCGCCGTTTTGCAGGAAACATCGCTGGAAAACCAGTGATGTTCCCTGCAAAAGGGCGATACCCTCGCTATCTCCGGAATTTTTATCGCCCTGGAGTAACGCGTTGTTAATAACGCGCTAACAGGTCTATAAATTCAAGAGATAGCTTGCGATAATAAACTTATCGCTAAGCATGGCCAGCGATAATTATCGCTGGCCGTTGATAATATGCCCCTAAATGTGGAGTGCCCAAGACCGTGCAAATCGTGGATATTGACCCTAGGAGCTGTGCGGACTGCAGAAAGGCACGTTAATGGTGTAGATAACGCAGTCTCAACGGTGGGGCATGGAATATAAGTGCCCATTGTCCAGAGGCATAGCTTCAGGGGGTATTTGAGGTGTGACAGCCCCTAAATAAATGCATACTTTTTAAAAAAAAAACTTTATTTATCCTTTTTTTAGTTGATGCGCACAAGAAAGGAAATTTGCATTTTCATACACCAAACGATGATTACATTTGTTTGTAACGAGGGAAACCGTATTGGGTCCACACATAAGACCACATAAAAGCGGACCTTCAATTATCATATATTTCACCCGCCTTCTGGGGTCAACACAAAATAAATGCAAACTTGGCTTGGTAGTTGGGTACAGGGGACCTGAGTCGGGTCTGCTATCTCTGTGTCTGGTTATCTCATCCTGAGGCAAGACGGGAATAAACACTGGCTTACCTGCTCGCCTACACTGTATGATCCTAAGCACATATTTTCTTTGGGAGTGCGTGGCCAGTCACCAATGTCAAGTGAAGTAACAGTAGATGTAGCACCCAGGCTAGTGTGCTGCATGGCTAAATACTTAGAAGGTCCCAAAGGCGAAACCTATTGGCTGTGTCAATGCTGTTGTGTGCGGGGGTTTGCACCCTAGAAACAAAGATGGTTTGGCCCTGTCACGTGTCTCCATGGTGCTTCAGCCCCTCGTCTGGTACCTAGAGCTCAGCTGTATTCCCATCCTTAGGTGCAGGCTACGTCCAACCTGTCTTATGCCGTGCCCAACATAAATATCATTTTGGGACGCTTTATGACCGCCTTTCTGTCAGTCCCAAATAAATATTGGCCATGTGTATCCGCCAGGTAAAAACAACCTTCCCCGGCCGGGAGTTAAGAGGGATTGAGAACTATCCGGCCTTTTTGCCATGCATTGAAAATATTCTTGTATGCTTTTTTAAGGCTGTGTGTACATAGTTTCTGTCTTTATTGTAGCGCCAAGACACCTCCGAGACATTGGTGCGCTATAAATAAATAAAATAAATACACAACATACCATCAATGCGATTGACCACACGGGCTCTGTTGGGCATTCCAAAATAACGTTTCCCTGAGGTGCAGCTACGCATTTAGGGCCTCATTTATGAAAAGTGACGCATCACTGCGTGAAAACAGTGATGCGCCACTTTTCACTGCGCCCTCCCTGCGACTCCAGTGATGCGTCATATTTACAGTATGACGCATCATGTCGCAAGGAGTCACAGATACGTCAGTATTTCTGACGTATCTGTAGGCGCAAAAGTGACGCATCGCTGGAGTGTGTCACAAAAGTGACGCAACTCCAGCAATGTGTCCTTTCACATGGGGCAAGCCCCATGTGAAAGGGCCTGCGTCAGTCTTACGCCTGCCTTGAGGCAGGCGCAAGAAATTGACGCATTTGCACCCTAGAAGTGGCGCAGTGAAATCTCGTAGATTTCACTGCGTCACTTCTACGACCCTTTGTTGCGTCAAAACGCCCCCCTTGCATACATTATACCTGGCGCAGGTATAATGTGGCGCAGGGGTTTACAAAGTGACGCATCTACCTAGATGCGTCACTTTGTAAATATGGCGCAACATGGCACATGTTTTACGCCACTGGTGCGTCACAAAAAGTGACGCACCGGCGGCGCAAAAGTGACGCAGGGGCTCATAAATGAGCTCCTTAATTTTGAGAGTTCTTCCTGGCTTGTTTTTCATCAAGGCCTTTCCTCACTAGTAGTATCCGCGGATCCACTCTAGGCTGCCAAGGTCACCAACTACCATCGCTGCAGGGTATTATCAATAACCTTCAAAGTTAACCGGATGCCGCAGACATCAGAGACCGGCAGGGCGAGCGCGTCACCAGCACCCTTTGAAACAGAGATCTGAGGAAGACGCATTTCCCTGGACGTAATTCCGAATTTGAAAGCAATAGAAGCGAGAAAGCCATTTCGATATCTTTATATTATCTCCCCACTTTTCTGTCTCAAAATTGCTTTTTCAGCATTAAATTAAATTATGTTGAGATCAGACACAAAATATCTGAACATTAAATGATAAATAATTACATATTTAATTAAAAGCGAACAGTTGATTTAGTCCGAGCAGCCACCTTTCTTTCCTGCATGAAGAGGCAACTATCTATATAAGGAACCGAGGCCTGCCTTATTTTATTTCACTCCAATTGACACTTCCAACACACAAACATTGGATTGTTCTTGCCACACTGCAAAGCAGCACCACACACCTTGCTCTGCTGATTTTTTTCTCCGCTTCATGTTTTTTTACTCTTCTTTCACCTTCCTACATCTCCTGGGTGTGTTGCTTCCCTTGTTGCTATGGTAACCAGTGATGTTCACTGCTAATACTACCTTAATGTGCACCATGTGGCTGTACTCTTTGTTTAACCCCCAGATGATGGTCCCACAAAGGCCATTGCTCTGCATTTTTAAACGTGTGTTGATCTGGCTTTCACATTAACATCACATGCTAACATTTTTAGTTTCTATTCCCTTGTGGAACATATTCATTTTGCACAATCACTGTTTACATGTTTCACTACTATGATTTTGGTAATAAATCTTCAGCTCGTTCCTAACATGAGTGTAACGATGCCCCTGGGTACCATCTGTCCCCAATGACGGAAATAATCCTTTTTATGTTGACACATGTATATCATATAAATTGAAGAAAGACTATGAAGAAGCATACGGACAGATATGATAACCCAGCTCTAATAACCAATTACATTCTAAGTGTATGACAGGTGGCATCGCCAGTCATTTCAGAAATTCTGATAATCAGTTCTTGGGTGACACTCCGTGGTATAGGTAGGTTACTATGGGCCCTAGTGCAAGAAAAGTAACTGCCCCCCCCTCACCAGGATGCTATCTAAGTCTGTCAGGTACCCCCAACACTCCTCAACCTCTTCCGACAGTCTACATCTGCCATATCAAAACTCACTACCATTCTCATCCACCCAATATTGTATTTGAACTCTCTGCAAGTCAAGGCATAGCCCTAAAAATCATTAACAAAATCAATAGGTTTGGCCCTTGTAAAGTGCATGCACTAAAGGACACGCCATGCAGGGACCCCACATTCACACTGCTACCCTCACATAGGCACATCCCTCACGCTTCACTCACACAGGCATATGCCTCACTCTGCACTCAGGCACAACTTTCAACCTGTAGACCACTTATCGTTCACTCACAAAAGACAATGTTAATCCTGCATTCTCACAAGCACACCTCACAAAACATGGCGGCTATCCTGGACTCGCACAACTACACTGCTCACTCACAGGTTCACCCCTCACTGTTTGGATAGATGATGGTATAGGAGTCACAGTTTGAGTAGCTGGTGCATTGGGTAACTAGTAAAGCTCAAAGCTGTTATGATAAGCTACACTAAAGTCTGAATGTCCGATGAGGTTATCTAATCTCCCATAAGCCACACTTGGACCAGCACTTCAGACTATGTGAGACTGATCTTTGTAGATTTTTGTGGGGAACCGTTTTGGCATTGAAAAATGCTCCTCTTGCTTTCTAAAAAGCAAGGTGGTTGTTTTCTTTATAGTACAAGCATATGCTAAAATAAATAAATAAAAACAAAAAATGTCTACTAAGGTGCCGATTCCGATCCGGTAAAAAAAATTCCCTTACGACTCGTATCCGTATTTTTTTACGTACAAGTCGTACAAGTCCTGTACAAACGGCAAAGCACGATTCGTACCGTTAAATTACATACGAATTGCCTCGGGAAAAGTCTACGAGACGTCCCCAGACAGATTTACGTACGAGTCGTAAAACTGAAGTCTGAGCGCACAAGTCCGATCCGTACCGGCGTCCCAAATACCCAAGCGTATGGAAAACGTCCCGTACGGAGCGAACTTTGTACGACCACTACCCCGGGTACACTTGGGTCCGGGGTACGAGTCGTACAGACCCCCCACCCCACCCGCGCATGTACATGCCGTACCCCAGCACCCGCGTATGTACGCGCCGGACCCCCCACCTCAGCACCCGCGCCTGTACGCGCCGTACCCCAGCACCCGCGTATGTATGCGCCGGATCCCCCCACCCCAGCACCTGCGCCTGTACGCGCCGTACCCCAGCACCCGCGTATGTACGCGTCGGACCCCCCCACCCCAGCACCCACGCATGTACGCGCCGTACCCCCCACCCCAGCACCCGCGCATGTACGTGCTGTACCCCCCACCCCAGCACCCGCGCATATACGTGCCGTACCCCAGCACCCGCGTATGTCCGTGCCGTACCCCCACCCCAGCACACACATATGTACGTGCCGTAACCCCCACCCCAGCACCCGCGCATGTATGAGCCGTACCCCCCACCCCAGCACCCGCGCATGTACGCGCCGTACCCCAGCACCCACATATGTCCACGCCGTACCCCCCCACCCCAGCACACGCGTATGTAAGCGCCGTACCCCCCACCCCAGCCCCGTACTTGGACGCACCGTACCCCAACACCGTACCCCAGCATCCCCCCCATGTACGCGCCGTACCCCAGCACACGCGTATGTAAGCGCAGTACCCCCCACCACAGCACCCGCGTATGTACGCCCCGTACTTGGACACACCGTACCCCAACACCGTACCCCAGCATCGCGTATGTACGAGTCGTACAACACCATTGCACATGTGAACACTGTACAACAACATAGCCATGGACGCACCTTACCTATGCGAAAAAGACTCGTACTGAACCAGGACACTGTAAAACAGCACAAGGACCGTCAATTCGACTCGCACAACACCACAAAACACGTCTTCAGGACAAAAAACAACTAAAAGACTGACCTGGCACATCCAAGTAGTCAAACAGAGGCCCAAAATCACAACCACCTCTTATAACACACCCACCAAAATTTCAAACACAGCCACACCCACAAATGGACCAATAAAAAGGGCCCACAAACACAAACCATGAGCCTTTGCAACAGACCCACTGCTGACAGACATCACACACAAACAACTGCACCCATACACCTTAACTCACACACCTTCACACAACCTCCTTTACACAGACCCCCTCTACACATACACACACACCTATACATTCACACCCACACACCCACAACCATAACACCCACACCCCACACCATGCCCACAGACAAGAATCCAAAGTTCACAACGGAGGAGCTGGACATCCTTGTCAACGAAATCATCAGAGTCGAGCCACAGCTCTTTGGAACATTGGTCAGACAGACCAGCATATCCCAAAAAACTAGCCTGTGGCAGAGGATCGTCGATCGGGTGAATGCTGTTGCGCCCATCAGAAGGACCAGGAATGAATGTCAAGCCAGGTGGTACGATCTGCGCAGGGCAGTCAAGTGCAAAATGAACGAGGAATACGCCCAGAGTAACATCACAGGAGGTGGGCTGCCCCGCAGACCGGTACATTACCATCCCTGGGAGGAGAAGGTGATGGCCCTGCTTTCGCCGGTGGGAGTACACGGAGTCGAAGGAGTTCGAGAGCCTGGTGAGTACACAAACAACTCATGTAACATGGGGGAATGGCATCCACACCCCAACTACAACAAATGCACTCACCTACCCCCAAGCCCTCACCTGACACAACCACACTCTAAACAACGCTCAGGCCACTAACATGAGTATGCCCCATTTACAAAGCAAGGCCATGCCATGTCCCAGCCTACACAAACCACAAACCCAAGACAGGATGTCCGGGATGCTGGGAGGGTGGGGATCACTAAACATATTGTACAACTCAGAAACAGACAACATTGCCCTCAGCCCATATGGCCCAGGTACATACAATTGCACCATGCGCAATGCACAGGGACTGGCAAAGTACTGACAAGGTAGCTGACACTTGGCCCTGCTGTAGGCAGCACAAGGCCCTCCTGTGACAACTGCAAAATCTAACACAAACACAACCAGCTCAGATATCTAGGACAGGAACTCACACTCACTGACATGGCAGCATGCTCCATGGGGGGACAGATACATCACCTGGGAGACCAACTGCCAAATCACACTACACCCACCAGCAGGCACCGTTAATCAATCAACAATCGATCAGGGTACTTGTAAGGCGCACTACTTACCTGTGAGGGTCTCAAGGCGCTGAGGGGGGGGGGTTCCAATACTGCTCGAAGAGACAGGTCTTGAGGAGTCATCAGAAGGCAAGTAGGTCTTGGGTCTGTCGTAGGTGGGTTGGGAGGGTGTTCCAGCTCCTGGTGGCGAAGTAGGAGAAGGATCTGCTGCAGGCGGGCGTACGTTGGATGCGGGGGACAGCTGCGAGGGCGAGGATGCCGGAGTGGAGCTTGCGAGTGGGGGTGTAGAAGCTGAGTCTGATGTGCAGGTAGGCTTGTCCAGCGGTGTGGAGTGCCATGTGTGCGTGGCTGAGGAGCCTACAGGCGATCCTCTTGTCGATGTGGACCCAGTGCAGGTCTC
Source organism: Triturus cristatus (assembly GCF_964204655.1). Classification (NCBI taxonomy): domain Eukaryota; kingdom Metazoa; phylum Chordata; class Amphibia; order Caudata; family Salamandridae; genus Triturus; species Triturus cristatus. The sequence continues at coordinate 338,981,081 of NC_140592.1, read as the reverse complement.
GCAGGAGGAGGGTGATGTGGCTGTGGCGGGGGCGTTGACGATCACATGTGCCGAGACGTTGCAGAAGCGTAGTAGCCGCCGTTGGTTTGTGGATGGGAGTCCTGCGTAGAGTGCAGTGGCGTAGTCCAGTCAGCTGCTGACGAGGGCCTGTGTCACTGTTCTACTTGTTTAAGTCGGGATCCACCAGTAGATCCGGCGGAGCGTGTGTAGGGTGTCTTAGCAGGAGGAGGAGACGCCATTGACCTGCTTGAACATGGAGAGGGAGGATGCGAGGATCAATCCTAGGTTGTGTGCGTGTTTGGTGGGTGTCGGTGATGTCCCCAGAACGATTGGTCACCAGGAGTCGTCCCAGGGTGAGGGTGTGGGTCCCAGGATGAGGACCTCCGTCTTGTCCGAGTTCAGTTACAGATGGTCACTCCGCATCCAGTCGTCGATGGCCCTCAGACCCTCGTGGATGTTTGTCTTGGCGGTGTGAGGGTCCTTGGTGAGGGAGAGGATGAGCTGGGTGTCGTCGGCGTAGGAGATGTCTTAGAGGTTGTGGTGGCGGGCCACTTGTGTGAGGGGGCCATGTGGATGTTGAACAGCGTCGGCCTGAGTGATGATCACTCACCCCTCACACAAGCACACACACCCGGGGCAGCCAAGGGAGTCACACACTCTCACAATGGACATGTGACACAACAAGATCAAGCAACAATAAAGGGTACAAAGTTCCTCGTGTACAGTAGCGAAGAGGAGTTAATGGAGCAGGTGAGAAGGTATCTCAACTGATCAATGGTGAAAAGAAAATAATCAGGGAAAGACAAAGGGGGAATTCCCTTGGTGGAACTAGTGCTCTCACACACCCAGCAAGCTAGGTGTCATGCTTCATCATATGAGCACTGCCCCTCGTCAAGTCGGCGCTGCAATCCCTGACGGGCTCCCGAAATCGGGGCTCTTTGTCGGGGATCTTTTGTTCCTGCCGATGGGTGCTTGGGGGTGAGGGGCCTAGTGTGAGGTGATATAGCAGAAAAAAGGTTAAAAGGGGTCAGTTGGTCCTAATTAGTATTTTATTCCAAAGGTAAACTGCCCTATTAAAATGGTGTAGAGTGGCTAGGTGCTAGGAATCAGGTATCTAGACATAAGCTCTACTCTATTGGATCAACATGTTTCTTGCCGTTAGTGTCAGGAGGATCAAGGCAATTCATCAGGATCAAATAAGGCTGTCTACATTACGTGGTAAAGTGACATCTACATACCACTTCCTATGGTCTGTAACCTGTTGAAGATGAGAAAAAGTTATAACGATTCTAAAAAAGCTCTTCATACTGTACATAATTGTGAACAGTTGTGTCGTGAATATCACCGTGCTAGAGGCGTGCACCACACAATTTTATTACATTGCAGTGCCTGAAAAGCCATTCGGGAGTGGAGGGTGGGGAGAGATAAAAAACACTAGGAGGTTGGCAATAGTTCTATGGAAGAAAGCAAGGACACTCACCTAATGGGGTTGCTACTATTGTTAGCAACGGTACTGGCGGCTAAAAGAGGGGACACCGATTGGGTCCTGTATAAACATCAAAGGTACCAGAAAAACAATCATTAAATGTACCATTAGTGGTTGAAAACGAACAAGTGGTTGCCATCCCAAAGGTGGTGGCAACCGTTGTAAAGGCTAACGGGCAGCCGGAAGCAGCCACAGCAGACCATAACCCAGGCAGATCAAAACATAACGGATCTGAGGACCGGGCAAGGGTGTCTTGGCCTCGGTATGTAATATCCGAAAGGATCAATCAGGAGGGCTCCGATAGCCAGTAGGCAAATGCAGCTCCACAAATGAGGGAAAAAACAAATAGCTTAAGTACTCACCAACGTGGATTCACGTTCAAGCAAACGACCTACCCAGACCGCCAGGAACCGGGGTGGTGAGTAATGGAAGAGAGTACGGGAAGATATACTCTATTTCCGGGTGAGTCACCGAATGTGTCATAGCACGTCATGACGTATCACGTTGCTAGGTGAAGTCATGTGATAGGTTCTGGGAGAAATGATGTGTCTCATTGCTAGGTAACGACGTGTAAACTAGCGGACAAAACACCGTGAAATCATGTGATACGTTCTGGGAGAAGTGACGTGTCTCATTGCTAGGCAACGACGTGTAAACTGCGGGCAAAACACCGTGATGCATCGTTAGATAGCGGCGCATGTAGTTATTGATCAAAGGACTAAAAAAGGTGTTTGCAACAAGAGGAACACTTATCCCAACGGGACGGCAACCAATGGCGAGTAGCGGTGTTACTCACAATATCAAGCTGCATGGTATAGCATGTGGGTGTAATTAAACCACTCCCGAATGGCGTATTGTTTGTAACACAGTTATTAACACATGCAAGGCCCATAACAATCGTGTGTCGGTCTTAAGTGTGTTAACTATCTTCGATAATGTGGAACGGTACTCAAGGGCTGTACCGTGACGCTGCAGGTCTTGCAATGTGTGTCTTCACAAAAAGGCGTCTGGGTGGAGAAGAGAGGTTTTGATCCCTTCACGACCTGTCTCTCTAAGGTCAAGGTATAAGGATGTGATATGTCACTAATCATATAGTGTGTAGGCTAGCACATCGATACTTCAATACAATGTAAAAGAATGGATCCCAATGGGTGTACTGTATAAAGTGAACATCGTGTCCTGCCAAAGAAAATGTTGATAACGCTGACTGAAACATGGGTCATACTAGAATCCCATGTTCAGATTTCCAAATCTTCTCTATTCAGGCTTGAACAGAGATGGGTACATAGATTGTCTTGCCATACCGAGGGTCTCAATGATGACATCCCCTGGAGTACCTTGTCCTAAACTGGGAATTTGAGTCTAAACCTTTGATCCATATTTACTTTGACTCCTGAACCTGTTCCACTCTCTGTTTCAGTCAGCGTCAACAACACCGCTACTCGCCATTGGTTGCCGTCCCGTTGGGATAAGTGTTCCTCTTGTTGCAAACACCTTTTTTAGTCCTTTGATCAATAACTACATGCGCCGCTATCTAACGACGCATCACGGTGTTTTGCCCGCTAGTTTACACGTCGTTGCCTAGCAATGAGTCACGTCACTTCTCCCAGAACGTATCACATGATTTCACGGTGTTTTGTCCGCTAGTTTACACGTCGTTACCTAGCAATGAGACACATAATTTCTCCCAGAACCTATCACATGACTTCACCTAGCAACGTGATACGTCATGACGTGCTATGACACATTCGGTGACTCACCCGGAAATAGAGTATATCTTCCCGTACTCTCTTCCATTACTCACCACCCCGGTTCATGGCGGTCTGGGTAGGTCGTTTGCTTGAACGTGAATCCACGTTGGTGAGTACTTAAGCTATTTGTTTTTTCCCTCATTTGTGGAGCTGCATCTGCCTACTGGCTATCGGAGCCCTCCTGATTGATCCTTTCGGATATTACGTACCGAGGCCAAGACACCCTTGCCCGGTCCTCAGATCCGTTATGTTTTGATCTGCCTGGGTTATGGTCTGCTGTGGCTGCTTCCGGCTGCCCGTTAGCCTTTACAACGGTTGCCACCACCGTTGGGATGGCAACCACTTGTTCGTTTTCAACCACTAATGGTACATTTAATGATTGTTTTTCTGGTACCTTCCATGTTTATACAGGACCCAATCGGTGTCCCCTCTTTTAGCCGCCAGTACCGTTGCTAACAATAGTAGCAACCCCATTAGGTGAGTGTCCTTGCTTTCTTCCATAGAACTATTGCCAACCTCCTAGTGGTTTTTATCTCTCCCCACCCTCCACTCCCGAATGGCTTCTCAGGCACGGCAATGTAATAAAATTGTGTGGTGCACGCCTCTAGCACGGTGATATTCACGACACAACTGTTCACAATTATGTACAGTATGAAGAGCTTTTTTAGAATCGTTATAACTTTTTCTCATCTTCAACAGGTTACAGACCATAGGAAGTGGTATGTAGATGTCACTTTACCACGTAATGTAGACAGCCTTATTTGATCCTGATGAATTGCCTTGATCCTCCTGACACTAACGGCAAGAAACATGTTGATCCAATAGAGTAGAGCTTATGTCTAGATACCTGATTCCTAGCACCTAGCCACTCTACACCATTTTAATAGGGCAGTTTACCTTTGGAATAAAATACTAATTAGGACCAAGTGACCCCTTTTAACCTTTTTTCTGCTATATCACCTCACACTAGGCCCCTCACCCCCAAGCACCCATCGGCAGGAACAAAAGATCCCCGACAAAGAGCCCCGATTTCGGGAGCCCGTCAAGGATTGCAGCGCCGACTTGACGAGGGGCAGTGCTCATATGATGAAGCATGACACCTAGCTTGCTGGGTGTGTGAGAGCACTAGTTCCACCAAGGGAATTCCCCCTTTGTCTTCCCCTGATTATTTTCTTTTCACCATTGATCAGTTGAGATACCTTCTCACCTGCTCCATTAACTCCTCTTCGCTACTGTACACGAGGAACTTTGTACCCTTTATTGTTGCTAGTCTTCTGGGGTATGTACACTGGACCTCTTTAAACAACAACACCCCCAGTCCCTATTTTTGATAATATATATACAACAAGATCAAGCCACAGCCAAAAAAGCATCCAAGGCCAAATGCGACATGTCAAAGACCCTGGATAACCTTTCAATCAGTCCCCTGCAACATACCCATCCACAAGTGAACATTGATGTGAATGCTAGGCACATACAACTACCTGGAGTAACTGTGGCATCCAGAACATGTATGAAACATGGATGTCGCATGAAACAGCATTAACATTGTCTCTCTCTCACACACAGGGCAATGTCATGGATCTCTCCCCAACACTGGGGGGGAACAATCACAGGCCCAGGCTCGGCAGGAAGATGATCCCACCGGCAGCGACGACTCTCAGCACTCTGTGGATGACCCCAACCAACCTGGATCCTCTGGTGCCCCAGCCCCTGCAGCACCTGCGTCAGGTACATCTGTGCCAACCACCACCCCCATTCTTGCCACATCCCAGGAGACACCCAGGAGCCCTGCCCGCACAGAACAACTGAGCCAGTCTGACCTGGAGGGACAAGGTTCTCCGGCCACCCAGGAGGAGGCAAATGCCATCCCTCAGGGGTCTGGTAGACCCGATGTGCCCACAACAGCAGGCCAGGCTCATGTGGGCAGGGGTGGTGGGAGTGGAGGCAGGCGGAGGCGCTAACCTGACCAGCCAGCTGAGGGAACCGGTATGTCACACATACGCCACATCTTGGAGACATACCGGCGTGACACCAGGGGCATCAGCCAGGTAGTGGGGACCCTCAACGAGATTAAGAACCAGCAGGCCGAGCAACACGCGAGTCAACAACAACACCAAGGACGGATGGAGGCAAGACTGGCTGAGCTCCTGGCAGTGCAAACGGACATAAGCCGTTCACTCCGTCGGATCGCCGACAACATGGGCAACCCTCCCTGTGCCACCAGGCGAAGACCAGCACCAGCCACAGGGAGGGAGGAGGAGGAGGATTCGTCCGACGGAGCGTCCCAAGCATCGTCAAGGCCTGCATCTGAGAGTCCTGCAAGGAAGGTGGGTCGTCCACGGAAAAGACCGTGAGAGGCAGCGGACATCCACATCTCCCAGGTCACCTGGCCTGGCACCTGGCCCTCTGGTGCAACAGCAGCACCTCATCCAATGACATTCTCTGCCACATGGACTTGCTGGTCACAGTCTGACCAATGATGACCAACACTGTGGTCTGGACTCTGATGACTCCAACTGACAAGGATGCCATCTCCCCTGTGAACTTTGGATTCCATGCACACTGTATAGCACCTATTTGTCCACACTAAACAGGCCCCCCACCGAGAATAAATCTCTCTTTTTACAGTTACATATTGCATTCATTTTGCATGAGTACACAACCTACGTGTGGGGAAATGTCAAACTATGCATGAGTGTTGAACTAACTCCAGCCATCCATACCCTGGAATCTGAGTCTGGGACAGGACACAGATGGGTCACAATGTATCATACTATACAGACATGGAGCACAATACTCACCCGTGATGGCCTCAAGCTGCTGAGGGGGGGCATGCATTACTGTGCGGACAGACCAATTGGGAAGAGTATCCTGAAGGCGTAGAGGTCATGGCTCATGTGGATGTTGCCGGGGAGGGAGTAGCAGGTATGTCTTGCCAGGTGGGAGAACTATGTCCTGCATGCTGGAGTACGGTGGATGTGAAGAATGGTGGCCAGGGTAAGGTTGGATGCACGGAGTTGGCACAGCGGGGTCTCGGATGACAGACGGCCAAGGTTGGTGTGGGGTCTGGGTTTGTGGCCTGCCTCCTGAGTGTGGGTGAGGAGTCTGAAGGTCATCCTGCAGCACACAGTGATACATTGCAGTTATCTCTGGTGGACGGTGATGTGGCTGGGGCGCAGGATGTTGAAGCTGAGGTGTGCACATGCAGCCTATGTGGACTGGTTTCCCGGAAGTTAGGATGTATTTGCTCCGTAGAGGGCGGGGCAGTAGTTGACACGGCTGGTGTCGTGGTGCTGGGGCATGGTCTGTCTTTCCCTGGAGTGGATCTATCTGTGGATCATGTGCATCATGCTGAGGGTGTTGCACCATGAGGTACAGATGCTGATGATTAGCATGGCAAATGTGAGTGACAAATACATGATGCACACCATCTTGTGTGCGTGGCCACTGGGTGTATGTGCAGGGCTCTTGCGGGTGGGACACAAGCAGTTGACCCACCTGTAAGGGGACAATCCTCAGATGATTACCTCAGCCCTGTACAAGTTCAGCCTCAGGTGGCTGATGTTCAGCCATCCATCAATGGATCTCATGCCTTGAATGTTGGAACTGCCAATGGCTGCGTCTTTGGTGAGGGTGAGGAGCACCTGGCTGTCAATGGCATACGAACTGATGAAGAGGTGCTGTGTGCATGTGATGCCGGTAAGGGGGACCTGGACACATTGAGGATTGACACGCTGAGAGATGATACCTGGGCCATGTGCCAGATTATGCCACTATACTACATGCTGAAGGCTTGAGTCCCACTCCCATGGCCTTGCTGGTGTACGGAGCCGGTGGGGAGTAGGAGGGACATTACCTTGTTGGTGTGACAGGGCCTGGAAGGTGGGGCAGCGCTGTGTAGGCAGTTGGAGTTGCACAATCATCATGCAAAGGTGTCGTGTGTGCGCCTAGGGTATGCCTGAGAGAAGGCGGTAGCTCCTTGGATGGACAATGCTTGGAGGGTGGCTGCAACATCAGACTGTAGTGTGATGTGGGTCATGTAAGGACATGAGGTTTGTGCAATGTGCACGTTGCATGCTCTGACGGTCCAGCCTTTGGCACCGCGTGGGCGCAACAGTGGCACAGACAAGCTGATGCCAGCCAAATGAATGGGTGGAGGGAGGAAGGGAGGAGCATCTTTGAGGTGTGTCTGTTGCCGAATCTGTAAACTCTCTGTGCCCTCACTGCAGGGGCTGCAGCAGCAGGCGGCATGACCTGGAAACTATGCCACTAGTTGCACACAAAGACAAGGATGTCAGAAAGGACTACTGCAACAGGCGTATGTAAAGGAGGAGTGTCCGGTTTCCCATGGCACACCCAGAGACAATGGATGCACAATCCCCAAAGATGACTGACACCGGATCATTAAACTGAAGGACGAGCTGCGCACAGGATACACACCCTCAGCAGGTGTTGACGGTCTGTTGTGGCAACCAACATGCCCAAATACATACACAACCATGGACATCATGCACAATGGATATTCAAATCCCTGAAGAACTGCATGCATGTTTCTCAACTACACATAGACTCATATGCCCAATCTTTGACAACTATGCCAGAGATGCCGCATGCAAAGTGGCAAGAGACCAGCATTGACATAGATGAGGCACCTTGGAGGGTGAGGTACACCTTTATTACTCAGGTTCACACCTAGGGAAATGCATCAATATTAACAGACTCACAGGTCATTTTAAAGAACATGTGGGACCTACACTGGACACACCCTTCACAACACAGATGCTGTAAATCCATTGAACTGGCACACAAGTGAAGGGTGTGAGCCAAACACCCCCTGCTGCACACGGAGGGGCTGCAATTCCCCATTTATCCTCTAATGGGGATGTCCCACACTATGTCCACCCGTAGCATCCCGTATGTTTCAGAGGGAAGTTGTACACACATTGATGCCTTCATCAGAATCCACAGTCTCATCACAAATGACTGCTACGAAGGGTGACTATCAATACATGGGAGTCATGCAACATGTCATGTGCCCCATGGTGAGTCGACATGTATGTATAGTGACACAACATGCACAGGAGCAGTGCCCACACATTACAAACGCCTACTAACACCAAAATGCCGTGCAGCAATCCTTAACCAAATAGACTTTTCCCCATGTCCGTTCATGGGACGCTGATTCAGCACACGTTGCAATACTCATGAGGAATAGCGGGAGGCCAACGATGACACGAGCAGACAGCATGCGAAACTACCTGGGGATGAAAGACACACAAGAAGTCAGGGAAGAGATTGTCATCCGCATGCTTGGTCATTTACTCTACAGGAATAAGTGTGTCACCATGCTATATTAAAATTGAGTGTCTAAGCTAAAATGTGTGGAAGGACATCATCACTCGAGTGACACATCTAAACACACATCTAAGTCACTTAGCATACAGTGAGCTGGACACACACATTGCAACACATGCCACACAAGGCTCCAGGCGTGCACACTCAGACCCATGGACTCACCATTATGAGAAGAAGTTGCGTATGAGCTGACTCCGGGTGTCGTCCTCCTCCTCCTCATCGTCACTTGCCTCGTGACCAAGCCCTTCATCCTCCACGGGTGGATGTTCCTGCTCATCCGGATCCAGGATGAGTGGCACAGCCTTCTCCACTGCCATGTTGTGCAGCATGCAGCACTCGAGGAAACTCTTGCAGGCCTTCACCGGTGCATATGGGAGGGACCCGCCTGTCTTGTGAAGGCACCGGAATCTGCTCTTCAGGAGGCCAAACGTCCTCTCAATCACTCGCCTGGTCTGCCCATGTGCGTTGTTGTAACGGTGATCTGCAGCTGTTCTAGGGTTGCGGAGGTACGTCATCAGCCATGGCATGTTGGGATAGCCAGAGTCATTTACATGGAAGCATCATGTAAAGAAGTGGGTCAGGAGATGCCGTAAGATACAAAAATAGCGCTAAACAAAGGACAAACACAGTATACCCACCAACAAGACATGCTCGTTAGTTGTGCAGCCCCAGCATCATTTCTGGCACCCTGCTATGCCTCATGATGTAGGCATTGTGTGCTGACCCTGGAAAACGTGCACAGACATGGGAAATCAGCATATTAGCAAGACACACCACAAGGGCATTTTTAGAGTGGTAATGTTTACGGTTGCGATAGGTGACCTCCTGTGCCTGTGGTGGTACCAAAGCCACATGTGTCCCATCAATAGACCCAATGACATGGGGCATCCCTCCCAGGGCATAGAACTCACCCTTGACACCTGTCAACTGCTCACGAGTTGGAAAATGGATGAATTCATCCAGGTGCTCCAACATGGCTTCTAAAAAATCATGCAGGACACGGCTGAACATGGTCTGTGACATGCCACCCACATCAGCTATGGTGAATTGAAACGTACCGGTGGCAAAAAAATGTAGGGCTGCCATCACCTTCATCTTGGGGGTCAGCGCAGTAGGATACCTGTGTTGTGGTTGGAGGTGTTGTTCAAGCTTTGCGGTCAAGTTCTTAATCAACTATTGCGAGAAGCGGTAACGTCTTATGCAGTCACGTTCCCTCATGGCACCCAAGTCTGGCATTGGTCGGGGGAGAGGCGGTGCCCTGCAGAAAATTGGAAGGAATAACGAAGAGTGAGTACCTAACAACATCAATGTCAATGAACTGAGCACATGCTCAACTGCTACTACACATCTGCTAAATACAGAGTCAGGTCTGTGCTATACATCCAGGACAGGTATGCCAGCCAGGTGATACTCCTACGACAAGCCAGCTACACCCATTGATAGTCAAGTTCTGCATGACATGGCACGAAACTAGCTGTGGGCCAGTGTAAGTGAACAGCCAGAGACATCACAGGAGTGACATACATCCACATATCTGCATTTGAAGGATGTCATCTCATATAGACTGCTGGCGGCAATCTAGACGCACAGGTCACATGTCATTGGAAATGTACAGATCATACACATAGCGATGAAGGGGTACACATGAAAAACGAAAACACAGACATGGATATGGCGCAGATTTGTCCTCATGTCATAAAATCATCTTTGAAGCATCCAGACACACGTAACGTGTGAATCCACATGTGGCATGGTGTGCGTATATGTGTGCCATGCCCATCTACACACAGACACATGTTGGATGCAGCAACAGCAGATGCAGTTGACGGAACAACAACAGCAAGCTCATGGGAACATATGACACACACAGGACATAGTCACGTCGGGGCACGCTGGTACTTAGATGTCAGGTGTTAGTGTCCCTGTCGTCGGTGACTGTGCCATACCACTGATGCAGTGCTTGACACGTTTGTACTACATGCACACATGTGCAAAGTGGGAAGGGGAAGTGTGCCACATACTGCCCCATCACACATGACTTGTGTACACAGGTCATCACATATTTATTGTGCTAAAACATGAGGAGACATGTGCCACATCACTGCCTGACACACCTAGGCCCTGCACATGAAGGACTGCAATGACTATGACTTGATGTACAGCCGTGCACGAGTTTGACACCTCCATTCCATTCGTGTGCGCCTCCTATCACCTGTGTAAGCTGTGAAACGCACCGTACACACTCTCTGAGGGCGTGTGAACGGTCCGTATCATCACATTGGTGTTCCCGCCGGATTACGGGTGTGTGTACGGACCGTACACACGTATGTGTACTACCAGTGTGTACACGTACGTGTACGACCAGTGTGTACACCTACGTGTACTACCAGTGTGTACACGTACGTGACTACGGTCGTACATGTACGTGTACGAGCAGTGTGTACACATACGTGTACGACCAGTGTGTACACATACGTGGACTACCAGTGTGTGCACGTATGTGTACACACTGCTCGTACACGTACGTGTACGACTGTAGTCCACGTACGTGTACACATTGGTCGTACACGTACGTGTACACACTGGTAGTCCACGTACGTGTACACACTGGTAGTACACATAGGTGTACACACTGGTCATACACGTACATGTACGACCGTAGTCCACGTACGTGTACACACTGGTCGTACACGTACGTGTACACACTGGTAGTCCACGTATGTGTACACATTGGTAGTACACGTAGGTGTACACACTGGTCGTACACGTACGTGTCAAACGCACTGTGCAACTGGTGCGGTAGAAGTACGTGTGAAATGCACCGTACCTGTGTGTGGATAGCTAAATTACAGAGGGACACATGAGGGACAAGTATTAGGGCCTAAATGCATGCTGGTTGTCATGGATACTGATTTTCAAGTTCAAATTTTCAATCATGTGGCCTGGAATAGGCAGTTGGCAACTAAATACAATGTTGCAAAGTGGTTGTTGACTTCACATCATGCTCAAATTTTGAACCATGCAAAGGCCCTCACTGGGGTATGTTTAACCCCTTCAGTGCCCATGACGAGCTGGACTCGTCATGGGCCGCGGTGGCGCTGTGCCCATGACGAGTCCAGCTCGTCATAGACCCCGCCCGCTAATACAACGGCCGGCACAGGGCGGGGAAAGGGGCGGGCACTGAAGGGGTTAAAGGGATTGGAGGAAACGTAGGATGCAAATGAGATTGACCGATCACTCTGTACTCCTGTAAATGAAACAGCCCAGCAAGGCAGATATGTCAGCCAGAACCCATGAGAGGGCACTTGCCTGCACTACCTTTCACTCAACACCACTGCTGCTGCTTGTGCTTCCTCTGGCACCATGTCAGGGTATGTGGAGAAGGCCCAGCCTTTCACCCATGAGGAGAATGAGGCATTGCTTGATGTCATCCTCCCACAGTACCCCAGCCTGTATGGGAGACCAGGGGAGCAGGTGAGTGCTGACTCCAATAGCTTTGACTGTGCACCTTTTTTGTGACTGTCACTTCTGGCATTGTGTCCAGGTGTGACAGACATGCAATGTTGTTTAGAGTGGGTCCCAGGGGGGGAATGGCTTATGTCTCCCACGCAGAGCATGATGTAGTTCCTGTGTGCACTCCTCACTTGCATTGTGCTTACTGTGACATTCACTGCATAGTGCATGGCACATTCAGCCTGCCCAATCCTTGGGCAATTTTTGTCCTATTGTCCGGAGGTGATTCCCTGGCCCCCCCGGTGTGACAGGTGACTGTACCCACAGATGTGTGTGAGTTGAGTGGAGCTGTGGTGAGAGTGTCCAAATGATGTGTACGCCCCCTGGACATTGATGTGTGTGAATGTTCCTTGTCATGTGGGTGAGTGTCTATGTGGAGTGTTGCACCACAGCTGCATGGAGGAAGCAACAGCTCCACCCATCTGATGTGAGAAGTAAGCCATGCAGAGTGTCTGACTTGCTGAGCTAGCACCACACCTGTGACACCCCACAGGCAAGTGGCACATGTGCAGAGTGAGGTTTGTATCTGCTGTTGCCAATGGCAGGTGATTTATCTGTGCCTGTGTGTGTCTGTGTACTCTGCTGAGGTTGCGTCAGTGGCCTGGGGCATGTGACTGCTTAGAGGTGCTGTCCATCAGCCTGGTGTTGCATGTGATGCACAGCGTGTGCACCCCACATGCCACCTGTGTACTTTCAATGCCATGTAGTGCATTGGGGCTTCCACATAGGCTAATGTCCCTATGACAAAGGTGCTATCTGTTGCCAGCATACTATGCCCTGTTCAACATATCAAAGATGTTCAAATGTGTGTCTCTGTGACATGGAGCAGGTGTAGTGATGTTGTCTCACTTTGTCATCCTCACAGGTGACTGCCTACGCCAAGGGGGAGATATGGAAGCGGGCCGTCAGGGCCGTGAGATCTGTGGAGGGTCGCAGTCGGCGCCTCGCCCAGGTGAGGAAACGCTGGCAGGACATCCGGTGCTGGACCGGGAGGATCGCCCAGTGGCAGCTGAAAGACTCACCTCCACACAAGCACGGCGAGGGCCGACGACTGACCCAACAGATGAAGCGTGTCCTGGCGGTGGTCTTCCCTGACTTGGATAGGTGGTTACAGGAGTTGCAGCAGCAGGAAAGGGGTAGGTACATGTGTGTTTGTTGTGTGTCACCAGCTTTTGGAAGTGCTCAGTCGCCTGGATACACAGCGAGGGTTAATTTGTGCAGTGCATATCCTGTTCCCCAAAGTCAAACGGTGCTGTTCCTCCTCCCTTCCCCTCCTTGACGTGTGTTCCCTGGTATGTGTGTAATCACTATTGCACATGGTCATCTAGGCTGCCAGTTCAATTCAATTCATAAGGCTTTATTCGGAGCATAAAAACAATGCCCATAAAAGCACATTCATTTACATTACATATACAATCAATAAAACCATGGTAGCAAATACGGTACAGAATACATGGTTAAAAACAATTAAAAGAACATGCTAGTCCTTGCCTTGATAGCGTGAAGAAGGAAGGTAGCAGTAAAAAAACAGACATCAGGATGGGACATATTAAAAAGCAACTTCATGGTATCATGTACGTTTCTGACTCCAAACCTAATGAAAATAGGCTTAAGAAAGGCTGTTCGGAAGTTAGCATAAAGTTTGCACAACAATAAAAAGTGCATAGTGCTTTGTGCTGAAATGTTATCACATGGGCAAGGACCAGTCGGGTGTTTTTTGCTGCAAGGGAAAGCCACCAGATGGTGCACGATCCAAAACCTTAGTCTCGTTAAAACAAACTGATGGGAGACTCTGGTCACTTGGCTCAGATATGGTTGGTAGCCCAGAGTCTCACAATAACTTCCATAGAGCCCACACGTGGGGAGGTTGCCACAGTCCCTCCTCCGCCTCTCTGACTTTGGCTCATAAAAATAGATTTCATCTCGGTTTTGGATAGACTAGAGGCGGCATAGCTATCCCTACTTATATCAATGCCGTAAATCTCTGAAAACCAAGGAATCTTTAGAAAATTATCAGTGGAGAGACAATCTCTTATGATGGCTCTGTTTAAGGAAGTCTCTCCCTTTGACCAGATAGCACGCCACAACATCAATGGTCTTAGGGAAATCATGTCTGAGAGGTAATTAATTCCAAGCTCTCTGTGGACTAGGTCATTAGAAGCAGATTTTGGCAGGCACAGGAGTCTCTTTAAAAAGAGATTTTCCTCCACTTGTAGGCTCCCTGTCGTGACATGTCCCCAGACCCCGGCACCATAAAGGGCAATTGAAAGGCATCTCAGTTGATAGATTTTTAACATATCTTTAATCCGTTTATCCCCTAATTTGGTAGCAAACTTGAAAACCCCGTAAGCAGATTTCGCCATCTTGGCCCGAACATTAATAAGCTTGCTGGTCCAGCTACAGTTCTTTGAAAATGTAATGCCAAGATAGCTAAAGGTATCCACCGTTTCACCTTATGCCCATCAATGAAGTAGGAATGGGGTTTCCCTCGCCCCTTACCACATTCCATGATGTAGGTTTTGGAATTGTTAATCAACAACTTTCTATCCTTTATGAACAGTGAAAACCTGTCCATCAGGCGTTGTAAGCCTATGGGGGTCCTGGACAAGATCACGGCATCGTCCGCGTAAAGCAGAACAGGGACAGTCAGATCATTGATTTTTGGAGCATCAGCCTTAATCGACTTTAAGACAGTATCAACTTCATTAATAAAAAGGGTAAAAAGTAGGGGGGCAAGGACACACCCTTGTCTAATGCCACGCCTGATCTTAAACTTTGGGGAACATTTCCCCCCCCGGTCCATAGCGGACACTTGAGCTTAGTTTGGCATAAAGTTGGGCTAAAAAATAAACAATGCCCTCAGGTGCCCCCACTTCTAACAATTTAGCCCACAGGATATTATGATCTACCAAGTCGAAAGCGCTGCTCAAATCCGCAAAGCAGAGGTAGAGATAGCCTTTCTTTGCCTGCATATATTTCCCTATTAAAAGTTCGAGATTAAGACATTGTTCGATGGTCCCACGTCCCTTTCTAAAACCATATTGACAATTGGCCAGAATACTTCTAGATTCGGCCCATTCTTCCAACCTGACCAAAAGGACCCTGCTCATGATTTTCACTGAAGAATCGAGCAGAGAAATTGGGCGATAATTCTTTACATCCCCCCTATCTCCCTTCTTATAGATTGGGATGATGATGGATTCCTCCCAGGTAGGGGGAATACCCTTACATACAGCTGCATTAAAAACGTTAGTTAACAGCGGTCCCCACAACTCCGGTACTAATTTATATACATCGATGGGCACCCCATCGGGCCCCTGAGCCTTCCCGCCTTTGCTGGAGCTGATACTTCCCTGCAGTTCATCTATGGAAATGTCCAGCGGGACAATAGGCCAGCAGTCCTCTTGCGCGCCCATCGGACTGTCTGAATCAAAAATCAGGGAGAAGTGTGTAACCCAATTTTCCATACTAACGTTTGCCGTCAATACCGGCATCTTGTCATCCTTTAAAAACGGGCAGCTAACAGTAGTCCAGAATAAGGAGGAATCCGAAGTTGCAGCTGCCTGGTCTAAATTATCCCAGGCCTCTTGCCTCAATTCGGTCTTTCTACGTTTAACTGCAGCCTGGTAGATGAATCTAAACTCCCTGACCGCACTATTGTTTCTTGGTTTGGCTGCCAATGCCGCTTTGAGCCCCTTAAGCGCGGTGGTACTAGCATGATCAAACCACCCCTTTTGTTGGTGTGACTTACCCTTACCGGATTTAGTGAGTTTACTATCAATAATGAGATTGATGTTGATGAAATTACAGACAGTATCCTCAGAAACCTCCTCACTCTCTAAGATGGTTGTGATTTCTATCAAGCAGCTTTTAACAATGGAGTTAGACATCACTTCCGCCTTATCCCCTTTCCATCTGATTCTGGTGCCGTTGGGTCTGTGCGGCTCTATATTGACAATCGAACAAATGTTGGGTACCTGTTTCTCCGGCCAAAATAACACCTCAATAGTAATACAATTATGATCACTAAGTAAATTATCCACGACCACAGGGGCCTTACACCACGGGCTAAGGCAAGAGGACATGCAAATAAAATCGATCACGGTATTTGCATTCCTACCCGTGAACGTGGGGATAATTTCTCCAGAAGCATTTTTCAAATTAACCATAATTTCCAGATCATAGGTGGCCAGAATCTTGTTCAACGAATCCCCATAAGGATTATGAGGGAAATGAAGATCAATGTCCCCAAAACAATTGGTTACTCCACAGACCCTTTGGTCAGAAAGGGAACACGCAGCAATATTAAAATCCCCCATCCAAATAAGGTCAAAAGCAACATCATCGTACTCCGTGATAATGTCTGCCAAAGCAGTCTCAAGTGCAAACACTACCTGATGCCTAGTACAATCAAAAATATTGTTATAAAAATTGATTAGAAGAATATTTCTACCTCGCTCCTGATAAAGCCATAAAATCCGTGAATGGGCCCCAACCAATACATGTTTTTTAACAATAATAGGTAGTTCCACAGAAATCAAAACCAGGAGCCCACCCTTTGCCCTACCCGAGGGGGAGGCCACAGCTGGTAATTGAAATGAAACAAAACCGTTATAATTGATTGGGTCCTTACACCAAGTTTCTTGGAAACAGATTATGTTAAAAGCATTAATAAACTCAGGCCAGCCCAGGCAGGCATCCTTGGACGATAATCCTGCGACATTCCAACTAACAATTGAACAGGCCCGAGAGTTAAAACTTTCAATTGGCATATTGGTCAAGGAGATTAGTCTCCTGTCACCATGAGATACATTCTTAGGGGGGGGAACCACATATTGATCATCAGAGACTGATCTCACATTACTGCAACCTCTAAAATCGATGTTAGGATTAATATTGGGGCAGTGATTGTCGCTGAAGCCCACGATATCTACGGGCCCTAATGTTGTACCCCCAACCCCACCTCCAGGAAGAATAACTACATCCCCCAGGGATGATTTCGTCAGGGCGGGTTCCAGTCAGTCATTAGAATCAAGACCACTCAAGGTTTCAAATCTATTAAAAGTGGCAATTTTAAAACCAGTGTGCAAAAACTGGCCACTGTCCCTATCCCTAGTATCATCAACAATAGAGTGGTTATTTAGGTGCCTATAGAAGTAGCCTAGGGGACGAAGGGAAATCCCTTGGTCTCGATATGGAATTAAAGTAGCTTTTAGCAGAACAATGGTGACAAGTTGTGGATTTCTAAAATTAATAACAATACAATCTCCCCTAAAATCCTTGCGTAAACTGCCTATCCAGTTGATTCTTCTGGTACTTAGAATCTCATCTGCGAAGGCTATTGGAAAACCACACTCCCTATGGAACCAGGCCAGAGTCTTGTTCTTTAGGGAGTCATGAGATTCTCTACAATTATTATTATTATACCCAGACCCTCTGACTGGTGGGACATTGGTTAAGACTGCCACAAAAGGTGCACATTCTGGTGGTAAGTCAAATTGTGGGCTAACCAAACATTTAGTATTCCCTGCACTGGGTCCTGCCTGAATCCCTGGGGCAATGTCGGGTAAGGGGTTCCCACCAGATAGCTGCGAGGGATTAGAAGTAATAGATAACATCTCGCAGGGGCCTTTCGGAGGTGGCTTCGATGTATTGGACTTAGCCGTAGATATAGTCTTACTGGATATCTTAGAAGTAACTTTACTGCCTCCAGGACCCTTTTCTTCAACTGGGGCACATGTGCTAGTATTACTTTGTAAACCCAAAAGACCACCCAGTCTGGCTACTTCAGCATTGATCAAGTCAAGTTTGATCAATAGAGGTTTAACTATCAGATCAAACTTGGCGTCTATGGTTCTAATTAGGAAGTCTAATTGCTCACTGTCTATTTTAACCAAGGGGCTATCCGGTACTAGTTTAGGCTCACAAGCAACATTGATAGAAAGTGGATCAGCTCTTTTATTTGAGCGACTCCCCCCCCGTTTTGATTGGACAATCTTACTATTGTTTCTACTTGAACGCAATACTCTCTGAGATCTCGGGGCCGTCGAGCATTGTATCAATGTATCTGGAGGGGCAGCCTGACTAGATTCTAAGCCTGTAGGAACTACTGGGATAAAACTATCGGAGCAAGCAGAGTCTGTAGGCGCCAGCGGAATTGGACTATCCGTGTGATTAAGGTTATCACTAACGTCCTGATGAGAGGTAGACAGGGGAATAGACGGACTGGGTATAACAGAGTTTGGTTCAAGGAGCCCCCCCCGACCCAAAGACTTTCGCTGATTTTTATTTATTTTGTCCACCATCTTGACCAGGTAATTGTCCAAGGTAGCTGTTCCTGGGGCATTTTTAACTTTGGACATTGTGAATCACTCCAGTTAGCCTTTGTGAACTTAAAACTAGAGCAGCAGACCGGAATGACTAAAGTCCTAATGATGGCAAGAACGCACAATCCCACTCCCCCTCTTCCAATGTTACCTGTCCTAACAAGTCACAGTAATAACGTGTAAGTAGGAAACAAGAAATACTGTTCGGCAACCTCACTAGATGAACGCTTTGACTGCAGCACGCAGAGTCCCGGGCCCTGCCCAGCCCCCTCCTGTCCTGGACTGTCACAGACTGTCCGCCCTTAGTCCGGGCTTCGTCCGGCTCGTCCCGCAGCGCGGAGGGAGCCTCTCCTTTTACAGCGCCTCCGGGCGCGATGGTGGGCGGAAGTAAGGTATGCCGCTAGGCAGCCTGGGGACTGTAGTCTCCCCCAACTGCGGCCAGTGAACTAACTCGGCGGCAGAGGAGACCCACAGTGTAGCCTTCCCAGGTGTGATCGTCGGGACCCAGGCAGCCTCCAACTCCCAGTCTGACCTCGCCGATTTTCAAATGCCCCCAATCCAAGTGCACATTGCTTTCTGCATCATGGGGGGGGGGTCTGAGACATGTGTTGTTACCTTGCCTGTGCCCTGTCCTGTTCAGTCATTTGGGGGTCCATATTAGTTGGCAATGATGCTGAGTCTCAACATAGGAGTGTGATTTTTCTAATGAGCAGACTTGCAGCATGCATGACCGATGTTGTGGCCTCAGACATGATGTGCATGAGTGGGATATATGCATAGTGCCAGGACGGTTGCTCATGTTGCAGTCAGATAATTCCAGGACCATGGAGCAGTGTTCCCACTACAGTCCCCTAAGCCACCCTTGCATCGGAATCATGTGTGTCATCCAACACTGTGCCCATTCTCTGTGTGTTCAGCATAGTTTGGCCTCTGTGGCATAGTTCCTGTTGGACATGGCCCTTTTTGCAGGGTCATCCCTAAACTTTTTGCCTTCCTCCTGTATTGTTTCTGACCTGTTGTTTGCTGTTTTATGACTCTGGGCACCTTACCACTGCTGACCAGTGCTAAGGTGCATATGCTCTCCCTATGTAAATTGTATATGTTGGTTGGATTCCATGATTGGATTGTTTGATTTACTATCAGACCCCAGTAAAGTGCGCCAGGAGCGCCAGGGCATGTAAATACGAACACCGCTGGTGGGCTTGCAGCACGGGTTGTGCCACCCACAGAAGCGGCCGGTAAAATACGTCTAAGGTCTGCCATCGCAGAACCTGCGTGCAGTCTGGTACTGACACGCCGACCGACAAGTGCCCACACTTGCCAGTCCCTAAAACCTTCCC
Source organism: Triturus cristatus (assembly GCF_964204655.1). Lineage (NCBI taxonomy): Eukaryota > Metazoa > Chordata > Amphibia > Caudata > Salamandridae > Triturus > Triturus cristatus. The sequence continues at coordinate 338,961,307 of NC_140592.1, read as the reverse complement.
TTAGCCGCATGTTAGTCACCCCTCTGGTAGGCCCACGGGCAGGGTGCGTTGTAAGCCTAAGGTAGGACAAGCCCGGATGCGTGGCATGTCCTAGTAGTGAATTACCGCCATCTTGTTGTTCACTACTGCAAGGCTACCCTGTTCTCATAGGCCAGTATGGGCGGCCTGGATTATTACACCCTATGATCCTAACCGACCCAGGGAACATGGTAGAAGATCGAGTTTAGTATGCCTGAACTCGGAATAATAAGGTACATCTTTTCGCAAGGTTTATTTTAATATTCCGGGTTTGCAAATGCCGCTTTTAGAAAGTCGGCCTTTGCTTGCCTAAACATTTCAGCCGCCTCTGCGTGATGTGTATCTGATGTCTGGCTGGTGTGAGTGACAGGGCTGGGGGAACCCAGATGGGCAGGGCTAGGTAGCCTGGTATGAATAGGACGATCGACAGGTAGATGGGTGGGAGGAGTGCTCCTAGGTTCTGAATAGGACAGTGCTCCGCTACCTCGATGCCGGCTCCACCCCCTGTGGAGCGTCTGATGACTCTGCCCTGCACTCTGAAAGAAGAAGCCTGCATCACGTAAACGAAGTGCTCAGAAACCGGACTGAACTAGGCAAGGGCCCCCTGGCCTGGGAGAACAAAAGGTTTGTGGTATAAATGGAGGAGCCCTGCTCCTAAGAAACTAGATCCGCTTTTGACCAAGAAGAATCTCTGCCTGAGGAGGAGGCACCGGGAAAGCTGTAGGAGGAAGACTGTCCCTATCCTGGGGGATTGGCCTGCAGTGGTGACCTTGCTGCCAAAGGAGAGAAGAGAAACTGTTGCTGAAAACTTTACTTTACTTTTACTTTCAAGACTTGTGCTTTTCCAAAACGATCTCCAAGGGCTTGGAACTGAGCTTGCCCCCTGAACTGAGCCCCAGGACCATTGGGCTCTACCTGATCTTCACTCGCCTGCTGCTGGACTGTGGTGTCCTTTCCCTCGCCGGAGCTGTGACCCTCGTGCCCAGTCCCTCCTTGAGCCGTGACCAGGACTGCTTAGCCGCCCCCGCCTTGGGAAGAGCCTCGCTCGATCGGAGCCGCTCCCCCTACGCTGTGCTGGGCTGCCCCGTCACCTCGCTCGTTGGAGGCTCGCTGTGCACCTTCACCCTCCCGCCGGAATCGGCGTTTGTGAGCATCTCCAAGCCTCGGACGGCCCAGACGTATCTGCGTGCCCGGCTGCCCCGCTTTGCTCGCCCGCCACCTGCAACACCCCGCTCTTGTCGTGAGCCTGAGGATCAGACACCCTCGTGAAGTGTGGGAGCCCCGGACGCCGCCTCGCTCTTCTGTCGAAGAGCCGCTGAAATCCCGCACCCGCCTTTGCGTCAAGAAACAAGGTACTGTACTTACGAACTCGACCGCGAGCTCGCATCGGATCCAGGGTCCGCAACGTTCTTATTTCCCTGTCATCTGCTGTGTGCTCCCTGGGCGCTGCCTCAGCACGAAGTGCGCTGAGGCCTACAGTTACCTTGTGCCCGCCTAAAGAACTTTCCGTAAAACAAAGAGAACTTGACCGTATTTCCAAGAATTGTGGCCCCATCAGTTCAACGTTACTGGGCCTTGTATTTGAATCTGCTGAATCTACATAAAAGCTTATTTTTATATACTTCCTGATTGGTGTCCGTTTGTGGTGCATGCAAGGGGTTTACTGTACGTGTAATTGCATTTGCTTAACCGTGTACGCCTGAGACTTAGCCTAGACTGCTCGCGCCACGCACCTAGAGGGTGAGCAGGGGTTATTCTGGGGAGTCATCCTTCGCCCTGACCAGAAGTAAAGGGTCCCTGCTTGTTGTGGGTTCACACCTGCGTCAACCAGAGCCCCCTCACTTCTAACATTGGTGGCAGCGGTGGGATTTACGGATTTGCATTTGTGGTTTGCGTATAGTGAATCACTGATCACCACGTAGTGAGAGCAGACCAGTAACACAGCCACAAGACTAGAATTTGTTTTTGTTTTGCCAAGAATCTCCGTTGTTAGAACCATGCCTGGTTCACTTCCCGCCGGAAGGGCAGCTTCTATAATCTCTGGATTTGAGGACATAGATTGGGAAGAAAGCGCACTTCGGAATTATAGCAATGAAGAATTGAAAGGTTTTTGCTCCAAGTTCAGAATTGCCCAAACTGGATTGAAAAAGAAGGAACAATTCGTGAAGGCGCTGAGGGCCTGGTATGAGTCAAAGGCACCAGAGAATCAGGTGGAAGTGGTTCCACCAGAAAGTGTCCATGAGTTTGGCAGATGCCTGTCGCCAGAAGAGTTGGCAGACAGGGCAGCAACCCGGGCACACGAAGTGGAGATGGCAAAACTTAAGGGGCAGATAGATATGGAAAAACAAAGATTAGCCATGGAAGAAAAGAAACTACAAAAAGATCATGATATAAAAATGAGGGAGTTGGATCTCAAGTTCAAGAGTTTAGACCGCTCTCCCTCTGGTGGCAGCAATATTGAGTTTTACAGTGCTGAGAGAGTAGTACGCACACCCAGAGATGTGGCGCCTGACTTGAAGGAGGGGGTTAACATACACCAGGAGGTTCAAGGGCATGAGGTAGCTCCAGTAGTGCGCAGTATCCCTGAAGGGAATAGGGTAACTGGCGCATGGGTTCATAGTCCTAGTGGAGGGAGGGACACTCTACTGACTCTAGCTGAGAGGTACAGGGAGAGGGGTTCCCCCAACATTGAAGTCCTGGTGGGTGAGTGTGAAGACCGCCCAGAAGAGTGTGGGTTGTGGGACAGAGACAGTCAGATACTGTCTTGCCAGTCTCAGGAGAGTGGTGTGGAGTGCGTGTGTGAGGCACTGGATGGTAAGGTGAAGGGTAGTTTGGTTAACCCTGCTAGGGGGCTGTGTGACGCAATTGTGGGAGAGCATATTGTAAGTCCCTGTTTTCCAGAGCTATGCCAACACCTGTTGGAGAGTGAGTTCTCTGACCGCAGGGAGCTCACATTGGAGGCAGACCTTTTGGTGGAGTCCAGAGGGTCTGGAAAGGCATTGGGGAGTGATCCCACGATGAGTGGTCCAGGTATCTTCAAACCCAGTGTGGTGGAAGTGGCTCAGAGTAGCCCAGCTAGGTCCTGTAATAGTGAGAGGGGTGTAGGGCCTCACGTCCTGCCTTTAAGGGAAAGGAGTGAGAATGGGTTATGTCCCGGTAGTGCCCAACTTCAGTCTCAGAGCTTGGATGGTTCTTTGAGGGAACACCAGGTGGGGAGCCTAGTCTGTCCTGAGGGGCTGCCCGTCGTGCGGGATCCCCTAGTGTCTGGTGAGCTAGGAGTGTCTGTAATCAGACCTCCATCAGTTCTGGTGTCTGGCAGTACCGCTCCATTTGGGAGGGTGCAGAGGTCCAGATTGAGGGGGGAGAGGGGGAAAGAGTCCCCGGTGGAAGAACCAGTGGGTCAGGGGCCAGCCAGAAGGGCTGCGTCCCCCGTGAGTGACCATGGTGACACCACTTCTGTCCTGGGGGACCTTCAGGCACTGTCAGATGGACAGGGGTCGGGAGATCAGTGCCAGGCAGACTGTCGCACGACACAGGAGTTATGTGTCACCCTCAGGGGGGGCATGCGTGCTCCCCGGGAAGTCCTGGTGCGCCAGGCGAGCGTTCAACCGCATGGGTTGGTCCCAGGGTTGGGAAGCCAGGTTCAGGTGTTGTCTGACCTGGAGGGTGGGACTACTGTAATCAGTGTCCTGACCCATGTTGCTTCTGGGGGTACCACGCCAGTTGGGAGTGGGCAGTACTCTGGAAGGGGGTGCAGAGGGAGGGAGTCCTCGCCTCTGACCCCGGCTCAACTGACGGGTTTAGACCCTAGGTTGGAGGGCCAGGTTCAGGGTGTCCCCCCGGACCTGGACGCCCAGTTGCAGGATAGAACACCTGAACTGGTGGGCGAATTGCGCAGGACACCTGCCCCAGGTGCCCTGGCAATTCTGGAAGGGGGTACCACTCCAGGTGGGAGGGTACAGAGCCCCAAGGAGAAGGACCGGGTGTGGGAGAGGCCACCCCAGTCTTGGGTCCAGCCGCCGGGTACAGCCCTGGGGCTGGTGGGTCAGTGCCAGGATGTCATACCTGACCTGACCAGGGGGAGAATGGACAAAGGGTGCCTAGCACCTGGGGCTACTGCCCTCCGCTCCCTGGCGCCACAGAGGATTGAGAGCCCTGAGAGGCATACGGCCTGGGTCTCATCCCTGACTACTGTCAGTGGCCACTGTAGCATTTGGCTGTCTGTCTGTTGGGACACACCTGTGGGCCAGTTAAGGTTAGGTGGTGCACAGGTGGTGTCCACAGGTGAGGAGAAGGGTTCCCCATGGATTGGCTTGGTGGGCCCTGAGAGTATGGACAGAGGGAGTCCGATAGGTTCAGATTGGCGTAGAAATGGAGTCTGCCCCTGCAGTTGCGGGCCAGGTCCTTGTTCTATCGCCCCAAGCAGGGAAGACCATCACGGTGGTGATTGGTCTACCCTGCGTTTTGGCTGGAAGGGGGTTGTGTTGGACATGGCCCTTTTTGCAGGGTCATCCCTAAACTTTTTGCCTTCCTCCTGTATTGTTTCTGACCTGTTGTTTGCTGTTTTATGACTCTGGGCACCTTACCACTGCTGACCAGTGCTAAGGTGCATATGCTCTCCCTATGTAAATTGTATATGTTGGTTGGATTCCATGATTGGATTGTTTGATTTACTATCAGACCCCAGTAAAGTGCGCCAGGAGCGCCAGGGCATGTAAATACGAACACCGCTGGTGGGCTTGCAGCACGGGTTGTGCCACCCACAGAAGCGGCCGGTAAAATACGTCTAAGGTCTGCCATCGCAGAACCTGCGTGCAGTCTGGTACTGACACGCCGACCGACAAGTGCCCACACTTGCCAGTCCCTAAAACCTTCCCTTAGCCGCATGTTAGTCACCCCTCTGGTAGGCCCACGGGCAGGGTGCGTTGTAAGCCTAAGGTAGGACAAGCCCGGATGCGTGGCATGTCCTAGTAGTGAATTACCGCCATCTTGTTGTTCACTACTGCAAGGCTACCCTGTTCTCATAGGCCAGTATGGGCTGCCTGGATTATTACACCCTATGATCCTAACCGACCCAGGGAACATGGTAGAAGATCGAGTTTAGTATGCCTGAACTCGGAATAATAAGGTACATCTTTTCGCAAGGTTTATTTTAATATTCCGGGTTTGCAAATGCCGCTTTTAGAAAGTCGGCCTTTGCTTGCCTAAACATTTCAGCCGCCTCTGCGTGATGTGTATCTGATGTCTGGCTGGTGTGAGTGACAGGGCTGGGGGAACCCAGATGGGCAGGGCTAGGTAGCCTGGTATGAATAGGACGATCGACAGGTAGATGGGTGGGAGGAGTGCTCCTAGGTTCTGAATAGGACAGTGCTCCGCTACCTCGATGCCGGCTCCACCCCCTGTGGAGCGTCTGATGACTCTGCCCTGCACTCCGAAAGAAGAAGCCTGCATCACGTAAACAAAGTGCTCAGAAACCGGACTGAACTAGGCAAGGGCCCCCCTGGCCTGGGAGAACAAAAGATTTGTGGTATAAATGGAGGAGCCCTGCTCCTAAGAAACTAGATCCGCTTTTGACCAAGAAGAATCTCTGCCTGAGGAGGAGGCACCGGGAAAGCTGTAGGAGGAAGACTGTCCCTATCCTGGGGGATTGGCCTGCAGTGGTGACCTTGCTGCCAAAGGAGAGAAGAGAAACTGTTGCTGAAAACTTTACTTTACTTTTACTTTCAAGACTTGTGCTTTTCCAAAACGATCTCCAAGGGCTTGGAACTGAGCTTGCCCCCTGAACTGAGCCCCAGGACCATTGGGCTCTACCTGATCTTCACTCGCCTGCTGCTGGACTGTGGTGTCCTTTCCCTCGCCGGAGCTGTGACCCTCGTGCCCAGTCCCTCCTTGAGCCGTGACCAGGACTGCTTAGCCGCCCCCGCCTTGGGAAGAGCCTCGCTCGATCGGAGCCGCTCCCCCTACGCTGTGCTGGGCTGCCCCGTCACCTCGCTCGTTGGAGGCTCGCTGTGCACCTTCACCCTCCCGCCGGAATCGGCGTTTGTGAGCATCTCCAAGCCTCGGACGGCCCGGACGTATCTGCGTGCCCGGCTGCCCCGCTTTGCTCGCCCGCCACCTGCAACACCCCGCTCTTGTCGTGAGCCTGAGGATCAGACACCCTCGTGAAGTGTGGGAGCCCCGGACGCCGCCTCGCTCTTCTGTCGAAGAGCCGCTGAAATCCCGCACCCGCCTTTGCGTCACGAAACAAGGTACTGTACTTACGAACTCGACCGCGAGCTCGCATCGGATCCAGGGTCCGCAACGTTCTTATTTCCCTGTCATCTGCTGTGTGCTCCCTGGGCGCTGCCTCAGCACGAAGTGCGCTGAGGCCTACAGTTACCTTGTGCCCGCCTAAAGAACTTTCCGTAAAACAAAGAGAACTTGACCGTATTTCCAAGAATTGTGGCCCCATCAGTTCAACGTTACTGGGCCTTGTATTTGAATCTGCTGAATCTACATAAAAGCTTATTTTTATATACTTCCTGATTGGTGTCCGTTTGTGGTGCATGCAAGGGGTTTACTGTACGTGTAATTGCATTTGCTTAACCGTGTACGCCTGAGACTTAGCCTAGACTGCTCGCGCCACGCACCTAGAGGGTGAGCAGGGGTTATTCTGGGGAGTCATCCTTCGCCCTGACCAGAAGTAAAGGGTCCCTGCTTGTTGTGGGTTCACACCTGCGTCAACCAGAGCCCCCTCACTTCTAACAGTTCCCTGCCCTCATTTGTATTTATCTAAAGTGTGCTACATGTGCCCATTGTACAGGCTGACCCCATTTTGCTTGTGCATCCTCACACTGGGCAGTGCCTGTGTGTCTATGTACAACTGTCTGTTGATGGTTGTTGGTCACAAATATGTGTTGGCAGCCTCACGAGGTGATGTGGAGTACATTTAGGAATTCTTGATGCACATTTGAGTAAACCCAGATTAAGAGGTGTAACTTCAGGATCTGTCTCAATAACATTGTCTCAGGTATGGGGGGTTTGTGCGGGCAAGGCCTACATGTCCAAACCTTATGTCTCCTTGCCTGGTCTGACCTGTGTGTGATAATTGTCTGGACAAACACTCAACATGCAGTGACCCAGTCAGGTTGTGCTGGGTTTAATGTTTTTGCTTTGCAGCATGTGTAAAAATGTAAATACATGGCTCATGCTCATCCATTTTTGCCACCAGTGTGTGGTCGAGATGCTACGTAGTTTGGTCTGTGTGTGCTGACATCTGTGTGGACATTCTTGGTTCCCATGAGGGTGTCTCCTCAGTGCAGGTGCTCCTCATCCCGACACATTGCAGGCCCATTAGCTAATGCATTGTCCTGTGTTTGGACATGTGTGCCACTCCACATGACAGGCAGTAGGTCAGATGTGTTGCCAACTGTGTCATCATGGTACGGATGGCCATGTGACAGGTGGCATGATTCATGTTTTTAGTCAATAAGTATTGTACCTTGGCACTCACTACACTTGTCAACATGTCTCAATTTTTCATATGCTTCTTTTTGCTAGTTGGTTGTGAAGGACAATAATGTGCCTGCATGACAGATGTCTCCCAGGGAAGTGCAAAATAAAGTACTTTTACACTTTCCATGGACACGCTGGCACATTTTACTGGAAGGCACAGTTTGATTACCACTTGTTTTCTGATTAAACATATCCATGTTCACACAGTGTGTTTGCATGTGTGTAAGTCCTTGGTTGTTGCTGATACAAACTTACGAGTGTCAACTCATCCAGACCACCGTGGTGCCATGTATATGTACTTACTGATACCCCATTTCTTATTTACAGTGGCTTTTTAGAATTCGGCTGCCAGCTCATACAATGACTGTGTAAATGTATTTTTGTGTGCACATCATTGTGTGACTTCTGTCATACAGGCAGATGTGTCTTCTGTTCACAAAGTGGCACATTCACACATTCTAAACATGTACATTGTGTAAAGTGTTGTGAGTCCCAAGGGATTGCAATGTTTTCGGCTATGGTTTCCTAAGTACTCACAGGTCTCAGAGTGTGGGGACACCTTCAGCGCTGAGGTGTGTTATTTGGCCTTGGGTGCACCAATACTGTTTCATTCACAGTGAACAAGAGGTGGCATGGATTCATATTCTTGCTGTGCTCAACGGTCCCCAGACACTAGCTTCTCAGTATAATTCGATATCAAGTTATTTGCGGTTGTGTCATGATCTCCATTGTTTCCAAGTGTCATGGTGGGTCAACCGGATCTCTGACATATTATCGAAAGACACATTATCGAAGTACACAAATATCGCGTCAAAAATATCGACATCAAAATTATCGACATTGTATACTTAATTAAAAAACTACACTAATATCGACACTACAATATCGTAATACATTTATATCGATCACACAAATATCGCACACATCAATATTGCAATACTAAATATCGACATAAATAAATAAATATAACACATGTAACAAATATCGATAACCACAATATCGACATCAATAATATCGTTTTTTTTTCATATATCGACAATTCTAATACTAATAAAACCAATACTGTAAACAACATAAATACAATATTTTCCGAAAACATACATTTTCCAATTATATTCTACTTAAACATAAACATAACATTTATAACGATAAAAATATTTAACATAATAAAAAAACACTGAAATAATTATCACATAGACATTTCGAACACATTTTAAAAAATTAAAACACGTTGTAAACAATCTTTTTCTATATAATTATTTAAATTCCTCCTTTAAAACTAAATATACTCTTACTTAGCATTTTCCATAAAAGGAAACCAATTAACCCCTTCGCTGCTAGGCCTTTTCCCCTCCTGTGCTAAGCCTTTTTTGGGCTATTTGAGGTAGTGCGCGCTTAGGCCCCTGTAACTTTTTGACCACATTAGGTATCCACGCCAAATTTGCGTCCTTTTCTTCCAACATCTTGGGGATTCTAAAGGTACCCAGGGTTTGTGGATTCTCCTAGAGGGTTCCCAGAAATTAGTCAAAATACAGCAATTTGTTTTCTTTTTGTGAAAAATGTGAAAAACGGGCTGCAAATGAAAGCTTCTGGGGTTTTCTCTGCAAATGGTATCAAAAAAGGGTTTGTGGGGCTGAAATCACCATTTCTCCAGCTTTTAGGGAATGACAGAATTTTGTTAGAAAACCAACATTTTTTACACAGTTTTGGCATTTTTCTGGGACATACCCTATTTTTGCTATTTTTTGTGCTTTCAACCTCCTTCCAGTTAACGGTAGAAATGGGTACAAAAACAATAATGGATCCTGGAAAGCTATACATTTTTGAAAAGTAGACAAAATTCTGAATTCAGCAAGGGGTCATTTGTGTAGATCCATCAAGGTTTCTTTATAGAAATTTACAGGCAAATATAGGAAAAATTAAAGATTTGTTGAAAAAAGCAGCCTTTTGAGTCAACGTTTTCACCTGTAACTTCTTCGAATTATGACATCTCTTTGAAAGCAATGTACCGCTACATCCGGTAGACCTTCCTGGTTGTGGGGACATATAGGACTTGTAGGTTCACCAAGAGCCCAACGAACCCAGAGTAGAAAACTGAGCAGCATTTTGTAATGTTTTTTTTTTTTGGTCCGGGTATATAGCAATTATTGTGGGAAAATGTATACATGGAAAAATCGGTATGAAAGTCACCTATGTATTTCTGAAATGGGAACAAATTACAGAGTTTAGAAACAGTGCATATTTGCACATTTTCGAAATTGGGAATACTCATATTTGCATGACAATTATTGGTCATTTTTCAAAATGACTTTTTTTTTACACAATGTCTTTCATTTGGAAGGGAGAAATGCATCGAAAATCAATAGGTAATAACAGTTGCTTTACAAATTTGAACTACCCTAAGTCTCCCAATAAAAATGGTACCTCACTTGTGTGGGTAGGCATAGTGCCCACGACAGGAAGTGGCTCAAAACCTAAGGTGAACACACCACATTTTCACACTGAAAATTTACACTTTTTTTGCGAAGAGTCTAGCTGTAGTTTTTGAACCCTAGCCCTGCCGGCACCTAGAGAAACCTAGCAAACCTATACATTTTTGAAAACTAGACACCCAGGGGAATCCAGGATGGGGTGACTTGACTGCCTCCCACCATGGTCTGTTACCCAGAATCCCTTGCAAACATAAAAAATTGACAAAAAAAACACATTTTCCCCACATTTCTGTGATGGAAAGTTCTGGAATCTGCGTGGATCCACAAATTTCCACCCACCCCGCGTTCCCCAAAGTCCTACGAGAAAAATGGTACCTCACTTGTGCGGGTCGGCCTAGTGCCTGCGACAGGAAACGGCGCAAAACGCAACGTGGTTTTGCAGTGAAAAATGACCCTTTTTTTGGCAAAGTGACTAGCTGTAGATTTTGAACCCTAGCCCTGCAAGCACCTAGGGAAAACTAGCAAACCTATACATTTTTGAAAGCTAGACACCCAGGGGAATCCAGGATGGGGTGACTTGACTGCCTCCCACCATGGTCTGTTACCCAGAATCCCTTGCAAACGTAAAAAATTGACAATAAAACACATTTTCCCCACATTTCTGTGATGGAAAGTTCTGGAATCTGCATGGATCCACAAATTTCCACCCACCCCGCGTTCCCCAAAGTCCTACGAGAAAAATGGTACCTCACTTGTGCGGGTCGGCATAGTGCCCGCGACAGGAAACGGTGCAAAACGCAACGTGGTTTTGCAGTGAAAAATGACCCTTTTTTTGACAAAGTGACTAGCTGTAGATTTTGAACCCTAGCCCTGCCGGCACCTTGGGAAAACTAGCAAACCTATACATTTTTGAAAACTAGACACCCAGGGGAATCCAGGATGGGGTGGCTTGACTGCCTCCCACCATGTTCTGTTACCCAGAATCCCTTGCAAACGTAAAAAATTGACAAAAAAAACACATTTTCCCCACATTTCTGTGATGGAAAGTTCTGGAATCTGCGTGGATCCACAAATTTCCACCCACCCCGCGTTCCCCAAAGTCCTACGAGAAAAATGGTACCTCACTTGTGCGGGTCGGCCTAGTGCCCGTGACAGGAAACGGCGCAAAACGCAACGTGGTTTTGCAGTGAAAAATGACCCTTTTTTTGGCAAAGTGACTAGCTGTAGATTTTGAACCCTAGCCCTGCAAGCACCTGGGGAAAACTAGCAAACCTATACATTTTTGAAAACTAGACACCCAGGGGAATCCAGGATGGGGTGACTTGACTGCCTCCCACCATGGTCTGTTACCCAGAATCCCTTGCAAACGTAAAAAATTGACAAAAAAAACACATTTTCCCCACATTTCTGTGATGGAAAGTTCTGGAATCTGCGTGGATCCACAAATTTCCACCCACCCCGCGTTCCCCAAAGTCCTACGAGAAAAATGGTACCGCACTTGTGCGGGTCGGCATAGTGCCCGCGACAGGAAACGGTGCAAAACGCAACGTGGTTTTGCAGTGAAAAATGACCCTTTTTTTGGCAAAGTGACTAGCTGTAGATTTTGAACCCTAGCCCTGCCGGCACCTAGGGAAACCTAGTAAACCTATACATTTTTGAAAACTAGACACCCAGGGGAATCCAGGATGGGGTGGCTTGACTGCCTCCCACCATGGTCTGTTACCCAGAATCCCTTGCAAACGTAAAAAATTGACAAAAAAAAAACCTTTTCCCCACATTTCTGTGATGGAAAGTTCTGGAATCTGCGTGGATCCACAAATTTCCACCCACCCCGCGTTCCCCAAACTCCTACGAGAAAAATGGTACCTCACTTGTGCGGGTCGGCCTAGTGCCCGCGACAGGAAACGGCGCAAAACGCAACGTGGTTTTGAAGTGAAAAATGACCCTTTTTTTGGCAAAGTGACTAGCTGTAGATTTTGAACCCTAGCCCTGCCGGCACCTAGGGAAACCTAGCAAACCTATACATTTTTGAAAACTAGACACCCAGGGGAATCCAGGATGGGGTGACTTGACTGCCTCCCACCATGGTCTGTTACCCAGAATCCCTTGCAAATGTAAAAAATTGACAAAAAAAACACATTTTCCCCACATTTCTATGATGGAAAGTTCTGGAATCTGCGTGGATCCACAAATTTCCACCCACCCCGCGTTCCCCAAAGTCCTACGAGAAAAATGGTACCTCACTTGTGCGAGTCGGCATAGTGCCCGCGACAGGAAACGGCGCAAAACGCAACGTGGTTTTGCAGCGAAAAATGACCCTTTTTTTGGCAAAGTGACTAGCTGTAGATTTTGAACCCTAGCCCTGCCGGCACCTAGGGAAACCTTGCAAACCTATACATTTTTGAAAACTAGACACCCAGGGGAATCCAGGATGGGGTGACTTGACTGCCTCCCACCAAGGTCTGTTACCCAGAATCCCTTGCAAACGTAAAAAATTGACAAAAAAAACACATTTTCCCCACATTTCTGTGATGGAAAGTTCTGGAATCTGCGTGGATCCACAAATTTCCTCCCACCCCGCGTTCCCCAAAGTCCTACGAGAAAAATGGTACCTCACTTGTGCGGGTCGGCCTAGTGCCCGCGACAGGAAACGGTGCAAAACGCAACGTGGTTTTGCAGCGAAAAATGACCCTTTTTTTGGCAAAGTGACTAGCTGTAGATTTTGAACCCTAGCCCTGCCGGCACCTAGGGAAACCTAGCAAACCTATACATTTTTGAAAACTAGACACCCAGGGGAATCCAGGATGGGGTGACTTGACTGCCTCCCACCAAGGTCTGTTACCCAGAATCCCTTGCAAACGTAAAAAATTGACAAAAAAAACACATTTTCCCCACATTTCTGTGATGGAAAGTTCTGGAATCTGCGTGGATCCACAAATTTCCACCCACCCCGCGTTCCCCAAAGTCCTACGAGAAAAATGGTACCTCACTTGTGCGGGTCGGCCTAGTGCCCGCGACAGGAAACGGTGCAAAACGCAACGTGGTTTTGCAGCGAAAAATGACCCTTTTTTTGGCAAAGTGACTAGCTGTAGATTTTGAACCCTAGCCCTGCCGGCACCTAGGGAAACCTAGCAAACCTATACATTTTTGAAAACTAGACACCCAGGGGAATCCAGGATGGGGTGACTTGACTGCCTCCCACCATGGTCTGTTACCCAGAATCCCTTGCAAACATAAAAAATTGACAAAAAAAACACATTTTCCCCACATTTCTGTGATGGAAAGTTCTGGAATCTGCGTGGATCCACAAATTTCCACCCACCCCGCATTCCCCAAAGTCCTACGAGAAAAATGGTACCTCACTTGTGTGGGTCGGCCTAGTGCCCGCGACAGGAAACGGCGCAAAACGCAACGTGGTTTTGCAGTGAAAATTGACCCTTTTTTTGGCAAAGTGACTAGCTGTAGATTTTGTACCCTAGCCCTGCCGGCACCTAGGGAAACCTAGCAAACCTATACATTTTTCAAAACTAGACACCCAGGGGAATCCAGGATGGGGTGACTTGACTGCCTCCCACCATGGTCTGTTACCCAGAATCCCTTGCAAACGTAAACAATTGACAAAAAAAACACATTTTCCCCACATTTCTGTGATGGAAAGTTCTGGAATCTGCGTGGATCCACAAATTTCCACCCACCCCGTGTTCCCCAAAGTCCTACGAGAAAAATGGTACCTCACTTGTGCGGGTCGGCCTAGTGCCCGCGACAGGAAACGGCGCAAAACGCAACGTGGTTTTGCAGTGAAAAATGACCCTTTTTTTGGCAAAGTGACTAGCTGTAGATTTTGTACCCTAGCCCTGCCGGCACCTAGGGAAACCTAGCAAACCTATACATTTTTGAAAACTAGACACCCAGGGGAATCCAGGATGGGGTGACTTGACTGCCTCCCACCATGGTCTGTTACCCAGAATCCCTTGCAAACGTAAAAAATTGACAAAAAAACCACATTTTCCCCACATTTCTGTGATGGAAAGTTCTGGAATCTGCGTGGATCCACAAATTTCCACCCACCCCGCATTCCCCAAAGTCCTACGAGAAAAATGGTACCTCACTTGTGCGGGTCGGCCTAGTGCCCGCGACAGGAAACGGCGCAAAACGCAACGTGGTTTTGCAGTGAAAAATGACCCTTTTTTTGGCAAAGTGACTAGCTGTAGATTTTGTACCCTAGCCCTGCCGGCACCTAGGGAAACCTAGCAAACCTATACATTTTTGAAAACTAGACACCCAGGGGAATCCAGGATGGGGTGACTTGACTGCCTCCCACCATGGTCTGTTACCCAGAATCCCTTGCAAACGTAAAAAATTGACAAAAAAAACACATTTTCCCCACATTTCTGTGATGGAAAGTTCTGGAATCTGCGTGGATCCACAAATTTCCACCCACCCCGCGTTCCCCAAAGTCCTACGAGAAAAATGGTACCTCACTTGTGCGGGTCGGCCTAGTGCCCGCGACAGGAAACGGCGCAAAACGCAACGTGGTTTTGCAGCGAAAAATGACCCTTTTTTTGGCAAAGTGACTAGCTGTAGATTTTGAACCCTAGCCCTGCCGGCACCTAGGGAAACCTAGCAAACCTATACATTTTTGAAAACTAGACACCCAGGGGAATCCAGGATGGGGTGACTTGACTGCCTCCCACCATGGTCTGTTACCCAGAATCCCTTGCAAACGTAAAAAATTGACAAAAAAAACACATTTTCCCCACATTTCTGTGATGGAAAGTTCTGGAATCTGCGTGGATCCACAAATTTCCACCCACCCCGCATTCCCCAAAGTCCTACAAGAAAAATGGTACCTCACTTGTGTGGGTCGGCCTAGTGCCCGCGACAGGAAACGGCGCAAAACGCAACGTGGTTTTGCAGTGAAAAATGACCCTTTTTTTGGCAAAGTGACTAGCTGTAGATTTTGTACCCTAGCCCTGCCGGCACCTAGGGAAACCTAGCAAACCTATACATTTTTGAAAACTAGACACCCAGGGGAATCCAGGATGGGGTGACTTGACTGCCTCCCACCATGGTCTGTTACCCAGAATCCCTTGCAAACGTAAAAAATTGACAAAAAAAAACACATTTTCCCCACATTTCTGTGATGGAAAGTTCTGGAATCTGCGTGGATCCACAAATTTCCACCCACCCCGCATTCCCCAAAGTCCTACGAGAAAAATGGTACCTCACTTGTGCGGGTCGGCCTAGTGCCCGCGACAGGAAACGGCGCAAAACGCAACGTGGCTTTGCAGTGAAAAATGACCCTTTTTTTGGCAAAGTGACTAGCTGTAGATTTTGAACCCTAGCCCTGCCGGCACCTAGGGAAACCTAGTAAACCTATACATTTTTGAAAACTAGACACCCAGGGGAATCCAGGATGGGGTGGCTTGACTGCCTCCCACCATGGTCTGTTACCCAGAATCCCTTGCAAACGTAAAAAATTGACAAAAAAAAAACCTTTTCCCCACATTTCTGTGATGGAAAGTTCTGGAATCTGCGTGGATCCACAAATTTCCACCCACCCCGCGTTCCCCAAACTCCTACGAGAAAAATGGTACCTCACTTGTGCGGGTCGGCCTAGTGCCCGCGACAGGAAACGGCGCAAAACGCAACGTGGTTTTGAAGTGAAAAATGACCCTTTTTTTGGCAAAGTGACTAGCTGTAGATTTTGAACCCTAGCCCTGCCGGCACCTAGGGAAACCTAGCAAACCTATACATTTTTGAAAACTAGACACCCAGGGGAATCCAGGATGGGGTGACTTGACTGCCTCCCACCATGGTCTGTTACCCAGAATCCCTTGCAAATGTAAAAAATTGACAAAAAAAACACATTTTCCCCACATTTCTATGATGGAAAGTTCTGGAATCTGCGTGGATCCACAAATTTCCACCCACCCCGCGTTCCCCAAAGTCCTACGAGAAAAATGGTACCTCACTTGTGCGAGTCGGCATAGTGCCCGCGACAGGAAACGGCGCAAAACGCAACGTGGTTTTGCAGCGAAAAATGACCCTTTTTTTGGCAAAGTGACTAGCTGTAGATTTTGAACCCTAGCCCTGCCGGCACCTAGGGAAACCTTGCAAACCTATACATTTTTGAAAACTAGACACCCAGGGGAATCCAGGATGGGGTGACTTGACTGCCTCCCACCAAGGTCTGTTACCCAGAATCCCTTGCAAACGTAAAAAATTGACAAAAAAAACACATTTTCCCCACATTTCTGTGATGGAAAGTTCTGGAATCTGCGTGGATCCACAAATTTCCTCCCACCCCGCGTTCCCCAAAGTCCTACGAGAAAAATGGTACCTCACTTGTGCGGGTCGGCCTAGTGCCCGCGACAGGAAACGGTGCAAAACGCAACGTGGTTTTGCAGCGAAAAATGACCCTTTTTTTGGCAAAGTGACTAGCTGTAGATTTTGAACCCTAGCCCTGCCGGCACCTAGGGAAACCTAGCAAACCTATACATTTTTGAAAACTAGACACCCAGGGGAATCCAGGATGGGGTGACTTGACTGCCTCCCACCAAGGTCTGTTACCCAGAATCCCTTGCAAACGTAAAAAATTGACAAAAAAAACACATTTTCCCCACATTTCTGTGATGGAAAGTTCTGGAATCTGCGTGGATCCACAAATTTCCACCCACCCCGCGTTCCCCAAAGTCCTACGAGAAAAATGGTACCTCACTTGTGCGGGTCGGCCTAGTGCCCGCGACAGGAAACGGTGCAAAACGCAACGTGGTTTTGCAGCGAAAAATGACCCTTTTTTTGGCAAAGTGACTAGCTGTAGATTTTGAACCCTAGCCCTGCCGGCACCTAGGGAAACCTAGCAAACCTATACATTTTTGAAAACTAGACACCCAGGGGAATCCAGGATGGGGTGACTTGACTGCCTCCCACCATGGTCTGTTACCCAGAATCCCTTGCAAACATAAAAAATTGACAAAAAAAACACATTTTCCCCACATTTCTGTGATGGAAAGTTCTGGAATCTGCGTGGATCCACAAATTTCCACCCACCCCGCATTCCCCAAAGTCCTACGAGAAAAATGGTACCTCACTTGTGTGGGTCGGCCTAGTGCCCGCGACAGGAAACGGCGCAAAACGCAACGTGGTTTTGCAGTGAAAATTGACCCTTTTTTTGGCAAAGTGACTAGCTGTAGATTTTGTACCCTAGCCCTGCCGGCACCTAGGGAAACCTAGCAAACCTATACATTTTTCAAAACTAGACACCCAGGGGAATCCAGGATGGGGTGACTTGACTGCCTCCCACCATGGTCTGTTACCCAGAATCCCTTGCAAACGTAAACAATTGACAAAAAAAACACATTTTCCCCACATTTCTGTGATGGAAAGTTCTGGAATCTGCGTGGATCCACAAATTTCCACCCACCCCGTGTTCCCCAAAGTCCTACGAGAAAAATGGTACCTCACTTGTGCGGGTCGGCCTAGTGCCCGCGACAGGAAACGGCGCAAAACGCAACGTGGTTTTGCAGTGAAAAATGACCCTTTTTTTGGCAAAGTGACTAGCTGTAGATTTTGTACCCTAGCCCTGCCGGCACCTAGGGAAACCTAGCAAACCTATACATTTTTGAAAACTAGACACCCAGGGGAATCCAGGATGGGGTGACTTGACTGCCTCCCACCATGGTCTGTTACCCAGAATCCCTTGCAAACGTAAAAAATTGACAAAAAAACCACATTTTCCCCACATTTCTGTGATGGAAAGTTCTGGAATCTGCGTGGATCCACAAATTTCCACCCACCCCGCATTCCCCAAAGTCCTACGAGAAAAATGGTACCTCACTTGTGCGGGTCGGCCTAGTGCCCGCGACAGGAAACGGCGCAAAACGCAACGTGGTTTTGCAGTGAAAAATGACCCTTTTTTTGGCAAAGTGACTAGCTGTAGATTTTGTACCCTAGCCCTGCCGGCACCTAGGGAAACCTAGCAAACCTATACATTTTTGAAAACTAGACACCCAGGGGAATCCAGGATGGGGTGACTTGACTGCCTCCCACCATGGTCTGTTACCCAGAATCCCTTGCAAACGTAAAAAATTGACAAAAAAAACACATTTTCCCCACATTTCTGTGATGGAAAGTTCTGGAATCTGCGTGGATCCACAAATTTCCACCCACCCCGCGTTCCCCAAAGTCCTACGAGAAAAATGGTACCTCACTTGTGCGGGTCGGCCTAGTGCCCGCGACAGGAAACGGCGCAAAACGCAACGTGGTTTTGCAGCGAAAAATGACCCTTTTTTTGGCAAAGTGACTAGCTGTAGATTTTGAACCCTAGCCCTGCCGGCACCTAGGGAAACCTAGCAAACCTATACATTTTTGAAAACTAGACACCCAGGGGAATCCAGGATGGGGTGACTTGACTGCCTCCCACCATGGTCTGTTACCCAGAATCCCTTGCAAACGTAAAAAATTGACAAAAAAAACACATTTTCCCCACATTTCTGTGATGGAAAGTTCTGGAATCTGCGTGGATCCACAAATTTCCACCCACCCCGCATTCCCCAAAGTCCTACAAGAAAAATGGTACCTCACTTGTGTGGGTCGGCCTAGTGCCCGCGACAGGAAACGGCGCAAAACGCAACGTGGTTTTGCAGTGAAAAATGACCCTTTTTTTGGCAAAGTGACTAGCTGTAGATTTTGTACCCTAGCCCTGCCGGCACCTAGGGAAACCTAGCAAACCTATACATTTTTGAAAACTAGACACCCAGGGGAATCCAGGATGGGGTGACTTGACTGCCTCCCACCATGGTCTGTTACCCAGAATCCCTTGCAAACGTAAAAAATTGACAAAAAAAAACACATTTTCCCCACATTTCTGTGATGGAAAGTTCTGGAATCTGCGTGGATCCACAAATTTCCACCCACCCCGCATTCCCCAAAGTCCTACGAGAAAAATGGTACCTCACTTGTGCGGGTCGGCCTAGTGCCCGCGACAGGAAACGGCGCAAAACGCAACGTGGCTTTGCAGTGAAAAATGACCCTTTTTTTGGCAAAGTGACTAGCTGTAGATTTTGTACCCTAGCCCTGCCGGCACCTAGGGAAACCTAGCAAACCTATACATTTTTGAAAACTAGACACCCAGGGGAATCCAGGATGGGGTGACTTGACTGCCTCCCACCATGGTCTGTTACCCAGAATCCCTTGCAAACGTAAAAAATTGACAAAAAAAACACATTTTCCCCACATTTCTGTGATGGAAAGTTCTGGAATCTGCGTGGATCCACAAATTTCCACCCACCCCGCGTTCCCCAAAGTCCTACGAGAAAAATGGTACCTCACTTGTGTGGGTCGGCCTAGTGCCCGCGACAGGAAACGGCGCAAAACGCAACGTGGTTTTGCAGCGAAAAATGACCCTTTTTTTGGCAAAGTGACTAGCTGTAGATTTTGAACCCTAGCCCTGCCGGCACCTAGGGAAACCTAGCAAACCTATACATTTTTGAAAACTAGACACCCAGGGGAATCCAGGATGGGGTGACTTGACTGCCTCCCACCATGGTCTGTTACCCAGAATCCCTTGCAAACGTAAAAAATTGACAAAAAAACACATTTTCCCCACATTTCTGTGGTGGAAAGTTCTGGAATCTGCGTGGATCCACAAATTTCCACCCACCCCGCGTTCCCCAAAGTCCTACGAGAAAAATGGTACCTCACTTGTGCGGGTCGGCCTAGTTCCCGCGACAGGAAACGGCGCAAAACGCAACGTGGTTTTGCAGTGAAAAATGACCCTTTTTTTGGCAAAGTGACTAGCTGTAGATTTTGAACCCTAGTCCTGCCGGCACCTAGGGAAACCTAGCAAACCTATACATTTTTGAAAACTAGACACCCAGGGGAATCCAGGATGGGGTGACTTGACTGCCTCCCACCATGGTCTGTTACCCAGAATCCCTTGCAAACATAAAAAATTGAGAAAAAAACACATTTTCCCCACATTTCTGTGATGGAAAGTTCTGGAATCTGCGTGGATCCACAAATTTCCACCCACCCCGCGTTCCCCAAAGTCCTACGAGAAAAATGGTACCTCACTTGTGCGGGTCGGCCTAGTGCCCGCGACAGGAAACGGCGCAAAACGCAACGTGGTTTTGCAGCGAAAAATGACCCTTTTTTTGGCAAAGTGACTAGCTGTAGATTTTGAACCCTAGCCCTGCCGGCACCTAGGGAAACCTAGCAAACCCACGCATTTCTGAAAACTAGACACCCGGCGGCTTCCAGGGAGGTATGGCTTGCGTGGATCCCCCAACGTTTCCTTACCCAGAATCCCCTGCAAACCTCATTTTTTGCTCAAAAAATCACTTTTTTCACACATTTTGGGGTGGGAAAGTAGTGGCATCACCGGGCTCACACAAATTTACCACCACCCAGCGTTCCCCCAGGTCTCCCGGTAAAAATGGTGCCTCACTTGTGTGGCAGGCCCAAGTACCCGCGGCAGGCAAGGGCCCAAAACGTAGTGAGGCGACATCAAAATGGCCTATCGCCAAACCACCTGGTTTTGCAAGGGGGGTCACTTTGGTTTTTGGCCCGGTGCGTGGTTGCCATCTAGGGAAACCTACCAAACCCACGCATTTCTGAAAACTAGACACCCGGCAGCTTCCAGGGAGGTATGGCTTGCGTGGATCCCCCAACGTTTCCTTACCCAGAATCCCCTGCAAACCTCATTTTTTGCTCAAAAAATCACTTTTTTCACACATTTTGGGGTGGGAAAGTAGTGGCATCACCGGGCTCACACAAATTTACCACCACCCAGCGTTCCCCCAGGTCTCCCGGTAAAAATGGTGCCTCACTTGTGTGGGAGGCCCAAGTACCCGCGGCAGGCAAGGACAACAAACGTAGTGAGGCGACATCAAAATGGCCTATCGCCAAACCACCTGGTTTTGCAAGGGGGGTCACTTTGGTTTTTGGCCCGGTGCGCGGCGGCCATCTAGGGAAACCTACCAAACCCAGGCATTTTTGAAAACTAGACACCCGGCGGCTTCCAGGGAGGTATGGCTTGCGTGGATCCCCCAACGTTTCCTTACCCAGAATCCCCTGCAAACCTCATTTTGTGCTCAAAAAATCACTTTTTTCACACATTTTGGGGTGGGAAAGTAGTGGCATCACCGGGCTCACACAAATTTACCACCACCCAGCGTTCCCCCAAGTCTCCCGGTAAAAATGGTGCCTCACTTGTGTGGGAGGCGCAAGTACCCGCGGCAGGCAAGGACAACAAAAGTAGTGAGGCGACATCAAAATGGCCTATCGCCAAACCACCTGGTTTTGCAAGGGGGGTCACTTTGGTTTTTGGCCCGGTGCGCGGCGGCCATCTAGGGAAACCTACCAAACCCAGGCATTTCTAAAAACTAGACACCCGGCGGCTTCCAGGGAGGTATGGCTTGCGTGGATCCCCCAACGTTTCCTTACCCAGAATCCCCTGCAAACCTCATTTTTTGCTCAAAAAATCCCTTTTTTCACACATTTTGGGGTGGGAAAGTAGTGGCATCACCGGGCTCACACAAATTTACCACCACCCAGCGTTCCCCCAGGTCTCCCGGTAAAAATGGTGCCTCACTTGTGTGGCAGGCCCAAGTACCCGCGGCAGGCAAGGGCCCAAAACGTAGTGAGGCGACATCAAAATGGCCTATCGCCAAACCACCTGGTTTTGCAAGGGGGGTCACTTTGGTTTTTGGCCCGGTGCGCGGCGGCCATCTAGGGAAACCTACCAAACCCACGCATTTCTGAAAACTAGACACCCGGCAGCTTCCAGGGAGGTATGGCTTGCGTGGATCCCCCAACGTTTCCTTACCCAGAATCCCCTGCAAACCTCATTTTTTGCTCAAAAAATCACTTTTTTCACACATTTTGCGATGGGAAAGTAGTGGCATCACCGGGCTCACACAAATTTACCACCACCCAGCGTTCCCCCAGGTCTCCCGGTAAAAATGGTGCCTCACTTGTGTGGGAGGCCCAAGTACCCGCGGCAGGCAAGGACAACAAACGTAGTGAGGCGACATCAAAATGGCCTATCGCCAAACCACCTGGTTTTGCAAGGGGGGTCACTTTGGTTTTTGGCCCGGTGCGCGGCGGCCATCTAGGGAAACCTACCAAACCCAGGCATTTTTGAAAACTAGACACCCGGCGGCTTCCAGGGAGGTATGGCTTGCGTGGATCCCCCAACGTTTCCTTACCCAGAATCCCCTGCAAACCTCATTTTTTGCTCAAAAAATCACTTTTTTCACACATTTTGGGGTGGGAAAGTAGTGGCATCACCGGGCTCACACAAATTTACCACCACCCAGCGTTCCCCCAGGTCTCCCGGTAAAAATGGTGCCTCACTTGTGTGGGAGGCCCAAGTACCCGCGGCAGGCAAGGACAACAAACGTAGTGAGGCGACATCAAAATGGCCTATCGCCAAACCACCTGGTTTTGCAAGGGGGGTCACTTTGGTTTTTGGCCCGGTGCGCGGCGGCCATCTAGGGAAACCTACCAAACCCAGGCATTTTTGAAAACTAGACACCCGGCGGCTTCCAGGGAGGTATGGCTTGCGTGGATCCCCCAACGTTTCCTTACCCAGAATCCCCTGCAAACCTAATTTTTTGCTCAAAAAAACACTTTTTTTACACATTTTGGGGTGGGAAAGTAGTGGCATCACCGGGCTCACACAAATTTACCACCACCCAGCGTTCCCCCAGGTCTCCCAGTAAAAATGGTGCCTCACTTGTGTGGGAGGCCCAAGTACCCGCGGCAGGCAAGGGCCCAAAACGTAGTGAGGCGACATCAAAATGGCCTATCGCCAAACCACCTGGTTTTGCAAGGGGGGTCACTTTGGTTTTTGGCCCGGTGCGCGGCGGCCATCTAGGGAAACCTAGCAAACCCATGCATTTCTGAAAACTAGACACCCGGCAGATTCCAGGGAGGTATGGCTTGCGTGGATCCCCCAACGTTTCCTTACCCAGAATCCCCTGCAAACCTCAATGTTTGCTCAAAAAATCACTTTTCTCACACATTTTGGGGTGGGAAAGTAGTGGCATCACCGGGCTCACACAAATTTACCACCACCCAGCGTTCCCCCAGGTCTCCCAGTAAAAATGGTGCCTCACTTGTGTGGGAGGCCCAAGTACCCGCGGCAGGCAAGGACAACAAACGTAGTGAGGCGACATCAAAATGGCCTATCGCCAAACCACCTGGTTTTGCAAGGGGGGTCACTTTGGTTTTTGGCCCGGTGCGCGGCGGCCATCTAGGGAAACCTAGCAAACCCACGCATTTCTGAAAACTAGACACCCGGCGGCTTCCAGGGAGGTATGGCTTGCGTGGATCCCCCAACGTTTCCTTACCCAGAATCCCCTGCAAACCTCATTTTTTGCTCAAAAAAATCACTTTTTTCACACATTTTGGGGTGGGAAAGTAGTGGCATCACCGGGCTCACACAAATTTACCACCACCCAGCGTTCCCCCCAAGGTCTCCCGGTAAAAATGGTGCCTCACTTGTGTGGGAGGCCCAAGTACCCGCGGCAGGCAAGGACAACAAACGTAGTGAGGCGACATCAAAATGGCCTATCGCCAAACCACCTGGTTTTGCAAGGGGGGTCACTTTGGTTTTTGGCCCGGTGCGCGGCGGCCATCTAGGGAAACCTAGCAAACCCACGCATTTCTGAAAACTAGACACCCGGCGGCTTCCAGGGAGGTATGGCTTGCGTGGATCCCCAACGTTTCCTTACCCAGAATCCCCTGCAAACCTCATTTTTTGCTCAAAAAATCAGTTTTTTTCACACATTTTGGGGTGGGAAAGTAGTGGCATCACCGGGCTCACACAAATTTACCACCACCCAGCGTTCCCCAAGGTCTCGCGGTAAAAATGGTGCCTCACTTGTGTGGGAGGCCCAAGTACCCGCGGCAGGCAAGGACAACAAACGTAGTGAGGCAACATCAAAATGGCCTATCGCCAAACCACCTGGTTTTGCAAGGGGGGTCACTTTGGTTTTTGAGCAAAAAATGAGGTTTGCAGGGGATTCTGGGTAAGGAAACGTTGGGGGATCCACGCAAGCCATACCTCCCTGGAAGCCGCCGGGTGTCTAGTTTTCAAAAATGCCTGGGTTTGGTAGGTTTCCCTAGATGGCCGCCGCGCACCGGGCCAAAAACCAAAGTGACCCCCCTTGCAAAACCAGGTGGTTTGGCGATAGGCCATTTTGATGTCGCCTCACTACGTTTGTTGTCCTTGCCTGCCGCGGGTACTTGGGCCTCCCACACAAGTGAGGCACCATTTTTA
The DNA here is from genome assembly GCF_964204655.1 of Triturus cristatus. Classification (NCBI taxonomy): domain Eukaryota; kingdom Metazoa; phylum Chordata; class Amphibia; order Caudata; family Salamandridae; genus Triturus; species Triturus cristatus. The sequence continues at coordinate 338,937,073 of NC_140592.1, read as the reverse complement.
CCGGGAGACCTGGGGGAACGCTGGGTGGTGGTAAATTTGTGTGAGCCCGGTGATGCCACTACTTTCCCACCCCAAAATATGTGAAAAAAGTGATTTTTTGAGCAAAAAATGAGGTTTGCAGGGGATTCTGGGTAAGGAAACGTTGGGGGATCCACGCAAGCCATACCTCCCTGGAAGCCGCCGGGTGTCTAGTTTTCAGAAATGCGTGGGTTTGCTAGGTTTCCCTAGATGGCCGTCGCGCACCGGGCCAAAAACCAAAGTGACCCCCCTTGCAAAACCAGGTGGTTTGGCGATAGGCCATTTTGATGTCGCCTCACTACGTTTTGGGCCCTTGCCTGCCGCGGGTACTTGGGCCTCCCACACAAGTGAGGCACCATTGTTACCGGGAGACCTGGGGGAACGCTGGGTGGTGGTAAATTTGTGTGAGCCCGGTGATGCCACTACTTTCCCACCCCAAAATGTGTGAAAAAAGTGATTTTTTGAGCAAAAAATGAGGTTTGCAGGGGATTCTGGGTAAGGAAACGTTGGGGGATCCACGCAAGCCATACCTCCCTGGAAGCCGCCGGGTGTCTAGTTTTCAAAAATGCCTGGGTTTGGTAGGTTTCCCTAGATGGCCGCCGCGCACCGGGCCAAAAACCAAAGTGACCCCCCTTGCAAAACCAGGTGGTTTGGCGATAGGCCATTTTGATGTCGCCTCACTACGTTTGTTGTCCTTGCCTGCCGCGGGTACTTGGGCCTCCCACACAAGTGAGGCACCATTTTTACCGGGAGACCTGGGGGAACGCTGGGAGGTGGTAAATTTGTGTGAGCCCGGTGATGCCACTACTTTCCCACCCCAAAATGTGTGAAAAAAGTGATTTTTTGAGCAAAAAATGAGGTTTGCAGGGGATTCTGGGTAAGGAAACGTTGGGGGATCCACGCAAGCCATACCTCCCTGGAAGCCGCCGGGTGTCTAGTTTTCAGAAATGCATGGGTTTGCTAGGTTTCCCTAGATGGCCGCCGCGCACCGGGCCAAAAACCAAAGTGACCCCCCTTGCAAAACCAGGTGGTTTGGCGATAGGCCATTTTGATGTCGCCTCACTACGTTTTGGGCCCTTGCCTGCCGCGGGTACTTGGGCCTCCCACACAAGTGAGGCACCATTTTTACCGGGAGACCTGGGGGAACGCTGGGTGGTGGTAAATTTGTGTGAGCCCGGTGATGCCATTACTTTCCCACCCCAAAATGTGTGAAAAAAGTGATTTTTTGAGCAAAAAATTAGGTTTGCAGGGGATTCTGGGTAAGGAAACGTTGGGGGATCCACGCAAGCCATACCTCCCTGGAAGCCGCCGGGTGTCTAGTTTTCAGAAATGCGTGGGTTTGCTAGGTTTCTCTAGATGGCCGCCGCGCACCGGGCCAAAAACCAAAGGGACCCCCCTTGCAAAACCAGGTGGTTTGGCGATAGGCCATTTTGATGTCGCCTCACTACGTTTGTTGTCCTTGCCTGCCGCGGGTACTTGGGCCTCCCACACAAGTGAGGCACCATTTTTACCGGGAGACCTGGGGGAACGCTGGGTGGTGGTAAATTTGTGTGAGCCCGGTGATGCCACTACTTTCCCACCCCAAAATGTGTGAAAAAAGTGATTTTTTGAGCAAAAAATGAGGTTTGCAGGGGATTCTGGGTAAGGAAACGTTGGGGGATCCACGCAAGCCATACCTCCCTGGAAGCCGCCGGGTGTCTAGTTTTCAGAAATGCGTGGGTTTGCTAGGTTTCCCTAGATGGCCGCCGCGCACCGGGCCAAAAACCAAAGTGACCCTCCTTGCAAAACCAGGTGGTTTGGCGATAGGCCATTTTGATGTCGCCTCACTACGTTTGTTGTCCTTGCCTGCCGCGGGTACTTGGGCCTCCCACACAAGTGAGGCACCATTTTTACCGGGAGACCTGGGGGAACGCTGGGTGGTGGTAAATTTGTGTGAGCCCGGTGATGCCACTACTTTCCCACCCCAAAATGTGTGAAAAAAGTGATTTTTTGAGCAAAAAATGAGGTTTGCAGGGGATTCTGGGTAAGGAAACGTTGGGGGATCCACGCAAGCCATACCTCCCTGGAAGCCGCCGGGTGTCTGGTTTTCAAAAAGGCCTGGGTTTGGTAGGTTTCCCTAGATGGCCGCCGCGCACCGGGCCAAAAACCAAAGTGACCCCCCTTGCAAAACCAGGTGGTTTGGCGATAGGCCATTTTGATGTCGCCTCACTACGTTTGTTGTCCTTGCCTGCCGCGGGTACTTGGGCCTCCCACACAAGTGAGGCACCATTTTTACTGGGAGACCTGGGGGAACGCTGGGTGGTGGTAAATTTGTGTGAGCCCGGTGATGCCACTACTTTCCCACCCCAAAATGTGTGAGAAAAGTGATTTTTTGAGCAAACATTGAGGTTTGCAGGGGATTCTGGGTAAGGAAACGTTGGGGGATCCACGCAAGCCATACCTCCCTGGAAGCCGCCGGGTGTCTGGTTTTCAAAAATGCCTGGGTTTGGTAGGTTTCCCTAGATGGCCGCCGCGCACCGGGCCAAAAACCAAAGTGACCCCCCTTGCAAAACCAGGTGGTTTGGCGATAGGCCATTTTGATGTCGCCTCACTACGTTTGTTGTCCTTGCCTGCCGCGGGTACTTGGGCCTCCCACACAAGTGAGGCACCATTTTTACCGGGAGACCTGGGGGAACGCTGGGTGGTGGTAAATTTGTGTGAGCCCGGTGATGCCACTACTTTCCCACCCCAAAATGTGTGAAAAAAGTGATTTTTTGAGCAAAAAATGAGGTTTGCAGGGGATTCTGGGTAAGGAAACGTTGGGGGATCCACGCAAGCCATACCTCCCTGGAAGCCGCCGGGTGTCTAGTTTTCAGAAATGCATGGGTTTGCTAGGTTTCCCTAGATGGCCGCCGCGCACCGGGCCAAAAACCAAAGTGACCCCCCTTGCAAAACCAGGTGGTTTGGCGATAGGCCATTTTGATGTCGCCTCACTACGTTTTGGGCCCTTGCCTGCCGCGGGTACTTGGGCCTCCCACACAAGTGAGGCACCATTTTTACCGGGAGACCTGGGGGAACGCTGGGTGGTGGTAAATTTGTGTGAGCCCGGTGATGCCACTACTTTCCCACCCCAAAATGTGTGAAAAAAGTGATTTTTTGAGCAAAAAATGAGGTTTGCAGGGGATTCTGGGTAAGGAAACGTTGGGGGATCCACGCAAGCCATACCTCCCTGGAAGCCACCGGGTGTCTAGTTTTCAGAAATGCGTGGGTTTGCTAGGTTTCCCTAGATGGCCGCCGCGCACCGGGCCAAAAACCAAAGGGACCCCCCTTGCAAAACCAGGTGGTTTGGCGATAGGCCATTTTGATGTCGCCTCACTACGTTTGTTGTCCTTGCCTGCCGCGGGTACTTGGGCCTCCCACACAAGTGAGGCACCATTTTTACCGGGAGACCTGGGGGAACGCTGGGTGGTGGTAAATTTGTGTGAGCCCGGTGATGCCACTACTTTCCCACCCCAAAATGTGTGAAAAAAGTGATTTTTTGAGCAAAAAATGAGGTTTGCAGGGGATTCTGGGTAAGGAAACGTTGGGGGATCCACGCAAGCCATACCTCCCTGGAAGCCGCCGGGTGTCTAGTTTTCAGAAATGCGTGGGTTTGCTAGGTTTCCCTAGATGGCCGCCGCGCACCGGGCCAAAAACCAAAGTGACCCCCCTTGCAAAACCAGGTGGTTTGGCGATAGGCCATTTTGATGTCGCCTCACTACGTTTGTTGTCCTTGCCTGCCGCGGGTACTTGGGCCTCCCACACAAGTGAGGCACCATTTTTACCGGGAGACCTGGGGGAACGCTGGGTGGTGGTAAATTTGTGTGAGCCCGGTGATGCCACTACTTTCCCACCCCAAAATGTGTGAAAAAAGTGATTTTTTGAGCAAAAAATGAGGTTTGCAGGGGATTCTGGGTAAGGAAACGTTGGGGGATCCACGCAAGCCATACCTCCCTGGAAGCCGCCGGGTGTCTAGTTTTCAGAAATGCCTGGGTTTGGTAGGTTTCCCTAGATGGCCGCCGCGCACCGGGCCAAAAACCAAAGTGACCCCCTTTGCAAAACCAGGTGGTTTGGCGATAGGCCATTTTGATGTCGCCTCACTACATTTGTTGTCCTTGCCTGCCGCGGGTACTTGGGCCTCCCACACAAGTGAGGGACCATTTTTACCGGGAGACCTGGGGGAACGCTGGGTGGTGGTAAATTTGTGTGAGCCCGGTGATGCCACTACTTTCCCACCCCAAAATGTGTGAAAAAAGTGATTTTTTGAGCAAAAAATGAGGTTTGCAGGGGATTCTGGGTAAGGAAACGTTGGGGGATCCACGCAAGCCATACCTCCCTGGAAGCCGCCGGGTGTCTAGTTTTCAAAAATGCCTGGGTTTGGTAGGTTTCCCTAGATGGCCGCCGCGCACCGGGCCAAAAACCAAAGTGACCCCCCTTGCAAAACCAGGTGGTTTGGCGATAGGCCATTTTGATGTCGCCTCACTACGTTTGTTGTCCTTGCCTGCCGCGGGTACTTGGGCCTCCCACACAAGTGAGGCACCATTTTTACCGGGAGACCTGGGGGAACGCTGGGTGGTGGTAAATTTGTGTGAGCCCGGTGATGCCACTACTTTCCCACCCCAAAATGTGTGAAAAAAGTGATTTTTTGAGCAAAAAATGAGGTTTGCAGGGGATTCTGGGTAAGGAAACGTTGGGGGATCCACGCAAGCTATACCTCCCTGGAAGCCGCCGGGTGTCTAGTTTTCAGAAATGCCTGGGTTTGGTAGGTTTCCCTAGATGGCCGCCGCGCACCGGGCCAAAAACCAAAGTGACCCCCCTTGCAAAACCAGGTGGTTTGGCGATAGGCCATTTTGATGTCGCCTCACTACGTTTGTTGTCCTTGCCTGCCGCGGGTACTTGGGCCTCCCACACAAGTGAGGCACCATTTTTACCGGGAGACCTGGGGGAACGCTGGGTGGTGGTAAATTTGTGTGAGCCCGGTGATGCCACTACTTTCCCACCCCAAAATGTGTGAAAAAAGTGATTTTTTGAGCAAAAAATGAGGCTTGCAGGGGATTCTGGGTAAGGAAACGTTGGGGGATCCACGCAAGCCATACCTCCCTGGAAGCCGCCGGGTGTCTAGTTTTCAGAAATGCGTGGGTTTGCTAGGTTTCCCTAGATGGCCGCCGCGCACCGGGCCAAAAACCAAAATGACCCCCCTTGCAAAACCAGGTGGTTTGGCGATAGGCCATTTTGATGTCGCCTCACTACGTTTTGGGCCCTTGGCTGCCGCGGGTACTTGGGCCTCCCACACAAGTGAGGCATCATTTTTACCAGGAGACCTGGGGGAACGCTGGGTGGTGGTAAATTTGTGTGAGCCCGGTGATGCCACTACATTCCCACCCCAAAATGTGTGAAAAAAGTGATTTTTTGGGCAAAAATTTAGGTTTGCAGGGGATTCTGGGTAAGGAAACGTTGGGGGATCCACGCAAGCCATACCTCCCTGGAAGCCGCCGGGTGTCTAGTTTTCAGAAATGCATGGGTTTGAAAGGTTTCCCTAGATGGCCGCCGAGCCCTGGGCAAAAAACCAAAGTAACCCCCCTTGCAAAACCAGATTAACTATTGTTACTACAGCGTGAGAATTTAGGAATAATACTGCAAAGAAAATGTGGCAGACAGTTTGAGGTTTACAGGACAATGGGGATAAAAAATATTTTTCAAATCACTAGAGAGACATCACCATGAACTCCCAAGGGTTTTCGACAATATCTACAGTTGGTGGGTTATTCTTACATGGAAAGTGTACCTTGGCAGAGAAACTAAAGACAAAGATTCCTGCACAACCATCTATTCCTCAAACACACACACATACTGGTTGGATTTGGCACGAGGGCGAGTCATGGTTCAGTGTATTAAATTTTATTAACAAGAGATTTCACAAAAATGAAATGCACTGTCAATAATTAAATTCACAAAAAACCAAACCAATGACTCGCAGCTCGTGAGCTGTAAAGCCACGTCAAGGCACCAACCACTTTACAGGCCATTCACACACCTTTCATACGTTATACAAACAAGACCATTCGCACCACCAGGTACAAAAGCAACACAGTACAAAAATCACCAAAAAGGGACAAGGTACACCCTGCTTCAGAAAGACAAATATTACTGCACAGCCATCTAACCCGCAAGCACACACACATACTGGTTGGATTTGGCACGAGGGTGAGTGATGGTTCAGTAGATAAAATTGTATTAGCAAGTGATTTCACAAAACATGAAATGCACTGGTAATAATTGAAAGGGCGAGAAACTGAACCATTGACTCACAGCTCGTGAGCTGTAAAGCCACGACAAGGCACCAACCTCTTTACAGGCCATTCATACAGCTTTCATACGTGTGAGACATACAAAACCATTCACACCGCCAGCCGCGGGCCCATCACATAACAAAACTCACACCAGCACACAGCGCCATTCAAGGGCCCATCACTTTCACACGCCCACAATCCAGACACAGCAACTACACAGGCTGAAGGATTGCGTGGAGTGGCACTCAGCTAGCAGTGTGTGTAGTGACCAGCAGAAAGTCACTACTCACACACAGCCAGCCAAGCACCAGTCGACACACACCGCTAGCCAAACGCCAGTCCACGCACACCGCTAGCCAAGCGCCAGTCCAGGCACACCGCCATCCAATCGCCAGTCCAGGCACACCGGCAGCCAATCGCCAATCCACCTACACCGCCAGCCAAGCTCCAGTCCACGGACACCACCAGCCAAGCACCAGTCAGCGCACACCACCAGTCCACGCACACCGCCAGCCAAGTACCAGTCCACGCACACCGCCAGCCAAGCACCATTCCACGCACACCGCCAGCCAAGCTCCAGCCCACGCACACCACCAGACAAGCTCCAGTCCACGGACACCACCAGCCAAGCTCCAGTCCACGGACACCACCAGCCAAACACCAGTCCGCACACACCACCAGTCCACGCACACTGCCAGCCAAGTACCAGTCCACGCACACCGCCAGCCAAGCACCATTCCACGCACACCGCCAGCCAAGCACCATTCCACGCACACCGCCAGCAAAGCACCATTCCACGCACACCACCAGCCACGCACCAGTCCACGCACACCGCCAGTCCATGCACACCGCCAGTCCACGCACACTGTCAGCCAAGCACCATTCCACGCACACCACCAACCAAGTGCCAGTCCACACACACCAACAGCCAAGTGCAAGCCTACACACACCGCCATCACATTTTGGATTTTTTTAGAAAAAAAAAAAAACAAACAAATTGCAAATAGATAAAAATCTTCTAACAGAAAATCAGCAACTAAATACATTGCACTAACACCAACCTTGAAACAGAATCATATTTTCCAAAGAATACAGACCAGCCAGTTCACTTTACCACTCATGAATGTTCCCAAAAGTTTTTTCGCGTGTGGTACGCTCTGAAACAAGCAGGGAGACACAGTGCAGGATGAGAGGGACAATCGGGGCAGTACATACGACTCTCCTTCCGCAAACCTCTTCGCCAACAGACTCTACATCTCCTACTGGGAAAATCTTTTGCGGGTGTGGGAGGAATGTGATCTGGAAAGTGGCGTTCTTTCAATCTAGCAACATCCTCCACCAGTCCAACTCTAGGAACACTTGCCTGTTCCACTACAACAAGGCTGCCTATTACAGACTCCTGAAACTTAGCAAAAGTCATCTTTGACTCAGGGCAAGAATCCTGGAACACAACAAAAGCATTAAACATTGCCAAGTGGAAAAGATGGATAGCCAACTTCTTGTACCAAATGTAAGCCTTACGAAGAGCAGCGTAAGGTTCCAACCTCTGATTTACTCTGTCAACACCACCCATGTGCCTATTATAGTCTAAAACGCACACAGGTTTACGCACTTCAGCGACCTGACCCCAAACAGTCACAGGTGCAGTGCTTTCATCATGGATGGAAGTCAGCATGTAGACATCTCTCCTGTCTGTAAACTTCACAGCAAGAAGCTCCTGGCAACGCAACGCACTGCACTGTCCCCGCACAAGCTTTTGACAAACAAGTTCTTTTGGAAAACCTTTACGGTTACAGCGGATTGTGCCACAAGCAAAAGTGTCCACTTTGGCCAATTCCCTGAACAACCGCACACCAGTGTAGAAGTTATCTACATATAAATGGTGGCCTTTGTTAAAAAATCCTCTACCAAGTTCCCAAACAATTTTCTCAGTCACTCCAAAAGTGGACGGACAACCAGGGAGGTTAAACCTAGATTCCTTACCGGTGTACACCCTGAAATTAGAGACATATCCAGTCCTACTGTCACACAGCATATACAGCTTTATTCCATAGCGTGCCCTCTTACTAGGAATGTATTGCCTAAAAACCAAGCGGCCCTTGAACAACACCAAAGACTCATCCACTGCAATTTCTCTACCAGGGGCATAAATCTCAGAAAATCGATCAACAAAGTGATCAAGGACAGGCCTAATCTTAAAAAGACGGTCACAATCAGGGTGATCTCGTGGCAACGCTAAACCATTATCAACAAAGTGCATCATCCGAAGCAGAAGCAAATACCTGTCACGACTCATGACTGCCGGAAAAATAGACGTTGCCATCAAGGGACTGCTAGACCAATATGAAGCCAATGATGGCTTCCTTAGCAAGCCCATCAAAAAAGTTAAACCCAAGAACTTCTTCATCTCTTCAACATTTGTGGGAGTCCACCGGGTAGCTCTAGAGTGTGGCTTAAGACTGGCACTGTTGTCCCTCAAAAACTGTTCGGCATACAAATTAGTCTGCTCAACAATCTCTGCCAAAAACACATCGTCCATAAACAACTGAAAAAAATTTACAGGCAAAAAGTTCTCAGTATTCACTCTAGACCCTGGAACACCAGTAAACTCTGGAAATTCCGGCTGCACCATGCCAGGGGCAACCCAGAGGTCATCACTTTCAACGGGAAGACTTGCAGCCCCAGCCTGCAGCCCAGATGTCTCTTGCCGCACTACACCAACGGGAAGGCTTGCAGCCCCAGCCTGCAGCCCAGATGCCTCTTGCCGCACTACACCAACGGGAAGCCTTGCAGCCCCAGCCTGCAGCCCAGATGTCTCTTGCCGCACTACACCAACGGGAAGCCTTGCAGCCGCAGGCTGCAGCCCAGATGCCTCTTGCCGCACTATCGGCACATCAGTCTCCTCCTCTAACCCAGGCACTTCATCCGCACTAAGAGTATCTTCATCATCCGATGACCCCATACGGAGAGAAAACTCACTGCCAGAATCGTCCCCTGCCTCCTCTCCCTCAGAAGCAGAGTCAGTCTCTGACCCAATATCAGAGAAAGACTCAAACAGCAAACCAACAACCTGCTGAGCAGTCATCCTGCGGCTAGCCATTATACTTACTAAGATAGAAGACTGCACAAACAAGTCAACAACAACCAACAATGTGCAAACCAAGTAAGTAAAGAAATGTGTACCTTTTATCACAAAGATCAATGTACTCAAAAACTATACAATCCAATTACAAGAGACAGCTGCACTCACCAGAAACAAACTCTGCAGTGACACAGCAAAGACCAACGATATCAAACTAGAAAGAAGAAAAAAAAACAAATTACTCACAAGACAACAAAATACACATCGAGCACCAATGCAAAAAGTTTTTGACACTCAAAAACCCAACATACTGCTATTATTACACCATTTGCAAAAAAAAAACAGGCAGAGAAATCAAACACATTTGCATTGTACAAAAAAACAGTCTCTTACCAAACTACACAAACAGCAGAACCACCAGTACCAAAACGTCAACGTGAAAAGAAGAAAAGCCTTCACCTAGAACAAAAAAGTAAACAAAAAAAAACATTACAATTGGAAATCACAAAAAATATAACAATAAACATTATAACATGCCATGTCACTACCCAAATGGTCAATCGGGTTGTGTGCCAGGTGGGGCAGAAAACAGCAGGAAAAAAAAGGCTACTCAGTCCCGGGGCGGGTGAGCCAAATACATATAACAAATTGCACCCTGGAAGCGAGGGGTCACTTCTATTTCTAATTGAACTAATTCCCTGGTGTCTAGTGGGCTTTTCTGCCCCCAATGGGAGCAGAAACGGCAAAAAAATAAAACCGATCTGCCCCCAGAGGGGGCAGAAAAGTCTTCAAAAAATTTAGGGGCCCAAGGAAGCGACCCTTGCCCAAGGGGTCGCTTCCTACAATAATATTTATATCCCTGGTGTCTAGTGGGCTTTTCTGCCCCCCCCCTAGGAGCAGAAACGGACAGAAAGACGACCAATCTGCCCCCAGGGGGGGCAGAAAAGTCTTCTAAATAATTAGGCCGCAAAGGAAGCGACCCTTGCCCAAGGGGTCGCTTCCTACATAAAGAAAAAGACATCCCTGGTGTCTAGTGGGCTTTTCTGCCCCCCCCTGGGGGCAGAAACGGGCAGAAAGACAACCGATCTGCCCCCAGGGGGGGCAGAAAAGTCTTCTAATTATTTTGCCACCCTAGGAAGTGACCCTTGCCCAAGGGGTCACTTCCTACATAACATAAAAGACATCCCTGGTGTCTAGTGGGCTTTTCTGCCCCCCCTGGGGGCATAAACGGGCAGAAAGAAGACCGATATGCCCCCGGGGGGGCAGAAAAGTCTTCGAATTATTTTGCCCCCCAAGGAAGCGGCCCTTGCCCAAGGGGTCGCTTCCTACATAATGAAATAGACATCCCTGGTGTCTAGTGGGCTTTTCTGCCCCCCCTGGGGGCAGAAACGGGCAGAAAGAAGACCGATCTGCCCCCAGGGGGGGCAGAAAAGTCTTCGAATTATTGGGCCCCCCAAGGAAGCGACCCTTGCCTAAGGGGTCGCTTCCTACATAGCATAAACGACATCCCTGGTGTCTAGTGGGCTTTTCTGCCCCCCCTGGGGGCAGAAACGCGCAGAAAGCGGACCGATCTGCCCCCAGGGGGGGCAGAAAAGACTTCGAAACATTTTGCCCCCCAGGAAGCGACCCTTGCCTAAGGGGTTGCTTCCCAAATTCAAAAAAACAAATCCCTGGTGTCTAGTGGGGCATCCCTACTCCACGATCGCGACGCTGTGCGCGATCGTGGAGCAGGAATGCCCTGTATTGAGACATCGGGGGAGAGGAAATACTCTTTCCTCTCCCCCGATGCCTCAATACAAAAGAAATCACCCCCGCGGCCCCGACCGGACAAGGGAACCTACCTCTTGCTGCCTTGGACGCGCTGGAAGAAATGGATTCCAGCGCGTCCAACGCTTCCTGATGACGCCGGCGCGCGCTGTGCGCGCTGACGTCATCAGAAAGCGTGGGGGGGCTCGGGGGGGCTCGGGGGGGCTCGGGGGTGGCAGCGGAAGCTCTTCCGCTGCCACCCCCGTAAAGGGGGGCAAGATCGAGGCGCAAGGGGGGGAGCGCCAGCGCTTCCCCCAGGGGCTGTCCTCATGACGGAACGGTTCCGTCATGAGCACAGCCCAACCGATGCTCATGACGGAACCGTTCCGTCATGAGCATCGAAGGGGTTAACTAAAAAAAATTCAAAACATCCAATAGAAAGGCCACATACAGAAAACAACCAATAACATTCAAGAAACAATTTAAAACCACTATATAAACCAATTAAAACAAGTCTTCTACTGTGCCTTAAACCAAAGCATTGAACGAAGAAGAAACTCTGCTAAACAGAAGAAACCTACATCCTACTACTATTCTAAAAATGTAAGTAAATTATCTTTTCTAACTAAACTGCCAAATTAAACTAAAACACTAATGTATCTTTCCTCAAATAAATAACTAACTTATATATTCCATCTCTTTATGTTTCCACTACAGATATTACTCAAAACAGCTAAAGAAAATATTGAACATTGCCAGAAAGGACTCACTAAAAAAGTAAGTATGCTATCAAAATACTTTCTAAAATATTAATTAAATCCTACTCACACCCCAAAACATCCTAAACCCCTAAACAAATCCATGTTCTCTTTTTTAAGTTTTTAAAAACCTGTATAAATTAACACCTATAGTCTATACCACTAGGCATGAGGGAAGGCTCCGTTTGCTTAGGGAGAGGTTGGCCTCCTGGATCTTATTTATTACGGAGGAGGGGCACATCGGAAGACGGGTAGGGGAGGGGGGTACACTGACATGGGGTGGGGGAGGGGGGGGGGTAGAGGACTGGGTGGGAAGGTTGTTCCTTCTCCTGAATAATTGGTCTTGATGATAAATGTGTGGTACTTCCTGGACTGGTGGAGGCGGGGGGATGTTTATTGAGTTGTTGATTTGGAAAACAATAAAAAACGTTTCAACAAAAAAAATATAGTATATACCAAACAGCAATACCACCCCACTTAAAAAAACTAAACCAACCAAAACAATATGGTGCCAATTACGATCCGGTAAAAAAATTCCCCGTGCGACTCGTATCCGGTCTTTTTACCGTACGAATCGTACAAGTGCCGTACGAACTGGCAATCACGATTCGCATGGGAAAAAGACCATACGAATCGCATTGGGAATAATTCCCCACACGTCCTCGGGTCGGAAAAAGTGTCCGACACGTCCTCGGACGATTTACCGTACAAACGTGAAAAGCGAAGTCCGACCGGGGAATCACGATCCGTCCCGGGCGTCCGAATGTACAACCGTATGGTTAAAAGACCGTCCGCACCGAACCCCTATAACAACCATGGAGACGTCCAAACAGGTGCCCGGTACGTGCCGTACCCCCCCCAGCCCCCGCATGTACGCGTCGAACCCCCCCCCCAGCCCCCGCATGTACGCGTCGAACCCCCCCCCAGCCCCCGCATGTACGCGTCGAACCCCCCCCCAGCCCCTGCATGTACGTGTCGAACCCCCCCCCAGCCCCCGCATGTACGCGTCGAACCCCCCGTGTATGTGCACCCGAGTACGTGTCGAACCCCCCGTGTATGTACACCCGAGTACGTGTCGAACCCCCCCCGTGTATGTACACCCGAGTACGTGTCGAACCCCCCCGTGTATGTACACCCGAGTACGTGTCGAACCCCCCGTGTATGTACACCCGAGTACGTGTCGAACCCCCCCGTGTATGTACACCCGAGTACGTTCGAGTCGTACCCCCACCCGTGTATGTACGGTGCGTACCCCTACCCCTGGACGTGTCGTACCACCGTGTACCCACACCCCAGTACGTTCGAGTCGTACCCCCACCCCTGTACGTGTCATACCACCGTGTACCCACACCCCAGTATGTTTGAGTCGTACCCCCACCCCTGGACGTGTCGTACCACCGTGTACCCACACCCCAGTACGTTCGAGTCGTACCCCCACCCCTGTACGTGTCGTACCACCGTGTACCCACACCCCAGTACGTTCGAGTCGTACCCCCACCCCTGGACGTGTCGTACCACCGTGTACCCACACCCCAGTACGTTCGAGTCCTACCCCCACCCCTGGACGTGTCGTACCACCGTGTACCCACACCCCAGTACGTTCGAGTCGTACCCCCACCCCTGTACGTGTCGTACCACCGTGTACCCACACCCCAGTACGTTCGAGTCGTACCCCCACCCCTGTACGTGTCGTACCACCGTGTACCCACACCCCAGTACGTTCCAGTCCTACCCCCACCCCTGTACGTTCGAGTCGCACCCCCACCACAACCTCCTAAGTACGGAGCGCACCCCATGCCCCAACATCACAACCGCATGTACGAGTCGTGCCAAGCCTCACACAAGGACAGCACCGTACAACCAAATGGACCATGTACACACCGTACACACGCTCAAAACGCACGTACACAACCAGGACAAAACAAAACAACACAAGAATACACTATTCGAAAGGCACAAAGCCACTAAACATGGCCAACAAACACTAAAAAACACACCTTCACTGACCTGCAACTGCCAAAAACAAACAGAGGCCCAAAACACCACCACTCCTTATAACACACCCACCCAAACTTCAAACACAGCCACACCCACCAATGGACCAATAAAAAGGGCCCACACACACAAACCATGAGCCTTTGCAACAGACTCACTGCTGCCAGACACCACAGACAACTTACAGCACCTTACTACAAGCTTCACCACACCTTACACTTGCACATCTCCACACAACCACCTTCACAAACACACCCTCATCACATTCACACACACAAACACCTGCACAACCACACCCACACACCCACAACCATCCACACCCCCCCCACCATCCACACCCCCCCCCACCATCCACACCCACACCCCTCACCATGCCCACTACCAAGAATCCAAAGTTCAGTAACCGAGAGTTGGAGGTTCTTGTTGATGAAATCCTCAGAGTCGAGCCACAGCTCTTTGGAACATTGGTCAGAAACACCAGCATGGTAGCAAAAACAGCCATGTGGCAGACCATCATCGATGCTGTGAATGCTGTTGGGGACACCAGAAGGACCAGGCAGGAATGCCAGAACAGGTGGTACGATCTGCGGAGGAGGGTCCGAGCCAAGAGGCAGGAGGAACACGACCAGGCCAACGCCACCGGAGGAGGGCCCTCCCGCAGACCCGTACACTACCAGCCCTGGGAGGAGAGGGTGATGGCCATACTGCCGGTGGAGGCAGTCGAAGGATTAGAAGGACTCCGAGACCCGGGTGAGTACACAAACAACGCACCTCACATGGGGGGGAACGGCATCCACAACTAAAATCACTAACAGGCACGCAACCACCCCAAGCCATCGCATGACTCAACCCCACTCCATGAACACGCACATGCCACTGCTGCCACCATGCCCCATGCACCCAGCTGGACAATGTCAAGTCACAGGCCACAGAAGACACCAACACATGACACGGTAACCCGGATGGCGGGAGGCTGGGCCCCAAAAATCACATAGTGCAACTCCGAAGCAGACAACAATGCCCTCTGCCCATATGGCCCAGGTCACAGCCAGACAAACAGTGTGTCCCAACACAGGAATGACTTGCCAGCAAATGGCGGACGCCTTGCATCAACACATGGGGGTGAAGGCACTGTTTTGCACATGACAGCAGCTAATGAACAGCCAACATTGTGAAAGAGTGGCAGCACACACCACCACAGCAGCAGCGCACACACAGACACTACACCCAATGGGTGCCTGGAGATCAGAAACAAACTCACTTCAACAAGCCAAGGCCCATTCAAAGATCTGCTAACAGTGTGTGCCCAGGAAGCTGGCCTGAGGTGACAGAGGGTGACACACAGAGGGAGGGAAAGGGGGACAGAGAAGGAGGGAGAGGGGGACAGAGAGGGAGGGAGACGGACAGAGGGAGGAGGCTGACACACGGAGGGAGGGAGAGGGGGACAGAGAGGGAGGGAGAGGGGGACAGAGAGGGAGCGAGACACAGGGTGAGCAAATCAGCCGTGTGGCGTGTGCGAATGTCTGCTCGTCAGCAGGTAGACTGCGTGCATGTAGACAAGGGTGGCCAGTCCCAGAACCCCCCCTCTTCCCCATGGCAAAACACAGGGCCATGTCACAACCTGTTCACGAGCACAACGACAGCTACCTGGATCATATAAGTGTGTGGATCCACTCCATGTGCACATGTACAGTGCTACACGGAAGGCGCCAATGCATGGCTCGCCACACCTGCCCACTCCACTGCTGACTGCAGTCACACTTGACGCAGCTAGTAAGACCGTGCCACACATAGTTAAAGGGGCCAAAGTGGTGCCCAAGGGACACACCCATGCACAAGTGCACTGTGAGTGGAATGCAAGACAGATCCTAATTCCAAGAGGAAAAGTGCCAACTTTGAAACTGATGAAACATGGATGTTGCATGCACCAAAATTAACATTGTCTCTCTCACACACAGGTCAACGTCGTGGTTCACCCCCCAACACTGGGGGGGAAGACTCACAGGACCCGGATCTGCAGGAGCCCGATCCCACCGGCAGCGACCACTCTCACCACTCTGTGGATGACCCCGACCGACCTGGCCCCTCTGGTGTCCAACCACCTGCAGCACCTGCGTCAGGTACAACTGGGCCAACCACCACCCCCACTCCTGCCACATCCCAGGAGACACCCAGGATCCCTGCCCCAACACCACAATGCAGCCAGGCTGGCCAGGAGGGACACGGTGTCCCGGGCACCCAGGAGGAGGCAGGTGACAACGCCAATGCCACCCCTCAGGGGTCCCGGAGACCCGATGTACCCACAAGGGCAGGCCAGGTGCAAGTGGGCAGGGGTGGTGGGAGTGGAGGACGGCGGAGGCGCGAGCCTGACCAGTTGGCTGGGGAACCGGTATTTGCCCATGTCCGTAACATCATGGACACATACCGGCAGGACACCACGGGCATGGCCCAGGTTGTGTCCATCCTCGAGGGGATCAAGACCCAGCAGGCCCAGCAACATGCCAGTCTACTGCAACACCAACGGAGGATGGAGGACAGACAGGCTGAGCAAGTGACGGTGTTCCAGGGGATTCACGATATACTCCGTCGGATGGCCGACAACATGGCCGACCCTCCCTGTGCCAGAAGGCGGAGAACATCACCACCCACAGGGAGGGATCAGGAGGAGGAGGAGGAAACATCCGATGGAGCATCCCAGACGTCGTCACGGCCTGCTGCTGAGGGTCCCCGCAGGAGGCCGGGTCGACCACGGAAAGGACCGTGAGGGTCGGCGCTACATCACCATCTCCCAGGACACCTGGCCTGGCACCTGGCCCACTGGAGCAACAGCATCACAGCATCAAGAGACATTCTCTGCCACATGGCCCTGCTGGTCACTGTCTGACCAATGTTGACAAAGACTGTGGCATGGACTCTGAGGATTTCAAATGGCAAGGACACCAACTCCCCTACTGAACTTTGGATTCCAAACTCCCGGAAAGCCCCTCACTTTGTCCCCCCCCCCCCCCAATAATAAATCACACCATGAAGAGTAGATGCCTGCTGGTTGCATTATTACCTAACATGTGTCTTGTAAAGTCTAAACATGCCTGAGTCATCTTTTGTCTTCAACCATCCACACCCTGGGGCCTGAGTCTGGCACAGGACACATGGGTCACAGTGTATTAGGCAAGACAGACATGGAGCACCATACACACCCGTGATGGGCCCAACCAGCTGAGGGGGTGGCCGAACAACCGTGCTGACAGACACATTGAGTACAGCAACAGTCATGCGCAGAGGTCAGGGATCCAGTCCAGTGTCCTGGGGGGCACCCAGGTATGTGTAGACAGGTGGCAGAACCATGTCCTGCAAGCATGAGTCCGGTGGATGCAGAGAATGGGGTCCTGGACAACGTTGGATGCATGGGGATGGCACATGTCACAATACCCACACAGTCATGGACATCATGCCCAATACACAGTCTCAGCCCACACACACAGCTTGCATCTTGCTACTCGACACATTGACACATAGCCACAATCAGGGAATACCATGCCAGACATGCTGGATGCACCGTGGCAACACACCAGCATTGACTGAGAAGAGGCACCTTGGAGGCATAGGGACACCTTTATTAGTCATGTTTTCGTGATTGCAGAGGCTACTTGAAGTACACATGAACACATCATGTGGAGTAACATGTGGGTCCAACACTGGCACCCCCCTTCTGCAGCACAAATGCGTGTTCGCCATGGAACTGACACACAAGCGTCGGCTAACAGCTAAACACCCACAGCTGCTCACGGAGAGCCTGCCATACACCATAGATCCGCTGATTTGGAAGTCCCACACCATGTCAAGCCAATGCTAACCGTATGTGTCCGAGGGCAGTGTCACACACATTGATGCCATCATCACAATCCCCTATCCCATCACTGATGACTGTCAACCAGGCAGACCATCTATTCAGGTGTACACAGCTGCATGTCGTGTCCCATGGTGATGCTACATGGCTGCAGGGGAACCAAACATCGACAGGGCCAGTGTGCATACATCGTGAACACCTGCCACACCCAATACACCCCAGATGCATCCCTTACCCTATGGAGACTTCCAAACGTGTCCGTGCCTGTAACGCTGAGTCAGCCCACGATGTCATGTCCATAAGGAATAGCAGTGCCACAACAATGCAAGCAGCAGACGTCATGCGCAAGTACCTGGGGAAGAGAGACACACAAGAAGTCAGCCACAAAAAGCACAGCCACTTGCATGTGCATTTACTCGACACATGTATGGATGTCAACATGCTAGGTCACAATTATGACTGGGGAAATACAACCATCACTGCCACCATCACTCCAGTGACACACCCACACACACCTCTGACTCACGTGCCATACATGCAGGTGGACACACACATCACAACACATGCCACACGGGGACCAATGCGTGCACACTCAGACACTGGTACTCACCACTAAGCAAAGAAGTCGCGTATGAGCCGAGTCCGGATGTCCTCTTGTGGCTCCACATCCTCCACATCACTAGCCCCATTGCCAAGCCCTTCGTCCTCCACGGGTGGATGGTCCTCGTCATGTTGATTCAGGATGAGTGGCACAGCTCTTTCAACTGCCAAGTTGTGCAGCATGCAGCAGACCATGAAGATCTTGCAGACCTTCGCCGGGGCATATGGGAGTGCGCCGCCGGTCTTGTGTAGGCACCTGAATCGGCTCTTCAGCAGGCCAAACGTCCTCTCGATCACTCGCCTTGTCCGGCCATGGGCGGTGTTGTAGCGGAGCTGGGCCGGCGTGATGGGGTTGCGGAGAGGTGTGAGCAGCCAAGGCATGTTGGGATAGCCAGCGTCCCCTACATGGGAAGCACATGGACATCGTTGGAAGTGGTGAAGCGGTCGTGCTGGTAGGTTATGCAAAATACAGGACAGACAGACTGTACCCACCAACAACACATGCCCGTTCGTTGCGCAGCTGCATCATCATTTCAGGCATCCTGCTACGCCTCATGATGTAGGCATCGTGTGCTGATCCTGGAAAACGAGCTCAGACATGTGAAATCACCATGTTGGCCTGACACACCACAAGGGCATTAATGGAGTGGTAGTGCTTTCGATTGCGGTACGCCACCTCCCGTGCGTGTGGTGGTACCAAAGCTACATGTGTCCCATCTATGGACCCAATGACATGGGGCATCCCTCCCAGGGCATAGAATCCACGCTTGACCGCAGTCATCTGTTCATGGGTTGGGAACTTGATAAAGTCATCCAGGTGAATCAACATGGCCTCTAAGAAATCATGCAGCACACGGCAGAACATGCTCTGGGACATGCCACCAACATGAGCTATGGTATTTTGAAAGGTACCCGTGGCAAGAAAATGTAGGGCAGCCATTACCTTCAGCTGGGGTGTCAGTGCCGTAGGATACCTGTGCTGCGGTTGCAGGTGTGGTGCCAGTCTCGCCGTCAACTCCAGAATCAACGGTTGGGTGAAGCGGTAGAGCCGGATGCTGTCATTCTCCTGCATGGCAGCCAAGTCCGGAATTGGTCGGGCAAGAGGCGGCGCTCTGCAGTAATTTGGAAATGACAAGGAAGAGTGAGTGCACTACGACAACAAATCTTATGTACTGAGCACATGTTAATCTGTCAATACACATATGCTACATAGGGAGTCAGGTATGTGCTACATGCCCAGGACACGTATGGATGCAAGGTGACACTCCTACCAAGACCCAGCTACACACGGAGATTGAGAACCTCCCCATGCCACGCCATGGGAATAGCTGTGTCCCAGTGCAAGTGAACAGCCAGACGCAAGACAGGAGTGACATACGCCCACACATCAGCAGCAGTAGGATGCCGATTGCAGAGACTGGTAGCGGAACACTGGAGCCACAGGTCACATGACATTACACTAGGACAGCCCACACACCTTGCCATGAAGGTGCACATGTCATGACTCACCACACATTCCTTGTGAGGATGCTGACATGTCCTTGTCACGCTACTCCGTGTCCCATGCATACATGTGCACCTCACATCCGATACCACATGTGGCATGGTGTGCGGAACAGTGTGCAATGACAATCTACACACAGACACATGTTGGTTGCTGCAACGGCTGCAGCTTTTGAGGGTGCTCCAACATCAACCTGATGGGAAGCCCCCACACATACATGACATAGTCACATTGTGCACCGTGGGTAGTGACAAGTCAGGTGTGATAACCCCTGTACCGGGCATCAGGGGACACTTCCGTGTGTTGGTGTCCGTGCCATGCCAGTGACGCTCACCCCAAGTGTGCAGTACAACATGCACACATGTCAAAGGAGTCAAGGCCATGCCTGGCCCACATTGCACCATCACACAGTACATCTGTACACATCTCATCATACATCTGGTGCCGTCTCGACTCAGGAGTCATGTGCCACATCACAGGCCGTCACACCTGTGCCCCACACATGTAGTAATGCACAGACGATGCCTTGATGTCAATTAATGGACAAGTATGTCCATCCATGGACAAGTATGTCCATCCATGGACAAGTATGTCCATCCATGGACAAGTATGTCCATCCATGGACAAGTATGTCCGCCCTATCCCTACCTGTGTGCCGCCTGTCACCACTGTGATGTGTGAAAACCGCTGTACTGCTGCGAAGAGGGCCTGTGTACGTTCCCATATCAAGTTCAAGAAAACTTTATTTCGGAATAAATCCATAAAAGCACATAAAATCAGTATAAAACATTTGGCAACAATAATAAAATCTTTAAAAATAATGCATCCAAACAGCTAATACATACTAATTACATGCATAAATCAAATCGACATTTTTAGGTATTTTTTCCGTTTGTGCCAGAAAGCCCCCAAGAATTTTGCCACTGCGAAGACAATGTGCGCGGCTGTTTCGCTCTTAAGAATTCTAAAGGCTTGATGGCACCTTACGAAGCCCAGGTTCCTACAGATGGGAATGATCCACTTTCTTCGGAACTCAGTATAGCCTGTGCAAAAAAATATAAAATGCAGCTCAGTTTCCTCACTTGCGCTGCATGCCGGGCAAATACTGGGTGTCGACTGGGACCAGGAGCTAGTGAAAGCACGAATTGGCAAGGACCCGTGCCTCCATTGGAGGTAGAGCTTCCTAATTATTACGGGGTAAACATTATCCAAGGCCGATTCGAAGATGTATGTACTCTTCATAAAAAGGAATTGGTTTGTTAGGGACCCTACGGATTTGGAGGGTCGGAGTAAAGGAGCCTTAGAATCATGATACACCTTGGTTAGAGCCTTTTTAGAAAGTTTGGGACAAACATTACCAGGATCGTTCCATAGTGCATCTAGTCCTAGGCTCATCAAACTATTCCTTATGAATTTAAGCCAAGGAATGTTCCCCGAATTTGGGAAGCTGAGAACTTCCTGGAGACCCTGTCTATAGTGAATCAATTCAGGCACTGTCCATAATCTGCGCCAGTAGATCACAGGACGAAGTGCCAACTCTTCCTCCAGTGGTCTAATGCCTAGGTCAAGTCGTAAAGGCACTAGCGGTGTGCTCGGTGGAAGAGCTGCTAGACACCTAAGGAATCTGTTCTCCTCCTTTGTCAGGCTGTCCAGGATTTTATGACCCCATAATTCACTCCCATAGGTAACTGCTCCTCTTGCTTGGACTCTATAAATATGAAGAGGAGGGCCTATGGGTTTAAGGGTTGACCTATTCTTCCCCACCATTGCTAGTATTCCACCAATATGTTGCGCCAGCTTCAGCCTTGTTTTCTCCTGGTGTTGACCCCACCCCAGTTCCTCGTTGAGTGTGACACCAAGGTATTCAAATGTGCTCACTCGGTCTAATACATTTTCCCCAATGCGAGGAATGCGGTGAAACCTGGGTGGCGGATTGAAGGCCATAAATTTGGTCTTTGTGGTGTTAATTTCCAATCCATGCTCTCTACAGAAGTCCCCAAAACCATCCAGAACACGCTGGATTCCCATAGGTGACTTGGAGAGAAGGAGGGTATCATCAGCGAACATAATCGCTGGGACCCTCCTTCCCGCCAACTTCGGGACATCCGAATTGGGGACCCCATTAAGGTGGTCAATAACCCCGTTGACAAAGAGGCAGAACAGGGTCGGTGCAAGTACGCACCCCTGCCTAACCCCTCTCTCAACGGGAAACTTGTTTGAGAGTACACCCTGCGCACCGCACCTCACACGGGCATAGGTGTTTGTATGGAGGCGGATGATCATATTCAGGAGATCAGCTGGCACCCCAACTTTCGCCAAGACTTCCCAAAGCTTACCACGCGGAACAAGGTCGAACGCAGCCCTTAGATCTACAAATACAGTATAGAGGCTGCCACCCTCCAGCTGTATTGTTTTCCAATAAATAAGGGACAGCCTAAAGACCTGGTCCACGGTAGAGATCTTCTGGCGAAACCCAGCCTGGAGAGGGCTCAGGACATCCCTCTCCAGGGCTCAGGACATCCCTCTCCAAGGGCTCAGGACATCCCTCTCCCTCACTATGGGAGTGCTGCCGTATGTGTACCCATCGTGATGGCGAGCGTACAGGCATGTGTACGGCCCGTACCACTACGAGTAGGCATACGCAAGAACACCCATAGTGGTACGGGCCGTACACACGCATGTACGCTCACTATCACTACGAGTACGCATACGCGAGGAGACCCATAGTGATAGTGAGCGTACATGCGTGCGTACGGCCCTATCACTATGGGTGGCCTCGCGTATGCGTACTCGTAGTGGTACGGGCCGTACACACGCCTGTACGCTCCCCATCACTATGGGTGGCCTCGCGTATGCGTACTCGTTGTGGTACGGGCCGTACACACGCATGTACGCTCACTATCACTACGAGTACGCATACGCGAGCAGACCCATACTGATTGTGAGCGTGTGTACGGCCCGTACCACTACGAGTGCGCATACGCGGGGACACCCATAATGATAGTGAACGTAGGCACGCGTGTACGGGCCGTTGCAATGCATTTGGGGTGCCCTAGGGCCCCGAAACGCACCGTACCTGCGTGTGACGCTCCAAATTACATAGGGGACACATGAGGGACAAGTATTAAGGCCTACATGCATGCTGGTTGTCATGGAGACCAAGTTCAAAATTCGATTTTGTTCTGGAAGGTGCACAGCAGAAGTCAGTTGGAATTCTTCTACTTTGTTGCAATGTGTTTGTGGGGCTGACATCATGCAGGACAATGCAAGCAGCAGACGTCATGCGCAAGTACCTGGGGAAGAGAGACACACAAGAAGTCAGCCACAAAAAGCACAGCCACTTGCATGTGCATTTACTCGACACATGTATGGATGTCAACATGCTAGGTCACAATTATGACTGGGGAAATACAACCATCACTGCCACCATCACTCCAGTGACACACCCACACACACCTCTGACTCACGTGCCATACATGCAGGTGGACACACACATCACAACACATGCCACACGGGGACCAATGCGTGCACACTCAGACACTGGTACTCACCACTAAGCAAAGAAGTCGCGTATGAGCCGAGTCCGGATGTCCTCTTGTGGCTCCACATCCTCCACATCACTAGCCCCATTGCCAAGCCCTTCGTCCTCCACGGGTGGATGGTCCTCGTCATGTTGATTCAGGATGAGTGGCACAGCTCTTTCAACTGCCAAGTTGTGCAGCATGCAGCAGACCATGAAGATCTTGCAGACCTTCGCCGGGGCATATGGGAGTGCGCCGCCGGTCTTGTGTAGGCACCTGAATCGGCTCTTCAGCAGGCCAAACGTCCTCTCGATCACTCGCCTTGTCCGGCCATGGGCGGTGTTGTAGCGGAGCTGGGCCGGCGTGATGGGGTTGCGGAGAGGTGTGAGCAGCCAAGGCATGTTGGGATAGCCAGCGTCCCCTACATGGGAAGCACATGGACATCGTTGGAAGTGGTGAAGCGGTCGTGCTGGTAGGTTATGCAAAATACAGGACAGACAGACTGTACCCACCAACAACACATGCCCGTTCGTTGCGCAGCTGCATCATCATTTCAGGCATCCTGCTACGCCTCATGATGTAGGCATCGTGTGCTGATCCTGGAAAACGAGCTCAGACATGTGAAATCACCATGTTGGCCTGACACACCACAAGGGCATTAATGGAGTGGTAGTGCTTTCGATTGCGGTACGCCACCTCCCGTGCGTGTGGTGGTACCAAAGCTACATGTGTCCCATCTATGGACCCAATGACATGGGGCATCCCTCCCAGGGCATAGAATCCACGCTTGACCGCAGTCATCTGTTCATGGGTTGGGAACTTGATAAAGTCATCCAGGTGAATCAACATGGCCTCTAAGAAATCATGCAGCACACGGCAGAACATGCTCTGGGACATGCCACCAACATGAGCTATGGTATTTTGAAAGGTACCCGTGGCAAGAAAATGTAGGGCAGCCATTACCTTCAGCTGGGGTGTCAGTGCCGTAGGATACCTGTGCTGCGGTTGCAGGTGTGGTGCCAGTCTCGCCGTCAACTCCAGAATCAACGGTTGGGTGAAGCGGTAGAGCCGGATGCTGTCATTCTCCTGCATGGCAGCCAAGTCCGGAATTGGTCGGGCAAGAGGCGGCGCTCTGCAGTAATTTGGAAATGACAAGGAAGAGTGAGTGCACTACGACAACAAATCTTATGTACTGAGCACATGTTAATCTGTCAATACACATATGCTACATAGGGAGTCAGGTATGTGCTACATGCCCAGGACACGTATGGATGCAAGGTGACACTCCTACCAAGACCCAGCTACACACGGAGATTGAGAACCTCCCCATGCCACGCCATGGGAATAGCTGTGTCCCAGTGCAAGTGAACAGCCAGACGCAAGACAGGAGTGACATACGCCCACACATCAGCAGCAGTAGGATGCCGATTGCAGAGACTGGTAGCGGAACACTGGAGCCACAGGTCACATGACATTACACTAGGACAGCCCACACACCTTGCCATGAAGGTGCACATGTCATGACTCACCACACATTCCTTGTGAGGATGCTGACATGTCCTTGTCACGCTACTCCGTGTCCCATGCATACATGTGCACCTCACATCCGATACCACATGTGGCATGGTGTGCGGAACAGTGTGCAATGACAATCTACACACAGACACATGTTGGTTGCTGCAACGGCTGCAGCTTTTGAGGGTGCTCCAACATCAACCTGATGGGAAGCCCCCACACATACATGACATAGTCACATTGTGCACCGTGGGTAGTGACAAGTCAGGTGTGATAACCCCTGTACCGGGCATCAGGGGACACTTCCGTGTGTTGGTGTCCGTGCCATGCCAGTGACGCTCACCCCAAGTGTGCAGTACAACATGCACACATGTCAAAGGAGTCAAGGCCATGCCTGGCCCACATTGCACCATCACACAGTACATCTGTACACATCTCATCATACATCTGGTGCCGTCTCGACTCAGGAGTCATGTGCCACATCACAGGCCGTCACACCTGTGCCCCACACATGTAGTAATGCACAGACGATGCCTTGATGTCAATTAATGGACAAGTATGTCCATCCATGGACAAGTATGTCCATCCATGGACAAGTATGTCCATCCATGGACAAGTATGTCCATCCATGGACAAGTATGTCCGCCCTATCCCTACCTGTGTGCCGCCTGTCACCACTGTGATGTGTGAAAACCGCTGTACTGCTGCGAAGAGGGCCTGTGTACGTTCCCATATCAAGTTCAAGAAAACTTTATTTCGGAATAAATCCATAAAAGCACATAAAATCAGTATAAAACATTTGGCAACAATAATAAAATCTTTAAAAATAATGCATCCAAACAGCTAATACATACTAATTACATGCATAAATCAAATCGACATTTTTAGGTATTTTTTCCGTTTGTGCCAGAAAGCCCCCAAGAATTTTGCCACTGCGAAGACAATGTGCGCGGCTGTTTCGCTCTTAAGAATTCTAAAGGCTTGATGGCACCTTACGAAGCCCAGGTTCCTACAGATGGGAATGATCCACTTTCTTCGGAACTCAGTATAGCCTGTGCAAAAAAATATAAAATGCAGCTCAGTTTCCTCACTTGCGCTGCATGCCGGGCAAATACTGGGTGTCGACTGGGACCAGGAGCTAGTGAAAGCACGAATTGGCAAGGACCCGTGCCTCCATTGGAGGTAGAGCTTCCTAATTATTACGGGGTAAACATTATCCAAGGCCGATTCGAAGATGTATGTACTCTTCATAAAAAGGAATTGGTTTGTTAGGGACCCTACGGATTTGGAGGGTCGGAGTAAAGGAGCCTTAGAATCATGATACACCTTGGTTAGAGCCTTTTTAGAAAGTTTGGGACAAACATTACCAGGATCGTTCCATAGTGCATCTAGTCCTAGGCTCATCAAACTATTCCTTATGAATTTAAGCCAAGGAATGTTCCCCGAATTTGGGAAGCTGAGAACTTCCTGGAGACCCTGTCTATAGTGAATCAATTCAGGCACTGTCCATAATCTGCGCCAGTAGATCACAGGACGAAGTGCCAACTCTTCCTCCAGTGGTCTAATGCCTAGGTCAAGTCGTAAAGGCACTAGCGGTGTGCTCGGTGGAAGAGCTGCTAGACACCTAAGGAATCTGTTCTCCTCCTTTGTCAGGCTGTCCAGGATTTTATGACCCCATAATTCACTCCCATAGGTAACTGCTCCTCTTGCTTGGACTCTATAAATATGAAGAGGAGGGCCTATGGGTTTAAGGGTTGACCTATTCTTCCCCACCATTGCTAGTATTCCACCAATATGTTGCGCCAGCTTCAGCCTTGTTTTCTCCTGGTGTTGACCCCACCCCAGTTCCTCGTTGAGTGTGACACCAAGGTATTCAAATGTGCTCACTCGGTCTAATACATTTTCCCCAATGCGAGGAATGCGGTGAAACCTGGGTGGCGGATTGAAGGCCATAAATTTGGTCTTTGTGGTGTTAATTTCCAATCCATGCTCTCTACAGAAGTCCCCAAAACCATCCAGAACACGCTGGATTCCCATAGGTGACTTGGAGAGAAGGAGGGTATCATCAGCGAACATAATCGCTGGGACCCTCCTTCCCGCCAACTTCGGGACATCCGAATTGGGGACCCCATTAAGGTGGTCAATAACCCCGTTGACAAAGAGGCAGAACAGGGTCGGTGCAAGTACGCACCCCTGCCTAACCCCTCTCTCAACGGGAAACTTGTTTGAGAGTACACCCTGCGCACCGCACCTCACACGGGCATAGGTGTTTGTATGGAGGCGGATGATCATATTCAGGAGATCAGCTGGCACCCCAACTTTCGCCAAGACTTCCCAAAGCTTACCACGCGGAACAAGGTCGAACGCAGCCCTTAGATCTACAAATACAGTATAGAGGCTGCCACCCTCCAGCTGTATTGTTTTCCAATAAATAAGGGACAGCCTAAAGACCTGGTCCACGGTAGAGATCTTCTGGCGAAACCCAGCCTGGAGAGGGCTCAGGACATCCCTCTCCAGGGCTCAGGACATCCCTCTCCAAGGGCTCAGGACATCCCTCTCCCTCACTATGGGAGTGCTGCCGTATGTGTACCCATCGTGATGGCGAGCGTACAGGCATGTGTACGGCCCGTACCACTACGAGTAGGCATACGCAAGAACACCCATAGTGGTACGGGCCGTACACACGCATGTACGCTCACTATCACTACGAGTACGCATACGCGAGGAGACCCATAGTGATAGTGAGCGTACATGCGTGCGTACGGCCCTATCACTATGGGTGGCCTCGCGTATGCGTACTCGTAGTGGTACGGGCCGTACACACGCCTGTACGCTCCCCATCACTATGGGTGGCCTCGCGTATGCGTACTCGTTGTGGTACGGGCCGTACACACGCATGTACGCTCACTATCACTACGAGTACGCATACGCGAGCAGACCCATACTGATTGTGAGCGTGTGTACGGCCCGTACCACTACGAGTGCGCATACGCGGGGACACCCATAATGATAGTGAACGTAGGCACGCGTGTACGGGCCGTTGCAATGCATTTGGGGTGCCCTAGGGCCCCGAAACGCACCGTACCTGCGTGTGACGCTCCAAATTACATAGGGGACACATGAGGGACAAGTATTAAGGCCTACATGCATGCTGGTTGTCATGGAGACCAAGTTCAAAATTCGATTTTGTTCTGGAAGGTGCACAGCAGAAGTCAGTTGGAATTCTTCTACTTTGTTGCAATGTGTTTGTGGGGCTGACATCATGCAGGACAAAAAAACAGATTGAGAACCCACAGTCTGCTCGGTTTGAAGGGATTGGAGGAAACATAGGATGCAAATGTGAGTGACCAATCACTCGGTACTCCTGTGCATGAGATGGGCCAGCAAGGCAGATATAAGGCAGCCAGGTCCCGTGAGGGAGCACTTGCCTGCACATCTCTGTATTCCACGACCCAGCTGCTGCTACTGATTCCCTGGAACCATGTCAAGGGCTGTGGAGAGGTCACAGCCATTCACCCTGGAGGAGAACATGGCTTTGGTGGATGTGATCCTCCCACGGTACCCCATGCTGTATGGGCGACCAGGTTATCAGGTGAGTGCAGTGTCCACTGCCACAGACTGTGTCCCTTTTTTGTGACTGTGACTTCTGCCATTGTGTCCAGGTGTGACACACATGCTATGTACTGTAGGGGGGGTCCCAGGGGGGGGAATGCCTGGTGTCTCCCAGCAGTGCCCTGAGACAGGAGGGGTGGGTGCCTATCACTCCCAGCAGTGCCCTGAGACAGGAGGGGTGGGTGCAGAGTCCTCCCAGCAGTGCCCTGAGACAGGAGGGGTGTGTGCAGAGTACTCCCAGCAGTGCCCAGAGGCAGGAGGGGTGGGTGCAGAGTCCTCCCAGCAGTGCCCTGAGACAGGAGGGGTGGGTGCAGAGTCCTCCCAGCAGTGCCCAGAGGCAGGAGGGGTGGGTGCAGAGGTCTCCCAGCAGTGCCCTGAGATAGGAGGGGTGTGTGCAGAGTACTCCCAGCAGTGCCCAGAGGCAGGAGGGGTGGGTGCAGAGTCCTCCCAGCAGTGCCCTGAGACAGGTGGGGTGGGGGCCTATCACTCCCAGCAGTGCCCTGAGACAGGTGGGGTGGGTGTGATGCACAGTGTGAGCCTGGATCATTGTTGTGTAGTTGCCCTCATTCCACCTGCTCCTTTCAATGGCACGTACTGCTTTTGGCCTTCCCCCAGAGGATCATGTCCCTATGACAAAGGTGCAATGCGTTGGATGCATACTAGGCCTTGTTGTAAACAGCGAATGTGTTCTAATCTGTGTCCCTGTGACATGTGCCAGGTGTACTGATGTAGTGTCACTTGTCCATCCTCACAGGTAGACGCCTCTGCCAAGGAGCAGATATGGCTGGACGCCGTCAGCGCCGCGAGGAGTGCGGAAGGTCGGAGGCGGCGCATGTCCCAGGTGAGGAAACGCTGGCAGGATATCCGGTGCTGGACGCGGAGGATCGCACGGGTCCTGCTGGGGGACTCACCTGAGAGCCACAAGAACCGCGGGCGCCGCCGTCTCTCCCACATCCAGAAACGTGTGCTGGCGGTGGTCTTTCCTGACTTGGACAGGCGTCTACAGGAGATGCAGCAGCCGGAAGGGGGTAGGTACATGTGTGTGTTTGTTGTGTTTCACCAGCATTTGTAAGTGCAATGTTCCATGGATACACTTCCAGGGTTTATGGTGCTGTGCTGATCCAATTCCCCACAGAATTGCTGTGCTCTCCTGCCTCCCTTCCCCTCCTTGCAATGTGTTCCCTGGTCTGTGTGTAGTCGCTCCATCACAAGGTCATGTAGCCTGACACCTTCTACAAGTGTACAATGCCTGCTGCATAATGTGTGGGGGTGGTGTGTAACAGGATTTGGGACCTTACCTGTGCCATGTACAGTTCTGGACTTGTGGGTTCCATGTCAGTTGGCACTAATGCTGAGTCCAGACATGGGAGTTAGTCTCTCAAGTGTGAGGCCTTACAGTACGCATGTCCTATGTGGTGGCCTGTGACATGATGTGCATGAGTGTGCCTTACGCATAGTGCAGGGATGTTAGCGTGTGTTGCAGTCATTCCCATTCAGGAGCATGGAGTTGTGTGGCCACTACTGTCCCCAGGGGCATTTTTCCCTAGGTATCATGTGTATAATCCGAATATGTTGACAATCTCTGTGTCTACAGCATAGGTTGTGCTCTGTGCCATTGTCCCCTGGCACCATGTATATTGACGTGCGATGTATTGCAAGTGTCCACTGTACAGCCTGACCGGATTTCCTAGTACATACTCACGGTGGCCATTGCCTGTGTGTCTTGTAGCAATCATCAGATGATGCCCATTTGTACATGAATCTTTGGACAGGCGCACCTTGGGTATTTGGTGTGCAACCTTGATTAGTCGCATCCCATGTGTATTTCACCCAGACTAAGAGATGTACGTGCTTCATGTGTCTCCATAGATTTGTCTCATGTAGGGGGTGGGTGGTGCGGGCATGGCCTACATGTCAAGACCTGTCATCTCCTTGCTAGGACTGGCCAGTGTGTGATGTTTGCCTGGACATACACTCAAGGTGCAGTGTGCCAGTCAGGGTGGGCATGTTATCAGTATTACCTATGCTGCATGTGCCTCTTGTTCCTGCCTATGGTCCCTGCTCATCCCTATTTGCTGCCACGCTGTGTGGTGCTGATGCAGTGCTGGATTGTCCCCAGGGCCTTGCTCCTCAGTCAAAATTCCATATCATCTCATTTGCTAGTGTGTCATGCTCTCCATAGTTATTCCATGGCATGGTGGGTAGAGGAACTGTGTCGTGCATGCCCTACATATGTACCTTGTTTTGTAGATGTAACTCTTCCTTTGTTTCAGGCTATGCACTGTAACCTACGTAGATTTGACTCATGTGACATATGTATACAGGTGTATGATTACTTTCTGTCTCTTCACCCTGCCCACAGCATCGTCGGGGGACACGGAGGGAGACATGGATACAGACGGCGCGGAGGGACGGAGCACCAGTGCCAGCGGTGACATCGGTGCTGGCACTTCGAGTGGGACTGAGGCGGTGGAGAGTGAACCCGGGGACCTGTCGACTGGCAAAACAGAGTATGAAGCCGACGGGTCCGAGGAGGATCACTCCGAGTGGGCGGTGGCTGCACCACCATCTGACAGCAGCCCTACATCTGGCACCGCCCCCTCCATTGCCATCAGCCGCCTCCCACGTGCTCGTGTCCCTTCCCAGCGTGCCCGGTCCCCACATGTCTCCTTCCTGCCAGGCACCGCACCCCCTGCCCCTGTCTCCACTACTGCCGCCAATGCTGAGTCTGTGGACATCCAGCGGCAGTTGCAGATTGGTCAGACTGCGATCCTTAATGTCCTCCATGGCCACAGCCAGGTCCTCAACAACATGGAGGCATACTTGGAGGGCATTCATTCATCGCAGGCTGACCAACGCAACTTGCTGAGGTCCATAGACTCCACACTGACTGCAGCAGTGGGACTCCTGCAGCGCTACGTCCCACCCCCTACCCCTGCTCCTTCCACAATTCCCACTCCCATGCCTGTCCCACATACACCCAGACGTAAGCATGCACCCACCACAACAGACACAGGCACCACACCAGCAGGGAAGGTCCGCCGCACACCTCCTGACACGCACACACAGGGTGCAGTAGGCACAGCCACTGGGTCGGGGGGCAAACGTGTGACACGCAGCCAGAGTGGGAGTCCGCATTCCACCCAATCCACTCCCTCCAAATCCCCTCCCCTCAGCTCTCCTGGCCACATCTCCCCCAAAGACTCGTTCATGGCCGCTCTGTCCCTGAGCTCCACAGTGACGCCACCACGCAAGCGGTCAAGGAAGTCCTCGGTCAGGGTGCTTGAGTCCCCCCCTGTCCACATCCTCCCCCAGTGGCGCTGTGACCCATCCCTCTGCCCCCCCCCCCCTCCTTGGGGCCTGTGGTTCCTTCGGGTGCAGGGGAGTCCCTGGAGGACCTTGCCAAGGTGTGCAGTGAGATCCTAGAATCCACCTTTGGCCCTGCCCCACCCCCTGTGGTGGAGTCCTCCATCCCTGCACCCAATTCGCCTACCCTTTGCCCTCCTGTCCCTGCGGTGCCTGTTCCTTCCCCCCCACATGATGCCCTCACCCCTGAGGAAGACGAGGACTCGTAACTGCAGGCAAGCTAGGGGACACGCATCCCACTGTGTCCCCCATCCAGCTCGGACTCCTGGACTGCCCTATGGCCTTTGTTATGATGGGACTTACGTCATACTAGTTTTTTGCTCAAGCTGAATAAAGCTATTTATTTTTTGCCCTTGGAACACTCCTGCATTGCTGGCATTGCTGTTGGTGGGGCTGCTACATGGTTGTGGGTGTTGGTGATGTGTTGGGTGTGTGGGAAATGTAGTGGTGTGCTGCTCATAGGGGGGACCCTGGGATCAGTGTGCCTCACATGGTGTTTGCTACCTTTCTCCATTCATGTAAGCAATTGCTGCATGTTGCAATTGTCCCAAGGTGTTTTCCTTCCTCTGTGTACCCTTACTTCTTCTCTGCAGGGTGTTCCCAATATTTAGTGCAGAGCTGTGAGTACATTAACTGGGTGTGTGACGGACTCCTTCACCTTGGCACATGCATGCTGAGCCATTCTCCAGCTGCATCATTCGTGGCATCCTTGGTAGTCATTGTACTTGTGTATGTGGACTATTGACATGACTTCATGTGTAAATGTTTTGTTTTTGGCCCTATGCATGCGTATACTTCCATCCTCGCACACATGTGGTACATGTACTGCAGGGTCTTTGTGCACCTGACTGACATTTGTGGGCATGGTATCTGTGACTACTCCACCCTTTGCGTTCCATGGGCACTGCTGGGAGTGATGGGCCCCCACCCCTCCTGTGTCTGGGCACTGCTGGGAGGTCTCTGCACACACCCCTCCTGTGTCTGGGCACTGCTGGGAGGACTCTGCACACACCTCTCCTGTGTCTGGGCACTGCTGGGAGGTCTCTGCACACACCCCTCCTGTCTCAGGGCACTGCTGGGAGGACTCTGCACCCACCCCTCCTGTCTCAGGGCACTGCTGGGAGGACTCTGCACCCACCTCTCCTGTGTCTGGGCACTGCTGGGAGGTCTCTGCACCCACCCCTCCTGTCTCAGGGCACTGCTGGGAGGACTCTGCACCCACCTCTCCTGTGTCTGGGCACTGCTGGGAGGTCTCTGCACACACCCCTCCTGTGTCTGGGCACTGCTGGGAGTACTCTGCACACACCTCTCCTGTGTCTGGGCACTGCTGGGAGGTCTCTGCACACACCCCTCCTGTCTCAGGGCACTGCTGGGAGGACTCTGCACCCACCCCTCCTGTCTCAGGGCACTGCTGGGAGGACTCTGCACCCACCTCTCCTGTGTCTGGGCACTGCTGGGAGGTCTCTGCACCCACCCCTCCTGTCTCAGGGCACTGCTGGGAGGACTTTGCACACACCTCTCCTGTGTCTGGGCACTGCTGGGAGGTCTCTGCACACACCCCTCCTGTCTCAGGGCACTGCTGGGAGGACTCTGCACCCACCCCTCCTGTCTCAGGGCACTGCTGGGAGGACTCTGCACACACCTCTCCTGTGTCTGGGCACTGCTGGGAGGTCTCTGCACCCACCCCTCCTGTCTCAGGGCACTGCTGGGAGGACTCTGCACACACCTCTCCTGTGTCTGGGCACTGCTGGGAGGTCTCTGCACACACCCCTCCTGTCTCAGGGCACTGCTGGGAGGTCTCTGCACACACCCCTCCTGTCTCAGGGCACTGCTGGGAGGACTCTGCACCCACCCCTCCTGTCTCAGGGCACTGCTGGGAGAACTCTGCACCCACCTCTCCTATTTCACAATATGTACGCTCATGACATACACGGATGTGGATACGCTCCATGCATTCGAGGTGGTGGTACGTGTCTTACTTACACTGTTGGGGTGGGGCTACGCTCCATGCATTCGAGGTGAGGGTACGGGTCGTACTTACACTGTTGGGGTGGGGGTACGCTCCATACGTACGCGGGTGGGTACAGGTCATACTTACACTATTGGGGTGGGGGTACGCTCCATACGTACGCGGGTGGGTACGGGTCGTACTTACACTGTTGGGGTGGGGCTACGCTCCATGCATTCGAGGTGAGGGTACGTGTCGTACTTACACTGTTGGGGTGGGGGTACGCTCCATATGTACGCGGGTGGGTACGGGTCGTACTTACACTGTTGGGGTGGGGGTACGCTCCATACGTACGCGGGTGGGTACGGGTCGTACTTACACTGTTGGGGTGGGGGTACGCTCCATACGTACGCGGGTGGGTACGGGTCGTACTTACACTGTTTGGGTGGGGGTACACTCCATACGTACGCGGGTGGGTACGGGTCGTACTTACACTGTTGGGGTGGGGGTGCGTTCCATACGTACGCGGGTGGGTACGGGTCGTACTTACACTGTTGGGGTGGGGGTGCGCTCCATATGTATGCGGGTGGGTACGGGTCGTACTTACACTGTTGGGGTGGGGGTACGCTCCATACGTACGCGGGTGGGTACGGGTCGTACTTACACTGTTGGGGTGGGGGTACACTCCATACGTACGCGGGTGGGTACGGGTCGTACTTACACTGTTGGGGTGGGGGTACGCTCCATACGTACGCGGGTGGGTAGGGGTCGTACTTACACTGTTGGGGTGGGGGTACGCTCCATACGTACGCGGGTGGGTACGGGTCGTACTTACACTGTTGGGGTGGGGGTGCGCTCCATGCATAAGGGGTGGGGGTAGGGTCCATACATATCCATCCCCACGCTGTGTGATGCTTGTGCGGGCCGTACCCAGGCCTTTGCCACGTGGGTACGAGCCGTCCCGCCATTGTTGGGGTGACGTGGGTGTGGGCGTGGTTCGACTCGTACACACGCTCTTCAGGCGTGGGTACGGGACGTACCTGTCTGGTTGTGTTGCCTGTTCGCGTCGTGACGGACTTCCGTTGTGGCGGTCGCTGGATTATCTGGACACGCCCCCACCCCCTCGTAGTGACCAGGGCATGGGAGTCAGGTATGTCCAGGGCATGTGTGCTGTGTGACTTTGGTGGGGGGTTTGTGGCCTGCCCTGGTCCTGCCACCCCCACCCCACCCCACTTTCCCACCTCCCTTAGTTGTTCTGACCTTCTGCGGCGTCTGCGTCCGAACCTGTAGAGGAGGTCGATTGCTATGAGGGCCGGGATGACTCGTAGGTTCGGGTCCATGTCTGTCCGTCGCGTACTGGTCCTCCTTGTTCGCGTCGTCCTGTCGCGTACTGGTCCTCCTTGTTCGCGTCGTCCTGTCTGTCCGTCGCGTACTGGTAGTCCTTGTTCGCGTCGTCCTGATTTCCCGGCAGTTTTTGGCTGCCGGAAAATATTCACCGTGCGGGATGACGTCGGTGCGAATCGTAATTCCTGGTTCGTGAATGGCAGGCTGCGTGCGTCCCGACGTCAGGTCGGCGCTTTCCCGGTTCGCATTTGTATGTTTATTTTGTTCGGTCGGGGTTTTTTACGATTCGTACGGAAATGGTGTTCCCGTGCGAATCGTAATTCCATGTTGGTAGATTTTGACGACCGGGTACGCGTCGGACGGAGAATATGCTCCGTCCGACGGTTCGTACCCGGTTTTTACAGGATCGTAATCGGCACCTTAGTGTAGAATATGCCACAAACATAACTTTTGCACATCAAATAAAACTTCTAACAGCCCTAGCTTATGTATCAACCACAGATGTAGCAGAACATTACAATCTTTTATTAGAAAGTCCATTCTACAAACAAAATGAAGTAAAGTTATCTCCCCTCTTAGATTATTTTGAGGATACCTGGGTGGGGAGACTACACAGATCAGGCCATAGACGTCAGCCCAAGTTCCAAATACCTTGGTGGAATGTATATGTAAGTACACTCAACCAACAAGCCAAAACTAACAACGCCGCCGAGGGCTGGCATAATGCATTCCTAACTTCTACTGGGAGAACAACTCCAACACTACAAAAACTCCTAATTGCCATACAAAAGGAACAAAGTTTCCAAGAATTAAGAATGCAACAATCTGTCCTGCAATTAAAACCAAAACAATCTAGACAAACTACTCAAATGTATAATTACCTACAGCAACAGGTACAGCTATACCCATCCACAAGAGGACTTGAGTACTTAAATATAATAGCTCAAACTCTCTTCTAAACCCTTTCCAAAATATTAACCCACAATTCTACTAAAACAACTATCACAACATAAATAAACCACTTTATTATATCACATATTTAATTATGTGGTCTAAAATATATAAATAATTGATATCTACATATATTTAGACAACATAATTAAACAAACCAAGTACACAACAACAATATTAACCCCTTCAGCGCTGCGCGGATTCCCGCGCAGTGCTGAAGGATCTGAGCGCGGGCGGGGCCATGACGGAACGGTTCCGTCATAAGCACAGCCCAACCGACGTGCATGACGGAACCGTTCCGTCACAAGCGTCGAAGGGGTTAAAGATATAAGATTTGCCCACCCACAATTAAAATATTTAAATGAACTTACCTGTGTAGTTGCTCCAATGGGATAATAACATTTCTTCCAAATAAATCCAGGTAGTTCAAAATCCATAGGTATCAAAAATGAATCCAAATAAAATGGAAAAATACAACTGTTTTTCGAAAAAAACGTCGACGCCAAAAAACGACAATCCATTAACCAGAAAAATCCAGAAAAATATAAAAAAGGTAAATAACCGCTCCTGGAAACCCGAACAATAAAGGAAGTGTAAAAAAAATATTAGTAAACACAACTAATACACACTTCCTTAAAAAAAAAAAACTGTTTGAAAGAGACGAAAATATCTTCTCCGTAAAACGTACAAAAGAGAAACAAACATACCCACCCACACACAAACATACATAATACACCTAAAAACATCACTACAAACATTATTCAAACACTATAAAACTTTAACACACCTAAATAACAAAAGACTAACAAAGCCACAAACACGGAACACAACGTAAATTATAAAACCGTATACAAACTATTACTAACACCCTAACTTCTAAAACATCAATCCATACACACTTATTACAACATTACTACTTCCACAAAACACTTAAAACTATGTACTAATAAAGAAAATAACTCTTACCTTCTCAAACGCGAAACAGCTCCCGACCGCGACCTGGATTCTACCAAAATAACCCAAAACAACAGCGAGCGGTTACAAAATAAAAGACCCAAACAAACATAACAACTCAAATAATACCAATAAATGGCCTAACTATTTATTTAACATTACCCATTACTTTAAAAATGAGTAAAACATTACAATAAAATACTCAAAAATAATACCTATTTATTTTATATATGTGAAAATTATTTAACTTATAAAAATAAATATAATAAGAAAAATATATTTACTAATATAATAACAAAACTGTATATATGACCAACAAAATTGTATGAACATGATATCATTAATATATTGTATCTACAACATACCAAAACTAAAATTTAAAAGAAATATTCTAAAATATAAACATTTTCAATATTAATTATCTAATATAAATATTAATAATTAAAATATATTTAACATTTATTTCAAAACATACAATTTCTTATGAATTCAAATAAAGTCTAAAAATATTGAGAGTACACAATATAAATTTAAAAATATTAAACAGCTATAAAAATCATATAGTTGTATTTTTTATATTTTTGTCTGTTCATATATTAATGTCCAAAATATACATTAAACAAAAATATATCAATTATAAAAAAAATATTACAATAATACAAATATTAAATATTAAGGTGCCGATTACGATCCGGTAAAAACCGGGTACGAACCGTCGGTTGGAGCGTTTTCCCCGTCCGACTCGTACCCGGTCGTAAAACTGTACAAACATGGAATTACGATTCGCACGGAAACACCATTTCCGTACGAATCGTAAAAAACACCGAACGACGAAAACATACATACGAATGTGATCCGGGAATGCTGCGACGTGACGTCGGGACGCTTTCAGGCAGCGTTTCACGACCCAGGAATTACGATTCGAACCGACAGCAGTCCGGACGGCAATATTTTCACGGCACCCAAAAAGTGCCGGAAAAGCGAAGTACGGCGCGAATCGACCAGAGTAGGTGGCCCGGTACGCACCGTACCCCCCCTCAGCCCCCGTACGTACGCGCCGACCCCCCCCCCAGCCCCCGTACGTACGCGCCGACCCCCCCCAGCCCCCGTACGCGCCGACCCCCCGTGTATGTACAGCCGTGTACGTTCGAGTGTATGCACGGTGCGTATCCCCAGCGCTACGCGCTGGGGATACGCACCGTGCATACACGGGTGGGGGTACGACTCGAACGTACACGGGTGTACATACAGGGGGGTTCGACTCGAACGTACACGGGGGGTTCGACTCGAACGTACATGGGGGGGTTCGACTCGAACGTACACGGGGGGGTTCGACTCGAACCTACACGGGGGGGTTCGACTCGAACGTACACGGGGGGGTTCGACTCGAACGTACACGGGGGGGTTCGACTCGAACGTACACGGGGGGGTTCGACTCGAATGTACACGGGGGGTTCGACTCGAACGTACACGGGGGGTTCGACTCGAACGTACACGGGGGGGTTCGACTCGAACGTACACGGGGGGGTTCGACTCGAACGTACACGGGGGGTTCGCACCGTACATACACGGGTGGGGGTACGACTCGAACGTACACGGCTGTACATACAGGGGGGTCGGCGCGTACGTACGGGGGCTGGGGGGGGTCGGCGCGTACGTACGGGGGCTGGGGGGGGTCGGCGCGTATGCGGGCACGTCTCCATGGTTGCTATGGGAGTTCGGTGCGGACGGTGTTTTTTCCATCCGGTTGTAACCTCGGACGCACGGGATGGATCGTGATTCCTCGGTCGGACTTCACCTTTCACATTTGTACGGTAAATCGTACGAGGACGTGTCGGACACATTTTCCGACCCGAGGACGTGTGGGGAATGATTCCCAATGCGGTTCGTATGGACTTTTTACCATGCGAATCGTGATTGCCAGTTCGTACGGCACTTGTACGATTCGTACGGTAAAAAGACCGGATACGAGTCGCACGGGGAAATTTTTTACCGGATCGTAATCGGCGCCTAATTATTTTATAACATGTTTATTTCAATGATTTAATTCTTATAATATGCGTAATAATAAACAATATTTTCTCTGTAATTAATATACATTCCAACAACTATAAAACAAATTCCTTTCTACTATTTTATCCAAAAATTTAGAATTTGCATTCTGATATAACTTCTATCTTTTATCCAACCAAAACTAAAATCTATAGATTTATAGTAAATTAAAAAAAAAAATTTAACTGTTCCTATTCAACTCTATATTAAATTATAATAATTGCTATTTACCAAACTTAATTAACATACTACTCCCACTACAAACTGAACTGAATTAATTTACTATTCCCACTCCAGTCTATATTTAATTAAGATAAGTGCTGGACACTGAACTTAATTAATTTACAATCCTCACTCCAACCTATATTTAATTAGGGTAGGTGCTGGACACTGAACTGAATTAATTTACTATTCCCACTCCAGTCTATATTTAATTAAGATAAGTGCTGGACACTGAACTTAATTAATTTACAATCCTCACTCCAACCTATATTTAATTAGGGTAGGTGCTGGAGACTGAACTTAATAAATTTACTATTCCCACTCCAGTCTATATTTAATTAAGATAAGTGCTGGACACAGAACTTAATTAATTTACTATTCTCACTCCAACCTATATTAAATTAGGGTAGGTGCTGGACACTGAACTAAATTAATTTACTATTCCCACTCCAGTCTATATTAAATTAAGATAAGTGCTGGACACTGAACTTAATAAATTTACTATTCTCACTCCAACCTATATTTAATTATAGTATGTGCTGGACACTGAACTGAATAAATTTACTATTCCCACTCCAGTCTATATTTAATTAAGATAAGTGCTGGACACTGAACTTAATGAATTTACTATCCTCACTCCAACCTATATTAAATTACATTAGGTGCTGGACAATGAACTTAATTATTTTACTATTCCCACTCCAATCTACATTTAATTAAGATAAGTGCTGGACACAGAACTTAATTAATTTACTATTCTCACTCCAACCTATATTAAATTAGAGTAGGTGCTGGAGACTGAACTGAATTAATTTACTATTCCCACTCCAGTCTATATTTAATTAAGATAAGTGCTGGACACTGAACTTAATTAATGTACTATTCTCACTCCAACCTATATTTAATTAGGGTAGGTGCTGGACACTGAAGTTAAATAATTTACTATTCCCACTCCAGTCTATATTTAATTAAGATAAGTGCTGGACACTGAACATAATTAATTTACTATTCTCACTCCAACCTATATTAAATTAGAGTAGGTGCTGGACACTGAACTTAATAAATTTACTATTCCCACTCCAGTCTATATTTAATTAAGATAAGTGCTGGACACAGAACTTAATTAATTTACTATTCTCACTCCAACCTATATTTAATTAGGGTAGGTGCTGGACACTGAACTTAATAAATTTACTATTCCCACTCCAGTCTATATTTAATTAATATAAGTGCTGGACACTGAACTTAATTAATTTACTATCCTCACTCCAACCTATATTAAATTACATTAGGTGCTGGATAATGAACTTAATTAATTTACTATTCCCACTCCAATCTATATTTAATTAAAATAAGTGCTGGACACTGAACTTAATTATTTTACTATTCTCACTCTAATCTATATTTAATTATGGTAGGTGCAAAACACTACACTTCATTAATTTAGTAATCCCACTCATAAATATATTTAATTAGACTAAATCATGTATACTGATCTTAATTAATTTTATATTCCCACTCCAATATGTATTTAGTTACAGTAATTGCAATACAAATATATAAATATATAAAAACAATTAGTGTTCATGATTATTAAAAATTTTACATAATAAAATACCCACACTTATCCTCTACAAATCCAATTCCCCAATCTAAAATTTATCTCAAAATATTATATTATAAAATATTTTTTTTTAATATAAATGACTGAATATTACTAATTTAACATAATGTTTTTAAACACTCCCCACCCTTATCCCCTATAATCCAACATCCAAAACCCCAAAA
The DNA here is from genome assembly GCF_964204655.1 of Triturus cristatus. Lineage (NCBI taxonomy): Eukaryota > Metazoa > Chordata > Amphibia > Caudata > Salamandridae > Triturus > Triturus cristatus. The sequence goes on along the minus strand of NC_140592.1, from coordinate 338,895,942 downwards.
ACATTTTAAATTGTACAATTAAAATCAAAATTTATACATACTTCTTATACAATATTACCAATATTTTACAATTTGTTATAAAACTCCACACCCTTATCCCCATAACACAACATCCCACTCCTAAAATTAAATATAACTTTCGAATTTTTATTCTAATATTCTAAATTATGTATACAAATTATTCCTAAATAAATCTTAATTTTTAAAACACTTCCCACCCTCATCCCCTATAACCCAACATCCCACTCCTAAAACATAATAGAAAAAATATATTTTAATTCCAAATTTCAAATTTAATTTATTAAATATTCCAAATTAAAATATTTTTTTAACAACACTTCCCACACTTATCCCCTGTAACTCAACATCCCACTCCGAAAATTTAAAATAAAAATCTAAATTACATTTAAAATTATAATTTTTTAAAAAAACCATTCAAAAATACATAAACATTTATAAAACACTTCCCACCCTTATCCCCTATAACCCAACATCCCGCTCCTAAAATTAATTTTAAATTTCTAAATACAATTTAAAATTTCTACATTAATTTTGTATTACATTCTAAAATATATAAACATTTTTTAAACACTTCCCACCTTTATCCCCTATAACCCAACATCCCGCTCCTACAATAATTTGTAAAATTGTAAATTATATTTAAATTTTCTAAATAATTTTTTTTTTAAATTAAAAAATATATACACTTTTTTAAAACACTTCCCACCCTTATCCCCTATAACCCAACATCCCGCTCCTAAAATTAATTTTAAATTTCTAAATTTAATTTAAAATTTCTACATTAATTTTTTTAAACATTCAAAAATATAAAAAAAAAATTTAAACACTTCCCACCCTTATCCCCTATAACCCAACATCCCGCTCCTACAATTATTTGTAAAATTCTAAATTATATTTAAATTTTCTAAATAATTTTTTTTTTTAATTCAAAAATATATACACTTTTTTAAAACACTTCCCACCCTTATCCCCTATAACCCAACATCCCGCTCCTATAATTATTTGTAAAATTCAAAATTTAATTTTAAATTTCTAAATATTTTTTTTTTTAAATTCTAAAATATATAAACATTTTTAAAACACTTCCCACCCTTAACCCCTATAACCCAACATCCCGCTCCTAAAATTAATTTTAAAATTCTAAATTTATTTTATAATTTCTAAATAATTATTTTTAAAAATTCAAACATATATAAACATTTTGAAAACACTTCCCACCCTTATCCCCTATAACCCAACATCCGGCTCCTAAAAATCTTTTTTAAATTCTAAATTTATTTAAAAATTTCTAAATTAATTTTTTTTTAAATTCTAAAATACATTAACATTTTTAAAACACTTCCCACCCTTATCCCCTGTAACCCAACATCCCGCTCCTAAAATTAAATATACATTTCAAATTAGAAATAAAATTTACTAATTACATTTTACAATATATTAAAAAATTTATTAACTTTTTTAAAACACTCCCCACCCTTATCCCCTATAACCCAACATCTCGCCCCTAAAACAATATAAATATTTCTCATATTATATACATTTTAACTATTTATACAAACAACTTCAAAATATTTACTAAACATACAATAATGATATTTTAACATGTCGATATTATTACTAACGATATTAGTTACATCGACATATAATTAAAAATCAAAAAACGATATTTTTCACATCGATATTATCTATTTCGATATTTTGTACTTTCGATATTTTTGACTCGATATTTATGTCCCTCGATATTAAAAAGTCGATATATAGACTGCTCACCGGGTCAACCAACTGGGGAGTGCAGGGTTACATATGTGCGGACTATTCTAGATGTTACTCATGATGCATTTCCTGATATGCACTGTGACATTTTTATTTGGACTCATGTGTCTGTTGTATACAGGTGACTGATTATTCTCTGTCTCTTCACCTTGCCCACAGCATCAACGGAGGACACAGAGGGAGACACCTGCACGGATGTGAAGGAGGGATCCAGCACCGCTGCCACCACTGCTGCAGAGTCTGCGGGAGCAAGTGGCACGGAGGGCGAGGGGAGTCAGGCGGAGGACCTGTCTAGTGACAACACTGACTATGACGCTGACGGGTCCGATGCTGAACTCCTCCAGTGGGCGGAGGCTGCTACGACACCTGGCAGCAGCACTACATCTGTCACCGCCCCCTCCATTCCCATCACCGCCCTCCCAGTTGCTCCGGTCCCTTCTGTCCGTGCTAGGCAACAGCGTGTCTCCTTCGTGCCAGGCACCGCACCCCCTGCCCCTGTCCCCCCTGCTGCCCTCACTGCAGAGTCTGTGGACATTCTGCGGCAGTTGCAGGTTGGCCAGACATCGATGCTAAATGTCCTCCATGGCCACATCCGAATGATGACACAGATGGTGTCGTACATGGAGGGCATGTCATCAGCGATGTCTGACCAACGGATGTTGCTGAGGTCCATGGACTCTTCACTGACGGCAGCAGTGAGTCTCCTGCAGCGCTTCGTCCCCCCCCTACCCCTGCACCATCCACACTTTCCACTCCCATACCTGTCCCAAGCACACACAGACATTCACAAGCACGCACCCCTCCAGACACAGGCAGCACACCACCACATAAGGGCAAGCGCACTCCTCCTGGCACGCACACTCAGGGGGATGAGGGCACACCCACTGGGTCTGGGGCACACAGGCATACACGCAGCCACAGTCCAAGGCCGCATGGCACACTAAACAGTCCCTCCAAAGGCACTCCCCTCGGCTCCCCTACCACACATCCTGAAAAAGAGGCCTACTTGGCTGTGTTGGGCCTCAGCCCCTCTGGCTCTCCAGCCCACAAACGGGAACGGAACTCCAGGGGTAGGGGAGTTGAGTCCCCCCCTGTCCCCCCCTCCCCCAGTAGCGCTGCACCCCATCACTCCGACCCACCCCCCTCCTTTGAGGCTGTGTTTTCTTCGGGTGAAGGGGAGACGCTGGACGACCTGGCAGCAGTGTGCAGCGCCGAGCTGACATCCAGCTTTGGCGCTGCCCCACCCCCTGTGGTGGAGGCGTCCGTCCCTGCACCCACCACACCTACCCTTCCACCTCCTGTCCCAGCGGTGCCTGGTCCTTCCCCACATGATGCCCCCCCCCAGTCGACGAACCTGAGGGTTCTAATGTGCAGGCAAGCTAGGGGAGACGCGTGGCCATGTGTCCCCACCAAGGACTTCAGATCTGGACTGGCCATGTGCCTTTGTAAATAGTGTCCTTAACTACATTTTCATTTTATGCTGAATAAAGCATTTTCTTTTCAGTTTGAACACATTTGCATTTCAGGTATTGATGTGGGTGCTGATGGTCCCAGAGTTGGGGTGGTGGTAATGTGTTATGTTTCAGGAAATAGTTGTAGTCTGATGCTAATGGGGTGGACCATGGTATCTGCGTGCCATCACAATGTCTCTGCAAAGTATATTTGGTTGTGTGTGCTATTTGTGTTTGGAGACATTGTCCCAAGGACTGTTCCTTCCTCTGTGGCACCTGACATCTACCCTGCAGGGAGTTGCACTTTTGTTGTGCTGACCTGTGTCTACATTTCTTTTGTTGGTGACGGATCCCTTCAACTATGGCCATGCCTGCTCAGCAATGTCTCCGGCTGCATCCTCTGTGCCATCCTTGCTAGTCACTGTACTTGTGTATTGAGTATGTTGTCATGCCTTAATGGCGACATTCAGCATTTTCCGCACTATGCATGTGTGTTATCCCAGCCTAGCACACATTTGGTACTTGTTCTGCAGTGTATTTGAGCACCTGACTGACAATTGTGGGCATTGTATCTGTGGGAAGTTCACCCTATTCCTTCCATGAGAGGCAACATCTTGGTGCCTGTCCCAGCACCTGTACATTCCTATCAGTCCTGGGATGTGCGTGACAGTGTGTGTTACCTTTGGTTCTCTTAGTGTAGTGGGCATTGACATGAGTATACAGTCTTGTGGCATGTTCTCTGTGTGTGTATTGTGCTGCATCCACCAGGGGTGGGTATGCATGTGTCATTTTTCCTCACACCCACATGTGTTGTGTCATGCAGTGGGGGAAGGACATCCATCCTCATGGGATTGGGACACTGCTGTCAGTGATGTGTTGTTATGGCACTATCAACATAGTCGAACATTAGGGATGCGTACATACACCCATGGAGTTGTGCTCATCTGATCATGATGTACACACCCCCATGACTCTGTCCACTGCTGGGAGTGATAGGCACCCACCCCTCACATGTCTCTGTCGACTGCTGGGAGTCCTCTGCACCCACCCCTCACATGTCTCTGTCCACTGCTGGGAGTGATAGGCACCCACCCCTCACATGTCTCTGTCCACTGCTGAGAGTCCTCTGCACCCACCCCTCACATGTCTCTGTCCACTGCTGGGAGTGACAGGCACCCACCCCTCACATGTCTCTGTCCACTGCTGGTATTCCTCTGCACCCACCCCCATGTCTCTGTCCACTGCTGGGAGTCCTCTGCACCCACCCCTCACATGTCTCTGTTCACTGCTGGTATTCCTCTGCACCCACCCCTCACATGTCTCTGTCCACTGCTGGGAGTGTTAGGCACCCACCCCTCACATGTCTCTGTCCACTGCTGGGAGTGATTGGCATCCACCCCTCACATGTCTCTGTTCACTGCTGGGAGTGATGGGCACCCACCCCTCACATGTCTCTGTCCACTGCTGGGAGTGATAGGCACCCACGCCCATGTCTCTGTCTACTGCTGGGAGTGATAGGCACCCACCCCTCACATGTCTCTGTCCACTGCTGGGAGTGATAGGCACCCACCCCTCACATGTCTCTGTCCACTGCTGGGAGTCCTCTGCACCCACCCCTCACATGTCTCTGTCCACTGCTGGGAGTGATAGGCACCCACCCCTCACATGTCTCTGTCCTCTGCTGGGAGTCCTCTGCACCCACCCCTCACATGTCTCTGTCCACTGCTGGGAGTGATAGGCACCCACCCCTCACATGTCTCTGTCCACTGCTGGTATTCCTCTGCACCCACCCCCATGTCTCTGTCCACTGCTGGGAGTCCTCTGCACCCACCCCTCACATGTCTCTGTCCACTGCTGGTATTCTTCTGCACCCACCCCTCACATGTCTCTGTCCACTGCTGGGAGTGATGGGCACCCACCCCTCACATGTCTATGTCCACTGCTGGTACTCCTTGGCAGACACCCACCCACCCGCACCGTTGGTGCTGTACACTGCTGTCCTGGCCATGCACACCCCAATATACTGGTTATATGCTGCACCAGGCCCTAAGCCAACATTTGTGGCGTGTGTACGCCTTGTATCACTAATGTACTGGTGCCCTAGAGGTACGGGTGATGCGGTCCGTACCCCCGCTCTGAGGGGATTTGGTACGGCTCGTACCACCATTGTAGTGGTGATGTAGGTGTACGCGCCGTACCCACGCCCTCAGAGCGTGGGTACGGCCCGTACCACGCTTACCCCTACATCACCACTCCAATGGTGGTACGGGCCGTACCCACGCTCTGATGGCGTGGGTACGGCCCGTACCACCATTGGAGTGGTGATGTTGAGGTGCACGCCGTACCCACGCCCTCAGAGCGTGGGTACGGCCCGTACCACGCGTACCCCTACATCACCACTCCAATGGTGGTATGCGCCGTACCCATGCCCTCAGAGCGTGGGTACAGCCCGTACCACACGTACCCCTACATCACCACTCCAATGGTGGTACGGGCCGTACCCACGCTCTGAGGGCGTGGGTACGGCCCGTACCACCATTGGAGTGGTGATGTAGGGGTACGCGCCGTACCCACGCCCTCAGTGCGTGGGTACGGCCCATACCACGCGTACCCCTACATCACCACTCCAATGGTGGTATGGGCCGTACCCACGCTCTGAGGGCGTGGTTACGGGCCGTACCACCATTGGAGTGGTGATGTAGGGGTACGGGCCATACCCACGCCCTCAGAGCGTGGGTACGGGCCGTACCACCATTGGAGTGGTGATGTAGGGGTATGCGTGATACGGGCCATACCCACGCTCTGAGGGCGTGGGTACGGCGCGTACCCCTACATCACCACTCCAATGGTGGTACGCGCCGTACCCACGCCCTCAGAGCGTGGGTACGGTCCATACCACGCGTACCCCTACATCACCACTCCAATGGTGGTACGGACTGTACCCACGCTCTGAGGGCGTGGTTACGGGCCGTACCACCATTGTAGTGGTGACGGGTACGCGTACGCGGGGATTGGTGGACACGCCTCCCGAAGTGACCAGACCCTGGAGGTGATGTATGGCCAGTATATGGTATATTTTAAATTAGGTAGAGATTATGTTTCCTGCCCCTCGCCCCCCCTTTGCCCCAGGGTGTTGTGCTGACCTTCTGCGGCATGCGTGGCGGTTTCGGTGCACCAGGTCGTAGGCTAGGAGGGCCGGGATGACACGTAGGATGGGGTTCATGGCTGTCCGTCGCGTACCGCTGCTCCTTCTTCGCGTCGTCCTCAATTTCCCAGGAGTTTTTGGCTGCCGTAAAAAATGATCCGTGCGGAGTGACGTAGGCACAAATCGTACTTGCTGGTCCGTAGAACGCTGCCTGACTCCGTCCGGACGTCACGTACGCGATGTCCCGGATCGAAATTGTGGGTATTTTTTCGTTGCACGTAGTTTTTTACGATTCGTACGGAAATGGTATTTCTGTACGAATCGTACTTGCTGGTTTGTAAGGTGCATTTCCCGGGTACGAGTCGTATGGAGAATAGGCTCCGTACGACCATTCGTACCCGGGTTTTACAGGATCGGAATTGGCACCTAAGTGTGGAGGGCCTGTCCTTCAATAAAAAAACGTAAAAGTAACATTTCACACCGGTCTGCCATCTTGGAACAGCAACAAATGTATGCAGAATTTCAAAATGATGGCAGTGACTCCTGGATATGAAAGTTATGGTCCAGTAGCAATGGCAGCGCAGCTGCTGTCATTACTCAATTAGCACTAGTCTGCAATTGTATGAGCTGCTGGGGGATGAACTTAAAGGAAGTATCTCCGAAGGTCAGACTTCTTCTGGATGCAGAGTTACACAGAGTAAGCTGCCAAAATACTGTCCCTCAGACTGCCTGACATCCTAAAAACCAGCGATTGTCTATTGGGCAGAGCAAAAATTTGGTAACAAGGCCAATGGCTGAAGAGGGCTGATGTACTGCTCAATTATATGTATGCTGTTCTGAAGAGCTGGACTAATTTGTGAATGACACTGTTTGATTAATAACTGAAGTGAGCTTCCCAAAGCCTATTTTCTCTATGCAAGATTATTCATTATTATTATGTATTATTTTTGCGAAAATATAAGGATGGTGAGGGAGCAAAAACAGTTTTTAGGTCAGACTAAAACACACAGAAATCGATAGAGAACAGGTAACAGGGACACAGGAGGAACTTGGCTCATATGCATTATACATACTGCACTGGTCAAGATCTTCCCTGAAAGACACTCAACAAGAGTGGTCCTGCAGGGACAGGGCAGGTTTCCTTCAAAGACATGGAACAATTGTGGTACTGCAGTGCCAGTCAAGATCCCTTTTAAGATATTGAACAAGTATGTCACTGCTGGGCTAGTCAGTGCAAGTTTCCTTCAAACATGTAACAAATGTGGCACTACAGTGCCACTTCAAGCTTCCTTGAAAGACATAGAACAAGTATGGTTGGTACTCAGGGCAAGTGCAAGCTTCCTTCAAAGACAAAGAACAAGTATGGTTGGTACTCAGGGCAAGTGCAAGCTTGCTTCAAAGACATAGAACAAGTGTGGTTCTGAAGGGCAACCCAGTACAAGCTTCCTTCAAAGACATGGAACCGTGTGGAAATGCAACCTTTGCAGTGCCCTCACAAATGCTTCAGTATAGTCTGCTGCTCGGAGTCTGACTCCTGCAGCTAAGGGAATCAGACAGCTCTAACAGCAAGCTCCCAGCACAATATGAGCTCTTGTGTCCCTAGTAGGCAGTGAACTCGTAGGGATTCTGAAATATTCAAGCATCACACAAAGAACGAGTATCACAAATGTGCCAGGCCCATTCAGCGGTAAAGTGGTTCTGGTGTAGTATTTAGCTGGTGTTTTATTTACGAGCACAATGTCACAAATATATTCCTAATGTTTTATGTAGTAGCCACTGTCATTGATCCTATTAAAATCTTTGTTTCCATTCCTAAAAGTTTATTTAAAAAATAAAATAGCTACGGTGTCGGGAAGACCCACAAAACAGAACCTTTAGAAATGCAGGGCGTCGATGACCTCTCATTGAGTTCTGAAGAGCCGGCATTGGCAGGTGTCGGTTCTGGCGGTCGGTGCAGGAGTCATCAGGCCCTTGAAGTCACACGTGTTGCAGATCGAGCTCCTCTCGGTTGAAGTCGGGAGCAACGGCGTGCAGTGCCATCAGGTCGCGGTGCAGGTAACGGCTCGGTGATGGTCGTCCAGCTGTGTCGGTGATACCAGGGCTGCGGTGCGAAGTGATGCGGTGCGAGTCGCTGTATTGGCAGGTCACGGTGCAATCTGCAGCATCGTTGTTCCTGAAGCGCTGTAGTTGGCTGACAAACTGGAGTTTATGGCGCCGGCGTTGGTAGGCCAAGGCTACAGTGTAGGATGAGGGAGGTGCATCATGTGCCTTACGAGCGGCGCCCTCGAACCACGGTGCAAGCAGCGGCTCTAATGTCGGAGTGGAGCGTCGGAGTAGGGGATAGCAGGCCGGCATATAGCAGGGCGGCATCGTGAAGCGAGGCGGTGTGAAGTGCGGTGTCCACAGGTCGCGGTGCAAACCGTGGCTTGATGGCAGTGTCGAATGGGATTGTTGGTGCAAAGCTGGCATGCCCTCTGTGGTGCCTTCGTGACACAGAGCCGGCAGCAGCGTCGTTGACGCAGTCGGGTTGCTTTTTCTTCTGTTGCAACACAAAGCACACAGTTCCCGGTGCTGGTACCAGATGAACTTGAAGTCTTTGCTGTTCCTGAGACTTCTTGAATAGAGGGCAAGCTCTACCCCAAGCTCTTGGAGAAACTCACACAAAGAAGTTACAGAAATTCAGTCCAGTCCTTTCACTGCTCAAGACAGAAGAAGCCACTGCAGGCCAACACAGCAAAGGGGTAGTTCCTCCTCACAGCTTCTCCAGCTCTTCTTCTTGGCAGTCTTCTTGGTCCAAAAGAGTTCTAAAGTTCTGGGGTCTGGGCCCCCATATTTATACCACGTTTCCCTTTGTTCGCTTTCTAACAGGAGGTGAAGACAGCATTGTCAAAGGCAGAGCAGGCTTATTCTGGTGCAATGAAATCTCCTCCCACTACTCTAAATCCAGGACAGGCCTATTCAGCCCAGCCCTGACTCATCCAGGAAAGGCAGGACACATCTCAAACCCTCCCCAGTGGCTTTCTGAAGAGAATGCACATCCCCAGCCCCTGTCACTCCAAAGCCAGACAGTCAATCCACAACCCAGCAGAGGCACAGAGGATGGAGAAGCAAGAAAATACCTACTTTCTAAAAGCGGTATTTCCAAACACACGACATAAAAATCATCTTCACTAAAAGATGCATTTTTACATTCTGTGTTCAGGCATACTAAACTCCATTTTTCTATGTTGTCCCAATGGTAAGTTGTACTTGTAGAATGTTACAAAAGTATCCCCCATTCTATCCTATGGGAAAGATAGCCTTTCAATAGTGAAAAACGAAATGCACTGTATCTCACTATCAGGACATGTCACACACACCAATACATGTCCTACCTTTCACCTACATTGCACCCTGCCCATGGGGGTACCTGGGGCCTGCCTGAGGGGTGGGTGCCTTACATGTAAGAAAAGGGAAGGTTTGGGTGCCTGGTTAGTGGGTGCACTTGCCAGGTCAACATGGCAGTCAAAATGGCGCAGTCACTGTAGTGGTAGGTCTGAGATACCTTTTACAGGGCTACTTCTGTGGGTGTCACCATCAGTGCTTCAGGCCCACTAGTAGCATTTGGTTTACAGGCCCTGGCACTCTCAGTGCACTTTACTAGGGACTGTAAATCAAACATGCCAATCATGGAAACACCAATACATAACATAATTTACAGTAGGAGCACTTGCACTTTAACACTGAACAAAGCGCCCACAGACACTAAACCAGCAAAACAGAGTCAAAACCAAGAAATGCCAGGTCTAACAACAGTACATGGTAGTATTGCAAGTTATAGTTAATGTAGCATGGCGAGTGAGGTGAGAACACTGTGTACGGAAGTGCATGACTTATACTAATTTGAAGGTGGTGTGTTAACTTAAAATGTAAGTTATAAGAAGCACTGTGTACGCAGGTGGGCATCTAATAATAATATGATGGTGGTGGGTAAATTGTAACTTTAGAATTTCTAATATTTGTGAAGTTTAAGTAAGGTTTGTATGGAAAGAATAAATAACATTTTCCTAACTATAACTTATCTGTAACCTTTGTTTCTGTCATGGAATTTCAATGGTTTTTATGTTTTTAATGAAAATGTGTTCCAAATCATAGTATTGAGTGTTATTTATTAAGTTATCATTCATTCGAATGTCGTACAGTAAAATTAAGGTGAGTATCGTATAGGCGAATGTCGTAGAGTGGAGTATTGTATAGTGGAATTTAGTGCAATGTAGTAGAATGTAGTTGGGCAGAGTGGGAAGCAGTGTAGTAGAGCGTCGTAGAGTTGAGTGGCATAGAGCACAGTATTGTGTTGCACAGTGTCGCTGTGTAAAGAGGATGATTGGACAATGGCTTAGAGCATGGGTACTCACAAACTTTCTCTCGGGGGCCAAATTTACAGTGTGGTTTCTGGCTGAGGGCCGCACCGGTGGGGGCGGGGCCAGTCGGGGAGGGGGCGGGGCTAGAGCAAAAAAAAACTATGACCATGAGGTTGAACACAGGCCACTGCAGCGGACGCCTTCATCCACTGAGCCACCAGACCCGGTATGCACACACTTCTTTCTATCTATCTATCTATCTATCTATCTATCTATCTATATCTCACTCTGTCTCCCTCCCGCCCTCTCTCTGTTTCCCTCCTTCTCTCTCTCCCTCTCTCTATTACTCTCCCTCTCTCTCGCTCCGTCTCCCTCCCTCTCTCTATCTCTCTCTCCCTCCATCACTCTGTTTGTCTCCCTTTCTCTCTGTCTCCCTCCCTCTCTGTCTCACTCACTCTGTCTCACTCATTCTGTGTCTTCCTCTCGCTCCCTTTGTCTCACTCACTGTTTGTCTCCCTTTCTCTCTGTCTCCCTCCCTCTCTGTCTCCCTCTCACTCTGCCTCCCTCCCTCTCTCTCTCCCTCCCTCTGTCTCACTCACTGTTTGTCTCCCTTACGCTCTGTCCCCTCCCTCTCTCCCTCCGTCTCCCTCCCTCTCCCTCTCTCCCTCTGTCTCCCTCCCTCCCTATCCCTCCCTCTGTCTCTGTCTCCCTCCCTCTGTCTCTGTCTCCCTCCCTCCCTCTGTCTCCCTCCCTCCCTCCCTCCCTCCCTCTGTCTCCCTCCCTCCCTCCCTCCCTCCATCCTCCCTTCCTCCCTCTGTCTCCCTGCCTCTCCCTCCCTCTCTCTGTCTCCCTCTCTCCCTCCCTTCCTCTCCGTCTCCCTCCCTCTCTCTCCCTCCCTCTGTCTCACTCACTGTTTGTCTCCCTTTCTTTCTGTCCCCCTCCCTCTCTCTCTCCCTCTCCCTCCCTCTCTCCGTCTCCCTCCCTCTCTCTATTGCTCTCTCTCTCCATCTGTCTCCCTCACTCTGTCTCCCTCCCTCTGTCTCCCTCCCTCCCTCCTCCGTTCTCCCTCTGTCTCCCTCCCTCTCCCTCCCTCCCTCTCCCTCCCTCTGTCTCCCTCTCTCTCTCCCTGTCTTCCCCCTCTCTCTGTCTTCCTCCTCTCCCTGTCTTCCTTCTCTCCCTCTCTCTCCCTCCCTCTTCCTCCCCCTGTCGCACTCTGTCTTCCTCCCGCTGTCACCTCACCCCCTGCTCTCACTCCCTGCTGCCCTCCATCACCTCACCCTGCAGTCCTCTGTCACCTCACTCCGCGCTGAGACGGCTTCCAGGGAACGCACACGGCCGCCGCACCCAAGTACTTCACAGGTCTTTTAAAGACCATTCACTTGTTAATGAGGCTTTGGTGTATTTCACCTCTTCTTAGCGCCCCTGCATCTCCACTCAATCAGAGGGGAGATGCAGGGGCGCTAAGAAGAGGTGAAATACAACAAAGCCTCATTAACAAGTAAATGGCCTTTAAAAGAATCGCCCGGCCTCACAGCTCCGCGCTGCTGTAACCGGCGGTGTTCGCTGACAAGCACAGGGCACAGGCACTATGTCTGCAAGGTCCGCGGGCCGCCAAGGAAGGCTTGCCGGGCCGCTGGCGGCCCGCGGGCCGTACTATGAGTACCCGTGGCTTAGAGCAAAGTAAAGTCTCATATAGTGGAGCAGAGCTCAGTGGAGTTATGTAAAGTAGTATGGAGTATAGTATAATTCAGTGTATTAGCGTGTCGTAGAGTAGAGTGGCATGGAGTGGATTATAGAGTAGTTGTGTAGAGTACAGTCGAGTAAACTCGCATAAATTGGAGTAGTGTCCCGTAAAGTAGAGCGGAGAGCTGCATTGTACAGTATTGAAGAGTTATTTATTGGAATAGAGTGTTGTACAATGGCGTGTACGGCCATAGCTCGGACTGTAGAGTTAGACAGTGGAGTGAAGTAGAATCATCTACAGTGCCATGAAGTGCAATATACTTTTATAGAGTGCAGTTGTAGAGAGGGGAACAGAGTGTTCTACAGTGATGCTGCGTAGAGTGCAGAGGTGTACACTGTAGTGGCATAAAGTGGAGTACCGTACAGTGAAGTACCATATAGTAGAATAATGTAAAGTGGAATACCATGCATTCTAATAGTGTACAGTGAAGTGTGGACGAGTGGATCGATAGAACACAGTGGAATAGCATTGGGTGCTGTGGCATACAGTGGGGAGGCTTACAGTGGAATAGCGTGTAGTTGAGTAGTATACAGTGGAGGTGGGTACGGTGGAGTGAAGTGGGCTGAATTGCATTCAGTGAAGTGCATACAGTGGGGTTGCGTACAGTAGAGTCGCAAATACTGCAGTGGCGTACAGTGAAATAGGGTCGAGTGGAACAGCATGAAGTGGAGTGTCACAAAGTGGAGTGTCGTTCAAGGGAATAGCATAGATTGGAATGGCGTAGAGTGGAGTGGCGTAGAGTGAAGTGCTATACAGTGGAGTAGAGTGCATTGGAGAGCCATACAGTGAGTGGATTAGCATCTAGTGCAATAGTGTAGAGTTGAGTGGGATATAGTGGAATAGCGTAAAGTGGAGTAGTGTACAATGGATTTTTGTCTAGTGGAGCGTTGTACAGTGCAGAGGCATACAGTGAAATAGAGTAAAGTTGAGTGGTGTAGAGTGTAGTGCTGTACAGTGTAGTGGGGTACAGATGTAGTTGAAATTTTGGCGGACTGTAAATTATGGTCCGACTTCACTGTATTGCATTTCTGCACATGTCCCAAGTAAAGCTGGGTGACATATGGTGGCTTTGCGTAGATTTGTAAATGTTACATGAGTATTGCACTGCCCTTTTGATACTATGCATAACACAAGGATAACAATTCCAAATGTGTCCCCTAATGATATATTGTGTCGTGGTATCCGCGGTAAGATAGGGGTATACCCTGGTACATAGCAAAAACATGCCAGTGTATAATTGGCTAATATCTGCCTTTACAAATTTAAGAGGCAGCCATAATCCTTTAAGTTGACATCTGGATTGTTGTGGCTTGGGGCCTTAAACATAGGTAAGTAATAGATTTTTATTGTTGTTCTCAACCTATTACCCTTTTCTTAAAGTTGAAATATGTGTGATAATTTTTGTATAATTTTCTATGTATTTATTTAACCCGTTTACACAGTACAGTTGTAGTTCCTAGCAAGTATTGTGTTTTTTTAACCATAATTGCCATAATTAAATATGCAAAACATTGTAAGGACACTGTAGTACACTGCATCTCCACTCAATCAGAGGGGAGATGCAGGGGCGCTAAGAAGAGGTGAAATACAACAAAGCCTCATTAACAAGTAAATGGCCTTTAAAAGAATCGCCCGGCCTCACAGCTCCGCGCTGCTGTAACCGGCGGTGTTCGCTGACCAGCACAGGGCACAGGCACTATGTCTGCAAGGTCCGCGGGCCGCCAAGGAAGGCTTGCCGGGCCGCTGGCGGCCCGCGGGCCGTACTATGAGTACCCGTGGCTTAGAGCAAAGTAAAGTCTCATATAGTGGAGCAGAGTTCAGTGGAGTTATGTAAAGTAGTATGGAGTATAGTATAATTCAGTGTATTAGCGTGTCGTAGAGTAGAGTGGCATGGAGTGGATTATAGAGTAGTTGTGTAGAGTACAGTCGAGTAAACTCGCATAAATTGGAGTAGTGTCCCGTAAAGTAGAGCGGAGAGCTGCATTGTACAGTATTGAAGAGTTATTTATTGGAATAGAGTGTTGTACAATGGCGTGTACGGCCATAGCTCGGACTGTAGAGTTAGACAGTGGAGTGAAGTAGAATCATCTACAGTGCCATGAAGTGCAATATACTTTTATAGAGTGCAGTTGTAGAGAGGGGAACAGAGTGTTCTACAGTGATGCTGCGTAGAGTGCAGAGGTGTACACTGTAGTGGCATAAAGTGGAGTACCGTACAGTGAAGTACCATATAGTAGAATAATGTAAAGTGGAATACCATGCATTCTAATAGTGTACAGTGAAGTGTGGACGAGTGGATCGATAGAACACAGTGGAATAGCATTGGGTGCTGTGGCATACAGTGGGGAGGCTTACAGTGGAATAGCGTGTAGTTGAGTAGTATACAGTGGAGGTGGGTACGGTGGAGTGAAGTGGGCTGAATTGCATTCAGTGAAGTGCATACAGTGGGGTTGCGTACAGTAGAGTCGCAAATACTGCAGTGGCGTACAGTGAAATAGGGTCGAGTGGAACAGCATGAAGTGGAGTGTCACAAAGTGGAGTGTCGTTCAAGGGAAAAGCATAGATTGGAATGGCGTAGAGTGGAGTGGCGTAGAGTGAAGTGCTATACAGTGGAGTAGAGTGCATTGGAGAGCCATACAGTGAGTGGATTAGCATCTAGTGCAATAGTGTAGAGTTGAGTGGGATATAGTGGAATAGCGTAAAGTGGAGTAGTGTACAATGGATTTTTGTCTAGTGGAGCGTTGTACAGTGCAGAGGCATACAGTGAAATAGAGTAAAGTTGAGTGGTGTAGAGTGTAGTGCTGTACAGTGTAGTGGGGTACAGATGTAGTTGAAATTTTGGCGGACTGTAAATTATGGTCCGACTTCACTGTATTGCATTTCTGCACATGTCCCAAGTAAAGCTGGGTGACATATGGTGGCTTTGCGTAGATTTGTAAATGTTACATGAGTATTGCACTGCCCTTTTGATACTATGCATAACACAAGGATAACAATTCCAAATGTGTCCCCTAATGATATATTGTGTCGTGGTATCCGCGGTAAGATAGGGGTATACCCTGGTACATAGCAAAAACATGCCAGTGTATAATTGGCTAATATCTGCCTTTACAAATTTAAGAGGCAGCCATAATCCTTTAAGTTGACATCTGGATTGTTGTGGCTTGGGGCCTTAAACATAGGTAAGTAATAGATTTTTATTGTTGTTCTCAACCTATTACCCTTTTCTTAAAGTTGAAATATGTGTGATAATTTTTGTATAATTTTCTATGTATTTATTTAACCCGTTTACACAGTACAGTTGTAGTTCCTAGCAAGTATTGTGTTTTTTTAACCATAATTGCCATAATTAAATATGCAAAACATTGTAGTAGTGTGTAGTGTCAGTATGGTTTACCTAATAGTATTATAAGTTATTTATACTTTATGTGCTCTCCAGGTGCTGTGGGGATAGGAGATATAGCATTTTGCAGATGAAGGATTACATCTTACATTGGGTGAGTGAGTACACTGTGATCATTCCAATTATTATTTGACACATATTTATGAGTTTGTTACTCAGGATATTTTTTTTAATTGTAATTATAGTATCATCACAGTCAATTGTTGATATTGAGTTATGTTGACTGTAGTTTTTTACATTAGGGTAGGTATGGATATGTAATGTGATATTTATTGTTTTCACCTGGTGATGGAGAGGCAATCTGCATGGGCCACAGAAGGGTTATTCTGTAATACCTTATGCTAATGGATCATCTCATGTGGTTATAACCAGCTGTGTTTTCTATAATCACTTTTAATGATGTATTGTAGGGTTTTCGCGATTGTTACTATTATCTATATATGTGTTTGTATCATGAGGTAATGGGTAACAGGGGAAAGATACTGTTGTTTATTGGGATCATTATTATGTGTAAAATAGTGATTCTATTTACTTTTAGCCCTGATGAAATCGTGGTTGATACGTCATTTAGACGAAACACGTGTTGGCTAAAAAGGTTTAAGACTTGGCTCAAAGCATAAGAACTGGAAACTGGAGGCATGAAGATTACATTAAAGAATGGGTTGTTGTTATAATTAGCATGAACTCTTTGCATATGTGCGCTCGAATCTGTTTTTTCAATGTTTCAAAATTTTACAGTTCATTAAGGTTGTTTGGTGGCCAACTTTTCTTTTAGAGCACCACTGTAGAGATAAGATTGGAGCACATACTTTTCTGGAATTACAAGTGTGCAACAGCAGTTATACCCAGCCAACAAAGGCTATCCTCAGAAGGTGTCCGCTATACATACCCAGTAAAGGAGCAATTAGAAAGTAAACAAGCATTGGCATAGCCAATAGGTCTCGACTTTGGGACCTTATAAGTGTTTAGCCATGCAACAGTTGATGTTGCACCAAGGATATTGTGCTGCATAACTAAACACCTATAAGGTCCCAAAGGCGAGACCTATTGGCTATGCCAATGCTTGTTATTTATTATCACTAATCGACTCTCACACTCACAACTTGCTAGAAACGTTCTTGTAGTCTTTCCCAGGGATAAGGGAAGCATGCCTTCTGAATTTGTGTGTTATTGTAATGCGCCATTTAGTAAGTCTTTCTATATTTCTTCATTTCAAACTCTCCACAATTTTGTTCTGTGCCTCGCAATACATCTACAAAATGTATATTTACTTCAGAACTGCAAAATCGTATTGGGACTGCACCAGGTCAAAGAAGAGAACTAGGCGGACATATTAGATCAGACTAAGTTAGTCCTATCTGAAATACAAAGCTTTGTTTGATCTGGAGAATGTGAAATGTGCCGTCTTTTTTTCCTGCACTTAAGAGATAAACTGACACAAAGGACACACCCGGAAGCAGAACGTGTAAAAAATTAAACACTTCAACACGTGCAGATTGTGCTGACTGCTGCCAGAAGCTGTAGTCTCTCTATCCAAGGTGCGTTCTTTTTTAAGTATTTCGGGTAAAGCGAGCGGAAACTACCACATGTTTCCATCAGATTCCCTTGTCTGCTGAAGGCTCTTTAATGAGACGCAGGACTTTCAGTAACAAGTACAAACTCGTGCACGCTGTAAATAACAGCAAACAGAACAAATGGAGAAAACAAAACTCTCTCTTGGCGTAGCCCGTGGGTTAACATGTGGGAGGGGTGGGGGGAGTGTGGCCGGGAGCACACACAGCGTGTCCCTTGCGGGAGCGAGCAGGGGCACCATCTGTTTGAAAGTTAATTACAAACAGATGCTGCCAAAGCTCGCTCCCGCAAGGGAATCGCCAAGCGTGCACACGTTGCCATTGAAAGCAATGCAAAGCGTGCACTTTTTTAGGCGAAAAAGGGAATCAATTCCAAGAGGTCTCCTCCCATGCAGCGCATGCGCACTGCATAGGCGAGACCTAAAAAAGTAACCAAGATAAAGATTAATAATAGTACAGCAACATGGAAAACTAAAATAAACAATTAAATATGACCCAATCACATACAGCCCAAGGCAACAACTACACTAGCCAAGGACTTATAAAGGTAATAGGAATACACACAAAATCAACAATCACACACACACATTCTCTTTCTCTCTCTGTCGGGCAGGCAAATGTGGAAGAGAGTGGCGGAGAACAAAGGAAAATGTCTGGCTACATTGCCTAAACTCCTGGAGCCACTCCCACTCTAGTCACCAACAGGCACATGCAAGCAAAATAATAGCCTAAATTATCTCTAGCACAGCAGCATTACTGGCTTAACGCTTCTCTCCTCCAATTCTGAAACGCACGGCTGCACCATATTTACTAGAATGTGGTGCAGCCTTGCATTTCCCTCTGCGATGGCGCTAAGGTTAGCAACTTAGCGCCAACACAGGCACATTTGCACCAGAGTGCAAGGGTGTCTGCGTGCAGGGGAGGATTGTTTATGTGTAGGAAGGTGTCCCTCCTGCACATAAACAATACTAGAAATGCCATTCTGTCGCTTTCATGCATGCTTCTTCATGAAGCACACATGAAAGTGACAAAATGGCATTTTTTTAAAGTTTGTTTATGTACAGGAAGGGACACCTTCCTGTACATAAACAAACAATGGCATTTTGCTTTTTCCATGTGTGTTGCACAAGGCAGCACACATGGAAAACTCAAAAACGAGGAGAAATAATGCATTTCTCCTCGTTTCGCCAACTTAAGACCAGTTTTTACCTGGTCTTAATTTTGGCGCTGTCTCCGATGTATGCCACCCTTGTCCATAGGGGGCAGCGTCAAAATGAATGGGTGTTGTGGTGGAACTCCCACCGCAACACCCACTGCCCACCCCTTTCACGCTAACCATAGCGTGAAAGAGGGCCTTATGTACAAGGCAGCGTTAAGCCACGTTAAGTGACTTAATGCTGCCTTGTACATAAGGCACAGCCCCTATCTCCACCACAACCTCAATTTAGGTGACGTTGTAGCGGCGATAGGGGCTTGAACATATGCCCCATAGTTTCAGTAATGCTTAAAAGAGTTCCTAAAATTTGACTCACAGAATAGTAATCTGTGCTAACTACCTTTCAGTGGTGCAAGAGTCAAGTCGACACTTTAATATCTTTCACAGGGAATACATAGTGACAAAGCACGAGGTAGTTATCCCACTGAGACAAGTGTTGTTGAACATTTATTTAAGATTCATCCCTTGTATGTTTAGTTTCAAGAATTAGAAGTTCCACATCAAAGTACAGAGAGCTGGTTGCACAGAGATTCCACTAAAATATATCCATCCATTTTTACAGTTAGATGCAGGACTTTCATGGCATGTGACTAAAGCTGTCTCGTTGCCTTTAGAATGATGCCCACTACTTCCTCCTAAGATCAGCAACCACCAGAAATGACGTGTTAGAGGGTTGTGTCCACTGTCTCTGTTTTCTCACTTATCCCATTCTCCTTTTCATGTTTCTATCACTCTCCGTCGTATTCTTGTGTGTGTGGACATTGGGGGAGGCGGTGAGAGAGGGAAGTGCAGGGAGAAGTGCATCGCTGCCGTTGGATCCAGTGTACGAAGTTAGGGGGATATTAGCAACAACTTGCGATAGTTATCGCAAAACGCGCTTAGCGCGTTTGTTTTTATCGCCGCCTATCGCTGGATATTTTTGCGGAGATAACACGCTATTAGCAATGTTTATCTCCACTGTGATAAAATATCCAGCGATAGCAGCGAAATGCCTGAATATCGCTGGGTATCCTGCGATATTCATGCATTAACGTCATGGTGGATTTAGCCTGACAATCCACCTCCCATTGAAGAAACAGGTAAGTCATGTTTTTAGCAGGTGTTAAATACTAGCGATAATCGCGCTTAGCACGACTTCTTTTATCGCTTCACCTGCGTTGCTAATAGGGGGAAGTTGTGTTAGCAACTGTTTTCAGTCGCTTTTAGTTGGGAACGCCTACCTTGCATGTCATTAGTGATAATTATCGCTGGCATGCAAGGCGACAGGAAAAACGGCCGCTATCACCAGAAAGCTGTCGCTAACGCCTGTTAGCGACAGCATGCTGATAGGGCAATTAAAAAATCGCCGCTTTAGCGACAAAAAGTGCCGCCAAAGCGGCGATAAAGACCTTGCTAATATGCCCCTTAGTGCTTTCAGACAGTCGTTTGTTTGGTATATCCTTAAACCTAGTTGTTGTGCGCTCCACTTCATGAAAGGCAGTTACTGGGGTAGCACTAAGAAGCAATTAAGCAGTTTGAGTTTGTTCCTAGTAAGACATGAGTAGTTCCAGGGCCGGCTTTAGTGGCGATGGTGCCCGGTGCGACAGTGTTTGTTGGCACCCCCAATGACATCCTTCCCATGGATTCCCTCACTACCACCCTTAACAGTGCCGCTACAAGCCTCTCATATGCATTTAAGCATGCCACTCTATGATGACAGGAAACAGCTCACTGTTCTATATTAGGATTTTAACTTATAAACTAAACTGCAGGGGTCTTATTTACAAGCCCCTTGCGCCACCAGTACGTCTCTTTTCCCATGTTAAAATGGCGCACAAGTGGCTTGTAAATAAGCCCCCAAGTATGTAAAGGATCTCTCTGACAAAAGCAGTAGCCCACTGAACGATTTACATTATATACACTTCTGTGATCTGTATGGTGTTTTGTTTGCAGCCGGCACATTAACCCTCTGCGCTACTTTATGATGAGTCAAACTTCCACTAGACAAAACTTCCCTCTGTCTCCAGCAGGTCCATTGATCACCAGAATATTCTTGACATTTTTTTTTGCTGCTGGAAAATTTATGGATGCAAGGAACGCGGCAGCAGGTGCTTTGAACTTCATAATATATTTGAATAAAACGGTGCCCCCCACGAAGTCAGTGCCCAGTGCGGTGGCACCCTCCACACCTCCCTAGTTCTCTTGGGCCCAGTTGCTTTTTTTTTGCATTCTGTTGTCTATATTTTACTTTCGCATTAAGTGAAAAGCTCTCAGTACGGACTTCGACATGATAATGCCACAATTTCTTTGCTTCCATGGTAAGGCGAGTATTGCTTTTTTCCTGCACAAATTTAGCCAGGTTTTACTTGTCATATATGTCATGTGGGTAAAACTCACTCATAAGCAATTATTACAAAACTCAAAATGCCGGTTGGGCGCAAACTCCCATTTGCTCCTGACTCTAGGGGGCAGATTTATGTTGCACTTGCGCCACTTTTGCGCCGCCGTTGCGTCACTTTTGTGACGCAGCAGCGGCGCAAATCCTGCGGCATGGTGCGGGGTATTCACAACGTGACGCATCTGGGAGATGCGTCACGTTGTAAAGCCCTGCGCCACATGTAGGCGTTCCAGGGCAGGTGGGGGCGTTCCGACGCAGGAACGCCTCCTAAAAGTGGCTGAGTGAAATCTACAAGATTTCACTCAGTCACTTTTAGGCCCATGCTGCGTCAAAACCCTGCGCCTGCTTGAAGCAGGCGTAAGGATTGACACAGCATTGTAAAGATAGGGCCCTCCAGATCATTGCTGGAGCTGCGTCGCGCTTGCGACGCAACTCCAGCAATGCGCCACTTTTCGGCACAGATGCGTCACGCATCTGTGCCGTTTTTGCCCCATGGTGCGCCGCATTATAAATGCGGCGCATCCATGGTGGTGCAGCTGTGGCGCATAATAACTGGCGCATCCCTGCTGATATGCAGGGATGCGCCAGTCGTCATAAATCTGCCCCTAGATTCCTGTGCGATTAAGAATGCGTCCTCCTCGCCCGTAGCAAGATGACAGTTTAGAACCCTTAAGTACCTTGAAATACAAAACAAAAAGTCGAACTCTTAACAAAATCGACAAATGCATCCATGCACAATCAATACATGCTCCGATTCATCATCTATCAATCAGTCCGTTGGGCTGTGTGTCTTCATATATGCCTTATCATTTTATGTGTGTAATCGTTTTCCATACGTGTAGTGGTTATGTGTGTTGCATTTGAACACAAGTGACTGTGCGCTCCCTATGCTTGTGGTGTCCTATGTGTCCGTAAACCCATGCACTGTACAAAATGCAAATCGATTACCTGTGCCAATACTGTTAAAATTCGGGTTTAACTCTCTCTGAATAAAGTGAACAGTTTTTTCATATTGTAAAATGTGATGCTGCTGCCCCCTACAGCGCGAACTGCAATCTGCATGTTCTGCTCGTGTCAGATTATTTTTATACGGCTTCCCGGAATGCTATTTTGTCTAGGTGGAAGCATTATTCAATCCTTTAGGTACCCCCATCTTAAATATGAAGGGCCAGATTTACAAGGAAGGCAATGCAAGCCCTGTGGCTGCGCCACGCTGCAGCACTTCCAAAGCACAGGAATGCGACATATTTACAGTAATATGTCACATTCCTGTGTTCTCCCCTGCGCTGGCGCACAAACAGCTGCCATGCGCCGGTGCAGGCACCCTTGCACCATGCCTGCGTCATAGGGAGATTACTTTTGTGTAGGAAGGGGCACCTTCCTGCACAAAAACAATCACTACAGGCATTTCTGTCTTTCAATGTGTGATGTAGAATGCAACAAGCATTGAAAGAGGAAAAAACGAGAAGAAATGAAAACATTTCTCCTCGTTGCGCCTTGTTATGCCACCCCTAGGGAGGCGTAGTATTCAGGCGCATTTTCAGATTTATGATTCCTCGTAAATCTGGAAATGTGTCTTGTTCCATGGGTGTTGCGTGGGAACACCCACAGCAACACTCATGGAACACCCCTTTCACGCAAAGTGCTGCGTGTAAAGGGGCCATATTTACAAGGACAGGAAAAGCAGAGTGGCTTTTCCTGTCCTTGTAAATATGGAAATACGCCACCAGTACGTCACAAAAAGTGATGTACTGGTGGCGCAGGGGGCTTGTAATTCTGCCCCGAAGTGCCTATCCAGGAAGAGAGGCCTCTATCTCTTCCTAGTTCTTGATACAGCGGAGAAAATTATGTTTTAATTTCATTGAAAGCTCAATGGCGCTAATAGATGACGACGTTTATGACGACGTTGCATATTCGAAAGGACCAGGGAATTAATTAAACAGACTTCCAAAAATTCAGAACGTACTACACTCAATACACTATACAACGGTTTTTCTGAAGTGATATGCAAACGGTCAAATCTACTGTTTTACATGTGTAGATGCTATTTCAATTAGAACTGAATAATTCAAAAGATAACTCAGCGTGTTAAATCCCTGTAGACTTTCCTGTGGGAACATCGACTCAGATTGATAAAAGGAGTGACATTCAGCATGACAAGAGCTACAGCTTCGACGGTGTTGGGTTCGAGCATTATATAAAATAATTCCGTATTTTTTAAATAATTTTTTGCCCTTAGTCTAGGTGTCAATAGCGGAATCATTCCCATAGTTCCCTATACAGTATTGTTAGGAGTGTAACGAATTTTCATCATGTTCATATATCTTAGCAAATAATGTTGTTCAGAAGGCTTGCCCCGCTCAAGCCTTATAACCGTGCTTCTACACCTATATCTAGATTTAAATCAAGCAACTGTTGAACCTATAAAAATTCTGACAGAGATCAATGCTCGCTCCAGGATGTTCATAGATGGGGGTAGGGTGACATCTAGCGGCACAATTGTGCTTTAGCTGTTTTGAATTTGGTATGTGAGGCATGGGTTTAGAAAATACATTTATTTACATCGGGAATGGTGAGAACCGGGGGACCATAAACGTAGTGCCATATTCACCCCAATAATCAGAGTAATGTTTATTTGTCATTGGAAAGTGGTCACAATTTGGGCCCCTCACCAGTTCGTATTAATGTAATCACACTTTATGTATTTACTGATAAACATTTTGATATTTCTTTCGTTTATACAGAGGATTTCTTCAAACTTTAGGGCTATTTTTCCATTCTCTTGCTCGTTGTTACTTTGTTTTAGAGGACATTTGCTTTCTTACCACTCAGAAGTAAATTTAAGTTACATTGTAATGTCTTTAATTTCACCTAAGCTTGTTTCTAATGTCTTTGGTTTCATCCTTGCATATTCTTTTGACCCCTAGAAATACCAGTTACCAAAACTGTAGTAGATGCATTTTGGGGGACATACAGTTTTTCCCTTTCTTGGTCTTTTACTGCATTTATTTAAATGATATAAAATAGGATTTAAACAAATGGTAGAGGATTGTCTAACGAAGATGACATCATGAGATATAATGGTGTGGTATAAAAGAGCGAGTGACCAGCGTTGCCTCACTGACACTGTGTAATAAACTCGCGCAGCAGCAGTGAGGAATTCATTTAAAATACTGCTCAGACGACAGAGGGTTCCTGGTAATTCAAATAGCTGGAGTTTACACTTCTGAACTGCCCCCTTCTGCCTCCGATGCCCTCCTTATTTCTGTTGGCCTCCCTCTCATCAGATCTATTTGTGCCCCACTCCTCAATCACACGGGTATTATCACATCAAACAGAGGTCTCAGATTTCCCAATTTCATCTATGAGCTGCTAGTCCATGATTTGTGTTTGCATTCTGGTAGTGCAGTCCTAAATGTATACAGTGATGCAGAGGACTACAAGAACCAGAATGCTTTGCAAAAGCATAGGCTGGATCTGCTCCACGCGGAGCCCCCTACAAGCCATGCTGTTAGGTTAAGGTCCCTCAAACTTGGTGCCACTGGATGTTCATGTTCCCAAAGCTCCTTCGGTCTAGCTGCTTGTGTTCCTCCCAGGCCATGGTTGTTGTAGGGGGTGACTTCTCCATAGCCCTCCATAGCAGATCCATTGTGCTGCCTGTTTCCTTTTTTTTTAATTGGAAGTTTATATTTCTTTTTTTTTTTTTAAGTTCAGAAAAAAAATGTATTGAAAGAAAATGCTCAGATGTTACAAAATAAGACAAAAATAAGAAAAGGATAACAACAAAAGCATATATCAGGTTAAGTAATGGCAATAACATAAGCTATAATATGAGACATAAAAAATTTAGCATAATTATAAGCAAAAACTGGCAATTGGTATGAAATAAGGCATTAAAAAGGGAAATGAGATATACATTACAAGCACAATAAAAAAAAAAGAAAAAAAAAAGGAGTATTTTGTTTAACAAAAAAAACTGGAAGTAATGCTGCCTGTTTCCTAACTGATAAAAAGGCGTTGGCAGAACCCCTTGTAAAAGAAAATACAACACTCAGGATAGCACATAGAAATCTAACAGTGTTTAATGCAAAATAGCCTTAAAAAATAGCATTAAAAAATAACGCAAGGCAATTGATGGTTCAACGGACCAGAACTTCACCCTTGATCAGCTGGAGCATTCAGTGCTAAAATCCATACCTTTTCTGATTTTTTTTCATACAGTTTCAGACAATTAAAGTAAATGGAGGCAGTAACACATGCGAAAATAGAAACTTCAGAATGAGGCTAACCTTCACTAGCAGGATTCACCAGAAATGTGCAATGTACACTATGGAGTATTTACATTTTAATTCATTTAAAATGCGTGCAAATGTGCAAAAATACTAAGGGGCAGATTTATAAGCCCTGTGCGTCACTTTTGGCCGCCGTTGCGTCACTTTTGTGATGCAGCAGCGGCGCAAAGCCAGCGCCATGCTGCGGCAGATTTACAACGTGACGCATCTAGGGAGATGCGTCACGTTGTAAAGCTTGCGCCACATGTGGGCGTACCTTCACGGGGGGGGGGGGCGTTCCGGCGCCTCCGAAAAGTGGCTGAGTGAAATCTACAAGATTTCACTCAGTCACTTTTCCGGCCATGCTGCGTCAAATCCCTGCGCCTGCTTGAAGCAGGCGTAAGGATTGACGCAGCATTGTACCGATAGGGCACCCCCGAGCCTTGCTGGAGCTGCGTCGCGCTTGCGACGCAACTCCAGCAATGCGCCGCCCTTCCGCCATCAAATGCGTCACGCATCTGTTTATCCTTGCGCCACGATGCGCTGCATTGTAAATGCGGCGCATCTATTGTGGCGCAAGGGTAAACTTGCGTGACGCATCTTGCCTGGCGCATCCATGCTGATTTGCAGGGATGCGCCAGGGAACATAAATCTGCCCCTAAAGCTTTAGTGGTCATCTCATTGGCATAAAAACAATATTGCAATTGATTCATAAAATGCAAAAGCACATGTTAAGGTATGTATGGGTATTGACTTTTCAAAATAAACACAAAGTATTAAGGTACTTATGCAGATAAATTCCCTTTCTTATCAACGTGTTCAACACTGACCTGCCTTTTGCGGCATTAATGTAAATAGTCAATACTCAGGGCCTGATTACGAGTTTGGCGGATGGGATACTCTGTCACAAGCCTGACTGATATCCCGTCTGCCATAGTACAAGTTCCATTGGATATAGTGAAATTGTAATACGGCGGACGGGATATCCGTCTTATTTGTAACAGAGGAACCCTATCCACCAAACGCGTAATCAGGCCCTTAATTAATTAGATGCTCAAAAAAGTAAGTTTAATACAATTCAGAATCTGCATGGTGCAGTGTTGATTTTTTTCACACATGATCATGTGACTAAACTGTCCAACATCATTCGGTTCCTAGACACACCCACCATTTTCAACACAGAGCAGAAGTTAAGGCCACTCTCACTTGGCTCATAAAAAGGCATAGGAATGTAATCTAAACTACATTGGTGGAAGGACTGAGAAAAAAGTGGCAGCCTGTCGCATAAATCGGTAGGGTTTGCAAGTATGCGGTTCCTTCAAAACTGTTTTGTGCTTTAAAAAATACTGATGAGTGTTTTTTGTGCCTGTTTTAGAGTCTCCTTGGTATTGTGCATTCAAAGCAGAGCCTAACATGGGGTTGGTGTGTGACATTGCGCTATTGGAAGGTGCAGGCAGGGTTCTCAGAATCTGCTGTTTATGTTACAGGCTTCATTTACACTATGGTGGACTGAATGGAGCTGTCTGACATGAGAGTGGCTTTTTGTGAAAGTGGCATTTCCCATTGCATATGCTGCTTTGTTGAAATAAATGTAGGATTGAAAGGTATGACAAGAAGTGGCAGCATGGCAGACTCCTCTCTTTTTCTAAAAAAAGATCCTTTAAACGAAGGTCCCGTGCTCACTGTGCCACTTGATTCAAGCTAGCCTGGCTGATTAGGGGCTGATGAGGGGTAATACCCCAAAACTGGTCCAAGAATGCTTATTTCCGATCCAGGAAAGACTGGCTTGGCAGTTCAGGCTGGACTGTTCCCATGATGAGCAGGGTCAAGAATGATATGCATATGGCTGGGTCCAAACAGGGTGACATGGTGGGCAACAACATGATGGATTAAACCCAGATCTTTTGACTGGGGTGAATGCATTGTTCAGCATTCTGTCCATCATCTGTTTTTTTTGCTTTTATTTCTTGATTTAATCTCCTTTTCAGAATTCTGTAACCTTGGAAGCAGCAAATATATTTGTGATCCAATCATCCTTCTGCTCAACCTACTGTGTTAGAGAGTACAAACTGCATTTTTAAACGAACGGAAACCTTTTTAAAATTGTATTGTGTTGAATTTGTATTAGCATGTTTTAAAACTAGAATTTGACAGTTAGCACACTGGGGGGCTTACCCACTCCGGCGCCAGCATACTCGCGCTCGATACCTGCCGAATCAGGGCAAGGCACCGAGCACCAGGGTTTTAGTGGCGGCCATCTTAGGGCGGGACAGAGCGGTGAGAGCGCTCTAGGCTCAGGGATAAAAGGAAACAGTCTCTCTCCGCGATAGCGGACGCGTTTTGAGCGGACGCGCCTCGTCTTCGCCGGAGTCCAGCCAGAGTCAGCCCGTCTGTGCCCGTCCGGGCCAGGCCGGGACTTAGGGCGCATTACTCTGTTTCTACGCTATACGGTATGATAACAAGTGCTATACTTAGGGCGTTACGCCCCATTAACCATGACAACTGTATAACCCTGAACCCGTTATTAGCTGGCTCACAAACATGCCCTGAATGTACTCTGTCCTTAACCAATTTTCAGCCCTATCGTGAAATCACGCAGGGTACGACTATCAAATCTCGCCAGCAGGGAGCGAGTTCTAACAATTGTATATTTTACTCGGTTAACTGCCGTTCACTAGTACAACATAAACTTGACATTTTTCACCTGTTAATGGAAAAAAAGCCTACCGCCTTATTTTTAACCGAGACCTGGCTTCATGAAGGATCAGGTCCGGACGTTGCCATGGCCCTCCCCCCGAACTATGCTATTGTAAGGAGGGATCGGGTAGGACAAGTAGGAGGGGGCATTGCCATTATTTACAGTAGAGATTTTGTATGTAACTTCGAACCTGTAGACATTCCTAATTGCGAAGCGGCATCATTTAAAATTACTCTCAGTCCCAATTTTACCTTCTCTGGCGTACTGGTCTATCGACCGCCAGTAAATAATCCCGCCTGGTCAGATTATTTGGTAAACTCTATCCTACCCGAATATCTGAATGCTCAAAACTACACGATCCTTGGAGATCTAAATCTTCATCTTGAAGACGATAATAATAAGACCTGCAAGAACTTTATAGATGACTTCACGGTGTTAGATATGACAGTACGCAACAAGGGTCCTACGCATAGAGCTGGACATTTGTTAGACCCTATCATAACAAACATGAAGGAACTCTCATGGCTTGACACTACGCCCGTTCTCTGGTCTGATCATTTTCTTTTACGTTTTGCCATCTCACTTAAACCTATAAAACGCCCAGCTACGACCGAGCTAGAATCCTGTAGGAGAAATTGGAAATCCCTAAACTTGGAGGATCTTAATAACGCGCTGAGGAAAGACCACCCATGCTTAGATGGAGACATGGAAAGCATAGCAGAAGCCACACAAAGATGGCTAAACGGTGCAGCGGATTCTTGTGTACCCTTATCCCGCTGCAAAGGGAAAATACATCGTCCTCCTGCCCCCTGGTACACTGAAGCTCTCAAGAAAGAAAAATCCACATGTAAGAATCTTGAGAGGCAGTGGCGAAAAAACTATGAACTCCATCAAAAAGAAGTCTACCGTAAAGCCAGAAATAGTTATCATTCAGCATGCATGAAAGCTAAAGCATTCTATGTTACCACCAGCATTAACATGGCCGTAAATAAATCTCAGACTCTCTTCAATACCGTAAGAGAGCTGGCTGGTGAAAATTCAAGAGCGGAACCTACCCCTCTTAACACCCAGCAATGTCAAGACTTGGCTTCATTTTTTACTGACAAAATTGATAACATTGTCTCTCACATCAAAAGAGACAGCACAACCACGCATAAATATTTCAACATCCCTCAAGTTGTTAGAGGAAATTGTCATCTCGGGGCCTGGCCTCCTATTAATCTGAATATACTGAAGGAACTCTTAAAATCGATCAAATCAGGTTCCCCACGTGACATCATTCCTATAAGTATTCTAAGTAAACTAGAGGACTCGGCTATGATCCCCATAGCGGAAATACTGAACGCCTCCATTGAGCAGGCCTCAGTTCCTGCACTATGGAAACATGCTATGGTCACTCCTCTACTTAAAAAGCCGGCCGCAGACCCTTTGATACTGGCCAACTACCGCCCAATTTCATTGCTGCCTGCCTTCTCAAAATCCTTGAGAGGCACATCCACAAAGCACTCTCATTCTATGTGGAAAAAAACGAGCTTCTTCACTCGTCCCAATCTGGCTTTAGGAGTGGTTATTCCACTGAGACGGCCCTACTTGGGGTCACGGAAAAAATCAGGGAGCTCATGGACGATGGCCAAACGGTAGCACTGGTCCTGTTGGACTTAAGTGCGGCCTTCGACACCATTTCTCACTCCATACTGCTTGACAGGCTGGGGGAGAATGGTGTCGAGGGCAAGGCACTTGAATGGATTAGATCATACTTATCCCTCCGCACTTTTCAGATCTCTTCCTCGGAGGCATGCTCTGAGATATTCCACTCTCCTCACGGCGTGCCACAGGGATCGATACTGAGCCCGCTGCTTTTTAATTTGTACCTTCGTCCATTAGCAGATCTTGCTGAAAAATTTGGCCTTGTCTTAATGACTTATGCAGATGACTCTCAAATTCTGTTCTCTCTTTCGAAATCCGATTCATCTGCTCCATCTGCACTGAAAATAGGCCTCCAGGAAATATTTAATTGGATGTCAGTTAACCAACTTAAATTAAACGGGGAAAAAACGGAGGTCCTCCTTTTGGGAAATAGCAAAGATCTTTGGAGCGATCCCCACTGGCCATCATCGTTTGGTAAACTTCCTCCTCCTGCCTCTCAGGTTAGAAACCTTGGAGTCATCATAGATGATAGTTTATCTATGACGCAGCAAGCCAACAAAGTGGCTGGCATATGTTTTGCCATTCTTAAATGGCTTCGCAAAATTGCCTGGATGTTACCCCCTTCCACCCAGAAGATCGTAGTCAATGCCTTAGTGACATCTCGGCTTGACTACGGAAACATCTTGTACCTGGGTTCAAACAAAGTGGTAATAAGACGGCTGCAACTGGTGCAAAACGCCGCTGCCAGACTGCTTTGCAGAATCCCCAGATCCGTTGGGATCACCAAGCATCTTAGGGACCTGCACTGGCTCAGGGTCGAAAACCGGATTCGGTTTAAAACCCTGATTTACCTATTTAAAATCAAAGCTGGTATTGCCCCTAATTATCTACAGGACCTTGCTAAACTCTATCTTCCCAATCGCAGCCTCCGTTCAGGCACTGCTGCGAATTTTGTGGTACCTAGGTTCAAGCGGGCTAGAATAGGCGGAAGATCGTTTTCCTATTTGGGCCCAACTCTGTGGAACACCTTGCCCATCCATATACGTAAGGAGGAACATTTCATGAGCTTTAGAAAAAGCATAAAGACCTGGTTGTTTGATAAATAATGTGTTTCAAGGTTGCTCCTTGTCCAGTGGATGTTTGTACGTTACGCTGATCTGGCGTCGGGAAACCCTTTGTGGGTAGCTGCGCGCCTTACAAGTGTTATAAAATAAAATAAATAAATAAATGACTGAATTCATCCCTTTGCATCGTAGACTTGGGTAGTCTGTTTTAGAATGCTTTAGGTACCATCGACCCTAGTGGCGGCTCCCCTGCTAAGGTGGAGGAGTGTCGCCCCACTGCCTTGATGCAGCAAAAGAAAGGAAAAAATAAAATGATAATAACTATTATTATTATAATTTTAGTTTTTTCTCCTGCTGTGGCAGCTTGCGTGAGGGGCGGGGCTGCAGAGCAGGAAAGGAGTGGTCGAACCCTCCCAAGTGCGTAATGACCGTTTGGTCAGCCCTCTCCAGCCACCCAAAACAGTCATGTGAACTTTCCCTGTTCTCCATGCAGGCTGCATTACAGCCTGCATGGAGAACATGCCGACCCCTCCAGCTCCTGACATGTGACAAGTGACACGGCGCTCAGACCAATTACAGCGTTGCACTGCAGCATTGTGATTGGCTGCAGGAAGCGTGGAAGTCCTGGCGCCTCCTGCTTCCTCTTTCTGCCAAGAATGAAAAGGACACAGGAGAGACCCTTTTTAAAAAAAAATATATAGTTGGGATTGGGTTCTGCCTCTGGTTTTGTGATCTTTGGAATTGAAGTATAAGGCCACACCCCAATTCAAAACAATTTACATTTTGCATCAAGCTTAACGGCTTGGGAGGCTTCACAAGTTTAGGTCCAATGTTCCTAAAGTAGTTTTCTACTAGTATTATGCTTTTAGTGAACTATGGAAATGCCATGACAGTATCCGAAGGAGAGGTCCCATATATTTCACTCCCATCACCCACAATACTTTGGTAAGCCACAGCAAACGATACGGTGATTGTTAACTCAGTGGGGGAGGTAGAAGTTAAGTGGACATTATTAAAGTAATCTGTAAATAATCACCCCCCAAAAGACCCAATTTCTAACCTAAATATATTCAGTCACTAAGGATGTAAAGTGATATATAAATCTAGAAAATAGTCTTGACTAACAGAAAGCTCTCTAGGTAGATTCAATCGTATGGTGGCTTTTCTGTATCTGTATAGGTTCAAATTCCAGCAGCTTTTCATCCTTCTCAGATTTGATTACATGGGTACTGTTCAGTTGGACAAAAAGAGTTACGATGATGCAGAAGCATGCAGTGTTTGAGCGCAGTACAGAACAGATCGGTAATGCTATTATTCCTGTGACAAGTATACTTTGTTATAATCTTCTTTTAGAACGTGGCCTGGTACTCACTCTCACTCCTTAAGATCTTGTGATAATAACTACTTCTGCATATAAAATATAATTGCCTGAGCCTGCAGTGCAGCGAAAGTGACACATGAATAATGTGTAATTCTGAGAAAAGGGGGACATCTAGTGGCAAGAAATGCTTATTAGCAATTTTGCGTTTGGAATACATGGCGTTTGTTTTGAATTACTATATACTTCCGAGATGGAGCAAAACGGAGGGGGAGATTTGACAAGATTTTGCACCGCGTTTGCGTAATTGGCGCAAAATCTTTTTTTCCCAATTTACTTTCTGGAAATAATGGAAAAGTTATATGAAGCAGCAGATAGCGCTGCTTCGCATTGCTTTGCACCAAGGGGGCGTGCCAAGGTTTCTCACGCTAAACCCAATTTACTAAATAAAGTAGATTGGGTTTAACGTGAGAAAACTGCACCCTTTCCAACTAGGCACAATTTTCCGACTTTGCATGTGTGCTGCACGTTACAGCACACATACAAAGTGGGAACATGGTTAAAGTGAGTCTGTTTATAGTATTTTGTACTGGAAGGGTTCCTTCCAGTACAAAACCTATGCTAGACTCACAGAGACACCCTTGCAACATGGCGCAAAGATGCCTCTGTGGCGCAGGGCAGCTGATTTCAACGCCGATGTTAGTGAAAGGGGGGGAGAGTTCCTTATTTTAGTAATTAAGGCGCTCTTCTCCTCTCTCCTTTTCACGTAGCACAGCGCTGCATTTGCGACTGCTGCAGTGAGCTACGTAAAAAATACTAAATCTGCCCTGAAGGAACCACACAATTTAGATCAATTTTACTGCCAAAAGACAGAATAATGTTTACCAGTCATTGGAAATTGCATCCCCATTAATTTTTATTAATTTCATCGTATAGTATATTTTTTTGTAAACTTTCTGACCTTAATTCTTTTGTGTTACCGTGGTTTTCTACAAACTTGATTTACATTTAAGTTAAAAGTCACTGTTCTTTGTTTTATGCTTGCGTTTTAATTTTGTCTATGGCAATATATGCCTCTAAACCTGGAGCAAACAATGAAAAATTATAAAGTGTTTTTATTTTCTTCAGATGTTTTTGTTTCTATTTTGCCTCAACTTTTCCTTCAAACCTACTTTAGGAGAAGTGTTGATCAGTGTTTTTTTAGGTCGAGCCTGGGCAGTGCATGCGCTGCTCCGCGAGACATGTTGTATCGAGGTATGGAATAGAAGCTCTGCCCATTTCCCGTCCATCTTTTCAATTGGCTCGTGTTCCTGTCCTTTCAAAATCATTGCTTTTGATTGATAAATATGCTTAGTAGTCGCTCCTTGGTACCGCCTTGTCTACATTTGTAACCTCCGATAAGCACTGGACTTTTTACTTGTGTTGTTACATGGTCTGCTTTATCTTGTCTGTGAGCACTATTTTCTTTAATGACCCATGACGTGCTTTCCTACAAGGCAGCATGCTGCCCGCTTTTATATTTTAATAGTAATGGCTGCGGGTCCGCTTTAACTATGGCGACTGCGCTTATTTATGTATTTAATTTGCAGTGCGGTCCACTTTAACTAAAGCGGCCGCGCTTATTTATTTATTTAATTTGCAGCGCGGTCCGCTTTAAGTATATCAGATACGCTTTTTATTTATTTAATTTTCCAGCGCCTTCCACTTTAACTTTAGAAGCTGCGCTACACAATCTTTGTTTATTTATTTTTAATTTTTGGGTGAAAGCGCCCATACCGGACTTTCACTTTAATGTTGGCCATTCCCCTTTCTTTAGACACTGCTCACTGTAATCTGAATACGGCGATCAGCATCTAAAGAAAGGGGCATGGCCACCATTAAAGTGTTCTCGCATTCGCGAGAGTTTGAGCTATTAGCATTATACATAACAATGCCTTTTATATATGTGTTGGTTTTAAAAACACAAAAATAAAAGGCATTGCCATTTACAATGTCAGTAGCTGAAACTCTCACAAATGTGAGATCTATTGCATTGAAAATGCTTGTTTTTTTTTGTCCTGTTGTAGTTTGTCATTGGGGTGGTGCACTCAAAGCAGCCACGGAATAGGAACCTATGTATGACTTTACAGTGTAGGAAGATGCAGCCCATAAACATTTTTTAAATAATTAATTTAAAAAGGAAACAGTGCAAAAGGCCGGTTAACGTGGTCTGGACATATAGCAACTACATATATTTTATTTAACATAACATCCTCCTCATTTTTATACTTATTCGGGTCTTTCACCGTGTACTTCCTTAGCATCTATTTTAGATGTTTGGAAGATGCAATTAATAGTTTCATATTTGCTTCTTGGAGGCGAAGCAGCCCGTGGCAGCTTGCACTAGGCACAGCAAGAAGAAGTGGGGAATTTCCTTGCCTGACAGACTCCACGCAATATCTTTTTATGAGGAAGATGTTCTGTTCCACCTCCAAGACCTGTGGGGACACCATTTATATTGCCCGCCTTCTAGAAGATATCAGAGCAATTTCAGGTCTCCAGGGGAGCTTGAATAAATCATGCTTGCACCCATTGGCCTCTGATATAACCCTATCGTGTCTAGACGTGGGGGAAGGCCAAGTTAAATGGGAGGATACATCCTTTCATTATCTGGGAACCGTAGATTCCATGCCGAGCGTGATCTTTTGAATGGCAACCTGACAGCAGCGCTATTGTCTCTTCAGTCTTATGTCACCTTATGGTGGTACCTGCCCCTCTCTCTGTGACAGTTCGTATTGTAGTCTCAAAGATGGTGATGCTCTCTCGTCTCCTCTACTGCTTCACTAACTGCCCAATCAGTGCCAGTTTCTTTATGAAGGCGGGGGATAATGGCCCCTCCCCCCCCCCCCCTGCAAGCCACACTAAAGCAAAGTGAGCAATAAACTGGCAATGAAATTATTTTGTTGCCATTTTATTTTTTGCAAGGCACACTGCAGCCGTCAGCCTGCCCCGGAGCCGGGAGGAATGAGGGGCTTGTCCTCTGCTGCATGGAGGGCTAGAGCCAGTAGCGGCTGGTGTCAGAGGAGAGTTGCAGGGCGAAGGGAGGAGGCAACAACAACAACCAAAAAAATGGCAAAAAAAAAAAGAACTTGCCTGCCGCCTGCAACCTACCGCGTCGCTGGTCTTCTGCTCCTTTCGTAGCTCCACGACAGGCACGGGCTCCCAGACTCCACTATGGCCAATCCTGAAGGTGCTGTCATGCATGAATGCCCTAGATTTGCGCTCCCAGGGAGACTTGGAGCCTGTGCTTGCTGTCTGCAACCTGGCAACGCAGCTCGGGTTGGAGACAGCTTCAGTGTACATGCCGGTTTGGCCGGCCTAGCACGGCTGGCCAGATCGACATGCACACTGATAGAAGAGCATACCACTCCCCATCGGTGCCTGTCATCCCCCTGGCCCTGCCCCCAAGATTCGGCCAGGAAACAAAATAAAATGAAAATAAATACAGGTTTATTATCGGGTTTTTTTCTTTTCTTTTTCACGCTGCTGGCAGGGAGGGGCAATGCTCCTTCACCTTAGTCGAGGAGCCACTGCTGACTAGAGCAGTGCCTGGCCAGACAATGCAAAGTGAGCAAGTTCGTTTGGCCGGCTCTCTTGCACTGGCCAAAATGACATGCGCACTTTGAAGCGTCCACGGGTGGAGACCAAGCACCGGCCTACAGGGCCTGAAGGAGCGTCTAGCCAGTCCCCTCATCCAATCCTGGTGCTGCTCTCATGCTGGTTAACAGCATGAGAGCAGCGCCTGGATTTCTTTTGAGAGTTACCTCTTCGACTCGTGCCCATCGAAGCCACAGATTGCAAAGGAAACAGAGGACACAGTCTGGATAAGTAACATTTATTTTATTTATAACATTAGTGTAATGCATGCCAGTGATTTAGTGTTTGTTTCTTTTGCATGATTGTTTTATTTATGTGTTTTGGTAAGATGTGGGGCGCTTCTCTCGCCCCACAACTTTCAAATGTTAACCGCTGTCCCTGCTCCCAACACTTCTTCCTCTGACATTTTTTCGAGATATCAACAAACTATTACGTGATCTAATTTGGCACGACCTCCACCGTAGTGTAGCTTTCACAAAATTACAACTTCCGATGTATGAGTGGACCTCGGCGTTTCCAATTTGTATACTACTATTTAGCAGCCCAACTACAATGGCTCACCCGCTGGATAACTGCGCATTACCTTGAGGAAATGTGCGCTTCCGTTCCCCGACTTAACTCGACTGAGATACTGATAATCATGATCCCTAGTCTCTTCCCAGACACAGCCTTTCCCATTTTCCGCAGGTAGAACTTAAATGCCTAGCCAGAGGACTATGGGTCACTAAGGGGCAGATTTACAAGCCCCTTGCGCCTCTTTGCGCCGCCATTGCGTCACTTTTTTTGAGTCAATGGCGGCGCAAACAATGCGCCCTATTTACAACGTGACGCATCTAGGGAGATGCGTCACGTTGTAAAGCCCTGC
The DNA here is from genome assembly GCF_964204655.1 of Triturus cristatus. Classification (NCBI taxonomy): domain Eukaryota; kingdom Metazoa; phylum Chordata; class Amphibia; order Caudata; family Salamandridae; genus Triturus; species Triturus cristatus. The sequence goes on along the minus strand of NC_140592.1, from coordinate 338,859,402 downwards.
GTCACATTATACCCGCGTCAGGTATAATGTACGCAGGGAGGCGTTCCTACGCAGGAAAGCCTCGTAAAAGTGACGCAGTGAAATCTACAAGATTTCACTGCGTCACTTTTAGGACGCCACTGCGTCAAAACCTTACGCCTGCTTGAAGCAGGAGTAAGGAGTGACGCAGTGTAGTGGGAATAGGCCACAAAATGCATTGCTGGAGTTGCGTTGTGCTTGCGACACGACTCCAGCAATGCGTGACTTTTGCCCCAACAGATGCGTCAACATTTCTGACGCATCTGTCAATCCTTCCGCCATGGTGCGCCATATTCTAAATACGGTGCATCCATGGTGGCGCAAGCATTTTTTAGAGTGGCGCAAGGAAAGTGACGTATCTCTATAGATGCGTCACTCTCTTGTAAATCTGCCCCTTTGAATCTTACTCCTTACCCCCCCTCTCCTCCCCCCCCCCCCCTTCGCGATATCTCTAGTTGGCCTGACGAAATGACAGGGTCATCTAAAAGGTCCTGAGCTGCAATTGTGGGACCAAGCGAGACCTGCCCTGGGTGGCCTCTTCCAGGACAAGCTCCTCCCATTCTTACCACTAATGGAACTAAATAGACTCCACGAAGGACAATTCCTCCTATAGAGTTTCTAAAATGTACTATACATGGCATATGGCCAAGTCATGGCCATGAGGCGGTCACTCGTCAGCCTATACATGTGTTGCACGCACTGGACAATGCAATTTAACATTCAGCAAAGGGCTGATCTTTCTCCCAAGTAGCTTTCCAGAATCTTCTCTGTAGCCTCGGTCTCGTGCACCAGGTGCAGCTCCCAGGCTGCAGGAGCCAAACACATACTGCGGGACTGTTCCCAGCCCTTCCCATTTTGGGGTGAAGTGACACAGAAGTTGGAATCGATCACTCGACTGCCAGGTGTGGACTCCGGGGAGGTAGGCGCTTCAGGGGTTTACAAAAGGTTGAAGAAATAGAAAACTGCTTTACGCTTCCTGGAGCTGAGCCTTACTCTTGCAAAACAAATGATCACAATGTAATTGAAAAATTCACAACCTCCATCAAGCGAGGCCTGGTGCCCGCATTGGAGTTATGGGCAAGGGCAGAGGCCCAGGGACGTTTTAAGGATTGTGGGGGCCCTGGGCCAAATGTATTTTGGGGGCCCCCGTTCGGACCAGCTTTGATTTTATGATCCTGTCTCAGCTCTTTCATGCCCTCTTTGGTCAAATTCTAATGGTGTGTACATCTGATATTCAGGGGTAGTGATGTGTGCTTTCAGTATGTAACACCACAGCAGCTCGCTAATATTACTGCAAATAATCTCTGTCACGCCCTCCCATTTCTCATATGTGAGGTCCTGTATTGATCTATAATAAACTTTTTATATGGATGTTACATGAAACAAACACATTTTGTCTGCAAAATGTCTGTAATAGACTCTCACACATCAAAAATGAATGATAGAAAAACGCAATTTATAACAGTCTGTTTATAAATTATTCAAGGTCATGAGGGCAAGACTCTGCAGAACAGAGCTGGCTCTATCAGGGGGCCCCGTGAAAGTCTGGGGCCCTGGGCCAGAGCCCACTTTGCCCATGCCTTAAAATGTCCTTGCTGAGGCCGTGCCTCCATGCAGAGGGGAGGCCAGAGGTCTCCGTCACAACCCACAGGTAAATGAATAAGCGAGGTTGCTCTCTAATGTGACGGAACCTCTTCGCGGCACTGTCTCTTGCTTATGAACCTCCGGTCCGGCCTCTCACGCCTTCCATGACATTGTCCCCCTCCTCTGCCATTGAGCTGTCTGTCCCTGGTTGGAACCTTCGGGTCAGGGTGTGGAGTGAATCCATCTCCTGGAACTTATGACTCCGGGGTCCTCTCTCTGCCTCTCTCATCTCAGGGCTCCTGCCCAGAGGCGTAGCTAGAGCTTGTGGCGCCCGGGGCTATCCCTCAGATTGCCGCCCCTGGGGGAAGGGTGCTGGGGAAAAAGGACAGCAAGCACTTCAAAGAGGTCCGAGAGACACGTAGTATCGCCGCTAATTGTTTAACCCGATCATGCAAGTTACATGCACATACATGACACGTCCAAAACTACACAGTTGAAAACACCGGTTAGAAATGACTTGTCTCAATGGAAATCTCTACATGAAAGAGTCACAATATATGAAGTAAAAAAAAAATCTGAGACCTTGTCATTCTTTCATACACCTTGACTTCTTTGACCAAAAGAAATTATCAGAGCCAACGGTCGACTAACCCCTCGCCATGGATAAAAATACACTCCAAATTTCGAAAGGTTGTGTGAATTAATTTTGCATTAACTACTACTAAGGATGATGTACAGATAGCCATTTGGTTCCTACTCAGGGTTTTAGCCTGTATGTTACATTAGTAGATGTGCCAGTAAAAGTCAAGGTAAGTTTCTATTTTTGAATCACCAGGACTCTGACTGAAACAACCAGGCACCCAGTGAAAGACACCAACCAGGGCACAATTCCGGGGTGCACAGCATCCACCCACTATTTTCACAGGGTGAACGCCGTCCACACTACCAAGAAGTTGGGCCCCACAGAAATATGCTGAACTTGTCTAGGTGTCATTTTCAGACTCCTAGACACTTTCAGAAGCACCTGCACATTGTCTGCTTTTCATTCCCAGCAGCAAAGTGCAGGCAGCGAGGGGAGATTTTTTATATTCATCTCCAGCTGTACCAAAGATAAAGGCCAAGTTAAGGGGCCATTAGACCTCCTTTTGATCAAGTGGCCTGGAACCTCACACTTAAATATAAATACAACAAAGGGAAACGAAAGCACACAGCTTGTTATCTCTTCACAGGTACTTTAGAGAGGCATGCTTTTGACTTTGTGAGGTCCCTTTATGTAAGTGCACGAACTGTAAGTATCTCAGATGTGTTGGTCTGTCCCAGTACTTACCCACAACTTAAATAGCACTATTTTACTATCTTTTATAACGCTACACATCCCAATGCAGGGTGTCAGAGCGATTTACATAACATACAGATTGAAAATAAATCATGCAAGAGTGTAAATCAGTGTACAAGACGTGTTGCATGTGTCAATTAGGTTTAAAAGATGTAGCAGTGACATATCCTACATAGCTCACTGTGCTATATTAAAAGACTTACTATTTATGAACTGCAAGTAACAAAAGGATCTGTGTAGTAATCTTACCTAGCTACATTTAAAAAAATCTGTCATCTGCATTTTACATGATGTGCTTTGCAGGCACATTAACCTTCTATACGACAGATCTGGGACTATCTGAAAACAGAAATTTCTCCAACCCCTCCAGGGTTATCTCACCAATTATTATTCCCTGATAGTTACTGGGCACCTCTGCAGCAGATGTCTTAACCCTATAAAAATATTTGAAAATGCAGACTTTGTAACCAATTAAGCATAAAAGATCTAACATGCTTCTCCTTGTTGCCAATCTCTTTGTGGCGGGGTTTTAAAAAAAAAAGGTAAAATTAGTCGAGGCCCAGATTTTGCATCAGGATTGCGCCACTTTTTTAGCACAACCCAAAGCAAAATCTAATTTGGTAAATCTCATAATGGGCTTAAATGCACTCATGATATACCTAATAAAAAACAAATGTGTGCGACTGGCAGGCATTACATTACCAAACAAGCACACAAGAGGCCACAAGAGCCTGCTATTGAAAAGCAACAACTCAAGAAGATGTCAGGAGATTAATAAATAGGTCTTTCACAGTGATACTCGCACTACCTAAATCTGCGGGTCCAGAACAGCCTGGTATTGTGCGCATTCTTACTCACACAAGAAACACATCGTCCTATAATACGATACGATGCCCTACATAGGGATGAGTAGCACTACTAGGTGTGTAACTTGTCACTCGCTGTGTGACACTAGAGATATTTATGCCAGGACATCAGGGCAGGCTCTGGTTATGCTCATGGCACTACAAATCTGAATGCCTCACGTGCACCCAGTAATACCCCTTCTACATTGGTGGGGTCCAGTAAAAATCTGTGTTGTCTATTAAACTGTTGTCTTGTATTGTCAGTGGCTCTTATTGCACAGCTGCGCTCCAGTAGTTCTAGAGCCTAACCGCAGGTCCTTGCTCTTTTTGGTGTTAATTCTTAGCGGAGCCATGTGACCTACTTTCTAGATGTCCATAGCTGTAATTTTAATTATAGTCAGCTGCAGCAGGCATTTGCATCAGTGTTAGATCTTCTGAGAGTTTCTCGTTGCAGCAGTGCTAGATCTTCTTAGAGCTTCTCGTTGCTCAATTTATATTTATGTTTCCTCATCTTCATTGCTTGATTTTTGCTCGCAAGAAAGTGTCACTCATAGTGGTTGAAATGTCACTCATAACCACACTGAAATTATGAACATGTCAAACATAGCAATCTAAAACCTTGGCAGCTATGAATGGCATGTGCATGATGTAATTTACTTACTGCCTAACTTGGTTAGTCCCCCCACTTATTTTTAAAGGACTTGTGAACTGTCTGCCTCTCATTAAAGATCCTTTCCTCTAGTCCTGCCAAGTGCCACGCATCAGGCGTGACCCTAACGCATTTGAAGGCAAGGCCCCGCATCACCGCATTAAAATTAATTATCACGCATAATAGCCCTCCCTGTCCTCAGCTGTCAAGGCTGGAGGACTGCTGTATAATAATTTGCACTGCATGAGGAAAGCTGTCTGCGCCGGTCCGCGCTGGCTGTTAGGTGTGTCATACATTCAGCCGCACTGCGCAGCATTCTGAATCATGTGAGACACGTCAGGAGAGTGACTGAATCATTTGCCTAGTGGCTGTGCCGCTTAGACAGGACAGTGAAAGGTGGGCTGGGTTGGCGCTCTAGTGCTCGCACCGTTTCATCATTCTGTTGTGCTCCGATGTGGCAGTCATATGTACAAATTCCTTGTTAATGCCGCCACTCCGGGGGAACAGGGTGAAATAAACTCCTCAACAGTGAAGAGTGAAAGTACTTGGCCGATTTAGTTTGGAGCGATGTGGATAGTTACTACTGAAGGTGGGCAAGTAGTGGCATAGTTAGGGATTGGGGGTAGCAAATGGTATCGCTAGTGTCCTAATATTTAAAGTTCCTGCCCCCCCAGCCCTTGTGCCCCATCACCATGATTGAGAGCAAGGAAGTTCAGGCTAACGGAAGTGAGAATTTCTTATAGTGCCTGACAGGCGCGCAGCACAACGGCCGCGCGTGAGAGAGTGCCTGCAGCTATAACTCTTGAGAATGCGGCACGAATCCTTACCAGGGAGCAGCCATGTGGCTCAGCTCTGGCCTTTACAGTGGTGGTGCTCCAGCTCGCTCTGTCCTGTACATTAGTGTCAAGCTATTTAGCACCTATGACACACTTATGTTTTAAGAACTTAAGCCACTTAAGAACTTCATGCACCAGCTTCCCATGGGGTGATATTTTAAAACCCGGGACATGTATCGGGTCTAGAGATTATCAACAAGTACTTACTTGCACCCACTGGGGTGAGCCACTTAAGAACTTCATGCACCAGCTTCCCATGGGGCGACCCGGAGGAGGAGCTAGCGGTGTGCGCTCCATTGCGGTTGTTTATAAAAATGGCTCCCTCGAGCTTTGAGCTGACGAGCTCCTGGACGACGCACCTGCGTGCCTGTGTGGGCACTGAGGCCCTTGACGGTTGCTTGGCGGCCCTCTCTACCACCCCTAACTATTTCTCTACTGAGGAGGGAAGTTATCCCGAAACCCGAGCCATGTCTCGGGCGATATTTTAAAACCCGGGACGTGTATCGGGTCTAGAGATTATCAACAAGTACTTACTTGCACCCACTGGGGTGAGCCACTTAAGAACTTCATGCACCAGCTTCCCATGGGGCGACCCGGAGGAGGAGCTAGCGGTGTGCGCTCCATTGCGGTTGTTTATAAAAATGGCTCCCTCGAGCTTTGAGCTGACGAGCTCCTGGACGACGCACCTGCGTGCCTGTGTGGGCACTGAAGCCCTTGACGGTTGCTTGGCGGCCCTCTCTTCCACCCCTAACTATTTCTCTACTGAGGAGGGAAGTTATCCCGAAACCCGAGCCATGTCTCGGGCGATATTTTAAAACCCGGGACATGTATCGGGTCTAGAGATTATCAACAAGTACTTACTTGCACCCACTGGGGTGAGCCACTTAAGAACTTCATGCACCAGCTTCCCATGGGGCGACCCGGAGGAGGAGCTAGCGATGTGCGCTCCATTGCGGTTGTTTATAAAAAAGGCTCCCTCGAGCTTTGAGCTGACGAGCTCCTGGACGACGCACCTGCGTGCCTGTGTGGGCACTGAGGCCCTTGACGGTTGCTTGGCGGCCCTCTCTACCACCCCTAACTATTTCTCTACTGAGGAGGGAAGTTATCCCGAAACCCGAGCCATGTCTCGGGCGATATTTTAAAACCCGGGACGTGTATCGGGTCTAGAGATTATCAACAAGTACTTACTTGCACCCACTGGGGTGAGCCACTTAAGAACTTCATGCACCAGCTTCCCATGGGGCGACCCGGAGGAGGAGCTAGCGGTGTGCGCTCCATTGCGGTTGTTTATAAAAATGGCTCCCTCGAGCTTTGAGCTGACGAGCTCCTGGACGACGCACCTGCGTGCCTGTGTGGGCACTGAAGCCCTTGACGGTTGCTTGGCGGCCCTCTCTTCCACCCCTAACTATTTCTCTACTGAGGAGGGAAGTTATCCCGAAACCCGAGCCATGTCTCGGGCGATATTTTAAAACCCGGGACATGTATCGGGTCTAGAGATTATCAACAAGTACTTACTTGCACCCACTGGGGTGAGCCACTTAAGAACTTCATGCACCAGCTTCCCATGGGGCGACCCGGAGGAGGAGCTAGCGGTGTGCGCTCCATTGCGGTTGTTTACACTTATGTTTTAAATTTATATTTCCTGCTCGTCAGGCCCTTGAGTTAATTACACCTCCTGCGCGGAGTTATATAATTAAGGGAGGAGGCCCGTGTTCAGCCTGTCACCTCCAGACCCTTGACACTTGCTGCATGCTGAGATTCTATCATGGTGGGTTCTTTCCGGTCTGTGTGAGTCTGAGAGCAGGTGCTGAGTGTATTTAAAAGACACAGGGCGCGGCTCTCAAGACCGCGGTGCCACTTTACAGCTTGTCTCACCATCGTCAGTCTCTACGTGATGTATCCCAATTGCCAGCAGCTGTCTACAGCCAAGTAGAGTGACACTCCAAGAGACTACAGGGACCCAAGGCCAGCAGTCTCTGTCTTTATATCCCTAGCTGCCGCACTATGACTCACAGACTTGGCAAGTGTACAAAATGAAAGCTGCTGAGTGCTGACATTATAAATGTTCCTGCTAAGGTCGGAGTTTAAGTTTTAATATCATAATCATGGTTAGATATTTGTTTTACGATACGATTAGGTTACTAAGGCACTTCCGTTTCTCATGCTTTACAGCACTTTCAAAATCTTCTTGCAGTTTTTCATTGCTGAAATGAGTGTAAATTCTGATATATATATATATATGTTTACCTCATATTCATTTTGTTTGCGTGAAAGTGTCACTCATAGTTGTTGAAGTATCGATCATAAATAAAAAAAAATATGAAAATGTCACACATAGCAATCTAAAACCTTGGCAGCTATGTTCCTTCCCTCTGAAAACCGTTTAGCTCTTACTTCACTCAGCCTCCAGCAACACTCCACAGTGGTGGCAGGCAGAGCCAGGGTCTCTATGGCAGGGGTTGGTTCCCTTCTGCTGCAGCAGCAAATCGCCCAGCACTGCCACTGCCCCAGACTCCACTCCTCATGAGAGCGTGTAGTAGTGAAGCGCGTGACGCGTCACTGCTATGTTCTTAGCGCGAGGGCTGGCCAAAATGATGCCCAGGGCCGTCATTGGTAGCGCTGGCACGCAACAAGATTGACGGCCCTGGAACGGACCCACAAGCAACTACAATAAGCGCAGTACATCGGGCAGCAATTATAATCACAGAGTAATGGGAAACGTTTACGAGCCAAAAATAATTGTACCGGGAGGTCAGTAGAGACATGATTGGCAGATTGAAAGCGAGAGGATATAGCAAGAGCACGATCAATAGGGCAGTTCACAGAGCTGATAACAGAAGGAGGGAGTGCATTCTATTGGGAAGAAAAAGGGTCGAAATCAGTTAGAAAGGTCAGACACCTAGGTTAGTAACAACATACAATAATGAACATCTATATGTTGGTAACAGCATGAGAAAATATTGGCACCTCATTAACAATGACCCAGTAATAAGACAGGATGCACCTAAGAACCCAATCATCACTTTCCGTAAAGCTAAGTCAGTGCGAGCCTATCTGGTTAGGAGTGACATGCCCAAGGAGAAGCCCAAGTGGATGTCATGAAGCTGGGATTTTATAAGTGCAGGGCCTGCAATGTATGTAAGCAAAGGTAATAAATTCAAAGCCTGCTGGTGCTTTACCAATACAGACCCTTTACGCGGGGCGCCTCTGTTCGACTGCCTGCACGGTGAGATGAATGCAACCATGGAATGAGAAGGGAGAACTATAGTAATGCAGATTACAAATAATTAGAAAAATACTTCATCATTCTCTTCTACGGCATTACATCAGGGAATACCTAAACATTATACATTCAGTCTCATTCCGTACACCAACATGAAGATGCACACCACATCATGAACTGCTTCTCACACTCCTTTGGCAATGACACACGAAACAACAATGGACAACAGGGGCAGTAATCTCTTATCACCAGCCTCCTACCAGTAGTGAGCGGCAGTCCTGGATAGCAGTGCAATGTATGTCAGGCAGGCAGGCAGCCTCATCCACTTCAACGCCCCCCTTCCCCCAGGCAGTCACACTCTAGCAGAAATGAGCTAGATAATTCTACCTGCACTCTGGCATGGGCCAGAGAATTTTTTTTTATCCCGCGTCGGTGCACCCTACGAAGGGGAGGGCTCGTCCACGGCTGGATCCGACCCTGAGCTGACAGAGCTCATTGGAGTCCTTCCCTTCTATCCGCCATTCAGGTCACGCACCACGCGCACCACCACTACGCTACGTGGTTCTGGGTGCGTGCGCGCAGGATTCAGGAAGCAGTAGTTGCAAGGAGGGCGTGGCACTGGTGGCCCTTTGCGGCGGCCGTTCTAATTTATTTGGGGACACCGACACTACTGTAATGACTGACAGTAGTGTCAGTGAGTGTCCCAAATAAATTATAAAGGCCGCCGCAACGGGCCAACAGTGCCACGCGGCCGCCGCCCCCAGAATAGTGCCGCCTGGGGCGGACCGCCCCCACCGCCCCCCCCTAGCTACGCCGCCTGCCAGATTCTCAAATGAGGCTTCGTCCATCCACTCCCTTAGTACATCACTCCAGAACTCTCAATAGAACCAGGGCTCAATAGTTTGAGCTTAATTTATCAAGGTAATCTTTACAACACCCTCACCCCTTCCTCGTCCAGCCACCAGTGTCTTCTGTTATTGTTGAGTGGGTGCTTGCCTATTACTGTCCCCCCCCCCCCCACACTTTGCAGATCTGCCTCAAACTGTCATGACCGATCTGCAGAGGGTATGCATGCCCTTGGATCAACAATCCCCTGACCCAATCACAACGCTGCATTGCAGCTTTGTGATTGGCTATGGGAATCCTGGGTGCTTCCTGTTTCGGCCCCAAGGGAGAGATGGTGACGGTGAGATAGAAGAGAGACGCGGCGATGAGGTAAGTGTTTTTTATTCTTTTTTAACATACTCAGCCTTTCTTCAAAACATACTGGCAGAACATACTCAGTTTTTCATTCTATCAAACTGACAGATCATAGCCTTCCATCCTAGCATACCAGCAGAACATATTCATCCTTTCATCCTAACATACTGGCAGAACATACTTCAGCCTTTCATTCTACCATATCAACAGAATATAGCCTTTCATCCTAACATACCGACAGATCATACGCAGCCATTCGTCCTAACATACTGACAGATCATACGCAGCCATTCGTCCTAACATACTGACAGATCATATGCAGCCATTCATCCTAACATACCGACGGATCATACGCAGCCGTTCATCCTAAGATATCGCAGATCATACGCAGCCTTTCATCCTAAAGTTTATGGCCGTTTCCTGTTTTGTGCAGCAGCAGAGGGAGTGTGCTGGGTCCTGCGTGAAGGGACGGAGCCAGTGGGCACCCTACCAGTAGGAAGTACCGATCCCCCCCATTACATCTATCGGTTTCACTGTTGTCGGTTTGGTCTTGCGTTAGTGACCGCTTCAATCTGATAGACTGCTTCTCCAGTAAATGCATTTATTAGGTCGAGCCTAGCTGCAGCGCGCATGCGCTGCTTGCTCTGCGAGGCTGCTGTAGTAGAGTATGGGAGAGAAGCTGTGCCCACCATATTTTTAATTGGCTTGTGTCATTGTCTTTCGTAAATGCTGCCTTCGAATTAGTTAATAGGCTTGTTAGTCCCACTTTAGTATGGCTTTGTCTTCATTTGTAACCTCCCATGGCGTCTGGCTGTTTTAATTCGGTTGTTTCACCGGACCTGTTATTTAGTCTGTAGCACTATTTACTTTATTGAGTTTCTCTTACTGCAGGTCGGACATGCGCAACTTCAGCTGAAACCGCTTGTATTTTTGTAATCAGCGCGGTCGCCCCCGTAACACGGTTGCCTGTTTTCAATCTCTTTAACCCGTAATTATCTTGTGTTTGTTTCAAAGTAAACTGGATTTAGAAATGATTAGCAAATTAAGTCATGTGAATTCCAGGTGGATCATAATCCTGTTCTAATGGGCTGAAGCTGACAACAGCTTATCTGTGTTACATGTCATCTGTACTAAAGCCACCTGATGGGTTGTTTTCAAAAGCCTGTTTTATTAACAACAACACCATCAACACCACCAACACCACCATCATCAATACTACTACCTCCACCAATACTATCACCACAAATACCACGAATACCACCACCAATACCACCACCACTGCCAATACCACCACCACCGATATCACTACCACCAATACCCCCACCAACAATACAACCGCCAATGCAAATACCAATACCACCACCACAAATACCACCAATACCACCACCACCACTAATACCACCACCAATACCACCACCAATACCAAAACCACCACAAACAATACCACCACCACCACCAGTACCACCACCAATACCACTAATACCACCACCACCACCTATATCACCACCACCAATACCACCACCATCAATATCATCACCATCAATATCATCACCAAGACCACCACCAATACCACCACCAACACCACCAATACCAATACCACTACCACCACCAAGATCACCACCAATACCACCACAACCATACCACCACCAATACCAACACCACCACTGCAATACCACTACCACCACCACCACCAATACCACCACCACCACCAATACCACCACCATCAATACCACCACCACCATCAATACCACCACCATCACCACTAATACCACCACCACCAATACTACCACCACCAATACCACCACCACCAATACCACCACCACCAATACCACCGCCAATACCATCACCACCAATACCACGACCACCAATACCATCACCGCCAATACCACCACCAATAGCACCACCACCAATAACACCACCACCACCAATACCACCACCACCAATCCAATACCACCACCACCAATACCAATACCACTGCCAATACCACCACAAATACCACCACCAATACCACCACTACCAATACCAATACCACCACCAATACCACCACCAACACCACCAATACCACCACCACTAATACCACTACCACCAATACCACCACCAATACTACCACCACCACCAATACCACCACTAATATCACCACTAATACCACCACCAATACTACAACCAATACCACCACCACCACTAATATCACCACCACCAATACCACCACCAGCAATACCACCACCAATACCACCACCACCACCAATGCCACCAATACAATCACCACTGCCATCACCACCGATACCACCACCAATACTACCACCACCAATACCACCACCACCAATACCACCACCACCAATACCACCGCCAATACCATCACCACCAATACCACGACCACCAATACCATCACCGCCAATACCACCAATACCACCACCAATAGCACCACCACCAATAACACCACCACCACCAATACCACCACCACCAATCCAATACCACCACCACCAATACCAATACCACTGCCAATACCACCACAAATACCACCACCAATACCACCACTACCAATACCAATACCACCACCAATACCACCACCAACACCACCAATACCACCACCACTAATACCACTACCACCAATACCACCACCAATACTACCACCACCACCAATACCACCACTAATATCACCACTAATACCACCACCAATACTACAACCAATACCACCACCACCACTAATATCACCACCACCAATACCACCACCAGCAATACCACCACCAATACCACCACCACCACCAATGCCACCAATACAATCACCACTGCCATCACCACCGATACCACCACCAATACTACCACCACCAATACCACCACCACCAATACCACCACCACCAATACCACCGCCAATACCATCACCACCAATACCACGACCACCAATACCATCACCGCCAATACCACCAATACCACCACCAATAGCACCACCACCAATAACACCACCACCACCAATACCACCACCACCAATCCAATACCACCACCACCAATACCAATACCACTGCCAATACCACCACAAATACCACCACCAATACCACCACTACCAATACCAATACCACCACCAATACCACCACCAACACCACCAATACCACCACCACTAATACCACTACCACCAATACCACCACCAATACTACCACCACCACCAATACCACCACTAATATCACCACTAATACCACCACCAATACTACAACCAATACCACCACCACCACTAATATCACCACCACCAATACCACCACCAGCAATACCACCACCAATACCACCACCACCACCAATGCCACCAATACAATCACCACTGCCATCACCACCGATACCACCACCAATACCACCACCAGCAATACCACCACCACCACCAATACCACCACCACCACTAATACCACCACCACCAGTACCAATACCACCACCATCAATACAACCAATACCACCACCACCAATACCACCACCATCAATACCAATACCACCACCAATACCACCACCAATACCACCACCAATACCACCACCACCACCAATACCCTACCACCAATACCACCACCACCACCAATACCACCACCAATACTACCGCCACTAATACCAATACCACCACCATCAATACCAGTACCACCACCACCAATACCACCACCACCAATACCAGTACCACCACCAATACCATTACCGCCACCACCAATACCACCAATACCACCACCACCAATACCACCACTAATACCACTACCACCAATAACACCACCTCAGCACCTCTTGCTCACTAGTAATAGCAGGCGCACTGTACGAGGCTGGAGCTGCAGCCGAGACCATCCCTCCCTCCCTCAATGCCTGCCATAAATCACAACCCGCCCTGCACCAGGATGTGAATCCATGGCTCTACTACAGCTGGAGTGTTTTTTATAAGGCCAAAGATAGCAATTACATCACACAATGCCACACTGCATGCTCAAATAACGGAGAGGACAGGGAATAACCCCCCTCCCGCTCTTCCTCTTGAGCCTCAACAGTGGAAAGGTTTTGGAGCGCTTTGTTAGTGTTTATAGCTTGGATCATATGTAACTCTCACTTCACACTTTGTGTCTCTGTAATTTACAACACTTACACATCTTCATCGCTGCACTATTTATCACAACTTTGAAGACAGGTCCGTCTCTTCCTTTGATATTTACAATCTAACAAGCGGTCGAGAAGGCCCTTTATTGCAATGCAATAGGTCTCGCATTTGCAAGAGTTTAAGCTATTAGGTTGAAAATGACACTGCCTTTTACTTATGTTTTAAAACCCAAAACATAAATAGAAGGCATTGTCATTTACAATGCCAATAGCTCAAACTCTTGTGAATGTGAGACCTATTGCATTGCAAATGCTTGTTTTTGTGAACGTTTTAACTCCTGCGAAAGTCCCTCAATGAGCTCTTTCCTCAGCTACATTACTTACTTCTGCGTACTTCAAGTGTATTTAAGTACATGTTTTCTCAGATTCCAGTTTATAACAGCGAGTTGCCTTGCTCTCCTGAGCCATGTTTATTCATCAGAATTACTATTCGATGCCTTAATCAAGAAAGTGCTCCACTGAGTACGGGGCGCGACGTAATTCCTGTTCTACAGCAGTCTTGGATGGGTGCGTTAAGTGTGGCAGGAGGCGGCCTCCCGGAGAGCTTTAAAGCTCGATTCTGGGCTTTCTGTCAGGTTGTCTTTAAAATGTCAGAATGAGAAACGCATTCTGTATCTGTTTTGAAGGGTGTGCTTTTGATGGATTCAGTTTGCTTGTAATAGGTGCAGGAATCGTAACATGTTTATTTGACACTTCACAATGTGAGTTCAAGACAGTTTCAAATGCAACAAACAACATGTTAAAATAAGATAGGGTGTCTTCGAAACTAAAAAAAGTATTTCTTTAACATGCAGAAGAGTATCACCTTAGTGTATAAGATTGAATTTCTGCACTGAGAAGCATTTATTAAAAGTGACAGGTTTCAAACCTCAACTGAAAAACAAACATTGCTGACTCCACACTGATTACAATGCTATTAGTGAAGAGGAAAATCAGGGGTCATGTTTACCCTATACATGTGTTACATTCCTATTATGGATGGATCAAAATCTCACCATTTTAAACCAATTTTTACAACATTCTTTTCTTTTTTTTCTTTTTTATTATTTGTATTTGCATTTTTCTTATCACAAAACAAGAACAACCAAACAGACAGGTCATCACTGGTCATCACATCCACTTTGCTTGTCTCCCACCGCCCCCCCTCCCCCCTCATAAGAGGAGCCATTTCAACGATTGCTCCGCACCAATTCACAATCGTCCTTAATGCAATTTTTACAACATTCTTGGCAGGAGAACTCCCCCCAGAACCCCTCCCCCTCCCTCAGGAATACCCCACTTGCACGCCAACATTTGTTCATTAAACTTACGCCCCACCACTTTCAAATTCTAGCAGCTGCAACTGCCAAGTGGGACTATGGAGTTTGACTTGTGCCCTGTGGATGGGCGTAGAGGGAACAAGTGAGGTAAGATGGAAGCCTGTTTTGTGAATAACCTGTGGGAAGTCGCTTATGCTTTGTAGAGCAGTGGGGGGATAACCAGGAGCTCAAGAGGGCATCGTTTTGTGACAAGTACAGCTCATCGGAGATCAGCAAGCATATTCAGTTGTTGGTTCACGGAGGCCTAGTGTCATCGGGCCGATTCACAGAACTCATCTGAGATAAAATCCTAAACTTACTACTTTTGGTATTCACAGAAGGCATTTAGTGGTAGTAAAGTTAGGAGTCCTAACTTTACTACTACTAAATAACTTCTGTGAATACCAAAAGTAGTAAGTTTAGGATTTTATCTGAGACTAGTAATGTGATTTGGCTCCCCTGTTATTGGCCCCTATTGTGATCTGTAATCTAGAATACTCTCCATGTCATGGAATGGAGTGATGCATCAGATGATGGATCACTCATTCCAGAGGGAGAGAAAGCAACGGCTGAAGTGTTGGTGCTGTCTAATCGATCTTGTTGTACTGTCAATAAACCATTGACTTCAACCTTTCAAGCGGATTGATACTTTATTACACTGGCGACGAGTTGTCTATGCCTGATTGGGGACGGGCAACGCGGCGAAGCACCAATTCCCCTTTACATGCCGCTTTCTCTACTCGGATTCGGACTCGGACTTCAAACATACTCGGACTTCAAACATGTACTGAGAGAAGATGTACTGACGGAAGATTCACTTCACTCATCCATGTGAGTTTTAGCGCATTTTGAAGAGTTTGGACAAGATTTTTTAAAATAGTTTGAATCCTACCGTTAGCCTTCGTGAACGTATCCGCGAGCTACTGCGCTGCATCATCTCTTGCCTGTGGAACGCACGTACTGGAACGCACAGCTCAGATACACGTTCCTACGCGCCTCGTCATCTTGCGGCCATCTTGTTTTCTATTTCCATGGTAACGTCTTCACACGGAGCAAGCGAAGCACGGAGAAGTGTTTTTTTTTTTCCGGATTGAACTTTATGTGAAATGTCCATGTCAACATTTTACATGTGGCAAAGGTAAAGGTCTATAAAGAGGTTTACAATTGATTTTTCTAACTTTGTTTGAATAATTTTTCAACAAGACATTTAGGAAAAAATGAAGGAAACATTTTTGAATGAAATTTTAATGTAAAATGTCAACGCTGTCATTTTACATGTGGCAAGAGTAATTTCAATTGGTTGAATTCTATTGGAAGGGGTGAGATGGCGTTAGCTTCATCTTCTAGCATGTCGCAACCACCGCCTTTTCTCTCTGAAGAAGGTGATCCTATTTTATCGTGGAAAAGATGGAAAAACCTTTTTGACTCATACATTGTGGCCATTGGGGGTGACAAGTTTTCAGCTGTTAGAAAACAAGCCATTCTTCTTCACTATTTGGGCGTGGAAGGAAGGAATACCTATGACAGCATGGATTTAATCCCTATTAGTGGTGGTGATGGTTCTCCTGGTGACGTGTATGAGATGTCTTTAGTCATGCTAGAGAAATATTTTGGTCCCCGCATCAATGTGGTGTTGGAAAGACATAAGTTATTTACTAGGAACCAAGGTCCAGTGGAACGTGTTGGCAGTTATGCCGCAGCTTTGAAAACTCTAGCTCGCACGTGTGAATTTGGTGACCTTTCGAATTCACTAGTGAGAGACCAGTTGGTGAGGTGCACCAACAGTGTTCGTGTTCAAGAAAAGCTTCTGTCGAAAAATCCTTCTTTGATTGAGGCTGTGGCTATTGTGGAGGGAATGGAGAACACTTCCAAATGGGTGAAAGAGATTAGGAAGAACAAATAAGAGAAAGGCCAAAAACTTAGTGAAGTGCATGCTATAGAGGAGGAAGAAAACTTTGACATTTGCAGTACCCTAGCGAAGATTTCTCCTTCTAATAATAGCAAGACACCTGTTGAAAAGGACACGCGTGTGCGTGCTCCTTCTAAAAGTGTTCAGAATAAGGGAGAACGTGACAGTCATCCTGCTGAGGGGAGTAGCAATTCTGGTGATAAAACTACTTCACCTGGTCCTAAACCTAAGTGTATGAGGTGTGGTAGTTTTTCACATTTCTCCAATTATCCACACTGTTTTGCAAGGGAGGCAGTATGTAACAAGTGTGGTATCAAGGGGCATTACGCTAGAGTGTGCAAGGCCCTTGACAAGAACCGTAACCCGCAGAAAAAGGTTTAGATCGTACGCACTATTCTTTTGAGTGTTAAGGGTGATGTTGGGGAAATAGATGCTGATAGAATAGTAATGCCAGAATGTAAAATCATGGTTGATAGGTATGATTTTACTGTCCTAGCTGATTCTGGTTCGCCTTTTACCATGATTGGTAACAAGCAGTGGGATGAGTGTGTGGGTCTTGACAATGTGACCTTGTTGGCACCAGATATCAATCCTGTTAGTTATGGTGGGTCTAAGATCAACGTCCTTGGTTATGTTCAAGCTCTTATCAAATTCAAGGACAGGCGCACCATGGGTAAAGTTTATGTGGCTGAAAGAGGGGACAATTTGCTTGGATGGAGACATCAACGTGACCTTGGCATTATGCTTAGCCCTTGTGCTAAGGATCCCAAGGATCAGGTCATGTTGGTGGACTCCTTGGGTGCGAGTAATGAATGCTATGATAAGTTTCCAGAGGTCTTTTCTGATGCCTTGGGTTGCTTTAAGGGGTTTGAGCATCGCATCGTCCTGAAAGAAAGAGCTATACCCTGTGTACACAAAGTGAGGAGAGTACCTAACATGATGGTTGAGCCACTCAAGACTGAGTTGCAGAGATTGCTTGATTTGGGGATTATTGAGGAGATTGAGGCCTCAGAGTGGCTTGCGCCCATTGTTCTTGCCCCTAAGGATGGAGGAACAAGTGTCAGGATGTGTGTGGACCTGAGGGGACGGAACGAGTGGATTTGGGTTGATCGTCAACCCTTGCCTAACATATCTGAGTCTCTTAGTATTCTCAGAGGAGCTAGGATTTTCAGTGTGTTGGATTTATCTTCGGCTTACCACCAAGTTGTGTTGCACAAGGACTCAAGGCATCTTACATCTTTCGTGACACCTTTGGGGGCTTACCGCTTTTTGCGAATGCCTTTTGGGTTGGCGGCGGCGGCGGCATGCTTCCAAAGGGTCATGAAGATGGTACTTGGGAAGATACCTAATGTTATGTTTTTCCAAGACGATATTTTAATATATGGCAAGGATGAGAAAGAACATTGCTCAACTCTCTATACAGTGTTAGAGAAGCTGAAAGATGCTGGACTCATGGTTAAGAAGCAAAAATGTCGAGTGGGATTGAATTCTGTGACGTACTTAGGTCACGTAATCTCTGGAGAGGGCATACAACCCAAGTTGGAGCTAGCTGAATCTGTAGTGAAGGCTTCCGTTCCTCAAGATAAGGACCAGGTGAGATCGTTTTTGGGACTCGCCGAGTTCTATTCTAAATTTGTTCAAGGTTTTGCAAGTGTAGCTGAACCCATCAGGACTCTGCTTAAAAAGGGGACACAGTTTGCCTGGTCTAATGAGTGTCAGAGGGCCTTTGATTGTATAAAGGCTGAGATAGGTAAAATGCCCACCTTAGGACATTTTGATGTGAATCGTAAGACTGTTCTGACGACGGATGCCAGTCTTAAGGGGTTAAGCTGTGCTCTCCCAGGTAGTGGATGGTGAGGACAGAGCTATTGCTTTTGCTTCTAGGGCTCTTAAGGATGCGGAGGCTAATTACTCTTGTATTGAGAGAGAAGCATTGAGTGTTTTCTGGGCAGTACAACATTTCAAGTTCTACCTCTGGGGGATTCCCTTTTTGGTCCGAACGGATCATCGTCCCTTGGTTCAAGTTTTCTCGTGCCGCCACAATGAGAACATTACACCTAGACTCAAGCGTTGGAGTGAGGGACTTCAGGAATTTAATTTTGTGGTTTGGTACATTCCAGGCTTGAGTAATAAATCTGAAGATTGTTTTTCTCGATTACCGGTTGGTCAAACATCAGACTGCAGTGAAGTTGAAGGTGTACTTTGGGTTGCGGAGTCTGCCTTTTCATCTGAAGAGTGGTTGAAGGGTGTAGGTAGTGACAAGGATTTTTTTCTCCTTAAAGAGTGGATAAGTCATGGGTGGCCTGATTATAAGGTTCTGGATTTTAACATGAGACCTTATTGGGCTGTGAGGGAGGAGTTGTCTTTTTGTTGTGACAATCTCATGAGAGGTGATAGAGTGATTCCTCCCAGTGTTTTTAGGGACAAAATAGTTAACCTTGCTCATGAAGGTCATTTGGGTAGGAGTTTAACAAAAGCCCGGGTGAGAGAGAAGTACTGGTGGCCTAGTATGGATCGCATGATCGAGGGTGTGGTTAAGGATTGTTTGTCTTGTGCTTCCAATGATAAATCTCACACTCCTAGCAATGCTCCTTTGTCTCCTGTTGAGGTTCCCGATAAGGTATGGACGAAGTTGGGTTTGGATATAGTAGGCCCGTTTGAACTGTTACCTTCTTTTGAAAGGTTTGTTCTTTTACTTGTGGATTATACCTCCAAGTGGGTGGTCACCAAGTGTGTGTCTGTGGCTAACACAAAAACAGTGATAGACTTTCTTAAGGATGTCTTTGTTTCGGAAGGGGTTCCAAGGTTCTTAGTCACTGACAATGGAGTACAGTTTGTCTCTCATGAAATGTGCAATTTTCTTAAGGATTTTAACATTATTCATCAGAAGACAGCTTTATATTCACCTCAGGCGAATGGATTAGCTGAAAGGATGAACAGGGTGGTTAAGGGTTGTGCTCAGCGAGCTCTGGAATCGAAGATACCCTTTGGTACTGTTTTGAGGGACACCTGGTGGGCTCATCGCACTACACCGAATGCTGTTACACTTAAGTCTCCCTTTGAAGATTTGAGGGGAAGGAAAGCTCTTTCTAAGTTGAATCCTAGCTGGCTGCCTCCTAGTGTCGGCAGTGGTATATCTGCAGCCACGAGGCGTACCAGAGTTACTGATTACCAGGGGAGGTATAAGTCAAGTTATGATTCTAGGATGAATGTGAAATACAAGAAGTGGTGTGTTGGTGATCAAGTGCTTGTGAAGAATCCTAGACATACCTTTAAAGGTAGATCTGGTTTTCTGGGTCCTTTTACCATTGTGGCCATCAGGAAGAATGTGGTAAAGGTTGACACAGATTGCTGGTGGAGTATGTCTAGATTGGTCAGACATACGGGTGGTTTCCAGAATGTGGGGGTTCCCAAACCTGCTTTGACTGATGTAGATGGTTCGGATGGGAATAGTGCTCTTGATAGAGGAGGATCTAAACCTTATTCTCCTAGGGGTAGGAGGGTGCCTATCAAATTGAAAGACTATGTGTTGTATTAGCGGTTATGTTCATTGTCTGTACAACCGCCATATTGTGGCTATAAATGAACATTGCATGCTGCGCTAGTGCTCATATTTTACCTGCTTTGTTTTAATTTATGCTTGCTTGCAGGGTGTCATTTTCTGTAGTTGTTTTGTTTGTACTTCTACGAATTTGAATTTTATTGTTAATATTTGTTGTTGCTTGTTTTATTGGGAGGGGGATGTGTTGTGATCTGTAATCTAGAATACTCTCCATGTCATGGAATGAAGTGATGCATCAGATGATGGATCACTCATTCCAGAGGGAGAGAAAGCAACGGCTGAAGTGTTGGTGCTGTCTAATCGATCTTGCTGTACTGTCAATAAACCATTGACTTCAACCTTTCAAGCGGATTGATACTTTATTACAGCCCCCAAGAGGGCTGTGTGTAGCTCGGACCATTTGCCCAGTATGGGATAATTGCGCAGGCAGCGGACCTCCTTGGTGTGTAACGCTGTGCCCTCGCTGACTACAAATGTTCTAATGGCGCTTTACCATCGTTTAATGTGTGGGTCAGAGTCGATTCATGTAAATACTTGATATGAATCCACCTACTTTGGCTTCCATGAAAAAAATGGATAGGATTGTGGGATAACCATTCAACCAAACTGGCTTTAGTGGCTTCCTGAGCGAGAAATGAACCCCTGTACTCTATTAACTTGGCACAGAATGTCTCTGTTCCATTTACAGGAGGATTCCAAACTCATCTCATATGTCCATCTGTGACTAACTACTTGTCACATGGAATTCCAGCTCTTTCCAGTTACATTAGGTTGAGAGCTGTGACTTATTCAGATGACATTAGTGTGCTGCATGAATTTGTAGTGTGTTTGATGAACAATGGTTCAATCGGGCCAGTAGTCCTGTATAAGTTCCTTTTTAGTGAAAGGAAAAATAATTGATAATAGGTCCCGGAAGTTTTTATTCAGGACTCTATAATATACAATGTAATGGAAATGCAACAATTGTAAAGTAAAACAACCTCCAAACAGTTTAGTGTACAGTGCAATTAATTTGTTCATTGTAGCATATCAAAAACTTTTTCTTAGGACAATATATTCTTTTTTGTTTTTTTAAATGATCCAGTGCTCACAGGCAAGTGAAAAAAGAAAGTTCTCTAGTGAGACAAAGAAAGTAAAAACATGCAACTCTTAAAAGACATAAACTTTAACTCCTATTAATGAATTTATATAGTAAAACCAGGTATTAATATAGTTATGAGTTCGACGGCATTTTGATCTCCAACTTTTGAGATCATCTTCAGAACAGGTGTGTGAGCACTTGGTATCAGTGGAAAAGAAGAGAAAGAGGAGGTTGTAAGGCTGGAGCAATTAGAGGCCTAATATAGTTTTAAGACGTAGTTGAAAGGGGAATGATAATTAATATGGATAGTGCAGATTTGATCAGGTCAGCAAGTGGGCGTGAGGACAATTATTGATGAGCCAGTGGTGTTAGCAACCAACCTGAGTTGGAAATAATTAATTCGCATATATCTTAGTTTAAGGCGGGGGCGGGTTAGGAGGGGAGGAGTTCAGAATAGACTTTAGACTGGTAGTTCATTTGAACACCCAATTGTGGGATTAGCCGATGAAATGGAATTTATGGAGGAACCATGCAGATGGCGAGCCGCCTATGCACTGCAGTGTCTCTTGCCGGTATAGATTGAGTCTCGAAGTCTGGGAAGCCGAAGGACACAAGTGTTCTCATTAAATAAGTGCCATCCCCGGAAAGGTTAAATGACCCAGATCAAAACCAATTCTGTAAATACTTTTAAAATTAGGCATCTGCCTTCTCTCTGCATCTGACCTTCTGTTCTCTCTCTTTTTTCAACATAGGACAACTCTTGTCCCGGTCTCCTACATGAGCAGTCTAATTAATTTCCCTGCCCTACTCTTGAACACTAATAAAGGCCCCTTACTCTTTAAGTAGCTGCATGCCATTGCTACGCATGCGCTGTTTGAAAAAGCGGTGAGCATTCTAGTCCTCCGCTTTGAATGCACAGGCTGAGTCCACTTTTATGTGGCACATTAAAACTCCTTCTGGGATCCCTGATTCGCCCGTTCTCTTTCTCACCGAGGAGACTCATACTGGCGGGAATACATGCCCGACCGCTGCATCAAGTAAGTTGCTCGCCACCCTTCTAACTGTCAGAATGATATGTAATTCTCTTGCCTACACTGACCCACATAACCTTTCGTTCAGTTGCTATAGAATCAATACAGGAGCTGGTCCCCTGTAATTCCCTTTCCCCTGACGCACGGCAATATGTGCCTAACTAAATGCCCCATAAGTAATATGTGTGCTGCCCCTCCACTGATGCTCAAATCACAATCCGCTGGCCTACCATGGCTGATCCCTAACACGTAAGTTTCTGTCAATCCGCTTACTTCATGAGAGCGCTCCCACCTAAATTAACCATTATTGACTCCCCTCTAATATAACCTTCCAGGGATATCCAACACAAGAACCTTGCTACCCTGACTGTGTTCCCTCCAGATTGGGATGCCCCATTAACCGTCCTTCAACTGTAAGTTATCATTGTGGGGTCTTCATCTTCATCACCCTATTGGTTTTGATCTGGTTCATTTAACCCCTCCGGGGATGACACTTATTTAATCAGAACACTTGTGTCCTTTGGATTCGCAGTCCTCAAGACTCAATCTATACCGGCACGTGACACTACACTGCGTAGGCTCGCCATCTGCATGGTTCCTTCCGTAAGATCTATTGCATCAACTAATCCCACGATTGGGTGTTCAAATGAACTACCGGTGTAAAGACTATTTTGCCCGCCCCAGCATAAACTAAGATATATGAAAATTAATTCTCTCCAGTTCCGGTTGGTTACTAACACCACTGGTTCATCAATAATTGTCCTCACACCCACTTGATGACCCAATCGGATCTGTACTATCCATATTCATTATTAACCCCTTTTCAACTACGTCTTAAAACTATAATAGGCCTCTGATTGCTCCAGCCTCACAACCTCCTCTTTCTCTTCTTTTCCAGTAACATCAGGTGCTCACACACCTGTCCCAAAGATGATCTCAAATGTTTGAGATATAAACGCAATTGACTTCATAACTTTATTAACTCCTGGTTTTACTATATAAATGTATTAATAGGAGTTAAATGTTATGTTTTTTAAGAGTTGCATGTTTTTATTTACTTTCACTCACTAGAGCACCTTCCGTTTTCACTTACCTGTGAGCACTGGATCATTAAAAATAAATAAATATATCTATATATATCAATATAGATATATATAGATTTATATTGAATTAAGAAAACGTTTTTGATAGGCTGCAATGAATAAATGAATTGCACTATACACTAAACTGTTTGGAGGTTGTTTTACTTTATAATTGTTGCATTTCCATTACATTGCATATTATAGAGTCCTAAATAAAAACGTACAGAACCTAATATCAATTTTTTTCCATTTTGCTATAAACGGAACTTATACGGGGCCACTGGGCCAATTGAACCATTGTTCACCAAACATACTTTATATTCCCAGGTTCTCCAATTCTCGGGTCCCCTTGTTATGGAAAATATATGTATGAATTAGTAGGGCTCCTTCAAGAGAAGTATATACATTAGTTCTCATGAAATTGTAGGACGTAGTTCACCTTGGAGAAAGAAACGGAATGGTGAGCTGGCATTTGCTTTTAGCACGGTAGGGATTTTTCTTTGGTGGTTCTATTGGGGGCTAAGAGGATATATTATATGGCAACTGATACTAAGGACATTCGTAGTGCTACTAACGTGCTACATAACTGAACTCAATATAATGGCCTTGATTATCATAGGTCCATAAAGAGGATGTGTCCTAATGGCGAGAGCGGTCAACTTCAAAGCTGGGGAACTGGGTTCAAGTCTCAGCAGGGAGGATCAATATCCTGTGAGCCTGGGCAAATCATGTAATCTCCCCGTGCATAACAAAATAAACGTGTTCTTGTGTAACGTAACTGGTGCTTATGTAAAGCGCTCTGATACCTTCGGGTCAAGTTCGCACTATAGTAAACTCCCCGCCGCATAAAAAATCGATTTGACCCTGTAACAGAAATTCAACGTCTTAGTTTTTTACACATAGGTTTAATTTTAGGGGTTGCAAGCCTGGGTCTGTGATGCCAAGTTCAAAAGCACAGCAACCCTGACAAGCATGCTCAAATGATCTCTCTATGCTTGGTTTCTTAGTGGAAAGGGTATGGGAGATAGTTTTTTAATGGATTCCAAGCAGATTTATCTTGGACATCGACACAGCATGTTACCTTCTGTGCTGTAGAGACTAGACAGACCTGTTTGGGGCGACTGAAAGCCGCTGAAGGTAGAGCCCATGTTGGTGTGTCTTAGTCTATCACTTCAGCTCCTCTATCACAGAGCACTGAGAAAGCCGATCTACCCATATCTGTGTTTTAGTACCTACATGTGTACTATGAAGACGCCAGTTCTCATGAGCGTCCTAACGTGTGCCGATACATTGCATTCTTGGATTGCTATGTCATTTTTATGCAGGCTTATAGACCTGTAACACCATACTCAGCCGCGGCCCGTGGAGGGAGTTCTGTGGGGCAGAAATGCGGGGCGGGGGAGGGGCACTTGCACGCATTTTAAAGGCACTCTAGCCATTTGATTTTATGTCATACAATTGCACGTTCACTGAACTGTATTAGTAAAGCGAAGCTTTGTTTTGAGGTTGGCACAGCGAAGCGGGGAGTTGAGAAATTAGTGGTGTCAGCTCCTGTTAGTGATACTTGTTTCATATGTTCAAGGACTTCGCACAGCCCGTCTCACAATAAGATCCTTGCACCTGCTCATTAATCGTTATCTCCAAGCGGTTATTTTATCACATCATACAAGACAAAAACATAGGTGGTACACCCTCCTCTGTTCAAGCAGCCAAACTATGGAACTCATTACCCCCAAACATTTCCACGGATAACTACCTTAGCTTCAGAAGACAATTTAAGAGTTGGCTCTTCCTTACATACCTACTATACTCAAACATAAATATACAGCATATCCCTGTGTATATAAGCATGTATTTGGGCTATAAATGTGTAATTACATATGTGCATTGGTTTGCATTAATGTGTATAATAATTAAGTTAATAAATATATAGATATTTGTTAGTTCTGCTTAACAAATGTACATATTATTTGTGGTTATATCATTCTATGCTTAACATGTATATAGTAATTATTCCAAACAAAAGGTTCAGAGTGTACAAATTCAAAAACAAATATCCAAAAGCAATAAAGACATTAATTTATGTAAGCAAAAAAAGAAAAAAGAAAAAGAAGAAAAAGAAGAGAGACCCTAATAGAAAAACATACAAAATGTATTCAATAAAACAGCTCAGTGTATTAAGCTGGTACATTTAACATAAGAACATATACATGACCAGACAAGTGGCAGACAAGGAGATGAGTACATAACAAGGGAGTTTACAACATTTTCATAAAACTCCAATAGACAAAAGGTGTGTCCTCCAGTATTTGCGGCCACAATAGCGTCGACGGCGTTTCGACCTTTGGTGTTAATCCATGGTCATCTTCAGGACGTAAAATATACTGAGCATCCTAAATGGGAAATCTAAAATTACAAAAATTGCATTACATCATATAAATTTAAGAAAGGGCCAAAGAAACAGTATTATTTAAAAAAAAAAAAGAGAGAGGGGGAAAAGAAAAGAAAAAAACAAGGATTTGAAAGATTTTTGAGGAAAGAAACCTTCAACCATACCAAATTAAGAATTATTAGTAAAGAACCACCAGTGTACTTGAAATGATAATACTAGCCGTACACGAGATACATAATAGCCGACTAGAAACCAGTGTGCGGTCAATTCCTGCCACCTGTTAACATCAGAGGTGACTTACTTCTATCTTAAACAGATTAGATACCGCTGTCAGTTCACTTCAGCAACCACAGTTTCAGAAGCCACTTGAAATATTTGGCAAATTCAAAGGGTCACTTCAACAACCACAGTTTGAAGAGCCAGTCAGAAATGATTACAAAATCAAGGGGTCACGGAGCGAGCAAATCGTCCTCAACTTTTCCCTGTACTTAACCCAGGCTGAACAACAGAGGAAAAGAGGGGGGGAGGAGAAGGAGGGGGGGGGAATGGGGAAAAAAAGAAAAGGGAAAGGGAAAGAGAGGGATAAACTTATTTAATGTCTAGCCCAATGTGAATGTTTGAAAAACAACTTAGTATCCAACTTCAAATGCATGTACAATCATTACTAGAGCAAAAAACGTCGTCCTCATGTAGATGTGACAAGATTAATTCTATATACAACACTATATAGGGCTGTACACGAGAGAAATCTGCCCTAAATACAAAATCTTGCCTTTATGTATTATTCAGACAGGTAAATCAAGCCTCCCCACCTCTTACTAAATATACTTAAAATCAATTGTGCAGAGGTTCGCGCCCACCTCACTGACACCACCCGACATATTCAAAGTTACGAGTGGTGAAAAAATGCATATCATTTAGATCGAAAAACAAAAGCCTGGGGCGCTTACCGGGACTTAAACACCACACGGCAAATCACAGGACAAGTAGCAGCAGTTTCAGTGCGTCAAAATGTCTCCACCAAATTTAAAAACGCCGTGGAGGGGTATAAAAAGGGAGAAAGGACTTCACATTGCCCGCAGTTGAACCTCTGCGCCATATTGAAACTGGCAAAATCAAATAAATGGTATCGTAGTACTAGATATTAATAATTACATTCGTTAATCATACATCCTTAAATCCCATTATTAAACTTCGAGTGAAATGTCAACCGAATTGGATGTCAGCATAAATTGAAAGGGTGTTTTATCGGATCAAATCTAATTTCATGTTGTTTCATTTTTCAGGATTGCACCACAAATAAAGTGCCAAATTACGGCATTTGAAAGCTCCCATACATATATGCCGGGTTGAAGGCACTGTGAAGGAGTGAAGTTAAAAAGGGGGACTTAAGCACCTCCTAGAAATTGACCATAGCGCCATTTAGAGGAAGTAGACCTCAAATCCAAATGTCAACCAATTAACACACCGCTGCAAAAAACAGTTGTCAGAGTGGCAGTGCTAAATTAAAAAGGGGGGGCTATACGGGAAGGAAAATCCACAGCTACTCTTTTAGCCCCAGCGCCAGACAGGAGCAGGAGCAGAAACTAAATATTAATACCACCACCAAAAATTGAAAAATAAAGGAAGGAAAGAGAATATTAAAGATAAAAAGATTATTAGATTTGAATTTAGTTATTTAAATCTCTCAAAATAGTTAGATCCTCGTCATCCAATCCTTTCACAAATTATTGTTATATATAATACAACAAGGTGACAATAAATACTCACAGTGCCGCAGATTTGACTGCAGCATTACATATAAACGAAAAGACACCTTCCTTTGGCAATACATTATTATATAAAGCCAGAACATTATGATCCCAATAATGCAGGATATTTTCATTACATTTCGAGACATATGTTTACACAATGGCAATATGTTATTACAGTATAATACATAGTTATCAACCACCTACATTACATTAATTGCAATAATCCCAACAGCATAGTTTCAAGGGACGAGGGGAGGAAGAAACCAAATGTTAACATCTCAAATTTTTAGCGTTTAAAAAGTATTTCTCAATATACATAATCAACAGTATCTCGGCAGGGAAAGCTGATAAAAGTACCTCCTACCCCACAACAAGGGAATGGCATTCCTCCAAGGTGTTGAGGCCCTGATTTATACTGTTGCAACGAAAAATCCAACGACATTCACATTTATTTAAGATGTTAGTAATACTACCTCCTCTCAAGGGGGTATGTATTACCTCAATAACTTGCCAACGAATGTCAGTGGGAGCGTGATTAAATTCCAAAAAATGAGCCACCAAAGGTGCATTCTCGGTTTTGCATCGTATTCGGCTTTTATGCTGACCCAGGCGTATCTGTATCTTCTGGGTCGTTTGGCCAATATAGATGAGGTCACAAGGACACCACACCGCATATATTACATTCTGAGTATTACAGTTTGAATGTTCTCGTAAGTCATGACAAATATTGCCATGAATGAACTGTTTCGTGTTCAAGCTGGAATCACACATGAGGCAGCCACCGCATTTGTAGTGTCCCACAATTCTGTCTAAGCCCCACATAGTTGTCAAACTGGGGGTTTTTTCAGAAGGCAAAGCTGCCCTAACCAAATGATCCTGTAAATGTTATCCTCTTTTAAAGGAAAAGAGGGGGTCCTCATTAGTAATGCCAGTAGATTTAACTAAAGGCCAATGTTTGCGAATAATGGCCGAAATATGATTGCTTTGAGTGCCAAAGGTGGTAACACATGGAATTCGATTCATCTGTTTTCTGGTTTTAGGTGTCAGTAAAAATTCCCGATGATTATACCACGCTCTTTTCATTGAACGCTTTACCAATTTGCGTGGGTAACCACGTTGTCGCAATTCATTTCTGGATCTAACTATTTTCCCTCATGAAGGAGGACTGACAACTAGACTCTTTACTAAACCCACGGCTCGCAATACCTTGCTTGAATATTCAAGTAACCATCCTCGAGGTTTGAGGGACGGTTTGCCCTTCGGGCAATTAATCCGTATACGCAGAAATTGTTTTTTTTAAAAAAGATTACTTTATAGAAGCAGGCAAACTTGCAGAGAAATTGCGACAACGTGGTTACCCACGCAAATTGGTAAAGCGTTCAATGAAAAGAGCGTGGTATAATCATCGGGAATTTTTACTGACACCTAAAACCAGAAAACAGATGAATCAAATTCCATGTGTTACCACCTTTGGCACTCAAAGCAATCATATTTCGGCCATTATTCGCAAACATTGGCCTTTAGTTAAATCTACTGGCATTACTAATGAGGACCCCCTCTTTTCCTTTAAAAGAGGAAAAAATTTACGGGATCATTTGGTTAGGGCAGCTTTGCCTTCTGAAAAAACCCCCAGTTTGACAACTATGTGGGGCTTAGACAGAATTGTGGGACACTACAAATGCGGTGGCTGCCTCATGTGTGATTCCAGCTTGAACACGAAACAGTTCATTCATGGCAATATTTGTCATGACTTACGAGAACATTCAAACTGTAATACTCAGAATGTAATATATGCGGTGTGGTGTCCTTGTGACCTCATCTATATTGGCCAAACGACCCAGAAGATAAAGAAACGCCTGGGTCAGCATAAAAGCCAAATACGATGCAAAACCAAGAATGCACCTTTGGTGGCACATTTTTTGGAATTTAATCACGCTCCCACTGACATTCGTTGGCAAGTTATTGAGGTAATACATACCCCCTTGAGAGGAGGTAGTATTACTAACATCTTAAATAAATGTGAATGTCGTTGGATTTTTCGTTGCAACAGTATAAATCAGGGCCTCAACACCTTGGAGGAATGCCATTCCCTTGTTGTGGGGTAGGAGGTACTTTTATCAGCTTTCCCTGCCGAGATACTGTTGATTATGTATATTGAGAAATACTTTTTAAACGCTAAAAATTTGAGATGTTAACATTTGGTTTCTTCCTCCCCTCGTCCCTTGAAACTATGCTGTTGGGATTATTGCAATTAATGTAATGTAGGTGGTTGATAACTATGTATTATACTGTAATAACATATTGCCATTGTGTAAACATATGTCTCGAAATGTAATGAAAATATCCTGCATTATTGGGATCATAATGTTCTGGCTTTATATAATAATGTATTGCCATAGTAAGGTGTCTTTTCGTTTATATGTAATGCTGCAGTCAAATTTGCGGCACTGTGAGTATTTATTGTCACCTTGTTGTATTATATATAACAATAATTTGTGAAAGGATTGGATGACGAGGATCTAACTATTTTGAGAGATTTAAATAACTAAATTCAAATCTAATAATCTTTTTATCTTTAATATTCTCTTTCCTTTCTTTATTTTTCAATTTTTGGTGGTGGTATTAATATTTAGTTTCTGCTCCTGCTCCTGTCTGGCGCTGGGGCTAAAAGAGTAGCTGTGGATTTTCCTTCCCGTATAGCCCCTCCTTTTTAATTTAGCACTGCCACTCTGACAACTGTTTTTTGCAGCGGTGTGTTAATTGGTTGACATTTGGATTTGAGGTCTACTTCCTCTAAATGGCGCTATGGTCAATTTCTAGGAGGTGCTTAAGACCCCCTTTTTAACTTCACTCCTTCACAGTGCCTTCAACCCGGCATATATGTATGGGAGCTTTCAAATGCGGTAATTTGGCACTTTATTTGTGGTGCAATCCTGAAAAATGAAACAACATGAAATTAGATTTGATCCGATAAAACACCCTTTCAATATATACTGCCATCTAATTCGGTTGACATTTCACTCGAAGTTTAATAATGGGATTTAAGGATGTATGATTAACGAATGTAATTATTAATATCTAGTACTACGATACCATTTATTTGATTTTGCCCGTTTCAATATGGCGCAGAGGTTCAACTGCGGGCAATGTGAAGTCCTTTCTCCCTTTTTATACCCCTCCACGGCGTTTTTAAATTTGGTGGAGACATTTTGACGCACTGAAACTGCTGCTACTTGTCCTGTGATTTGCCGTGTGGTGTTTAAGTCCCGGTAAGCGCCCCTGGCTTTTGTTTTTCGATCTAAATTATATGCATTTTTTCACCACTCGTAACTTTGAATATGTCAGGTGGTGTCAGTGAGGTGGGCGCGAACCTCTGCACAATTGATTTTAAGTATATTTAGTAAGAAGTGGGGAGGCTTGATTTACCTGTCTGAATAATACATAAAGGCAGGATTTTGTATTTAGGGCAGATTTCTCTTGTGTACAGCCCTATATAGTGTTGTATATAGAATTAGTCTCGTCACATCTACATGAGGACGACGTTTTTTGCTCTAGTAATGATTGTACCTGCTTTTGAAGTTAGATACTAAGTTGCTTTTCAAACATTCACATTGGGCTAGACATTAATTAAGTTTATCCCTCTCTTTCCCTTTCCCTTTTCTTTTTTTCCCCATTCCCCCCCCCCCTCCCCTCCTCTCCCCCCCCTTTTCACCCCCCCTCCTCCTCCTCCCCCCCCTCTTTTCCTCTGTTGTTCAGCCTGGATTAAGTACGGGGAAAAGTTGAGGACGATTTGCTCGCTTCCTGACCCCTTGAATTTGTAATCATTTCTGACTGGCTCTTCAAACTGTGGTTGTTGAAGTGACCCTTTGAATTTGCCAAATATTTCAAGTGGCTTCTGAAACTGTGGTTGCTGAAGTGAACTGACAGCGGTATCTAATCTGTTTAAGATAGAAG
Organism: Triturus cristatus; assembly: GCF_964204655.1. Lineage (NCBI taxonomy): Eukaryota > Metazoa > Chordata > Amphibia > Caudata > Salamandridae > Triturus > Triturus cristatus. The sequence goes on along the minus strand of NC_140592.1, from coordinate 338,827,541 downwards.
TAAGTCACCTCTGAAGTTAACAGGTGGCAGGAATTGATCGCACACTGGTTTCTAGTCGGCTATTATGTATCTCGTGTACGGCTAGTATTATCATTTCAAGTACACTGGTGGTTCTTTACTAATAATTCTTAATTTGGTATGGTTGAAGGTTTCTTTCCTCAAAAATCTTTCAAATTCTTGTTTTTTTCTTTTCCTTTCCCCCTCTCTTTTTTTTTTTTTAAATAATACTGTTTCTTTGGCCCTTTCTTAAATTTATATGATGTAATGCAATTTTTGTAATTTTAGATTACCCATTTAGGATGCTCAGTATATTTTACGTCCTGAAGATGACCATGGATTAACACCAAAGGTCGAAACGCCGTCGACGCTATTGTGGCCGCAAATACTGGAGGACACATCTTTTGTCTATTGGAATTTTATGAAAATTTTGTAAACTCCCTTGTTATGTACTCATCTCCTTGTCTGCCACTTGTCTGGTCATGTATATGTTCTTATGTTAAATGTACCAGCTTAATACACTGAGCTGTTTTATTGAATACATTTTGTATGTTTTTCTATTAGGGTCTCTCTTCTTTTTCTTCTTTTTCTTTTTTTGCTTACATAAATTCATGTCTTTATTGCTTTTGGATATTTGTTTTTGAATTTGTACACTCTGAACCTTTTGTTTGGAATAATTATTGAATGCCCCTGGTTCAGGTGGTTTGGGCTGCCCCTGTGGTGGTTAATGATAATAACATGTATATAGGTCACGGCATAAATAAGTAAATCTTTAATCATAACTATTTATCTAGGATTGCTTGACTATTGAATTACAAAAAATATATATTTATATAAAAACAAATAAATTAACTTAAAGTACACCAACACTTGAAAGTCTGAGTTTATTAAATACAACTTAAATCTATATATATTTCCTTCCTTATACATATATACTTTCCATGTGTTTATGTATCTTTATATGTATTGCTTTACTTCTAATTCAGCATCTCCAATGCACTACACCCTATATCTCACCCGATACCTCTCTCAATATGTCCTCCACCTCCACTCTCTGACTCATCCCAAACCTCATTCTCCTACTCTCTACAATACACTACCCTATTCTTACCCTATACCTCTCTGAATTTAGCCTGTACCGCCACTCTCTGACTCATCACAAACCCCATTTTACTACTATAATCCACAAGATGACCCTTTCTAGACTCATTCCTCATCTACCCCTCCTTGCAACATCTCATACCTCTTTTAGTGTTCATATCTCCCAAACAAGCCTTTCTAAACATTTCCCTATGACTCTTCGCCCCTCTAACTCCCCTTTACTCTTCCCAAATCTCTTCCTACTACTCTCTATAACCTTCCCTCTTCTATCCTTCCACTATCCTTTTCAATCCAACTAACAGAGTAACATGTCCACCGCTCACATTAATTTCACATTTTCCTATATTAATTCCCCACTAATCCTGTTTGGGTTCCGGAGTAGAGTGCTACCCACCGGAGGGCACTTCGACACCTCATTAGGGGTAGAAAGCAATATATAAATGCAAACTATTGCTTCTTCTATCCCTTCACTATCATCCTTTTCAATCCAAATAACAAACTCACATGTCCACCGCTCAAACTAATTTAATATCTCCCTATACTAATTCACCACTAATCCTTTTTTTGGTTCCTGATTAGCATGCTACTCGCAGAAAGATTGGTTCGGCACCTTGTCAGGGCAATAAGAACTATATAAATGCAATTACAGTTATAATTACATGGTCTTGCTCCCATTCACGTGCATTGAGATTAAACGGATAAGAATGTGCATGAATCATGCAAATTTTAGCATACATGCTTCAAATTATTAAGGGCCAAGCTCTCTTCTGTTGAGTTGCCTTGCATTATTTTTGCTTGTTTCCTGGCTTTTCATTATTAAGCACATCTTAGACTTTATTGGCTACTTGTCTGATATATATTAAAAGTACACAAAAAATGTCTTTGTGGGAGACAATGGGATAATAGATTGATTGGTGAGGTGGGAGTGGGAGTCGCACATAGACAGAAATGGTGTGAGTGTGAATCCATGGTTTAGAGCGAGTGAACTCTAGATAGAGGGCGGGGTACAAAACTCAGACATGAGTGCCAGGACCCGAAGTATAGATACCTGATAGGATGATGTGTGAGAAAAAGATATAGTACCCTGGTAGCTTCAGGCATCCCTCCAGGCACACTGCCAAAGTCAGCCCGACACAAGGGTATATTTGGGTGTTAGTGTACTATACCATCTCTTCCCTCCATGAGATCAGTCAGAAAGATAACTGAGGGAATTCCTACCCTGTTCTCTGTTTCCACTCCACTCCACATCCATGTGATGAGGGGCTGGCACAAGCCTGTCAGACCTTTTCCTCTGATTTCTGCATATGTGTGAATTAAAGAAAACAGTGATTTGGGACGGACTTCTGGCCACACTGTGTACAAACAGGCAAAGACATGTGAAAGTATCTGAAGTAGTGGGTGGGACTCACTAATGAGGATGGGAAGAAATACTATACTGAACATGATACCTTTGATAGAGGAAGATTAGGGATTTTGCAGAGAGAATAAAAAAATAATTAAACAGAATACCACTTACCTTTTCGCCGGCGCCACCTCTCCTCCATCTTGTTCAGCTTACTTCTTCCTGCAGTCCTGGCAGTAGAAGGCACCCGGTTCCTGGACTCCCCTGAGCCAATTACAACGCTGCAATTCAGCATTGTGATTGGTGTGAGCGCAGTGGTTCGGTGCTCAGGCAGAGACAGGGATGCTTTGCATTTTCCTCGCCAGGCTGAGAAATGCATCCTGGTGAGGAACATGCAAAGGCTCCTAGCCTGGTGGGGAACAATCAAAGTGTGCATAACTGTTTGGTCGACCCAAGAGGGCCAGCCAGACAGTCATGTGCAAACCACTCCTCCCCCTGAGCTATCAGCCCCGCCCTGCTCTAACTCAGCCCGCAGCTACAAAAAGATAAAATGATAATAACAACGTTATTATTTTATTTTTGCTGCTCTGCTCTTAGAGCAGTGTGGGCAACGCTCCTGCAAATGATGCATTGTTGAATGCGTTTGCAGATGTGTGCAAGTGAAAATAGATTGGACTAATATCTTGAATTGCAAAAGGCGTCTCCCACTGATTATCTAAACAGGTTTTGTGATGTGCTTGAGAGGTATTCAGGCATTGCTGGACTGATGTAGATGGCTCAGAAAGCTGTTGGTGCTTCTTTTGTGAAGGGATTGTAACGGAATGCAAGGAATCAGCTGCTGATGATGTGTAGTGGATGGCAATCTAAGAAATTAGTGGAATTAATGCCCATTGAGGATCATTGTGTGGCTTTGCAGGAAAGAAAGAAGGAGAATGTAGAATCCAAACTAATGACTTTGAAACTGCAGAATATGAAGCAGAGTGTGGAATGGAGAAGGTGGGAAGCCCCTTAAAGGGAGGAAGAAAGGCTGGGGGAGAGAGGAAAACAAGGGGGAAGGAGAGCAGAAAGCGATAATTGAAGGGGCAGAGGAAAGGCCCCGGGAATTGGAGGATCATCACTTGCTTGTGGTCAACTAGGGCGTTGGAAAAAAGAGATTGCCCAAATGCTATGTCAGATTTACCAGATCTTGATGATAAACCTGAATATGACCAATCTACATACCATTTGTCTTAATAATGTAGATGCTAGATGCTCCACCCAAAAACTGAGCACCCATTGTAACCTCTCTCGGGCTTGTTCATTGATGCTGTCAGTATTTCTAAACAGTGTCTTCCCCATCACATCTCTGGAGCCATTTCTTTATCCGTCAGACGCATCATTGATAAGCAGGCCTTTTTATTCAGTCCCTCCTCATCAGCTAATCTGTTGGGATGTGACATTGTTTGCAGATTGAATTTAACTGTGTTTTGCACTTCTACAGACTTTATCTTTATATACCCCAGCAGCCTGATGATGTGATGTTAACCCGTTTACTCAAGAACACTAAGGGGCCGATTAAAATGTTAGTCGGAAAGGCTCCGAACTGCATTCGGATTCTCCTAAACCGTTTTGGAATCTATGTTTCCGACCGACTCGGAAACCTTTCTGACTGACTGATCACAATAGAAGTTAACCGTTCGGGCTGTCTGAATAGGTTACGATCGGCACATGGAGACCCCGAGTCGGTTGGAGTCAATTCGTACAGCTCTATGGACACCGTTTGCATCTGAGCGATTATAATGCAGAGTCTGACAGCCGTTCCGAGTCGGCCTGCCTGACACAAAACAGCTGTCGGAAATTGACTTTGGGGGCCTGTCGCAGGTCCCCCTCCATCCTGAGGCCCGCAGTTGGGGTCCGTGGCGGTACCCAAAGGACCCCCCTTTAAAACCAGGCACAGTGTGGCAGGCACCATAGGTGCCTGAGACAGGGTGCAAGGTTTACTGCAACCACCTCTTTTTTCAATAGAGCCTGTGTTCTCGTTCGGAACACAGGCTCCCATTGAAGTCAATGGGAGTCTGACTGAATGATATTCAGAAATATCATAATCGGTCGGTCTGACTCGCCTGACCTGAGTCGCCAGAACCGATTCCGAAACCGAGTCGGTCGGAAGAGTTTTCGACCGACATCGTAATTGACCCCTAATTGTCAACCTTCTGTAAGTAATAATTAGATGTCTCCAAATTTAACCAAATTGCTTTCATAGGTGCCACCCATATTGTGGGCCACAGGGACCATTGATAGTGGGTTCATAATTTCAACAAAGCCTGTAAAAATCAATATTGATCCACAAAAGAAGCTCCTTAGAATACCTCAGTATCCACTCAAACCTGAGCAGAGGCACGGATTCATCTTAAGCAAGTGGTTTTGGTGCCTAGTGTCAGTAGTCAAAATACCCTGATTATGCTGATCAGAAATGCAGGTAAAAGCCAATGTGTACAGTTCGGGCAGGATTTATGATCTATAAAGAATAGGGTCATCTCTAGCTACCCCATTGTCCACAACACTGCCATTATCCTTTCATACTTCTCTACAAACACCAAATTGTTTAATGTGGTACCCCTCTGTTCTTTTTCTCTATTCTCATATATGAAAAATGTTTGTTCCTCTCTGCATTCTAATTCTGAGGGTCTCATGTATTGTGGTGGAGACTCCTAGAATTATTTACAGAGTCTCATTCAATCTTTCCCAAAGTTTTAAAGAAGGACATGGACACACTGGTTTATTCTTGGGGTTCTACTCGGGTTCAATAACTTGATAACTTATTCTTGGAATCTATTACTTTAGCTCACTGGAAGACTGACTCGCTATGCCTTCTCACTGACTTGGCTAAAAAAGGGCACAAGGCTTCAAAAGGGAAAATCTAGTTTATTCTGCCTGGAGTACAATATTTGGTCATGAAATCTCTGCCACTGAGCATCATTTGTCACCTGACCATGTATATTTGATAAGTTGCTTTTTCCCTTGACAGTTTCCCATGTACATACATTTCCTGTCTATGGCTGGGCACTGTAAACAACAGACCCTGACCTAAGCTGCAAGGGCAAAGTTCCTGAAAGATTATGTCAGAAAAGAGTCTGCTGAACTTTTGCTGTGGTCTAAAGAGGCCAAAAATGCATCTGTACAAATAAAACAGATGAGCAGTGCACAGTGCCCACTTTGAGGCTCCCTGATTATGTTAAACCATTTACTGTGTATTGTTATGAATGCAATAGATTTCCCCTTGGGTTGCTGGTACAAGACCGTGGAGATTAGAAACAGCCTTTAGCCTTTTATTCTGGAGCCATGGACCAAGTTATAACTGGGCTCCCATCATGTCTCTGCTCTGTGGCTACAGCGGCTCATCTTGTTGAGCCTCTGGAAACAGTGTGGGTCATATTCACAAGGATCTATCGCCGACTCAATGGCACTTTATCGCAGCCAAAGTTGCGATACATTTATCGCCCCAATCACAAGCTGGTGTTGACATCCCACAGCACCAGTTTACCCGCGATAGCAGCCGCAAAAAACATTGCAACAGATGACCCCCGCAACTATCACTAATGAGATGCAGAGTAGGCGTTCTCGTGCTAAAAGCTGCGACAACACCACTCCACAACATTCACAACGAACAGCCAGAACTGCGATAAGAACACAAAGCAGGCGATAAGGCGCGTTAGCACCAGGTAAATAACACCTGCTCTGCACCACAAAAGGGAGCCCAGCCCACAGCCACATCAGAAGGGCAACAGATGCCATGGAGCCACTGGTCATGCGGCCCGGACACCCAAGAGGGCCACAACACCCACCGCTACCACCCCAGGACCCCACACAGCACACGGAACACCCCCCCCACACCACCACAGAGGCAGCGCAGACAAAGACAGCGAACCCCCAGGAAACTCACCAGCCTCACAGACTCAGATCCTGACAATGTCATTGCCCGCTTCAGGCTCAAAAGGACAACCATCGCACGCATCATGACCAACAACGCCCAACAGGCCGACAGCACCAACACAGCGGACAACCAACATCCCACCCCATACAAAGCTGTTGGCTGTGCTGCACCTGTTGGCCTTTGGTACCCCCTAACCAACACCCGCCAGAGTCGAAGGAGTCACACAGCCAGCCACATCCCAGTCCCTCACACCTGTCCTGGACATCACCATCAGCCTGGTACCCCAGTCCCCATACGTTCAACATAATGCGCAGGATCCGCTGGAGACCAAGCAAGGACCATACGCCATAGCTGGATGCACGCACGTGTAGGGGGCAATCCACAGCACACATGTCCCACCTGTGCCCCCTGGTGACACAGCCCACTATCACCGCAACAGAAAACACAGTCTCACATCAATGTGCAGGCAACAACCGAATACCATGGAACCTCCACCAATGTCGCCTCCAAATTCCCAGCCAGTGTGCATGATACCTTCATCCTCCAACAGTCCATCAGCACCCAGCGTTCCCAGGATGGCACCAAGGGAATTGCATAGTCCCTTGGCAAGTACAAAATGAACACCCCACTCACCTCAACTCCACAACCATGCAACTCACAACACTGGCAATGCACACAACACAAAATCACAACCAACATGCAAACCAACATGCCCACCCACCAGACATGACAGAACAACTCACAACGGTAACCTGGGCAAGCTGTGAACATGAGCCATCAACGGCATGGCACCTCAGCCACACAATTAGCCGAATGTGGGGAGAGGTGGCAACCAGGTATGTGTGAAGGAGGCAGGAGAAGAATGATTGGGAAAGTACACAATGCCAAGAGTGGTGGAGATGTGCTGGACAGACTGCAGCATGCAGAACACACCCAAATCCATGGCGACATACACCGCTAGTGTATGGAGTGTACTGGACAGTGGCCGCAACCATGTCACCCCAGCCAGTGGGGGAGTTTGAAGAAATGTTGCCTGTTACGTCCCCCCTGTAAGCGTGAGCAGAGTGGGATGGCCCGGCGTACGCCAGGCCAGCGTAGGGGTGTGAATAAAAAGCACGTAGCCCTGGGCGTGGTCCTCTTCCAGAAAGCCCAACGTCTCTGCCAGGTCGGAGGCCGCAAAAACCACGCCACGAGGACAACGCCGTCCTCGTGAGCGGAGTTGCCTGAGATCCTGTGCGCCTGCCGTACCCCGGCCCGCTGGACCCTGAAGCCGTCAGGTCCGCCCCTGCGCAGCCAGGCCACACTGATCACCTTCCGACACCGGCGTGTGTCAAGGAGGGCCCACCACGTGCCTGCGCAAACTCCAAGCCCGAGGGCCGCGTCCTTGGCAGCCTTTCAGACCATCATGGCCTCCACGACACAGGCCTGCTGTATTCCTTTCACGTTGACGTACTCTACTGCCGCCTCCGGCCTACACCACGCTCATGCAGGTCACACATTTGGGACTAAGTCTTGAATACACGATGGCAGAGTACATATGTTCATTGCAGAGTTTACATCAGTGTACTCCCTTCGACGTGGTGCCACCAAATCTGTGCATAGCATTACAACCACATGTGTCTGTGGGCCTACGCGGACTATTGCCCTCGGCCTACGCTGCGCACGAGTAGGTCACAGGTTTTGAACTGAACATTGATTTGTCAAAGGCAGATTACATATCTTTGCATGCAAGGAGAGGCGTGAGAGGATGATGCGTTGCAGTCCGGAGGGAATAGGATCATCGTCACGAAGGTGATCGAACACTACCCACAACTGCCCTGTTGCCACTAACTCTGTGCATCGCGAGCCAGCGACAGGTGTGTGTGGTCCCCTGCTGACTACTGCCTTTGGCCTACACTACGTACAAGTAGGTCACACATTTGGAACTGAGTCTTGATCATACATTGTCCGTGTACGCATGAAAAGGAAGATTCCACTTCACTGTACTCCCTTTGGTCAGGTGGCAGCAACTATCTGGCACATGCATCAAGCCAAAATCCAGTCGGTAAAATACAGAATCGCTAAAAACACCCGTTAGCGACTAAAAAAACCCGAATCCCAATGCATCAACCCAAACTGTGAGCAAATAACAAATCGCCAAATGAAATCCGGTAAAATACCGAATAGCAAATAACCAACATGCAATAATACCGAATCGCTAAATACCGAATTAGCAATCACCGAAATCACTAATAGCTCCCGGCAAGTGGCAATGGCTAATAATGAATCGCTACCCAATGCAACAACAGTCGCAAATACCGAAAATCCCAAAAATCGCTATTTTGCATGAGCTAAATAAGGGGAATCAGAACCTGGAGGTAAAGTCATGTGAATAAAAAAAAATATTTCTACAGGTGCAACTGATTGTGGTAATCACCAAACCCTTAAATGTGGCCAAGGAGACCCTGTTGGCTACCACAAAATGGCAGCCCTCTACGTGCTTGCAAGGAGGATGCGTATCAATGCGGCAGGACAGCGCAGGAGAAGGGTCCAGGAGAGAGTTTTCAGACTGCGCATCACCTTGCTCGGCCAGAATGAGGACGAGGTGTACGAGAAGTATCGACTCAATAGGGCATGATCATGCGCCTCATTGCAGACCTGGAACCATTACTGCAGCACCAGACACACCGGACCAATACAATCCCTGCGCACGTCCAGGTCCTATGCAGCCTGCACCTACTGGCCTCAGGAAGTTTCCAGGGGGTAATTGCGGTAGCCGGAGGCGTATCGCAAAGCGCACTCTCACGCTTCTTCAAGAAATTCCTAGATGCCATGCTGACAATGCTACACACCCACATCAGCTTCCCCACAACCCCACAGCAGTTGGACCGCAACAAACAGGCATTCTACCAGGTGGCACAATTCCCCCATGTAATTGGATGCATCGACTGTACGCATATCGCCATATGTCCACCGGCAGCAAATGAGTACATATTCCGTAACCGCAAGTCATACCACTCAATCAACGTGCAGGTTGTGTGCGATGCCAATCACATCATAACGGACCTAGTGGCACAATTTCCAGGGAGCGCACACGACTCCTACATATTCCGCCACAGTGGAATCCACAGGCGTCTACTCAATGGAGAATTTGGAGAGGGACTCCTGCTTGGTACGTACAAATTCCGCTTCCCAACATGAACACCACACATGTATGAACTTCACCATTGCTAAGTCTTTGCTTCTATCTTCTAGTGACAGTGCTTACGCCCTGCGTGAATTTATACTCACCCCATACATCAATCCAGCAACCCCACAGGAACAATGCTACAACGCAGCACACATAAGCACTAGGAATGTCATAGAGAGGACATTTGGGATTCTGAAGAGTCTCTTTCGAATCCTACATAAGACTGGCGGCGCCATGCTATACAAACCTGAAACCTGCTGCCGGATTATTGCTGTATGTGCAATGCTGCACAACATTGCGACCAGAAGGGGGATACCCATAGAGGTGGACAGGAATGAGGACCACCGGGATGACCAACCACCCGCCCAACACCGAAAGGCACACGTCCCTAACACAGCAGAGGGCCATAGGAGGCGGACATACATCATGCTACATCATTTCTGAATCAGGTGAGAATGATACATAACTAATTTGTTGGGGGTGCAACTGTTTAATGCACAGTAGCACTGCGGTATGTGCAACAAAACAAGCAATGGAAATAATGCTCCACATGAAAAAAGTTAAAACAAATGTGCGTTCAAGTCACGGCTGTGCAGACTCAGGAAGGGGAGGACCATGGTTGCCCCACCACGGTCAGGTAGGCCTGTAATTCTGTCTAGTGGCGCTTGCCACGTACACCAAGCCTCCGCTCAGGTGTCTCCGACGCCTCACCACGGCCTGTCCCCGTGGAGGCCCGCGAACTGCGGCGGCTGGTGCTGGCCTCTGCCACTGACACACTGCTGACACTCGAGGCAGCCTCACTGCCATCTTCCCCTCCCAATGCACCAGCACTGAATGTGCCGCTCTGTAGGTGTTCGACCGCAGCGGTCATCTGCCCTAGTGCCTTTGCTACATCCCCGCAAAAGTGCCCAAGGTCCACCTGCAAGGACACAGAGCGGCGTGCGAACACTGCGGTGCTGTTGCTGAGACGTGTGATAGCCTTTGTAGAGGCCGCGGACCGCAACAATTGCTGACGGTGCCTCCTCCTCTCGCACTCATGGCCCTCCCTCATGGCACGGGTGAGCTCATGGATGTCCTCCCTGAGGTGCCCATTGCCCTCTGCCACCACAGTGGTCATGTCCCTAACCGCCGCAGTCATGGCAGGCATTTCCCGAGCAAGGCGCACGATATTAGAGCTAATTGTTGCCATGTGTCGTCCCTGCAGGCGCTGTACACGCAGCATCCTCTCCTCGATGGCAGAAGTGTGTGGGAGATCAAGGTCGCCTGAGGAGACAGAACTTGGCCGAGCCCTGCGCCGCTGTTGGAGTCTGGCGCGTCCAGGTGGTGCAATGGTGCGCAGACTTTGTCCCAATTGTGTGGAGGGTGTTTCCATCACCTGCAAGGGCGCTACTTGGGACCTGCGCCTCGGCGCTTTAGTGGCTGTTGTTGCTGGAGCTGGTGTGGATGGTGCAGGTGCTGGTGTGGCTGGTGCTGGTGCTGGTGGTGCTGGTGCTGGTGCTGGTGCTGGTGGTGCTGGTGGTGGTGGGGTGGCAGGTGGAGGTGATGGATGCGCATCCTGAGCTGTCTCCATGTCGGAATCCACCGGTGTCTCGGATATGATCAGCTGGCCGCTGTCGTCCGATTCCCCAGGAGATGCATCTGTGTGTGAAACAGTGCATGGTTAGTGGGATAGTTACACCTCCGTAGTGTTGTACACATACATGTCCCTCTGTGATCCACTAAATAAACAGTCTATATCCCTGTTCAACTGATGTGGTGATCCGTAATTGTATTTACGCCTGTACATGCACACTGGGCTGACTAGACTACAACTCCCATGATGCACTAGTGTTAAGAGTAAAGCTGTGTGGCCCAAAGCTGCATACACACTCAGGTCCTGCTGGGGGCATGGGAATGGATTTACGCTATGCTGGGTATGGGCACAGGCATGCATCTTACCTTGGGCATTTGTGGCTGCGCCGGACGTGTCCATCTGGGTCACTCCCACGACGGCTTCACGCTCGATCGTCCCTTCCACCAGCTCCTCCAGGGCAGTGTTGGCTTGGACCGTTGAAGGGCCGCCTCCGGTCCTGCTCGCCTCCCGGAGCCTCTCCGCAATCCTCTCCTTGGCACGCTTCCGCAGGTCGTACCACCTTTTCTTGAGGTCGTCGATGCTGCGGGGCGTTACACCAACTGCATTCACCCTCTCCCGGATGCGCAACCATATGCGCCGCTTCTCTTGCTCAGGCACCTTGAGGGACAGCTTACCGAAAAGGCGATCGTGCTTGCTGCTGACTCCCTCTATCAGGTGCTCCAGCTCCCTGTCAGAGAACTTGCGCTTGCGTGCTGACTCAGCGCTGGATGGTACTTCCTTCTCCATGATAAATAGGTTTTGCGAATTGCACAGTCGGTGTGGCTTCACTCTGCACAGGCAGTCTTCACTCACAGCTCCTGTTTGCTCCTCTGTCGAGGCAATGAGGGTGGGGCTGCAGTATTTCCTGGTTGGTGATGTCATCTGCACGTTCCCGGAGCGACGCGGTCAATTGCGATTTCGCTACTACCGAATTCGCTAATAGCTAATTCGGTATTACCGAACTCGCTATTAGCTAATCGGAGTTTGCATGCCCCGCTATTGATTATTCAGTAAATATAGCGATTTTTAAGGAATCGCTAAAATTTACCGAATCTGTTGATGCATGCACAAAAGCGATTCCTTAATAACGATTCCTTATTTCTCGCTATTAAGGAATCGCTTTTGGTTTGGTTGATGCATGTGCCCCTATGTGCATTGCATACCAACGACAGGTGGCTGTGGGCCCTTGCTGACCGCTGCCCCCGGCCTACACTGCGGTCGAATAGGTCAGACACACCTTCGAATTCAGCCTCGATTTATTAATGGAAGACTTTGTCCTTGTACAGGCCTCATCGCAGACTGCATCCCCTTTCAGCCCCGGCGCCAATATGTCTATTCCCCGAGACCCATGGTCACTTTCTGGTTGGACTTTGGGGGCGACTGACCCCATGGACTTGGGGTTGTCATCGCCATCATGGCAAAAACGAGGCCGTGGCATTCCACTCCACCATTTGCTGCTTTCGCTTCATGCCCTGGAGGACACCTTCCACTGTCCTCCGCAACACTCTGCAACATACACCTCGGACATTGATGAGGACCCGCTCAGGTCTCATGGCCCATCTGACTGCACTGCAAGTCACCGTCCCGTGGCAGGGTGCCTGTGCCAGCCGCTGTGCATCCGGGGCCACTAACTCTGTGCTGGTCATGTCCGGGACCCCTCCTTTTGGGGTATTGGATGGCCTCTGAGGCGATCGCCTTCGTGTCATCAACGGCATGTGTCTGTGGCCTCTGCACTGTTCGCTGCCTCCAGCCTCAACTGTGGTCCACCAGGGCTCACACATGAAATCGACTTCTGACCGGCCCGGACGTCGCATCACCGCAGGAGGCACACGCCACCTCTGCCAGGACAACCTCCAACCGCCATTTGCCAGAGTCGAAACGGTGGTCCTGACAGACCTACGGAGTTGCAAAACACCTGTCGTGAATGCCATCAATAGACTGATACCCTGCTCAGCACTCCAGGTGCCATTCACTCAGTGCACCCCAAGCCATCGTCCGTTACTGATTGTGTTTTGTGCTGTGGAGAGGCTGCGCAGCAATGTCATCTCAAGCAGTGTGGGAGACCTGGGACGTTGTTGCGGAAGCTGATGCAGGTCTAACACACCCCACTGCATCTGCATCAGGAATATCTCGAAGGGACACAATCCGAGACTTTTTCTTCACATGAGCGGGCTCATCTCTAGTGCCCCAACCACAGTGCACTGCAACTCACGGACACTTCTTTCTGCATGTTGTGTGTCCTCTGGACTTTCTCCGGCTCCCTCCATATTGCTCAGCAGTTGACTCTGTTATGCAGGTGTTTTCAGTACCCGTTGCACTGGCTTACACTCACCCCACATACATCCAGCACAGGCGTCACTGTGCATGTGGCCCTGCCAATAAAGGGGCCGGGCGCACGGGCCCGTAGCCAGTTCAACATGATATCTGCGTGTATCCCTCTGGTCTTGTATGCATGAGGGCCCTGGGCCCCACCACATTACACTGTGCTGTGTACAGCAGATGCAGACATGTCACCGCAGCCAGCGGGTTGGAGCTTGGACATGTAGTTTTGTCGTCACTTACTCAATTCCTAAGGGGAGTGGGCTGGGCCGTCATAGGCAGAGCCAACGTGGGTGTGTGACTGCTATTTGCGTGCCCCGGGCGTGGTTCTGTACTGTGAATGTGCATCTGCATGTGTCTCTATGGCTGTGTGGGTCTCCTTTGTGGGGTGTGGGTGGCCCCTGAAGTGTAATGGGCACCAACGTATGTGATCTAGTTCGCCTTCCATGGGTTCGGACCCCACCCACGTCTGTTCGGCCACCTCCTTTTGGTGTGCTGACACATGGCAATGGGGTGACATGTGTGGGTGGGTGAAGAGTTGTGAGCCAGCTGTGCTTGCGGGTGCATCCTCCTGTGTGGTCTGTTGTAGGCTCTGTGTCCTCCTCTGAGTAGCTTGGCTTCCTGGGTCCTGGTGGTGGGTTGCGTGGGATGTCCATGGTCTGTTGTAGGGCATCGTTATCGAAGGTGTGGTGGTCCTCTCTGGCATCACAGATGTGTTGTCTTCTGTGCTCTGCTGGAGGTGTTGTGTGCCCCTCAGCAATGTGAAGGAGAGATGCATGTTGACATTGTGTTGACATGTATGTTTGCGCATTGTTCTGGTCTTCATGCAGACTGTATGACAATGTACATTGTGACTGTTTGTGAGGTGCTTAATTCTGCTGCAGGACAGTGTACATTTGGACTACATGATGGATGTGAGGTCGTATGTGTACATTTCCATTTCACAGTTTCCTGCTCTGTCAGATGTAGTAGGCATGTTCCTGTGCGTGTGCGGAGCGAGTTGTGTCCTCTGTTCTGCAGTGTCGGCTATGCACATTGTACAACGTTGTCGTCAATGTGGGTGTGCTGTTCTTGCTATGTGTGTGTGCTGCAGTGTGCCAAGGGGATCAGGGACATGATCCTGGGTAATTGTGGGTGTGCAGTGTGCTACGCCTCGTTGTGCATGTGTGCCATTGTGTCCATCTCCCCCCGTCCCCCCAGTCCCTGTTGGTTACTCTCCCTGTTGATGTTGGGTCAGGACCTCTCAAACTGTGTCTGTACTCCCTACTCCTTGCACCGTCTCCACACTGATGACTGTGGCCTCGGTTTCCTCCAGGTCCTCCTGTGGTGCAGGACTGCCACCTCCTGTCGCCATTGCTGCCTTCCTGTTGGCAGCAGGTTTGTGCCTGGTTTAGGTTGTCACATCATGCCGGCGCCTCTTGGCCTCCTGGATTGGCCTCCTCGGCCCTACGACTGCATTCCAGGAGCTCTGCTTGTGGGTCAGTTGCTGGTAGTGTTCTGTCACCTCTGTGACGCTGGTTTTGTTTTCCTGCGGTCTGCATCTGTCTTCCTCTCCCTCTTCTCCTTGGCCTTCCCCCGACCCCGTTGTTCCTTGCTGGTGGTCTGTGGGGGTTGTGGGGTTCGCGTTGGCCTCTGCGCTGGGTGAGGGTGCATCCATGTTGCTACGTGCTTTGGCTTTTTTCTGGTGTGTTGTTTCTGTGGTTTTTATGGTGCATTTTCACACCAGACGCGTGGTATTTGCAGGCCTGTGGCTGGTTTTCACTACTTTTTGTACCACAATTGGCCTCATCGCATGTTTTTTTGCGTTTGCGTTTCGCATTTTTGCGGCATGGCATTGGATTTTGCGTGGCCATTTGACGTGTTATCTGGTGACTATCGCATGCTACCGCCACGTTGTGAATACTTGGTTGGCACGGCGTAATTTTCCCGCGATGGGCTGCGATGTTGAGAGTTGCGTTAGGCTACTCTTGCGGTAGTTATCACACGTTCTTGTGAATGTACCCCTGTATTGGGTTCAACTCTGATTGTTCCTCTGCCTCATGCTATTGTTGTCCTTCTTCTCACAACTAAATTCCAGCAGCTCTTTACAGCCCAATTGTCCAGATATGATCTCTTATTTATGCTTCTTCTCATTTAGCCATGTCTGCTGTACCACCTTAAACCCATGTCTCTAATACCCAACTGGGATGAGGGAGACTGTCTAATTATCACTGCCCATGTCTTGAAGCCCTTTATTGATCTATTGACATTCCATTCCCAGCTGTGAACTGATGTACTTTGTTAATGGACCAAGTCTTAGAAATTATGCAGGTTGCGCAGTGTTTACTTTATATCAAATAGTAAAAGGTTGCTCACTACCTAATGTTAAATATGCTCAAGTTGCTAAACTCATTGCACTTACTTGTGCCAGTATCCTGGCCGATAAAAAGATTGTAACCACGTACATGTATTCAAAGTATGTGTTTGGAGTGTCACATAACTTTGGGCTTCTGTTGGACTTGGCCCTCTTTGCAGGGTCACCCATGAACCATTTGCCTTCTCCCCCCCCGGGTTGAATTAATTTATATTTGTTGGCCAAAGGACTCTGTGCAGTTTCTACTGTTATTCAGTGCTAAAGGGCTTGTGCATTTAAGCATGGTAAAATGTGCTTACACCCATTTAATGTACTTAAACGTCCTTAGGATAGTGGTACAATGTGTACTCAAGGCCAGTAAATTAAATGCTAATAGTGGCCCTTGAGTGCTTATTGTGCAACCAATTTAAGTAGTCTTTTTAAACATGTCTTAGGCCTGTCATTGCAGCCTGTGTGCAGTTTTAAACTGCCAATTCGATCTGGCACGATATAATAAATCAGTGAGATCCGAAGACTAGGCTGCAGTCTCGTCTCAAGGCACAGTCAAAGGAAGAGGATATTCGCACTCTCTCTCAACTTGGAGGATCACCAGTAAAGGACCCCAGGAAGGTGGTGGTACATTAAGAGTACCCTATTGATAGTGGACCATACTGAAGCTGGTACCACACCGATTAATGCCATCAGAATTAAGTATGGTATTTTAGGGGGTGTGGCTTGCGCGCCGAAGGAAATGGCGGACCCGATGTGAGCTCCGCTACGTCGCGGGACTCCTACCTCTTTTCCGAGCCTCTTATGCCTCTTTTTTCGGTGGCGAGTGATGGTTTTTTGCCTGTAAAGATGCGGTGAGTTTGGATGCCGCTTTCAAGTTATTCCTCATGCAATATTTCACCCTCTTCAAGCCGGTGGTAATTCTTTCCTCACAGAGACACGAGCGGCCGCCATTTTGGGCCGCTGAGCTCGCGCCTGTTTTCTATGCTGGAAGTTTTGCTGCTCATCTCTTTAATGATGTGAGTTTTGCCACTTATTTTTATTATTACTCACTTGTTGACAGTTAGGCATAAGGCACAACAACAAGGGCTTTATTTATGCCACCTTCGTTTCTGCCCTTCAAATACTCTCATGCTGGCAGTTGATAAACTGGAACCGTCCACTACTGAGCCATGAACAGCTTTTATGGAGTGGAAATCATTGGCTTATAATTATTGTTGTCCAGCAAAGCCATTTTTAATGGCTGCCACTGCACTTATCTCTCTACCCACAGTCCTCACATTCTATTGAATAGTTGAGTGATTAATGTCTATTTGGAAGTCATGGCTTGTGCCTAAGCAGAACTGAAAGTACCGATATGTTCTACATTGTGTCTTAGGGCTCCGACCTCCTTTTTGAGCCCTGTATCCACAGCTTACAAGTGGCAAGTGACTGTTTCAGCTTATTTCAGCAAGCGGTAATTCTTTCTTCTCAGAGACGTGAGCGGCCGCCATTTTAGGTTGCGGCGCTCGCGTTTTTCTGTATTGATCAGTATATCGTACATCTGTTATTTTTGCTTACTGGTGCCATTTTCATATCCTGTTCTCATATTGGAAGACCTGCACATACGATTTGGATATCTTTGGGCTATCTTTGGCATCTGGTGGCTCTACTCACCTTTGCTCCAAGCACAATGTCTACCGAGTTTCATTCTGCCAAATCCTCCACTTCTGGTACAAAACCTAAGCGGCATAAAAATGACCCACCTTCTCCTATGCACTCTTCTCAAAATCCTATTTTGTACTCTATCCTGGATGAAGTCCGTGGTCTTCAACCTTTCATGTCCACTACTAATGAAAACCTGAAACAGATTGAGGAAAGATGGATTGTCATGGAAAGTAAGGTTTTAGATTTGGAGCAACGTGTTAGTGATCTACAGGATGCCTCTACAAAAATTCCACTGCTTGAACAGGAAATTCATAAACTAAAACTTCATACTGAGGACCTTGAATATCGTAATCGCAGAAATAACTTACGCCTTTATGGTCTTCCGGAAAATATTGAAGGATCTGACATGGTATCCTTCCTACAGAAGTTCATTCCAGAGCTTCAGATTGTGATCCCGATGGTCGATGGGTAATGGCTGAGGTTATCATAAATAAAAGACAAATAACCTTTTTCAATATCTATGGGCCTGTTAAACCAGATTTGGAATTCTGGCATTCTATAAAGTTGAAATTTTTGTCGGTTTCCAATTCTAACATTGTGGTTGGGGGTGATTTTAATAACTGGTTAGACCCGTTTACTGACAGGCAATCCAAATGCAAGTTTAAACCTGATAAATCCCACAAATCATTTCAATCAGCCATTTCCTCTCGTCCCCTATTTGATACATGGAAAACGTGTAATCCAGATAACTCCGAATTTACTTTCTTTTCACCCGTACACCATACCAGATCTCGTATTGATTATATTTTAGTTTCCAAATCGTTGTTACCTTGTCTCCAGTCGTCTGACATTGGGTCTATTTTTATCTCTGACCATGCTCCTATTTCCACCCTTATTGACCTATCTCTCACCACATGCAAACAAGGCAGATGGCGTTTTAATAATCACCTGTTATCAGATCCTACCTTCATTTTAGAAGCGACTTCCTTTATTTAAGAATTGTTTGCTTTTAATAATTCTTTAGACACCTCCTTACACAATAATTGGGACGCATTTAAAGCATCCTTTAGAGGCTTCACTATTGCCTACTCCTCAAAGAAGAAAAAGTTAATGCACACTAAATATAAAGAGACCCTAACCCTTCTCAAAACATTAGAACATAATTATTACTCTTCTAAATCTTCATCATCACTACAAGAATTAATTAAAGCTAAATCCACCCTGAATAAAATAGTCACTGCGGATGCCTGTAACATCCTCCTTAAGATTAAATCGAAATATCACGGAGGCCAAAACAAAGCAGGAAAAATGCTAGCAAATTATTTAAAAATCAAATCAGAATGTAAAGCTATCGGCCCCATTCATTCAGAATCAAATAATGCACTCCTCTCATCTGATTCTGATATTATTTCCACATTTCAATCATACTACAATCTCTTATATACAGAAACTACTAAGCCCTCTGAAGAAGACTTTATTTCTTTTTTCCGAGATATTCCCAAGCCCAAAACTTCCCAGGATATTTTCAAACCCCTTGAAGAAGACATTTTTCTACAAGAATTAACTGATGCTCCTAAATCTTTGAAAAAAGCGAAGGCTCCTGGCCCTGATGGATTTTCAGTGGAATTATTTAGTTCTTTTTCCTCAATTTTTGCCCCTAAATTGTTACAACTTTTTAATTCTTTTATATCCAATTCTCAAGCCTGTGGTTCTTTTTTGGAAGCCCTTATTATTGTAATCCCCAAACCAGATAAAGACCCCTCCTTTTGCAAAAATGTTCGTCCTATATCACTAATCAATTATGATTGTAAAATGTTTGCAAAAATCTTGGCTTATCGTGTAGAGAAAATTATCCCTTTTCTCATTAACCCAGATCAAGTTGGCTTTGTTAAAGGTTGTTTGGCTTCTGATAATGCCAGAATGTTTTCCAATATTCTTACTCTTAGTAAAAAATATCCATCTCCACTAGCTGCACTATCCTTGGATGCAGAAAATGCCTTCGACCGAATTAACTGGGATTTCTTGATTCACACACTACAATGTTTCAGTTTTGGTCCAAAGTTTATTTCATATGTTAAATTGTTATATACAAATCCAATAGCATGTATTTTTGTTAATGGTCTTTTTTCCCCTTATTTCTCTCTTCAGAGAGGTACGCGTCAGGGCTGCCCCCTTTCCCCAATGCTTTTCTTGTTATGCTTAGAGCCCTTTCTGGAACGTATTAGAAGTAACCCTCTCATTACTGGTTTTAGTCTCAAGACCCAGCAAATTAAATTGTCTGCATATGCAGATGATGTTCTTATTTATATGTCCAATCCTGTGTTTTCCTTACCCCCCCTTTTTACAGGAAATCTCATCATTCGCTAAGGTTTCAGGCTACAAATTAAATTTCTCTAAAACTGAGATTTTACCCTTAAATCCTTCATGTTATAGGCATATGTTTGATTTGACCAACTTTACATGGTGTCCTCAAAAAATTAAATATCTTGGCAGATGGTTCTCCTCCAACATTCGTGACACATTATCCCATAATTTTTCTGCCTTAAAACTTAAAATTGCTAATTTGTTGAACCTTTAGTCTCCTTCATTCCTATTGTGATGGGGCAGACTTGATACAATTAAAATGATGATTGTCCCCCAGATTCTGTTCATATTGTCTATGTTACCATTTAAAATTCCTAAATATTATTTTTCTCAGATTAATTCGTTATGCACTAAATTTCTCTGGAATAACAAACATGCCCGTATTGCTCTGTCTAAATTGATTCGTCCTAAGAATGAGGGGGGGGGGTAAGATTCCCCGATTTTAAATTATACCATAATGCTTTTCTGATTCGTCAATTTTATGCTCTGTCTAAAGATTATCAGGATTTACCTAAACCTTCATGGGTCAATGTTAAATGCTCACTGTTAAATGACTTTTCAAGATATTGTTCACATGACTAATTGTACTTTTATTTCCAAATACCCTATTTTGAAACATTCTCAATTTCTGATGCATACACTTTTCTTTAAGAATTTTGATAATTATCAATCTTTTCTAGCTTCATCACTTTGGTTTAATAAATACATAAAGTTTCGTCACAAATCATTCTATTACAAATAGTGGAAAGAAAAGGACCTTTTTTATGTCAACCAAATGATTGTCAATAATGTGATTCTTTCTTTCCTTCAGTTGCAAGAGACTTTTCACTTATCTGATTTCTGTATTCAGCAGTATAATACTTTAGTTCCAATACTACAGGGATGTGTACAGAATTTCCTTTCTCAACCAATTCCTACTTCCTTTACTCCTGATACTCCACTATATCAAGTTTCTTCTGATACTACTCCTAGTGCCTCTTTTATCTATAAATCTTTATCTACCCCTGTTGGCACACAGAATAAATCTAATGTTGAATTAGAGTGGGAACAGGATTTATCT
Source organism: Triturus cristatus (assembly GCF_964204655.1). Lineage (NCBI taxonomy): Eukaryota > Metazoa > Chordata > Amphibia > Caudata > Salamandridae > Triturus > Triturus cristatus. The sequence continues at coordinate 338,806,676 of NC_140592.1, read as the reverse complement.
CTGACACTGTCTATATCTCAATGGGATAAGATTTGGCAGAAACTATTCAAGACATCCAAAGCTGCTAATATCACACAGTCCCTATACTTTATTTATAATAGAGTTGTCATTACTCCCCTTCTGTTACATAAGTTCAACCACTCTGTCACATCATCTTGTTGGTTGTGTTTTACTGCTGAAGGTTCTTTATTACATTTATTGTTCTATTGTCCTAAGGTATATGCTTTTTGGAACGCTATATGGTAAAAATGTATACTGATTTTTTCTCATAAGATCCAATTTAATATTCACAATGTATTCTTAGGTACTATGTCACCTGATTTTGCTCAAATTACCTCCAAATCAACTTTATTTGATTTATTTCTTGCTGTGGCTTTTAAAGTTATATTAACCTGCTGGAAAGACAACTCTAAATTATCATTTTTACTTTGGTGGAATGATATATGTGATGAACATAGAATTGCTTCTACTCCTCAGTCTTCAATCCACCTACATATTAAATCTGATTTACTATGGCTACCCTTTACTACTTTTCTGTCATTGTCATTCTAATCTTTTTCTATCCTTATTATATATTTCTTACTCTTTCCTTTACTTTCTTCTCTTTTCCTTGTTCTTTTCGGTTCTTCTTCTTCTGTCTTCATTTCCCTCTTCTCTTTTTCTCTTTCCTCTAACAAAAATTAACTTCCTTTTTATGTATTATATCCAATCTAGCATTTACACAGGTTCTTTGTATACCAGTGTAGTATAATATGTTATATCTATTTTCTTAGGTATTTTTTCTTTTTTAATTGTCACCATTTTAGGAACATTAATATAAGTGTTAAAATATTTTGAAATCCTTTTCTATATAATTCACCTATTTTGCAGTTACTATTTATCTATACTTGTATTCTTATACTCTGATCGACTTTGACTAAGTTTATATTTGTATTCCTGTGTTCTTTATCTTCAATAAAAATTATATAACAAAAAAAAAAGTATGGTATTTTATCACTTATTATTTTCATCACAAATAGCAGAGTGACAAGAAGTGGGTCCTGATGAATGCCATTGAACCAACAGGTCACCTAAGGTAGAAACATGTCGACCTTACATCTATAGGGAACATCCATATCCCTATTCACTTAGCTTTTTAGTCCTAACCACAGAAGACACCCATTAAAAATAATTTTGATCCTCTGTGAGTTAGTTTTAATACACGTTTTAACTTTATTTGCACTCTGCCCCTCACTCCCTACTTCCATTGGATGATATACAACAAAACACCTCACGCTCCTCTTCTTTCGGGAAGAGTTGTAGCCCACACTGCAAACCTTGCAGTTGCAGTGTGCAAGAGGGAACCCAATGATGAAGCATGTCACCTTTGGGTGAGTGAGGGTTTTCGTCTTTAAAAGACTAATGCCATACCCCTTCACTATGCACTAACATTAAGGTCAATTTTTTGAGAGAATAGAGAACATCCTGATATCTTATGTGAGTATAGATATACGATAAACTCTTAACCAGGTCAAAACTCCCATTTCAATACATATAAGCTACCCCTAAGGTAGGCCCTAAACTGCCTGTAGGGTAGAATGCTGTTCATTTAAAAAGTTGGACATGTACTTTGAAGATTTACATGTCTTGGTAGCGATACATTTGCAGCTTTATTTTTCACTACTGTGAGGCCTACCTCTCCCATAGGATAACATTCGGGTTGCCTTATTACATTTAATAAATTATAACTTTTGCTTGGGAGCAGGAAGAAATGTCATGTTTGGTGTCTAAGGAATTGTATCTAAAAATCCTCTTCAATGCTAAAGTCAGATGTAAGTCAAAATTCTAAAAATTTAGAAAGCTGACATTTTCTTGTACTAACCACTTGGTGCCTGTAGCCTGTTTCCTGGGTCACATGACTAGGTGCCGTTGGCAGTTGGCGTTTGTGTATTCCTCCCAGACAGCCACACAATAGAGGGACTGTGTGTTGGCAGGATGGGGTATCTGGCCTCATGGAGGCCTTGTCGGCTACAGTCTGCTGCTTTGTCCCACTAGAGATTTTTGACTTTCATAAAAGAGAATAAATTTGAATGTAGAACTCTTCATCTCGCCTTTTTCCAGAAGATCCCCGATGCCACTGCCTCCTCCTCAGAAGCTGCCTTGCCCCACTGAACTTTACCTTCTCAGACATTTTTCTTCAAAACATTACCTAAACCCGAAGGTAAGCGAAGACCAGGCCCAATCTACTTTGTGTGTCTGAAACGCAACCCATCACAGTCATAACTTCCGACTTTGCACCGGTCTTGTATGACTAGATCTTCGCGGTTGGCGCTTTGATCTTGTAGGTACTATTTTTCACTTTAAACGTAAACAATTTGTAATTGTGGGTCTACTGATTCCATTTTTGTCATTCTGGTGTCAATTTTTTAAAATGTTCTCTGTTTTTCTAAGTTAGTCTGGGATATTTCTTGTGTTGCCTCTTAGTTAAGCCTGACTGCTTTTGTGCCAAGCTACCAGAGGATTCAGCACATATTAATTCAGTAGCTTTTTGTGGTACACCTTGACAAGGATTGTGGACTACAGTCATTTATTCCTCTAATGTATACAAGCATCACTTTTTTCACGTTTGCTTGCACCATGAGATTACTTCTCAGAGCATCTGTTTTTCATACAGCATACAAATAAATGTATATATAACAACTGGTTGTTGTTGGTTGGACTGTACTCTTCTAGTGATTTGTTCCTTGTGGGTGAATTCTTCATCCCTTGTTTAAAAAGTTAAATTTAAATAACTCTGCAGAGAACCACAGTCTTCTTGCATATATTTCATTACCCTTTGTTTCTAGCTGGCGTATCAGGGAAACCCTTGCACAATATTATAATTGTAATAATGTAGACATTGTCTTTTCCTGGCAGCTTAATATGCTTAAGAATGATGAAGGTAGAGACAATGAAGAACTTAAAACAGATATAATTAGACTGTTTACAATTGAAATGTTGTAGAGGTGTTGCCGCCTGGCAAAAATGGGGCATGAGAAAGTGCATTTGCCAATATCTGTGCCTTAATACGTATATGTGTATTATGAACTCCCCCCTCATTACTTCTGAATGCCTTAATGTGTGGTGATATATTTTATTATTGAATTGCTAAGATTTAAAAGCTTAATATTCTTACACACTTGCACACATTTTAAAGGTACTGCAACCATTAGTCATTATCTCCATGCTCTTTTTTCGTCTAGATAGCACTTGCGGTCCATCTTCAAAACATGTTTACAGTTAGTGGGCTACAGCCCATCAAAAGGCTTACCATTTGTTAGCTGCAATGCCGCTCTCATATCCTTCGCTGCAGTTTGCCATGGCATACATGTGTCATGCCTCTTTTTGTGTTTGGCCCAGGGACAGCTTACGAATTTTGGGGGCCCTGGCCCAAACGTATTTTGGGGGATCCATGTTGGGAACAGCTTTGAATTCATGATCCAATGTCAGCTGTTTCATGTCCTCTTTGGCCAGGTCACTGACACTGCACAGGCACACTGGTCCAAATTCTAAACCGGTTCCCATCTAATATTCAGGATAGAGATGTGTTTTTTCAACATTGTAATATAGCAGCAGCTCACAAATATTATTGCAATTAATCTCTGCTACTCACTGAAATTTCTCAGACGCAAGGTCTCGTTTTGACTTAAAATGAACTTTTTTATGGATGTTGCATGGTGCTGAAAAACCAAAACACAACATTTCTTGGAAAAACGTTTGTAATAGAATCCTAAACATCATCTTTATTAAAAATAAATTAAAGAAATATAGTATGCAAAACAATCTATGTTTATTAATCATTTATGGTCATCAGGGCAGGACTGTGTGGAGAACAGAGCCGAATCAATCAGGTCCTGGGCCAGAACTCATTTTGCCCCCATCTTAAAAATGTCTCTGGTTTGGCCCTCCCCTTAGAGCATGGACCAAGTACTTGTGTCCATCCATTGCTCCCGTTTTCTGTCCCACCCTATACTAGCTGTTTTATTTTTACCTCCCTCGCCCTTTCATTGTTTTAAAGCACTCCATACATTCCTATTTTTTTTTTACAATAGCAAACAAGTAAATCCTAGTAACTCCAGCTTGCTTCCCACAACACCCACCTTCTCAGTAGGTGTTGTTGCTTTCCCTTCACACTTGAAAGTGGAAGAAGCTGAAATATTTTGCCGGCAGTAAGTAGGCTACAGCAAAATCGTACAGAACAGTATATAGAGCCCTAATCAGAAAAGAGAGAGTGAAAGGGAGAGTAATTTTGAAAACTATGGTCCATGCCATGCACTCTGGTGCTGTCTACTGGCAACTTTAAAACATATTGTTGAAGTGGCTCAAAGGCAATTAAAAGGGAGGATGCAGCTTAAATCGGCAATTAGAGCCTATAGCATTATGGGCATGCAAATGAACCCTGGAACGGCTCTCTCGACTTTGCAGTTATGGAATAATAAGAAATTAAGGTTATATGCAGTGAAACAGAATTTATATATTGTATTTGTTCACCTGGAGCAATACAAATTGTATGCAAAGATACATTACAGAGAAATAATGAGTTTTATACACAAATTCCTAAATTTAAAACAGTTCCCAGGCATTTTAAACTAGATAATTTGGGTTTTCATCCTGTAATGGAATAAATGTGTCCTGGGCTGGAAAAGAGTCTTTTTCACTTTTCAAAACTAATTGCCTACACAGCTATTGATAATAGAGGGGAAAATGCACTTCATGGTAATAATGCTCCCACTACCTCATGGTACTGCTGCCCCTACCTGTTAGCGCACTACTTTTCCTCCATCTTCACGGCACTACTTTTTCCCTTTCCTCCAGATGCTAATGCTCCCCTTCTTTATCGCATCGCACTCCACCTCACTCCAATCTACCCTACACTACCCCACCTCATTCTGTCCCAATCTACCCACCCAACCTACCCCACTCCAATCTCCCCCACACCAGTCTACCCCATCTATTCCACTACAATCTACCTTAACCTACCCAATTACAAACGACCCCAATCTACATCACTTCCATCTACCCCAACCACCCTACCCCAATCTACCCCACTACAATCTACCCCACTTCAATATACCCACTCCAATCTACCCTAATTTACACCACTCAATCTTACCCACTCCAATCTACCCCAACGATCACACTCCAATCTAACCCACTCTAATTTACCCTCCTCTAGCCCACTACAATCAACCAGTCTATCCCACTGCAATCTATACCAATCTATCCATCCCTGCACAGTACCAATCTACCCCGGTCTATCACACTCCAATCTACTCCAAATTACCCACTCCAATCTACTCTACTCTAATCTACCCCACCCAACCTGCCCCAATCGTCCCCACCCCAATCTATTCCATTCTAATTTACCCTCCTCTCTCCACTCCAATCCACCAGTCTATCCCACTGCAATCTACACCAATCTACCCATCCCTACCCCTTTCCAATCTACCCCGGTCTATCACACTCCAATCTACCTCAAAATATCACACTCTAATCTACCTCAAAATACCCCACTCCAATCTACTCCAATCTACCCACTCCAATGTACTCTACTCTAATCTACCCCATCCAACCTACCCTAATCTTCCCCACCCCAATCTGCCCCAATCTACCCCACCCCATTCTACCCACCTCCATTAACCCCACTCTACCACACCCAAATCTACCTCACCCAATCGTCTCCACCCCAATCTACCCAAATCTATATCGGCCCAATCTACTGCACCCAAGTCTACCACACCCAACCTACCTTAACCCACCCCACTCAAATCTACCTCACTCTAGACCACCCCAACTACCCCATTTTAATCTACCAAAATTTACCCCACATCAATGTACCCCAATCTACCCCAACCTACTCCACCCAACCTACCCCACTACAATTTACCTCAACCTACCCCACTTCAATCCAAGCCCATCTATGACACTCCAATCTACCCCATTTGCAGCACACTACCCCACTCCAATCTATTGCATGACAATCAACCCCACTCCAATCTACCCCACTCCACCCTATTCCAATCTACTCCTGTCTACTCCAATCTGCCCCACTCCAACTACTCCAAGTTACCCAATCTACCCCAACCTACCCCTCTCCATTATACCCCCCTTCAATCTACCACACTCAACCTACCCCAATCTACCCCACTCCAATGTTCTTGCACCAGTGAACTCCACCCTGCCCTAATGTACACCATCCCAGTCTACACTAATCTGCCCCAACACCCAACACCCTCCTTCTCAGTAGGTGTTGTTGCTTTCCCTTCACACTTGGAAGTGGAAGAAGCTGCAATATTTTGCAGGCAGAAAGTAGGCTACAGCAAAATCGTACAGAACAGTATATAGAGCCCTAATCAGAAAAGATTTGAAAGTAAGAGTGATTTTGAAAACTATGGTCCATGCCCATGTACTATGCTGTCTACTGGCAACTTTCAAACATATTGCTGTGGCTCAAAGGCAATTAAAAAGGAGAATTTTGGCATCACAAGCTCCAGCAGATTAAGGGTAAAGCACAGCAACTGCCTTGCATTGGTGTTGCTTGCTTGTTTGCTATTAAGCATTAAAAGCATGTTGTACTTTATAGGCTATGCCAAGTGTTGTGTTTTCTTCATCACCTGACGTCTACATCAGTAGCGGCTGGTGAGTTGACAAAGTGGCGAGGGGGAAGAGAGCAGGGTGTGGGGAACAGGGACTGGGGAGCTAGGGAACAGGGACCGGGGGACAAATATATATTTTGTTAAAACACTTACCTGCTCCTGTTCCTCGCTCCTCCAGGAACAGGCTCCCAGAGTGCACTGCAGCAATCCTGACGCTGCTTTCATGCTGCTGAAGGCAGCATTAGGATTGGCCTGAGAGCCGATAATTTGCGTTCCCATGCAGACTATGCTCTCCTATCCAGCACTGCGGCTGGGGTTGGGGAGAGCTTCACTGTGCATGTGGGTTTGCCCGGTCTGTGAAAGCAGGCCAAACCCACATGCGTAGTGAAGGCGGTGCCCACCCTCCAGCCTGTCACCACCCTGGCTCTGCACCCCCCAAGCATCAGCTCTGAGAGAAACATAAAATGATAATGAACAAGAGTTTATAATAGTTCATTTTTTTGGCTGCTAGCAGGTGGGGCGACGCTTCTCGGTCATAGCGGAGGAGCCGCTGCTGATCTATGTGTTTCCATGCACGCCAGTAGAGGACAGGAACATGTCACTTCTCCTGGTTTCCAATCAGGGCAATGCATCGCAGCAGCTGCCCAGCACTTCCACTCTGTCAGTTTAGAAGCAGCACACTTGCATCCGGAATCTCTGTTGTGATTTTGGTGGGTTAAGGCAGATGCTTTTAATCTGGCCACAGGAAGTGGGTCTTCCCCAGTCATCTGTTGATAAAATGTTTCTAAGTGTTTAAGACCTGACTCACTTCGCTTATTTTGTAGATCCTGTGAGTTCTTAAACATTTGCCAATGGATGACTTGTTCTCAGGGCGGGGGGGTGGTGGTAGTCGACAGACACACCTTGCTCACTTCCGCTGCCCTCAAAAAGAGTGCCACCGGGGCAGACTGCCAACCCCACCCCCATTCCCCCCTCCAGCTAAACCACTGGAGGGAAAGCTGAAGAGTCTATAATGATGCAGGGGTCTCACAAACTCGTCTCTTGTGCAATGGCCTAGAAGGCTGGCTGAAGAGAGAGTTTCCTCTATGTTAACACCACAGGTTGTGTAATAATGCAGGAGGCTGAAACACCAATCACACACAGAATTCATAACACAAAGTAGTGAAAAACAGGGTGCTCCGGAGTGGTGGTACAGATTTTTATTCATAGTTATTTAAAAAGAGTCACATTTTGAAATGTATCACTAAATGAAGCATAAATTAAACATTAATTTCTGCAACAAGAAAAGTAGAAGAGGCCCTAGGGCCTCACAAAGTTTAGAAACAGCCTTGGGACCCAGCATTCCCAAGGGAGCTCACAAAGTACAACCATGTCCCCTCAGGAACCAAAGAGGTTTGACACAACCCCTTTAAGGAACACAAAGGTTAGCCAGGGTGCCTGCTGGGGGCGCCCTTCCTGTCTATTTACAACTTTAAAAAATCCAGAAATTAAACACTTGAGTCTTGTTCTTCAGAATCATCTTTTGTATGGCATAGTTTGAAAGAGAGACCAAAGGGGACACACCCCAAAAATTCAGCAGCCTAATTTTGCAATACTCTGCATCGTCTTATCCGTAGCATGGAATATAAGGTGCACCACACCATCAACCAATGTATTGGATAGTTAGTTCATCCCTAATTGTGTGTAATGTGACTAGACAGAAGCCACAGCACTGCAACCACGGTGTGTTTGGCAGAAATCACCACATTCATCCTTTATTCTCTTTCTCACTGGGCTCAGGCCTTCTTAGCACTTGAAGGACAACTCCAGGCCCTTGCAGTAGCATGTCCCCACCATGGGAGATAGACATCAATTCATGACACAGTGTCCACATTTGAAAATATTATCCCCCACCCACCCGGACCCACCGCTCTTACCTCCCTGGCGCGGCTGAGTGTATGCACTATAAGGCTTGAGACAGTACCTCCAGTACTCGCAGCTCTCACGATTCCTGCGGTGGTAAAATCCCTGCTACGCTTACAAGGTGTACTTCTAGATCCCAGCTTGGTGAAACATTGAAGCAACTGTAGGTCACTGCCTGGCTGCCCTGCACAGAAGTCAGGAGAGGGGGCTGAATTGAAGCAAATTAACCCTATATGGATTTCGTTTAATTAAAACCCAATAGGTTCTACAAGGTTTGAGCTTTGGATCCAGAAGGTCCTGTGAGTTATGCTACAAGTTTACTTTGGACATTTCCAAAATTGATTGGGTTTATGAGAAGGTAATGTGTATAAGGAGGCAAAGTTATAACAAAAACATGTCTTTATTAGGAGCCCTCTGCTGACATTGTTGAATGCCATAATTTCTAAATATGAAGGCTGCATATTATTTACTCCCCCTCTTACCTCTTTCTTCCACTACCTTACACTTCCTGTCTCTTTGTCACTCTTGCAGATTCTTTTTCATCCCTGCTTTTTCTCCCTTTGTCACTGTTTTCCTTTCTTGTCTTCTTTTTCCCTTATCTGCTTTGCCCGTATCAGTGTCCACCACCTCCTAACACCTGTACAAATTAAGCACTTAGCTAACGGACCTTATTCATACACTGGCAAGATGGTAGGGTAAGTTATACAATTTATGCCTTGGCAAAATGCATCTTGTGTGAAATATTGAGTCATATTGACATGGATGTAACACAAAGATTGTAACATGCTGCATAAGGGCTTAAAAAACTTCCTGCACCCTTCAGAGGTACAATCTACACAAAGCTAGAGAGACCGTTGCAAAAAGTATTTGAAAATAATCAGGCACAGAGCTAAAATACAGCAAATGACAACAAAAAAACAAGTGGAACTAGAGCAAACTATCAACCTTCATTGTTCTGCTACCATTAAATAGATTATCTGACATCAAAAGCAATCATACCTCAAAGTTAGGTTTTCCTATGTCATGCCTGACCTTTCAGCACCAGAAAAGCTCTACTTCATTCGCCCCTCAAGTTATGCATAACAGTTGTGTCAAGATTCCCACAATGTTAGCTTTTGTTGTGGTGTGCTAGGGCCCTAGTAATAGGGTTTTGCTGATAGAAAATATTTTAAAAGGGCCTATTCTTTTTTTCAGTTTTAGAAGAGCTCTGAAAGGTTGTCAACAACTAGAGGCCAATAACAAAAATGTAAAACAACTGAATATATACAAAAGACAAAGGAACACCACACTCTCCCCTGTCTAAATCCAGCCTGGACTTTCATTGTGAAAAGGTGCAAGATGTTGAGACATAGGCCTGGGATCCAGAACTTTATACACATGGCTGATGGTGGAGGACGATGCACTAGATGTGAGGTGAAGTATTAGCACCTAGTCTTAGGTTTTGAATCAACAGCTCATCATGGAAACCAGTATAATTGCAAATTAGTGTTATGTGCTGTACAACCAAGGATGTACTGTGCCAACATTTCTAACACAATTTTTAACGACACGTGTCTTTGTGAATTCAAAAATTCTTAAATGAAAACGACAAGGGTGCGGCCATGATTGACTCAAGTCACCGCACCACAGTAAATTCTTCTGTGTCAGGGGAGGCCCTTTATATGAGAGGACAATTACTATGATCTATATAGGGATTGCCTTCTTTTAGCTGTTAAGATGGCCTCTGCCTTTGCTTGGGTTTTGGTAGGTCTTTTACTGGGTAGAAAGTAGCAGCAGTGTATTTGTCGAGGCAGTGGGTCTAAATAGTCTGTTGTTGGCTGATTGGTATTGTTGATGTCATTGCAAAGGCGCTGACAGACTTCACTTTCAATATTGGTCATGGATGCGCTTTGCTAGCCATGGGTGGTCTTATGCTAGCAGGACGACAACGTTGTTATTTTCACTAGGTTATTGGAAGACCCCTGGTTTCTAGTCTGCAGTGTTGCCCTTTTTGTTGGCCACTGAGAGACCTACAATGATCTGATTGGTAGAGTCACAATACTGATCTGGACACTGAATTACTTCTTGTTGACTGATGAGTATAGCTGCTGTCTTGGTCAAGCAGCTGGTGGTTTCCGTCTAGTTGATTACGGGAGCTGCAGTCTCAGTTCTGGCTGTGGATGGCTACATTTGGAAGATTGGAGGATTTGCTGTTGTTTCTCATTCTGTGGGTGGCCAGCTACCGCTGTTTACAAATAGCTGTGAAATCCCCTCTGTTCATGAGATGCTTGCTTCTTCACTGATCAGTGCAATCATTACCCTTCCTGAGTCCCTTAGAGGCCTTATGTTAGCTGACTGACAGAGATTCTCCACAACGTTAGAGTTGCCCTGTTGCCTAGGGTCTCACTTGAGAAGCACTAAATTTACTGTGTCCAACTTCTCTAAAGTTCCCTCAGACATCCATATTAACACCCACCTGGTATCCTACTTATATTATCATTTGACAGTTCTCACAACGTTTCTATGAACCATTCCTGCTATAACAATCACTGGAAACCGATCACTGTTGGATTTCCCGTCTGCATCATTCACATGGAACAAGATGTTCAAAATCAAAATGCACTAGGCAGAAGGTAGAGTGTGTGAACCCCCCCCCCCCCACCTTTTGCAGAGGAGATAATCAGCATGATGTTCATGATTATAATGAAATGGAAGACCATCAATTTACAATGAAATGAGAATCCAAATGGGTCCATATAAAACCCATCCTAGGTATGCAACAAAGAGGCAGCCATGATGGGACGCGAAAAGTCTGTATGCACAAAGAAACTGGATTCCAAGGGGAGAATCCCCTAACTGTACATAGGGTGGCTACGTTAGGATTGGAAAACGTACATTCAAACTATAATGGGAGCCCAGGTGTGGAAGCTAAGAATCCCTCCCTGAGGACTTGAGACAGGTGTTCATAGTGTACTGGACAGCCTGGATCTTGACTATAATGGAAGACCAAGTGGTGTAATTAAATGATGGAGCATGCGCTACCAGTAAGACTGTACGGTAGCCATGAGTGGATGAGACTATTTACATCCACAATGCAATAGGAGAGGACTAGATTCACACTGCAAGGGGAGCACAGTTAATAAACAGAATCACAAAGTTCCATCTGGCTGCCTATTAATAGGTTGCCCAGATGAAATGGGACACCATTTATTTATATTGCAATAGAATCTGGAGGGATGAAATGACAAAGTACCTCTTGACTGCGCATTAATCAGTTGGCCATGATGGAAAGAGACAGCCTCCATTCACAGAACGTGGAACTGAACAAGAAAAGGGCCATTCTGTGCCCTACAAGTAGCGACAAAGGGTAATAGTAAGTGTCCTGTATGGTAATTACTACCAAATGAAAATATGCCTTATTTGAATTATCAATACCTTTGCTTCTTGCCTAATGATAAAACATTTTTGAACTGTTGGAAAACAATTTTCATGTTGTTGTAGTAAAATAGGCAACATAAAAAGGGCACACATCTATCCTATACAGCTTTCTTTATGCTGTCTCTTCGTAAAAGACAGAAAAAGCCAATTCTGTTGCCTTGGTGCTCTTTGGGTCAGATGAAGATACTGTCTCAACCCAGATTAAGGACCTACATACAAATCTTCTTCCAGTTCCTAATACATCAGCCCCGCTGCTTGGAGCCAATGACTATTTTCCACTAATAAAGGAAAATGGGGAGCAAACCATGCTGCAAATTTTATGCATTGAAATCGGTGTGGTCAGCAGAGAGAATATAACCCCAATAGAGGAAAGTTGCATTTGAATGTTGTGGATATCGGCAATTGTGTGTGAATATCGAAAGTGGTGGTGTGCTGTGGATAGAAGAAATGTTAGCAAAGCCATGTTCAAGAGATGTCAAAGCAGTGATTTTCGGATCCAGTTAACAGTCAAAGGTGGTTTCACAGTGATAATATAGACACAATGGGTTGCGGATACCATATTAATAAAAATATAATCCTGCTTTCCTCCCCAGGATCTTGGCAAAGTGAAGTAGTTTGGTCCTAATATTAGAACACCAGAATCCACCGCAACAGATACCTTGAAAAACTGTTGTCGTTTTAGGTAGCAAAAAAATTCAAAGGTTTACCTTTGTCAGTGGTTCGATTACTATTGTCTGCTGATGCCCATGCCAGCACAATTGCTTTTGGGGACCAAACCAGCCATTGCCATTTCTGCCCCAAAGGCTTGAGGAGCACATATTAGCAAAGGAGAGGGTGGGAAGCAGTCTTGAGGAAACTGCCAATATTTAAGCTTTCCATAACTAACACAAACTATGGAACAACAAGACGATTTCTGAAACGGAAACGATTTTGGCTAAAAATACAATATATGACAACCAGTCCCGCCTTTGGAAGGCCCTCCTCCTCTGATTCAGCAGCGAGTGCCCTCCAGGGCGGTAACTCCACGAGTGAGGGTCCAGTTACAGTGGCAGGCGGAGTCTGTCTGGAATAGGAAGGGTTCACCCGCTCTCTGGAGAAGTGGGGTAACAATAAGAGGGAGGGCAGGTGATGGACCATCCCAGAGTCTAGTGGCTCCCCCCACTTTTACTACTTCCACTCGTCCAGTCAATGATGATGAAGCTCAAACTCATGACCATGAAGAGGACTCCGAGGCCGGCAAAGCAGGCAGCCTGTATGAGACATAACGGAGACAGCAATAAGGGGTGGGGAAGAAATGAGGGACAATGTTGCAAAAAGTTGTATGGTGAAAGGAAGTGATAGATTGTTGCCAATCTCTAGGCGCAGAAGAATATGTTGAATGTTTAACTAGCACCTACACATGCATGACAAGAAAATACATTCTCTGTGCTAAAAATGACTGTAAAGAAGGTTCTGAGTAACTACTCGCACATTTGTCGACCATGATTTATTTTTCGGAGATATAGTCGGGATGTCAAATAGGGGAATGCAGCTGCTACTGCTCGCACTTTCTGTGCTGTGCCCGGTATCAGAAATTGTGAAGGCAATAGCAAAATCAAAAAATGATCAGGGGCTCGATGCACTTATTCTTGTTTACAAAGCAGGATGTGGAAACTGCACAGTGAACGGTTTGCCAAAAAGGGGTGCAATTTGTTACGTGACCTATATTCAAAGAGGTGACATCTCAAATTGTTCATTCACAGGGGGCTGCAAAACAATCTGCCAAACGAATTGTATTTAAACATAATCCAGTTTGTGACACCGCTCCCATTGGCTGCAAATGTAGGGATGGTGGCCTGAAAGAGATAACAGACGTCCGTCTCTTTAGTTGCAATCCCAATCGGAATTTTTTTTTTAAATGCAGCCCATGGCCATTGTAAGGGAAAGGTACTACTTTAAAGAAAAATGTTTCCCATTTGGGAAGATGACAAGGGAGCATGATTTGGTCCCCTTAACCAGTGTTTTGACCCAACAAAGCCATCCAAAATGATTCCTAAAGTTGAAGCTCTTCCCCAGGGACAGCCTAACTTTTGCGAAACAGATGCTATCATAATTCGGTTGCCAGTATCTGATCAATGGTTTGCAGCCACAATTGTTCTCATATACCATTGTACATATCATTGTGAATTATAATTAGGGTGGACACCCACTTACACACCTCGTCTTAATTGTGATTCGGAATGAACCGCAAAATGCCTTTTACGAGTCAGAAGGACTTTTCTGAATGGCAAAACTATTTGATAAAATTGACTCTTTTTGGTTGCAAACCTGCATCTGGCATGAAAATCACATCCTAAATATAATTTATAAAAATATTGGCCTATTAGTTCTAGATTTTCTATTATAATGTTAGTTGAGGGTTATTTTTGTAAATTTAATTCAAGACACCATGTTTATGTAAAACAATATGCTGACAATGAAGATCTTTCATCACAGTTTCATGCATTATCCCCTAAGTACAACTCTGATCCTAATTCCTATTTGTTGCAAATGGAGTTTGCACCTGGAACAGGACTGCAGATTGAGTGCAAATTGCAGCCCCCGTGACAGTTTGCCTTACAGCTTTTTCCTCATAAACCTGGTAAAAATATTTTGCGCAATAGTGCAAAATTCCACTCCACAGGGAAAACATGAACAATTTGTGCATTACCCCCATTGTGTGACTAAATCCTGCATGAAATCCAGTAAAATCAATATGCACAAGGATAGCACCTCAGTCTAATTAGGGTCTAAGGGTCAGATGAAGCAATGGTTTTCCCGTTCGCAAACAGGTCGATTCTCAGAATCGGCCCGTTTGCGAATGGGAAAAGTCTTTTGGGATGCATCATTACAAAAGCCCTCGCAATATAGAGAGTCGCAAAATTTGCGATTCCCTATTTTGCAAATGCATTTAAGGAATCGCAAATTGCGAGTCCTTAAATGCAATGCAGGAAGCACCCAAGTTGTGCGAATGTGCCCTAAGAAATCGCAAATTACCACCAACTTCAAGTTGGTGGTAATTTGTGATTTCTTTGAAAAAAGGACTTTTTTGCATTTTTCAAAGTGCCATGTAGCACACATACATGCCCTTAGGGCAGGTTTGTGCGCCACATGTGCACACATACATATTTCATGGGTGCAACAGGGTGTCCTTTTGAAACCCTTGCACACTTGAAATTGCATTCGCAAATTGTGAGTACCTAATGGGTACTCGTGAATTGTGAATGTCTTCCTATTCATTCCTATGGGCCTCTAGGCCTCTAGGCCCATAGGAATGAATGGGAAGGTATTCCTTGATTGCGAATTGCAATTGGGGATTCGCAATTAAGGAATATAAAGGAATCGCAATTATTATTGCGATTCCTACATACATTCCATTTTGCGACTCCTTAATAGCGATTCGCTAAAAATCGCTATTAAGGACTCGCAAAACTGATTTTTCATACATCTGGCTCTAAGA
The DNA here is from genome assembly GCF_964204655.1 of Triturus cristatus. Classification (NCBI taxonomy): domain Eukaryota; kingdom Metazoa; phylum Chordata; class Amphibia; order Caudata; family Salamandridae; genus Triturus; species Triturus cristatus. The sequence continues at coordinate 338,791,265 of NC_140592.1, read as the reverse complement.
CTCATTTTCCTTGCACGTTTTCCACTCCCTCCCCTTCTTCTGTCGATCAGCAGCGGGGTCAAAGGTAGTTCAATGGTAAACCTTGTGATGCCTTTGCGAGCCAGAGTGTGTGATGCCAATTTCGCAAATCCCAGCATTGTGGTGCATGAATGTCTGTGGATGGAGGCCCATAGGCTTGGAATATACTGCCACCTTGCATTAAACTCGTGCATTGTGTGTATATGCAGCTGCTCTTCCTCACCTGACATAGAAGGTAGCTGCCCTCATGGGCATTCTGCTGATGTTACAATGACATATAAATGGAGTTACACTATAATGTCGTTTCTCTCATGAGGACACGAGAGTACAATAGCAAGTGTAAACATTAATCAAAAAATATTCACCAGAATCTTGGGTGTGGACTTCATCGGCTCCTTCTCCTTTGGCATGATACGGATGTAAAACATGGCTGGGAAGATGAAGATCAGGCATGGTGCTGATGTGGCTCCTGGAAAACATCAAGGGGAAAGAAATTTGTTTCACGCTAGAACAACGTGCTGTTTAGGTCATCGCTGAGATGAACAACTAGTGACATGCATGTTCAAACAAAGTGCTGGACTAGAAGCAAGGGACAGCATCAAATGCCCCTGGCATAAGGGTAAAAGAGAGTGCTGAACTGCTTCTAAACAAGCTGAGCAAAGGGCAGGTAAGGACTGAGGTGGATAGTTGAAGCAGTGTGGAAAGCAGATGCTGGAAGCTTCAAGCCAAAATGAAGGTACTCTGGGGCATATCAACAACAACCGGCGATAATTATCGCTGAGCGCACTTAGCGCTCGGATAATTATCGCCGGCTAGCGCCGATTTTTATCGCTGAGATAGCGTGCTATTAGCAACGCTTATCTCATCGGCGATAAAAATCCTAGCGCTAACTGGCTAACGTGAGATTATCGCTGGAAACCCAGCGATAATCTCACGTTAGCTAGTTGATAGGGACTCACAAACTTAGCCATGATATCCACCTTCCATAGGATATCATGGCTAAGTCAGTCCTGAAGCAGGTGTTAGGAAAGTAGCGATAACAGGTGTAATCGCTACTTTTCCTGACGCTAAGCTTCATAGCGTGGGGCTTGATGATAGGAGAAATGTCGCTTAGCGACATTCCTCCTATCATGTCAGGTCAGGAACGCCCACTTTGCATCTCATTAGAGATGCAAAGCTGGGCGTTAGAAATCCCCACGTTAAAGCAAGGTTTCACGCGTTAGCGTGACCTTGCTAATATAGCGATAAAATTATTGCCGCTTTTCGGCCGAAAACGGCCGCTGAAGCGGCGATAATTTTTTATCGCCTCGTTGTAAATATGCCCCTAAGGAAGGAAGAAGGTTTTTGAGTTGTGAAACAAGTGACATTTTAAAAGCGGTAGCACCTGCCAGCCCTAGGTTCTTGAATAGCTCTGGGTGGTGTCAGAGTGTATGTGTTTGTGCTTCTGAGTACTTTAAGTAACAAGCATTTACAATGCAATGGTCTCGGCATTGTTAAAGTTAGAGCTATTGGCATTGCTCATGACTATGAGCGTGCGCCCAGGTTTACTCCTCTGTTCCCTCCCTAGGCCTGCTGCTCTATCCCAGAGCTCTGTTCAGCACTCTCATCGCGGTGTGCTCTGCAGCCTGTATTTACAAGCCTCGATCTAGTGTCTTTCACTTTGCCCCTAGGACTACACTTCTTCTGTCTATACACATTTCTATAGACCAAGGCATTGTTCAAAGAGGTTAATTACAACTATTCAATAATGCTAAATCTAAGCCTCACCACAGCAATATTTTTCGTCCTATCGCTGGTCTACATTGTGTAGCTAAAATCTTGCAGGTTTGTGTATAGCTAGACTTCCCAAATCATAGAATTCATTAAAACAACTATCAATCTTTCTCTCAATCCATATCACTGAAACGTCTGTGCTCGACATCAGACTCCTATTCCTATTAATCATATTGAGACTCGCCTACTAACGGTGCTTGGTTGATCATTACCAAGGACACAGTAATCAAACCTTTGGGATTTTCATTTACAAAGCATTGCTTACAAGCATGCTTTTCAGTTGGATCAACTCAAATACTAAAACTTCCATACTAAATGGACCCAGAAATGGAGCATCACGCTTTAGTGAGAAAAGTCATCAGATGAATTTATATGAACGGAGCTCTAATATCCTCTTGGGCTTACGCAAGCGCTACAGGGACTCATTTCTTATCTGACATCTTGCCTTCTTGCCCCTGCTTCTTTCTTTTAATGTGGTCCTTTTCGCATTTTCCAGATGAGGCAACACCGACTCTCTGTTACCCAGAAAATTCTCGCTCCCCCGTGAGTCTCTTTCCGCATCGCCCACTGAGAATACCTTATCTCCAGCTAGTAAAGACACCCTGAGAAAACCCTTCATATACAACAAAAATCCCTAGTCTCCAATTCCCGGAACCGGAAACTAATGGATGACAGGAAACATATATTCTGGTGGAAGCATTAACGACTAGACTACGCAGTTATAATGGAACACAACATAGACTTTCGGTCTCTAGGAATGGTTGAATTCGCTGGCCGTCGTTAATGTTTTCACAAAAGCCTGTCTACTGCCCCATATGGTAAAAGTGGCAGCCATCTTAGTATGACTTGAGGGTTCGGTGTCGACCCGGTATTTATTTTTTTAGTGCAGTTTTATACAGTGCTCACTCTACCCGAAGATATTGGAACGCTTTATCTGTGTACCAGTTACATTACACAAAGAGAGTTCATTTTTGCAGGCACGGGTAAATTAAGGGAATTGCCCCAACCCCCAGGATATTGAGCAGAGGCTTGAACCCAGCTCCCCAGTCCCAGAGTGTTCTGGTTGTGGCGATACAGACTTTATGAGTTAGTGGGCTATACTCGTTTCTGTCCCTGGGCTCACAGCTTCTATTTGCTGCACTTGAGACCCGTCCAGCGTAATTCATGGGCGTGTCAACTACTTTATTATCAATCGATTTTTTTATGCCTTTGAAACAAAATGCTGTATGGTGTAAAGTAACGCGACTGTCATGGTAAAATTCAACTTTCAATGACAGTAATATGAGAGAAAGAACTACATCTGACGCTCGTATGCAGCAAAAGCGCAGTTATTAATATAAAAAGAGCGAGTTCACTTTGAGATATGTTCACAGTATCAATTTCAGGGGGAGGAGAGCGAACAGCGCCAGCCGGATGCAGGAGCACCGAGGGAGCCGAGAGCAGGGGGAGAAGACGACCACCAGTCGGGCTGTGTGGACGGGGATGATGCCATGAACACCACCGCCTTTCTCTGAGGTCAAACAGAAATGCCTCGGAGAAACGCAGCGGCATTTTCGGATTGGGGGGCGTGTTTTTCTTTCTCTCCTCTTCCCATTGGCTGGAATGTTTACATTCCAGAGGAGAGAAAGAAAGTAAAAAACACGCCCCGAATACGAAAAAGATGGGGCTTAAACGGACAGACGCCCCTCTCCTCCAATGGCTGGCCTCCGTTTAGGAAGCCAGCCAATGGAGAAGAGGAGCGGGTTCAAGCCCCGTACTAAAAAACATTAAATCTCGCGAGCGAGACTGCGCAAGCGCAGCCTTCACTAGCCGAGACCTAAAAAGCAGGAACAATTACTTGTAATACAGGTTCTAGTTAATGTTTGACTTCTTCAACTTACCAGAGATGTTTGTACACCAATGACACAGTGTCAAGGCAAAGTGACATTTTGACACACTCCACCACTATTAAGGGGGGAGCATAAGTAATGCTTTAAAAAGGAACATGGAACCACTACCTTGATGGTGGTGTAATAGGCAGTGGCCCAGAACTGCTCTGTTGAAGTACCAGCACTGCTCACGGGTGACTATGCCCAATAAACATTATGTAACTTGTCAACAGGTAGTGCAGCCAACATTCACATGGGAGTTTGATTTGAAACCCATTCTGTATAGTTTTCTTTGAGTATTTTATAGATAGGATGCTGGCCTAAGTAGGCATTTCTTTCTGACCATAGTTTCTTTCAATAACTCCATGACCTCAGACCTGTTTCACATATATCCCTCACTACATGCTACTGCTCATCCTCTGTAATGCATTCATGAGGTCGGGGCTAATTCACAAAACAGGAGATTGGATCCCACTTTAGATAGGGTAAGTAATGCACCCTGCCCTTTGAGGATCCTCAATATCATGTTGAGCTGCAGAAATGTGCATCACCAGCTGAAACACTAAAAGGTGGTGTACATCAAACAAAGAGAGGAGGAATACCACCAGAGTTTGACTGAATACCACTTGGGGGCATTCCTGAGCAAAGTTTCAGCCCACTAAGGCCATGGACCTCACCTACATTAGGAAGGAAATCCAGTGGCAAAATACGCCAATTTGCGAATTGTCTTCTGGGATGTGTAGTTTTATCCCATGGAGAATGTAAAATGTGAGAAAAAGCAGGCACTATTATCACACCTGCTATTTTTGTATTTACTAATGCTTAGTTGCCACTTGATTTTTGCTCTTAGTAACCTTGTTAAGCACTGTGGTATTGCCACAGCCTTCATAATCACGATTAATGGGAGGAATGTGTGGTAATGTGACTACTGCGCGACTCCTAGTTTCACTGCAGTCTAAATGGTACGGATACATTTATGGTTGTTTTTGTGTTGTAACTCAGAATGATTTTGACATGTTGCCTTAGGAAGGTTCCAGTACACCCAGAGAGGGAAAGGGGACTTTGTCAATGCCTCAGCCACTAAACAATTGGAAGAAAAGAAACAATTTCTTACAAGCATTTTGTTGGTGGTACATCTCATTATGTGCCAGGTGAGCGCATGCTAACCGTGACGCGGGAGCGGGACTTTGCATCAGAGTTGGTAATCAGTACAAGTTAGTCCAAGCAAACAAGAAAATAAACTCTGTTCCCAGAAGCTATGACAAATTGTTTTTTTAACAGGAACATGCTGATTTTGTGGAAAAAATACTGAAAAGAGAAGAAAAAAGGAAAGTGCGGCAACTCATTTCCTATGCAAGTGCGGCATTGAATTTCTGCAGTCCAGGGCATCTGAAGAATGCCCTGGAGTGGGCCAAATGATATCCTCTTTATAGTGCTATAGCAGAAAAGTATATATTACAAGCAATTACTTCAGCCCCTGGGTAAAGTGTGGTGCTATAAACAAACCCATAATGTAAAATCCATGGTTTTAGTAGAACACTGTAACATACTGTTCATCCTATTACAATAGAATGAATCTACTATATAGTGTTTCAACTCCTGAAACATGTCTGTACAAATACTTCACTATGAATTGTCACTGTGTCTTAGAGAAAAGTCTAGAGATATTCTGGCGCCTAGCATTCTCACAGGAATTCTGCACTACACTCAGCCAATTGAAATCAGCTGCAGTGCTATAGAAGGACTATATGCGCTTTACTGGAAACCTTCCATCTAGAGAACAGTGTCTGGAGGAATTATAACAGCATCACATAATTTCTTCCGGTCATGGTAAGGGAGCCTGCCCACAAAGCTGATGCAGTCAGGGCATCGCACATGATCAGGTGCTGCTGTCATGGCAGCACCGGCTATTTTTAGAGGGCTGTGAACGATGTTGCCCCCCCCAGGTAAGCATGTGTGTCCAAACTTGTTTTTTTTCTGCAGGGGATATAACGTAGTCACCTAACCCGATCAATAAGAGACATAGTTCTAATTAAAGAGATTTCTTAGTGGATTTCTTCAAAAGGTCCTGTAGGAACAAATTGTCTGACCAGTCACTGCGTGCTTTGATGCACCATCGAGAGCCCGCAAGCCTCCTCGGCATTCGAAAAAAAATTCTGGTCAAAATGTTTTATGAATAATTTCCTGGTAGAACACTTGTTTATGCACAATTACATTACCCTTGTTCTATGGATTACAGGGTGCCCCCTTTTTTTTATAATACTACTCTCAGAATGTGCAGCAGTTTGTGCAGTGTGCTGGTGAATTAGTCTGTCGAGTTGGTTCCGTAGCAACATTTCCTGTTCCCTTTCTGGTATCTGAGATTGATATATAAAAGATTGTGTGATGCCTCTAATATACACTTTAATCGTATCCCATATCGTGGACGCTCAAGCTGACCCCTGATTGATTTGAATGAATTCTACTATTGAAATCTACAAATACCTAATAAAATCCTCCTGTTCCAAAATACATTTAGGAAGAAAGCACTGATGTTGATTATTATCTATATTTCCAACATGCCAGTAAGGGTCATGGCTGAGTGGTCAGAGTATAGCAATTGTTGAATTTCCACTATAAAAATTGGTGCAAGCAGAATGCTAATCAGACACATGTCAATTTGGAGCATTGATTATGCAGTCTGCAGTAGAAAGTGTACTCCTGTGCCAGTCGGTTTGGTATATCGCCATACATCTACTAACTCCAAAGGTACCTTCATATTGAAGATACTGGGACTCGTTTTTTCCCCACATTGGTAGTATCTACTGTGGGGTCTAAATTGGAGTTAAAATCCCCCATAACAATAACAGGAATATTATGCCTCATTATGTGCCCCTTCTCAAACTCAAAACAAATAAAAACTGTGAAACATGCAAACATTTCCGCTCACCAAATGTTTTGTTTATAAAACATAATCATTGACACAGAAACAAAATTGCTTTAAAATGCAAACTAATTATAAATTCGTCCATGTACAATGGGCCCAATTCACAGAACTAACTTAAGAGAAAATCCTAAACTTACTACTATTTTGGTATTCACAGAAGGCACTTATTCATTTCGGTATTCACAGAAGGCACTTACTCATTTCGGTATTCACAGAAGTTAGGAGTCCTAACTTGAGGGCTCCTAAATGCCTTCTGTGAATACCGAAAGACTTGAAAGTTAGGATTTTTCTTGCTTGCATCGTATTATTGGGAAGATGACTGGGGTGGTCCACTTGAGCAGATTGATCTGGCTGGTCAGTTTGGTCTGATATGAGGTCTACTGCAGGGGCGTAACACAGGCCCGCGCATCCCCCGTGGTGCAGGGGGGCCCCGAGCTGCAGGGGGCCCCCTCAGCAGAGTACTCAGGCCTGAGCCTCCGGATTAAATCCGGAGCAGGGGCCCCTCCGTGCACATTGCAGGGGGGGGCCTTAAACTTTTGTTACGCCACTGGGCTACTGTTGAGGTGGGGGCGACTACTTCTGCCTTTGCCCCACTGTCATCTATTTTATTTTAGCCATCTCGTTTGGGGTTATGCATTGGGTAGAGGCTACTGAAACTGGGTTGGGTTGATTTTGAGAGTGATTCACACTTCCAGCAATGACAATTGTATCTTGAGTAGCCAAGTTTAAACTGTTATCATTTACAGTAGGGGTTGAGTCTGTGGCTGTAGTTGTAGTTATGAAGGAAATTCCAGTTGCCAAGATTTACTGTCTTGACAGAATAGGTTCTCCTGTCATTGTAGGAACTGTCTCTGTAATTTCAGCTTTAGCAGGAGGGTGCAATTAAAGTCTACTTAAGCCAGAGGACGGGGAACCTCTAAACTCCAGTGTGGTCTTTGATTGCCGCTTGGAAGGCAAGTTCCTCCTGAGCCTTGTTTCCATTCGTCATGCTCCCCTCCTCTGGAGCTAGGGCCATGCCAGTATTGCTTATGGCAGATTGATCTTCCGTAGGACATAGGGTAGTTTCACCTAATCCGCCTGGTGTTACTCCAAGTTTAGAGGGTCAGCTCCTCCCTTTGCAAGTCCCAGTACCAATTCCAAGCCAGTGGGCCTTGATTTTATATATCTCCAGAGTAATATTTGTGAGCCATGTAGACTTAGTGACTACCATGTCCCTTTAGTGCCCTCTTATTTAAACAAGATACGTATATATTCAGAATCTCCAGTTCTATAATTCTTTGTTAAGCCCAACTGGATGTAACTGCTGGCTTTCTCTCTCTTTTTTTAATGACTGTGCAGAGATTCGTACAGCAGCTTCAGGTTTGTATCAGTAAATCTCTTTAAACGCGAGCGAGTAAGCAATTGTGCATAATAGAGATGGTCCAGCAGCTGCAATGCAACAATGTATCAGCAACCATGTATCAATAAGGCACCAGGAGTAAACAGCACAGCATATCCCGGTCTTGTGTGTCTAAAAGAGAAAGTCAGCACCTTATGGTGCAACGCGGTCTCCCATAGAAGTGTCCTTGTGGTTCCTCCGTCACACAAAAGACAGCCATCCATAGACTTCTCCCGCTGCCACCCAATCCTCTGGGGTTTGGCAAGCCGTAGAGAGAGCAGCCATGCCCCCCTATAGTCAACCATGTATTGGCGTCCTACTTCACTCAGCTCAGCTCAACTCCGTCATCCAATATTTTGGGCAAAGGGGGAGCAGCAAACCATTCACCTTATCTCGTGTGGCCACTGCCCGTCAGCGCTCCAGCATTGTCTAGCGGGGTCTGCTCGTTTGCTGTATGCTGTACGCTCGCCTTCTTTGGATGCTCACCAAGGTGCCATACAGCTCCACTAACAGTCCCTCCAACAGACAGTAATGCAGTAATGAGGGGTTGCTTTACTCTTTCGTATCTCCCAAAGGCTACTAGGTTCTCATAGCCAAGAAAGTCACCTGAGGGGGTCGTGAGGAGGGTACGGAATTGGGGGCTCAGTGAGAGCTCCTTGTGGCACTGTAACAGCCAGCCACCATACTGCTGTCATTCGGATGTGCCTTCTGGGTGCAGATATTTTTGAGTATATGTTTTTGACAAATATGTTTTAGCAGACTTTGTTTCACGCAGAACTGCTGGATATGGTGTTTAATCAAACAAAATTTGCATCATGTAATTCACCATGAATTCTTAAAACAACATGCATGATGGTCCTACTCATTGTCCATAATCCATTTCTAGACATTTGGGACAATTTATAGCAGATTATAGCCATCCTGGTCAGTGAAGGACAAGCCTCTGCTCCTCGGTCAGGGACATCCCAAGGATCTTGGATGCCCTGTGCCAAACGTATTCGGAACAGCTTTGAATTTATGACCCCGTTTCAGCTCTTTCATACCCTTTTGACCTGGTCACTGACAGTGCACAGGCACACTTGTCCAAATTCCAAATGTGTTTATGTCTAATATTGAAGGATTGTGACGTGTGTTTTTAATATTGTGACACGGCAGCAGCTCCCTAACATTACTGCAAATAATCTCTCTGACCCCCTCCCGTTTCTCAGATGTGAGGTCCTGTTTTAAGCGAAAATAAACTTTTCTATGGATGTTGTGTTAAAGATAAACACAACATTTCTCAGCACATCACTCACATTTAAACATAAATTAAAGGAAAACGGTATTTAAAGCAATCTCTTTAATAATTATTCAAGGTCATTAGGGCAAGAGTCTGCATAACAGAGCTGAAAGGCTGGGGTCCTGGGCCAGAGCCCACTTTGCTCATGCCTTACAACGTCTCTTCTGGCAGAGGGCCTCCTGCCATACAAAGACATCCCTGCCTGGCAGGCATCTCTCTACCTTAAGTGCATCTTCCAGTAACAGGTAAGTTCTTAAATCTCATCACCAGTGCAGAATTCACACAAAGGAAGAGTGAACTCTGTATTTGTAGTTTGTGTAGATAACTTATATATTAAGCCACGTTAGAGGATACATTGCAGATAAAGCATGCCCCTAAGGAGGATCTTCCTGCTTGACACCCTCTTCTACTCCTTCTCACTAACAAACTATGGGGCATATTATCAAGACAGGCGATAAAATTATCGCCGCTTTAGCGGCATAAAACCTCCGCTAAGACGCCGACAATGGGCTTGATAATATGCTCTATGGAATTCCAATTGAAGCCCATGTTAGATGTGAAGGACATCTAACCTAAGCTTCAATTGGAATTCCATAGAGCATATTATCAAACCCATTATCGCCGTTTTAGCGGCAGTTTTCTACCGCTAAAGCGGCGATAATTTTATCGCCTGTCTTGATAATATGCCCCCATGACATATCCAACATACCACTCTTACCGCATACCACTTTCCACACATCATCACTCTGTGTAAGGCCCTCATTACAAGCACTCTAGTAATTTATGTGGTATTTATTGCACCCGAAAAAATCCCACTCTGCCCAGTCAAAATGTATTGGGTGTGATAAATACCATCAATTTGGAGTTCTGGAGGGATAAACATGCATATTTTGGTCCTAACTGCATCAAATTAGCATGTTCTGGTAAATTCCGTGCATTTTTCTCCCTATAAATATTGGCAGGTTAGATCTACCGATATTTCTCACAAAACCTAGAATTGCGATTTGTGCAGTAACAGAATTTACCACAATAAACAGGTTTGTCGTAATGAGGGCCTGAGAAGAAACACGTTTTATATAGGGCAAGATATTACACACTGTTATTAATTTTGGCGTCTAAGACTTATTTTTCATCATCAGACCTTGACCGAGAGCAAGAAATACAGTGAAGAGGGGAACGGAGAAGCTAGAGAAATGTAGGAAGACATGGCAAAAGGAAGAAAGCAGAGACAAAAATAAACTGCAAAAGTGAGAAAAAGAGATGTAGTATGGGTTAGCCACTCCCTATGTACAACGCTAAGTTAGCATAACCTCGTCGGCTGTTAGAAAGCCAGCTTGCCGCTTCTGCTGCTTTTGCACGCGACACTGTTGTTACATGTTATTCATTCGAGAACTGCTGACTCGACTTTGCTACACATGAGAACCGTCTGTTGTTTAACATCCTTAACAGTGAGTAGTGACCTTGGTCTGTACACCGTGTGAGGAACGAGTCTGGGTCACTAGACGGTGCAGGTTGTTGTGTTCAGGTTGATCGTACCACTTCTTAGCCATAACATACATACAGCTGCCAATACCTGAAAGACGAGTCCTTTAATATTGCAGAGCAGCATGTTTTTACATTCATTCGAAACGAAGAGCTGTTGCAGGAGAGAGCCTTTCTGAGCCTGTGATGTGATTCCACTAAGCTGATCCATAAGGTATGGGGTCCCCCATGCAAGCCTATGAGACGTTCTATTAGTCTAATAATAAACTATTAGTTGCTAGAGAAAGGAGGGTGGTTGCTTTCCACTGTCATTGTTATTATGATTGCTCCTTTCATTTTCTATGGTATTGTAACAATGCTGATGGTTTTGATCTTAACCATTTGTCTGCTTGTGTTAGCCAAAGTACTGCATCTTAGGACGCAAGGTTTATAAAATAAACTCTTTAAACTTTACCGTGTCTTTGTTATTCTGTTGTGGACTGATATATAGATACAAACAGGTATTTCGGATTCCCACCACTCCTGAGAAAATCTAAGTCGCTTGTTCTGGGTTGTCTATACATTGGGACCGCCGAGCTAAATCTCGGATAACGAATGGGACACTAAGCTAGTCGGATAGGGGTTCTTGGTTCTGAGGAGAGTTTCTGGTACACCACAATTCTCTGAGGTCCTGGTTTCCTGCGCATAGTTCTGTGCATAAGCAGAATCCCCACAACATGGCGCACCTAACGTTTGGTCTTTTGATCTGAAACGCCTTAGTAGTGCTTTTATTAGTCCACAACGCCCTCACTCTGGTTTCCGGACAACCGGAGTGACGGCTTAACCTACCTAGGTTTCGACTAAAGGTTCTTTCAAGCTTGATAATTAAAAAGGTTTTCTTTTTCTGAACCCCAGTGCTACTGTAGAATTTATTGTTGCTCTTCTGTGTGTCCCGATGGCGGTCAACGTTGCCGCACACAGTCGGGTTCCCCTGACCGCACATCTACGTGCCTATGGGGTACCTGATGATGAGTTGGCTGTTATTTTTGTGGTAGGGGCTGATGCAGCGTTCCCGTATGAGTTGTTTTACTCTTGGGTGACGTTCGATGCAGTGGATGCGAACGATAATTTGTTCCACGAATATACTGCCACAGCAATGCCTGCAGCCTATGCCCCATATCGGACACTTGAAATTCCTCTCACTGCCTGGCAGCATACCATTTGGTTTAATGGCGCCCTTCCCCATGCGGTAGTGCCGGCGAGAATGAGCCCGTTGTCTATTGCAGGGGCCACATGGCCGGTGCTGGCCGGTTATACCCCCCATCCCCGCTACATGACTGTGGTGGAGTTACGTGTGCTACACACTGCCCTGATTACGGTCCATAGGGCATTAGTGCAGTACGTGTCTCGCAATGTACAGGTGGGGGCACCTGCAGTTGCGGGCCACACGACTGACCATCACGCGCGGTGGTCATCAGTCCAGTTATGGTTAATGCGGTTGTCGGCAAGCGCCCCCAGAATAAGGATGAATTTCCTTACTGGCTTGCTGAAAAGTTTGATCAATTAGAAGCCGTGTTTCCGCATACTTCTCCTGTGGATAAACACAGGATACTCACTATTACTTTGCCGAAGGACCTGGTCCCGGAAATTGTCGACTGTGACAATTGGCAGAAGTTACAGTAGTGCGACAAGCGCTGCGTCTATATCTGGCGGCGACAGCAACTGATACATTTGTTAGTGTTGAAACTGTTGATACTCGCGTATCGCCCCCTGAAAGAATGTTTGAAATTGTCCTTATAATTGAGGGTGACATCCAACGTAAAATTAAAGTGGTATTTTGGGATATTCTAACCTCCACCTATGATATTCTGTTGGCGGAGGCAGATTGGCCCCCAGCTTTCGTTTTAGATGCTCCTAGAGGGGAGGTAGTGATCCTCCCGTCCTTTGGGCACACAGTGCCAACGGAACATTCTAACAGGTTAGCCGGGGAGTGGGCGCAGGTGCTAGCGCCTGCGTTGTATCGTACTCAGGTAGGCTGGGATACATTTTCTCCCAACCATACGATTCCGTTGCGGTCAGAACCCCAGCCACAACCCCAATATCCCATGCGTCGCGAGGCTAGATCTCACGTCGCATCTATCCTTGAACAATTGGAATATCAGGGAGTAATTGAAACATGTGTGTCACCCATGAATAATCCTTTATTCACTGTGACGAAGCCTGACGGATCGTACCGCCTAGTTTTGGATTACCGGCACTTAAATTCGCACTGCCGGACATGCGCGGTACAAAATACTCACAGTTCGGCTCGGGTCGATAGTCTCGTACGAAAACGGTTTAAAACCACACTTGACATCTCCAATGGCTTTTATAGCCATAATCTGTCCCCTCATAGCTATGAGTGGACGGCGTTTACCTCGGGTGGCAAACAAAAGAAGTTCAAAAGGCTCCCGATGGGCTATAAAAATAGGCCCGGGGTCTTTGCTGCTCGTGTGGTCTCTCTGTTGGAGATGGTCGACCCGGAAGCATACTCGTATGTCGATGACATCTACCTTACAGAGGACGAGTTACTTCCACACCTTGCTCACGTGGATAACATAATTACTATGTTTGCTGACTTCGGTTACAAGTTCAACTTTGCGAAGTCCCACATTGCCGAGTTCACAGTGTTGTTTTTGGGGTACGAACTCAATAATGAGGGTCGAGGCTTGGCTCCGCAGTTCCTTGAGAAATGCGCACGCCTTAGTACTCCTACGACACTGAAGAAATTACAATCTTTGCTGGGTTTTCTGAATTTCGGTCGTACCTACATTCCTGATTATGCCCAGCGTATCAAGTCGCTTTATGCCTTGGTACAACCTACTTTTACCAAATCTTGCTGGCTGCCTGAGCATTCTGCTGCATTGCAATCTTTGCAGTCTGATCTTCTTGCTTCGAAATTCTTACAAACTTGTGATAACCACACTAACCTGGTCATTAGAATCGTACCGGGTGCAGTGGGTTTCACCTACTTGACGTTCAATGAGGGCGACACCGTCCCCATTGCATAGAAATCTCATCTGTACACTTCGGCTGAGCTGCGCTTTTCCACTGTCGAAAAAGTACTGACAGCAGTTCAGATGGCGATCCTGAAAGAGCAAGCGCTATCACAGGGAAAGCACATGCTGGTGGTAACACCGTACCCTGCCCTTGAGGCGGTTACTAAAGCCAGTGTCCCGAATTCTAAGGCTTTACATCCAAGGTGGATACAATGGGCGACCTCCTTGACCTCGCCTGACGTCACATATATCTTTGACGCGGCATTACAGACACAGGAGTTCTTGGAGTATGAATTTGTTCATCCGGCTCCTCTGACTTTGCGCCCGCTCGAGGAGTACCATTGTGTCATTTACACTGATGGGTCTGCGCAACCGGCTACTGGATCAAAGCACGCCTATTCAGCAGCCTGCGCAATTGTGGTGGGTACTTTCGTGAACGTAGAGTTCCAATCTAATGTCGTGCATACGCAGTCATTGGGTGATTGTACCGCGCAGTTAGCAGAACTGAAGGCTCTGGTGCTTGCACTGGAGTTTGCTGATCCTCGAGTCACTACTCTTATAGTGAGTGACTTGTACTATTGTGTACAATCATACAACGAAAATCTACACTTTTGGAGTCACAATGACTTTCGTGATTGGAAGGGTAGCACAGTAAAGCACAAAACGCTTTGGGTTCGAGTGGCAGAACTTAAGGAACGTTTGCCCCTCGTGAATGTAATTCACACTCTTGGTCACCAACGAGTTGGTGTCCATGCTGTCGGTAACAGTTTGGCTGACGAGGCAGCAAAAACCGCAGTGGCGACATATTTAGTAGCAGCAGTTACAAGATCCAAAACTAAGATTGATGATGACATCTTGGCAGCTATTGCTGCGTCCGAGACAGGGACAGGCTTTCCAAAAGGTTTCCCTTCTCGCTACCATTATCGCTTAAGCCCTGATAACGTCCCGTTAGTAAGGATTAACGACGTTGGTGACAGATTGATTCCCAACGCGGACTGCAGACCATCTCTGATCACAGCTGCCCACGAAGGTGTTGCGTCTGCGCATGCCGGCGTTTCGGCTACTGTATCTCTTTTGCAGCAACGTTACTGGTGGTACGGTTTGTACAAACAAGCGCGGGCTTATGTCCTTTTATGTGACATTTGCCAGCGGATTAAACCTTCTTCTGCCGCGCGTCCACCACAAACGCAGCTGTATATATCTAATCAACCACTTGCGTGTGTTTATTTAGATCACTGCGGTCCTTTTTCCTCTGATACTGCGTACAAGTACATCTTGGTTGCAGTGGATTCGTGCACACGTTTTCTGTGGGTGTGGCCGCAAAGGAGTGCTGATGCCCGGACTGTCATCAAGGATTTGCGTGTCTTTGTTGGGAGTTTTGCATGTGGTACCCTTCATTCTGACAAGGGCCCTGCGTTTGCCTCTAGGGCGTACAAAGAAGCCATGAGAAGTTTGGGGGTCCAAGTCAAATTTTCGTCTCCATACCGGCCTGAGGGCAATAGTGTTGTGGAGCGAATGAACCGTGACCTAAAGCAATCTTTGACAGCACGGGTTTTAGGTACAGGCCGAGGCTGGCTCACCCACTTGTATGACGTGCAACGCACACTTAATAATCTCCCTAGAAGGTCTCTGGGTGGGCGGACCCCATACATGATGCTCTTTGGAGTGCGAATGTTTGTCCCAGACCTTGAGGGTCTAGACATGGTGGCGGCTGCATCGCCTTTTGACCTAGATGATCACTGTGCTGTATTGCAGACTCTTCAAGAAGCCAGAGACACTCTAGCGAAGGAACACGTACCCTCTACATCCGAAGCTGAGCTCCAGATTCCGGTACTCGGCTGGCTACCTCGAGTTGGTGACCTGGTCTGTGAGAAGGTGGAGAACAAGAAGGAGTTTAGCCCCTCTTATCGTGCACCGGTCCCGGTGCTTGGAGTCCAGGGTACACGTACAGTTATTTTACCTCCACTTCCTGGTCGCAAGGATAACAGGTACATCTCGATTGACAATGTCAAGCTACAGCGGGGGGCCGATTCTCCATAGTATGACACCTTCAGTTTCTTGCCCTTCTATTCTGCGAAATTCTGTTGTGATGCCGCCCTCGAACATCATGCCTGAGGTTGCCATCGAGATGCATGCAGTTACTGCTCCTTCTATGCCGCCTACTGCTGGTGGTTTGCCTGATGATCCAGAGTATGCTTATCCTGCAGGTGTCCCGTTTCCTCTATTACATTCAACAGCGATTAACCAGTCACATTCTTCCTTTGACACTGAATCAATGACTTCCACTGCCCCTTCCAAAATTTCTATATTATTTGCCTGGTTCAAGAGACATTTTTTGGTGGCACCATGGACTTACATATGTCAATTGGCTTTGTGGTAGTGTTTTTTAAACTTATCAATGGACACTACCTGGATGAACGATCTGCGAATAGATTATTTGATGGAACTTTGGCCCCCCATTCCTCTTCACACATTATGAAAAGGGACCAGACTTTTGTGAACATTACAGCCTGGCCTGTGCGTGATGGGATTGCTTGGGATGCTGTTAAATTTCAAATTCACGGACCTACTGAAGTGATTAATGTGCCTAATGTCTTTCGTGTTTCTATGGGTGATGTAGTTAAACAGAACATCCGATCGGATGATTGGGATGTACAAGCAATAGAAGCACTGTTTTCTGATCTGAAATATTATGCTGCATTTGATGCTGAAGATTTGTATTTGAATACTGCAAATTATGGTGAACAATTTTGCTATCAACATTTTGGCACATTTCCTACACAGAGCAAATACATTTCGTAATTTTGTTAATTACACACTATGGGACCACTGTCCGGCCCCTTTGGCTGGCAGTTCTGCCACGTTAGTGAACAAGTTCACATGCTTTTCGGATTTTAGTGTGTCTAATCCGGTCTCTTTTTATTTTAAAGTGGCGGCTGAAACCGCCTCTAAGGTTAGATTAACACATACCAAATTGTTATATTCCAAGTCCTTTATGGACGAATTGGCTATCGGAGGTTATGACCTATGGAAAGCTACTATCGATCTAAAATCGGTTTGGGGAACTAAACCGTGGCAGGTTCAGGGTACAGAAGCTTTGCGTCGCGCCTGTCTTATCCCGAACCACATTTTGTTCTTTAAACTTTACCGTGTCTTTGTTATTCTGTTCTGGACTGATATATAGATACAAACAGGTATTTCGGATTCCCACCACTCCTGAGAAAATCTAAGTCGCTTGTTCTGGGTTGTCTATATATTGGGACCGCCAAGCTAAATCTCGGATAACGAATGGGACACTAAGCTAGTCGGATAGGGGTTCTTGGTTCTGAGGGGAGTTTCTGGTACACCACAATTCTCTGAGGTCCTGGTTTCCTGCGCATAGTTCTGTGCATAAGCAGAATCCCCGCAACAGAGACAGGAAGTGTAGGGTGGTGGACGAAAGCGGTATGAGGTGGAATAAAGACTAGGCAGGCCTAGCCTTTAGCTGCCCCTACACTGAACGCATACAGCAGCACAGGTGACAGGCTCCTAAGCAAACTCTTTGTGCCACTGCACTTTATTTTTTTTAATAAAGCACAGGACTAAATACACTAGTTAGTATCTCATGACCCATCAACTCACTGTCTCTCTGTTAGTCCCTGCATCTGATTAAGGCTTCGCTTCACTTTAGGTTTCTCTTCTGCACAAAATTCTTGTTGGGCTTGAGCACTCAGTGCTGTCTGGTATCCTGCTATGCAATACTACTCAATTTAAACTGAACTTCTCTTCTGTTGCATGAACTACCTTGCCTGGTGGTATTTTTGAGAGCTGGTTTTCCAGTGTTGTACCACAATACTGAGCTTTAAATATCGTTCTATCAGAATACCACATCCAGAAAAGTAACTACCAAAATATTGTGATGGTAAGTATATATTGTAAGTATAGTTTTAGTGTTCTTAACCTCATATCTACCAATCTTGAACACACAGATTTCTTGAAAGAACGCAGATGTGGAATTAAGTATAGTAAAGCTTAATTTACCTATAGTCACAAATTTCTGGTAGGCTGTATGTCAGAATATCAATGTGGGAAATATTGTCAGTCATAACAATGTGTCTTAAATATTGATCACAAAAATATTATCCCATTGGGTGTAGATTTTCTAGTGTTAACAACAATGGAGTGATAATACTATTTAGGATACAATATTTTTGTGCAACAAGATTTTTACTACAATATTCCTCTACTACATCATTGTGGTAGTAGATATTCTAGATAAGATATGGCAGAACAAATTTTTGTCTAGCTATATTGTGACAAATCCTTTGTTTTTCCACTATACGCCTCTACAAGAGACATTGCTAAGGTGACCTAATATGCATGAGGGGTATGTATAACTACTTTTCAATTTTACACGTGGTATTAGGAGGCAGAAGCATTTCCTGGTAGCAATTAGAGTGTATGTTCTCTCCTATAGATTTGCAGTTTAGCCACATTAACAGTTCAGCTTACTTTCTGAATTACCATATTCTTACCTTATGTTTGTTTTCAGGAATGAAGACAAATGGGGAGCTTGAAGTGAGTTATTTGTTTCAGTAGTTTCTGTTTTCTCCGTCCGTTCAAGAAATAAACAAACCAGGTTTCTGATAAAGGGAGGTAAAGCCAGAGACCAAACACAGAGGGAAGTCTGGAGACCAAACAAGATGAGAAAGATGGAGACCAAACATGGAGAGTAAAGCTGGGAACCAAATATATTGAAAATTCAGGACAAAAACAGTAAGGATGGAAGTGAGACAGAAAGGGCACAGAATGGGAATATAAAGCCTTTGCTTTACAACTGCTATCATGGAAGGTGTACCATCCGCAGAAGATCCAATAAAAACTCCAACAGTGAGCCTCTACCAGAGTTCCGGTTGAAAGAGATGTCCACCACTCAATTCGCCAAAGAGTTCTACCTCCTAAACACTCCAGCCAGATAACTTTGACCTCATGTCTGTTTCCCAGCTGAGATTGTGACTATTTATCTCAGTAGCTGAAAACATGAATCTTTTGTAAGCAATCTATGGTATATATTTCAAGAATGATCAAGGCAAGACTCACCAATGATGCCAAAGATACCAAGGATGGTGGGTGCAAAGATGACCAGCAAATTGATGAGAGTGAGAAGGACGATGGCGATAATGACATGGCGCAACCAGTTGAATGGCTTGTTCTGGAACAGCATATGTTGGATGGCCCGACGCACCTAAAGAGTGAGAGCAAAGGGATCAGAGCCGACAGGACCACATTGGTTCTTATAAAAGGAGCCCCCTGGGAGGCAAACGAAGCTGAACATTTACCATAATTAGCATGCTTATATCATGGAATATTAGCACTTGCTTAATTATTACATTACTCTCCACCCCCTAATGTTCAGTGCTTCACTTCTTTTCCTCCAACATTTCCCTCCTACGACTTTTCTCCTTTTAACATTTCTTTCTTGCTTAAGTCTTCTGGTTAAGTATCTCTCACCTTACTCTCATTTCTTTCTCTCATACCTTCCCTTCACTCTCCCCTTCAAGTTCTTTATCCCAGTTTTTGTTTCCCATTCATTTGTTACTCACATCCCTCTCAATATCTTTCCTGCTTTCTTATTTTTCCTTTCCCAATTGACTACCATATAACCCTGCTTCTCATCTATCCCATCCTTCTACTCATTCTTTCCTCTCGCCTGCTATATCTTCACTCTCTCAACCTATTCCTTCTGTTTCTATTGTTATTCATTCACTCAGTTTTATCAATTCCCTATTTTATGTCTCCCATCTTCCTTGTCCGCTTTTTGTCTCTCCTTCTACTTCTTTCCACACTTATAATATTTTACACCACTCTTGCTATTCTCTCCTTTACTGCTTTCAATTCCCTTTCTATTTATCACCCCTTCTACTACTTCCCTCCCTGTTTGCTGAAATCCCATCTCTTTATTATGTCTCCCAAGCATTATGATCCCCTTTCTTTTGCTATCATTGTACTCCATTATTCTCTTATTAACATTCTCAGATTATTTCCTTTTCTCCTGCTTTTCCTTTGATCCCTTTTACTGGGTCTGCCCCTGTCATGATAATCGTTCCCACACTTGTCAGTCAACTATTCCCTCTATCATTCTGCTCTCTCATATTCTTTTCCCAAAACTTACAATTATTTTGTACTCCTTGTAGCAGTTATGTCTTTCTCTACTATTAGTCCCTCTTCTTACTGTTCCCTGCCTGCTCTTGTATTATTCCTGAAATCACTTCTGTTATTTGCTTAATGTTTCTTACAATCCCAACCCTACTGTTAGTAATATATTGAAATGAAACCTGCAATCCCTGTATAAAAGCCTGTCTCTAATTTCCTCATTACAGGCGACTTGTGACGACCCTAGTTACCTGAAATAAAGCAACGACGTATCTGTTCAAATGTAATAACCTAATATTGCTGAATTTTGACGAAACAGTGTCTGCCATAAAAGCCAGCAGCCAAGGGGGAAGGCAGGTCACAGTGAACAATTAAAGCTGGAATTGAAATAGCGAAACATGGCTTTTCCTTCTTCTCTACTTTTCTACATGAACAGTAGTAAGCAGAAAGGAAATATTTATTTCAATATTTTTACTTTTTCAACTCTTCATGTAATTATAGGAAAGATAGAACTTCTTTGCATGTTTCTACACCTCATAAACTACAGCGTTTTTTAAAAATCTGACTTATATTTAACTGATGATAATATCTCTTTGCTACAAATTACTAAGGATCTTATTGAGAGTTTGGCAGAAGGATTTTGCACCGTCGGCCATGACGGAGTTCTTTACTCTCACTATGGTGGGTGTACTTTGCCCGCCAAAGTTAAAGATATCCATGGCCCAGCGGATATCTCTTGCATTTCCAGGAACCGCTGTCATGGGGGTTTCTGTAAATGCATTGAAAGTTTGACAGGCAGCTCCACCAGCAGGACGGAGCCATACATCATTCAATTTTTGCTTTTATTTTCAAAAACAAAATTTTAAAGTTGGATTTAGTTTTGAAGAAAAAAAAAAAGCTATGCTCCCCTAATCATGGGAGTTTTCTTTCATGGCGTGGGAGTCATTCTGCGGCTTTAACTAACCCTCTAACCAAGGTTTTACCTGGCAGTGACGGACAGTGAAAAATTGCCATTTGTCTGCCAAATCTATATAGGGCGGGAGGACAAATGGCAAAACTGCTGAAGGCCTTTGCTCTGTTGGGAAGTCGGAGGTGTATGTCAGCAGCGGAGACCGAGTAGTCTTCACTGTCAACATACTTTAGACACCAGATGCCAAAATAGGCGAACGGACCTTCAGTTAGATGGAGAGTGCATTCTGTCGCTCATGAGAGGGAGTACCCTCTCCTCTAAACCATGCCCCAACTGCTTTTCAGAGTCTTCAATTTTGCACTAGAGATGCTAATGCTATTCATCATGTTTACAAACATCCTTCAATCTCTTTCATAGAAAGGTCACTACTCCAAAGACTTAAATTGATTTAAGGAAGGATTATGGTGTGACCATGTATTATAAGGAATAAAGTATCCATCTTCCGCACATTATAAGGATACTGAAAGTCTCCTCGAAGTTCCATGACCTCTAAACACTGTCTTCTGCCTAGTTCCTCATTATGGTCAGGCAACTCCTCAGCGGCTTTCTTGTCCTTATGATGTCAGACGGGGGGTACTGTATCTCATATATACTCGTAGTATTACTTTTCACCCTTCAGAAACATTGCTCCCATTTCCTTAAGTGATATAGCATGCACATACAGGCAATAATGGCTGGTAAATTATTGTCCCTGTAGTTGTGTGCCTGAGACCCTGGACTCTATCACTTCCGCCCAAAAGCTCCCCATTCGGCGAGTGCGCTGAATGGGGAACTTGTGAGGAAGTGACAGCACTACTGCCCCGTCAGATAATGGCAATAAGGTTATAAGTACCCCCAGACAACCCAAATAGGGTGCACTGTGGGAGCAGCGGATGCTTCTCACCTGAAAGCAGCTGTATCTCACCTTTCTTGCAGCTGCATCTCTCCTGAAGCATGGTGTTCCCATTCCAGCACAAGCAAGGGGACGAACCTGTACAGCTATGTTTGAATGGGCTATGTCAGAGGAAGTGGCTGAATGAGCTCCGCGGAAGAAACCATTTATTTTCTCACATTCTCCAGGTGGGAAGCAACCTCATTTCCTGTAACACTCCATATTTCCGCCAGTGCTTGCCCCCTATGTTAGGGGTTATAGGGAAGACCCAGAGCACACGGGAAGAGAATGAGCTGGGAGAACAGAATGCTTCTTTGCGGGTCAGTAACAGTAGTGTTGCCTACAAAGGTGCCATTCTCATTGCCTGGCTGGCTACCAATGTTCCATCTACTATGATAATATTAATTATTCTCTCTTGCCTAATGCCCTCATATACATTCTCATGTCTCTCACTCTTACTTATTATGCATGCTCTTAGTATTCCTTCCTATTTTCTTCCTATCCCTTACCACACCCCCTTCAAACTATCCTTTTCCCTTCCTCCGTCACTTGATTACTTAATCATACTCTTATTGTACTATCACGTTTGCCTTCCTTCTTCGTTTTATTCCTTTCTCTCATTCAATGTTACCATTTTTCTTGCCCAGAGTCCACCGTTCACTCTGTTCCTTCCTCATGTCTTTCCTCGTCTCTGTTGTCTTGCCCAGCACTCTTCTTTTGAATACATCCCTTATTATTTTTACTCTGCTCTTCTAAACTGCCCCTCAAACCTTCATGTTGACCTCTCCTTAAAATTGAGGAGTGGGGACAGAACATGTAATCTGCTTTCTGATAGGAGTATGTTATAAGTGAAAATATATTTGCATTACAAGCATGGTTATTTTTGTTGTAATTCACACTTTGTAGCTAGTTATTTAGATAAATGAAAAGAACTGCTGGTGTCCAACAATGAGCTCTCACTTGTGGCAGGGTACTGTAGGTGCCATGTTTTGGAGCATACCAATAAACAGTGCATGTGGACACAAAGGTGGGTAAATGGTTATCGGCTGCTTGTTATATTTTTGTTATTGGGTGTTCTGGTCTAATTTGTTGGTGTAAACAAGACCAGTACTCTCCTTATATGCTGCTCTCAGCCCCATAGTTTTAAACTTCTTCTGTTCTTGTGAGGAAATGATGTGTATTATATGGCGTGGAAGTGCAACCTCATTGTGTAATACACTTACCAACCCCTTTAGGACCTTTTGGTTAAGTTTTATCTGTCAACCCGCTGCTTAACCCAGGGTAGCTGTGGCATTGAGCAGCAAGGCTTACACAGAGGAACACGTGTAAAGCATTTAAACAGCACCAAAACAATTGAAGAAGAAATCGACACTTTACTCAAGAAGTCCGAAACCAATTTATAAAAATAGACTGTATTTTTACAAGAAATTCGATACTAGAACAAAAAAGATTAACCAGAGGGTTATCAAGATATATATTTTACATGCAATAATAAATCAAAGACATTTCACTCAACCACGAACAAGTCTTGGCAAAGTCAACAAATTGGACACTTGGAAACTTTTTCAAGGAAAACTTAGGTAAGTGTTAATGTGGTTGGTTAGAAGTACTTAGGGTGACCAATTCCTGCAGGGGGCTAGTCAATGGGACCAACCTTGTCCCCCAGAACAGTTACTTACACAGAAGAAGCAGTTCTCCAGTAGTTCCAGACACTTTATCTGTGTTGCAATGAATTCCTATGGAGTGGTCCTGATGCACGGGATGAAGGGTGCTGAAGAAGCTCTAAAGAGGCTGTGGATGTGACACGGTCGAAGGGGGTCTTCCTGCAGGGATTGCTTGGTCCACAAACTTGGTTAGGGGGTCCTAGTTGCAGGGTTGATGTCCCACAAAGTCCTCTCCAGTCTGGCCGAAGTCCAGTCACCACTGGACTACCAGTCATCCGTAAGTTAGACTATGCCAATTAGGGACAAGCCAATTAAATATACACTATTGTAGGGTCAGAGCACATGCACTGAGTCCTGTTTAGCAGGGCTCAGGGCCTTTCAGAGCCATTACATCGGTACCTAGTTGTCAAAATGAGGGCAAAAGAGTCGGGTAATCCTACAAAGCATATGGAGGCCCCTTTAGCATTTCTGCAACATAATTTAGCCATTTCATTCTGGATTTGGCAGTCCTTCTTCCCAGATTTGCTGGTTTTTGACCCCTCTGCTTCATTCTAAGAAAACGTTGAAAACATCTTCTCCAGAAGTATTTTACTGTTTCTACAACTAGTTCAGGGGCATATTAACAAGGGTCGGAGATAAATATCGCAAAGCGCGCTTAGCACTTGCATATTTATCGCCGGCTATCTCTGGAATTTATCGCCCGGTTAGCGGGTTATCAACAACGCGCATCGCCGAGGCGATAAAAATTCCAGAGATAGTGTGAATATCGCCGTTTTCCATGGTGGAAAACGGCGATATCCTAGATGATAGGGCCTGTGGTCTTAGCCACAGAATCCACCCCCGTGTTAAGTATGCCTTAGTCAAGAATTTAAGAGACGTTAAATTCCTGCGTTAAGGCATACTTAACGTGATTTAAAACATCACTACCCTTCCTTTATCGTGAAGCTGCCTTCGCGATATTTTCCCTGGTTGATTTCACAGCCCCGCCTACTTTGCATCTCATTAGAGATGCAAAGTTAAGCGTGCTGGAAACGGCGCTAAGTCAGCAAAACACGCAATAGCGTGTCCTTGCTGATAAGGCGATGAAATTATCGCCTCTTTTCGCCCGAAAACGGATGCAAAAGCGGCGATAATTTCATAGCACCGCCTTCATAATATGCCCGAAGATTTTTCTTTACCTTTATATGCTGTATTTCACTCCATCAAGATTTTTTTATTACTTGGGGTGTGGCTCAATAAGTATTGTAATGCGCTCTGTGGTCTTTTGAAGTCATTTGGCTGTATAACAACTAAATATAAATGCAAATCACACTAATGCATTTGGTTGTTCACATTCCACTGCGCTAATATTCTACTCATCCATTTAATTTGATTTCTAATTCAATTTTCTATAATGTCTCTATCCCTCCTCTGCACTTTCCTACCAATCTTCTTTCTTGTGGACTAATATCCTTAAGCATTTGTATTTCTATTCTACTCTTTCTTCACTTCCTACAATAAGTACATCTACTCTCCTAGTTACTTCTTTTTCTTTGCTCTTGTAAACTTCTGTCTTCTTGTCTTATATCGCTTCCCCCAATTTACCTCCTACTATTTAAGTCTATCTACCCTGTTCCCCAGCTCCTGGACATTCCATTGTCTTCATGATTCCATACTATACTTCATTTTTCAATCCTTGCCTTTTGCTTCTCCGCTCTGTGCTTGTCCCAGACTATAACAGCAAACTGTCAAGCACAAGGAGATGTGAAAGGTGGTCCAGGCAGCTAGGTTAGCCTGGCAGCTGAGGTTTCCGTCACCAAACCCCAAGTGCAGCGCTAACTGAGATTTCTTCTTTTGAATTGTTGGTGACCATTTTATTAATCTGTATGGATTGGCCACCCCTGAAAGTGATACTTACGGGGAAGAGAACTATGGGCACCGTGAGTGTCACCGCTGTCAACACTGCTACACGGACACACAAAATGAGGACATCAAATGGGTCCACTCTGCTGTAGGTGTGCAGCAACTCCGACTCCACTTGATCTGGGGGGAAAGTAAGAGAGAAGAAAGTTACTTGGTAACTTTAAAATGCCCCAACCCCAAGATAATTCAGTAAATGTGTGTTAAGAAGGAAGGACATATTTTGATAGAGAGGAATATTACCCACACTAAATACAAATCTACACCATACAAAAGTACACATTGCTGACATTAATGGAACATAGTGATACACATTAAAACCCTCCTGCTGATTCACAAAACTCAAAAGACATATAAAAGTCATATAAACAAAAACAATGATACTCTTGATGAGCGAATAAATGAGAAAAACGCATAAAAACTAGCATGGTCTACGAGTTTCGATCATGATGATGACTTGCTATGATTTCTGCAACTATTTCTATGATTTAGCTAAGAGGGAAAATAGGAAGAAACACAAGATCTTGCAGTGGTGTCCGCCAGGTAGCAAGGGAAGCTACTGCAAGTATCAAGTACACATGGAAACTTGAATTTAAAAGTATTTTGCTGTAAAGAGGGTGTAGCAGTGAGACACTAGGGCAAATGTGTTCATTAAATAATTACAAAAATAATCTTGTTTTTGTTTAATGAACAAGTTACAGTTGGTAACTAATTCCTAGTAAGAAAGTCATTCAATGTACAAATTTGTTGACAGAAATGTTTGCATGAACATCTGCTTGCTGTGGCTTCGCAAATAATAAACAGTATGTGATTGTGTAAATATATTAATGCGTTATGATCATGGTGTCAGACTGGTTCTCATAAAAAGAAGGGAGAGACTCCAGCTCTGAGATGGCCGCTTCTTGCACCTATGTTCTGGCAACACTTTAACCAGTAACCATATATATACATACAGACCCGAGCACGCACCACCCCGTGAAGAGAGGGGGCCATGCGGCAGGATATATGCCGAGCCGTTTATGTGGAGCGCTAACCAGGGATCAAGGCAGACGTTGTTGGTGATGGCCCATTGGTGGGCTTGAAAAGGACAGAAATTAGTGCACCATCAGCAGTTTGATAATTAGGACTACGACATCCATGATGCCTTGGGACATTTGACCCGCCCATCTGGGGGCGTATAATGGGCATTAAAGGACGCAGACCCGAGCACGCATTTATGATCGCGACTGCCTCTGAAGAAGAAGAATGACTTCGAAACGCGTCAGGCTTATCGCGTTTGTAGCTGTCAGATCAGAACTACCTGCTTCATTTTGCCTGTACCCTTGATTAAAGACTTGCCACCTTGGGTTTAGCGTTCGAGTGCAGCTCATTCCTGGGGGCGAAAGGCAAACGTGCATTCATTTTTGGCGGTGGCCCGCCATTGAGTTGCACCACCCCGTGAAGAGAGGGGGCCATGCGGCAGGATATATGCCGAGCCGTTTATGTGGAGCGCTAACCAGGGATCAAGGCAGACGTTGTTGGTGATGGCCCATTGGTGGGCTTGAAAAGGACAGAAATTAGTGCACCATCAGCAGTTTGATAATTAGGACTACGACATCCATGATGCCTTGGGACATTTGACCCGCCCATCTAGTGGCGTATAATGGGCATTAAAGGACGCAGACCCAAGCACGCATTTATGATCGCGACTGCCTCTGAAAAAGAATTACTTCAAAATACATCAGGCTTACCGCGTTTGTAGCTGTCAGATTAGAACTACCTGCTTCATTTTGCCTGTACCCTTGATTAACCCCTTCCATGCTGCGCAGATTCCGCCGCTGTGCTGACGGAATCTTGCGCGGGCGTGGTCATGACGGAACGGTTCCGTCATGAGCACAGCTCAACCGTGGCTCATGACGGAACCGTTCCGTCATGAGCACCGAAGGGGTTAAAGACTTGCCACCTTGGGTTTAGCGTTCAAGTGCAGCTCATTCCGGGGGGCGAAAAGCAAACGAGCATTCATATATATATATTATCTACTGGCGGTCGCCAGTAGATAGTTATAGTTAGGACCGTGTTTCCATAGGAAATCCGCAACATTCTATTTGGAATAACTGTGGCGCCGATTGACGAATCCTCGCGAAATTTTCAAAATAGGTGGGGCGCTCCGCTCCGCTCCTTCCCTGAAAGTCTCGGGGGGATTCGTCAAGCGGGGGCTGAGAAAAAGGGGGGGTCCCAAAACGCGTTTTCCCCATGCATTTTTCCATAGGACCTTTAGTCCAAGCTACAGCCCGAACGGCTGAACAGAATTACTTGAAATTTGGCAGAGAGGTAGTCCTCAGTTCAGGGATGTGCCTTTTGCAGGTCTGGTGTAAATCTGTTCATTAGTTCCTGAGAAAATTGCAGTTAAAAGCATATATATATCTATGAGTGCGCACCGTGCGCGTACGGTAAGCATACCGTACGCGCACGGTGACGTGTGCGAGCGCAATTCTGATTGGTTGTTAGATGTCAGTAAACATTCGAATCGGTCGAAATCAGGAAGTGTCGGCCGCCATTTTGTCTCTCGCAGTCTGAGACAATGAAAAACAAAGGGGGAAAACGTGAGAAGGGGGCAGGATGGACAGGTCCTGACCCCCTAGCCTTTGTCAGGGGGTCACTGAAGGACCCCCAAGGGTATAAAAAAATATATTTTTTTTTGCGAAAAATCGCGGGGTGCGCGCACCGTACGCGCACGGCACGAACAACGCATCGTGGGTGCTTGGTGCGTGAAGGGCACCAAGCGCCCACAGCGCGCGCACGGTGCTCGAAGCGCACCGTGCGCATACGTGCGCATACGGTACGCGCACAGCGAAAAAACTTAAAAAAAAAAAAATACATAACTTAGCATTTAAAAAAACTTACAAATTCACTGAAAAAACCATAGATTTCACACACGTTATAGTTAGGAATTAGCATTTAAAAAACCTTGCAAGTTCACTTAAAAAACCATAGGTTTCACACATGTTATAGTTAGCTGGACATTTCACTCGTGAAAAACCATTGAAATTCCCCCGTTATAGTTAGTGCAGGCAACTATAACTCACGCGACCGCAATCCTCTGCTGATGATGTCAGATATTACATCACTGATGACATATGTGTTTTTCTGGAAAAAAAATATTTGTAATATATGTATAGCAAAAAATTAATGGAAGAAGACATGGGTAAATAAGTGTCTAAATACAGTGATGTAATATCTGACGTCATCAGCAGAGGATTGCGGTCGCGTGAGTTATAGTTGCCTGCACTAACTATAACGGGGGAATTTCAATGGTTTTTCACGAGTGAAATGTCCAGCTAACTATAACATGTGTGAAACCTATGGTTTTTTAAGTGAATTTATATATATATATATACACATACATGTATGTGTGTGTATATATATATATATAGAACCTACTGGTGGTCGCTGGTAGGTAGTTAAAGTTAGGACCTAGTTTCCACAGGAATAGCATTTTTGTTGTGCTAATGACTTTGGCGCCATTTGACGAATCTTCACGAAATGTTCAATACTTGTGTACAACTCACTTCAGCTACTGTCTGGAAAGTTTCGGGGTGATTCGTCAAGTGAGGGCCAAGAAAAAGTGGGTTTTTTTCGCATGCACTTTCCTAAAGGGATTTTGAACATGACTACAGCCCAAACCGCTGAATGGAATTACACCATATTTGGCAGAAAGCTATCTCTAGGTCCAGAAAGAGCCCTTTTAAGGTCTCGCCTGACCCAGCGCATGCGCTGGACTGGCGAGACTTATTGAGAGGGCTCCAAAAAGTGCTACCATGCCAGCCTAGAGCTACAGTGCATGCTTTACCGCAATTACTTTCACTTTCGCGGCCGCACGCCCGCTTTGATGTTTGATCGTGATCACGATCGCGATCACTTTCACTTTCGCGGCCGCACGGCCGCTTTGCGTAGCCAATAGGTCTCGCTTTTGGGACCTTATAAGTATTTAGTTATGCAACTGTTGCATGGCTAAACACTTATAAGGCCCCAAAGGCGAGACCTATTGGCTATGCCAATGCTTGTTTGTAATTTGGTGTAAATCCGTTCCATAGTTTTGGAGTTATTAAAGAAAACATATTTTTTATATCTAGAGACTCAAATCCTCAACAAATCCGACAGATCACTTGGTAAGATCTGTTTGGCTGCCAACACTTCAACTAGGAAGTGTTGGTAGCCATCTTGGGACTCTGACTCAACCGAGTCCCAAGAATAAACTGTAAATAAAATCATATAGCGGCAGGGTAGGAATACTCTGACACCCTAGGCCTGATATTTATATCAGACCCAATAACTCATTCTAATTGGACCCAAGGAAGGATTGTATTGTATTGTAATGTATATCATATTTATAGAGTGCGACAAACACCCTACGGGTACCCTGGCGCTGAAGATACGTGAACGCAGACCATCAGGGAGAAAGAAAGATAGAGCCTAAGATTAACATTACTCAGAGACAACATAATCAGTTTCTAGGGAACAGCCACGTTTTAATCCTTTTCCTGAACAGGGACAAAGTACTACATTGTCTGATTTCAAGTGGAAGTTCATTCCAGAGATTGGCAGCAGCAAAACTAAAGGATCTTCCTCCCAGTCTGGCCCTGTAGAATCTGGGTACCTCTGCCAGATAGGCAGAAGTTGAAGGGAGACTTCGGGTAGGAGTGTACCGAACCAGTTTCTTCTGTAGTGGCTTAGGACCGAGTCCATGCAGCGCCCTAAACACAATGCAAAGGGATTTAAAATATATTCTTTGCTGCACAGGGAGCCAGTGTAGCTCGGCTAGGCACATTGAGGCAGAAGAACCTCGTGGTCTGGACAGGGCTAGTTTCGCTGCTGTGTTCTGAACACGTTGAAGTCTCTGGATTAAATATTTGGGGGACTCCAACAGTAGGGCGTTGCAATAGTCAAGTCTACTTACGATAACGCCTTAAAAAATCAAGGCTCTGGCCGAGACTGGAAGCAATGGAATCTCTCTTAAATCTCTCATAAGGCCGAAACAGCACCCCACCTTCTTATTCACTTGTGTCTCCAGTGACAAGTTGGCATTGAACATGGCTCTCAAGTTTTGCACCGCCGTGGATGGCGCCAAGGGAGTAGAAGTGCCAAGAGGCCAGAAGTTGCAAGGAAGAGGCAGAGGAACCTTCCCAACTGCGCAGTGTAGAATTTCATTCTTATCCGAATTAAATTGTAAGGAGTTATTTCGTAACCACTGCGCAGTGTCGTGCATGCACGCATGAAAATCCTCCAGGGCATTAGGTAGGGTTCCATCAATAGATAGAATGATCTGGTTGTCATCGGCATAATTTACCAATTTCACATTGTGGGCCCGAATGGTATTGATCAATGGGCTCAGATAAATGTTGAATAAAATTAGGCTGATGGCAGATCCTTGTGGAACCCCGTGACAGATATTTGTGAAGGCTGACTGGAACGGTCAAAAAGCCACTGCCTGACACCTGCCAGATAGATAGGATCAAAACCAATCCAGGGCAGTGCCCACTACTCCCACCTCCTCTAGACAGGTCAGCAAAATATTGTGGTTGACCGTGTCAAAAGCGGCAGACAGGTCAAGCAAAATAAGTATTGCTGATTATCCCCTGTCTGCCAACTGACGCAGATCGTCCATCACGGTCACCAAGGTCGACTCAGTTCCGTGTTCTGGACGGAAACCAAATTGTACATCTGCCAGGCAACTGATTGACCTATGAAAACGGTTGAACACTTGCACGAAATACTGATATAGTTTTCCTATTTTCATTTTAATAGATGGCCCAGCACAGCACTACAAATAAACAATGCAAAGACTATATTTGTCCTTTCACTATCCCAATTTTCCACCCACTTCCTTTCTCTCTATGAACGCTTGAATTAACACTGACAATTTTTTACTACACAAAACGACTTGCGTTGTCAATATGTAATGAACTGGAAAAGGAATACAAACACTGTAGTGTCACCAATAGGACGGTGTGCGCATACTCCAGTAGTGACGTTTGTACGAAAAGAAATCCCTCCCTTCCCCGACCACCTTATAAAAAAAAGTTCTGGCTGTCTCCTGCAAAAGATCTCTAGCCCTGGGGCTGCAATAACAAGGACACTGCCCAGAGCAGGCATCAGGTTAGCAAGCCCCAGCTGCACCCACCTTGTGATGAACAACCCTGTCTGTAGGTCGACTGACAGGTCATCTTGCACTACATTCAATTGTGTTCAGCAAGCGCATGTAACTAAATATAGGCAATGCTTTATAATACATTGTGTGCAGGTTCTTAGCCAATCTTTAGTAATCTGGAGGGGAATTTAGGCTGGAGTAGATCTTAAAAAAACGGGATATCATTTGTAAACAATGGCTCTAGCTGAACTTCCACCAGCAAGAAAACATAGACATATCTCAAACAGTTCAGGTCTGCTTGAGAGCTAATTAAGTTAATTGTGATGGATCTATGTCAGCATTTTACCTACTAATATATATCCATGACGTGGTCATGACACGATTGTGGTATGCTATGCCATTGAACTGCCATGACCTTAATGTGACATACTTACTGTGCTAAATCCACCCCTAGGGATTGCGGCATTAGAGCCACGCCAAAGTCATGGCACACCGAGAAAATGGCCAGGGTGATGTTATGGCTACCAATGTGATGTAGGCGCACTACAGAAGACACCTTTATGTGTCTGTTTCTCAAACCGACTCACTCATTGAATACTTACCATGATGGATAGCTGTTGGAAGATCTGTGGTGGCCTCAGTGAGAGACCATGAGGTATACATTTTAGACAGATATTTCATAAAAATACAGGTTCATCATACCTGTTTCTTTCCTTGCTTTCAGTGGCTGATACACTGTGAAAATTGTCCACACTACAGGTTAGTGTCATCAACTAAAAGCACTTTTCTTCACACTGAGGGGCAGATTTACAAGCCCCTTGCGCCACCGATGCGTCACTTTTCGTAAATCTCCCCCCTCGTGTCTACAATGAAGCTTGATGCATAGCAAAATTCTTTGTTTATGCCACAGGTGTAAGCACGAGCACCATCAAAAATATAAACCTTTCTCCCATCAAGATCTTTATCATGGCTATTCGCATTTTAACCTGATTATTACTTACCTGTGTGTGTGTTTTCATCCTCTTTTTGTGTCAGTGGGTTGTAAGCTGTGATAAGCGTTAATGTAGGGATTTCTCTTGTTCTTTTCATCATGAAAGGGTACACTAGCAGCTCATTTTGACGGGTGACCGGCATCTCCCAAAGTCAATAGTTGAACCCGCACTACTACCATAAGATACATCTAGTGGAACGTACCATAGAAGGTGAGGTATCCAAAAAGGGCTGCCAGGAAGTACATAACGTACATGACAGTGATGGAAATATTGGAGATGTGCTGCATCTTGCGCTTCGAAGGCCTGTAAAATGAAGAGATAGGTCCTGACTATTAGTTAATCAGGGTTACAGATAGAAACTGCATGGAGCCAGAAAAATAATTCTCTTAAACGCCACTTTAGAGACAAGCACCAGATTTTCTCTGCCCTTTAATAGTGTCATAAAAACTAACTTTGACCACTGGAACCCCCAGAAAACTGTGAGTGGTGAATAAGGGTACCTTTAACTCTATCCTTCCCCGGCCTCTCCTTGAAGGAACCACCTCTAACAGGTCAGAGGTAGGGATATGCAAAGGTTTGTATTTTTTTGCGACATTTTGTGAAATGTCATGGAAATTATGCAAAATCACAAAGATTATGTCAAATGTGGTTCGCAGTATCTTGTGGGAAAATTTCCAGCAACAGCATACCTCACATAAAGTCAAGTGAGATGCTGGCAGGAGACTGGTTCAAAGCAGAAAATTACTCTTGCAAAAACCAGTCCCCGCAAGCAAAGATTTATATGCATAATACGGAATTTTGTAGAAGAGAGTTTGAACATTTTACAAGCATAATTGCATTTTCACCTGGGCCTGGTCTGATGACCTTCCTCCTCACTACCCATTCAATATTTAGCTTCTCTCTGGAGACATCACTCCAAAGTCTGAAATGGGCTGTGTTATCCATTTTATTTCAAACCTTGGTCTTTTTAATGGGGGAAACATGTTAGTTCAAATAGAGATTTCTTGTGTCATGCTAATTCGTTCCTTAGTGCCACTCTGCAGAATCACTTCTTGATCACAAAAGGAGGGTCCATCCTTCATGCACATTCACAAGCACAACCGGTGCTGCTGTTAAGTCCCTCTATGGGGTTCAGGTACACGTATGATAAATAGGTACCAGTTC
Organism: Triturus cristatus; assembly: GCF_964204655.1. Lineage (NCBI taxonomy): Eukaryota > Metazoa > Chordata > Amphibia > Caudata > Salamandridae > Triturus > Triturus cristatus. The sequence goes on along the minus strand of NC_140592.1, from coordinate 338,757,705 downwards.
ATCTTCTTGCACAATCACACCTTGGCTTGACCCCCATCTTGGGTGCACAATTAGAGTGCAATTAAGCATCACTCTCACCCTGAAAGGATTATCTGGAGAGAAATATGTGCCTAAATAGATGCCAGCACCAGGTGGTCTCTAAGAAAAGAAGACTTCTAAGCCAAAGTGGGAGAGTAAATTATCCTTTAAATGTTGTTTTACAACCTCGGGAAACACATTATTAGTAGGAGAATGTAGTCCCCTCTGTCAGTCTTAAACCTGGCTCATGTATTGGCGTGAAGGCTACTCCTTACCCCTTCCCATTCAGTCTGAGCCTTCTCTGGAGGAATCATTGGCAAACAGTTCAAGTTCAGGAGGTGTAAATAAAAAACATTGACAGAACAAAATGAAAGAGAAAAAGGGAATGAACGAAACGAAGAGTGGAAAAAAGGATGAAAGAAAAAAAGAGACACATGGCAACAGAAATTAGTAAAATACAGATTAAGAGTGAGAGGAAACATGGGAACGTAAAAGAGGGATGTTGGAGCGGAAAACAGAAAAAAGAAAAGCAAAAATATTGGGTTGCAAATAAAAATTAAGGAACAAAAGATTATTGAGGCATTGAAAAACTCACTCCTTCAACTCGGTGTATATGGGGAGCACTTCAGGGTGACAGACGAAAGCGAATGCCATGATGGGGATGGTGTACGCCGTCTGTAAAGCAGTGACACAAACATATGAGGCTCCAGCACCCACAGCTGTCGCAGACGGAACATCAGTGATCTGCCCACATCTACCCTACACTGTTTACGGCTTGAACATTTTTCTCAAATGGGGCAGAGGATGAAAGGGGGATTGATACAGCAGGAGAGCAGCTTGCTTGGGTACAACTTGCAGAGTTACTTTGCCTTCTCCAACCATTCTGACTCTATTCCATATCTCTCTACTTGTTTGGAGCTAGAAAGCACCAGCAGTTTTTGCTGCAGATGAAAGACCTGCTTCACACTTGTGAATCCACTCAGGGTCCATGTAACAATAACAGCTTGTTTTTATTTAGCACCTTTGCCTTATCTAAATCTGGGTAATGCTATTAATGTTATTAATGTCCATTTTATGGAAATCAATGTATTGACCTTGAAAGGATGCTAGGTTCGTGGACCTGTCACTTAGGTAAGAGCTGTTAAAAGGGAAGCAATAAACACAGGTGAAAAGGCAGAAATGGGCCACTAGCCACTGGTTCTTTTAGGCAGACAGCATCCAGAAACCAGGCCTAACCAGGTACACCTAGCAATCCTACTGCCTCAAGAGGGACGGGGAAAAAAGGAAGGCAGATAAACAGCTTCAGCAGATAAGATGGATTAATATAACATAGTTGCAGAGCGCCCAGTCCACATGGCCACATCTGGAGACCTGCTGCTTCTGTGGTCACTAGGAACAAGCCCCCACATTCTATCACAAGCCTTGTTCTGGCCGGTGGCACCAACTCCCTATAATTCAGTGTTCTGCCTTTCTCTTTGCTTCAGTTTAACCAAAGTTCTAGTTCCAGTAGTTTACATTTGAGAATGTAATGTTGTTTCAACATTACACCTACTATCACGATTGTCTCTATAAAAGTGTGACACATTGAGGGCTTTGCGCGTGAACGTTCTACTCTGGTAAACTTTGGCGCTCACTGATAGGAACAAACCATGGACTTTATAACTTTTGTCAGAATCTGCTCATCTACCAAGTTTACTCTTCACCCTGGTGCAAATGAGCAGCTGGATAAGTGGAGTACTGTCATTACTAATTGCTTTTGGATTTCAATTGCATTCTATACCCATGCCTTTTACCATAGCAAAGTCACATCTGTCCTACTGGGCTTTAACAAGGCGAATTGATTAATAACATATCCAGAGGAAGTAAAGCTATCTGCATGTTTATATTTTTACTGCACCATGCAAGTGAATTCATTGAAGGTCTCTTTACAGGTCTGCTGGGCAGTGATGCAAGCCTGTCAGGTGTAATTGCAGGTTAAAAACTTGATGCAGGGGCCTCCTTTGTGTTCCTTACATTGTGTTCCTTTCATTTAAGCCAGATAGTAGCCAGATAGTAGGAACACCTGCATCTATTATAACAGCTCCACCATTAATAAACAGGCAGGCTTGCTTTAAGACCTATGAATTTAATTTGCAGAGGAGACCGGGCCCTGAGAATTCAAAGGGCCTGTGGCATGTAGTTTCCTATGCCCTGGTGAGGGCCCTTGTTAAGAACTGTTAGCACAACCTGACAAAATGTGGATAATATTTGATCCAATGCACTACTTTCCCCATATTAGCTTCCATTTTTCTATTGCTGACTGCAAAGCATTCGGGGCCACCAGACTCTTCAAGGAAGTACTCACATGTGTGTTGATCGTAAACATCCCGGGAGCACATATGCTTTCCACAGACTCAACAGCCGGCGTGTGCCCGTTCTGGTAAACAACACTGGAGTCATATGAGCTGAGGTTACCACTCATCGTGCCATTTATGTCCCTCTCTGGCAGCGGACAAGGAATCTGGAACTTTTTGTATATGACCTACGAAAACAGTGAGAGAACAGACAGGTTGTTATTGTTCATATGGGAGCAAGTGGTCTACAGCATTTCATCCATCTGTCTCTTGGTTCTACTGCACCCTCTTTTACTATTATTTTCTACATGTTTCCTGAATGTATTCTTTTTTCTGTTGTGCTAACCGTGTCTGGCTCAATTTTTCCTCTTGATTTCCTCCCTCTGGTTCCCTTATTCTTGGGTTTCCACATTAATCCCCTGCTGAGTTTTATCCCGCATTGCTTAAAATTCCGGCTCTTTTGCCTGATGTCCGGATAAATTCATCCCACTAGTCATCTCACCTTTGGATTTACTGCCAGAGTCCTGGTTCAATTCATCCCACTGCTGTTCAGATTTCTGGTTCTCATTCATCCTTCTGTTCCATGTTCTCCTGATTACCTACCTGAAACCTGGTTCAACCATTCCCTCTTCTGTTCTAGTATCTAGTTCTCCTGCTTGTTCAATTCATCACTCTCTACCTCGATTGTCTTTCCCTTTTATTTCTGTATTGTCAGTAATCATGTACTCAATGGCCCTTCTACTGACAGCATGCATGTTTTTGCAGTGAGCCCTTACCTGCTGACCATTGCTGTTCTAGTCTGATTCTAACTTATGTTTTTCACACGGTTTCTCGCCTTCTTGATCTTGCATTGTCCTGCGCTTTTCTACCTCTGTTGCTATTAGTCCTGCTTTACTTGCTGCATTTTATGAGGCTACTAATCGGACCCTGAGCAAGATCTCTCTGATTTGTGTGAGAGGCATATGGGCATTATGTACACTGGTCAAGTGCACAAAGCCAGAGAAGTGGTAATGGGTGTATGTGAGACTTCAATAAAGTATGAGAGGCCAAATATGTGTGTATTCTGAGAGACAAAGCAAATACAACAAGATGATGAACGAAGTGCTGAAACTTTTCAACCACTCACCCACAGTCACAGACCTGGGTTTAATCCATCATTCTTTAGCTCACTTCGCCACCCCAGTTTGGACCCACCTATATACAAATCAGTTTTGACCCTGATCCTCATGGTAACAGTCCAGCCTGGACTGCCAGGCCAGGTCCTCCCAGGACCGGAACCAAGCATCCTGGGTCAGGTTTCGGGGTTGCACCCCATATCAGCCAGGCTAGCTGGAATCCAGAGGCATAGTGAGCAAGGGACCCACGTATAGGCAAACCCATGGCCACTTATAGCAAACAAAGCAAACACAACAAGATGATGGATGGGGAGCTGAAACTTTTCAACCACTCACCCCCAGTCACAGATTCTGAGAGACTCCACCTAATTTTGTGAGGACAATGATGTGTCAATGTGTGACACATTGTTGAAATGTGTGAGGCCATTGATGTGGCAATGAGAGAGACTGTTAAACTTTGTGACGTGAGTGATGTGGTCATGAGTGAGACAAGGTTGACGTATGTGAGGCCAGTGATGTGACAATAAGTTAGGCTCCTGTGAAGTGTGTGATATAGTGAACTTGGCAATTGGTGAGGCTCAATTAACTCTCTGGGACCAGAAATATCACCCGTGATCACTGCCACTGGAATGATGGAATATTGTTTTCTGCATACTTATGGATCTGCTGCACTTGCCACATAATCCTCCACCTTCTACATAATGTGCAGAACAAAAACAAATAAAAAGAATCACGTTACTAAAACTTTGCCACATGTGTTACCACGCAGTGGTATCAACTTTACTGTGCAGTGACGGGTCATCTTTTTATGCTGATTGCTACATTTAGTTGTTAAACAGATACTAATGAGGTGCAAGCTCTGTCCAGATTTTGTAAAAATGACAAAACTGTGAAGTATAACTACCACAAAATATGTCACATTACGCCACATCATTAGTTTTTTCTTTTAGTAACTATGCCCTATATTTTGTTGCTCCTCTGCTGCATTATTTCAGTAGCTCTGCTTATGATCATAAATCCTATGTACTGCATATAACCGTGAGCACTGTCGAAAATGAGGCATCATTCATGTAAGTGTAGATGGAAATGGTCTCACACGTCAAGGATACAAAATATAGTGTAATTTGTACACACTCACCGAGATTAGGAAGAAAACCATGCAGCTGAGGGAGAAGCCACTTGCATATCCCAGGTATCCTACAAGAGACAAAGAGCAAGCATTGGAGAAAAAACCATGGCACTGGCACTGTGCTAAGGGACTCTTGCATGTACTTCAGCCCAGCAACAAAGGGTTTACCTTTTAGAAATGGCTAAATTAATTTCAATTACAGACTCCTGACTGGGTACCTCACTATGGGGCACCCTTACCACAAATTCCCATATACTAGTGGTGGAAGATACAGCCCTTCCCAGGAGGAGTGCACACAAAGGCATTCTTTGAGCTACACCAGCACTTCCCAATGGAAACCTCTCCTCAGAGAGGCTGTAGCCGACCTAAACTAGGGCTCGCTCCTCAGTGCTTCACAAGGAGCAATTATTGGCTTTCATGGACCACAACATGACAGGCTTGGAAATAAGATAATTAAAGCCAGAATGGCAGAACCAGAATGACAAAGAAGAGGAGCAACCATTGACACCTTTGGTGAAGGAAGAGCAGAACACGAGAAATCGCAAGCAATCAAAAAACAATTTGCCTTTACTGCCCTCTTCAGAATGACTGTGTAAGGCTCATCCCCAAACAAAGGAGCAGTGATACTGCTCACCCACACAGTCATATATACAAAGTGGGCACCCAAAGGACTGACTTGTACTCTCTCCGAACAAACTTCCATTCACCTCAAGCTCATTCATTTACTTCTCTCTTTATATTCTGGGAGCTGGAGGACCACACAAAGCATGAGCCAACCCCTCTTTCTTTAATCAGCAGATGACATCTTCCTCCTGTCCTGCCCCTGCATAACCCACACAGGGAGTGATTCTCAAAAAAGTAGCACATTTATTTAAGTAGACATACTCCTATGCTTGTAGTCCAATTTAGATTACTCTGGAATTCAGAGAGAATTACTGGAGGTCTGCTGCGAAGACGCCATAGACAAATTAGTTGTTTGGATACTTCTTTGTGAGTTATAGGTTATTTCTGTACGGAAGCATTTACAGATATGTCATTCTGCATGAGTGCAAATACAATGCAAATACAATTGCTAACTATCCTATTCTCTTCATGGGGAAAATATTTTTCCCTGGGAATAAATCCATTCCTTTGACATTTCTTGCCAACTTTTGAGGTGCTCTCTTCCTCTTCCTCTCACAAACACTCAACATCGATTTACGATTGCCCTTCACAACAGTAAATCTCCTACCCTATCCGGAATGAGAATGATCCCGCCGAACGTTTCTCAATACCAATAGACTTATTGGTGCATATACATAGATGGAAATTGCAATCATGGAATTCAGACAATCCACTGTGTGAAGATGAATTACCATGTGTGTGTGCTGATTCTCTTTCCTTGAGAGGCGGTAATTAAATCACCATTCTCACTGTTTGTGTGTATTCTGACATAACAAACAGTAACAGAGATTTCAAGTTGCGCATTTCAGATGATGAGGAAAATTAAATAAATAATACATTTTTCCTCGTCATCGTCTGTCAAAATCCCCCCCACCTGGCCCCACCGTTGTCATCTGCATGGGTTCCGGGTGCAGGTGTGAATAATTCATCCAGGTCTGCAATGCTCCTTCACATTCTGGTAGCTGTAGTTTAAATATTTTTTTTTTTGCATTCTGTCCATCAATTGTTGTTTTTGCATTTGTCACCCCGAGTGGGAAGGGTATGCTCAGACGTAAGTCCCTTGCTCTCCATGCCACTGGAATCAGGCTATCCTGGCTGACGAGGGCTGAAAGCCCGAAACCGGTCCTAGGATGCTTGTTTCCAGTCCAGGGAGGACCTGGCTTGGCAGTTCGGGCTGGACTGTTCCCATGGGGCACAGGGTCAAGACTGATTTGCATATGGCTGGGTTCAAACTGGAATGGCATGGTGAGCAAAAAAACGATGGATTTAGGCCCAGATCTCTGTACTGGGGTGAATGTATGACATTGTTCTGCATTCTGTCCATCAATTGTTGTTTTTGCATTTGTCACCCCGAGTGGGAAGGGTATGCTCAGACGTGAGTCCCTTGCTCTCCATGCCACTGGAATCAGGCTATCCTGGCTGACGAGGGCTGAAAGCCCGAAACCGGTCCTAGGATGCTTGTTTCCAGTCCAGGGAGGACCTGGCTTGGCAGTTCGGGCTGGACTGTTCCCATGGGGCACAGGGCCAAGACTGATTTGCATATGACTGGGTTCAAACTGGAATGGCATGGTGAGCAAAAAACGATGGATTTAGGCCCAGATCTCTGTACTGGGGTGAATGTATGACATTGTTCTGCATTCTGTCCATCAATTGTTGTTTTTGCATTTGTCACCCCGAGTGGGAAGGGTATGCTCAGACGTGAGTCCCTTGCTCTCCATGCCACTGGAATCAGGCTATCCTGGCTGACGAGGGCTGAAAGCCCGAAACCGGTCCTAGGAAGCTTGTTTCCAGTCCAGGGAGGACCTAGCTTGGCAGTTCGGGCTGGACTGTTCCCATGGGGCACAGGGTCAAGACTGATTTGCATATGGCTGGGTTCAAACTGGAATGGCATGGTGAGCAAAAAAACGATGGATTTAGGCCCAGATCTCTGTACTGGGGTGAATGTATGACATTGTTCTGCATTCTGTCCATCAATTGTTGTTTTTGCATTTGTCACCCCGAGTGGGAAGGGTATGCTCAGACGTGAGTCCCTTGCTCTCCATGCCACTGGAATCAGGCTATCCTGGCTGACGAGGGCTGAAATCCCGAAACCGGTCCTAGGATGCTTGTTTCCAGTCCAGGGAGGACCTGGCTTGGCAGTTCGGGCTGGACTGTTCCCATGGGGCACAGGGTCAAGACTGATTTGCATATGGCTGGGTTCAAACTGGAATGGCATGGTGAGCAAAAAAACGATGGATTTAGGCCCAGATCTCTGTACTGGGGTGAATGTATGACATTGTTCTGCATTCTGTCCATCAATTGTTGTTTTTGCATGTAGTTTAAATATTGGCACATGCAGCAAGGTGACTGGTACCAGAAAGTAAAGACAAATAATAGGAGTTTGTTGTAATATAATTAATCAGTTTTGACATGTTATTATGTTTATGTTATAGCCCTGAAGAAGCGGCAAACAACCGCGAAACGTGTTGGCTGTAGTGGATTTTAACAACGGTGTAAACAATGATGATCGTGTGCTGAAGAAACATTGATACAAAGAATCAGAGTTACCAGTGTTTTCTTATATGTGCTTTGCAGGTTGTTTTTATTAATACCATTGCATTTTCGTTACTTGGGAAAGAATTATATTTATACACTATTCCCTAAACTATTGAAAAAGATACATGAATGAAGATTATCTTTAGTGTACTTAATTGAAAACGTTTCTTTTCTGTAATAATCCCTCCCCATGTTTGTATATAATTTGTATTTCAAACATAAGGCAGTTGGGTTACTGACTTAATGGGTAGTAACAAAGCGCAGTTCCACTGGTGTCAGATAACCCAGTGCAAGGACAATATTAATGTCTTTAACTTTGCTGACAAAAAACAATACATTTTTCAAGAGTCACTGTTAAAACCGTTAAGATTATCAATGTAGTGATACAGCCCCTGTTTGCATTTGCCATGTTTAAGTTCCTCTTGCACCCCAACTGCGGAATTTGCCAGTGGTTAAGATTAGGGAAGGGTAAAAAAGTTAATTTAGCTTGAAAAAAATAGTTTTATGTTAAATATTAATATAAATGAACTGTACATATTTATTTTAAATGCAGAACAAAAGAAAAAATGCTACCGCTCTATTATCCTAGTTTTGATTTACATTTTTTCTTTAGCTAAATAAATTAAATAAAAACTATTTAAGTAGTTTAAATTAAAGAATACAGTCATACCTCAAGTTATTTTTATTATGCATTAATAATTATTGAGGAGATGTACAGAATTAATGAAAATAAATTACATTTTAATAAAAACAATGTTGCATTAATTTGTAATTTAAAAAATGTTTAAAATAATCTATAATGAAATAATAAATGTTTTATTTTTCAGCTTTTACCATTAGATTATATTTAATTATGTATTGAATTATTTGAATTAATTTAGTTTTGCATTATATTCTATAGGGTTTTAGCTCAAGTCTCTACCTCCATTATTTTCTATGGGAGGGTGTTGGAATACCAGTGGTTGGCCATGTGTGGTGTTGGACTTAGCCCAGCTCTTAGCTGGAGGTACTTATTACTGTTTTGTCTATAATCATTTAGAAGTGTAGTTTGTGAATAGCAATGGTTTTACTCCTTCATGGGTGAGTCCATGTCCCTCCCTAAACCTTCCCCTAGAACACTTGTTACTCCTCCCTAAAGCAAGTGGCGGCCGGCACGGATCGGTAGTGGTCAGGCAGGAGGTGGGGATCTAAAAATAAGAAAAAAAACATACCTTATCGCCGCGTCACTTCTCCATCTCGCCTGGTGCTGGGAATGGAATAGGAAGCACCCAGCTTCCCCTGACCAATCACAACGCTGCACGCTGCAATGCAGCGTTGTGATTGGTCTGGGCGTCGTGGTTGCGTGCTCAGCCAGGGAATGGGAGAATGGGCATGGTCTCCACCCAGGCTGTAATGCAGCCTGTGTGGAGAACATGCAAAGTGCCCATGAATGTTTGGTTGGCTTGAGACAGCGGCCAAACATTCATGCACACTTGGAGTGGAAAAACCGCTCCTCCTCCTGTTCCTCTGTCATTGGAGCAACCTCGCCCCACAAAGCTGCAGGACAAGGAACAAATAAAATGACAATAACGTTGAGATATTATCATTTTATTTTTCCTTTATTTCACTGCTAAAAAGCAGTGGGGCGCGATCGTCTGCCATAGTGGAGGAGTCGTCACTGTCTAAAGCCCTCCTATTTAGTGGTAAATATGCCTGTTTTTCCAGCTGCTCGCCTAGGTCCCTCCCACATTTAATAGTAAGTAGTAAACTTACAGGGATGAGTATCTCACCATAGAAAAGACGGGAGAGGTGGCGGTGGATATTTTCACTTGTAGGGTTTTGAATAGTATTTTGTAGTACTTTAATAGTACTAGTCTAGTGCAACGTATTTGCAGTTTGTGAAAATCACCCTGTGAGTTCACTGACCCAGGACCAGCACAACCCCCTGACATGCCTGGGGATGAGATTCGCTCCTGATATAACACCCTTTTTAGAGCCCGTCTCACCTTTTCATCCCATTTCACCCTCAGACACTCTGCCTCAGTATTTTTTTGTACCTGGAGTATAGACATCGTTAAAGTTGAGCGTTTCGTGAGCGTCTTGAAAAACAGAGCCCCTGACTTAATGACCTTCCTGGAAAGAGTTCGCGCTCTTCGGATATCCGTGAGGGGCGTGAGGAGGCGAAGGCTCTGTTCATTCTCCGCGCTGTTTCCACTGCTCATCAAAGCCCGCGCGCGCCACTGTCTTCCTCGCCCTGATCTAATAATAAAGCATGCTTGCTCCCAGCGCGAGCCCATCCAGGCGGCCGGGCTAATCGTTGTGGCACGTGCTCCACGCTGTGGGTGAAACAACGCTTGCTGCCTGGCGCTCAGCCATGGGGTCTGTCCTCTCTGATGCCTTCCAGCCCCCCGCTCTCGAGCAGGCTGTGCTGATGTTCCTGCATCTTCCTGACACAATATGTCTAGAGGAAGATTGTGCCTATTTATAACGTGCTTTTGGTATGGCTTATATTAGAGGCACCGGGTACAATCTTATATATGGCATTAATGCCTGTTTATAATAATGAATATTAATATAGTGTACACCACAATCTAAATACATAGGGGTTGAAATAATAAGAGTGAGCTTGCGAGATGGTATATGAAAGACATATTTTCTGGGTTTCATTGGTGCTTTGTAGTCTAATTAGTATGAAAGTGCTGTCTTCATAAAGTGTCTCGTGAGATTCTTTGTAATAAGTGCTTTGAAGTAACCAGAAGGAAGTAGACAGCTCTCTATAAAAACGTATGCCGGGTGCGGCTCATCTCTTTTCCTTTTCATATTTGCACAGTGGGGAGATTTAAGAAACTTGTGGGTTGCCCGAGCGTGGGAAGGTGCAGTCACTAGTGACCCTGAGGTGGTGGTTTGCTGCCCATTTCCACCGCAGTGCCAGGTGCCTGCTCCCAGGGATCGGCTCTGGCTCGACTCTCCCTATTAATGTATTGGCTCACCCACCTCTGCCTCAATACCAGGTGCAAACTCACCATGCACGCTTGCCCTCACAAAGACAGGCATAACCTTGGATATTGAGAAATAGCCTCGGATGTCCTATGAGGCTTCCATCCTCCCAATGCTGGCCCTCTCTTGCTACTTGCACCGGAGAGGTCAGATAAGGGCCAGGAAAATGGCGCCAGTTGGTGCAGTGCGCCCCCTGCAAAGCCCCTGCCTCACACCTCGGTGCAGATGCAGGAGCACAGCTTTCTCTTTGGAAATGGGATAAAATGCCATTTATTTTCAGCAAGACTCCCCTTCCCCCATCTTCCACTCCTGTGGTAGAATGGCTTCCTACTTGGAAAAGCTCACACATGGGCCACAGTGAGGTCTAGCCTGTGCTTTCTATGCGGCTCATTATGCTAGTGCAGGTAGGAAAGTTCACGCCACTTGCATCATTACACGTCCCTGAACCGCTTCCTATCTGCTGCTGAGGGGCTAAGGACATGACTGGAATTTGGAACACAAATGTTGGAACGGTTTTCACATCTCCAGGCAAAATAGCATTTTGACAGTTAGAGCGCTCACTTTACATAGGTCTCGCATTTGCGAGAGTTTAAGCTATTGGCATTGTAAATGACAATGGCTTTTATTGATATGTTTTGATAATTAACACATAAATAAAACGCATGTCATGTACAATGCCAATAGCTCATACTCTTGTAAATGCAAAACCAATTCAATGAAGCGGCCGCCATTGGCACGCTGAATGCTGCTGGAAAGCATGTTGTGCCTGCAGTAGGAGAAACCATTTAAAGAAAATAGTGCTTACAGACTAGAGAAGTAAAAGGGCCTGTCGTAATGGGGGGTTACAAATGAAGACAAGGCGGTACTAAGGAGGGACTAACAAGCCCATGTACGAATCAGAAGCCAGCATTTACGAACGACAATGACACAAGTTAAAGTCAAATATAGGTAGAGTGGGCGGTACTTCTATTCCATACTCCAATACAGCATGGCTCGCAGAGCAGCGCATGCGCTGCCCAGGCTCGGCCTAAAAAAACATGTTTTTCAGAACTCTTCTAGCAGTCCCTTGGGGGTAACTATACAAAGTTACCTTGACTCATAGAGGTCTGTTTTCCTTCCCATATTTGCATGTTTGCAGGCCAGTGGTTGCAGGATGGGACTGGTGGTAGCAAAACACAAACCTGGGATATCAACAGCTTAATCTGGTGATACTTATTTTAAAGTCTGTGGATTCTGGCTGGCATGGTTTTACCCAGTGAGTGAGACTTTGGACAGTGATAACTAAGTGCAGCCGGTGTGTTCTACTCTTAGCTGAACTGTGCCTCTGGTGTTCCACATAGGCCCCCCTCGGCACGGCTTCATCTGGTGGCTTTTTCAAGATTTACAAAGTTCACAAGACCTTTAAAACAAAGATAAAAAGACTAATATTGCCATTATAATTATCTGGCAAGAATTTAATGGAGTAAAATAAAGGATAAAGAGTACCAATTGAGATTTACAGTCTGTGTCGGAAAAGGCCCTAATAAACTGCAATTTGAACATAACGTATCGTAACATAACATACCATAACATAACATATAACATGATAAAACTTAACATAACGTAACATAAAACAAAACATAGCATAACGTATAATAAAACAGAACATAACATAACACATAATAAAACTTAACACAATATAAATTAATATAACGTATTACGTAAATAGAACACTGATTGCCAACCTATTTAGTTATAGGACTTTACTTGGTGGTGCCAGTGCACACTTGGAAACCACACAACTTTAATGAGCTCATGGTATTTGTGCAGGAGACTTTTCACTACTATTGGGCCTATTTCGATCCGGGCCGGAAAGCACTCCGACCGAGCCGGATCCGGAGTGTTTTCCGACGAGCCGGAGGCCTGCAGTCCAACCGCGCGAGTACGATGCGGCCGTATGCTGCCGGACCCGGCTCGGTCGGACTCCCATAGGAGTCAATTGGAGGAGGTCGTACGATGCGTACATGGGCTCCCATTGACTGAATGGGTACGTCGCGGACAAGTGCGCCCCCTACAGTGGGTACGCATCGGTGCCATCCGCACCGTACATGCCTGTGTTGGGGAGACCCTTGGGTCTCCCCCTGTGTCTGAGTCGTAGGGCTGTGGGTGTCAGGGGGTCTGACGCGGACCCCCAAAGGCAACCACCCGGACGTTTTGCGAGCCGGACACTCCGGCTCGCATAGGCTGTCCGACGCGTGCATCGTACTTGGTCGGTCGTAAATCGCATCCATTGCACGCCACGGTTAGCTTCCAACCGAGACATACGGAGTGGTTTGGACCCAGAAATGACTCGGTCAGTGAATTTCACGTAGCTCGCATCGTACTTGGTCTGGTTGTTCATGTTGCTCCCGAGGTCCTGTGCGATACTTTTGCTGTGAAGGGCAGTGCAATTATGCGATGTGGCATAATGTTGTAATTTCTAGAATTTCACAAAATTATGTAATTTCACAAAAATTATGTGAAATACACCAGCATAATTTAAATTTTGCCCAGCCCTAATTAAAATAACTACGGTGCCATCTTCTGCTGCTAAACTACGCCTGCAAAAGCTTCACAATAGGCGCTAATGGTAAGTGAACTACACACTTAAACATTTCACTGTGCAATCGTAAACTGGGCTATTTTTGCACAGTTCCACTTGCCTTAATTGTCACTTGGCCTTGTAAGAACAAAGTGGGTGGTGGCAATGCCAGGTTACTTGGTGAGACCAGACCAATAATACACCTGCCCCAAGAGGAATGTACCATTAAAACAGATTTATCAGTGCCACAGATTTTAATTATTTCCATAATATCCCCTATACTCTGACCCATGTTGTTTTCTGAACTGGGTGGTATAGCGGTTTATTAATGTACATGACAACTTTTTTTGTGTACACCTACCAGCATATGATGTTCTCCTGCATTTTACTGCCATCGAAATTAATATGTAACAAAAAAGAAAATTACTGCAATTCCCCATGTGCCAAAATGTATTTCAAGGCAATCTCGCTCATTCAGCAGGTGTAGATCTCTACTGTGGGTATATGTATATCCTTATCAAAAATATTGTCTGACAGAAATATCATCTCCTAAATGTTATTGATATAACATCTTCCCAATGAGCATGGATTTTGTAAACATTAGGACACAACATTTCTGTCAGAAGATATTTGGTTACGCTATTCCGGTACCATTCACTCAACAAAGTGCTTAGTGCAAGACAGAAAAAATCTGGACAATTTCTGTGCCTCAACAAGATCTTGCATTGACCTTCCTCAGCATTCAGAATCTAATTTGAGATACTTTAATATAACTCACTGCACCCCTCCTCAAAATCCCTGTGTTGGGCCGGAAATGTCCTCTGCATGATTAACGAAAAGACGTGTATTCCTTCCCTAGTACCCAACTGTATTTATGTCTGGATCCCAAAGGCTGAATTTTTGTGTCATAGGTAAACACAAAACATGCGTGTGTCTTGACATCGGCCTGCAAAGAGCTACCCTCATAATGGTGGAAGGCTACCAGCTTCACCAGGAGTTAAACAGCTTGACAAGTGCAGTGGTGGCAGCTTACCGTGTAGTGATCAGTAGTAGTAAACAGGACCTTTTTACCTTTTGTCCCTGGTGTGAGAAATACAGGCCCACTCAGCTTTTTAAAAGGTCAGCTGCTGTGCGCTTAACTCACCCTTGGCCTACATCAGGCAGATGTAGAGTGCTACACAGCGCAGGAGTTGTGACTACGCTGGATGTATGTGTGCCTGGGAAAGATACAGTACAGGGTTAGAGCATTGCTGTATAGTATATGTGTGGTTAGTGCATGTACTGGTTGTATGTATGCCCAGAAAGGAATACATTACAACAGAGATGTAGTGCTGTGCATGCACGCACAAAGCAGAGCATGTGTGGGCGCATGTGTGCTTGTATGAAGTACAAGACATGAAGGGTAAAATGTTGTGCACCTCGCACATGGTGAGTATGCATGCTTTCAGTGTGTGTGTTTGCAAATAGCAAATCCTGGTAAGTATAGAAAAGCTTCAGTGCCGAACAGTGCACACAGACTGAATGTGTGTACTTAATGTATGTGTACTTTTAATGGTACAATGCATGAAGGTAACAGTGCTGGACAGTAAGTGTGCTGTGAATGTACACTGAGCAAGTGTGCCTGATATGGTACATACCTGGAGGACCCTGGGTTTCATTTTGGGAAGCCCAAGCGTGTCTGGTGAAAACATGAGAAGTAGAGTAATGCCTCCAGACAGATGTGTATTGCTGCATTCTTATGAGCTGGTGAGACGCACTGGAGGAAGAGAGGAAGGGACCTTCCATTTACACTTCAAAGGGTTGCTCTTTGATTTAGTGATAGATTACAAGTAAGGGGCCTGGACACATCAGCAGGAAAGACGATTGGGCTGATAATGGAATCATAAAGAGTAGGGCTGGGATTAATTAACCTTTTTATGCACGTATCACTGTGGCTGACATCTAGATGTGAACTCTGGTCACTGCCAAGAATTGAAGAATTGTGCTGTGGGTCAATCAGCTTCGAAGTCATGCCTGCTGTGACAGACATCCTTTGAAGGGGAAAGAAAAAAAGAGAAGTGTACACCTCAAAAGAAGCAGAACTTCTCACATAAAACGTGGGGGTACAACTTCAAAGAGTCAGACACTAAATTACATTTTGGTGTCTGGAAATGGACTATAAGAAGAGACTCCAAATGTTATCATCTGCCAAGTAGACAGATGGGCTGTATGAGGAAGGGACGCTCTTCAAGTCTTCTTCCTGTGACCAGGACTGGGGGCAAAGGCCCTGCTGGGTAAGGGGATATCACCCAGGGAAACCAAGACCACCTGCCATGGAGCCTGGAGCACCAGTGCCTGCTGCCAAGACCTGTGTGCTCTGTGACTGTGAGGAAGAGGGGAGCGCTGGAAGGAGCGGGTACAGTAGGGAGCCCTACCATGAGGACTCCCTGTGCGAGGTGTGAGGATTCAACTGTGTATATCGGTCATCCTGTAGCCTGTGTGTAGGAGTCACCTCAGCAACCTCTGTATGCCAGGAAAGGACCACCGTGGACTGAGCTGTGAGAGAGCTGTGTGGGTCTAGACAAGCCCGCACAGTTGTTGCACTGCGGAGACTGCGTGTGCCGGTGGGCCAACGGTAAAGGTGCTACTGTGAGAAGCGCTGAGACTCGTAACCATCTTGGTGTGGGTGCTTGTACCCGAGGAGGCTGCATACGAACTCTCCAGTACCATTACAAACCCGTATGCCAGGAGGGGCTGGCAGTACAAATTCTGCTGAAGGATTCAGGCCACCGCCAGAATGAGAGACTGAGGCTGCTTTTGCCAAGAACTGCCCCTGAGTCACCACTGAGGATTGCTGAGGATGTCATGGATGACATCGCACCCTCGCTGGGCTCCAGTCTAAGCTGAAGAAAGGATCTCCCCCAAGGTAAAGGTAACTTACTGAGTCTTCGCAAGCTGGGTGCTGCTCCAACAACTGAGAGAACTCCAGCAGTACTGCTTAGGAGACGTGGCCTGCGCCGCTGTGTGTTGCCGCATGGACTGCAGGCAGCCTGCTTTCTCTGAGCAGAGCTGGACTCACAGGGCTCACGCATAGGACACATGCTGCACCTCTGAACCCTTCCATGCTGCGAGAGCTGGTAAGGCATGAGCTGGGCTGGTTGGTCCCCAGGGTACTCATGACAACCATGCTGCTGCACCATAGACACTTTTGACTAAATCCTGAAGAGTCAAAGGGGATCTCTTGAGTACGGCCTAACAGTAAACATTCCCTGGCCACCAGTGAATTGAGAATAACCTCATACACGTTACACGAAAGAGGGTGGGACAGGGATTTGCCTGACAACTACTAGAGCCCCGATCTCAAGGGGATTGTGGTATTGCATGTGCATATCGCTATTCTTTTACATTTGTAGAGTTAGAAATAAAATAGTTTGTTTTCTTATAAAAGCAAGTATTTGACTGGATATTGATTTATTCTTTCTACTGTTTGGAGCCTTGACTGCTCGACCGCAGCTACCACTGACAGTCAAGTGCAGGAAGGGTGCTTGGGCCAGCTGCTCAGGATTCATAGTAGGTCGGGCCTGGGACATCAGGAGTGAAAGGCCTCAACCTCCACTTTTGGGCCCGGTTGCTCCTGTGTGCCCAAAAGCCCTCTGAAAGGGGTTCTGATACCCTGTGATTGGCAATCTAAGGTCTCTTATCCATTGCTTTCAAACTGGGTATGGGCACTTGGTAACTGCCTTAGAAACCTACTGAAGAACAGGACTTCCCTACAGCTAATAATGTCCCTGGACCAATCCAATGACTAGGAAAAGCTTTCAATTTTCTAAATTGCCCTCTTCAGCGAGGTGGAAACATGATGAATACCAAGCCTCGCTTCTCAGCAGGCATATACATTTATTATTAATTCTTATACAAAGTCATTTACAATACATACCGAATAATAAACAATGTGCCCGTCTCTCTTTGCTTCAAACCAATAAAAAATATTGAAGGCACATTTACACAAGATCCGATGTGGCTTCTAAGTGTCAAAAATGTACTATCACATTCTATCAGCAAACATGCAATTCTAATAGAAGGCAATATGTCTCTTGTGAATAGTGCTCTGCAGACTTATGTTAGCTTTATTCGGAGGAGCACAAGCGCCACTCAGACTGTATTTTACTTTGGATTTTGTCCATAAATGGAGAGGTTAAACTCTTAGTGACTCTTCTCTTGCACCACCTCCTTACATTATGCGTCACTGAAGTAATACTCACCCAGCTGCTTCATTAAGGCAAGCGGCAGTATGACGGCGACAGACACCATGACAACTAGGTAGTTCCCGTTCATGTACCAGTCCCTGCAAACCAACCAAGAGGTGAGATCGGGCTTGGACCAGGCAACTAAAATCAAGGTAAATGCTTTTGATACCAGCCGAAAGTTTCAGTGCACTGAGAAAGTCTCATTTCCCTATATATTAGCTAAAAAACATATATTTCAGAGGAGAACCTGAACAGGAGTTCATGTAATAATCCAACATTTCAAGGCCTACCACACTACCAGGGAAATCTATTCCTCTGCATCAATAAATACACATATATGCCCTTCAGAAAATGGTGTGACTAGCAGAAACCGCAGATGCACAGAAGTCTAAATATAGGTGTCAAATATGGGATCTGCCCTCCTGTTGTGGCTGAGTGAACATATTGTCATAACATTTATCATAGGGGAAAAATACTAACTTGAAATACTGTGCCAGGAGACATGCTACCCATTCAGCATTCCTTTTCAGGTAAATCAAATACCAAAAGAATGGCTCCTATTGTATGACAAAGTGGTGCATAGATGCTGCTCAGTCTGCCAGCCTTCCAGAGATGGTGCTCAAACAGATAAGGTGAAGAGATGCTGCTTACACGTGCCAGAGCTGATGATACTGTTCTCATAGCGCGTACAGCTAATGGCTTGCAATGTTTGATTGTTTGTTGTGTCAACTTTATGGGCATCTTGGGCATAAAAACAAACCTGTCTAAAATGTAAACAATGGTGTTGGGTCCGAAGAATCTTAAGACCAAAATCCTTTCAATCTTGGTTAAGCCTATTCGCAATAGATAAGTTCACCTATTTAGGCATTAGGATTGGCCCCAAGTTAAATTGGGACCCTCTCTTGAGTGCTCATGTGCAGTCCTTTAATAGGGTCGCACATAGTAGTGATGCCTTCTCGAGTGGCTTTGTCGCCCTCACGTTAACTCAATAACGAATCCTTATAAAGCTAAATGACTGTGGCTTTTGGTTTGGAAATTTGGGGCTATAAGGCTTGTTGTCCCATCCAAGTTGCCGAAAACAAATTCTTAAGAAACATTTTGAGGATACCACAATCTGTGGCTGCTGAGATCCTGCATGATTAATTGAACATAGGGATTATCTCTGATTATATACATGTTCGCCCTGTATTCTTGTGGTTATCTTTTTGTTTACAAAAGGAGTTAGAACTCAATACAATGAGTGTGTCAGACTGTCTGAGACTGGATCACAGCCTACAAATTCTCCGGTTCCATTATGTTAAAGGTAAACTGGGTGACCTCGGCAGACCCGAGCTGTTTACTAGCCCGGAATCAATTCTGAAGCCGATGTCTAGTGGGTAAAGGAGGTATTTTGTGCCTTTGTGCAGAGAAAAAAGGAGGAACTGTCTTGGTTTAAATTATGGTATGGTCAAAACCCATGCCAAAATTGAATTGAATTTAACAATAGATATGATTGTTTTGCATGTATGTCTTTTGACTTATTTCCGTTTTAACATGGTCCCATAACTCTTGGTTGGCACAAACCTTCAAAACCTGTTATTTGCACATGTGATATGACTGCTGCACTACACATTTTATACGTTGTTCTTATCTGCCCTAAATTTTCAAATCTCCATCATAAGTTTATGCGCCCCCTTCTTCTGCCACTGAATTTTAAGCAAGTACGGCCTGCTTTATTGTACCTTCATTTTTCAGATAGTTAGACAGTATGTTATTATGTATCTTGGTTTTCAGTAGGGGTGTTTTTTTCCACCTGATGAATTCAGATGTATTGTTTTTAGAGTCTTTTTAAGAACCTTTTATTTGTTTTTGCTTTTATGATTTACTGTGCTAAATAGAATAAAGTGAGATTTTTGACTTTGACTCTGACAGGCCAGTGCCGCCCAGGGACAGCTCACTTTACTAGTCCCACTGCCGCAGTTCTATATTAAAGACCTGAGCACATGGGCTCTGAAAGGGAATTCCATAGAGCAGAAATAGCTGGTGCCAGATCGCACTGACAGCGGCTGGGCATGGTGGGTCGGATAGTATATGTCAGTAGAGTAAGTCAGCTGAATGTGCCCGCCCTCCGCATTGAAGCATGCCAAGGTCTGCTGTATTTTTCCATGTCGCTGTCCTTCCCCATTCATTGGTCGCTATTTTTACTCCCCTCTCCTCTCTCCCACTGCAAGTCTTTTGAAAGCGTGAACTAGCCAACTTCATATTTCTGGTGCCAGAGACTTTTTAAGGCATGGGCCTGGGCAATGTCCCAGGGCCCCAGCCTTTCAGGGGATTCCCTGATAGCCTTCTCAACTGCCTGCCAGAGCAAGATGGGTTATGCAGACAGTCCTGCAGGTGCTGAATTATATTCAAATATAGATTGTTTTAAATACCATGTTCTTTCAATTTATTTTTAGCAAGGGTGATGTGTGGGTAGTCATTACAGAACTTTTGTAGAGAAATGTTGTGCCTATGCTTTTTAAAGCCATGCAGCAGCCATACACAAGTTTAGTTTAGATCGAAACAGTACCGCACTTATGACAACAGCGCAGGAATCCCATCACTATAGCGCAAGGGTGTCTGCATTGGCGCGTGGCTGCATAACGTGCACCATCGCGTGGAGAGAGCAGAGCTGGCCCATTTCTTTATAGATCTGGGGGTTTCTGCTATCCCCAGTTGAAGCAATGCAGCAAAGAAACTTCACTTACTGCCCTGCGTTTCATCAACCTCTTGGTAAATCTTGTCCTACGTTTTCTAAAGTCAGATCCTGTAACATATTTACTGATGCCATTAACTCTACATAAAACTTTACAGAGCATTCAAATGTATAAAAAATACTTGCAGATAGAATAAAATTATCCTGAGAAGGCTGCAATGAATCCCATTTTTTCTTAAATAAATTCTATTTATAAAAAAGGCTTTTTAGGTTTACTGATGCTCAAATCTGTCTCCTATGTTTGACAAACTCTTCTTGTAGTTCTTATAATTCAATGCGTTCATGTGAATTGTAGTCCTTCTTCCTTTACCATGAATTCACATGGAGAACTGCATCTTGGAGGTGTGGGATTTATACCACTTAATAAGTCTAAATTGTCAGAAAATAGGTCCACAATGTTTGTTTGGGCCCAGTGCCCCTGTGTGTGCACTGCTTGTGAACTAGCCTAAGAGGGTATGAAAGAGCTGAAATTGGATAATAACTTAAAAGATGTTCTGAACAAGGGCCACCAAAATATGCTTGGCCGAGGACACTCAAACTCCTTACGGTGTCCCTCACTAGGGGCCTTCTCAAGAAGCCTACAGAGGAGTGAACCATTTAGTTACACACTGACAAAACGCCATGGCTTATTTTCCAAAAGAGCGACATTTTTGGTGGGGTCGGTTAGAGCATCTGTAGGGGCTTACTACTCAGTTCTATTAGTACTCAAGTTGAGGTTTTCTATGGAGCTTTGGGCACTTTGTCCCAAAAAATTTACCTGCTGTGTCATAGGACTGCCAATAAACATGGAGTCGCCGTGTGACACACTGGTTTCATGCCTCATCAAATGGCCACAGGGTGAATAGGCACATTCAGACTATGAGCTGGAATTCCTTGCACACTATAGATTAACAACTTAGGTGTGAATGCTCTGCTCAGCTGGCCTCAATCAAAATCTTCCTGGAACACAATCGAGAATGCACTGCACAGCTGGCCTCCAATCAGAAATTTCCCAGGACAGGGGAGCTACCTGGTACAGCAACATTTATTTTTGGGGCTGTTGTGTCACTGTAGTGCCCAGAGTGCTTGGCACCAAGTGTGCAATGTAGGAACGCGACATGGTGACAGCTATTTCATCGTTACTGATAATCCCCCAGGGACATGTCGTCTCCCAGCTCAGGGTACCTGCAAAATCTCACGTACACGACTGAAGCTATCGCCCAAGGGGCCACTCTGTGGTTTTTCTGGTTTCGTTAGGGGGTGTTGAAGAGGAATTAAAGAGGGTGTGAGCTATGCTGAAATCCAGGCCACAGCAGATCTTGCAGCCAATGTCAACACGGTTGCCTGGATGCCGGACAAAGTCCCTACAGTTTGAAGTAACCCTTGGGGACATCAGAGGGAAAGGAGGGGACGCGGCCTGAATTAGAGTCTGAAATGGAGACGTAAGGCACCGAAAAATCGTGTGCAGTCCAGTCAGTCAGTCAGGAGGCAACAAATCACTTCTGTAAGCTTACTGTTGCTGTGTAGCTAGGCCTATGTGTTGTGATATATACAGTGAGATTTAAAATATATATAAATATATATATATATATATATATATATATATATATATATATATATATATATATATATATATATATATATATATATATATATATATATATATATATATATATATATATATATATATATATATATATATATATATATATATATATATATATATATATATATATATATATTCCACGTACTCCGTCAGTTATCCTGCTCCCAGCACAGCGGGTGCACCAGCCGCGAGGGCGGAACTCGCGAATCACTTTCAGCCACAGTTTTCAAAAATTGCTGCGCACTCTGGTCAAATGCAGTTAAAGTAATTTATTTCAATTCGTTGCAAAACACGATCTGTAAACGCTCTGCTGACAAACGCGTTTCAGCCTCCTGGCCTTCGTCAATGTCAATAGTGTTCAATTACCATAATCTATTTAAGCATTTCATTGGTTGCCATGATCATAGAAAAATGGGAATAAAAAGCGGACTACATATATACAGGTATTCAGTGTGGGAAGTGTCGGCCATCTTAACACTATGTAATACCATAATTCTCAGACGGATTCCACGTTAAGCTTTTCTCTCAAATTATAGAGGCAAATAACTTTTATAAATCAGGAATATATACATGTGTTTCAATTCACAATTAAGTAAACAGAGTTCTGTCTCACCGACTTTTAAATTCATGAAAACACTACGTTTGCTAATCATATATATATATATATATATATATATATACATACATATACACATTTGTTTATTGAGTTTTTCAGAGGAGCATAGGCTATGTATTTTTCTGACATATAGAAATGTGATACACAGGAACAGGAGACCCCGAGGGCTCAACCTGCCACAATCAGCCCACGAACATGAAAATAGAAAATATAAGAATAAACAATACAACTCCAGCGTCATCATGCACCCTCAGTAGGTGTGGGTGAAAAATACCTCAATAATAATAGTCATTATATTCCCCATATGTGGGGTATGAGGCAGGGTGGAAGGGCGGAAAAGTTAAAAAATCAATATTGGGGTGCCCTGGCAGAGCTGATGTGGTTGGGTAATACTGGTATTGAGAAAGTGTTGCTCAGCTAGATTAAGGTGCTTTGGCAGCTCTTTTAGGGGAGACATGACTAGAATAGCAAGAGGTGTTGCAGGTGAGGAATGATGTCCACTGGCAGAGCCAAGTGTAAACTATAATATGAGAACTGAAAGAGTTCTTCAGGAAGTGGATTGAGATGAACTGCAGACATGAGAGGACCCTCAGTAGTGAAGTAGCCGGTATGGTTTGAGCCGGTCCAGGCGAGCTGTGTGCAGACGACAAGGTGAAATACAAGGGGTACGACAGACTGGACTTGAGGTGCGCTTGCAAAGCTGCCATGCCTAGAACAGCAAATGCATAGTAAGTAAGTATGTTTATTTTATTTATCTGCAAACGTATGGGATAGATCAAGGATATGTTCCATAGGCAGAAGTATGTGGGGTGAAAACGTAGAAATGCAACAGGTTGGGGCTTAGGGGGATAGGTAGAGCTGCATGAATTTCCCCAGGACAGTAACAGCAGATGGATTTCAGGTGTGCCCAAAACAGCAATGATCAGCGTGAGTGTTTAGTAGATGTGACCTGGTGAACAACCTCTTTGATAGTGGATGATGAAGGTGGGCTTTGTGGACCGGGGCCTGACAAGGCCGGTGTAGAGCACAAAACCTGGCGATTCCAACCACAGAGAACTACAGACTCTCCATGGAGGATTCTGTTCAAGTTCTATGACTAGAGAAGGGCTTTACTCTCAAATTTATAGCGAATTTCTCTGTTTGTAACAGGGGGAACTTATTGAGGACCTATTATAATTTCACATAGTAGTGCTCAAGCATGGATGTGCATTGTGGTTTAATGCAAAGCCCGTATAGTGGAACACCTCCCGTTGAAGACATATTGTTATGAGCGCCGTCAAATTCCACAAAGGGTTTTGACCACCTCCATGAAAGGCACAAAACCAACTAGCATCACGGGTGAGGATCTCCTTCAGCATCACACTGTGACTGTAAGACAATCAGTTATGGAAGGTTAATCTTCCTTTGTCTTGATGAAGACCCGTACATGAGATGACCGAAGGGTCAAAATGATGATGATTGAGCTTTTTGACTACTAGTTCTTCTTGGTGTTTTGTACTCAAATCATGAGTCTTTTGGAGTGAATAATTGTCAACAATTCCTTTGGAATGTTGTTTGTCTTAAAAGATACCAGTTCACTTTTGCATCATTGGCACCTATCACATTCACAGCACCTATTACATTGTTTTCACAATAATTAAAAATCTGTTTAGATTAATTCAATTGTAAAATGTACTTGCCATAGAAGCAAATGATTACTAAGCTTCTCCAGAGGGAATATTTGGGCCTTATTTATAAGGCCTTGCAACACTTTTGCCCCGTTGTTGTGTCACTTTTGTGACGCAACAGCGACGTAACAAATGCACCATGTTGCGCCCTATTTAGAAAATGATGCATCTAAGCCAATGGTCTTCAAACTGTGGGGCGCGCCCCCCTGGGGGGCGTGGAGTCTCCTGAAGGGGGGCACACAGTGCTTTAAATGGGCCGGTACTGCCTGGTACTGAGTACCGGCACTTAATAATTTTGAGAGGGAGAGTACCGGCACTTCTCAAGAGACATGTCATACTTTTAGTTGGAGAGTACCGGCACTTCTCAGAAACAAGCAGGTACTCTGGTACAGAGTACCTGCACTTCTGTTTTTCCATTTCAGGCACTGGGGGCGCAGCTCCACCCACCCTCAGCAATCGCAGCCCCGAAGTTCACTCGCTATTTTTTCCGAAATATTAAGTAACCTATTCCCGTCGTTTTAAATTTTTGTGGCCTTATTTTTAAAGGTAGTTGGGCCTCTAGTCCAAATGCTCCTTTTCAATGGTTAAGCCTATTGCATGAAGCTCGGTAAGGAAGTGATGGTGAGCAGAACTTTGCTATCAAGTGCTGATAGTTTATTCACAAAACTTATTTTTACCCACCTTTGTTTTGATGTACTGCTTGCTTGGTGTTTGTTCGTTTCTAGCTGCCAATGTAAGCTTTTCTTCTGTTTCAGTTATGGTTGTAGTGAAAGGGGAAGCATGCATACATGTTTAAAGTCAGTAGCCCTGCCAAGGTTCCCAGGCCCATGTTTGATGTGCTGCTCCATTCCAGGTGTTTTCTTTGACTCCTGGAACTTGTAGTCTTGTTTAGTTCATTATAAAACGGGACTACAATTACCAGAATTCAGTCGAAAAAATTGGACTGGACCACTGCATCACCCATGGACCGGGGAATCTTGACAGCTAAGCGTTTTTAAATAGGCCAGAATTAGTGCCTGCACTTCTTTATTTATCCCATCAAAACTGAGGTCATTATATTTCATCTTTGATTTTAGAATTATGACTTTCCTTTAAATGGGAATCTGTACAAATTATTAATTGCATAAGCAAAAAATAGTTCGTTTGCATTTTCGATTCCCAGTTATTACAAGCTCCACAGGTTGCAGAGGTGTTACATTTTGTTTTTACCATTTTAATACTCTAGAACACCTCTTTCTGGAATTTTACTTCAGCTGTGTCTGACCTTGTTTTGTGCAAACTTGATTATTTGAATTATTTTCATTTGTAGCTTTTGTATGGCTCTCCAGCAGCCCCTATACTGCTACAGTATGGTTAGGGCAGGTACAACAAGTACTGAGTAGATATCACTTAAGTATGGGTTTGTTTGCAGAAAGTGTGTTTTCAGACATTTGGCTTACTTTCCAAAGTACACTTTATGGGGGGAATTCATGGCAGTGACACTACTACAGGGATAAGCCTTGTTAGTGGCATAACCTCTTACCACAACATGTCTATCATCTTTGCGAAGTGATAATATGTCCTAGGGCCAGATGTAACCTTTATTTAGGCCTGCCAGTATCTCCTCTGAGGCCGCACATCCAGAATGCTGCAGTCCAGTTGTCGGTGATACTTCGATACCTTCTTTGGCTTCTGTTGCCAAGGATCAGTTATTGGAAGGCGCTATGCATTGTGCACCAAATCAGTTTTCAGTGAACTCCTCTTGCCTCCCACTTCCTCTTCTTGGTCTGTGAATTCGTAAGTGGGTATAACCATGAGCTCCAATCCTCCAATGACTTGTTGCTTTATGTGCCACTACCAAACAAGGTGCAGGCAATACAAAGTCCTTTTTTTATTTAACTAAATGAAGATCCTTTTAGATTTGGAAAGGCTTTGAAAATGGTTCTTTCCATTTTAAAGCCACACTACTATTTACAAGTACTTCTTTTATTGTTGTTTTCTGATAGAATTTGATGCCAGGATGCTACACTTGCAGCACACATCCGCCAAGTGGTCTAACATAAGAAAACCACCATCCCAGTAGCAAACAGTCTACTGCCGAGTTACTTGCACAGATATGTGTCTGAACAAGCATGGATGCTTGCCCCCAACCCCTTTTACCTGTGTTTGAAAGGTTTCACAAACTATAAAGTCACCCCTGTTTAGTAGCATCCTTACCCTTGTCTCAATCTACCCTTTCAAAGGTTTGAGGGGGGGCTGAACTCCAAAACATTTTGCTCAAGGGGGGCCCTGTGTAACAAAGTTTGAAGACCACTGATCTAAGCAGATGTGCCACTTTGTAAAAGCCTGTGCTACATTATACCCACATCAAGTATAATGTATGTAGGGTGGGCGTACTCCGTAGAAAGCCCTGTAGAAGTGGTGTAGTGAAATCTATCGGATTTTACTGCGCCACTTCTAGGATGCCACTGCTTCAAAATGTTACTCCTGCCTCACAGCGGGCGTAAGACTGACGCTAGGACATTTAACATGGGACTTGCCCATATGGAACACCACATTTCTGGAGTTGTGTCACTTATGCAGTAATGCATCATTACTGCACCTACAGTTACGTCAGAAATAATGTAACTCCTTGCGGCATATAGCACTGTACATTAATTACATGCGCGTCCATTGTGTCGCAAGGAGGGCGCAGTGAAAACTGCTAAATGAGGCCCTTTGTTGCTTTTTATGCATGTTCAGAGGGTTTCAGACTCTGTATGTCTGCAAAGTACTACTGAGACAGTAGCAAATGGACTTGAGTAAAGTAGCAGAATTTGAGGCAACTAGGGTACATGGGACATTTTTTGTAAGAACTCAGCAGGGAAGTGCATATATGGGAATAGGCTTTAGATGTTTGCAAATACTTACGACGTTTTCTCCTCCAGATTCAGGAAGGTCTGGATGACAAGAGGCAGCTCCGACTTCACAATGTAGAGGTAGCTGGACATAGCTGTAGCAAAAAGAGAGAGTTTGATGCACGCTGTAAACATCACCTACTACAGGCAACACAACAGTGCACATAGATCACTCCCCAAGAAACAGAGCCAGAAATCTAATGTAGGGATTTAGTCACTCAAGCCCATCCACTCCTTGGGGCTTCCTCCTTCTCCAAACAGTGCCTTCTTAGGGGTCTATGACTCCAGCAGTGTGACCATCCCAGAGCATTGCCCTCCAACAGTGAAGTGTCTTTAGAGAAGTGCTGTGGCACTGCTGAAGGACTGCAATCCTCCTCTGGCAGACAGTGCTATCACACACCATGGATGTGCACTTAACTCTGATCTTCCCTGCATTTACCGCTGACACCACTATTAACCAATATTGCTAATGTGTTTTTCTGTTGATGCACGTTTCTTACCCCCAATATTCTGCAGTGTGATTGCAATTGCAGCCGCCAGTTTTCCAGGGAGGCCAAAGGCCCTCATCCCCAGCTCCTCATAGGCTCTGATTCCTAAAGGGCGAAAACAGCAAATTTCCACACGTTATAATCAACAGAGGACAGATCCTCAAAGCCACAAACAGTCTCAGGAACATCAGCACCATAATCCGCAATGTGACGGTGCAATGGTGTTTAAAGAAATTATCATTTTTATAACTTTTCGCAGGACATTGTTATTTATTCTTTTGTATGTAAACTTTTAACTGCATTAATACCAAAGTAATGAGTTGAAATGAACGTAACATTTTTTGACAGGATGTTTGAATTGTATATCTCTTAAAGTTGTTACTTGTTACACTGCAGGCTAAGATTGAGCAGTGGTAATAAGTTACTTAACCAAGCTTGGGCTCTGTTGCATGTCAGAATATCAAACGCAATACTATCGACCTGCCAAAATATTGTGCCAATTTATTGACTACCAGAATATTGTGAAGTTAAGTACGTATAGGAACGAACAGATTTACTATAATTAACTCCTATAAACCTAGAATCAATCTATCTATCTATCTATCTATCTATCTATCTATCTATCTATCTATCTATCTATCTATCTATCTATCTATCTATCTATCTATCTATCTATCTATCTATCTATCTATATCTATATATATATATATATAAATATTGCCAAGGATTATAAACGTGGAATGACATATGATAAACCCATACTTACCCATATATGCTTAACTTCACAATGTTTTGGTAGTCAATATTTTTGCATGATATTTTTGCATGTCACTATTAAATCCTCAGAATCTAGTGGAAAGAAGAACTACGGGCTATGGCGACCAGCGCCGCAACGTCGGCTTACCTGGCTACACAAAAGAGAATATACAACCTAGGGGATAAGGCGAACAAATGATAGCATGGCTTGAAAAGCGGGATAGAGAGAGAAGCTGGGTGGGCAGAAATCCGAGATAGTGGTGGGAACATCCACTCGACCGGAGAGGCCATAGCGGGAGCATTCGCAGATTATTACGAACAACTTTACGACTCAAGGCCCACTAGGACGCCCAGAGACTGTTACGAACTCCTATCAGAATGCATCTTCCGACCTTGACGGACGAAGATAGGGACTCCATAGACAGGGACCTGACAGTAGAGGAGATTACTGGTGCCATACAAGATCTGCAGGCGGGGAAGGCACCTGGACCCAACGGGCTATCGGTGGAACTTTTTTAATGTACAGCCAATACGATGGCCCCATACCTCCTAGCTATGTTTAACGAAGCAAGGGAGCGAGGCTCACTGCTGATTGACCAACGTACGGCAACGATAGTGGTGATACCAAAGGCCAGTAAGCCGGCGGACCAATGTGGGTCATATCGGCTGATTTCACTGCTCAATGTGGAAGTAAAAATTCTGGCAAAGACCCTGGTAAACAGACTGTTGTTTTCCATCCTGTCGCTGATCCACCCAGATCAGTCGGGCTTTATGCCCAACCGCAACACTAGACTAACCTACATCGACTGTATGGGGTGCAGCATATGGTTGCGCGTACCCCAGAGGTGGAGGCGGCTCTACTATCGCTCGATGCCCATATGGCATTCGATAGTGTTGAATGTTATTACCTATTTGAAGTTCTGCGGAGGTTCGGTTTCGGACCCAGGTTCATCTCGTGGATCGAACTACTATATACAAAGCCCATGGGACGAGTAAGGGTTAATAGCTCAGTGTCTCGCTCCTTCACCCTGCGGAAGGGAACCAGACAGGGTTGCCCCATCTCCCCGCTCTTGCTCACAATAGTGCTTGAACCATTGGCGGTGTGGATCAGTGGGAACCCCGTAATATCGGGAATAAGAGGAAATGACCAATGGGAAGAAAGGATCTCACTTTACGCAGACAATGTCCTCCTGTACGTTACACGACCACGGTTCACGGTAAACAGGCTATTACAAATCTTTAGGTTATTTGAAGGTAATTCAGGGTACCAGATTAACTGGGACAAGTCCCTTCTCTATATGTTAAGAGACGGGCCACCGCCGGATCTAGGAACTGAATCTAGAGTCCAGATCAGAAACAGTTTCAAATATTTAGGCATACAAATTGAGAAAACTGACAACGCCGTTATACATGGGAACCTTAAGGCACAATTAATTGCCTAAGGAGTGATGTAACACACTGGAGGAAGATGCCTATCTCCTTGATGGGGTGGGCAGTACTCTTCAAGATGATGTCCCTGCCCCGGTTGTTATATATATTACAAAACATGCCCTGCCCCGTGCCCGATAAATTCTTCAGAGACATAGATAGCGAACTCAGAAAGCTTTTGTGGGATGGTGGGAGTGCACGGATAGCACTGAAGAAACTGCAGAAAGGAGTATATGAAGGAGGGTTACCATTCCCAGACATTCGAAAATATTACTGAGCGTCTCAACTTATGATTATTAACGACTGGGTCTTTGCGGATCGGAATGACCCAGCTTACAGGGTTGACCACTGGGCAATGGGGGAGAAGGGATACTTGAAAGTGTTATATGGCCCAAAGAAACAGGAGGGACTGCCCACGCACACACGGTTAGTGCAGATAGCCTGGCACAAAGCGAAAAGCTTCCTGGGTTGGATGGGACGATTGACAGAACAAACACCTTTGTGGGTCAGCGAGCTGCTCCGCAAGGTTGGTCGCTTGCAGGGATTTGCGAAGTGGAAATTGATAGACATCGTGCGTTTGGGGGATGTGAGGAAGAGGCAAGCAGTATTAACATTCACCGAACTGCAGAAGGACTATCACTTAGCATCTACGGAACATTATAAATACATGCAACTGAAACACGCCCTACATAGACACATTAAAGACGGGGAGCAGATTCCAGAATATAGCCCTCTAGAGGACAGATTGTTGCTGGACCCTATACCAGAAAAGTCACTCTCTGCTGCATATAAGAAAACAGTAAACAATTCCCCAGACTTACTAGCCAAGGTGAGAGAGGCATGGGAGTCAGATGTAGGACTATTAGAGGATGATGACTGGGCCGAAGCTGTGCAGAGTCCAAGAGAGGTGGCAATCAGGGCTAGATTCCGACTAATACAGTTGCGGATCATACACAGAACCTTTTACACTAGTACACTGCTGCACCGAATGGGTCGGATTCCGAGAGAGGACTGCCAAAGAGGGTGCACCCAGAAAGAGACATTCTTCCACATTTTATGGGATTGCCCGGTCATACAGAGATACTGGACTAAAATTGCAAATATTCTCACCGAAGTGCTCGAACAACAGGTTGCGACAGATGCTAGGTGGCATATAGTATGTGTGACCGGAGAACTGACATGGCCTAAATACTCAAAACTATGGCTGCAAGTGGCGGCAATGGTCATGAAAAGGAATGTAGCCAGAACATGGGGGGGCGGCCCAACCACTTCTGGTCTCCCAGTGGAAAAAAAATATGGACTGGTGCAGTGCGGCAGAACAAACGATTTATGAAAGCCGAGGCTGCCCTAAGAAATCGGGTAAAATATGGCAAAGGTGGGAAGCTTACAGGGGTTTGGAGGGCAGTAGGACACCTACGCACGGGGCGGATTAGGATTTAGGATTTCTGCCAATTGATTTATAATAAGGAATGCACGTCAGACTGAAGATGTTAATGAGAACATGTAATTAATTCTCAATGTATGATCATGAAAACGTAACGCTGACTTTGGTTTAATAAAAAGATTCTTAAAAACAAACAACCTCAGAATGGATGCAACATGGGAATCATGTTCTTTATTATTAAAAGTGAAAATAATGTAAAATGCCTATTGAAACTGACCTCTTTTGCTGACGATTTATGTGGTTATACAAGGAAACAAACATTGACAAAGCCAATTGATTTGGAATTGGCTGAAAGCCCTATGGCTTGTTTGTTTTGTCATGGTTTTCATAGGGCTTTATTGTTGGGGGAGCTTCCAGGCCCTCTCCAATACAAAAACAAATTGGCTAAAAGCTAAACATTTTTGGGGTCTCAAAAAGCACACATTGTTGAAGCAGTCCCTGGCACTGATGGGAACTACTTTACGTTTAACTGTGCCTCTTGTAGAACAGCAGAATGCTATCACTCACATTGAGGTTAGCTAATGACAAAAGTGGGATGACCTATTTCCCCACGCTCTAGGATGTAGTCGGTAGAAGAAAAAATGTGAATGACACAACAACAGGCTAATAGATGACAAGGACTGGCTGAAAGATCCAATAAATTAGTATATTAGATATAATTCTAGTAAAATCATAAGTTCTTAGTTAATAAGGGAAACTACAAGATTACCTCTAACTGTAATTTTTAAGCTGAGGCTACCAGACAGCACACGCTGTCTGGTTGCAAAAGACTTATTATCAGCTTGCCAAGATCTTACAGTGGGCTTAATGCCGTCCCATTGCTTACTGTAGGTTGGCTTTATTGTCACTCTCATTTGCTTGCTTCATTTTTGATGGCTTGCCTTGCCCATCTTGTGGTTCTTTCCTCCATAAAGCATAGCTGCTTCACCTGCATCTCTCTGCCAACTTTTAGGGAACTACTTTTTTCTTTTCGCTCCATGAGAGTGCATGTGTTTTTCTGCTATCTCCCTCGTGTGCTTCTTTCTCCTCTACTGCTTTATGTTGCTCCCTTTTTCCATGTGCTTCTCTCCCCATCCTGGACTGTGTGTTGCTCTCGCTCAATTGTGTGCTTCTGTGGTGTTCTCTCCATCTTGTGCTTTGCCATCCGCCATCGGTTTATACATTTTCCCCTTCCTACCACCACCAACAACCCCTCCCCATTACCCTTGCAATTCCTGCAGTCATATCTTTTAAATTTGCGCTTTTGCTCTAAAACATATAGGACCTCATTTACGAGGCCCTAGTGGCAATTTTACAGCACCAGAGTGTCGCTTTTTTGGATGCTCTGGTGGCGTAATGTGCCTAGTAAATATATGGCCATTTCACGCAGAACACTGCGTGAAAGGGGCGTTCCATGGGTGTTGCTGTGGGTGCTCCCACGGAACACCCATGGATTCTGAAACACAGACTTATGAGGAATTGTAAACCTGGGAATGCTTCAGTTTCTAATGCCACCCCAGAGTGGCGTTAGGGAGGCGCAACGAGGAGAAATATCCTCATTTCTTCTCGTTTTTTCCTCCTTCTATGTGTGCTGCATTCTTTAATGAGGCGAATAGCATAGCGTTTTGTTTTTTTAAATACTCCATAGCGTCCCGGCGCTGTACAACACCGTTAAAAGCAATCAGCAAATACAGTACGTTCAAAAGGTGAGACCTACTGGTTTTGGCAATGCTTGTATGGATATTGCATAGAGAATTTCGGCCATATTTTTCATCTTTGCCTTCCATTTCCATATCTACGATTAAACTTGCTAAAAGATTAATAAAATAAAGGAAAAATAATGATTTGCAATATAGCTGCATGCCCAAGAGGGGAAACGGTACCGACATAGGCGCATTTGTAAAATTCATGATGTGGCGCTTGGAAGGCTTGAGGCAACAAAGTAAAATAATTTAATCAATTTGTCTCTATTAATGAGTTTTTGAATATGTAATGAATGAGTAATATTATCGTTAGATGTGTAAATACATCTGGCTCCCCTGTCTTTTTAATATGGTTTTATTAGGAATATTGTAAATTGTTTTTTTTTTTACTTCAGCTAAATGTCCCCATAATATTAAAGAGGATATCCGGTGAATAATATCATTATATATCTCAAACCCCTGGAGTACATATAATCAAAGCAGCATTCTGGGATGCCTGTTATTGGTGATTGATGAGGGGACAAGGGGGGATGACTGAGTCAAGAAAGTTGTTTTTTCCTCTACACTGAGTGGCACCTTTAAGGCTGGTTCCTCTTGAACCATCCATTGGTCCTTTTTGACTAAAATTGAGAGTGAGATCCTCCAGGAGGGTCAAATGAATGCGACTGACTGCACTGACATCTGCGGCTTAGAGGCAACATTTCCGGTATTGGTAACTGGGAAATTAACCTTCAGGGCTGGCTTTTTAAAAAGACAAATATAAACATGATATGATTACCCAGCACAGATCCCCAATGACATACAGTGGATCAATTTCTTAATTACAGTTGCTTGGTTACCAACCAAGTGTAATTGTATTGAACTCTACATGCCAATGAATAATTTATTCTTGACAAATGACTGGCTGCGGCTTCTCGCTGGATACCTGGTGCGCTACTATAGGATGATATTTATAAAAGTTGGTGAATCAGGAAGGAAGGGAGAGATGACACAAATACCCGATGGCCAGGTAAATATTCCAAAGAATCCCCTCATTTCATTGGCTGAACGATAAATCACTTAACCCTAAACAGGTCTGCGCTTCTTACCCAAGGTTACAACTATTCTATAGCATTTGTATTAAGGTGGGCGGGATATCGTCCAAACTCTAAATCCGGGGCAAGTCATTCTCACTCATACTCCAAGATTTGCGAACTGGTCCTGTTAGCACCACACTGACCATCTGACTAGACAAAGCTGGGATTTCTTCTTCCCACTTATCCTTCTTTGTTCTACAACAAGATGAGCCGATAGAAGCCCATGTTCTGTACAACAAGGGACAGTGGGTCATAGGTCAAGTCACAGATTCCACAAGGACACATAAGATACCAAAAACGCCATCTCTCCAATTGACGTCAATAAGGCCTGTGTATTACCGGCCAACACCCCTCAACAGTAAGGAGCACGTCACTCAAAGGTAAGGCAACTTTTATAGCAAGGCAAAACAAAGTGGCACCTGGAGCATTATTAATCGAGGGAGCTGGATTGCGCCTAAAAGTAGTGTATGTGTCTTGCAAAAATCATTGCACTGGCCCTGATATGAAACAATGTTAGCGGAGAATGTGAA
Source organism: Triturus cristatus (assembly GCF_964204655.1). NCBI lineage: Eukaryota > Metazoa > Chordata > Amphibia > Caudata > Salamandridae > Triturus > Triturus cristatus. The sequence continues at coordinate 338,723,268 of NC_140592.1, read as the reverse complement.
TGTTTTCAGCAGTTGTGCCAGTGGAAAGGATTACTAAACGAAAGAGAGAGGGTGAGAGAGAGGGAGAGGGAAAGAGACAGAGAGAGAAAGTAAGATGGAGAGAGAGAGAGAGGGGAAGAGGGAATGAGACAGAAAGAGAAAATAAGAGGGAGAGAGAGAGAGAGAAATTGAGAGAGAAATAATGAGAGAAACAGAAAGAAATAGAAGAGGGTAGGGCAACAGGGACAAAGACTGAGAAACACCAGGGTATGAGAGAAAGTCAGTGAGGGAGCGAGATAGGCAGACATAGAATGAGAGAGAGACAGCACAGTGAAAGAAAGGAAAGGAAAACAAAAAAGAAAGAAAAAGAAGAGGAACAGGAGAGTAGAAAGTGTGCGTGTGTGTGTTAGCGAGTCGAGAGAGAGAGAGAGAGAGAGAGAGAGAGAGAGTCTTGTAACACAGGCTTAGCGCTCAAACTATTTGTCTCCTGGATTCAGTAATCATTCTCTTAGAGGCTTGTTGTCTTTGTAGCAATCTGCAATACAAATTAATATTCTCCCAGTCTCTCAAATACACAGAGATGTTTTCTTCCAGCTGATATGTGCAGCTTGGATTGGGGGTAACTCACACCAAGGATTGACACAAAAGATACCACTTTCTTTGGTCTTGGTGGACTGTGACCAGCAAGCATCACAGACACTTCCCATGCCTGCAACCTCTAGAATCCCTATTTCCAGATTCCAGATCTGCAGCCATTGGTAGCTTTTTTTCTTTTTCCCTATCTCAAGTTCCCCAGCCATTTTTTTCTAGCTTTCTCTTAGTGTGGCATCACAGTGTCTTTTACCAAGGATTTGGGTCCCACCATGAAATCATAAAATCCTCACGAGATGCTGTCAATGTTGGGTTTTCTTGTCGAGAAGCCCCGTGCATGTCCCATCAGCCAAGGAGTGTCTATGGGGAGGCTTCTCGAACGATCACATTACATGAATGATATTTACTCGTTAGGACCCTGGTGACTGTCCTCAAAACTGACATTGCTGAGTGTGTGAGAAAGAGGAAGATTTGTCCACGTGAAACAAGATGGTGGAAATGCCCTCAACCACAGAAAGACCAACCAGCCATTTCCAAGCCGATGCTGACCGTGGAAATCACTTTTCACATTTCCTGTAGCAGGGTAAATACTTTGTTATGTTGATATCTAGTATTAAAGTTGGGAGTTCCCTGGATCAGAGTACAAACAAAATATGAAAAACAAAGGTAGGAAAAGGAGGGCACGGTGGCAGAAACTGAATCGTCAATTTTTCCGAACGCTAACCAAGTTTCAGTTCTATCAAAAGGGATTAGAAGAGTAGAGATGAAGCTCATATGTGGAGTAGGACATGAAAAGGCATCACAAATAATATATGTACAAAAATAATCTGGTGATTTTCACTCCAGACCAGGCGGAAGGCCAAATGACAGATAATGATATACATATGTGAGTGTGCATTTACTTACATGATACAACAAGAACATGAAAGGGATAACCGTGGTAGGAAGCACTAGATTTAAAGAATGCATGCAAGGAAGAAAAGCGTTGTTGATTCAAAGGACAAAAGAAAATCCTGCAGGATGCACAAACCGCATCCTAAGACATCACTTTTAGCCTTAAAAAAGGCACTGAAATATTATTTGAATGGTTGTGCACTACCTTCACAGTGAAACTAGCGCCAGGAGAAATATTTTATGAAGAATCATTGGTAAAGTATTTGCAATATTATTATTCTAAATTCTAGAAAATTTATCCCAATGTTATCTTTATTCTATTTATAAGTTAGTGCAACCTGGATTCACTACACGGATGACTGGTATGAAGGCCAATGTAAATAGAGAAAATGTAGACCTCTTCCACAAATTTGAGAAGAATATGGACATATGTGGGTGGTTTTGATAAGAGTTCAACCATGCTCTGATCTGGAGCATATCACTTAACAGTTTTCTGTTTGCAGTATTTGCATGTATCGGCGATAATGGGCGTATCATGAAAACAGTTCTGTGTTTGCGGTATTTGCATTTATCAGCTGTAATGGGCATATCATGTAAGCAGATCTGTTTCAGTGGTATAAGGTTTAATTGCGGTAAAAGCTGATGATTGTATTTTTATTTGTTATTACTAGAGTGGACAGGGTTTCAAGCACCATATTGCCCATATAATGTATTTTTTTTTATCTTTGTCGGAGGTATTTTAATATTTAGCTAAATAAATTAAAATCCCACAGAAAGGTTTTATCCACAGAAATGTAAATACCATTAACAGAACCCTATTGACATGATACAGAGGATACCGCTGAGAAATACAAATATCGCCTACACCAAACTGACACGCCATTGGAGTTTTCTATTGCCACACACAGGTCGTTATAATGTACTGACCATTAATTCCCACGAAACCAGTGACTCCTGTTACCAGCCTCATTAGAATTCCAAAGTCTGCAGATTTCCCATAGGCAGACTTTTTTTCTTTTCCAGGTTTCCAGCCGCTCCAAGAAGATGGAAATTCCATGAGAAAAACCAGAGGAAAATTAGGAACTGCATGGTGAATTGAGCATGGTAGTCACGATTCCCAGAGTAACGTCTTGTTTCTTAATAGAGCTTCAGAGCACAAGTAGTAATGGGCTGGATAACCTTGGAGTTAAAAGTACCCTGGTATCCCTAACTCTGGGGACAGGGGATGCAAACTCATTTCCTTGACCACTTGCAATGAGGGCAACTGTGGACCAATCTGTGGGCTGTGTCAGTGTTAGGCTAGACCTGAGGAGAGCCGGAGTTTGAATGATTTGGGATTGCAATAAAGCAATGCGTTAAGGAATCCGAATGGGAACGAAAAATCATAGGGTGGAAAGGATGCAATGGCTTAGGCATGATACATATATGATGAGAGTGAACAAAATAAAATGTTGAGATGTAACATTTGGAAGTATAGCACATTTGTTAAAAGTATAATAAAAGGAGTAAAAGAAAGAAGCACTCTATCAAATGCTAAATATAGAAGACAAAATAAACAAATTTATATAAGTAATAGTTTGGGGTGGAGCCAAACTTGAGCTCATGGGGTTGCTGCACCGTTAAGTGTTTTATTGCTGAAGAATTCAACTTAATAGAAGTGGGTTCAGGTGCAGAATCATGAAGGGAAATGACCCAGAGCACTCAGGAAGTACTTGCAAAGCGTGGCTTGTCACCAGGGGTATCCAGGCTCTAGGGTACTGAATGCCTTAGCCGAAGAGCCATGTCTTGAGCCCTTTCCTGAAGTCAGCGAGCAAAGGAGAGGTTCGCAAGTGGAGGGGGAGGTTGTTCCAGGACTTGACGGCAAGGTTGGAGAAGGATGTGTGCCAGGGCAAGGGAGGTAGAGTGAAGCTCCCTGGTGGGTCAGTGGAAGGTCAGGGGGTGGTTGGTGTACGTGGGTCTGATGTTGTGGAGGGCTTTGTAGGCATGAGTCAGAAGCTTGAAGTGACATCTCTTGTGGATGGGAAGCCAGTGGAGGGATCTGAGGAGTGGGGTGGTGCTGGTTCTTTTGGGGAGGTTGAGGATGAGTCTGGCTGCTGTTTTCTGAATGGTCTGGAGGTGCTTGTGAAGCTGTTCGGTGGTTATGGCATAGAGTGCGTTGCTGTAGTCAAGTAGACTGGAGACGAGGGCTTGGGTAATATTTTTTCATCCTCAGCATGCGGAAGGGTAGAAGCAGGAAGAGGATACAGTGTTGACCTGTTGCTTCATGCTGAGTTGGCTGTCCAGGACAATGCTGAGGTTGTGTGCATGGTGTGAGGGTGTTTTGGCATTGGGGCCATGAGCATCGGGCCACGAGGTGTCGCCCCAAGGCTAGGTGTTGTTTACGAAGATGAGCACCTCCGTTTTCTCAGGGTTAAGCTCCAATGAGTTGAACCTCATCCATTTGGCGATGCTGGACAAGGTGTTCTGGAAGTTGGATCTGGAGGTGGCGGGGCCTTTCACGAGGGAGAGTATGAGCTGAGTGTCATCGGGGTATGAGATGATGTTGATTCTGTTGATGGGGACTATGTCAGCTAGTGGTGTCATGTAGGTGTTGAAGAGGGTGGGGCTGAGGTGAAGGGTGGCTGGCGGATCCTGTGTGGTCGTCCAGTGAGGAAGGAGGAGATCCACTTCAGGGCGTTGCCCCGGATACCGATGTGGTGGAGTCTGGTGATGAGAGTGTGGTGGGACACGGTGTTGAAGGCTGCTGAGAGATTAAGAAGAATCAAGGCTGAGGTCCCGCCTTGGTCAAGAAAGTGTCTGATGTCATCTGTTGCTGTGATCGGGGTGGTCTCTGTGCTGTGATTGGGTCGGAAACCGGATTGGGAGGCGTCAAGTAGGTTGTTTCTTCCAAGTACTCTGTGAGCTGGCGGTTGATGGCTTTCTTCAGGTACCTTGGCAGGAAATGGGAATAGTGAAATGAGGCAGTAATTCTTGAGTTCGCTGGGGTCGGCGGAGGGATTCTTTAGGAGTGGTTTGACCTCAGAGTGCTTCCATGTGTCGAGGATAGTGGCTGTGGTGATAGAAGAGTTGAGGATGTCTGTGAGGGTGTTGCTGATTTCTTTCCTTCCTAGGTTGTGGATGCCTCAAAACCAAATTATTTGCTCACACTTAGCATGCAGGATATTCTGTCCCAATACTGACGAAAATGTGTTCAGAGCATGTAATACTTATTGTCACTGGAGAGTATACCATGACATGAATGGACAGTGAAAATGCAGGTTTGACAATCTCTAACATTTTGTTGAGATAAAAAGGCATGTTAAATTAACCCTCATTTAACTAGGGTATTGTAACATGGTAGACCATGATAATGCTGATGAAACATTCTTCATAATACTGATGTGTCTGAAGACCTTGTGAAGAAGCCCTCCCTTCCATTGACACCGGCATTATGACATTACTGATCACTTATAACACTAATTAGACATTCATTAAAATATTATTACACCATAGAATCTTAGGGAAGTTGCATACTATTGGCTAGGATACTGTTACATCATCAGACACTAGAAATGCTGCTATGACATGTTTTAAGGTAAATGACCTCATACTTGGTTAATGCACTGTAACATCACCAGCTCCTGATTCTGTTTTGTATTCTTTTATCATCAGACTATGTTAAAGTTGAACCGATATTACTCGATGTGATGAGATTTTAACACAGGCTTTCCAAAGCTTCCTTTGCCTTTGGTTCCACAAATTAGTCAGCAGAAACATTGCGAAGCAGGGATGTGTGATTCAGGCTGACCAATAACACAGATTGTGGAACCTTCAAGACATTTTTATAATATTTTGCTTTTTGTATTCTCTCAAAGAGAACTTACCCACAATCCCTGAGGATTTCAGCAGCAGGTGGATGGAGTAGCTGGACAGGAGTGCCACAGCGGTGAGGAGGAAGCTGTAAGGCAGAAAGAAAGGAGAGGAGCTGGATAAGAAATCATCCTCTGTACTGTTACACACATACTCACAAGAAACAGAAAGGGGATGATCAGAAAAGAGGTAATCAGATCTCCTTTGATCCTCACTCTTGCAGGTCTGACATACAGACTGCAGGAGAGGTTTTTCCATTTAAGCACCAAGGAAAGACTTTACACCCAAGGACACCGCTAGCGCAAATTAAATGAATGAATTAGCCAGGTCCATCAAAATCAGTGCCTCAAACCAGAAAACACTCCCTGTCCTGCGGACTAATTTTTGTGGGACCCCAATTAAACTGGCTTTGGCTAAATCAGGTGTCTCTAACCAGTTGATCATGTGCTACAAGTAGTTCCCATTCTTAAATTCATTTTTAACTAAGAACTGCAATAAGTAAGTGTTGTGTTTTCCTTAAAAGTTAAGGAAAGGCTATGTTTATTTTACATTATCATCAGGCTGCAGATAACAGAGCCTGATAATGAGCAGTCTTCCCTAGATGTATGACCCAGGTGGGTTACAGAGGTTAAGAACTGAGGAACTGAGGTATTTAACTCTTAAATAAATGCCCTTCTCAACTCAATATTGGAACATGAGAACAAAATGATATTTCTGAATGCTTTTAAATGAGAGAAAATACAAATAAAGTGTTCACTTAATAATTAGGTTAACTCTTCATATTAATTTTCTCCCTTTTCAAAGTGTCACATTTACAAACAGCAAGTATCTGGCTCCCAGGCAGACACACTGCCATATTTATAACTGAAAAATACAGCCATTTTATTTAAATGGGAAAAATTCAAAGTGCAAAAAAATATTTCATCAAATGCAGAAAAATTATCACATTTTTGCATAAAATTCTTCTGTACTTTGTTGCTCCCATTAAAAAAGAAATGGTTGTATGTTTGTGCAGTACATATAGTGAAAGGTATGTCCAGTGCCACAAGTACATACTATACAGGCTCTCAGTCACCCATACACATATATCCCATCCATTCAAAAGCATGATCATATATCCCCACAGACTATGCACTCATTGATGCACATCGCAGTCCTAAATTAGTCCCCTTAGCCACAGTATTTTGTTCAAACCATAGTATTGGGCTCCAGGGACCTTTGGGTTACAGTCATTGAAGCTGGGCCAGGGTGTGTCTGGTAATAATGTGCAAGTTACTCGGCCTTCAGTAGTTCATGAATAGTTTCACTGATCAGAAGTAGTTCTCGTTACAGAAAATGTTGGAGACCCGTGGGCTAAAAGGACGTGAACTAAATAATAGTATACACTCAACAAATTAATTTCAATAACTGACTGACTCTGTCTCCTTATTATACAAAACCATTCATATTTATTTAAATTAAAAACAATGTTGTTAAAAACAATAGAGTATATCTTTCATATATCAGATAATCTACACACAGCAAAAACATTCATCAATAAACAGTGATTTAAAAACCTATATATTTGAAGCAGATTTTTATCGAATGCATCTATAATTCACTCAAAATCAATAATGTACAGAATGTTTTAGTCTCATATACCACATTGAAAAAGCTCTGTCCAATTGTTTTACAAAGAGGCCTGTCAGCTCGGGCTTGACTGTTCCCATGAGGAACAGGGTAAAGACTGATTTGCATATGGCTTGGTCTCAAGCGGGGTGGCTTAGTGAGCAGAAGAAGGCTGATGGATTAAACCGAGATCTGTGTCTGGGGGTGAGTGTCTGAAAAGTTTCAGCTTTCCGTTCATCATCTTATTGTGTTTGCAATAGTATTACAATCAAAGTTTAGAACACATTAAAGACTCCTACTATCAAGATACATAAAAAATATATTTATCAGGAAGATCCTGTCACCACCTTCTTCAGGACAGCTTTATGTTAAAATTCATGCACATATTCCTATTCTTCTTCCCAATACAGTTTCCCTGACCCCAGCAACTCAGTGGTTCACTTGAAAGCCCACTGGACTTTTTGTTTCTATAAAAATTTGGCGGATGTATTAATAATCATCCGTTCAGGTCACATGCAGGGATTTATCATGGTGCCCTCTCATGCTCCTTTTGTGGAAGGCACAACTTTGTTTATTGTTTTGTTGCAAAGCTTCCTACTTATTTACATTTTCTGATAAAGGATAGCTTTCCTGTTGCTAAACTGTATCAGACATTTGTGTACACCTATACATCTATATGCAAGATGAAGGTCAAATTCACAAAAAATGGAATCCTGTGCTCCATGAGTGATAAATCGCGTAAGATACAATAAAGCCCGGCTGTGCAGAGTGTGTTTTCTGAGAGGGCTAGGAAGAAGATAAGCTTGGATATATGTGTTTTGTTCTTTGATAAATGTTCAACAGGAAGATACGCCATTATGAATGGGTGACAGATAAAATGTAGCTATAACATTATTACATTTCGCCATCACAAATATGAGAAAACTTCTTAAAGTGTTATTATTGATTCATAGCATAGTTGATTTTTTTTATTTCTTTTTGGTTCATTATGGAGAAGGGTATGTGTTGCATTCATGTAAGTAGAAATTTGGAATTTGGAGTATTGAAATGGAATGTAGAGGGTGTTAATGTTTGGAATTTAAGGAACAGCATTTGTTACTAGCTGGAGGAAATAGATAGTCTCTATGATATTCTTTAGCTCCTTTCTACAATAAAAACGTATGCACCACCAACAGGAACCTCATTGATTTGGGGGAAATTAAAATATAACAAACAAAACATTGAGATTCAAAGAAAAGCATCTTCCACAACTAGTTGGATTAAATTGCTAAAAACTAATTTAAATAAAAACTACTTTTGTGGAGAACAGATTATAAATCAAGATGGTCTGAGAAGTAGCAGATGATGATAAAGAAACAGCATCCTTATTCTGCAGAATATTCCTACTCATAATTTATGCAGGGAATCCAAGTGAAAGGGGGACAAGGAAGGGACAAGTACTGAAGATGGTCAAACAAGCATTGGTCAAAATTACAAATTGATGAATTCATAGTTGTACACCTTTTCAGGCAAGATAGTGAAAATAGGGGAACTGTCAAGCTAATGGACGTAGGAGGAGTGGCAGTTTGAAAATTATTTACATCAAGCATCTTTAGTATGTTGACCCTTGTAAGCTTAATTAATGCTAGATTTAAAAGATATATGCATGACAGAAATTTATAATTTCCAAATTTATATATACGGCTTTCATCCTTGAAGGATTCGGATGCCACCTCGAGTTTTTGTGCCGAGGGTTAAGGTGTCACTAGCTCACCCGGCAATACGGAGAACATGTCAACCTCTGAGATAATACTTGAGTGATAATTGACCGCATTAGCTGGTTGTATATTTTATTCCACCTACTAAGTTTGGTTTGTGTGGTGTATTCACATTTCAAATTCACGTTGGTCCTGAAGAAAGCAGCTACACCTCTACAGAGGGTGCTAGGCTGAAACATGTCGAACTTTACGCTTCTATGGCAGGCTTAATCTCCCCCTGCCGTAGGTCTAGTTTTTAACCCTGACCTCTGGATGCCTTATTAAAGTTTGCTTGCCAGGGAGTTAGTTTTAGCTCAATCACACATGCTTTCTCTCTGTCACTCCCTTCACACCCAGCTCATCATAAGGCTTTAGTAGACCTCTCTTTCTTATAAGAAAACATCCCTGAGCTCCTCCCCTATCAGAGAGGGGGTCGTAGCTCACACTGCGACTAGGTCGCAGTGCAAGGAGGTTACCCTATAATGAAGCATGCCACCTACTGGTGGGTGAGGGAAACCATCCTATGATAGGGAATCCCCAGCACTCCCTCTGTTGTTCAGACCCAGGGGCCTATTTTTGTGTTATTGAGTTGTGATAGAGTCGCCCCCTGCTGGTTTTTAAATCTCCTCAGGCCTTTCTTTGTGTGTTCTGCCTTATTTTGAGGTGCCTGATATTTGGAAAGGGATTTCGGCACACAATAAATATAGATACCACAGTATTTGCCAAAGCTCTTGTCTACGTTTCCCCTTTCTATACCATGACTTGGCACTTGATGTGTCTCCTTTTTTGTTGTCTAGGGGTCCAGTTACTATGACCTAGACTTACCTTGCTCAATCCTAGCAATTCCCTGGCACAAGAACAAGGAAAATTTATAATAGAACGAGAACGGCCTTCAACTGTGGGAAGATCTTTTGTGAGAACAGCTGAATGGCTCGGGAGGGAAGGAGACCAAGGCGAATGAAGAGTCAGATTACAGTGTGAACGAAAAGTCAGATTAAAGTAAGGGGTGAGTGTGTAGCAGAAGTGCAAAATGACTACAGTGGCATAAATGAGAGGGAGAACATAACATGAAGAAATCCAGAGGAGAGGGAGGCTAGCATATGGGGACACAAGGCTAGTCTGACAGTGATATTGATTCAAAATAGAATAGATGGGGGTGTGATTAAGATAAGAGATAATTAAAAGTGGAAGAAGATTCCAGAATAAGAGTGTGTGAGGAATAGTATGTGGGAAGACCGCAGCATAGAGAAACAAGCATCAGAAGATGGGGAATGGGAAATCCCAGTAAAGGGACACTGGACATAAGTAAAACTTGCAGAAAATCTAAAATGTTCCTAACTTACAAGATATAAAGAAAGGAGACACTGAAGAAGGGATCTTGACTAAATGAAAATGGTAAATGTTTAAAGGAGAAGTGGCATTAGAATAAATGGTAAAGGAAGCTGAAGTTTTGAGATGACGGAGATTGGAAAATGCATTGTCTGAATTCCCACCAGCATGTATATTTAGGTCTTTATGTCTATCACATAGGAACATAAAGGTGCAATATTCAGTCTAAGTAGTAGATGCAGGATGCAAGGTGGATAGAACCCAACTGACTGAAGCTTAATGATGAAGAGACTTGGGCTATAGTTTCTGAAACCTGGTGCATGCTCAAAAATAGAGGTGATGACTGAACACCAATTAGATAATAGAATACAAAATGTCTGTGTAGGGTGAACAGTCTGGGAATCTTGTTTAAGTGTAATACCGCTATCACGTAAGAGGGACAGAAGGGCTATTGGAGGTCCAGCATACAGGCCCTAGTCTAACTACGAAGCAAAAAAGGGGTATGCAGTTCCTAAGGGGGTTGGAGATGTATAGGCGTGAGGCGGGATCCAACGGTGGCTAACGAGAGGAAGGATGAGGAATCCTTCCTTTTGGTATGAGGGCCCTCACACACTAAGCCCGCTGGGTGTCGTGCTCCATCATTGGGCATGCACCTCGTTGGGTCGGCGCTGCAATACCCAACGGGCACCCTATGTAGGGGCTCTTTGGTGGAGATCTTTTATTCCTTGCCATATGGTGAGGTGCGTGTAAGGGGCCCTAATAAGTGTAGAAGTGCAGAAGTGTGGGTTCTAGTGGACCTTGTGAGTTAAAACAGGAGAAATGGGAGGATCAGGGAGACTAATTTTAATGATCCTGTCTCCCACCCTGATTAAAATTAGTGTGGCGACTATCTACAGTGATGTTGCAGAGAGTTGCGCTTAAATTACTGTGGTCGACATGTTTCTTGCCTAATTAGTCAGAAGGATCTGGCGGCAATTCTTCAGGACCTAAATAAAATGATGTTTCTACACTCTAATCAGTGGTAATGTGGTGTATTAACCTAGCTTTACCAGCTTGTTGCACTAGTAGGGTGTGGTATCTGTAGGTGCAATAGCTAATCTATAATAGAAAATGAAGACAGTCATATCGGTCATGACATTATGGTAGGAACACGCCACCAACAATCCTATATAACACCCCTGTGTGTCTTAGCCTTATATATATATCTTGACTCAAGCACTAATAGTGCAGTTACAAGCTTAAGTGCGATGAAAAAAGTGTGTTGAACTTAATTAAACAAGTACTGTGGCAGCAGTACAGTGAGAACCATTAACTCACCTAAAGTAAAATCATGACTGGCCCCATCAAATCGCGGCAATGAATGGACACGTTAAAGTAACAAATGTCCTAGGGGAAGGGGCCAAAGGTGAAACACTGTTAACAGCAACAAAGTTAAAAAACAATAAGTTCTGCTCTCAAGGCATGATATAATAGACCCAGCGTTTGATGTAACAAGGGCGGAGTGCCGCACCTGGGTTGGCAATTTTGTCCGCGTTTCACCCCGAGGATTGTAAACCATGGTCAGAGTGGCGACAAACCCACACGGTACCCAAGGCCGAACGTATGATGGCCCCAAAGTGTCAAACACCCTGTCCGGACCCTTAGTTACCACGTCGACATGCCGTCAGCACTCTAACAGAATCCTAGTGCACTTGCTGGTGGTAATGACCTGCTGGTACCAGGGAGTGATGTCAAAGCCCAGTCCCTCGAGCGGTTCGCCTTGTACAAGCAAAGCATTATCTAGACGACCTGTGGGGAAAGAGAGCAGAGGTCCCAGGTACTCACGTTAGTCCCGCGCTCACTCGGCGGAGGACCTACCCTGCGGTGCCGTATCCTGGAGGTAACTGCCCAGTTCAGGCTGTAAATGTACCAATGGAAAAGGCGCGCATTGTAATGCGTCTCCGTGAGTGGTGCGACGATAGGCTAGGACCCGCCTACCGACCTGTGGAGCTAAGGCGGCGGCCATCTTGGAGTTAATACTATAGGAAGATGGGGCGCCATGATATAGTGTGTCAAAAGGATGCGGTTTATTATAATCAAGTGTTGTATTGGTTATACTAAAAAATAAGTTCGCCATGTTTTAAGCTTGAGGTGGAGAAGTACCGCTTACGTATTGTTTATCACACAACCACAAAACGACCTTGTGCAGGATGTTAGAAGGTCGGCATATACATAAGAAGGTGCACAATGGAACTCATACTCCGGGGAGGATGGGCGCCATAATATGGTGTGTCAAAAAAGAGATGCGGTTTCGTATGACCACATGTTATTTTGGTTATGATAAAACAAGGAGTTTGACTCAGCCTTGTTTAAAGCTTAAGATGGAAATATGCCGCTTGAAATTACGACAACACAAAACAAGGTACATACTGCTAGAAGGTCGATTTAAATCTAGGGGGTTGCACAGTGCTGTAGGGCGAACAATACCGTACCCAGGGCAACAGGGAATGCAGTAAGGAGTGTGCGCTAATGGTATTACTGGGGGCATGCGTGACTTCGCTGTATACCTTGTGGGTCGGAATAAAGGTGCATGTCCTACAGTTGGGATCAATTGAGGGTGCTCTGTGGTATTTCTTCGTTATGGCCATGTGTATCCGTGGCCAAACGATGGACCCATCTTTGTTCGATTCTGAACAATGCCTCTGGGGTGATGGATGTATGTGCTTCTAGGATCACCCATCTGAGGGTATCAAAGGCATGTTTGCAAGTAGCAAAGTGTGTATAAAGTCACGTGGTGGTCTTTGGCATCTAATGTTGTTTTTGTGTTCTGTGATACGTGTTTTGACTGTTCTTGTAGTCATGCCTACGTATTGGAGGTTGCAGGGGCAGGAAAGTAGGTAAATACAGTTGTTGGTATTGCCATTTGTGTGTTTTGTCAATTTCCAGAGGAAATTGTTGGCAAAGGTTATTTCTTTGGTTTGTCTAGTTTGTGGACAAACTGCACAAGAGCCACAGGGGTAGTGGCCGCTGACAGGTGGTAGGTCCCACAAGCGTATCTGAGTCGGCGCTGTATGGGTTTTAGGCCTGGTATGTATAAGTAGGTCCTTCAGGTTACTAGTGCATTTGTACGCAAATCTGGGTATGGGGAGATTGAGATCACCCGTATTAAGTATGTCCCAGTGTTTGCGTATAATGTTCCTAATCTTGTGTGAGTCGGTTGTGTAGGAAGTGATGCATGTAATAGCCTCAGTTGGTTCTTTATGGGTTTTTTACCAACAGAGCCTCTCTGTTGTTGTTCCTGGCTCTCTTCATTGCCAGCAATACTGTCTGCTGTGGGTATTTTCGTTTCTGAAGGTCTGATGCTAGTTTGGTGGCCTCTGTTTTGTAATCTTCAACTGTGCTACAATTCCTCCTAATTCGGAGGAATTGGCAAAATGGTAGATTCGTTTTGAGGGCCCATCTCTGCAACATGGATATGTTGACGATGCTCTAGATGTTTCTAATCAGTAACTCAGCATTGCACATGGTCATTCCAGCCAGTGCAAATAGACCCAGGATTTACAGGCTATTTGGATTCCATTCTAATGAAGGAGCAGCCCATGCAGGTAAGAGCAATGAGGCGTGGGTTCCGGGTGGGGGGGGATTCGACAGACGACGAGGAGGGAAAATTAAATAAATAAATAATTTCCCCTCGTTGACGTCTGTCGAATTGTCCCCCCCAAACCGGCCCCAACACTCTTACCTGCATGGGCCACTCCTGTTCTAATAGCAGACTATGTACTAACTTGGTGCAAGAGCACAATAATAATATAAATGAGATATGTCCCAGTTAGCTTACACTGTTTCTGACAAGACCTTATTTAATGGTGCATGTGGTTAGTAGTTTGTTTGAGTATGCAGTGTCCAGGTGTATGACTCATCAGTGGGACAAACGCATTGGTCATGGACATGCTTCTTTTAACCTGTCCCTGTCCTGTTGATGGGATGCAGGACACATGCAGGTAGCTACAAGAGCAATGGCTAATGCACTGCCTCTGGTTTAAAAACACTCATAACAGGTGGTCATCTCAGAGGTAACAAAAGCCCCTATGAAACTGGTGACAACAGGGGTCACCTTTGATTCATTGACATCAATAGAGCAGTAGGCAAATGCAATAAGCTCTTCTGATAACAATTACCTCAAACTTTTTCATTACATTCAAGATGTTTTGGCTGGAGAACGGTCAATGGTCTAAGATTCAGGTAGCAAAGTAACTGCTGCTTTTGCATAGCACTAATCTTCTCCTGACTTACACATTTGCCTATTTGCACGTATCTGACAGTCATCATCTGTTAGAGCGGTGCCGCCATTTATGTTGCCCCACCAGGCTCTGTTGCGGGAGGGGCGTATAAATAAAAAGGCTGATGCGGCCCTGCAGCAGATGCATGCAGTGGGTGACCGAAAACCATGCCTGAGGCACGCCGTCTGGGATACAGTCGCAATCAGCACCAACCACGCTGCCAGATGCGTGTTGGAGGCTCAGGAGGATACTGGTCCTTGTATACAAGCTAAGCTCAGCTATACGAGAGACCAGCAGTATTTAGGACGCCACCCGTCATGATTCCCTAGGTGTTAGCACCTCGGTTTCCCTGAGATGTGGACCCCTCAATGCTAGGTCCTTTGTGAAACATTCAGAGTAGATCGATTTGATTTTGGAATCAGGAAAGTGGGACGTCCTTTTTATCACTGAAATCTGGACTACCACTGTGTCATCAGTGAACCTAGGTAAGGCATGGCCTGCGGGATTTAAGACCTTCATTAACCTTGGTAAGATTCTATATCATGAAAAGTGATTATCCCCCTTTGGCAATTGATGAATCTGAAGGCATGGGAGTATTAGGCTTCTCAATGAATATTGGTATTGTTAATGTATCTTCAGGGGCTCTAACTTATAGGCCCTCAGATTCCCTGACCTTGCACTCCTTTATAAAAACTGTTGCTAATATGGCTCTTGCCCACTCTAACTTTTTTATTCTTGGCAATTTTAATCTCTTGGCAAATGATGTTTCTTCTGCTCCGTGTAAAGAATTGTGGAGTTCCTGTGATATTGTTGGACTGGCTTTA
Source organism: Triturus cristatus (assembly GCF_964204655.1). Lineage (NCBI taxonomy): Eukaryota > Metazoa > Chordata > Amphibia > Caudata > Salamandridae > Triturus > Triturus cristatus. The sequence goes on along the minus strand of NC_140592.1, from coordinate 338,708,199 downwards.
CACACCTAGGAAGCCACACACTAGACCAAATGTTTTCCCCTGTGGGTCCAGTATTGATAAACAAGATCATTCCTGTCTGTAGGACTAATCATGCGTTAATCTCTTTTGATTTACATACTCAGAAACTGTACCCTTGGAGGATGGTTGCAACCTCGGGAAATCAGGTCAGAGCCTGGCATGAAATTACCAGGACTCCTAATGGCTCTGTCTTTGGTCTCTCAAATTCTTTTGACCCTAGGAATACTATAGAATCTACCTGTACGATCTTCAATGAAGAAATCGCTGCAAGGTTGGATAGATTGATTCCCCTCACAAATCACAAACCTCGCCATCGTCTAACCGTGTAATGTTATAATGTGTCACTAAAAATTGCTAAGCTTGCTTTCAAACAATTGGAAAGGAGATGGTGTCGGCATTATACAAAAGAAGATATGGAACATCTAAAGGCGACCTGGAATAGTATAACAAAAGAAGTGCAAAAAGCAAAAGCCAAGTTCTATTCAAATTCAATTTTAGCTGCATCTAATAGATCAAAAAAGATTTTTGATATTTTTGAGACATTTCAAACCACCACTGCCTTAAAAAGAAGAGATAGTTCCCTCACAGAAATTATGTGATGAGGTAATGGTCTTTTTTTATGAGAAGATCAACAAGATCTTAGAAGACATCACTGAGGTATACAGAGTGCCCCCTATTGAAAGCTCCAATGTGGTCAGTGCCTCTCTACTCAACAACAATGACACAGAAACGTATGGTGCTAGATTGGATCTGTTTAATTTTCGGTTTGATTGTTTTGAACATATTTCTGAGGACATTTTTTTCTGCATTGCCATGGCCATTATGTCTGGATCCCCTTCTAGATCCACTCCCCTCTAGACAGTAGAAGAAGTGAGCTGATGAGTTACTGACACCTTTGAAACCACTCTGCAATCAATCCCTGGATTTGGGGGTGGTACCTTGTTGCTGGAAAAAGGTCATAGTTACGCCTTTATTGGAAAAGCCATCTGCTGACCCAGCAGTTTTAAGTAACTTTAAGGCTATTTCCCTACTTCTTTTTCCAGTGAAGATATTGGAATGTTATTTTAGTAAGACTGTCTCATCTTAACTGGAAACACTCATTATTGGAAGAAGAACAATTAGGTTTTCAGCCTGGCCATGGCATAGAGACAGCTCTACTGAGTGCCTTGGATAAATTACGCCTGAGGGCAGACAACAGTCAGTGTAATGTGCTGATTCAGCTTGATTTATCAGCAGCTTTTGGCACGGTTAACCACCACACCCTGCTGGCAAGACTTGCATCATTGGGTATTGGAATGGATACAATCTTTCCTGCAGGAATGCTGTCAGGCAGTTGCACTGCCACCTTATCGATCAAACCTCAGATGTATTGAAAATGGAGTGCCACAAGGCTCGGCACTCAGTCCGATTTTGTTGAACATGTATTTGAAGCCATAAACCTTTTTAATAAAAATACATCTTATTACAGTCATGTACTATGTCGATGATGCACAGTTGATGCTGTCTTTTAATAACAAGCAGCAGGATGTTGTAAACACCTTTTGATCCTGCAGATATTGTGAAGTGGATGAATACAAATTTCCTGAAACTGAACAAGAGTAAGACAGGATTCCTTTGCTGCTCGGCAAACGAAGTTCCGATGTCCCTTACTCCCAAGTTCTGGCCTTTACCTTCGGAGACAGGGATGCATCCCTCTGAGGCGGTTCATAATCTCGGAGTCACCTTTGACGATCAGCTTTCTCTTGAGAAGCACGTCAATAATGCATCTTGTGTCTGTCTTGCCCTGCTTCGTGGCCTCAGGAAAGTATTCCCGGTGCTACCTATGCAAACCAAAATGTTAAATACACAGAGCGTTATACTTAGTCGACTTGACTATTGCAATGCTCTTCTTCCTGTATGCCCGAATTATCTGGTTAAGAGACTGCTAAGAGTCCAGACAGCGGGGGCCAAGCTAACATTAAATAGACCTAGAAGATCCTCAGCTTCCTCTGCTTTGAGAGAACTTCATTGGCCCCCTGTGGAGCAGGGGATTTTCTTTAAGTCCATGTGTATTGTGTTTAAGGCCCTTCAAGACAGGGGCCCTGTGATGCTGCAATCTAGAGTAAAATGCTATGTTCTGGAGAGGTCTCTGCGATCTGCCACGGCTAATTTCATTCAGGAACCTAGGTTTCAAACGGTTTGACAAGGGAACAAGCTTTCTCAATCAAAGGTGCTCAAATGTGGAATAAGTTTCCACCCAGCCTAAGAGCGTATAGGAAAGCCTTGAAGTAAGTGGCGGCTGCCAGCAGGGATCGGGGGCAGAGGGTGGGGGAGGGGGATAACAATAAAAAAAAAAAAACCTGATTGCCGGGTCTCTCCTCTGCCGTCTCTCCGTTGTCTCTCCAGCTGGAAAAGGGAAGTAGGAAGCACCTGGCTCCCAGGCTCCCCATAGCCAATCACAGCGCTGCAATGCAGCATTGTTATTGGTCTGAGTGCTGTGGCTCGGTGCTCAGACATGGACTGGGGGCCTGGGCATTTTCTCCGTGTCGGCTATCATGAAGAACACACAAAGTGTGCATGACTGTTTGGCAGGCCGAAGAGGGCCGGCCAAACGGTCATGCACACTTAGGGAGTGCAAACCACTCCTCCCCTGCCCTGAACTGTAAGCAGAGCAGCCCTGCCCGACCACAAAGCTGCTGCAGCTGAAAAACATAAAATGATAATAACAATGAGTTATTATCATTTTATGTTTCATATATTTCACTGCTGCAAAGCAGTGAGGCAATGCTCCTCCACCTTAGCGGAGGAGCCGCCACTGCTTGAAGACCTGGCTTTACCTAAGAAGTATGTGCCCACAGCAGTGTACTATTCCTGTTCTTACCTTAGGAAGCGTATGCCTCAGTGCCAAGATACCACTCTGGTCACAGTGCGCTCTACAAATACCTTAAATAAAATAAAATATAAATAAAATAACTGTAGCCCAGTCATTTTTAGCACGGCAATAGATGTACTTATCACAGTGTAAAATGGCCCTTCAGGAGGGTTCTCAGAAATTCTGCCTCATGTTAAGCATTAAGGTAAACCTCTGTCTGTGAATCTAGTGATGGGTGCCAGTGACGGACAGCAGATTACCATCACTGCACATAAACATTCGCAAAATGTCAATATTGCTGCTCCTGTCCATTAGGGAAACAGACAGGGGCTACAATTACAAAACTAATATGACCTGATGGGAATGGCCATATGGAGAGATATCCCGAAGCCTGCAGCCGACATTTACTTAGTGGAATCACTCCCTTTTTGACAGTCTCAGTTTCGCTCATGAATACTAACCCCTTTGAAGTTTCGGGGTGCCTTCAAAGGTTTGTGACTGCAGTAGTTATGTCAAATCACTGATGCATATCCTTTGCATGTCATTGGGAGAAAGTGCCCCTTTTATAATCCTTTTTAAGGTCTCGCCTGAGCCAGCGCGCATGAGCTGCACTGCGCGACTTTTGTAAGGGGCTACAAAAATCTGACCACACGCTCGTGCGTGTGTTTTGTTTTTGGTTACAGGCTATTGGGCTTTGCGTGCGTCTTTCTAAGAAAGACAGCACGCAATTGGGCAAAGGTGGGTGCATGTCCCGCCTTTGTACCGCCCATGGCCTAATGCTTGCGGTTACCTGCACGGGCGCCATGTGTTTTGAATTAACGTGCCCAGAAGCGTGAGCGATAATTCAAAATACATGGCTCGCTGTGGACGCGCGCGCACACCACTCACGTGTTTGTTATAGATGTTTTACCGACCTTTTATGGAAGAAGCCGACAGACAGTAAACAGACAGCTGAAAATAATGCGGTTGTGTACAAAAACAAACATGAACATAATAGTTTGTGGGCCACCGACACCCCAAATTCAACCACAGTGCCTATACAAATTCATCCATCTATGGAGCTGTTGGTACATAATTTCAGACCTGGCAGAGAAAAAAGGTTTAAGCGTACTCGCCTGATGGTTCAAGATTACACGTCCAATACTTTCTGCAAACAGTAGTCCATTTAACTTTTACACTAAGGAATGTCAATTATTCACCCTGAGAACCAGCACAGGTCGCACCTCTGCTAGATGGAGTGCAGGTATTCAAAGCACATTAACACCACGAGCTTTCATAATCTTTCACTGGATATTTTTGCTGTAATAACTAAAAATTGGAGCATGTGGGATTGAGCACTGTAAAAGGAATGGACTAAACCGTCGTGTTCCGCAGCGGTATGTAGTTGTATAATTATTTTTGAAATACTATCTACAAACCTTTTAAGGAATTCCTGAAAGTCTGTTCATAGCAAACATGACAGTGACAAAGTGGCTTTAGCATCTTACAGCACGCAGTACAATGTCTTCACTCATGTCTTACATGCCCTCCACACCACCAAACTGTCACCAGCGACACACCAGACAGACCTCACGCAGTCTGTCTGTTGGAGTTAGGAATACTAGGAGACTCAACCCCCATTTTTACAAAACAAGTTGCTGTCCAAATAACAAGTAGCCAAAACGGCAACAAGGCATTAAACGAGCAATCAGTGAGCTGCAATGACTGGTGCTTCTGTTACTCAAAGCAGGGGGACTCGCTTTATTATCCTTCAAAAGGCGACAGGCCGAGAACCCATAGAATTTGATCCAGCGATGTGCAGTTAGCAAACAGATTTCCGAAACAGGTGCATTGACCCTCTGAGCAATTTTACCATATGTTAAAAAGTGAAAGGCAAATTAAGACGTCATGTAGTTGCCATCCAGTGCCACCATCACACAGTATATGTTTATCGTTAAAGCAGACACGCTGTGCATGTGGCTACCAGTACCCTCTTCGCATGTTTTTTTATTTTCCTTTGAGCTAAGTGTCGGTACCCAGTATAGCGCATGGAGTTCACGGATTGGGTAAAACAAGCATTGGCATAGCCAATAGGTTTCGCCTTTGGGACCTTATAAGTGTTTAGTTATCCAGCACAATATCCTTGGTGCAACAACATCAACTGTTGCATGGCTAAACACTTGTAAGGTCCCAAAGGCGAGACCTATTGGCTATGCCAATGCTGGTCCTTACTAGTCAGTAGGATTAGCAAGGCGGACATTACAAGTAACAAATCAATGTGCAACTCCTATTGTGCCTTAAGTACATTGCGAGTTTGAATAGTAAATTGGTTATTGCATTACTAAGCCTGCAATTTAGATGCACTGCAAGTGTTGCAAAGACAAAAAATCATAAAATCTTGAACAGTTAAGCCAAACTCAGTTTTTTAACCCTGTATAGGCTTTGGTGATGATGATGTATCAACAACAATTCCTGGCGCCCAAGTCTGAGAGTCTGAGGTAGTGAAGGATCATAATTATTATTATTATTATTATTAAAACTTATATAGCGCACAGCTACCCTGGGGCATCCCGGCGCTATAAGGGATGAGAATTCTGAATACATTATCTTTAGAGATGGAAAGTCTCATGTCTCCGTCATCAGGTGAGACCTGGATGCTTTAACTCCACCAATAGACACACACGTGGTGTAGTGGTTAAGTTGGTGAATGTAGAGTTAAGAGACCTGAGTTCTAATAGCAGCTTCTCCACTTGACCAAAGAGTGCAACCATGAGACATTTCTTTGGGATGAGGGTGCTCATGTGGTCTTCTAAGCACCACTACCACCTACATATTAATCACTGTTATTCTACCGCTTTTATTGAGTCCGAACAGGCTGTGTACAACCATGTACAAGTAAAAGAACATATACAAGCCAACATAGTCTAAAAGATGCTTCTTGAAACTGGCAACAACGCCAAATCAGCCAATCATCGGCTACAAGTACCTCGACTCAACTCTCTCCATGACCAGGCAAGTCAACGCCGTCTCCGCGTCCTGCTTCAACACCCTCCGTATGCTCCGCAGGATCTTCAAATGGATCCCCCTCGACACGAGAAAAACCGTTACCCAGGCCCTCATCACCAACAGACTCGACTACGGGAACGCCCTCTACTCAGGAACTACAAACAAGCTCCTGAGATGACTCCAACGCATCCAGAACGCCTCGGCCCGACTCATCCTTGACGTCCCCCGCCGCAGCCACATCACACTCCACCTGAGAGGCCTGCACTGGCTCCCCGTCAACAAAAGGATCACCTTCAAGCTCCTGATCCACGCACACAAAGCACTGCACAACACCGGACCCACCTACCTCAACAACCGACTCAGCTTCCACACCCCCACCCGAAGCCTCCGCTCAGCCAACCTCGCCCTCACCACAGTCCCTCGCATCCGAAAAACCACCGCCGGCGGCAGATCCTTCTCCTACCTCGCCGCCAAGACCTGGAACACTCATCACCATCCTACGACAGTCCCAGGACCTGCTGGCCTTCAGAAGACTCCTCAAGACCTGGCTCTTCGACCATTAGCACCCCCCCTCCCCAGCGCCTTGAGACCCTCTCGGGTATGTAGCGCGCTTTATAAATGCAGTGATTGATTGATTGTGCTATTCGTGGAAGTCTGTCTGAGGGTGGGTCCAGATGTCCACCACTCACACTGCTGTCTAGCGGCTCCGAGACAGGATCTCCTTCTGTAGATGGTGAACCTACCTTGGCTTGTCGTCATACTGACAAGAATCTACGTTTGCCTGTGAGCGTGGGCTTAAGGGATTCTTGGGTGCCAGGGAACTTTGCTGGTCCTGAAGACTCTCTGGCAGGCTCGAGCGAGAACCAATTGCCACAGCGCCAGCCACAGAGGTTCACACACCCCTTGTTCTAAGCTTAGAGGCTATCACTGGATTTTTGCTGGCTATGCAAAGAAACACTAAAGGCTGAACGAGTATCTCCTTCTTCCTGCAATCTGGCTCCCTATTAATAATAATGGAAATATTAAATACTCTTACACATCAGTCTCAATTTAGTGTAGTGAGCTCAGAGTTGCACTTGTGGAAATGACAAATGGCTTTTTTCATATGGAAAGAACAGGGACATCTTAAGGATTTTGGGGGCCCTAGGCTAAACGTATTTTGGGGGCCCTTGTTTGGAACAGCATAGAATTTATGATGCAAATTCAGCTTTTTCGTGCCATCTTTGGGCAGGTCACCTACACTGCACAGGCGTGCAAATTCCAAATGTGTTTCCAACTAATATTCAGGGATAATGATATATGTTTTAAATATTGTAATATAGCAGTCTCACTCACTAATATCACTGCAAATAATCTCTGCAACTGACTGCCATTTCCCATATGTGTAGTCCTGTTTTGGTCTAAAAGGAACTTTTTTATGCAGGTTGCATGATGTTGATAAACAAAAAACATTTTTCTGCAAAATGTCTGTAATAGACTCCCACGCATCGCTTGTATTAAAAATAAATTAAAGGAAAGTGGTATTTAAAACAATCTATGTTGAAGAAACATTCATGATCATGGGGGCAGAGCTATGAGGAGACCAGGGACAGATCTGTCTGGGGGGCCCCTGAAAGGTTAGGGCCCTGGGCCACAGCCCACTTGGCCAATACCTTAAAAAGTCTCTGGGAAAGAAGAGTAACGCAAACACCTATGAAATGCTCTTCAAATTGTTAACCAAATTCTCCACGAGTGTCCTCTTTCATTCCCCTTCACACTATTTCTTCATATTTATCCTCTTACCCATGTCTAATTCTTTTCCTTCGAAATCTTGATTTTGAAGAGACTGTTTGATACTGACTATATGTGTTTATAAATGTATAGCAGTGTTTCTTCATTTATTTTATGTCAGGTCATTTCCTCAGATATCATTTGATTAAAGGCCACACCTTCATTCTCTTTCATTTGAGTCACATGAAGTGTAATGTCATTACTGTACATGCAAAAATGAAGCATTTTGAACCAGGAGCCCACCTATTTATAAGCACCATATAAAACAATGGACATTTACAGGTACAGTAGTATCACATGCATGCACAGGAGACACAATAAGACATTCAAATTGTCAAGCTGCCCCGCCCGCTCTTCAAACCACACTGCAAAGCCCGCGTTGTGGTTGGTTGTGTAGCAGTGGTGTGGTAGCCTCCGAGCTATCTACACAAATAAGAGCAGCCTAGGTAAATCATTAAGTGACTGGGCACCCCTTCACCTTTCACTTAGTGCGGAAGAAGCAGCAGAGGCCAGTGCTACCTGACTCACCAATAGGAATCTGGAGCTGAAGCAGAAGAGCCAATCAGAATGCACTATGTTGTAACACCCCTTGCACCACAAGGCCTCATTCAGCTGAAACAACAGTGAGAACCTTTCCGCTGTGGGGTATGTACAGTGGGAGGCCTGTTCCAGCGCAAAATAAACAGTGTGTGGACTTCATGGTCAGGTACATGGCTCTCTTCGTGTTTTGGAAGAAAATGTAGCCTAGCTGGACATAAAGCCACGTTGGCCAGATGGTCGGCTTTCGGTTTAAATAATATATCTACCCTGCTGATATTTTGTTAAAGAATTCGACATGTCGTGAAGAACCCTGCGTGAAACACTACAACGTTCTATAAGAGATTGAAATGCTGCAATTTTTCAGCCGCTGATTTAATTATTCTAAAGGCTGCTGTATAGGTTGCATGCCAGACAGAATACAAAGTAAAAAATATTGCATGGCAAAATACTGTGGACTGCGGGGCACATTTGCTGAATTTTCACACAACGAGGGAAGCAAGCAAAGTTGCCATGCTGCTTTGTGTTGCGTGAAAGGGAGAGGGCAGAAATGCACCATATTTATAAAGATATGGCGCATTTCTGCTCTCTCCTTGCACTGGTACACTGTGTGCAGCCTAGAGCCCACGCAGGCACCCTTGAACCATAGTGCAAGGGTGCCTGCGTTACAGGCAGGGTTGTTTTTGTGCAGGAGCAAACACCTTCCTGCAGAAAAACAATACTTAGAAGCATTCTCCTCTATCTATGTGTGCCGCAGAATAAAGCACACGTGGAAATGAAAAAAATGAAATGAAATAAAGATATTTCTCCTTGTTACGTCTCAGTTGGAAGGGTGTAGCATTTTGGCACATTCCTAGGTTTACGAGTCTTTGCAAATCTGGGAATGTGTCAAAATCCATGGGTGGGTGCATGAGAACGCCCATGCTACACCCAAGAAGCAACTTCCAAGTTGAAATGCAACGTAATGTAGCGCAAGCAGCTGCCGTATGTTGCACTTCTTTGCAAAGCCACGCACGGCCATGCATGGCTTTGTAAATAATTTTGAAGCCCTTGCATTCTCCTTGCGTCGCCTTGTGTGATGCAAACACAGCTGAAATGTTTCATAACTATGGGCCTACATTTTCGAGAACCAAAATATTGAACTTCAAAATATTGTGAAGGTAAGTGCATATAGGGAACTATAGATTTACTATATTTAGCTATTCATCTAAATACCTTAAGAGTATATATATGACATTGAGGTATATATGTGAAGTTAAGTATTGGGAACCTATGCTTACCTATATTTACTTACCATTACAATATTTTGGTTATAGTTACTTAGGGCTCGATACTTAGGTTGGACAATATTTTGCAATCGCTAATCAGGTGGAATACCCTCTTCTAGAGGCACTTTTCTCAAAACGTTCTATTTTGTGCATAGGAGCTCAACATTTCACTAGAACTAATTTGTGCAATGCACCACAAAAAAGGTAAGAGAACTCTAGTGGCTTCTCCAGAATAGGGTTCTGTTATTAGACATGCTCTGTGTCAATCAATCAATCAATCAATCAATCAATCAATCAATCAATCAATTAATCAGGTGTCTTGTAAAGCATGACTACTTACCCTTAAGGGTCTCAAGGCACCTGTGTAGCCTATAATCTAATAGTGTTATAATCCAGAATATATCTCTCACACTTGCTAACTGCTCTTCTAATGTACAATGAACTAAGTGAGACACTAGAATATATAGACCTACACAAGATCACATGCAACCTGACCCATTAAACAAGGGATGCCTCCTCCATCATGTGTGTTAGACTACATATGAAAACAACATGCACAGTTTAATTTCTAAAAAACACAACTCCAGGTGTCATGCCCATTAATATCCTGTGTCTCTCTATATGTGAAACAGGTGATCCAAACTTATCCAACCCTTGCCTCGTTCTAGAGCAGGGGTCTCCAACGAGTAGCTCGGGAGCTACTGGTAGCTCGCCAGTACCTTTAAAGTAGCTCTCAGAGGTGAAGTCAAACCCACTATAAAATTCAGAGAGTAGGTGCCTATTAAAGAAGGCAGCACTACTCATCTCAAGACCCTTAGAGTGACAGCCACCAAAACCTATGGCAGTAACTCATACTACCACCCAAACACACACTGTATTGGCGTATAGGGTCTGCCACTTGACACTCTGTATCCAATCTCAATATAACTAAGCCACAAGGAGATTGACCATGTTCTAGTCCCTGCTTTATCAATCACAACATGTGTGTGAACAGTGGACCATGAAAGAAGTAGGCCGCATTAGCATGCGCAGTAATCAGTGCTGACTCACCAAAGTGTGAGACTGCAGGAGTCAGAGTAAAAATGTGACAGTTGGGTGCATGATCAGCTCAAGACCTGAGGAGAACAGGGCATGATCCAGACCAGAGAAAATTAAGAGACTCATCAGCATTTATGTGCGTTCATAATAAACACTATTGTTTCCTAAAAGCTACGCCTGGTGTCAAGCCCCAGCAAATGTGTATGCTAGCCCCCATTATGAGGGTGTTATCTCTGATATAATTGTATCCGTTCCTGGCATAATAGTGCCAATGGCATAATAATGGTCATCCTTTTCTATTTTGTGTATTTTTGGTCAAGTTGTGGTATACTGGCAGCCATCATTTACATACTAGGAGCATGACTGGCCTACAATTGCCTATTCCTGGAATATTAATGGTAATGACTGATATATTGTTTCTGGCTTTTCTTCTGGAAAATTGAGTTTGTTTGCCCAAAGTTGAAAGTGGTATTTGTTAGAAAATGTGCATTTTCATAAACTAAACTGATAAATGATAATTCATGTTAAGCTAGGGAGACCTACTGTTGTACTTATGTCCTTTGTGCCGTAGGGCATGTCAAGATTTGAATGTTACTTCATAAGTCAGGTAGAGGCATTTTTTATTGATGAATGTTTTCCTAGCATTTCTGATGGTAACCGCACCTGGAATACTTGGGTGATAACTACTGATAATCCTGCTTAGGGTGGTCATAGTGCAGTCACTGTTTTACAGTTATAAAATTGGCTAGTAGCTCAGGAAGACTTTCTTTAAGCAGAAGTAGCTCTAACTACCGAAAAGGTTGGAGACCCCTGTTCTAGAGGGATCACCTTTGGAGGGTTAAGGGGGAAGTGCCAGGTTCTATCAGGTAGTGGGATCTCTATAGAGCAGAGGTGTCCAATGTTGGACCAGAAGAGCTGAATCGATGCTGTTTAGGATAATCACCAATTACGTAAATGAGTACCAGTTAAATTAACTGTATGCAAGTGTGTCTTACAAGGATATTCTAAAAATCTGTCTGAATCGCGCCTAGACCTACGCTGTACACTAATGCTCCACAGAACTCACTTCTGCTTGTGGAAGAAGTTCTCAGTCTTCATGCCGTTCCAAACTTTGTCTTATTACGTCTTGCCTTCAGACACCTTTTAGCTGTTTATAGTCAAGGACCTATTGTGAAAAATGCCAATACTTAAAATGGGCTTTGAGCCAGCTCACTGTTTAAGAAAGGTGGGCTTTCTTTCCAATCACATTTGCTTGCTTCTAATTGTATAGCTTTCCTTACCCAACTGGCTTGTTTTTGCTTTTATTTTTTCAATTTTCTCCTTTCAGCCTCAAGCTCCATCATTGCTCCTCCGCCCCTTATGCCCATTCCCTATTGCTCCTAACATTTTGAGTTCTCCCCCAACCATTGCTCCCAGACTCCTCCATCACAGTCTTTGCAATCTTTTTTTTATGAAAAAGCAATTGTTCTAAATTGTGGAAGGACCCGGCAGCAGCAATTTACAGCTGAGTCACTTCCTTCTTAAAATAATAAAAATTATTTATTTAAATTTACCACTGCAAGATTGGAGTCCGCCATCTTGGAATAGTTGGGGTAAGAGGGAGGACGATCGTTGTCCCAGATGTGGAGAAGGCACCGCCGACATGGCCCATATGTTTTAAGGCATTCGGAGGCTGGGACCATTTAATGAGTGTATGGAGGTTTTCTGGAAGAAATTGTTCGGAAAAGAGGTCCGTATTAACCCTGTTATGATGCTATTTGGTTATGATCAGGGCGTCGCAGGAGATGATGGCCAGCTGAATTTTATCTTTACTTCTATGGCGTTAGTACGACTCCTAATAGCAACAGCATGGAAGAGTGCTAATCCCTTTTCCATACAATTATGCTCCTGGCGTCTGCTAGGCACGTACAATTTACCTAAGTCGCTATACAACTGCAAGAGGAGGGGAGGGGCAAAAGGATTTGGCTCCCAATGGTGGACTGGATAGCTGACAAGTTGGGCCTTGATGACTGCTTAGCTTCAGGACGGGCTGATGCGGGAGAGTAGGGTGTGGTTGTACTGGTTCGTAACTCTGCTATAAATGAATGTGGGCAACTTGCATATTGTGTTTGGTGCTTTTACACCTATTGAAGTTATTATGAACTTGTTTGTAACTTTGAACTTTGCTGTATTCATTTAAGATGAATTGTATAGAATGCTTATTATAATGATGAGATCTACTCTTTCTTTATGTCTGGTCTATATTGCTCCTTTTGGAAATACATTTTTAAAAAGTTGAAAAAAAGATGTAAACTGGCACTCTGATGTGGTCATTTATAATGGCGCCATAAAGTAGCTGCCTATAATGGTCCTTATGTATCAAAGGTCATTGCTAATATCTTATTTGCCACTTTGAATAACAAATATCGCTCACTGTTTTGTACCTAACTCAGGCCCAGTTGCCTGGGTGCAGGAAATCAGTTATGTATTCATTCTATCCTCTACACACCCGAATTGCCAGCAAAAAACAGCCTGCTGCACTTGCTTGTGAGTCACAATACCAGCCTTGGATTATAAGCATTAAAAACCATCACTTTATTCTGCCACAAAAAAAAATTCAATACGATTCGCCCTTCGTCAATCTTAAATATAATTAATTTTCTACAAAAATATTTAACTCTCAATCAAAATGTGCGTTTCGAGCAGAAAAACATCCGCCACATTTGTCATAGAGGCACACTCAGCGTCTTGGATTACAAATTCTAAAATTCACCATTTTATTCCATATCAAAACATCTTCAGAGAAAGGATCCCATTATCACTTCCAAAATAATCCTTTTTGTACAAAAAGTATTTGTTAGCAACTAATATGGGCCCGTATTTTTTTACAACCATGGATATTTGTAAAAAGATGTAACCCTGTTTGATCGAAGGACTTGTAGAACCCTGAAGAAGGGCAGTTTATCAGCTTGAACCATATGCTTTTTCCTGGAGTTAAGAATCAATTTTTCTGCACAATGGATTACATTTGAGCGACAGAGTATCATTTCTAATAGATTCTTAGGCCAGATGCCAGCAAACAAGGAAGAGGGGGCAGTTCTTGCACTCCCAAGGGTCCCTACACCAAGTCTGGAAACAGACTGCAGAAAATGCTGCAAACACACGAAGAACCAATGCTTGTGTCAATCATATGGTCAGGCCTCCGTCCATTCTTAATGATGCATTCTTCTGCTGCAGATCCACCCACCCCTATCAAGCACTTAAAGGGTTCCTCTGGTAGTTATAAAATAAGAAATAAAACAAAATGAAAAACGAGAAGGTGTCAGCCTTTCAGAGGCCAGGATGACTGAGCTACTCACTTGCATTATTCTGCAGATATGGCTTCTTTTCTAAGGTGAGATGTGATCTGAGGATGCAGCACTGTTCCACCTCTAAAACTGTTCTACAGCAACCTGGAATCAGCTTTCATCAATCCACTATCAGCCCCATACAACCATCAGTTGGCTCACATCTACCATGAGTCCACTGTATCTTCAGCCCAACTCAATGCCGTCCTTCAAATTGACATGATCGCACCCCAACCTGCCATCATCATACCCCAAAGTGCCATCACCTACTCCTGTCTAGTCTGCCGATAACTCACTACATTCTGACATTTGCCTGCTCCTAACAGCCATCATCACGCCCCAATGCACCGTCAGTCTGCCTCTCAGAGACATCCACGCAGCCATATATAATTGATCCAATCTATCACTAACCAAGCTGAATCAATGAACAGCCAATCCAAAACAAAGATTCACATGGTTTATCCTAAACACTAATAACTCTGAGATTAACTGTGGTTGAATAATTGCGGCCATTAATATAGGGATGTTATTATTTATACGAATTTCAGTTTAATCTGATGTAAATCTTACTTTAATATTTTTATTAACATTTTATTTGGTTTCTTATATTATTTATTGGTATGCATTACCATATTTACTTTTTTGTGTTTTGTATATTTTTTATTAATTACGATTTGCATGTTTTTAATGCAACACTTTCATTAGCTATTTTATTTGCACCATGAGAGCCTGGCAACACACATTCTTTCATTCGTACTATTGTCATTTGTTTTTACCTCTACCCTTGCGCTTCACCCTTCCCTCTGCTCAAACCAGACCCCCTAGCCCATTATATTTATTTTTCTCTTCTTCATTTTGCAATTTTTTGTGTTCCTGGTACATTTTCTCCAAGAATGCTCTCTTCTAATTTTGTTTCCAATTAAATTACAACACCCAAACCACTTCAGCATGTTCCAATCCTTCAATGAACCCCAACCCAACATAAATCAACTAGATGGCAACACCTCACCTCAATCAGTAATTAACCCGTTGAATATATTAGGCATTATTTAAAATGTAAGAACTTCGAGGCCAAAAAGACCAAATGGATCTTCGCCAGCTTAATGAACTGTGCTTAAAGAAAATCAAAATGTAGGGTCTTTGGACATCACACCCGTTCCACCAGTTATTCATTATCCCCCCCCCCCCCAACATGGCTGCCCTCTCTGCCTCAGGGTCTGTTCTCGATCACATCACGCTCAGGGCAAGCAACCTCATGAGCTATGATCCTTAGCAGTCCAGTCAGCAAGTCCAGAGGCTGTGAACATCATATAATCTGTACTTGAACATTATTTACATCCAGTGCTTAATTTGTAAGATAATAGGTGCCGGGGCCCAGACTTTTACTGACAAGCTGCCGTCAGCGATAATGTTGGAGTGCCAAATGCCAAGGTTGCCTAGTCTTGATCCTATATTCATTTATCTTTAATATGTCACTAGACGCACCCACCCTCTCTATCTTGCTCCTGCCGGCCTTGATCTCTCCCTTTGTCACTGTTTTTCTGTCTTTTTCTTCCTCCTTCTTACGCCCGTTTGAATTTCTTTCTCTCTTGTTCTTGATCAAACTCTGATGAAGAAAAATAAGTACTGGTGCCCAAAAATGAGTGCCTGTGGACCCCACCTGCTCAAATTAAGCACTCTTGATGTCAAACTGAAGGACTGGGATCCATTGCCAAGATACATAACTTTCTCTCTTTCTTCCTGGTAAAGTGGTATTAAAGGGCTCATCCGTGAGCTTTCACTGGTCTATCTGTAGATATCACTTCTCTCTAATGCTATTGTGTTTGCGCCATGTAGGGCTGTTCATAAATCAATCAGTCTATTATCTAAATTTCTCACTTACCCTGTCTTCTAAAGTGGTGAAAGTATGTTTTCTGCTCTTTTCACTTTTGCCACTCGAGCAACCAGTTGGCCACTAAAGAACCTCTGAATTGGCTAATCCCTGTATGCAGCCCTGGACACCCTTGGCAATCAAGAGAAATGTAACGCATAGCTCTTGATGAACCCATGTATCAACTGCACTGGAATGGCTGATTCAATTATATTTCTCTGGCTTGCGAAGGGACACTTCATAATGCTGTTGAAGAATGAAAGCTAATTCTAGAATAACCCGTTCCCATACCAAGTTGTGGATGTCTGAATGTCTGTGGAATCATGCAATCAGAGCCTGGGCAGCGCATGCGCAGTTCTGCGAGGCATGCTGTATTCGAGTATGGACTTGAAGCCCCGTCCACTCTCTGCTAATATTTGTCATTGGCTTGTGTCATTGTCCTCTGTAAATGCTGGCTACTGATTCGTTAATAGGCTTGTTAGTCCCTCCTTAGTACCGCCTTGTCTTCATTTGTAACCTCCCATGAGGACTAGCCCTTTTTCCTTCGATTGTTACACGGTGCATCTTATTAAGTCTGTAAGCATTAATTTATTTAATTAGTTTCTCCTACTCCAGGCACGACATGCTTTCCTGCAACATTCAGCGCGCCATGCCCGCTTTCACTTTCCAAGCAGACCGGGACAATGGCTGCCGCTTCTTTGAAATGCAATAGGTCTAATGTTTACAAGAGTTTGAGCTATTGTTATTGTAAATGACAATGCCTTTTACTTAAGTGTTAATTATCAAAACAGATAAATAAAAGGTTTGTCATTTACAATGCCAATAGTTTAAACTCCAGCAAATGTGAGACCTATTGCATTGCAAATGCTTGTTAGATCTGGTGTCAGCCAAAATCTTTTGATTGTACTAAAATTATATTCATAATATACTTACTTATAGGGGCTTTCAGCCCGCCCTTTTCATCCATTGGTCTGTTGTTGTGTCATTCACATTTTTCTTCCATCCACTCCAGAATCCATCATGGTGTAGTGGCTCAGTCCACTTCAGCCATTGGATAACTTCACTGTGAGTGGTGACATTCTGCTGTTGCACAATGCGTACATCTGCACTCAAACTAATTCCCTTCAGTGCCCAGTACTGCTATGACAAAGGGTGCTTTTTAAGACCACAAAATATTTTTGATTTTAGCCACTGCCTTTTTTTTGATTCAGAAAAACCCAATAGTTTTCCCAAGAAAAAAGCTTTGCACACACCAAAACAACCATTGGCAAAGTTCAATGTTTGGCAGCCAATGCCATACCTACTTGCATTGTCAATGGTTCTTTAAACTCCTGTAACTCTAGAGATGACAACTGGCGTACCTCTGACTCACAAATACCAGGAGTAGGCAACCTCATAATCAGTACCGGCTGCTATCGGATGGGGTGGTGGGTTGGGGGGGAGGACTTACATTTAACGGCCAGCCGCTGCCTCTCCTCCGTCCTCATCCTGGCCGGTGGCAGCAGGAAGCACCCGGGCACACGGGCTCCCCTGAGCCAATCACAACAGTGCAATGCAGCACTGTGATTGGTCTGAGCGCCGTGGATCAGCGCTCAAACTGGAACAGGGAGCCTGTGCATGTTCCTCACCAGGCTGGGTAATGCAGATTTGTAGGAACATGCAAAGTGCGCATGAACTGTTTGGTCGGCTCAAGAGTGCCGGCCAAACAGTTCCTTTCGCACTTTGGGAGTGCAAACCACTCTTCCCCCTGCTCTGGCCAGCCCCGCCCCGCCCCACCACTGACTGCAATAGGGAAACGATACGTTATTATCATTTTATTTTTCCTTTTGAAGGGTGGGGTGATGCTCCTCCGCCCTAGCGGCGGAGCCACCACTGCTCATAACCGTTAGACATCAGCATCGTAGGTACCAACCTAAGATACTGATAACCTTACTACAGCTTCAGGCCACTGACCTCAACCCAAAGACCCTCTGACCGATTCCCTACAGGTATATCAATGAGTCACCTCCTCACTCTGGAGCGGAGCCCTCACACCCCCCTGTGTACACCAACATTGGAGGTCATGTTTCCCCAGTGTCAGTGATCACGCTGACATGCAATTAAATTGTGTCATAAACGTACGTCACCTCAAGTGAGTACTTATCATCACTGGCTTCTCTTAATTTAACTGCCCCACTCACAAGCCTGCACCTGCTCACACGTGGTTTCTGCTCTCTACATGGAAGCAGCTGGCCCGGTATATTTCCATCTTTCAATTCATTTCCGCTTATTTTCCTTTTTTCAGCTGATATTGTTTTCCCGTGTTTGGTTTTATCCATAGTAAGCTGCAGATAAGCCCCTTATCAGCCGCCAGGCCTACGTTTCCATCAAAAGGCTCATCCGGTGACTCACAACGTTTTGTCATGGCGCCTGACATCACTGGAACGCCGTGAGGCAACAAGAGCATTGTTAGAAGGTGGCTTATTTGCTTTGAGCCTAATGTTATCATCCAGTGAATTTTCTCTGTTTTCCTCACCTGTTCAATTCCCCGCTTTCTCCACTGCGTTTCCTATTGGTCCACTACTTTCTCCATGTGCCTTTCTGTTTGTGCTGTCCCTCACTTTATTCTTTCTCAGCTAGTGTTTCCCAATACCATTCTGCAATATTCTGTTCCTCTCTCTGTGTCCCTGTCTCTTTACTACACAATCTCATTCTCTTGGCATGCATCACTGTTCTTCTGACCAGTTCTCCACTGCTTTCTCCACTTACCCCCTCTTTCATTCCCTACATCTTTGGCGAGTGATCTCTTACTCTCTCCCTCCATCTCTACCTCTCATTCTCTCTCTTTCTCACTGTTTCCTTTTCACCTTTTCCTCAACCTATCATTTGCCCCACTCCCACCTCATTCACCTTTTATCTTTAGGCCAAAACCTCCCATGTTCCATCCATCTTCAATCAACCTCTACTTTTTACCCTAACTTCCTTCATATCCCTTCCCACCTTATGCCCATTTTCTGTTAGCCCTCTGGTCCACTCTCTTACCTCCTCGTTCATCTTCTGCCCATAAATCACACTTCCTCTTTTCTGTCCTCACTTTTTTGATCTCTCATTGAGCCTTTTTCCAATCTCCACACTTTTTTGATGTATTCTTAAATTTCTCTTCTTCCCATTCTGTACCTCATCATATCTTTTCATTTCTTCTCTCCCACCATCCTGTATTTGTTTCCTCCCCGTCTCGCCCCATGAGTCTCTTCCCACTTCCACCCCTTAACCCACTTTTTAGCTCACTGTCCTAGAACAATATTTTCCTAGTATTGAAGCCAAGCAGTGCCCCTGCTATTCAAACCTTGAACTATACAATCCAATCTGCAGGGAGTTTTAAGGACAGGCGACCCCTATAAAGCCCAAAGAGGCTTTTCAGGGTACCCTGAAGAGTGCACTGTGTTCAACTGCTAAACTTCAGAGAGAAAGCAGTAAATACTCCATCTGCACCCCATCAGCCTCCTCTGCTCCCTCCTGTGTCTCTGATAGATTAAGCAATAAGCAGTTGTTTTGTTTGCTGATTGTAGGGTTTTCACAGATTCCTGATCTTGTTTATGCAGCGTCCTGTACATCATTCTTAAGAATTCTAGTTTGCCCCATTGGCAGAAAGGAGACAGAGCATACATGGTTTAAGACATGCAGTTATAGTGCCTAAACTATCACAAAAGCAAAAACTTCTATATTGTTACATTTCTGAACATGACTGGTTTCGAACCCTAACTTCATTTTGTGATGTGACTGAGCTATTCATTAATTTGCAGTGAGTCCTAAACAATTCCTGCTTTGTTAATATATATGAGACAGGTTTCCTTTTTCGACTCTGGATTAGGAGACCAACTGCAGTATTGTTGTTCTTTACCCTTAACATGCCAGGCCCAGTGTGAAGTTTTTGAGGGCCAAGTATTTACTACATTATAGCTGTCTTTACAGAGTCATAGGTGTTAGTTCATGGTCCTGGGGAAGGCCTGTTTGCACCCAATTCAATGTCTTTGATTTGAGCTGAAACATGTCGACTTGTTTGTAGGGTTGAATTATCCTCATGTTCGGTTTACCTATACCCATCAGGAGACAGTGAATTACAGCGAATACAATGAATTAGTCTACATGAGAGGTATTTTTAATTATTTTGCTGCTCGTCAGTACACTCACACAAGAGAGTTCAGATGACCTTCTTAAGCCTCTTCCACATAGTTCACCCTCCATAGGACCCTGATATAAACACTCTAAGAGCTTTCCTGCTGTGAAGTGTTGTAGCACATGCTCATGGGCGTGAGAAGGAGCCCTATGATGAAGCATGCTACCTGGCCGGTGGGAGAGGGCTTCCGCCCTTTAGACAACAAGTTACTCCATATCATTTACGATTCCCATTTCCACAGGGTACTTTTGTATGGTACTCCATCACCAACCACAACCTTTTCCTCTGTCAGTTGCTAGGCTCTGCAGACTGGCATGGGCAGGGAGATGGAGGTCACACTGATGAACAGTTCTCCACTCTAAATGCGAGGAAGTAGAGCAGTTTCAGGCTAATACTGATGAGAAACACGGATGGTGGTGTAGGATGTTGGCAAAATGACAGGCATTATTTCTTGTTTTAATACTGAGATGGGGAGGGAGTTCCAAAGTGTGGTGGATGATGGTGGCAGGATGCAATGTTTTTTTTTTATTATGGGGTGGGGTTGTATAAAGAAAGGGTGGGGAGGTTAGAACAGTACTTAATTTGTAAAAAACATAAGTGCCAGGGCCCTTATCAGGAGGTCACCTCTGCCTTCACTGCCCATTGCCACTGTCAGCGCTGGCAACTACAGTAACAACACAACTACGAACTATCACACTCCTACAGTCGTGACAATTCTACCTATTACAGGCCCCCAAAGCTATAAGAACGGCTTTGGCAGCAGGTATTATTAATTTTTAATGCATATTGAATCAATAAGGGGAGAGGAGTTAGCTTAACGGCTAGGGCGCTCGACCTTGGACCTGGGGGAACTGGGTTTGAGTCTTGGTAACAACGCTAAACATCCTGTGATTCTGGGCAAATCACTTAATCTCCCCGTGCCTAACAAAAAAATGAAGGTGTGTCCTCATGTAACGTAACAGTAACTGGTGCTATATAAAGCGCTCTGATACCTGATTGGATTCGGGTCAAGTTCGCGCTATATAAAACTCTGCAAAAATAAATAAATAAATAAATAAACAACTGTTGTTGTGCTGGTCTCTAAATTAGTTAAACAGTGCTACCATGTGCCAGGCTCTTAAGTGCCAGTGTTAACAATTAAGTGCCGGTGCCGAAAACCTTTGGCTCAAATTAAACACTGGGGTGGAAGGATACTTACTTTTTTCTCAAATTTGGGCAGAGATATAGCGAGAGGGTGGTGAGTCTGCACTGTAGGTTACTGGGCATACTATAAAATATACATATAGGGGAGGGTCGCCTGAGGGAGAAGAAAAGACAACTCCACCACTGCTTTTGTAGCTCTGCACAACTGATCTTTGGATGAACAGAGCAGGAGAGGAGGATTTGTGAGGGTCATGTACAACATAAAACTGTACAGGGTTACCTGTCAAAACTTGAAGTGACTGGCCTAAGGGTTCCATGTGATAACAAGCACAACTCGAGCTATGCTCTTGTTGACTCTCTGTCACTTGGAATGTCTCAGTGGAAAACAAACCTGTTATTGACGTCAATACATCTATAATTCTATATGATCTGCATGTCATGCACAAGAAGACATGCAGAATAAACCAGCGGTTCAAAATCTAGATATTCACTGCTTTTACATCACAGCA
This sequence comes from Triturus cristatus, assembly GCF_964204655.1. NCBI lineage: Eukaryota > Metazoa > Chordata > Amphibia > Caudata > Salamandridae > Triturus > Triturus cristatus. The sequence continues at coordinate 338,686,728 of NC_140592.1, read as the reverse complement.
GTGTAAAATAAAAATAATATTTTATTATTTTGACATCTTCACCCACGTTTAGCATGTTTTCAGAGACCCAAGGAAAGCAGTTGATAACCCTGAATTGCAACTTTCCTCAGAGTCAGACCCCCTCTACTTCTGAAATACATGTGATAGAGCTCACTCTCCTGTGGGTGTCCCAGACATCACCTGGGGCTACCAGGAGCCTTTAGTTTACTCATGCAGATGAGATGTAGAATCTACAGGGAAGCTTAGCAAATTCTGCCTCAGTGGTTTCATGAACCACAAAGAATGCATAGAAATCCAACCTTGTAATGTGAAAAGCTGAAGTGCCATAACCAAAGCACTTAGATTTCTTTAAGACATACTGCAGTTTACAAAATACATGATAAACACAACAACTTTTAAACTTTTGATATTTTAAGCTTGTGAGAATTTTCAAAATTTGCAAAAGTAACTATTCAACGTGGTAAATGATATTCAAATTAATGATGAAAAAAATGGATAAATAAGTCTGTATATATTTATGTATGGATGTATTTAGTATTCAAAAAGCACAAATCTAGCTAGCGAAGAGGTGCTCTGCAGTGTACAGGGCCAAAGGAAGGAAAGATACAGCCAACAAGTGACTGGAGGGGTAGCAGCGTACTGAGAGTTGATATAGACAGTTACTGCTGTATGGTGTAGTGTGCCTATAACTCTCTCCTCAACTTGAGTACTATTGGGAGAGTAAGTTAGAATGGGTTTCAGGCGGTTGAATATGGAGATGCTGTTCTAGATCCTGGTTGCATATATGGGGATATTTCACCAGGATCAACACTTTAAAAGTGTTCATGTATCACAAGGCTAGCCATCAGTAAGAACCTTGTTGGAAGCAGGCACATCTCTACCCTTGAACCATAACAGTGGTAGCCTGTCTCTTCTTATGAACTTCAATTGCAATTACCCAGGTTTTAGAAAAACTTAAAAAACATGGCTCTACCCTCTCCTCACCCCAACAATTGTTCGTGTTCACGCTAACTTTCCTCACTTGTTGCAAGTTCTCCACATTAATTTCTTTCATCACTACCCTGAGGCATGGAAATAGACATTCTGAAAGTAAGACACGAACACCAGGTCTTGGATCTTTAGATACTAGGGGAGGGAACACACACAATACAGCATGTAAACTAACACAGAGACAGGTAGTGGAAACAATACAAAAGAATGGGAACCAGGTACTGGGGTATGTCTCACAGGTGGGGGACAAGGAAACCTAAACAAGAAGACAAGAAAGCAACAAGGCAGGTACAATGGGTAATGGGACACAGAGGGATGGCATTAGAGAGTGATACACTATGGCACCCAGAGACAGTTTCGTATTACCATATGGACAAAGTAGGCCCCAGTCTATGGGCTCCACTCCTTTTAGGGGCCCGCGACAACGGGGCAAAATATTATTGATTTGATATTGAAAGAAAATTACAATCAAGCTTTCTTTAATATTGTTTCCAAAAGATAGAAAAAAATGAATCAACTCAAAGAAACGAAAACATTACATTGAAGACTCTATAGAGAAAATACTGTATTAATGAAATGTACCCATTAATAACTTCAAGTGTATAAACAAGAGCTGTGAGATTCACGCAATAGTTTGTCTCTTAAAGGCTCATCTTCTGGCAGCTGTCAGTTTGTTAAAAAGTTCGGTGCATTGGGTATTAGGAAATAATTTGCGAGGGGGGCGAAATTTCGACTGCCTAGGGACGTCCATCCATCATTTCTTGACCTATCACGGGGGATCCAGAAGGTTTAGTTCCCTCTCCATGGCAGTGGCGTTCTCCTGAATGGGTGAGGTTTGGTAGGAGAAGAGGGAATGTGCAGTTAAAATATCGATTTTTTTTTATCAACCTACACTAATATCGAGTTTTTAATATCTTAGGGACAGAATATTGATGTCACGAATATCAGTGACCAGAATATCGACCTTAAGGTAAGTAATATCGTTTTTTTTAATATCGAAGTAAGTAATATCGAAGTAAGTAATATCGTTAGCAAAAATATCGTTGTTAATAATATCGATATTTATATTAGTGTTATGTATTTTAGTATATATTTTATATGTATGTTTAAAAATTTTTGTAATGTATTTTTATTATTTTAAATATATGTAATATATATTTTATATGTATGTTTAACATTTTTTGTAATGTACGGGATCCAGAAGGTTTAGTTCCCTCTCCATGGCAGTGGCGTTCTCCTGAATGGGTGAGGTTTGGTAGGAGAAGAGGGAATGTGCAGTTAAAATATCGATTTTATTTTATCAACCTACACTAATATCGAGTTTTTAATATCGTAGGGACAGAATATTGATGTCACGAATATCAGTGACCAGAATATCGACCTTAAGGTAAGTAATATCGTTTTTTTTAATATCGAAGTAAGTAATATTGAAGTAAGTAATATCGTTAGCAAAAATATCGTTGTTAATAATATCGATATTTATATTAGTGTTATGTATTTTAGTATATATTTTATATGTATGTTTAACATTTTTTGTAATGTATTTTTATTATTTTAAATATATGTAATAAATGTTTAGAAATTAGTAATTTCTATTAAGTCAATTTTGCGTTTTATTATCAGAGCGGGTTGTGGGTTTATAGGGGAATAGGGTGGGAAGTAATTTAATTATAATTAATTAATTAATATGTTTTTATTAATTGTTATTGATTATTAATTTATTGTTAAATAATTTGTATTAATTGATTAATTTATAATTATACTACTCATAATTAATTTATTATTTTCTATTTGTTGTTATAGTTAATTAATTTATTATAAAAAAGTATTAATTGTTAGTATATTTTTATTAATTAATGAATTGAAAAATAAATTAATTGTGTTATTCTTTATGTGTAGTGGGTTGTGTGTTTATGGGGGAATAGTGTGGGAAGTAATTTAATGTTATTTAAGTAAATATTAATCTAATTTAATTGGTATTTATTATTTAAAAAAATGTTAATAAATTTTTAATATGTTGTTTATTTTACAAAATTCATTTAATTAATAAGTATGTTGATTTAACCCCTACGCTATCCAACGCTTTCCCTACTGTTGCACTCACTGAAGTGGGAATAGTAATTTTAAACCCTATGCTATCCAACGCTTTCCCTACTGTTGCACTGACTGGAGTGGGAATAGTAATTTTAACCCCTACGCTATCCAACGCTTTCCCTACTGTTGCACTCACTGGAGTGGGAATAGTAATTTTAACCCTTACGCTATCCAACGCTTTACCTACTGTTGCACTCCCTGGAGTGGGAATAGTAATTTTAACCCCTAGGCTATCCAACGCTTTCCCTACTGTTGCACTCACTGGAGTGGGAATAGTAATTTTTACCCCTATGCAATCCAACGCTTTCCTTACTGTTGCACTCACTGGAGTGGCAATAGTAATTTTAACCCCTACGCTATCCAATGCTTTCCCTACTGTTACATTCCCTGGAGTGGGAATAGTAATTTTTATCCCTAGGCTATCCAACGCTTTCCCTACTGTTGCACTCACGGGAGTGGGAATAGTAATTTTTACCCCTACGCAATCCAACGCTTTCCCTACTGTTGCACTCACTGGGGTGGGAATAGTAATTTTTACGCCTACGCTATCCAATGCTTTCCCTACGGTTGCACTCACTGGAGTCGGAATAGTAATTTTTACCCCTAAGCTATCCAACGCTTTCCCTACTGTTGACCTCTCTGGAGTGGGAATAGTAAATTTTACCCCTACGCTATCCAACGCTTTCCCTACTGTTGAATTATGTGGAGTAAGTACATATATTAATTTAAACGCGTTGTGGCGAGACTTGCACCTTGAAATAAACATCTGAAAGCACATTTTGGTGGTCCGTTCCGTTTATTCAAAGGATTGGACGAGTAGCGGAATCCAGGAAAATTAATTTATATGTATATGTTTAATTTATTTTAACATTATATTTATTAGTTATTATTTTTTAAACATGTTTTAATATTTGTAACTGTTTCATTTATTTATATGTATTATTTACTTAATTTTACATTATTATTAAAAGATTTTCAAAAACAATATTTTGAACATCAATATTTTTGACAACAATATTTGTTGTCCGATATTTTTGTACCTACCATTATGTAGATAGGACTTCAATATTTTTTACATCGATATTTTTGTGTCGATATTTTTGTAGGTCGATTTTCTGTCCGTCGATATTCTGTCAGACATTCGGAAGAGGGCCATGGCGTAGCTGCTCAAAATTCAAAGAGGTAGGGACCGGCTCTACACATGGAATTTAAAGATAAGGACATAGGCACTGGTTTATTTAAAAAATGACATAGCCAATAGCCTGGCCCTGTGTTGCCCTTGTGGATAATATCCTTGAAGCAGATACCTGCTTCAGAGCAAGCAATTCTTTCTCAAGCGATTCTAAACGGATACTGAGTGGTGAGAGTGCTTTAAGAAAGAGTTCTTTAACTTTACCCAATCAATCTCCATTAGCTGTTCTAACCAGGGGAGCTTGGATTGGAACGCTCCTTTAGGGCTCTCCCTAAGTGATAGATGCAGCTGCTGCTGACTATTTAGCAATGAATACAGACAAGTTTGGGAAGCTACCTCCGCTGTTGGTTTATGAACCATATGTCTAGGTGGTTTAACCCTTACAGAAGGCTGGGGGATATCAGTGTCATTAGGCACAACATCAAGCACAGACCCGCCAATTGTGAAACAGTTGGGGAATGCAGAGAGCTGAGTCTGGGCCCGAAACTGTACCTGAATGAAGGTAAAGTCTCCTCTTCGTAAGCTCTGTTTCTGTGCAAATTACACCTAGAGCCCTCTGAAGCATCCTGTCAATTGAGGTGGCAATCACTGGCGGTGTTGGAATGGAATTACTTCCTACGGTTTTCCTTTTGCCCATCTGACAGGACACAAGAGACCATGCAACAAATACAATATAAAGGCAGCTCTGCCCCTCCAACAATAATAGGCTAAGGAGATGGAACCACGTCACTTGTTGGTGAACCGCGACCAGAATACGTACGACCTCACCCCTGGAGACCGGATTGGGCTCCAGACTTAGTGCAACCAAGAGGGCACATACATAATTATCATTGGAAAAAGAAAGAAAAAAAAGCCCACACTAATGCAAAATGTCACTGAAAGCAGATGGGGCAGAATAGCAGGGCTGACAGGGGTTGACCTGCAACAGTACCTTAAATTTGACGTACAGAGATGTTGTAGGCAGTCCTACCACATAAGTCACTCGGTCAATAACTTTCTACACAGCCATGGGGGGGGGGGGGAGGCCCCGCCTCTTCCTGGTGCTGATGGGCACAGGACAGGCCCACCCTTGGCCCGACGTGGCCCTAGCGCATCCCGCGAGGCGGGAGATGGGGCAGCGATATATAGCGCACTGTGAGTCAGCTCCCAGCAGCAATGATTGATGGCGCTGCATGACGCTTGGAAAACTGGTACCTGTAGTCCCCTGCAACCACAAGCTCGGCATCCTGTGAGTCGGGAAATGGGGCAGTGCTATATAGAACAATGTGAGCCAGCCCCCAGAAGCAATTATTGATGGCACCTCTAGGCACCTGGAAAACTGGGACCTATAGTCCCCTGTGGCCACAAGATGGGAGAACCGCGAGGCAGAAAATGGAGGATCTCTATATAGTGCGATGTGAACCAGCCTCCAGCAGCAATGATTGATGGCACCTCCTGGCCCTTGGAATACTGGGACCTGTAGTCCATTGTGACAACAAGCTTAGTGTCCCGCAAGGTAGGAAATGTGGAAGCACTGTATAGTGCAATGTGAGCCAGCCCCCAGTATCAGTGAGTGGATGGTGCCTCCTGGTGCTTGGAAATCTGGGACCTGTAGTACCCTGCGGCCACAAGCTCGCCATCCCCTGTGGCCACAAGAGCTTACACTTTTAATTTAAAATGAAGTTAATAATACTTTTAATAAACTGTTTTATATTATTCTACAATTTAGTTTTGTATATAACATTAACTAACATTAATATTTAGCACAAAAATATTTATTTCTATTTTTTTTAAAATTGTAATAAACCTTTCCTTATAATTTGCCATAGGGAGATCACTAAACCAGTGGTGGAGCTCTACGCATAGTGGTGCAGATCTCCACCAAGGTGGCAGAGGTTTCCGCCTACACGTGAAAAGTTACAAGTAGTAACTTTGCACCTGTAAGTGTTGCACCACCCTCATAATGCAGGGAGCGGCGACATGTAAGTGTATAATTTTACTTTATGCTCGTAAATGGGGAATAACCTAAAGCTCTACCTGTGGGGGCAGCTTCCTTCCACTGATACAAAGAACATGGGACCCACGTCTGTGCATCAGCTTGACACTTAGGTGGTACATCAAATGCACAAATGGTGATGGGTGGAATGCCTGCAGTTCGTTTAACCACTGGCAACCGTTTGGAAAAGCATTCCAACCCACTGTTCTTTTGTTCACCATGGCACCTTACTTTGGATCCAGCCATATGCAAATCAGCCTTGACCCTGTTCCATTAAGAACAGTCCACTCAGAACTGCCAAGCCAGGTCCTCCCTAAACCAGAACACAAGCAACCCAGGACAGGGTCTGCCCTAATTGAGGCTCTTCAGTTAGCTGTAGGTTGGTGCAGTGTCCAGTGGCACACCCTTGCCACTCAGGGCTTTGCTTTTTTAATGTTAGTTTTGGTCTTGTTTCAACAGCAGCTAACTATAACATTTCTGTTTTCAGTTTTTTCAACAGTATATATATATATATATATATATATATATATATATATATATATAATCTACTGGCGGTCGCCAGTAGATAGTTATAGTTAGGACCGTGTTTCCATAGGAAATCCGCAACATTCTATTTGGAATAACTTTGGCGCCGGTTGACGAATCCTCGCGAAATTTTCAAAATAGGTGGGGCGCTCCGCTCTGCTCCTACCCTGAAAGTCTCGGGGGAATTCGTCAAGCGGGGGCTGAGAAAAAAGGGGGGTCCCAAAACGCGTTTTCCCCATGCATTTTCCAATAGGACCTTTAGTCCGAGCTACAGCCCGAACGGCTGAACAGAATTACTTGAAATTTGGCAGAGAGGTAGTCCTCAGGTCAGAGATGTGCCTTTTGCAGGTCTGGTGTAAATCTGTTCAGTAGATCCTGAGAAAATAGCATTTAAATCAATATATATATCTGTAAGCGCGCTCCGTGTGACTACGGTAAGATTACCGTACGCCTACGGTGCGGTGCGCGAGCTCAATTCTGATTGGTGGTTACATGACTGTAAACATTCGAATCGGTCGAAATCAGAAAGTGTCGGCCGCCATTTTCTGTCTCTCGCACTGAAAAACAAAGGTGGATAACGTGAAAAGGGGGCAACGAAGAGAGTTGCAGACCCCCTAGCGTTTGTCAGGGGGTCCACAAAGGACCAAAAAGTACAAAAAATACATTTAATAATTTTAAAAAAAAATCGCGGAGTGCGCGTACGGTAAGCTTACCGTACGCGCACGGCAAAAAAAAAAAAAAACGAAATAACAATCACATTCATTAAATAAATTGAAGGACCCGCAAGGGAGAAAAAAAAATTGTTACTGTGTAAAAAAAGGCGAGGCGCGCACGGTATGAACTGCGCAACGTGGGCGCTCGGTGCGCGAAGCGCACCGTGCGCGCAGGGTGTGCGCACGGTGAAAAACCAGAAAAAAAAATAAAAAAAAAATACATAACTTAGCATTTAAAAAAACGTATAAATTCACTGAAAAAACCATAGGTTTCACACACGTTATAGTTAGGAATTAGCATTTAAAAAACCTTGCAAATTCACTTAAAAAACCATAGGTTTCACACATGTTATAGTTAGCTGTACATTTCACTCGTAAAAAAACAATGAAATTCCACGTTATAGTTAGATCAGGTAACTATAACTTACGCGACCGCAATCCACAATGTGTCATTTCAGATGTCATCATTGATGTGAAGAGTGATGTCACTGACCATGTCATCAGTGATGTAATATGTGACGTCATCAGCAGTTTATTGTGGGCGCGCAAGTTATAGTTACCTGATCTAACTATAACGTGGAATTTCATTGGTTTTTTACGAGTGAAATGTACAGCTAACTATAACATGTGTGAAACCTATGGTTTTTTAAGTGAATTTGCAAGGTTTTTTAAATGCTAATTCCTAACTATAACGTGTGTGAAACCTATGGTTTTTTCAGTGAATATATATATATATATATATATATATATATATATATATATATATATATATATATATATATATATATATATATATATATATATATATATTCAAACATCAAAGTTGCCCCTGGTGGGAGAGCCCTCACGCCAGCATATTCTCGTAATGCAGGATCAGCCACAGGTACCAGCCCTTGATTTCGACCATGGCAAAAGGCTCGACGCGTTTCAAAATTTCTTCCTTTCTCAAGAGCCAATCAGAATGAGGACGCCAACAGCGTGGTTTTGGACACCTGCTTTTTATTCAAAATAGAGTCCCGCCCTTTCTTGCAGGAATCCTCTCGCCTTGCACACCGCAAGGCATCTTGGTTAATGCAGTCCAAAAGCCGTAGGTATAGCCCAAGTGGGTGCTGTTGGGGGCCACACTGAATGAATAAAAAACCCAAGTGGGTCCAGGTTGAAATGGACACAGCACCCGTGGCTTTACGCAACCTCCTGTAGTTGAGTGCTGATGTCCCAAACGTGAGCCGGAGTTTTCCGACTTCACAGGTCTGCAAACTGCAGCGGGGCAGTCCCGCGACTTGGACCAAGCCGCATTACATTCAAACATCAAAGTTGCCCCTGGTGGGAGAGCCCTCACGCCAGCATATTCTCGTAATGCAGGATCAGCCACAGGTACCAGCCCTTGATTTCGACCATGGCAAAAGGCTCGACGCGTTTCGAAATTTCTTACTTTCTCAAGAGCCAATCAGAATGAGGACGCCAACAGCGTGGTTTTGGACACCTGCTTTTTATTCAAAATAGAGTCCCGCCCTTTCTTGCAGGAATCCTCTCGCCTTGCACACCGCAAGGCATCTTGGTTAATGCAGTCCAAAAGCCGTAGGTATAGCCCAAGTGGGTGCTGTTGGGGGCCACACTGAATGAATAAAAAACCCAAGTGGGTCCAGGTTGAAATGGACACAGCACCCGTGGCTTTACGCAACCTCCTGTAGTTGAGTGCTGATGTCCCAAACGTGAGCCGGAGTTTTCCGACTTCACAGGTCTGCAAACTGCAGCGGGGCAGTCCCGCGACTTGGACCAAGCCGCATTACATTCAAACATCAAAGTTGCCCCTGGTGGGAGAGCCCTCACGCCAGCATATTCTCGTAATGCAGGATCAGCCACAGGTACCAGCCCTTGATTTCGACCATGGCAAAAGGCTCGATGCGTTTCGAAATTTCTTCCTTTCTCAAGAGCCAATCAGAATGAGGACGCCAACAGTGTGGTTTTGGACACCTGCTTTTTATTCAAAATAGAGTCCCGCCCTTTCTTGCAGGAATCCTCTCGCCTTGCACACCGCAAGGCATCTTGGTTAATGCAGTCCAAAAGCCGTAGGTATAGCCCAAGTGGGTGCTGTTGGGGGCCACACTGAATGAATAAAAAACCCAAGTGGGTCCAGGTTGAAATGGACACAGCACCCGTGGCTTTACGCAACCTCCTGTAGTTGAGTGCTGATGTCCCAAACGTGAGCCGGAGTTTTCCGACTTCACAGGTCTGCAAACTGCAGCGGGGCAGTCCCGCGACTTGGACCAAGCCGCATTACATTCAAACATCAAAGTTGCCCCTGGTGGGAGAGCCCTCACGCCAGCATATTCTCGTAATGCAGGATCAGCCACAGGTACCAGCCCTTGATTTCGACCATGGCAAAAGGCTCAACGCGTTTCGAAATTTCTTCCTTTCTCAAGAGCCAATCAGAATGAGGACGCCAACAGCGTGGTTTTGGACACCTGCTTTTTATTCAAAATAGAGTCCCGCCCTTTCTTGCAGGAATCCTCTCGCCTTGCACACCGCAAGGCATCTTGGTTAATGCAGTCCAAAAGCCGTAGGTATAGCCCAAGTGGGTGCTGTTGGGGGCCACACTGAATGAATAAAAAACCCAAGTGGGTCCAGGTTGAAATGGACACAGCACCCGTGGCTTTACGCAACCTCCTGTAGTTGAGTGCTGATGTCCCAAACGTGAGCCGGAGTTTTCCGACTTCACAGGTCTGCAAACTGCAGCGGGGCAGTCCCGCGACTTGGACCAAGCCGCATTACATTCAAACATCAAAGTTGCCCCTGGTGGGAGAGCCCTCACGCCAGCATATTCTCGTAATGCAGGATCAGCCACAGGTACCAGCCCTTGATTTCGACCATGGCAAAAGGCTCGACGCGTTTCGAAATTTCTTCCTTTCTCAAGAGCCAATCAGAATGAGGACGCCAACAGCGTGGTTTTGGACACCTGCTTTTTATTCAAAATAGAGTCCCGCCCTTTCTTGCAGGAATCCTCTCGCCTTGCACACCGCAAGGCATCTTGGTTAATGCAGTCCAAAAGCCGTAGGTATAGCCCAAGTGGGTGCTGTTGGGGGCCACACTGAATGAATAAAAAACCCAAGTGGGTCCAGGTTGAAATGGACACAGCACCCGTGGCTTTACGCAACCTCCTGTAGTTGAGTGCTGATGTCCCAAACGTGAGCCGGAGTTTTCCGACTTCACAGGTCTGCAAACTGCAGCGGGGCAGTCCCGCGACTTGGACCAAGCCGCATTACATTCAAACATCAAAGTTGCCCCTGGTGGGAGAGCCCTCACGCCAGCATATTCTCGTAATGCAGGATCAGCCACAGGTACCAGCCCTTGATTTCGACCATGGCAAAAGGCTCGACGCGTTTCGAAATTTCTTCCTTTCTCAAGAGCCAATCAGAATGAGGACGCCAACAGCGTGGTTTTGGACACCTGCTTTTTATTCAAAATAGAGTCCCGCCCTTTCTTGCAGGAATCCTCTCGCCTTGCACACCGCAAGGCATCTTGGTTAATGCAGTCCAAAAGCCGTAGGTATAGCCCAAGTGGGTGCTGTTGGGGGCCACACTGAATGAATGAAAAACCCAAGTGGGTCCAGGTTGAAATGGACACAGCACCCGTGGCTTTACGCAACCTCCTGTAGTTGAGTGCTGATGTCCCAAACGTGAGCCGGAGTTTTCCGACTTCACAGGTCTGCAAACTGCAGCGGGGCAGTCCCGCGACTTGGACCAAGCCGCATTACATTCAAACATCAAAGTTGCCCCTGGTGGGAGAGCCCTCACGCCAGCATATTCTCGTAATTAGGGGTGGGCGGAATTTGCGGAATTAACCTTCGCAAATTATCGCGAGAATGTTTAAAATTATCGCAAACAAGCAGAAATATCGCGAAGATGCGGAAGTTTTTTTCCGGCATGTTCGCGCGATTTTCTGCATGGTTGCGGGTCGCCAACTTACCCATGTGGCTGCTTGCGGGCGCGGCCATCTTGTTTTGAGTTGTTCTCGCGGTGCATGATCGCGAGAAGAAAGACGTGATCGCGCGACGCATGACGTCACTGCGGGCGCGAACTGTCGCGAGACAGCGCAAATGGCTAAAAACAATACAACATCTCATGGAGAACGCGACCGGATCAAGAAAACTTGTCGGCGAACGCAGGGATTCAGGTAAGGCGATCGCGCGCGCGCGAGAATGTATCATTTTACAGCGCGAGCAAGAAACAAATTATCGCCAAGCTGCGGAAACCGGAATTTTTGACATTTTCGCGCTCTCCGCGGAACGCAAAAATGTCAAATTATCGCAATTTCCGCGAACGGAACGAAATTTTTGCCCAGGCCTACTCGTAATGCAGGATCAGCCACAGGTACCAGCCCTTGATTTCGACCATGGCAAAAGGCTCGATGCGTTTCGAAATTTCTTCCTTTCTCAAGAGCCAATCAGAATGAGGACGCCAACAGCGTGGTTTTGGACACCTGCTTTTTATTCAAAATAGAGTCCCGCCCTTTCTTGCAGGAATCCTCTCGCCTTGCACACCGCAAGTCATCTTGGTTAATGCAGTCCAAAAGCCGTAGGTATAGCCCAAGTGGGTGCTGTTGGGGGCCACACTGAATGAATAAAAAACCCAAGTGGGTCCAGGTTGAAATGGACACAGCACCCGTGGCTTTACGCAACCTCCTGTAGTTGAGTGCTGATGTCCCAAACGTGAGCCGGAGTTTTCCGACTTCACAGGTCTGCAAACTGCAGCGGGGCAGTCCCGCGACTTGGACCAAGCCGCATTACATTCAAACATCAAAGTTGCCCCTGGTGGGAGAGCCCTCACGCCAGCATATTCTCGTAATGCAGGATCAGCCACAGGTACCAGCCCTTGATTTCGACCATGGCAAAAGGCTCGACGCGTTTCGAAATTTCTTCCTTTCTCAAGAGCCAATCAGAATGAGGACGCCAACAGCGTGGTTTTGGACACCTGCTTTTTATTCAAAATAGAGTCCCGCCCTTTCTTGCAGGAATCCTCTCACCTTGCACACCGCAAGGCATCTTGGTTAATGCAGTCCAAAAGCCGTAGGTATAGCCCAAGAGGGTGCTGTTGGGGGCCACACTGAATGAATAAAAAACCCAAGTGGGTCCAGGTTGAAATGGACACAGCACCCGTGGCTTTACGCAACCTCCTGTAGTTGAGTGCTGATGTCCCAAACGTGAGCCGGAGTTTTCCGACTTCACAGGTCTGCAAACTGCAGCGGGGCAGTCCCGCGACTTGGACCAAGCCGCATTACATTCAAACATCAAAGTTGCCCCTGGTGGGAGAGCCCTCACGCCAGCATATTCTCGTAATGCAGGATCAGCCACAGGTACCAGCCCTTGATTTCGACCATGGCAAAAGGCTCGACGCGTTTCGAAATTTCTTCCTTTCTCAAGAGCCAATCAGAATGAGGACGCCAACAGCGTGGTTTTGGACACCTGCTTTTTATTCAAAATAGAGTCGAGCCTTTTGCCATGGTCGATATCAAGGGCTGGTACCTGTGGCTGATCCTGCATTACGAGAATATGCTGGCGTGAGGGCTCTCCCACCAGGGGCAACTTTGATGTTTGAATGTAATGCGGCTTGGTCCAAGTCGCGGGACTGATCGCTGCAGTTTGCAGACCTGTGAAGTCGGAAAACTCCGGCTCACGTTTGGGACATCAGCACTCAACTACAGGAGGTTGCGTAAAGCCACGGGTGCTGTGTCCATTTCAACCTGGACCCACTTGGGTTTTTTATTCATTCAGTGTGGCCCCCAACAGCACCCACTTGGGCTATACCTACGGCTTTTGGACTGCATTAACCAAGATGCCTTGCGGTGTGCAAGGCGAGAGGATTCCTGCAAGAAAGGGCGGGACTCTATTTTGAATAAAAAGCAGGTGTCCAAAACCACGCTGTTGGCGTCCTCATTCTGATTGGCTCTTGAGAAAGGAAGAAATTTCGAAACGCGTCGAGCCTTTTGCCATCGTCGAAATCAAGGGCTGGTACCTGTGGCTGATCCTGCATTACGAGAATATGCTGGCGTGAGGGCTCTCCCACCAGGGGCAACTTTGATGTTTGAATGTAATGCGGCTTGGTCCAAGTCGCGGGACTGCCCCGCTGCAGTTTGCAGACCTGTGAAGTCGGAAAACTCCGGCTCACGTTTGGGACATCAGCACTCAACTACAGGAGGTTGCGTAAAGCCACGGGTGCTGTGTCCATTTCAACCTGGACCCACTTGGGTTTTTTATTCATTCAGTGTGGCCCCCAACAGCACCCACTTGGGCTATACCTACGGCTTTTGGACTGCATTAACCAAGATGCCTTGCGGTGTGCAAGGCGAGAGGATTCCTGCAAGAAAGGGCGGGACTCTATTTTGAATAAAAAGCAGGTGTCCAAAACCACGCTGTTGGCGTCCTCATTCTGATTGGCTCTTGAGAAAGGAAGAAATTTCGAAACGCGTCGAGCCTTTTGCCATGGTCGAAATCAAGGGCTGGTACCTGTGGCTGATCCTGCATTACGAGAATATGCTGGCGTGAGGGCTCTTCCACCAGGGGCAACTTTGATGTTTGAATGTAATGCGGCTTGGTCCAAGTCGCGGGACTGCCCCGCTGCAGTTTGCAGACCTGTGAAGTCGGAAAACTCCGGCTCACGTTTGGGACATCAGCACTGAACTACAGGAGGTTGCGTAAAGCCACGGGTGCTGTGTCCATTTCAACCTGGACCCACTTGGGTTTTTTATTCATTCAGTGTGGCCCCCAACAGCACCCACTTGGGCTATACCTACGGCTTTTGGACTGCATTAACCAAGAGGCCTTGCGGTGTGCAAGGCGAGAGGATTCCTGCAAGAAAGGGCGGGACTCTATTTTGAATAAAAAGCAGGTGTCCAAAACCACGCTGTTGGCGTCCTCATTCTGATTGGCTCTTGAGAAAGGAAGAAATTTCGAAACGCGTCGAGCCTTTTGCCATGGTCGAAATCAAGGGCTGGTACCTGTGGCTGATCCTGCATTACGAGAATATGCTGGCGTGAGGGCTCTCCCACCAGGGGCAACTTTGATGTTTGAATGTAATGCGGCTTGGTCCAAGTCGTGGGACTGCCCCGCTGCAGTTTGCAGACCTGTGAAGTCGGAAAACTCCGGCTCACGTTTGGGACATCAGCACTCAACTACAGGAGGTTGCGTAAAGCCACGGGTGCTGTGTCCATTTCAACCTGGACCCACTTGGGTTTTTTATTCATTCAGTGTGGCCCCCAACAGCACCCACTTGGGCTATACCTACGGCTTTTGGACTGCATTAACCAAGATGCCTTGCGGTGTGCAAGGCGAGAGGATTCCTGCAAGAAAGGGCGGGACTCTATTTTGAATAAAAAGCAGGTGTCCAAAACCACGCTGTTGGCGTCCTCATTCTGATTGGCTCTTGAGAAAGGAAGAAATTTCGAAACGCGTCGAGCCTTTTGCCATGGTCGAAATCAAGGGCTGGTACCTGTGGCTGATCCTGCATTACGAGAATATGCTGGCGTGAGGGCTCTCCCACCAGGGGCAACTTTGATGTTTGAATATATATATATATATATATATATATATATATATATATATATATATATATATGAATAAGCCTCCGGAAGCAGACGAAACGCGTTACCGAAGAGGACAAAAGAAAGCCTTTTCAAATTTGAATGGAGTTCGAGCCCCTGTGTCAGCGTCTGATCTGTGAAACGAGACTGGAGTGTGTGTGTGTGTGTGTGTGTGTGGGTGTGTGTGTGTGTGTGTATATATATATATATATATATACTTTACCTTCTCTATATTCCCTAGGTTACAAGGATCCCATGAATGAATTCGAACATGTTTTTCGCTTTCACCATTAAATATTCAATGGCTTTTATTACTTAGTTTGTTATTCACTGATAAGCACATAGTTGTAACATTTTCACAATTTGGCTTCATATAACATTGCTGTATGAATTTGCATAGTTCATTATTAAATATGAACCAACTCAGATTTCTAATCACTCTGGATGTTTTTAGCAAGATCTTCTTTGTGTGGTGTGTACAATCCTCCTTGATTTGTGTCATTAACAAATCTTACAAACTCCAGTTTAATTAATACTGCATGATGCACTAGAAGGAACCCCTGTTGTTTTTATCTGATAGTTTTGGGTAAAAATGCACCTGCACAGAATGTTTATTTCAGATGTTACTGAGCAAATTTCAATTATCGACAGCTACTCAAGTCCTCACTGAGTCATATATGAAATCTATACTCAATGTCTTGTTGCATATGGGCCCTTTTTCATGCAGTAAACACGCAATACTATTATTTGATAAAAGTGTTGTGTAAGAACCAGCAAAATTAATATTTTAATGATGTCCCTCCAACAGTTTTCCCAAGTATTCTGTCGGATTTCTAAGCCCATGAACTCTAAGCAGACTCCAGGGTCTTTGTTTGGATGGTTAAACCGTGAAAGAAAGCCTACATCCAGGAGTATCGTTTTATCTATGCTGTTTGTTGTCCGCCCATTGTGAACTGAAACACCTCTGGATGCAAACAGACCTTGACTTCATATCTTTCTTGAATGAGACAAAGTAGGCAAGATATGATTTGAAGTGAACCACAGAGACATTTTTTGACTCATCTATTCTTTTGTTTCAGCCATAGATATATTTTTTAAGTCATGAGATGGTAAGAGTTCTTTGGGGAATATGGGGTGGCTTTTTGTTTTGTACCTGGTGATTTTCTTCCAGATGTTGCTCGGGATGTACCAGCTAAGGATTTGTGGTGATATTTATAGCTTTGACATTTTTCCCACTTTCATGAGAATGTAGTCAAGATACCTGAGAAGATTTGAATCCATTCAGGTCGTAAGACTATCATCTGACATACATATTGTGTCCTAAACACCGATTACAAAAATATCACACAGCAGGAGTTAGTAATAGCAAACCTACACCCAATTGAGCAATTATTTTCTACACAATATTTAGGACATTAGATTTATGTCACATAATATGATTTTCTGACTACAATAATTCTGACAAACAACCTTCAACAGATTCGCATTGAACTCAGGGGGCATCACAAAACCTCCTGTGATGTGAGACTGATGTCTACACCTGATTATGAACACATTAGCCAATTTCAAATGATCTAAAGAAAGTAACAGGGAGATAAATTCCATAGTCTAAGATGTTGTTTTGTACCTGGTAGAGCGCCCACTTGGAGCTAAATGAATCCAAACGTTTGTGGGTATATCTGAATTTAGTTTTTGGTGTCTTGTATTTTCAGCACTTGACCAGTGGCGGCTGCCACAGAGAAAGGGTGGTGAGTGGATGGAGCGGTTGCGCGGGGGAGGGGAGTCATTCAATGTTTTAGAAATACTAGATCAAAATTAAAAAACAGCGCTGCGTTGTGTCCCGCCATCTCTCCTCTTCCTGCCTGGTGCCAGTAGTCCCTGGGAAAGACTCCCATCCAATCCCCGTGTTGCAGAGCAGCGCGGGCATTGGTCTGAGCAGGCTAGAAAGACTCTCCAATCAGGCCAGGGTTTCTGTGAGGTTTCTCCAGCCCGGCTTCTCAGTGCAGCTGACCCTTCCTTACAGCGCTGGCTAAGAGCCAGCAAATGCGAAATAAAACAATGCAAGCACATTGTTTTATTTTACATTTGCAGGCTCTGAGCCAGGCAGTGGGGCAACGCTCCTCCGCCATTGCCGAGGAGCCACACCTGCGCTTGACAAGACGTCCCCTCAAACACACACCCTCTCCTTCCACTCAAGTGGACACACCGAGGGTGCTGTGGCCTTAAAATTTCACTGGCTGGTGGGAAAACATCACCTGTTTGGTTAATAACACACAACCAAGGACAAAAAACACATAGCCTTGGGAGTAACACTGGAATGGAAAGCACGTGCATACCTCCAAAAAATCATAAACACATTCTAGCTATATTCGAAAGAAAATGATGAAAGTTTAGTATGCAAGCTGCAGCTAACAATTGTAGTTGTCTGGAATTAGAAAAGTTTTCTATGTGTTTCATGAGTAGCAGGTTAAAGTTGTTCAAAGTGGTTTAGAGCTGTCATTGGGGTGATTAAATTCATTTATCACAGCAACCTGTCAAATATCTTTAACATTTCCCGGGTCCCTGTGAAGTTTTAGTTTTTCCATCTCAATAATTTGTGTAATAAAAGGATCCAAACACGTAATATATAGTATATATGCAGATGTGAAGAGTGTGCTATTTTTACATTATTGGGTGTGGGGAGGGGCCATGGCTCACGAAAGGCAAACCTCGGAGTGGCTCATGATGCTCCTCCACTTCTTCGGCAATGCTAATAATCAGAATGTTTCCCTCTGCATACCTCCATATACTGTTTATGCCATTTCATGTGTATTTTTTAAGTTGTTTAAACAGGACCGGGATGCAATGGTTTAAATTTGTGCTGTAAGGTAAAATCACATTGAAGAGGCCTCTTGACTATTAGGGGAATAATTTCTGTGTGTAAAATAACTGTAACATGCAATCTGTGAGGCAGTAAACAGCGTTTTTCTCAGGTCGAGGTCACTGGAATTTGACAACCGCATTGCCGTAAAAAATCTGTGTTTAGGGGGAGTACAATTGCTCTAAATATTGGGCCACATTTATTTTTGCTGTCATGGCACAAATATACATATGTATGTACACGTATATTCATATAAATGTAAGGTTCGTATAACATAATCACTCAAATAGTTTGGCTAACCAATATAAGGTCACAATTAGTTTGTGTAAATTAACAGAGCGGTATAATTTGCTTAATAAAAATAGACCCTACGGAGGAGCCTAGCGCGCAACCAAGATGGCCGCGTAGGTGCGAGGCTCCCGAGGACCACCACGACCTCCTGAATTAATCCTGCCTAGATCCTGTCCTTGTTGAGGGGACTGCATCGGTGAACCCGAGCTGAGGCGCCATCCGTTTTTCTTTTTCGAATTGGACCCCGGACACCGGTGGGAGCACCGATTGAAGGTTGCGGCCTTCTCCGCGCTGGCCCCCCGGATTGGAGTAGTGGGGCGATCCGGGGACAAAGCGAACAACAGCGGCGGGCAGGGCTGGGCGACTCGCGTACCCCGTGCTTTCACTTTCGCTTTTGCGCTCTCCTTGCCCTCAAGCGAGGTAGGGTTGCGGAGCGGGGTGCGGTGGTGTGGCCTTGTCCAGGTGCCCGGCTGACCCGCCGGCTGTGAGTCGTCTTGCGGCCCAGTGGTCGCCCTCCCCCCCCCGGAACCCGTGAACTGGTTTATCGGCCCTTTCGAGGAGATTGGCACGACGGTGGGAGAGCAGGCATGTCCACCAAACAAGATGGCGACCGGGCGAAGGTGAAGACGACCCGCCGCGGCCCGGCGCCTCAATCCAACAGTATGGACCGCTACACCCTCCAGAAGGGATCTCCGGAGACATTGCGCACATCCCCGGCGGGCCCGACGGAGGCATCTGCTCAACCGGTGGATCTGACCCTCCGGGACGTCATGGGCGCCATCGCAGAGATGAAGGCCTCGGTGGACCAGCGCTTCGACACCCTAGCGCAAAAGATAGACTCGGTCCTGGTGGATGTTAGCCTTGTGAGGGCTGACTTGTCCAAAACCAACGACCGGGTCGATTCCCTGGCCCACACCACAACGAGCCTCACGACGGACGTGGTGGCCCTCCAAAAGGAGGTGCGCCGGCTTGGCCAGGCGAGCGCCCTGATGGACCGGCGACTGGAGGATTCTGAGGGTCGGGCCCGGAGGAATAACGTTCGCATTGTGGGGGTGCCGGAGGGACGAGAGGCGGAGGCGGCAGATCTTTTTGTGGAAGAATTGATCCTTACCCATCTCCGGCCCCGGGGGCTGAGCAAGCTTTTTGCGGTGGAACGTGCTCACCGGGTCCCTGGGGGCAGACCTAAGGCCGGTGCCCCGCCGCGGCCTCTCATTGCCCGGATTTTTAATTTTCGGGACAGAGACGCTATCCTGCAGACCTCCAGGCAACAGGGACCGGTCAAGCTTGATAACATGGATGTGCATTTCTACCCAGACTTTACTCCGGCGGTCCAAAAACAGAGATTGAGTTTTCTCGGAGTTAAACGTCGCCTACGGGACCTGAACCTTAAGTACTCAATGCTTTTTCCAGCCAAGCTAAGGGTGGAGGTGGATGGGCGCACGCACTTTTTTGACCGACCCGAGGCGGCTGGGGACTGGTTGGACACTCTGCCTGGAGATCGGGGCCGAGGGGGTGGGGGGGGTGCGGTTGGCGGGGAGGGCCCGCCGGATCAGAACTGAGGGGTTACGAATAGGCCTGGCTCTGGACAACATTCCTTTACCATTTACGGATCGTTTATGTTCCCCTCCTATGGAGGTCGTGTGGGGTCTGTTGGGGGCTTCCCTCCTCCTCTGGGGGACTAGTTAGTTTTTCATCTATGGGGCGACAGGCACACTGCACTTTGGGGGGGCTGTCTGGGCTCATGCAGGGGTGCAGGGAGGGGGGAGTTCTGTTGGGATGGGGGGGTGGGGGGGATGTGTTGTTTGTTTGCACCGCAAGGCAAGCCCTTTACTGTATTGTTGCTCTCGAGATGCTCTGTGGGGGACGACTGATTGCTTCTACGTATGATGGGGGGTAGGGATTTGACTGTGTTGTCATGGAATGTTAACGGCCTGGGGGACAGGATTAAGCGTGGTGTGGTCCTGCAGTACCTGAAACGTATCTCACCAGATGTTATCTTCCTGCAGGAGACACACCTTATAGGTAACTCCTTTCATGCCATGAATCGGCGAGGCTATCGATTGGTGGCCCACTCGGGCTTCACCTCGGGCTCGCGGGGGGTGGGTATCATGATTAAGAACTCGCTCCCGTTGGAGATTGATGAGGTGCGCCATGATGAGAGGGGACGCTACACTGTTCTGGTGGGTAGAATGGAGGGTAGAGTGTTTGTTTTTATATCAGTGTACGTCCCGCCTGGGTTACAATCTACTACATTTGCGGACTTGGGGCGCCTCCTCCTGGACCTCCCGAGTGGCCTGCTGGTGGTTGGGGGGGACTTTAATGCGGTAGTTTCTGGGTCTATGGACCGCCATCCCCCTAGGGACCTCCCCCGGGCACAGGCTTGGCTGTCCGGCCTTTTAGATACACTGGGCCTGGTGGATTGCTGGCGACTAAAGCATCCCGCACAGCGGCAATACACCTTCCACTCGGGTGCCCATGGTAGCCTCTCGCGGCTTGATTACATCCTTGTCCCGGCGGCCTATGCTGGGAGGGTGGGAGAGGTGTGCCATCTGGCGCGGGGCATTTCAGATCACTCCCCATTGCTGTTCCATTTCGATGTCTTCCCTAGGGGGGAGGGCAGGGTGGCTCCAATCAATGCTTGGTACTTGCGTGACCCCACTATTCGTGCCGACTTGATCAAATCCTTACAGCGATACTTTGATGAGAATGTGGGGTCTGTCCCTTCGGCCATCTCCCTGTGGGAGGCTTTTAAGGTAGTTCTCAGAGGGGAGGCCCTCTCCTTTATCTCCCATGCCCGGAGGCGCGAGCGGGAGGAGGTAACCCGGGTGGAGGCCGAAATTGTGGAACTAGAGGGGGACCTGGGGAGCGGGGTCACAGACGCCAAGTTGCATGTTCTGCACCTCAAGCAGGCGGCCTATAGGGCCCTCGTCACGGAGGCGGCCAGGGGCCTCAGTAGAGAGCAACAGGGGCGACTGTATGATGTGGGTGATAAGGCTGGTAAATTGATTGCGTGGTTGGACAAGAGGGAGAGAGCGAGTCGTGTGGTTCCTTTGCTTGAGGGGATGGATGGTGTGCCTGTCACCGAGCCGGAAGCCATTGTCTCCTGCTTCGCGGATTACTTCCGCGAGGTGTACTCCCCGGTCTCTCCCTGCTCGGAGGAAGATTCTCATGCTCTGCTTCGGGATATCGCGCTGCCCTCCCTTACGGTGGAGGACAGGGATTTGCTGGACGCTCCTCCCACCTCGGACGAAATTGCCCTGGCTATTCGCTCGGTCGCATCCGGCAAGGCCATGGGCCCCAATGGTATCCCCATCGAGCTTTACAAGCTGCGACCGGATGTACTGGCGCCCCACCTGCGCGCGATGTTCCTGGCGGCCCACTCGCAGGGTTCCCTCCCGCCGGACCAGCGTCTGGCCACAATCGTGGTGATCCACAAGGAGGGGAGACCCCGTGAGCGGGTTACATCCTATAGGCCTATCTCGCTCTTGAACGCGGAGCCCAAAATCCTCGCCAAGGTACTGGCCAACCGACTGGTTGGCGTGGTGGGCGATTTGGTCCACCAAGACCAATCTGGCTTTATACCCCATCGTAACACGGCTCTTAATCTGCGACGCTTGCACGGGGTGCTCGCGCGTGTCCCGTTTGTGCGGGAGCCGGCCATCTTGGCGTCCTTAGACGCCACCATGGCGTTTGACACGCTTGAATGGCCATACATCTGGGCGATGCTGGCGAAATTTGGATTTGGACCGGGATTCATTAGCTGGGTCAAATTGTTGTATTCGGGCCCATTGGCGCAGGTGGTGGTGAATGGGCGAGTCTCGGCCCCCTTCGCGCTGGGGCGGGGCACGCGTCAGGGTTGCCCCTTGTCACCGCTCTTGTTTGCATTGGCCTTGGAGCCCTTGGCGGGGTGGCTGCGGTGGCACCCCTCTATCCGTGGTCTCCGCTGGACCCCCGAGCATGAGGACCGCGTGTCCCTCTACGCCGATGATATCCTTTTGTATCTCGCCTCCCCGCGTAACTCGCTGATTGTCCTGGTTGATGTTCTGCGCTCCTTCGGTCGTAACTCAGGCCTTGTCATCAACTGGGCGAAATCCTGCGTGTATGTGCTTTCCGGGGAGGCTCCGGCCCTACCACGGGACTGCCCGATCCAGATTGCCTCCCAGGGGTTCCGGTACCTGGGTATATATATTACTCTAGACCCGGAGGCCCGCTACGAGCGGAACTTGCTACCCCCCCTCCAGCGCTTGCGGGAGGACGTTGCGCGTTGGCGGCGTCTTCCGCTTTCGCCGCTTGGCCGAGCGGCCTTGTTTAAGATGATGTCCTTGCCGCGCTTTCTGTATGCGCTTCAGAACACTATGGACTTGGTTCCGGCGCGCTACTTCCGTGAGGTGGAGAGCCTGCAGCGGCGCCTGTTCTGGGACGGGAGGCCGCGTATTGCTCTGGCTAAATTGACGCTCCCGTGGTACGATGGGGGAGTTGCCCTCCCGGACATTAAACGGTATTACTGGGCCTCCCAGCTAGCTGCGATTAATCATGGCCTTTACGGGCCCGCCCTGAACCCGGCATTTGAAATGGACAAGATGCTCCTGCCCGGTGGCGACTACAATCGAGCGCTCTACTCTGGCGCGCCCGACTCCCGTCTGACGGGACCGACGCGTGTCATGGTGCGTGTCTGGCACGCGGCTAATGCAGCTATGGGGTGGAAGGACCGTTTGACCCGGGCGACGCCGCTATATGCGTCTGAGAGGTTGGGCTCCCTGTGGACATCGAAGGGCTTCGAGAAGTGGGACACGATCGGAATCAGCACAGTGGGAGACCTCTGGACGAGGGGTGGATTCAAAACTTTTGAGACGCTGCAGACGGAATTTCAGCTGCAAGGCAGTGAGTACTTTCGGTACTTACAAGTCCGCCATGCGCTGGGCTCCGTCTTCCCTGATGTCGCGTCCATTCCGGAGTCTTCCCCCCTGGAGGACAGAGTGCTGGATGGCCATGTCCCAGACAGCACGATCTCCCTTATATATAAAAAACTGATCAACGACAGATCGTGCCTGCTGACTAGTCTCCGCGAGGCCTGGGTGGCCGACGGGCTGGAACTGGACGACGAGGACTGGATTTCCGCGGTGGCCTCTCCGAAGGAGGTGGCCATCCCGGCTCGCCTTCGCTTCGTCCAGCTTAAGATCCTCCACCGGGTTTACGTGACGGGGCCAAGGCTTCTACGTATGGGCTTTGTTGGTGACGGATTGTGTAAGCGTGGCTGTGGTGCCTTGGCAACTTTCATGCATATTCTGTGGGAATGCCCACAGGTGGAGCGATTCTGGCGTGGTGTGCATGAGGTCCTGCGTGTGGTGACGCGTGTTGCGCTGTTGCCTGAAGTGAGGAGATGCTTGCTAAATGTGTGGGAACCAAATGACTATTCGGTCCCGCAGACGCGGTGGGTGACTCTGGGATATATGATAGCTAAGCGTGACATTGCTCAATTGTGGGGATCCCAGAGGCCCCCAGCGGTGTTGGCCTGGAAAGAACATATGGATTGGTGTATGTTTCGTGAAAAGGTAGTGTATGTGGCGAGGGGTAAGCCTGGGGCGTGGGTGAAAATCTGGGGCCCCTGGAACGCCTATCGCGGGGGTATTTGTGAGCCGCCACTGCTGCCGGCCGCCTCACCAGCTCCGTCCCCCTAGCCGACCCCCTCCCTCAGCCACGGGCATGTGGTTCCCCAGTCCCTGATCTATTCCCATTCCCCTCTTCAGAGTTTGGCTGCTGGTTGGGATCCCCCACTTAAGGAGCACGTGCCGTCACTTTGGATGGCGGGTTGCCTTGCGGGTGTGGTTTTTTGTGTTGTTATGTTTTGAAGAAAGGAAACCGTATTGTGGGCTTGGAGTTATGTGGCCTGCGCTATTGATATCTCCTGATTTACCGATCTGCACCGCCACAAGATTCTTACTGTATGTATGTCATATACTTCTGCCACTCTAGCGGCCGGCCGGATGGATGTAGGCCCATACTTGTAACCCCTTTTTTTAAAATGTAATAAACGGTTTCAAAAAAAAAAAAAAAAAAAAATAGACCCTACATAGGCTAACACATACAACTATTTAAATTTGCTGCTATAATGGTAAATATGGTTTTACTCTGCATGAAATTGCCTGCACTATGCCATACGTAGTTTGGGCCACCAAAGTAAACAGATTAACACACATTAAGGGGCCGATTCCGATCCCGGTCGGAAGGGCACCGAATCGGGTTCGGCCGGAAAAACTACGAGCCATACGCTTTTTTTCCGGCCGACTTGTACAGCTGTACGAGTGAGCAAGTACGATGTAAGCTGCATGAAATTCACCGACCAAGTCGTTTCCGGGTCCGAACCGCTCCGTACGTCCCGGTCGGAAGCTAACCGTGGCGTCCAATGGATGCGATTTACAACCGAGCCAGTACGATGCACGTGTCGGACAGCCTGTGTGAGCCGGAGTGTCCGGCTCGCAAAAGCTCCCGGAGTCGGACTTTGGGGGTCCGCGTCGGACCCCCTGACACCCGCAGCCCTACGACTCGGACACAGGGGGAGACCTATGGGTCTCCCCAACACAGGTATGTATGGTGAAGATGGCACTGACGCGTACCCACTGTAGGGGGCGCACTTAGTCGAGACATACCCATTCAGTCAATGGGAGCCCATGTACGCGTCGTACGTCCGGCTCCCATTGACTTCTATTTGAGTCCGACCGAACCGAGTCCGACAGCATACGTGCGCATCGTACTCGCTCGGTCGGACTGTAGGGGTCCGGCTCGGTTGGAAAACACTCCGGATCCGACTCGGTCGGAGTGCTTTCCGACCCGGATCGGAATCGGCCCCCTAGTCTGGAAGCGCATAGTGCTTAATTTGAGCCGGTGGTTTCCATGGATACTTAATTGTCAACACCGGACCTCATGACAGTCTGCCACAAGGTGCACTGTCTGGTTAATTTAGAGCTGACCACAACAACAGTTTATTATTATTTCAATATACATTCAAAATTACTATTGCCTGTCCCCAAACCAATTTTATAGCTTTGGGGTCCTGGAATTATCTGAATTATCACACTTGTAGGAGTGTGATGATCAGTAGTTGTGTTGTTAGTATCACTGGCAGCATGGCAGGGGCAATGTGTTGTGCTAGCTGCAATCGCCTTCTGACAAGAGCCCTGGCACTTCTTTTATCACAAATTAAGCCCTGGAAGCACACACACATAAACATCACATGTCACGAGTTTCAGCAAGAAAGCACAGGAATTTAAAGAGAGCACACATTCTGAAGTGGCTTCTACTTTGTTATAACCAGTTCAGCCTTTCAGTAGCAGGAGGCAAACACACAAAAACAACAACTTGACTAGCACATCAGTGTCAGTAGAGTAGCACACTGCCACAGACATTTTTTTGCACTGATAGGAAGGCCTGCACATTTATTTGTGTGTGTGTGTGTGCCAAGCATCTTTGGAATGACAGTAAAATTACATTATTTTTCTTCATTAAGGGTGTGCAGAGCTTTGAAAAAACAAATTGTGGGAGAATACATCCATTAGACCAAGTTTTACCATGAAACAGGTCTACATCTAAATGATTTTTGCAGGAATATCACGTAGTTGAAACTTTTTTAACAGATTTTTTGGCCACGGATTAAGATTTGCAAAGCTGGTAAACTTTGCAAAGTTCTTTATGCATGTAGTTTGTCAAAGCTGCAAAACTTATTTTACCGATCACTAAAGGAGGTAGAAGTCAAGGGCAGTAGTGTTGTGTGAGCGGCGAGGCAGGGTGAGGGGATGGGAAGTAGTCACAAAATAAAAAAATATAAATTAAAAACAAAAAACGTACCATGTCGCGCTCTTCTGCTCCTCTTCTCGCAGGCACAGACTCTCAGACTCCACTGCGGCCATTCCTGATGCTGCTCTCATGCAATGAGAGCAGTGTCAGGATTGGCTTGGGACTTGCTTTATTTGTGCTCCAAGGGAGACTGGGAGCCTGTGCCTGCTCTCTCCAAGCCGGCAACGCAGCTGGGGTTGGAGAGAGCTTCAGTGCGCATGATGGTTTGGCCGGCCTGAGATGGATGGCCTAAACGTCATGCGCACTGATCACAGTGCACTACCACTCCTCCTGCCGTCCGCCATAGCCCTGCCCCCAAAAACTCATCAGGAAACGAAAAATAAAAAGATAATAAAATGTGTCCATTATTATTTTCTTTTTTCTTTCCAGCCACTTTGAGGCAGCTGGTGGGGGAGAAGGGGGTGGGGATAGCAGGGGGGTTTGAGAGGGGGGTGTAGAGGGGGGGAATGACGCTCCTCCGCCATAGCAAACGAGCCACGGCTGGTCAAGGGTAAGAGGAGAGAATCACAGAAATCAGGGCATGTTCAAAAGGTAGAAACCATGATACACATTATCAGAGATAATAAGTCAGGACAAAGTAAGTCCTGAGGCACAAACTATCTACCTCCACCACATATTAACAAGCACTACAGTCAGATCTCTCCTTGACAGATACATTTATATGTGTGACTGCATCTGAAGAGGAGTGGGAAAGGAGAAGATCTGTGTAGCATAACTCATGTCATTTAATGGGGGCTCAAACTATAGAAATATCAGAGACATTCAAGATGGAAACCTAACAAGGGTGCAGACGACCTAACTCTATCACTTGCCTAGCCTAGACTAGACCACGGCAGCTTAAAGAACTCCAATACCTCAACCAATGTTGTGTCACTGACTCTCGTTTTTAAGGCCCTTATGATCTTGGCACTGAATTGGCTAAATACAAGTTTACAGAAATTAGGGATATTGATTAATGGAATGCAGGCTTAAAAGAATAACAATCTAACTTTGCAACACAGCATAATACAATAATCTATTTACTTGACATGAAAGGTCAAACAAGTCTTGCCAAAGTGAGTTAATTCCCTCTATAATCTCCTCACTAGCTTCCCCTCAACCTTCCTTCCCACCTCAACCATTGTTGTGTCACTGACTCTCGTTTTTAAGGCCCTTATGATCTTGGCACTGAATTGGCTAAATACAAGTTTACAGAAATTAGGGATATTGATTAATGGAATGCAGGCTTAAAAGAATAAAAATCTAGCTTTGCAACACAGCATAATACAATAATCTATTTACTTGGCATGAAAGGTCAAACAAGTCTTGCCAAAGTGAGTTAATTCCCTCTATAATCTCCTCACTAGCTTCCCCTCAACCTTCCTTCCCACCTCACTAGTTCAAGTTACGTCATTCTTCATTCAGACACCCCATGAGCCTTCACCGGACCTTCTAACTCGCAATTCATTAAACCCCTCTCTCAACTCATGCTCTCTTGTGCATCTCACCTATGCAGCCAGTCTATGCTCTCTTTTTCCAAGCTTCCTGATTGAAAAGAGTCCTTTTTGTCTCTTTCTTAAAAGAAATCAAGTGCCCCTAAGACTCATTTCAGCAGTACCCCCCTCAATCTCTCTTTTCCCCCTTTTCTCTAACTTCCTACAAAAGCAACTATTTAACTAAGTCAAACTGGAAGTCACCATCAGTAACATCTGAAATTGTCTCTGTCGTCAATCGGGCATCTGTCAAATGCACTCCATTGAGCCTGCTCTCATCCACGGCTCTACGTTCATATTCTACACACATCACAGCCATCACTCATCCACTTTCTTTAATACAGTTGATGAGGACATATTTCAGACTTGGGCTTCACTGATGCTGCACACTCTTTGTTTCCATCCAACTTTGCTGACAGATCTTGCTCAATTTTCTGATGCTTCTCAATCACTAAGCCCAAACCACAATTATTGAGCACTCTGCCAAAGCTCTATTATATGTGCCCCACCATTTAAACTTTTAGCATCATTCCAAGGTATAGGGGACTCATTTAAAGTCTGGAGGGATCTAAAAATCCTCCAATTTGTGGAGGAAACTCTAAATAAAGAGTAGATCCCACCAGCTGATTTCCTCTATAATACTATCCATATCGTGGAGGGAAGCAGCTGGTTGATTCTACTCCATATTTAGAGTGTCCACCAGAAATTGGAGGGTTTTCAGTTCATTCCAAACTCTAAGTGAAGCCTCTACTCATTTGCTTTCTCCTACCACCACTTTGCTGATGACACCCAAACTTTCTTCTCAGCCCCCTCTATCATAGTATCTTTACTTCCTTGTGATAAGACGACTCTCTGCTATCCACTACTGTCAGGCCATGTGCTGACTGATCCTGCAAAGTCAGAAATGATGGGGATTTTGCTAGCTTCCATGAGAGGAGATCTAAGATTTTATTGAATACAATGAGGTGTGTACAAACTTTCTGTCCATTCCCTACCACACCTCAAAGCATTATATGCACTGTCTTTTTACCTCTCAAGATCATTCTCATCTCCCCTTCCCCCTGCTGATTTCTTGTGGTTGATTATGACACTGAAATGTAACAGTTTATACACTTGTGACTGCTAAAATACACCTCTTACCTCCCACTCGGTGGGACCAGTTGCAATTCCACAGCTTATGGTCAAATTGACTATTCTAGCAGTCAATAACTTGGATAACCATCTACTCTTTTCAGTGCCTTAAAAATGTAATCAACCCTGCCACCCACACTATTTTCCACATACCCAGAATCCCCTACACCTACAAATGCAGACACACCAGGAAAGATTACTCATTGTTCAGCACTGGTCCTTCTGCACATTCCTTATTATCATTTTCAGATCTGGACGCAACCTGTGTGGAACATCTCCCAATTCATCTTTGACTGTTCTCTTTGATTGCAAACCCAGCACTACCATTAATCCATAATATACACTCAAAGACTCAAAATTAATTGTTATCCATACTGACACCTCAGTGTCTTAGCCCCGAACAGCATTGCTGTAGGAACACATCTCTTCATATAGGAGAAAAAGACGCCATTTGTTTTTGTTTTACACACTAAACACGCCATCTGCGCCTAGTCTAGCATCTCTTTCTCTCACTCACGTCTGCTCCTATTCGTCACCACAATTTTCGGCCTGCAGAAAATCACACACTCAGTGTGGAGAAGAGGCAAGTATTTCTAGAGTTTTATCTGCTCTGGACACCGAAGAGAGGGCTGATAGTTGCTATCATGTTACTGATCCCAGAATAGCAGCGGCTATTTAAAAAGTTGAGGATGTGGTTTAGAGTCTTGATGGCAGATTATCCATTTGCCCCGTGACAGTCTATCCATCTAATCTAAAATGGTACAACAAAATCTGTCTTACATAAAGTATCCACCAGGCTGACAAAAGCGCCCCCAACTAAAGCGGCTGTGATCTCCATAGGTGGAGAACTTTTGGATAACAAGTCTGCTGACCGGTCTAGCTCTAAATAGAGTGAGTTGGTTTGCAAAAACAATAAATCTGTTTTTTGGGCACATGTACTCTTAATGTCTTCCTCTAAAAGAGTTCTTTCTTGATCCCACATAGCTGTCAGGTGAACGCATGTCATGAGGATGGCTTTTAGTCAGGCCTGGCTTTCCAGCCAAAAGCAGGAAGCATGTTGGTAGTTGCACTTACACATTCCCCTTTGAATCTATGAGCCTAGAGGTCCCAGTATGCTCAGTGTTATTGATGTAAAATCCCACATATCTCATAACGGATGTCCCATATGTTGTATAATTACATGGACAGTCCCAAAGAGCCAAAGGCACTGTTAATATCTACCCAAAGTAACAGGAACTGTATGTTCCAAGAATATTGCTACTCTTGGAAGATAAGTTATTGAGACTTTCAATATCAGTGGTCTGGAATTCTATCCAGTATTCATCCCTTCCAAGAATTGCCAGGACTGAGGTTACTGGTAATTTTTAGTGAGTGGGGGATTACTCAGTATTACATATTTCTGGGTAATGCATGCAGGAATCTGTCTTACTATGCCAATTCTCACATTTCTACGGTGGTAATTTACCTGTGGTCGACACAAGCTCTCAGCAGGTGACGCTTCAGAGAGTAAAAAAATCAGGCATGGAAGTAACCCCCCAAAAAATCCCTGTAACTCCAATAAGGTTGGTAACACCCACTACCAGCCTCTTTTGAATTACCAAGCCGCTCGTAATGAGTGCTATAGAGTTTCTACAACTTATTTAACCTGGAATGACGTCTACTGTGAAGAAGGGCGTTGTGTTGTTACGTCCCATATACGCATGTGATACTTTTTTGATACAGTTCCCGCTACCTCTGCCACTTCTAAGCAGGGGAAACAACAGGTGTTCCTGTTAACCAATGTAATGGTACCGAATTTTCCTACTTTACAATGCTGAGTTGGCATTTCCACAACTCCAACTTGTGATCTACACATCACAACCAGACCTGCCAACTCACACGGTGCCACTGTGTGTCACATGATATCGGCTCCCTTCACACGGTCACCCGGCGAGGAGCGGAAATCACACAGTGGCAGGGAAAACAAGCTGAAACCCACGGCAAACAGCTCGTTTTCTGAAGCAGTAACCAGGCGATGTCCAGTAAGAGGTGTGAAAACACCTCAGGACATCGGCGACAATCTCAGTGACCAGGCGCGCAACACCCATTGGGCTCACCGGGCTTCAGCCCCCCCCCCGTCATGTGTGTCAGCCCGGCTGAGACAGCCTTGCGGGCTGGCGTCCGTCTAATTGCAGCCGCACCCGAGTACTTCGCAGGTCTTTAAAAGACCATTTACTCGTTAATGAGGCTTTTGTTGTGTTTTCACCCCTTCTTACAGCCACTCTGCCTATGGCTGGAAGACTTAGCCCCCCCCCCCCGAAATCTTTTTCAGCCCCCCCTCGAAATTTGGCTCTAGTTGCGCCTCTGTCAGTGACCCTTTGTTTTTACTCTGTGGGAGGGGTGTGAGAGAGCTTGATGAGGGGCAGAGCACCTCTTAGGTAGCTCTCTGCACGAGGCCACGCCCCTCATGATCCCGGCCCCTCCTCCCACGATGGCATCGGTTTGTAAATTGGCAGGTATCTATCTCACAATGTTTTATCAGTGAGCTTTCAACTCATCGAACCTTCTGCTTTGTTTTTTTCATAACTGTATCCCTCCGGCTCATTGGCCAAGAAGTAGCAGGGACTGCAGAGAGGGGCCGAAAATTCCCACCACATATTTATGCATTTAATAGAAAGACTCAATTTAATACTGAACATTCCTTTCAGATTATACATTAAGCTCTTCATTAACCCATAAAATGAGTAGAGAATTCACAATCCGCATTCCCGGTAGAAAGAATTGGCAGGGGAAGGGGTGTGGTGGCATGTGACTTCTCACAAGGCTGCCCATTCAGGAAGAACTGTGAGTGGGGTGTATTTAATTTAAGCAGAAGAGAACACTTGCAGAGGTCAACCCCTCGCCACCTATGGCTGCTAATGGCCATTTCACACATCTTTAAACATCACGATTCAAAGGGCATTTCCTTGAATTTGTTTATTAGTATTTAGTTGTTGCCTTATAAAGTGCAAACTGCATCCAACAGGGTTTCAGAGCACTATGGAAAGGCAACCCGTGCAAACACCGGGCAACTCAATCAAGCTTTGATTTTTAACAAATCGTTTACCATACACATTTAATACAGTTATTAAGGATTACAATATATGCAAAATACAGATAGGCAGCTTAATTTGTAAAAAAAAAAAATAAGTGCCAGGGCTGTCGTCAGGACGCCTCTGCAGCTCGCACCACACATTGCCTCTGCCAGCGCAGAAAATGACGGCACCAACACAACTACTGACCATCACACTCCTTCAAGTGTGCCAATTCGGAGTATTTCAGGCCCCCAAAGCTATAAGGACGGCTTGGGCAGCAGGTAAAAGTCATTTTTAATGTATATTGAATTGATAAATAACTGTTGTTGTCGTCCTCACAAAATTCGCCAGACATCGCCGCCTTGTGGCAGACTCTCACAAGCTCGGGTGTTGACAGTTAAATGCCGGCGCCGAGCACCGGAAACCACAGGCTCAAATTAAGCAATGCAGATAGGTAATGAGGGCTGTAAGTATATATTGTGAGATAACATGGTTTCCGCCAGGCAAAAAACATGTCCGCATCATCACACACAAAACATAAGATAGCAGAAAAACAGATAACATTGGGGGCGGCTCCCACACTATGTGGGGGAGCGTCGCCCCACTGCTACTACCCAGCAGAGGCAACAGTATCATTGGTTTATCATTTTATTTTTCACTGTTGCCTCTGCTGCGTAGCGAAGTCACAGGGTGGGGCGGGGCCATCCTGAGCTTCAGGAGGAGTTGTGGGCACTACTAAGTGTGCATGACGGTTTGGCCGGCTGTCCGAGGTGGGCCAAACTGACATGCGCACTTAACATTTCTCCACCCGGCTGTTTTGCACAGCCGGGTGGAGAGCAGTCACAAGCTCCCAGGCACTGTCTGAGTGGCAAACCAGGCCGCTCATTTCAATCCAGTGCGTCTCTCATGCTGGGAATAATATTCCCAGCATGAGAGAAGCGCTGGGATTGGCATCTGGTAGCCTGCGCAGTGTGCACCAGTCAAGGATCGAGAGAGGAGCAAGACGGAGCGGATGCAGCATCAGGTTAGTTGTAATTTATATATTTGAAAAAAAAAATCTTTATTTTTGTAATTATGTATTCCCCCCCTCCCCACCGCTCCCTGTACCCCTACTGCTGCCACCCAACCACATCGCAGCCGCCCTGGATAACTTATTGTATATTGGTCATATAAACACTAGTCAGTGAATGATAGATATAGCAGAAAGACTCAACAAACAACTGTCACATGAAAAGAGGGCGGTAGGAGTGAGGATTTTCGGTAGCAGAAACATGGCTGGAGTGGTAGAAAAGCAGAATGAGTTGAACATTGGTCATGAATTACAGAGGTGGAGGGTGTTACAATGCACGAAAAGTATGCAAAGTGATATACTGCATCTATTTTGCATTTATAACGACGGCTAATGACCCAGCAGAGTATCAGCACAGAATACGCTGAGCACGTGCAAGAATCATGAGTGCAGGAAAGGAAGGAATTCCACGAGGTGATGCTAAGCTGCTAAGCAGCCACGTGCAAAGGTTACTCGACGAGAATGCTTCTGGGAAGGAATTTTAAGCTTTGACAGGAGGGGGGAATTTCTGATGTGAAGAGGGGGGAGAGAGTGCCACACTCTTGGAGCGCTGCAAGAGAAGGATCCAGGGCTGGCCCTAGGGCGGTTCGATCAGTGCCTCCGCACCATGCACTGACTTGGGGTGGGGGTGGGGGGGGCATGTTTGCAAGTATATTATCGTTTTAACAGCACCTGCGTCCCTTGCCTCACACAATTTTCACTCATCAATAAAAATGTCAAGATAACTCCAGTGATTAATGTTCTTTCTGGAGAGAGACTGGAATGTTGTCCTGTGGAAGTTTTGACTCGTCGTAAGGTAGTGCAGGGGGTTAATATGCCTGCTGCAAAGAACGTGTACCATGCAGATCACAAAGTGCATATAATGTATATTGGTCACTGTTTTTGTCACAGAGCTCCTTTTGTTACTTTCAGTTTATAATTTAAAATATTCATATAGAACAGTGAGCTATTAGCTGTCATCAAAGAGCTGTATGCAAAACTGCAAGGTATATATTAGAACTATATGTTTTTGCCCAGTCTTTCATTATCCTAATCTTGCAAAAAGGGTTTATTTGGGTATAAATCAATTCTTATTATTAAAGAGAACCCCTAACAATGCTGTGATGTTTTAAATTCTGAATTAGTGCTTTTGCAAACCAAGGACTCTTAGACTATCCTGCCTACCAGTATAGATGGCATGTGACTCCTACACCTTGTAGTCCTCTGTCTTATGTACCACTTCCTATACACTGATTCATACACGCATGATTGTCTCCGTGCTATGTGTGTGTGATGTAAAGTGTCTGGCACCTTACACTGACATGATTGGCGCTATAAAACTGAATGAATCTGAGAGACAGTGGGTATGGAGGCTTGAGGGGCGCTGTTAAATGGTGGCAGTGAGGGAATTTGCGGTGGAGGTGATCATTGCGGGCGCCAACAAACATTGTGGCACAGGGCGCCACCAGTGCTAAAGCTGATCCTGGAAGGATCTGAGAAGGGACCTTTCTTTGCAGTGGAGGGAGTGAGAGTTTCCAGAGAAGGGAAGTTTCTGAGAGAGATATTTTGGAACTTGGAGAGTAAGGGTTTTGAATGTTAGGCAGGCAGTTCTGATAGTGCTGCATGCTTCAATTAGGAGCCATCAAGTTAGGCAGGTTTGGGGGTTATGTGTCCTGCTTTTTAGGTCTCGCCTGACCCAGCGCATGCACTGGTCTGGCGAGACTTATTGAGAGGGCTCCAAAAAGTGCTACCAGGCCAGCCTAGAGCTACAGTGCATGTGCGCGGGCGCGCGCGCCGTGCTTTACCGCGATTTACTTTCACTTTCGCTTTGATATTTGATCGCGATCACTTTAACTTTCGCGGCCGCTTGGCATAGCCAATAGGTCTCGCTTTTGGGACCTTATAAGTATTTAGATACGCAACTGTTGCATGGCTAAACACTTATAAGGTCCCAAAGGCGAGACCTATTGGCTATGCCAATGCTTGTTCTGATTGTAAGGACAACTGCAGAAGCATGAAGTACTGTCTCAGTGAGGCTACCCATAAGTTTGGTAAACCAGTAAACAGTGAAGAGCCCCAGTCATGAAAGGAGAATAAAAGAGCCTCTGCGGGCAGCATCAGACCCTGACAGCGAGAATGTGCTTAAACTTGATGAGTTTTGTGGAGGTGGAATCAGGTTGACTTAGCCATGGCATGGATGTGACATTATGGGTTAAGGCTGGAGTTCTGTAGCAAACCCAAGATTTAGCAGAGGTGATCAGTTTTATGGTGATATCTGCTTATTTTAGGGATTGAAGCCAGCGAACATAAGAAGCTAGGTTGGTTAGAAAGACAAAAAGACTTTGAGGTCATATAATTGATATAGACGTAGTTTATCAGTGAGAAAACCTCAAATTTCCCCCAAATATTGAATCCAGTGCATCAGATTTGTTTCACGAAGTTCTCAACACTGTATTTGTGGTTCAAACCCCAATATTTTATTTCTTGGTATTCAATGAGAAATCTCTAACTTGGCCAACAGATGTTTCACATCTTATTTTATTTTTCATATGACTTCCTCTGGGCCTTTACATTGTTTAAATGTTTGTTAAATAGCAGAGATAAGAAAAATGTAAAAAGGTTGTGGGGATGTTTTCAGAAAATGCCGTATGTTATGTTCAAGTTTTTACAGATTAGTGCCGAACAATAACAGAAGAGGATAGAAAGAAAAAATAATAAACAAACAGAAAATGAAAATTGAAACAAAAGTGACAATATGTACATGGTATAATGTTTGTAATATAAAGATGAAACTTTACAAACGACGTAGTGGAGCTAATGTTCTACCACGTGGCTTCACAATACCCAATCGCCACCAAATTGACCGCAAATTCAAAATCCTAAATAGTAGAAATGTATCCGATTTTCCAGTGTGAAACAGTTCCTACAGTATGCTTGATTGTCTACCAGGGAACTCGTCATTGCTAATGTATGTGTTTATTACTTTTGTAATACCCATGCCTTTCTCATTTAAACCAGCAGATATTGATATGACGAAATATTCATTTTCAGATAATATGTATTCCATAAGACCAGATATATTGGATATACATAAAAGTTTCCTATTGTAG
Source organism: Triturus cristatus (assembly GCF_964204655.1). Classification (NCBI taxonomy): domain Eukaryota; kingdom Metazoa; phylum Chordata; class Amphibia; order Caudata; family Salamandridae; genus Triturus; species Triturus cristatus. Next base: position 338,650,848 of record NC_140592.1, on the reverse strand, counting down.
CAAATATATAAGAAGTGTTTTATCACAATGTTTAAACGTACTTTTACTGATAGCTATTACATATTATATATGTTATTGGAGTAAATTACGAAGAAGAAAAGCAGAAGGAGGAATTGCCAGCCCAGATCTAGTGGAATACTACAGAGCCTTCCAATTCAAACATATGAGGGTTCTACTAAACAACTATGATTTGTATCCAGAACATCTTAAAACAATGACTAGAAACACTGGCCACTTTCTATTCAAATTTGGTCATCCAAAATACTTCAAAAAGGTGAAACTGAAGACTTTGAGAGAAGCAGCTAAGCTATGGTATCAAATCAGGTGCACTCTAAATATTCCATACTATAGTGGGTTCGCGCCTATATGGGATTCCCCAGGAACACCAGAATGCCTCAAAGACAGCTTGGCAATACCTTTTAAAGCCTCAGGTTTTCAAGTATGGGGCCAGTTAATGGTTGAGAATAGCATAATAGACTGGAGAACTCTGCTTACGAATTCGAGTGCAGCCCTTTCAAAATTTAAATATTATCAGCTCACTAGCTGGGCAAAAACACTGAAGGAGATATTTTCCGGAAATAGGATTGTGGAAACAATCATGATAAAGAATCCCCCCGAAGAAAAAAGAAATAGCAACATGGTACTGGGCATTGGTAAAAGCAGGAGAGGAGGAGTTTTCGATTCCCGATGTGATCTGGGGGAAAGATCTGCCGGCGATGGATCTCCAAAATTTGTGGCAAGTATCAATGAACAAATGCTGGTCTATTGTGAAGTCTGCTATCTTTAAGAGAAATCATCTCTTTACTTCCCATAGAGCATACTGGACCCCGAAGCGTCTCTCTAGTTTTGGAGGATCTGTTACGAAATTATGCCCCAAATGTGCTCTACCAAGAGCAGATGATGTGCACATGTTTTGGCAATGTCCTCACATCGAAGGATTCTGGCAGGAAGTGAGTAAAACCATAGATTTGGTATTAAGAAGACCAGTTAAAGTAAGTATAGATCTTGTTATTTTTGTAGTAGACATGATATGGTGATAACGTTAACTAAGAAGGAAGAAAATCTTTTGTATATAATGATTTTGCTTGCTCGAAGGGAACTCTGCTTAAAATGGATAAGACCAGTCCCCCCCACACACTTGGATTGGGTGGCCTCAATTAACAGAATAAATAAATGGGATAGGAGAGGGAAACCCAGTAAAAGGCATGAATATTGGGAAAAATGGGAAGACTCCCAATTCGCAAATTAACCCTATAATTCTACATCATAATTAAGCATGGACCCATTTAATTCCAATGATTATGCAATGGCAATAAAACCACAAGCATAATGCTTGTGTGAGTGACTAGAGTGGTCAGCTCCCCCAGTGCGTATTGGAAGTGGTACGGACGAAAGGGGACCCTACTCTACAGAATCCACAGAAGGTATCTCCCCGAAACTCGGAGAATTGGGCTGGTCTAGAAAATAGAGAATTGGGTCCCCGATAACTCCAGATACACTACATTGCAGTATGAGGAATAAAGAAATTAAAAAAAAAAAAATACCCATGCCTTTCTCATTTAAACCAGCAGATATTGATATGACCAAATATTCATTTTCAGATAATATGTATTCCATAAGACCAGATATATTGGATATACATAAAAGTTTCCTATTGTAGCAAATATATAAGAAGTGTTTTATCACAATGTTTAAACGTACTTTTACTGATAGCTATTACCTCTGGTCTGAGGTTCAAGGTTTCTTACGTTTTAATCGTATTAACCCATTGCCTACTGATCTGGAGGATAAACTGCATGCCATTAGAGGGGAGAAAATACAAGAGGTAAACACAAACTTTTCCTACATATCCCCAAAACCAAAATGGAGATATTTACAAGAAAAAGCCAGCGCGCTGTGTTATGGCATATTTGGCAACGTTGTGCTCCGACATTTTCAAAACGCTGGGATGTGCTGTATTAAAAAAACATACACTGTACTCCTTCGCTTCCCTTAGCGCTGGTGCTAAAAAAGATGCCTAGCGCCAGCGCAGGCCCCCTTGCGCCATGTTGCAAGGGTTCCTGCACATAAACAATAATTAAATGTGATTTGCTCCTTGCAGAATGTGGCACACATAGAAAGAGCAAAAAACGAGTAGAAAATAACAATTTCTCCTCGTATCGCCATTCTAAGACCAGGTATTTCCTGGGCTTAGTTTTTGGCGCTGCCTTATCCATGTAAATCTGGGCCTGCATCCAAAAGCAATGGTTGTTGTTGTTGGAACGTCCACAGTAACACCCATTGCACGCCCCTTTGCTGCAGCACACTGCAGCGGAAGGGGGCATATTTACAAGGTGGCGTTAAGCCACGTTAAGTGGCTTAGCGCCACCTTGTAAATATGGGGAATGGCGCAAGGCCACCGGAGCGTCAGAAAAAGTGAAGCTCTGGTGGCGTATGGGTCTTAATTAGGGGTAATTGTGCCCCGAAATCTCTTAATTAGTCATTCTCCCGTCAAGCACTGAAACTTTGACATATCTATCACTTAAGACTCAACTAAATTTGCCATATTCTGAAAATATCTAAGTCACACTTTCAAACCCCACCTCAAACACTAAGGGCATCATTTGGTATTCACAAGAGTGGAAGCTCTGCTTTAAGTTAGCACTGCTCCTACCCCACCAAACTTGCAGTTTCTACGCTCTCGTTAGAATTACGGGAGGCAACAGGTTTGCATCGGTGGAGCCGCCATTGGCCCCCTCGTGTAAAACTCTAACCTGATGGCCATTTGTCTATGGGCCACCAGGTCACAGTGACGTTAACACTGATAGTGCATGGCAGGGAAAATGCTGAATGGCCCCTGTGCATCGCCTTATTAATTGTTTGTTCAGAGAAGTAAACTGATTTGAAAGTTTGTTTTCTCTAAACAAAAATGTGTGCTGAGCTAGCAATTTAAACTTAGTACCCACTCGGCAAACTAGGAACCACGACACACAGGCTAGGATCTCTAAATAAATTGTATGGATCGTGGAATTAATAACCTCCTTCCCCCTTCCCCCCCCCCCCCCCGGTTCTCCCCCTCCTGTGGCTCCTCTACCAGGAGCTCAACAAGGCTTTCAGATCAGAAACCTCCAGGAAGGAGTATTTGTAGCTCCAGCTTAACTCCAACACAAATGCCTCACTTTAGGGGACATACACACTTCTTTTATATGAGCGTCATCCTGAGAGAGAGCTAGCTGAAGCCTGAAGCATAAAACCTGGTTGACACAATAAAGATACTTAGCTTGTCATTTGCTTATAATAAAATTATGTTTTGAACCCAGTTTTTAAAAACTTTTTAAAGCACTTTTTGTAAGAGGTATTCATGCACTACATTATCTATTTCAGTAATAACACTTATGACTATTAATATTATGCTTAACTAACCAAAATAACCCATTAGCAAGCTCAGATTAAAGAAACACTGACAACAGAGCCGTGAGGTAATAAACGTTTGTCTTACAGTTGGCATACAGCTCCTTGATGCCTGTTCAGAACACACTAAGGGCCATATGTAGGTAAATTACATTTACCGATTCTTAAATACCGAATTTTACCGATTCGGTATTTATGAATCGGTAAATGTAATGTAGGTAAAATATTACCGAATCGGTAAATGTCGGTATTTTAGAATCGGTATTTACCGATTCGGTAATGGCAACTGGCTTCCCATTCATTCCTATGGGCCTGGAGGCCCATAGGAATGAATGGGAAGCCAGTTGCCATTACCGAATCGGTAAATACCGAATCGGTAATGGGGGAGGCATCATCATGGGTGGCAGGGTGTCACATTGACACCCTGTTGCACCCCTGATTCGTCCATGTGTGCACATGTGGCGCACATACATGCCCTAAGGGCATGTATGTCTGCCACATTGCACACTTCAAAGTGCACAAAAATGCTTTTTTACAGCTATTCGTCATTTACCAACAACTTTTAGTTGGTGGTAAATAACGAATCCCCACACCAACGACACACTCCCCCTACATCTCATTTCAGGATTCGGTATTTACCGAATCGGTAAAATTACCGAATCGGTAAATTACCGAATCCTGAAATGTGCCCCTACATACCAAAAGCCTAAATACCGGTCGGTAACGGGATATTTACCGAAAATCGGCCGTTACCGACCGGTATTAGGCTTCCTACATATGGCCCTAAATGATAATAGGATTATAATTTATAATATTTATGCTATTTTATGATGAGTCAAATGTGTGTGTAGGCTGCCTCAGATCAGAAAATGCACCAGTTACACTAGTTTCCTTCTGCTAATATACTCGGGAACTTGCTGGATGATTCAAAGATCTCTGATGCAGGCACATCACCCTCATAAGTTGTTCTAAAATGCAGTCTGTTTGTGACCAATTAAGTAAACCAGAACAGATAAACGATCACATTTTCCTCGTTGTCAATTTATTTGAGAGTAGAATAGTTTAAAAAATAAATGTAGAAGTTGATGGTTAGACCTCTCTCCTCATGACTTTTCCCCTTGTAATTCTTTTCCTATTCTGCTGCCATCCCTTGACAAGTATTGACATGGGTTCTGAAGTAAATATATTTCATCTGCAGCACCGACAACGGCGGTCTTCAAATTGTGGAGTGTGCCCCAAGATAGCAACATGTCCAACGGTGAAACTCCATGGATGCTTTTAGTCTCTTCTTTAGATTGTAAGTATGTAAAACCACCTGTGAAAGAAGCTTAAAGCAAGGATAACCCACACAATAATGGCGATATGTTTATAACCTCATTGTGTGGATTACACTTGTTTTGGTCTTATTTTCATGGACATTTGAGCTTGTGTTAAAAGTATGGCTCCCTTGATCTAAGAACAGATTTCTGTTGTAGTTAAAGCTAAAGGAGCCAGAAAACAATTGTGTTTACCCAGACCTGCATCTCTAAAATGCACCAATACCAGACATTTCCAAAATGTTGGTTTATTTGATGTTATCTGTGTGCTTTTTAGATCTACTACATCTCTGCCACGTGTCACTCATCAGGTGTTATACTAATGCCAATTTGTCATTTTTCCTACATCCACGCAGGAACCCAAACTGTCACACAAAGTAAAGTGTTCTTTCCAATCAAAAGCTAATCGGCCAAGACACTTAAGAGTCAGTGCAGACATTTAGCTGCTCCCAGGGAGTCTAGGAGAGGTCGTTGTCATGGTTACTGTCCAGGGCTGTGACTCGCATAGTGAGCTTTCAAGAGTGAAAACAAGAGAAGAGGAGGGGCTGGGTAGTGGTGTACCAAGTGTGTTCTCCTGCCTTGGAGTTAGATCAGGTCCTGGCTGCAGCTTGCTGCAATGCCGTTTCCACTAGAGACTCCAGACCTAGCACCGCAACAAACAGCGAAGAAAGGTCGGTAAACTGCACCCCAACTGACTGACCACCTACTGGCATCATTTCTTGCTTTGGTGCAAGACAGCTATAAGCTATACAGGACAGCTAGCCCCTTGCCCCAGTGCAGGCCCTTCCCGTGCTACGTTAGGCCACCTGGAGAATGGATAGATAAAACAGGAGCAGCGGGAGTGTGCGGCAAGACTGAGAACGCAATCAGCCCCTGAAATTATGTCGGACTGGCCCCGGGGGTGGGGGTGCTGGTGGGAAACACTGCTGTTGCTTTTGTTACAGGGGGCCAATATTGCAGCACTGCTCCAAAACCAGCCCCCACCTGTCCGGCCCACCGGGAAAATGGTCAGGGCCTGCTATGGCCAGTTTGGCCCTGCTGGAGTGTCCCGTAGTGTTTCCTGTCATTTTGGGGGTGAAAATATTTTCACTCATCTTATCAGACTCTGTCTGGGTTCTAGAGAAAGGCCACAGTGAGACAAAAGGTCTGAAGCTTCCGTCTTCTGCCTCTCATAGAATACATGTCAACATTTTGATATTAGAAAGGGAGATTTTGAAAAACAAATCAGGGACTAAATTTTCCTCCAATTACTTATGCTGAAGCACAACCAATTTAAGGGGGGAGACTGCTAAAATAAAACCCTTTTTAGCTTAAAATATTCAGGAGTCTCCTGCCTGAATATGGTCTCTCAACGTGTATGCTTTAGCTCTCCTGATCCACGGTAGCTTATGCAGAAGCATCCATAGGGAATTGGAAGGATGCCGTGGCGGCCCATGCAGGTAAGAGCGGTGAGGCGGGTGGGGGAGAGTCAACAGACGACGAGGGAAAAGAAAAAAGAAAACCGCTTACCTTGTGTTCGCTGCATCGCCGACTTGGCGATGCAGTGAGTGCAAGGTTAGTGGTTTTCTTTTTTTAAATTGTATTTTCCCTCGTCATCTGTTGACTTCCCACCACGCCCCACCACTCCTACCTGCACGGGCCACTCCTGGAAAGATGGGAGCCTGGGAGAGTCACTGCGGTCAATGCTCAGGGAGCCACCTATCGTTAAACTTTGCTTATGCTACAAGGCCTCACACTTCACATTGCTTGATACATCACTTATTTGACTTCCTTCCTTGTGCTGGTTGTGCCCATAATGCTGACCTACGGGATCTACCTTCCTACCTGCTACAGCCCAACTCTACAGACCTATTTCTATCAACAAGGAGACTTGTATTGTGGGCTTTCATAGATCGCCACTGGAGCGTCAAAAAAAGTGACGCTCCAGTGGCGCTAGGGGCTTGTAAATATGCCCCTCTGCTTTTTGTCTTTTTGAGCAGACTTTAGAATACTTTTGACACATTGTTCTCAGTTGAAAATTCACATATAAGTATCCTGAAGAAATGGAAATGTCACACAAAAGCACACTAGAGACATGAGAATCGCACATAAGCTTCCTGGAGGCATGGAAAGGTCACACATAATTATCCTGGAGATATAGAAATGTCCCAAATAAGCAAACTGGATACAAGGAAATGACTCACATAATCATCATGGAAACACAGAAATGTCACACATAAACATCATGAAGACATGGAAATGTCACCGAAAAGCCTCCTGGTTGGATGGAAATGTCTCCCATGAGCATGCTAGAGACATGGTAATGTCACCCATGAGCATCCTGGAGACATGGAAATGTCATATAAGCATACTGGACACATGGCAATGTCACCCATAACCAACCTGGAGACACGGAAAAGTCACACATAAACATCCTGGAGACATGGAAATGTCACCCATAAGCATTCCGGAGACACAGAAAAGTCGCACATAAACATCTTGAAAACATGGAAATGTCATATAAGCAATACTGGAGACATGGAAATGTCACCCATAAGCATACTGGAGACACGGAAATGCCACATATAAGCATCCTTGACGCATGGAGATGTCACCCATAAGCATCCTGGATGCATGGAAATGTCATACATAAGCAAACTGGAAACTTGGCACTGATGCTATTGAGACATACTTACTGGGTGGCCTCTTTAAGGAGAGGTGCTGATCAAAATGAAAGATTGCATGTTTCTGCTACTGAATTAAAGTTCAAGATGAAGTAAAGGGCTCACTAGTGAGTAAGAATATACTATGGGAAGCATTGGTAGTGTTTAGGAAGTGCTAGTCATTTGACATTCTTCCTTTGCAAATGCACCCCTATATTTTAGAGGCATCAGTTGGTGACTAGTTCAGAGAATGGAAGCTGTGATAGGAGTGTTGAGTAGTAATAACATGTGGTGTTATGGAGAGACAGGGCCAGTGAAGGGGAGAGAGGCAGTTAGAGGAGTCAATACAGTGTTTAATGTGAGCCGGTGGTTGCTGGTGGGGGCCGCTGGCACTCATTTTTGGGGATCAACACTTATTTTTCCTCATCATATTTCGACCCAGGGCAAGAGAGAGAAAAACACAAAAGGGGAAAGAACGAAGAAGAGAAACAAGGAAAATAGTGACAAAAGAAAGCAAAGATGAAAATGTATAGAAAGAGTGACTTAAAGAGGCAGAGAGTGTTTGAGGGTGGACGAAACGGTCATGAGGGGGGAACAAAACTATATGCCCTTGGTATTTAGGGTCGGACTGGCCATAGTGGGCACCAGATGTTTTCCCGGTGGGCTGAAGGGTGTGGCCGGTTTTGGACCGGTGGGGGCTGTTTTTGTTCCCAGGGCCCGGTTTTGCAGCAGGGCTGCGATATCAGTCCCCTGCAATAAAAGTGTAACAGCAGTGTTTCCCACCAGCACCCCAACAACCTAAAAGCTGAAACAAACAAAGATAGGTTTGAGCAGAACCAAGCTAGGTGCAGAATTACCAAGTTTTCTAAATGCTAATAATGAAGTAGCAGATCAGATTTTAGTTTCACTGGGATACTGTTCCACTGAAGAGCTGTACTCATAACAAAGTTTCTGCCTCTCCGGGAGGAGTGCTTAAAAGGCGAGACAATCAAATTGTTGGTAGAGCTAGAACGAAGAGTTCTGTTGGGAGAATACCACATGAACCTTTTTCCGCAGAAAGGCAGGGCTGGATCCGTGCAGGGCCTTGAATGCACTATATATAGCCCCTTAAAGGTGATGTGTTGCTTAACAGGAAACCAGTGTAATTTATTAAGAACCAAAGCAGCAGTGATAGCTCTGATAAAAAGTTCGCCCACGCCCACCCCCTAAAAAGAGTACAGCAGCTAAAGGAGCAGCTTGCCCATCACACAAAACGTACAGCACAGGCCACAGCACTGCACGGTTTCCTCACAGAAAAATAACATCAATGCAGGCTTCCCTTGCAAACATAACAGATTAGAGCTTCAAATGGAAGACAGAAGTGCAGGTACGCACTATTTTGAGTACCTGTTTGTATATATACATACAAGTTCATGTAAACTAGCCATGTTGAAACATTGTCTTGCGGCAAAAGGGAGTCAGATTACCACATTTACCGGAGGAGGAAGAGGATTCCAATCATGATGATTTTGAAATGGCAGTGAAAAAAGTAGACATAAACTATAGTAAAAAGAGAAATCTGGTACTGAACAGATTTAAATTCCTGCAAAGAGCTCAAATGCCTGGGGAATCTGTAGACAATTTCTTGGCAGATTTGCGTAGACTGGCATCTTCTTGTAACTACAAAAACTTTGTGGATAAGGTGCTCCGAGATCAACTGGTACAGAACATTAGAGACAAGCGAACACATGAGAAATTATTAAACACAGAGGATCTAACTCTGGTAAAAGCTGTAGAAATAGGTAAAAGGGCAGAGAACACAGAAGAAGGATTAAAAGAAATGGCATCAAATAGTACAGGGAAAATAGAAACTTCAAGTGAAATTGTCAAGTGAGCTTAATAGGAAGAAAAAAACTGCTTCTTTGCAGGAGAATTGGGAGGATCAGAGTGGTTATTCTTGTTTGTAGTGTGCTTTCGATTAGCATGTGGCTTCCGATCCTAATTGCCCAGCTGTGGGGCAAGTGGGCTGGGAAGTGTAAAGTCAAGGGGCATTCTCCAGAATGTGCCAGGGAAAAAGGGGTTTTCTCAAAACAGAAGTTGATGTTCGCATGGTGGGTGAGAGTAACGCAGACTTGGAGGAGGAGTCTGTTTTACAGATTAGTGAGGTGGGGGTGGCTTCCGAGTCTGTGCACCCTTATTGTACTATCACAGTGAATGGGGTAGAAGTACACATCTTGGCGGATTCCAGTGCATGCTATACCTTGATTGGCAAAGAATATATGAAGACATTTCCCCATCACAAATTATTTGAACCAGGTGTCAAACTTGTAGCTTATGAGAACAAGCCCATAGAGTTGTTAGGCTACTTGAAGGCGTGCTGGGATTTCAAGGAGTTGAGGAGCATTCCAAGTTGTACATTACTAAGGATAGGATGTGCTTATTAGGGTGGCCTCAATAAAGGGATTTATTAATAAAGCTCGATCCCAACCACCCAGAGCAAGTTCTGGGGGCACAGTCGAATGTGAGCATGGTGAGTGATATAAATTAGTGTAAAACAACTTAAGGGCTTTACTCACCGGATTATATTAAAAGAATGAGCAAGCCCAAAAATGCATAAGGCTCACACTATGCCTTCAGTAATGAGGAAGCCTTTGAAGAAGGAGATACAAAAGTTGTGTGATTCTGAAATTACTCAAGCAAATTGAAGCAACGGAATGGTTGGCTCTGGTGGTGTTAGCCAAGAAACCCAGTGGAGAATTGAGAATGTGTGCTGACCTCCAGGACTTAAATAAGGCCAGCTGGGTGGACAGACATCTCCTACACAATATCGGGGAAATGCTGATGACAATCAAGGGTGCAAAGGTGTTCTCCACCTTGGATTTGTTAACAGCCTATCTTCAGATAGCGTTGCATCCTGAATCGAGACATCTGTTTGTTTGTCACGCCAGAGGGAGCATACAAATTTAAGCACATGCCCTTTGTTTTGGCTTCAGCCTCGATTGTTTTCCAGCGGGCAATGCACCATTAGTTCAAGGGGCAGAACAACGTGACCTATTTTCAGGATGACATACTGATTTTTGCTGAAAATGTGGCCAAACATAATGAAGTCTTGTCTAGGGTGTTGATCATCTTCCAATAAGGAGGTCTGACCATAAAGCTAGACAAATGTAAGTTTGGGGTTAATGACGTGGAATATTTGGGTCATTGGGTGGATGAGAGGGGGGTATCTCCCAAGTTGCAGCTGTTGATAGCCACCGAAGAAACCCCGCCACCATTGGATAAGGATCAATTGAGATCTTTTTTGCGATTGGCCGAATATTTTTCGCAGTTCATCCCCAAGTTTGCAGACAAGACTGTGTGTATGCTGGGGTTGATGGCGAAGAATGCAACGTTTGTTTGCTGTCTTGAATGTGAGCAGGAGTTCAAGCAATTTAACATGGAAATTGCATCTGCCCCTGCTCTTAAGCCCATCGATACCCATGACAAGAGTATAGTGAATACCGATGCCAGTGGTGTAGGGTTAGGGTCTGTACTTTTACAACAGAGGCAAGAAAGAGAAGTCGCTATTGCATATGCCTCTAGACCATTGAGAAATGCTGAATGCATGTATTCTACAATTGAGAGAGAAGCACTGGCATGCTGGTGGGCAGTGAATCATTTTAAGAAATTTGTGTGGGGTATAGAATTTGTTATTTGTACTGATCACCGACTCTTAGTTGATGTTTTTACCAACAAGAAGGGGACAAGTTTGACTTTGTCTAGAATTTTGTGACAGGTTTTGAGAATGTTGGAGTTCTCGTATACCATGGAATACTTGCCCGGGAGGAAAAATGTTGTGGCCGACTATTTATCAAGGTTGCTAGTAGAGTGTCAGAGTAATTAAGTGATAGATGATAGTGGAGGGTTGATAGCTAATGTTTTTGCGGTCACAGAGGGTTGTATTGAACAGGAGGAATGGTTGCAGGTGGTAAGGGTGGATGAAATTCTGCAAGATGTGGTGAGACACATGTTTGTAGGGGGACCGGCTAAAGGGAAGGTTTCTGAGGATGTGGAATCTTTCTGGAATGTTAGCACGGAAATGTCTATGGAGGCTGGTATTCTGGTCAGAGAAGAGTTGTTAGTAGTGCCAGGAGTTTTGAGATCACACATTTTAAGTCTGGCTCATGAAGGGCATGGTGTTATTAGTGCATCCAAGCATAGGATTACAGCAGAATATTGGTGGCCGGGGTTGGATTAAGATGTGAAAAGGATGGTTAGAGAGTGCTTATCGTGTGCATTGACCGACAAGTCTCAGAGGACTGTAATTTATCCCCCACGTAGAAGTGGAAAAGATGGATGCTCCGTGGTAAAAAATAGGGTTGGATATATCTGGACCATACAATGTCCTAGGTCTTGTCCTGTGTATGCTTTTGTCACAATTGATTATTATTCTAGGTGGCCTGGGGTAGAATTCGTCAATAAAATAACAACCCGGTGGTGGTTACATTTTTGGAAAAGCTGTGGAAGAAAGAAGGTGTTCCACAAATCATTGTAACCGACAATGGTGTACAATTTGTATCTCATGCTTTTAGAGAGTTTTTGTTATTGTATGGTGTAGAGCACATCAGGTCATCGGTATATCATCCACAGAGCAATGGCCTGGTGGAAAGGTGGAACAGGATGTTGAAGGAAGGAATTCAGTTGGCCTTAAGTCAGGGTGAACAGTGGAGAGTTGCTGTGTATAAGCTGGTGTGGGCTTATCGGACTATTATTAACAGTGTCACTCATAAGATACAGTTTGAGGTCATGAGGGGTGGGAAACCTAAAGCATTGCTGACTAAGGGTGTGCCTAGAGAAAGGAAAGGTGACAAGTAATCTGGTGATTTCAAGAGTGCATTTAAGGGGCAGCTAGTTGTTGGTGATTGGGTACAAGTAAGGGAAAGGATGGAAGGAAAACAAGAGGTTGTCTAAGGTTTCCAGAGACCTACAGATCAAGAAAGTTAACCGTTACTCTATGTTGTTGAGTGTACAACGGTGTACAATTTGTATCTCATGCTATGAGATAGTTTTTGTTCTTGCATGGTGTAGAGCACATGAGGTCATTGGAATATAATCCACAGAGCAATGGCCTGGTGGCAAGGTGGAACAGGACGTTGAAGGAAGGAATTCAGTTGGCTGTAAGTCAGGGTGAACCGTGGAGAGTTGCTGTGCATAAGCTGGTGTGGGCTTATCGGACTATTCTTAGCAGTGTCACTGATAAGATACCGTTTGAGATCATAAGGGGTAGGAAACCTAGACCATTGCTGACTAAGGGTGTGCCAAGAGAAAGGACAGGTGACAAGTTATCTGGTGATTTCAAGAGCATGTTTAAGGGGCAGCTAGTTTTTGGTAATTAGGTACAAGTAAGGAAAAGGATGGAAGGAAAACAAGGGGTTGTCTAAGGTTTCCAGAGTCCTACAGATCAAGAAAGTTAACCGTTACTCTATGTTGTTGAGTGATGGTAATGTGTGGAATAACAGGAAGGTGGTGCAGGTGCTGGATTGTTTTATGGATAGGTAGTCGTCCGAGGAGAACGAGAAGGTAGTGAAGAAGCCCGATGGGTGGATGGATGGATGGATGGATGGATGGATGGATGGATGGATGGAGAGGCATCCAGGGGACTGTGTAAAGGAAGTTGAGGCAGGATAGAATGTGTTGTATACCTAAGCCGTTTCAAGATTTCATCATGAGTCATTAAATGTATTTCTTTTGTGTATGCATATTTTATGGTGCACAATTTTTTTGATGTAATGTGTCTTCCTTTTGTCTAGGTTGAACAGTTGTTATCAAGAAATGTTCATTTTGCCATTTATTGTTTATTTTATTTTTGGTTTAGGTCATAAGTTTGTATTTATTTTTATGTTATTGCATTGTCCAATATAGGTGGAAGATATGTTACATCCGCGTTCTGATGTAGTGCTGGGCATTCTATAGAATATGGAATGCTGGGGAGTGAGTGGAGGCAGCTGGAAGGAAGGTAATGGAGCTTGCTGGGAACTCCCTCCTGTTGATCTGGAAAAAGTAATAAAAACCACTTGAACAAACGTTGGCAGGTCTCCTTTTCAGCAGCACTGTGCTACACTCCTGGATGTTCACTTTCCACAACAATGGATCGAAGTTCGCTATCATACTTACCGCAATATTAACTACTTTGAATACAGTATCCAGATGCACCACTCTTCTGATGTGTACCAGCAACCCGTGCATTGTGCCAAAGTTACATTTCTTTTCTTTACAGTTTTCTATAGCGTGAAGCAATGATAAACAAGGTGTCACTTCCCTTATGGCATTGGAGCTTGGGAGCAGTGATGTATTCCATGATAGAGTGAAGTCTGGGTGGCTCAAATCACTTGTAATCACCAAACACTCTAAAATTGCATGGGCGGCTTGTCACGCTCCTTGTGTGGTAGCTGAGACAACACTTGAAATGTAATTAGGTTACATCTTGCTTTAAAAAAAAGCACTATGATGCTGCCATAGCTGGCTGCGTCATAGTACTTTTTTTCCTTAAGCCATGTCACGCTGCTGTGTAATGTTAAAAGAGGTGAAAAGCAACAATGAGGGGTGTAGGGCTAATGAGGGGGAAGCAACAATAAAAAGACAGGGGAAGGGTGGGTTTATATGCAAGCAAGGACAGCGTAGAGGGTTGTGGGTACGGGGGAAACAAGAAACACGAGCAACAAGTTAAACAACCAATGACAAGCATGAGCAGGAATCAAAGAAAAAATAGTCCCCCAAAACGAACACAACTACAGAAGATTAAAAATACAAGAAATTGGGCAGTGCTTCATGGGAGGAAACAAAGAACAAAAAGCAGGGACAAAGAGGAAGGATTAACCACTAGCAAGAATTCCTTTATGAACAACAATTGAAGGAACAAATAAAAAGGCAATGGGCGGGTTCTAGACCCACAGAGTGAATACAGCATGTTTCGAAGAGACAGCACATGCGCTGCCTAGGCTCAACGTAAAAAGCATTTGCGCAGGTTCTACAGTGTAAAGGTAGGAATCAGGATCACAACTAGTCACCAACTTGGACCCTCATGTAAATGTTTCCAGAACGTGGTGGAAAGGGGTTAATGTCCAGTAATCAAGTTACCATCACTTTTTCACTCACTACAGCATCTTAAACATTTTCTGCAATTGAGGGTGGTTTGCTGATAATACCAAAACCCACCAATTCATTTCTAGAAGTGACGTTTTGTGCTAACAGCAGATAAAATCTAATTATTGTGGAAATGATGGTCAGTGATGTTGGTGGTAATATTGGAAAACACATTTTGACAATATTTTCTAAAATGTTCATCACTGGGGCCTGAGTCACTTGACCACATTTCCTCTTGTGTAGTATTCCTGGCGTTCACAGAAAACAGGAGATTTCTCAACATACATCACCTCTGAAACAGCCTGTTTGATGTTCCCACATGTAATGTTTGTGCACTTAAATGTTATCTCAATGCCCTTATTTAACCTCTTTCTGTTAAAGTTTAACTGTTAGTGATCATTCAGTGGCAATGCATATGTCATCATTGTGCAGTGAGATGTCTTACTTTTAATAGAGTAGAATTATGGGGGCGCACCAAACACGCATCTTTAAATGTGCCTCATCATTCCTGCCTTTTGACATGGTCCCTTTCAGACTGAATGCCAGTAGAAGACTTCAAAACATGTTACTTATTTTATTTTCCGTCTGGTGTTAAGTAAGACCTTTTGTTTATACCAACATGTATAATATAGTTACACATAGGAATTTTAAACTAGTGTTCTTCATTCATTGATCTTGTTCTGTCATTCACATTTTCTTTCGCCCACTACAGCATACAGCATGGGGCAGTAGGTGAGCCCACTTCAGCTATTTGTTAACTTTACTGTAAGTGATGGCGTTCACTCTTTCACAAGGAGCCCATTCACACACAAAGTAATTCCCTTCAGTGCGGTACTATGGTGCTGTGTGCTTTTTGAGACCTAAAAATATTTTTGCTTTTAGTCAAATATTTTTTTTTGTTTCGAATAAAGAGCCCCAGAAGCTTTCCCAACAATAAAGTTTTGCAAAAACCATGACAAAACAAAACCAACATTGACAAAACCAAAATGCTGGTAGCTATTGACACTTATTGGCTTTCCCAACGCTCGTTCAGTGTACCCGCTACTCATTTTCGAAGAGATGTCAATCTAGGTGGAGGAAGGACAAGTAATTTACCAATGTCAGATCCTAGTCACCTAGGTGTAGATTTACAAGCCCCTTTTGCCACTTTTGCGTCATTTTTAACATAGGAAAACTGACGCAAAAGTAGCACAAGGGGCTTGTAAATCTGCCACCTAGTCTCTAACTCGTATCTACCCTTGCGGAGCACGACCCGGAAAGGTAAAGCATGCTTGCTGTTCTATCGAGAAAACATGAGATTTATCAACAGATGAGTATCACCAAAAGGGTGATAGGTTTGGAAAGAAGAAATCACGTGTTCAGATAAGACAATTGCCTGTGACAACATGTCCTTATGATTTAGTCAGTTTATTGCGTTAAAGGATTAGAGCCATTGGAGCATACCTAAATACATACAAACTGTACTTGGGTTTTTCTAGTGCCATCATGCAGCATCAGGCTGCATTACACGAACAGCTCATGAGGAAGACTCACTTGCTGGTAGGATGTCTCTGGGCGATAGAGCACTTGCTGTTTTGATTTGTCTCTGACCTTAAATCCATTGGTTTGAATACCGGAAGTGAAAATGCTGTGTTCAATCCATGGGAGGTTGGAGCAGGCGTAAACAGAAAGGGTAACTCTGAGTGGGGTATTATCACCTCTTATTTTCAGATTAATGAAACTGCAACTTCATATTGGTTAGTGCCCCTTATCATGGTGTTAGAGTGATTACAAGAACTAGGAGAACCGTTCTAATTGAAATTAGGAGGGATCAACTTCCCATGTGCACAGGAGGACCTTATAGAAGTTCATGTTTACTAGCACCATACACATGACTTTATGAGGGTGCTTTACCCACAGTTCTTGAAGAAGACAGGATATTTGTCTGATTACGGTTTTAATAAGAGATTGTTGTCTGAGTCCAATTTGGGGAGGAATAATTATAATAATTGTCTTGAAGTAAATTGTGCTTATCAACTGTTCCCACCGAAACGTGTCAACTGATGTTTAAGGTACACTCTAGGGTGCACCGGTGTTCTCTACATGTTACTAATGGATTACTTAATCAGCGTGTGACACAAGAGGTGCACAAATTGAAAGGCGAATAGACTTGTCTTGGAAGATCCTCCTTGATTTGTTGTTTTTGTATATGCAATCTTTAAATATGTGTTTTTTAATTATTCTTTTTTAACTATGTAATGAGATTAGTTCCATGTGTTTATTTTTTAAATGTCTAGTGGTATTTGGTTGTGTTAAATTCACATTTACACATGGAAGTGTTCTGACTGAAATTAGATTGTAGGCATGTGAAGTGCAAGAGGTGTGTTGTTACGAAGAGGAGCTGTTTAGATATTCGAATTATATAACCCTGTCCCCTTGGTCTGAGGGGCTACTCTCTTTTTCTTCTGCCACTCTCGGGGATAGGAGTCCTCTCAGAAAGAGTTGGAACATGTGTGTTAGTCTAGGAAAAGCCATCATAATTCAGTTATTTGTATTTAAACGAGGTAGGATCTCAAAACAACCGCTCTGTGGAGACAGTCCACCCCAACAAAACAAGATGCCAAGTCCCGATTATTAATACTAAAATGCTGTGAAAGCATGCCACCTAACTCTAGCTTTGAGTGAGAGTAAAAATTGCAGATAGAACAAAACAAAAATCCGCAGTGCGCACGCACTCTAGAAATGACACATTTTCAGGTCTGTAACTGTGCTACATGAGGACTATGAGTTGTGTCAGTCACGTCATTAGTGTTAAGTAGTACATTACTGGCGATGACCAATAAAAATGTACCAGGGATACAAGCACTGGCTGCACAATGCTGAGAGCGAACTCTTGATAGGTCAGTTTCATGCTCCTACCCCATTGTAATTGTTAAGTTCAGCGAGCATGGGCAAAGTGGACTCTGGCCCAAGGGCCCCACCTTTCAAGGGCCCCACCTCCTTAGGCTTTTGTGACAATCCTAAACTGCATGAGATTATAAATATCCAGTTTGTTTAATAACTTCTGGTTCTTACCTGAAACATAGTGAGGGTTAAAGAAAAATACATATTTGGTTCTGCTTGGAGTCAGCAAGCATTTATCATTTTAAAGTGCATAGGTCCAGCCCAACTGCACAAGCCTTTGCCTTTATGCAGTATGTTCCACTTACTGCGCAGTGGCACTGTATGCTCCCTCTGTAACTGCATTCTTCTTGTGGAGCTACTGCCGGACTGATGCGATCACTGGCCAGTGCCACTGCACTCTGATTACCAGCCCACATAGCAGAGGCAGGGCAGTGAAACAAAAGCACCCATCAGCACCATGTACCTGAATGGTGCTGATAGAAACTAAACCACACTTTGTGGCTAGCAAGCTGAGTCAGGCTACCAGTTTTTATGCTTTTCTAGCTCAGTCCAGTTGGAGTCTGCTTGCGCCGAGGTAGGGCCACAGAGTAGGCCATAGCAGTAGGCCCCATGTCAATGTGCAGTGTTGAGTAGCCTTAAATGCTCCCATCTTGGCAGCACCATCCTCGTGGAACCCCTGCTGGACGGGTGCAATCACAGCATAGTCCCAACTGACAGAATCCCTGCTCCTTGCACTGCAGGGACTGGAACGCAGTATACAAAAATGCACCCTCTACATGCACAGGCCCAGAAGCTGAGACACCAATCCACTGCACCACATGCAACAGGCGTGTTCATACCACTGGTCTTTCTGCTTCTCTGGTGCTGGCCAGCAAGAGATAAGCTGCTGGTTGCAGGGTTGAGTTCAGGTAGAGTTTATCTAAGGAAAAGGGTTGCCAGTGATCCCACCATAGTTGCAGAGGGCGTGAATGAGCTGAAAATGTATACCAAATTGAAAGTTATTCGGAGTAGAGGGCTCCAAATTTTGTTTGGCCAAGGGTCCCCAAAACCCTTAAGATATCCCTAGTTAGTTTCCACTGGGACCTGCTTGGCTGACGAGTCATGGGATGCACCTGCATTCTTGGAGTGGCATATTGCCTGAGAGAAGAGCCATAATATGGGTTTTTAGTTCCAAAGCAAGACACATTATAGGCCAGTGACCAGAACCACTGAACCACATCCCCTGCCCTAGGGTGGTGCGTCCATTGAGGACAGCACAGGCTATTTAAAGAGAAACCTAATTTCTGATGATGTTTCCATTTGTTTATTCATGTTTGCTCTGTGCTTTCTGGAAAACGCATTATTTGCTGGTGTACTGGCTGCATCATGCCAAAGAGAATACACAGCTTAGTGGGTATTGTAAGAAACCAGTGACTACAGTGGGTTCTCAAGCTGGAGGTTAGTATAAAAGTATACCCCTTATGAAAAAAGAGGCACTACAGAGAAGATGGGACGTAGATGAAAGACTGAGGTAACATGAAGCCACCACACTACTTGCATCAGTCTCTATGTGTGCTGCCTGCCCTTTGATTGCATGTCAAAATATTGTAAGCAGAAATATCACCTGTCAAATACTGTGCCCTAAATATTATTTGCAAAAGTATCTTTCCATGGAGGGTAGATTTTGGACTATTCATTTCAAAATGGTGATATTTTTGTAAACTATATACAAGAAGCAATATTTAATTGAGACTGTATTGTGAGTATGATATTCTGGTACCGTACCAAGAACCATGAGCGGTAGGGTCTTGGTAGTGGGGTTGAAAATGATACAGTGGTGTAGCCCTGTACACAGTGCTTAATTTGAGCCAGTGGTTTCTGCTGCTCTGCACCGCCACTTAATTGTCAACACTGCACTTATGACGGTCTGCCACATGGTGGCACTGCTCATCTAATTTAGAGATGAGCATAACAAAGGGTGTTTATGAATACAATACACATTAAAAATGACTAATACCTGCCTCCCCAGCCATTCCTTTAACTTTGGGGACCTGGAGTCATCTGAACTGTCACACTTGCAGGCGAGATAGATGGCTAGTAGTTGTTTTGGCAGTGATGTCAGGGGCAATGGGTGGTGCAAGCTGTAGTGGCCTCCTGGTCAGAGCCCTGGCGCTTATTATTTTACAAACTAAGCACTGCCTGTACAGCAAGCATTATAATCTCCTACAGAGCACCATTTGAAATGTGGAAGCCATGTCAATGAGTGACCATCAATCCACTGTTACACAGGTAACAAATGTTGCACTATCGACCATCTCCGGCAGGGTGTGCTGAAGAGGTTTGGATTCTTAATATCAACTACTGAATATCCTGGACTCTACTATTATAGACTGAGTATCGAGGCACACAATCAAGAAAGGTAAGTGTGTATATATTTTCTATGCCTAAGTCCACCTATATGTGCCCTGACGCTATATAAATCTTCAAGGTGCATGGATGTGAAGCTACGAATAGTACATTTATACTTCCCTATGTGCACTTACATTGTCATAGTTTGTGCCTCTATATTCTTTCCACAATATAAGTGTGCCTTGAGATTTGTGTACTCGATATCCCAGAGTAAAATCTGTTGAAGACACGTCACGGGAACACAAAACAAGCCAGGCACGAGCAAGCTAACCAGAAAACCTGTCAATCTGTCAGATGCTAACAATGAGACATACTTTTTCTGCTAAAAGGTACATGTGTTTCTGACATGAACTAAGCACTGGGTTCAGCATCACTTGCATCTCTGCACTTTCTAGGGGCCTCTGTTTTTAGTTTTAAACCACAAACAAGCAATAATTCCAGCTGTTCTCTGTTAAACACTTTCAAACTATGCACGTATTTTTATGTGGAAAATTAAAAGGTGCCGCATATTCTGTAGATTTTTCGCAAAGCATATATCCTGTATATTTTTTCAACAGATTAAGATTATATTCCTCATTCAAAATCTGTGCACATGTTCTTTGGTTTTCGAGCGCTACTAATTGCTAAATAAATTTAATTCAGTATCTAACTAATGGTTGAAGAATTCAGGTAAGACTGAAAACAGGGCAGCGTTTTTGGACAAGATGCAACAAGGTGCTAGAGTGAGGAGGTATCTTCCCGTGGTACTTACAGGAAAAGAATGATTCCAGTGTTGGCCATGGCGTACGCCAGCCCCAGGATGCCGCTGCCCATGATGGCGTTGCTGAGGTTGAACACGGACATTCCAAAGGAGGTCTTTCCTTCAAACTACAGAGAGGAGATTTAGGATAGTGAATACAGCAGCCATGGCTACAAAGTTCTATGGTACAGAAACAGACCAAACAGACCCCAAGCAGATCTTACAGGGGCATAGCAAGAGTTCAACCAGTTGGTGTATCTAACACTGCCCAAAATCTTTTTAAAAATTGATCACGCACCTCCCTCCTTCAAATGATCACTGCTGAGGTTTAGCCTCCATTCATTCCCAATGTTGATCATTTTGTAAGATAGGACACCATTATCCTAACTCGGCAAGGCATACCGAGGCAGAATATGGTTTTAACATTTCAAGGTGAACACAGGAAAGTAAGGATTCAGCCATCATGCAAGTTCCTCATTATGAGAGTAACAGCAACAGCACTTGAACTGTCAAAGTTGACAGTGGCCATTATGATATATTAGAACATTGGAATGTTGGAAGCTCCATTGAAAACAATGGAGAAGCTCCGGGCTTATAATGGCTGGTATAAGCCTGGAGCTCCAACATTCCAATGTTTCTTTGTTCACAGCTCCGGCTGTGAACAAAGGCTTCTGAGAGCCTGAGGGAATTTGAATCCACTCCCGCTCCCTGAAGGCTTTGTTTTATTTGTTAGAACATTCTGCCCTCTAGTGGCAGAATGTTCTAATAGCCTTATAGCCCTTCGTAGCAGGGCTATACTGGCTATTAAAGTCCCGCTCCTTTGTTAAAGTCCCTCGCCTTCGGCTCGGGGCTTTAACGATGCAGCGGGCCTTTAATAGCCGGTATAGCCCGCTACGGCGGGCTATAAGGCTATAGTAACGGTTCAACCATAAGACCCAGCCAGTATTTGATAATAAGGCTTATTACCATCAACAGTGCATTCAAAGTTCATACTTGACACTGAAGGGATCAATGTCCATACATCCTAAATGCAGCAGTGCTATGGGGTAAACACTACCTACATCTAACATGGCATACAAATATTGTTTGAAGCCTTGCAATTGTCATCATCCAACAGATGTTCAATCGCAATGTGGCTCAAGCACAGCGTTACTGGGCACAGAATATCCCGGTGGAAAAATGTTTAACCCAATCTACCAAGAGTTTATCCAGCACTTATGTTTAGCAAACAACAACATATATCAGTAAAGAGTCAACCAACACCAAGTTTAAATAATATTGATGGTAGCATAGGGCGAACTATGCCACCACTCAAACAGCACACTGTCCATTACAAAATTGTGGCAATCCAGGCACCATCCTAGCCAAATATTCCCAACACAGAAGTAGAAACTTAGAGCCAGATTTACTAAGTTCTCACGCAGCGCAGTGCAGTGCAGCAGCCATAAATGCTGCGCTGCATGAGAATGAGAGAGCAGGAGAGCACCAAATGTATTGAAATATTGCACTTTTCTTCCTTTTCCCTCGTGCCAGCACTGAATTCATCGGCCGTGTACCACAGAGACACCTTTGTGCCATGGCGCAAGGGTGTCTCCGTGAGACTAGCATAGGTTTTGCGTTACTTTCACGTTATTTCCAGCGCTAGGAAGTAAATTGGAAAAACAGTTTTTGTGCCGATTTCGGTCACTTTTGTGATGCAAACACGTCGTAAAATCTTAGTAAATCTTCTCCTCAACGTCTATCACTACTTAATAATGCCTACAATGAAATCAAAACCATACGAATAGTAAACAATGTAGCATTAAGAGTTAAACTGTAACATAGTCTAAGATGTTGGGACTTACCATCAATCATTAACAGCAGTGCATACAGTAGTGTGGGTTCAATGACCACATAAACTCAACCTCGCAATGAAAGGGTAAAGTCACTATTGAATTCAAAACTATCCACCAGAGAGAAATTTTAACCACCATGGGTAATTGACAGTATAACTTTAACACAAATCTCACGCTCAACATGCCAAATAAATAAATCGTCAACATCTACAAAATTATACCATCCATGGCAAGCTATGCTTTCAACTGCTCTGAGAACCTCATATAGTCCAACAAGGCCCGTGAAGAAATCAAACATCACCTTACCGCAACCTCCAATGTGGTTTTAATCATCATACAGAAATAAGGCAATGGGAGGCACAATGTAAATGCCCCTTTTTCAATAACTGGGTGAAGGCCACATAATAATACCATCAAGGTGATCTTGGACTGCATCTTAAATCTCAGGAGATGAGAGTGACTTAAAAAGAGAATGCTTATTTTGCCACTGATCTGTGCATTGAATTTCTGCAGGAGCCCAAATCTCATCAAATGCTAAAAAGAAATCTCCAAAAACGTGACCCAGACCAAGGGTAAGTAACATTGGTCCCTACCGCAAAAGATTCGGAGTGAATTAAAACCTCTTCAGGCTGCTGCTTTATGAAACTTTTTAAGATTAGTTGCTTTAGCTAGACCCATTTTTTGGGCGTTCCACTGCACCTGAAGGAGGGTGGGACCCAGTGACGGCCCGTGTAGGGCGTTTTACCGGGGCAGTGACGTGGCGCAGAGGAAGGGCAGGGTGGGGGGTTGCAAAATGCGGCAAACGGCCGATTTCAGGTAAGTTACGAAAAAGATTTAAAAAACGAATTTTGCTGCGCGCGCTGCATCGCATTTGGCGATGCAGCGCGCGCAACAAAATTCATTTTATTAATTTATTTCGTAACTTACCTGAACAGGGCCGTATGCCGCATTTTGCAACCCCCCACCCTGCCCCTCCTCTGCGCCACATCACCGCCCCGGTAAAACGCCCTACACGGGCCGTCACTGGTGGGACCCCAGACACAACCTCCTCTGTACAAAGCGATTAGATTTTAGGAGGAATACCAAGTCTACATCTCCAACAAAAAACAAAGTGAATCCTGTTACACCATTTTAGAGTAACCTTGAACAACACCCTAAGGATAATAAACAAAGAAATAACAGTGTTCGACTATGATCCCAACTAAAGCTTCTTAGCTTGAAGTAAGGAGGCTACATCTATAATGCGTAGAGTGACAAGTGAATGATGAACCTGCTTCATGAGGCAAGCCAACAGTGGCCAAGAATCAAAGACCATCAAACTCCTTACTAGCCAACGAGACAAATAAAATAATCTCCCCAATGTCACACCATGACTGTACCCCAAAGGCATAGCCAATATCATGTGCACAGTGAACAACACAGTGTGGACAGAGTTTCATTGACATCAAAGCACTACCTTATGCAACATGAATTCAGTTACAAGCAAATGTTGCACAGCAAGAATCCATTTATATCCATCACCATGTTGCCCAACACAGCGCAATGAGTTGCAATCTATTGCTCACAACACCCATCCAAACACAACGACAACTTTTTGGATGATAGCTAATAATTTAAAAGCCAAACAATGACGTCTTGCATCAGTATCAGTTCAAAATCAGACTTGTGGTAGAAGATTGTATGCACGACTAGAGGGCATGCTCTTGGTCTTTCTCTTTTTACGGCCATACAATGAGTCGCCAAGAAAACAAAGCTGTAACACTGAACCCATATTTCCAAGACAGTACAGTATTACAGCAGATTTTAAGGGCCGTTATAAGTTGAACATGTAGAAAGAGTGACTAACAAGTGGATAGCAGTGTTACCATTCTGATTTCTGTATAATATTTATACATTCTAGCTCTCTTTTGGGGGCGGTTGGGAGGGGTGCTGTACACCCTAGTTTGACCTGGTGGTTTTCTCTTTGGTAGCCACAGTGCTTCCGCTGCATGCAGTAATGCCAACACTTGTAATTTCCTTTTGTGCAGAAATTCCGGTTTCCAACCCAATCAGAGGTAAGAGACCAATTATAATTCCATAACCTATTCATCTTCCCACGGTTTCCCAAACTGGTCGCCAAAAGCTGTTCATTAAACAAAACTGTTCCCTTTGCTTACATCAATTAGAGTATTTCTCATTCGCTTTTGTTATTGCCAGCCCTGTCTGTAATGCTGAATATTCACTACGGTTTGTAGCATGATTTTAGGGCAATACAAGGCCTTTTACAATGACACTCAAATGGTCTCCGAACGCAGTTAGCCATTTATTTATTTATTATTTATTTATTTTTATAGAGCGCGAACCAGACACAAGCTAGGGTATCAGAGCGCTTTACATAAGGCGTACGGTGAACACATTCAAAGGTGAACATTGCGTATAAAGAGACATATTCTGAAAGTAACAAGAAGTAACAGCATTGAGAGGACTTGTTCTGAGCAGTAAAAAACCATTCAAAGTTTGTGTAGGTCGTGGTTGTGCGGAATTAAGGTACGAATTTGCTCATCAGGAATAATTTTGCTTCCTTTTTGAAGAGAGGCGTAGCGGAGATTTTTCTGATGTATGGTGGAAGCGAGTTCCATATTCTTGGCGCTGCCCCGGAGAATGCTCTGTTGGAAGTTTTAGTCTTTTTGAAATGTGAGGGTTTCAGAAGTAGATTGTTTGCGCTCCTTGAGTGTCTGTTTCCTCCAGATAAGGTACGTTTTTGGGCTAGGTACTGGGGGGTGTTGTGATGTAACCCCTTGTGTGTGATGCAGGCCATTTTTAGGTGGGTTCGAGCTTCGTAGGGTAGCCAGTTGAGTGCTTTCAGATGTGGCGATATGTGGTCAAATTTCCTAGAACCTGTTATGAGTCTTGCTGCGGCATTGAGACAGGCTTTTAGAGGGGCGGATGAGATTTTAGGAAGCCTAGCGAGGGTGGTGCATTTGTATTTAAGCCTTGAAATAACTAAGGACTGGACTGCAGTTTTGAGGTCGAGCCATGTTGGGCAATCCTAGCAGACATTGCCTTTTCCATAGTAAATACAAATGGTGTTGGTCTGGATGTTTGTAGTGAATGACCTTTGATTTGAATGACTATGCTAGGTGCTTGCGGTATATTTTTTAAGAATTAAGTGTAGAGGGTTAAGCTGGGGATTCACCACCTACAACATCTTTCTTTTATACAGTTCTCATTGGCCCCCTCTTTAACATAAATTCACATCATACCATCTCACCCATTGTGAGCATGGCCATGACCGTGACTGTCGGTTGCATTTGTTCACCGGCAGCATGTAAAGAGCTAGAGGCTGGCGGTACTGATGCTGACGTGTAGCTGGGAAAGGGCTTATCTGGGGACACAAAGCTCTCTGTGCATCCAAACCAGTGCTGCTGCATGGCTGTAGGATGCTTTAATGTATGAGCAGCAATCTATGAAGGATTCGTGTTGCAGCGATTTAGAAAGCTGTCTCAATGTCACAACAGCTTAAAAAAGAGAGGATGTCTAAGGGCTCCATTCTGTCTGAATCAGAGCCAGTGGAATTATGCAATTCTGTGGGGTTTTTTGGGCATAATTATGGATGTAACGCATTTGCCACATAATCTGCAGAATTTAACAAGAAAAATGTTGTTTCTGACTTAAACAGATCAAATGTTATTAAAAGCGTGGCGACGTGGGTTAGCAGGCAGTGGAAGGCCCTTTCCAGCGGTTAACATTTCATCTTTCAGTTGCATTTTTTCTTTGATTGTTAAACTGGTACAAGCGATGTGAAATATTTGCCCAGACAGTATTACCATGTGTAAAAATGGCAAAATAATGAAGTAATAGACAAATGTGACACATTGTGCCTCATAATTGCCTTTTCTTGCTGCATTATATTCTCAACCCTGCCACATAATTTGGTGCATAATTTGGTGCTCCCCTGCTGTATAATTTCAATGGCCCTGGTCATAATGCGTACATCCACTTTTTCCTCACAGCAGTCATGCATGGTTCTGCCAGTGGAGACAAGCCTTGGAGCAGGGATAGAGGAGGAATGCTATGACTACTGTGGGCTGGACCACCTTCAACACACTTGTGCATTCACAAGATATAATTGTGAGATTGCCTCGATTGAGTGGCCCTGCCTCCAGAATCCTGTAACGTCTTCTTCTTGTCATGTTTTCATTCTTTTCTGGATGGTTCTGGCTGTCAAATGTTTGGAGATCAAAAGCCCGTGTGATGGTTTTGGGAGTTACGAGACTTAGGGCCTGATTTATAAATCGACGGATGGGTTACTCCACATCGCCGAACTGGGAACCGAAACCAGCCCTGGTAGGAAAGAGCTCAGCCGGACCCAGGGGGGGTGCTAGCGGAAAGCTTTGTGCTGCTTTTCTTGTTGGGGGCGAATATTGCAGCTAAGCTGCAAAACTGGCCCTCTGTAACAAAACCGGCCACCCCACCCTGGCGGCCCACCGGGGAAAAGCCCGGTGCCCGCTGTGGCCAGTCCGCCCCTGTTACTTCATCACAAACGTGACGGATATCCCTGTCCGCCGTATTAAAAGTGCCACTGGATATAATGCTCTTGTAATATGGCAGACGGGATTACCGTAACGCTTGTGATGCAATAGCCCGTCCGCCGAACTCTTCATCAGACTCTTAGTTGTAATCTGCAAAATACATGTTGCTAATACTTCAATACAGATTTGCATCCCGGAAAACTCCCTTCTGTTTTTTATCCCAAGGGCTTATGACTAGTACATGACTTGTTTTATGATATATATTTTTTAGAAGAATATATACAAGCATATTTTGCTGTGCCGTTGTTATCTTGAACTGCTATATTAAAGCTATGTGGGGTGTCATTGTGTGACCCAGTGAAATTCCTAGAGGCAAATAGCACACACACCACACACATTCCTAAGACATGCACATTTACTCTGAGTTGCATGCCCTAACCACCTCAACTCATCTCTCAATAACACTTCTGATTAACCCCTTGCGTGCTTATGACGGAACCACGCCGTCATGAGCCACGGGCGGCGTGTGCTCATGACAGCGTGGTTCCGTCATAACTGCGGCCGTTGCGGCCGCTCCGCCCACGCGGCACTGATTCCCCGCCTGTGCGGGCGAGCAATGAAAGTGGGCAGAGTCGTAACGGAACCACGCCGTCATGAGCACAGCTCGCCCGTGACTCATGACGGCATGGTTCCGTCATGAGCATGACGGCGCCGCGCTCAGCCCGCACCCCCCCAGCGCCGCGGCGGAATTCGCGCCGCAGCGAAGGGGTTAAAGAACCAATACAAACAAAATAACCATCACCAATACCACCACAATACTGGAAAAACACTATGCGAGGAAAACATTTAAACTAACTTATCCATACAGTATCCAAGATAGAATGTAGAGTATGAAGTTTTAAAACAACCAAAACTATATGAAGAATGAAGCAGCAGACAGTGCAAACTAGCGAATAAAGGAAAAAGCCATGTCCAACACAGCTGAATCACCAACTACGGAACAAGTAACAAGTTAGAATAAACAATTTGTCACAATGCAAATAAAAGAAAGAAGCAACCACTTATTAACACATCATATTGAACGAATCAGCCACTAATCCACCCAACATTTGGGAAGGGTAAATCAGAACCAACGGACCAACCAAGAACATGCAATGAAAAAAGAAAAAGAAATTAACCACCAACAACCCAAACATGCAAACAGAGAATCCACCAAAATCCAGATTACTTGGTCATGAAGGATCAACTGTCAGAATACCTAGCAATTCATGATGGGGATTAAACCACCAACTAACCCAACATTGTGTAGTGGGAGGATAGCCAGCAATCGAAACTGTAGGGAAAGCAATTGAGCATAAACTATCCCAAACTACCAAACACGGACCACAAGGGAAACAAACATTTGATACTTAGAAAGGGGTGCTCTTTAGCATTTTGCAGAGCCCGACACTGCAGTAAACAGCCTCTCACGACCGTGGACCTTGAGCTAACAGTGAACCGAACTGAGCTAATATTGACATCTAGAATATGTAAGTTGTCAGGTTTTTTGAGAAGCCAGATGTTTTTCAATGCTCCGTTCACATACATTTCATGATCCCTTGCCTGAGAAGGGAAGTGGCAAGTGCTCCCTTGAACTTGTAACCTCGAAAGATAAGGAATCCCTAAACTGGATAAGGAGAATCTGTGAGTGGTGCTGGACTGTAGGCAGGGCTAAATTTATAAAAACAATAAGTGCCAGGGCCCTCGTCAGGAGGTCACTGCAGTTTGGACCACCCATTGCCCCTCCTAGAGCTGCCGATAGCAGTACCAACACAACACCTAATCATCACAGTCCTACCAGTGTGACAATTCATACTAATCCAGGCTTCCAAGTCTATAAGAATGGCTTGGGCGGCAGTCAATAGTAATTTTTAATGTATATTGAATTTATAAACAACTGTGCTGTACTAATCTTTAAATTACAAAGACAGCGCCACCATGTGGTCAACTTTGCAAGCCCCGGTGTTGGCAATTAAGTGCCGGTGTCGGGCACCGGTAAACACCAGCTCAAATTAAGCACTGACTGTAGGAGGTTAAGCTGGAACAGTTATGTTGTGCTGACTGTGGGGACTGAGTACAGAGTCTTGAACATGGTTTACCTTTTTGTAGTTTTATATTGTGCGAACTCGATTTGAAGGTATTGGAGAGCTTTACATGAGCACCAGTTACGTTGCAGAAGAACACATTTTTTTGGGCAAGTGGATTAAGTGATTTGTCCAGAATCACAAGATGTTGAACCGTTGTCGAGACTCGAACCTAGGTCCCCAGTTCCAAAGTCACCAGTTCTGCCTGTTAGGCCAAATTCTCTCTCATTGGCTTCCCTACAAGTCCACAGTTATGAAAGGCTAGCTATGGGGCGATGGCATCATGTAGACGTGAAGCACAGTTCTGCATTATTTGCAGTTTCTTTCTGTTTTTCCAACAGATAGAGTGACATGCCTACCTAAAGTTGTAATCATAATCAAAGTTTACCCTGTTGGTAGCACTGACTAACAATTAATTTGATTCTGACTTGGAATAGATGGAGTTGCTGTTAACCCGTTTACCGTGGCAGAAATTCAGCCGCGGTGCTGGCGTTCTAAAGGGTGGGCGGGGCTGCATCGGCCAACGGTCGTGCGCAGCACCTAGAAGGTAGTGCTCGCGTCGACAGGTTAAAGGTAAAAAAAAAGAAATTTCAGTGGTGGCACTATTTATGGAGTGTGCTATGGCTGACGGGAAAGCTAAACACGAATTTTATATCTGCTACAAAAAAATCATAACGCCATCTAAGTCTACATAAAAACACTAACCACTCATGATTTTTTGTAGTAAAAATAGGACTGCAATGGTCTTATTCAGAGATCAAAACAAACAAAAACATTCTCTATGATGTAATTGAGAGATTTGGTGACAGGAAATATTTAGCTTCTAATGCCATTTTCTTTATTGATAACAAAGTTTAACCCTATGGGGGAGAGGTATGGTGCAGTGGCCAGAGAGGCTGACTCTGGCAAGCAGGGCTCATGGCTCGAACCCCGGCACCGGTGGCAACTCAGCTCAGCATCATGTGACTCTGGGCAATAGTTCACTTAATGTCCCTGACGGCCCCCCCAGCGCCTGGATACCCTTAGGGGTGATAGGTTTGTGCTTTACAAATGTGGGATTTTTATTATTACTATAATTGTTTGAAGCCTAATCATCTCGAAGAAGGGCAACCCCGCTTAAATAGTTGACCTTGTGCCAATTACGAAGCGCCTTAATAGAGCTTTATTTCTAGTCCCATATGTTTTGAGTGAACCAAGAATAAGGTAACAACATTCACCATCAAAACAAATCAACACAGTAGCAATACGAATACAATGCCAAAAGACAGCACACAAAATAAACCACTCATCATGCAAAGACTGCTTGGAAATACATTTTTTAAATAATCCATACTGTGGAGCCAACCATCAACTAGTCCAAAAATGCTTAAAAAGGATAAAGAAGCAACTACCCAGCCTTTTTCAGCAAGAAACAAGACTAATCCAATCCAACCTTTGACAGAACCTGATCAATTACAGAATACGAAATGACTCATTTTAGATAACCCTGACACAACTAAAAAACAAAAGGCAGACATAGTCAACCAAACCCTTCAAAGTATAGTGAGATGAACCTCAAAAATGGAAAATGTGAAACTTACTTTATCCACTACTAACTCCACTATTAGATGTCACTACACCCTCACAATGAACTTACATCAGTAAAGCGCGGCTTCTTTGAGTCAGTGACATGAGGTAGAAATTCTTCAAGTTCTGGTTGGTTGTTCTGGTTCTCGATGAACCTACAGGAAATACAAAGAAAAAACATTGTCCAACAAGAAAACAGAAGGTGGAAGAACATCGAGTCAGTAGAAAACACGCGAAAGGAGAGTATGGCAATGTTTACTCTTGCATTGTTGTAGATTTAGAGTGTTTTGCTAGTGGAAATGAGCTGCACTTGCATATGTCCAGTGTACAAACATATCAAGAGCCAGACGAATCAACTCTGCAGTTGTGCGGTTGGGTGGGAATCTATTTTTTTTTTTTTAGCAAACTCCCCTTGTCTAACTGCTACTGGGCTAACCAATTAATACCCTTATATCTGCAAATAGTTTTCACCTCAGGATGGAAACCAACAGGGGCAACAACCCTCATTTGGGTGGAGTATGGGGCATTGTAACCTCTGCTTCTTACCAGGCGGGGATGTGGTGTGTGATGGAGGGCACCGCACATTGTGGGTGGGCAGGACACAAACCAACAGAGCAGGTAGTGCCAATGAGTCTCAAGATTCCAAATATATTCAAAAAGGAGCTACAGAGGGAAAAGATTCCAAGACAGGATAGTTCCTTCAGCAAATGTGGAATGCAGAAGTGTGTCAACAACTTCCAATGTGCACCGCTAAGTAGGTAACTCACATACGACTAGCAGGTCTTGTCATTCATCTTTTCAAACATGCCTGTCATTGTGAGCCAACAGCATGTCGACAGGGCCTGATCAGCTAATCTGACTTTTAGCAATTTAATCCCTTCTCGTGACCGCTTAGCAATACCTAAGAACCACTGATACATGCTTAAAGGGCTCGTGGTTGCACAAGGGCATCACATTTCTCATTCAATATTGGTGCAAACTTGTGACGGTTTCACTCGCTGGCCACAAAGTTTTTCCACTGCCTTTGTCAACTACCGATGGCTCAACGGTTATTAGGAATTTTATATAGAAGATTATATAGTGCTCTGTGCCACAGCTACTGAGAATAGAAGACCAAGGTTTGTGGGGACAGGAGTTCAACCAAATGTATGGCATGAACTTTTTTCAATATTCCTCACTCAACAACCCCAAGCTAGTACCAATTGCTGCCTTAAGCTAATGCCAGGTCTTTAGCCGAACTCGGTCTTGTTTCAAATGTTTTTGGAAATGGAGGTAAATAAGTTGGATTCAAGGATTTCCAGAAGTTGGCACCCTGGATCCCTAGTGATCTGCCCCCAAGCTTTTGTTGCCTGAAGGTACGCTGCTGGATAAGTGAGGCACAGTGGGATACGTTATACGTGTCCTTTATTCCAGAAAGCCTTGAAAATAGTAGATGAATTTTACCCTTGATGCCTCCGGAGCCAGTGGGGTGCTTTACTACTTTGTAGTTTGTCAGTGATCGATCAGGGGGGTCCTGCATGTATAATATTGTAGTAGTCCAAAATGGTCTAAACATGCAATTTTGTATTTAATAATGAGCATAAGCATAGAATAAAGATGTTTGTGATTGATATTCCATAAATGACTCATTTTTAATGTGTTTTCTGTGAGGAAGACAGCACTATCATGTCTTTCATAATGAGGACCGTCAAGTGGTTAATGTTTTTTGTTTATAGTAAAGTTTTACACAGTGAGCACCATTAGGCTCCGATGTGGTGCTGGTTCCTACTGTCAATATAGAGAATTGACCGATAATGATACAGCGAGCCAGTTGGTGAAGTAACATCCACCTGCTCATGTTGGTCGCTTATGTGAGGAACTTCCTATATACTATATATTTTTTTAATGACATTTTGATTTGTAGGTCTCATGGCACCGGTCTTGAAAAAAGTATCACCCCTGGGCACAGGGTTTGACTCCGAATTGTTACTGGAGCTCGACCTCCCCCTAAAAATTGCTTTGGCTTGAGGGTGGTGTCCTAGACATTCTTCTGTATTTTGTGTTGGTTGTGACAAGTATCAAGGGCTGTGTTGTTGGTTTTGTGAAAACAAAGCAAGCAGTTTTATAAGCACTAAGAGACATTTGAGTTGGAAAAGTGTGCTAAATAACTGGTAAATATTATTTTTATTGCTGCTCAACGTTTGGCATAAACTGGCGTCCTGTAGCTTATGAACAGAAAGGCGACACACTGTCTCACCTTAGAGTCTATGAAAACACTTGTTCACTGCACATTAATGCCACATCACCCTATCAATTCCCTCCGCCCTATACCGCATCTGATCCAAGTGGGCACCCTTTCAAAATATGAACGTATCAATAAACATTCAGCACATTTAGGGGATTACAAAGCCGCATTATGGGTCTGAAAAGAATAATATAGTATTCAAAGGTTTAGATGTTAAGAATTGAAACCTCGCTGTACAAATGTGCGTGTGGGCATAGTAAAATCGACCAATGGGCAAAGTGGCGGTGGCAACAAAGACATAACCGCCATCCAGTAGTGAGTGGCGGGATTCAAATGATGGCGTTCAACATCTCTTTAAAAAGAAGAATAAGTGTTTCAGATTGGGGTTAGGCTAAGGAACTCAGATAAGAGCCCCTAAGCTGGGGCCTGGTTTATATCGGAGTCTATAGTTAAGCTGCTTCACTACAAAATCAATACCCCGCGTAGGTAACCCCCCATTTACCTGTCTCGCTCAGAAGGAGGTTGGGCGCCCATCGCCTCTGCATGTTTACCATTTGGTACAAATTCAACCATTTCTGTGTGGGTGGAGACGTGGCCCGACTCCATGGCTGGTGATGCACCCCAAGTCCGCACTCAGGAGGAAGGTGGCTTGCTTTCTGATTTCCAGGTGTCCAGTCAGGGGCGCTGGCTCACTTCAGTTGATCGGTGCTCTGCAAGTGAAGAGAGAGAGGGGGGTCCAGGTGAGACAGTGTCTTCAGTTGGGTTCCAGGTAGAAGAGGCTAGGATCTGAAGGGGTTGTGCGCCTGGGAGAGGGCTACGTCCCACCACAAATGAAGCAAAGTATCTGCCAGGGCAGGCAGATAGATCACCGAGGCCACCACACACAGAACTACCTGATCTTGCAATTCTCCCTGAAAATAAACACGAGATAAGGTATGCAAACACCCAGGCGGGGACAGCTTCTCCCATGGAGACATGGGCGTACGTACACACGTGTACTGGAAGTACACGCTGTCCGCACGTCTGAATCCATTTCCTGTACACCAACTGTTCCCGCGCACTCCCCCGCCACAACCACACACAACACAACAGCCCACCACCACCGGTAACACCCAGTCCCACGGGCTTCTGTGCAAGCAGCAAAGACGACAGAAAAGGCACAGTGTGAGCGATGAACCGGTGGTGTCGACAATGATGCATGCTGCGAAGACAAATGACGCCACAGAAAAAACGTGCTTGCGTTTCCATAAGGACACGTTTTTACTTCGCGTGCTTCATTAATGACGCTGAAGAACATTTGTGATTAGGAAACGGGATTTCTTTCCTTCAGCGTGACGTAGTTTGTGTGCGAAAAGGGAGTGTGGATATCTGTGGGTGTGTTTGCATACAGTATGTGTGCGTGTTTGTGTGTATTTTGGTATCCGTCCACCTGTGTGGCAGGCTCTGCCTATAGACGTTTTCCGATTCAGTGCATTTTGTCAACAATGTATACATGTGTGCTTATTAATGCCTCTTTCTTCTAGTCGGCTAGTTTGTATTTTAGTTTAGAAATGTTTTGTGTGCGTTTGTAGTGCAGGCGTGCTAATGTGAACCTTGGAGTGTGTGCACCTATATATCCATGTTACCTTCATTGGCCTTGTCGCATGTTTGCTTGAAAATGCGTCCAATTGTATGCCCGTGTGTGTGCTTTATTTACCTTGTATGTGGGTTTTGGGTGTGGTGTATAACTGAGTTTTTGATCCACACCTTTCCCTTTGTTTTTCAGTGTTTGCTAGTTTGCAATCACTTATACTTAACCAGAATCTGAGGGTCTCCCTTAGTCTTCTCTACGTTAACCTCTGCTCCAAGTTAAAGTTCGTGCTATCCTGTGAAATTTCGAACCCAGCTCCCTAGAGCCCTTTCTGCATGCGTTGACCATTTTTTTGTTCGACCATATAGTTATTGTACATTATTTTTCTATTTAATACATGTCACCGTATACTGCCTATGTTCTCATTCCCTTTGAGTATTTGAGAGGCTCAGCTGTTTTTCCCAGGTTTAAGTTGTCATTTTGCGCTTGGCCACTTCAGCAGACCCAGAGTGCGCACACGACTTACAGCACAGTAGTGTAGATTAAATTAATTATAAGTACAGTAGGTAATGAAATTAAACCTGCTCGGCATTACCACTAAATTTAGCGCCAAGTTTTAAGTGAGGGTCGAGTTTTTAAACACTTCCTGTTTGCAAAAAAGAGCAATATATTGACCGTAACAAATAAAACCAGCGTAACCGCTTTTTACGGCTGCCTATAACCCAACTTTTTCACCTAGAACCAAACAGAGCAATAAACCACGCAGTAAAGTCATTACAGCTGCAGGTTGTTACCACTGTTTTGGCACCCAACGTTAAAAGGGAGGCGAGTGTCTTAACACCTCCTAGGTGAAGAAAGTGCACTGTTTTTACTGCTGCTGTAACCCAGGAATTCCACCTAGAACTAAATAGAGCAATAATGCCATATTGCAGTCTTGTAATTGGGCAATTACAGCTGCTGGCCATTGCGGTTGCACTTAGCTCTCAGTGGTAAATGAGAGCAGGATGTCTCAATCCCTCCTGTTTACAAAAATGAAAGCAACTTTGAACGAGAACAACATTATTTCATCTGATGTAACTGAAGTGTGTGTACGTTTTATGACTTATTTACCTAAGTATGACCGTACATTTCACCACTCGGTCATGCACTTAATTATAACGTCGCTCTGTAGCAGCAGAAGTATCCCTGTCCTCTGCTGGGGGTAACATTAGCCACACACCACACTATTTATAGAGTTGTGTTAGTGATAAGAGAGATGGTGTCATTTTCACGAGGCCGTTTCGGTGACAACTAGAAAATCAACTGGCAGGACCCACGATACCCCTAGAGAGCTACTGACTTCTATTGTGTAGCAACAACCACTTCAGAGGGCCTTTGAAAATGGACACAGATAAGAAATGCTGGTGAATGGTTACAGAAATAGTCCATTTGGGCATGACCGACTGCATTTCTAACACGCTGATAAGCCAAGGGCCATTTTAGGTCATATGGGGGTGGCAGGCTTTGGGTCGGAGCCTTGTAATCTCCTTGTGGTGGAATAGACCTGAAAATAAGGGCTTTAATTGTTTAATAAGGCCCAGGAACTGACCCTATCATCAGAGGGCAGACGAACAGACTTCCGTCCCAGATTGGCCAATCTGTCCCTTTAGCATCACAGCTGGATTGACTGCGATGACCCAACCGTGCCCCCATGACTGTATTCTTGTCAGGCCCTCCAGCAGTGTGGAAGTGGTTGGAACATTTTGGCAAGCCTGATTTTGGTTTCCTGCCCAGCCCTGTTGGCCCCTGAACTCATTTTATCCCCCAGAAAGATTGACTAGTTGATGGTAACATTTGGTGATTCATGTCCGGCATTATTACAAGAATACGGGCCGCTCCCGTCCAGGATTCTGGCTCAAGGTTTTTACACCCAGGATTCCCTTGTCTGCGATGGAGGATTGCAAGTGAGGACCCTGCTCATCTGCTGGACATACACCTATCCCTTCTCATTGGATCACTAGAGCTCCATGTATTTTACCAGGCAATATCCAGTTATATCCACCAAAGAGCTCAGTAACAGCTCCACAGTCAAATGTGCAGACAATAAGAAGGTTAAACCGCGTCTAATCACCACTCACCACATACGTATCATAATTTGTCTATGAATATAGAAAGAGGACTTCTAAAACTGACATTCCTGACCTTTTTTGGCTGAGTCTATGTTTTTGAGGATAGGGAGTACTGGTAATTTTGTAGATATTTGTTATTCCATGTGATGGGTCAAGATTGTCACGCTAGGAATGGTGCTTTTGGAAGGTGTGGGCTGGTGTCAGGTAGCTAGTGATTGTCTCATGTATGTGTATGTTGGGACCATATCTGATTAAATGTTAAAATCCAGGCCTCTGACAGGATGGTGAAAATTTAGATACCCCTTGAAGAGTCGAGCGCCCTAAGGGTGTGTGCTTGCTTGAGGTGGGACACAACACTGTGCATGAAAGGGAACAAGGTTCCCAGGAGGACAAGAATCTCCTGAATGTAAAAGCTTTTATCACTTGCAAAGATCATAGAGCCTTAATTTCCAGACCAAGAAAGATTATTGTTCGTTCCTAGGAAAGAGGGAGACGCTAGGAGGAAGACAAGTTGGTGACACAGTCTACGCTGGGTAGCAGGGAAAATGCTGCCTAACAGAGGCCCTTGTTCTAGGGTGGAACATTCAGCAGCTCAGATACTTTGTTTGGACCTGACCTTGAGATAACTGTGATAAGAGACTTCTTGAGGGTGCAGAGATTATGGATATATATTCAGCATGATTCTTGCAGGATTCAATGGAATGCGTTGATGAATACATGGACTTCCTGGGCAAGCACTGTAATCATAATGTCTTGTGTATTTTTGGGGTGTTATTTGGTGCTGTTTGTATTGGAAACTAGTGAGTGGTTAGTGAATGAACTGAGAAAATGCTTGGTGAATGTTAAGCAATAAAGTGGTGATTTAATTGAATTAAACTACATAACACAGAGGAAACATGCACATCAAGTCAACAATCTGACTTGAGATTATTTTTGCGAATTGGCTGGGGCAGTCCAACTGCAAAGAGCCTCCCTTACATCATCAAAGGCCCATGCAAGCCTTCATCCTTCAGTACATTACAGAATATCCCAGTGTGGCCCACTGCAAAACAAGCATTCTACCGGCGCTTGACATGATAATGAGATTCATGAGTTAAGTAGTGCCAAGAGCAACATCTATTTATCCTTCAGGACAGCTGCCAATGCACCACACCCCCACACATGTATCTTAAGTAGCCACTTTAGTGTTTACTCAACTTCACCTGCATAATTTTTCCCTTTGCAACTAGTTTTATTTCTGGAACCCATGCCAGCAAGGTACGTGACTGCATTCATAGAAAGCTAGTCTACACACACACACATACACACACACACATACACACAGCAGCGGAGAATCCGCATTATAGCAACTTTCATTGTCAAATGAACAACGCTCGCAATAACATAATGCAAATTGATAGGACCCCCTGCAAGATGTGAGGAAGGGCTCCTGAGTCTCCCGTATCTCACAAATATTCATTGGCTTTGGGCGGAGCAGAGGGACCCTTGAAGGGTCGGGGGTCATCTGAAGCCCCCCCCCCCCCCCCCGCGAGCCTCAAAGCTGCAGGAGCCGGTGTTATGGCCCTGACTGCTCACAGGTTGTATCCACCTCTAGCACCTTCATCACAGCTTTGCATCCTCAAACTGCTCTCTTTTTCACTATTGCTATATAAAACTGCAAACAAGAAGAAAATATCAGTTGGAGGCTAATACCTTGAACATCATGGAATAAACTCAATGAGAGACAAACTGATCTGAAAGATAATCCACATTTGTAAAGCGTGAACAATCACCCGTAAGGGTCTCTAGGCGCTGGGGGCCATCGGGAAGATTAAGCAAGCTATTGCCCAGAGTCACATGGTGCTGGGCTAATCTGCCGCTGGCACCAGGGATCGAACTGTGATCCCCAGATTCCAGAGTCAGTCGCCCTGGCCGCGGCGCCACACCTCTTCCTGTAGCTGTAGACTTTCCTCCTTCAGTCTAAATGGAGGGGTCTACATGCTTTCAAAGAATATCCTGGCCCTACTCGGATGAGTAAGGTACAGGAAGGACTGAAGGAGGAGGCGGCATAAGACTAGGCGGCAAACCAGAGGAGAGGAGGAGGATCTGAACCAAGAGACAGAGGACCTAGAGCAGAAAAGTAAGACAAGGAGGCTTCCGAACAGGACTACAACAAGGAGGGGAACCAGGAGTAGGAGGAAGAAGGGCAGAGCCAAGAGATCTGGTATGACCAGGAGAAGTAAGATCAGCAGGGTGATGAGCATAATGATGGGCAAAAGGTGGCAGAGGAGCAAGACTAGGATGAGGAGGAGGAGGACCATGAGGTTGAGGGTGATACCAGAAGGTGAAGCAGTTCCATGAAGGAGGAGAATGACCATGATGAGGAAATGGAGGAAAAGCCCCAAAATGGGGTGGGGTCAAGGACTATTTCAGGATCAGGACTAAAATACAGAAGGAAGGGGGAACATGAGGCAGACCAGGAGGCTGAAGTGTAGACCTAAGAGTAACAGGACTAAAAGACAGACCAGAGGAAGAGAAGGAGAGTTTGGATCAGGGGTACAAAGATGGCCGCGAGGAAAAAATACTGGACGTGCGAGGACTAGGAGGACCAAGACAAGGATGACCAGGAGGGCCAAGACAAGATAGATCAGGGGGACCAGGAAGACCAAGATTGGGGTAGCCAGGTTCAAGAAGTCAAGCACTAGGAGTACCAGGAGCAGAAGGATCAGGATCTGGGATTTCAGGACATGGAGGTGGACCAAAAGCAGAAGGCTCAAGACCAAGAAGACATAGAGGACTAGGACAATCAGGTCCAAAATGAGCAGGAAGACCATGAGACTGAGATACAAATATTCTGTGACACAAATATATATATTTTTTATATATATATCTATATATATATATGTATGTGTATATATATATATGTATGTATGTAAGCACAACTGCAGACCTGAATTGTGTCAGCCGACACACAGAGATTCGTATTTCAAACAAATCTTCTCTAATTTGTGCAAATATATATATATATATATATATATATATATATATATATTCACTGAAAAAACCATAGGTTTCACACATGTTATAGTTAGCGGAAATTTTACTGATAAAAAACCAATGAAATTCCCCCGTTATAGTTACTGCAGGCAACTATAACTCACGCGACCGCAATCCTCTGCTGATGCTAATACTGTATTTAGACACTTATTTGCCCATGTCTTCTTCCATACATTTTTAGCTATACATATATTACAAATATTTTTTTTTCATAAAGACGCATATGTCATCAGCAGAAGATTGCGGTCGCGTGAGTTATAGTTGCCTGCAGTAACTATAACGGGGGAATTTCATTGGTTTTTTATCAGTAAAATTTCCGCTAACTATAACATGTGTGAAACCTATGGTTTTTTCAGTGAATTTGCAAGGTTTTTTAAATGCTAATTCCTAACTATAACGTGTGTGAAACCTATGGTTTTTTCAGTGAATTTGTACGTTTTTTTAAATGCTAAGTTACTTTACGCCATTCGTGGCGTGCGCGCCCACTTAACGCAGTTCATTCTGTGTGCGCACGGTGCGCACGCGGTGCCCACTTTACGCAGTTAGTGCCATGCACGCACGGTGGGCACGCGGTGCGCTACGCGCATCGCGTGCCCACGTTACGCTAGATGGGCCATGTACGCACGATGCGCTTCGAGCACCGTGCGCACATGGAGGACATATGATGCACTTCGTTTTGAAAGGTAATATTTTAATTTTTCGTATATTTTATAAGCCATGCACAAATGGTGCCCTTCGGGCACCATTTGCACACGGGGTGGAGAGAGTGTGGATAATTTTTTAAATTTTTTTTTTTTTTTAATATTTTAGTTGATCTCACCTGTGATAAGTCATGCACAATTGGTGGCCTTCGGCCACCAATTGCACACGGGGTGGAGAGAGTGTGGATGATTTTTTTTTTTTAATAATTTTTTACCGTACGCGTACGGTAAGCGTAATCGGCGAAATTACCGAAAAAATAAAAATTCCGTTTTTGGCCTTGGGGGATCTTTGGGGACTCCCTCAACATGCCTATGTGTGTGGGAGCTGTCTAAACAGCCCCTTTACATGTTTTTGGGCTTTAAATTTTAAAAATCACTCTCAGTGCGAGAGAGAAAATGGCGGCCGCCGCTTCCTGGTTTCGGCCGATTCGAATGTTTACTAAGATCTAAGAGCCAATCAGAATCGCGCTCGCGCACGCCACCGTACGCGTACGGTAAGCGTACCGTAAGCGCACCGTAAGCTGGCTCAGATATATATATTGATTTAAAGGCTATTTTCTCAGATTCTAGTGAACAGATTTACACCAAACCTACAAAAGGCACTTCCTTGACCTGAGGACTACCTCTCTGCCAAATTTCTAGTAATTCTGTTCAGCCGTTCGGGCTGTAGCCCTGTCTAAAGGTCCTATGGAAAAATGCATGGGAAAAACGCGTTTTGGGACCCCCCTTTTATCTCAGCCCCCGCTTGAC
The DNA here is from genome assembly GCF_964204655.1 of Triturus cristatus. Taxonomy (NCBI): domain Eukaryota; kingdom Metazoa; phylum Chordata; class Amphibia; order Caudata; family Salamandridae; genus Triturus; species Triturus cristatus. Next base: position 338,609,965 of record NC_140592.1, on the reverse strand, counting down.
GAATCCCCCCGAGACTTTCAGGGTAGGAGCGAAGCGTAGCGCCCCACCTATTTTGAAAAATTTGTGAGGATTCGTCGACCGGCGCCAAAGTTATTCAAAATAGAATGTTGCGGATTTCCTATGGAAACGTGGTCCTAACTATAACTACCTACTGGCGACCGCCAGTAGGTAATATATATATATATATATACTACAGAAAAAGATTTTTATCTACTTTAGAAATCTGTTGCATTATTTTTATTAATCTTGTACTTAATGTTTAATCTTTTATTTAATGGTGCCTGTTTGAGTTCAGTGGTGACACTATCTTAATGTCATTATGTCAGGATCAAAAGGTAATGTGATGTCCCTTGCTGTGATGTCATGAGTGGCTGAATAATGGCTGATGCCACTTTGCTACCCCTGACATTTTGGCCTGGCATTTTGGTGAATCCACGCCAATGGTTGGGCCCGGGTTACCAGGAGTACAGCAGGAAAAGGACCCGGAAAACAAGGACCAGGAGGACCAGAGAAAGAAGAAGGACCAGTGGGACCAAGACCAGGGGTTCCAGGACCACTGGGGCTAGGTCCATGGGGTCAAGGAATAGAAGGATCAGGACAAGGACCACAACCCGGGGATCATGACCAGAAGGAGCTGGAGGACCACAGGAATGGTTCAAGACCAGGAAAAGGACCAGGAGGTTGAGGATGAAAAGCCGGACTAGAATGAGAAGGAGGGTGTGAGGAAGAGTACCATAAGGAGGAAGAGACCCATAAGGAAAACTATGAGTATTCGGGTGAGAACCTTGATCAGGAGGAGGAAGTGAACAAAAACCAGAGTAAACAAGACCAGAGCCCAGAAAAGGAGGAGGCAGGCCAGGACCTTAATATGGAGGAGTATGACCCAGGAGACGACCAGGAAGAGAACCAGGAGTAGCACTAGATGAAAGCCCAGAGGAGGAGGAAAACCAGGAGTAGGAGGAAGAGGTAGAGGACAGGACCGAGTGGAGTAAAAGGACCATTAGGAGGAGAACCAAGAGGGTGGTGATGATGATGAAGAGGAGGGAAACTAGGATGGGGGGAGGACCAGGAAAAACATGGATTAGGAAGAACGTAAGGAGGAGGAGGAAGACGATGTGGTTCTAGGCCGCCTGCACAAGGACATATCCTTATTTGCAAAGGCCACACAACTTATACATTATTTTTCAATTGCTCTTCTTAGACAATAATCACTTTAGAGACCACCATATTTTCGAGGCCCCTTAAAGCAATGTTTTAACCCCTCAACTACCTTAAAATATTAGGTAAATCAAAACAGCTTTATTTTCCATTTTTTTCTTGTTGCCTATTTCTCATAAATAAAAGACCGACTTTCATTTGCTCCACACTTCATGACATTGCCCCTCCTGACTCTGCCCCGCCCCCCCCACTCCTGCACGCCCAATTTGTACGATCCCTGTGTATTCGTTAATCGGTTCCAAGATTGCTAGGAACCCAAAGATACTGTCTCTTTCTTTGATCGAAGATTGCAGAAGACGAAGCGATGAGACTGCCTTGACAGTGTGTGTGTGGCTTCTCCAGGGCTGCCTGCATGGATTCACCCAGGAAAATATATGGACGCTGCTCTGCCAATCACCGGAGAGGAACATTTTGTAATCTGAGTCTTAAGCTGCACAGCTGATCTATTAGTTACAATAGGAACAGAAGCGATGATAAAATCTCATTGATAGATGTTTTTGTTATTCCTTCATGGGCGGTGCAAAAGAGCTTTGCAGCTCGACACCAGCATACAATATTATGTTTTTCATGAAGAACAGTAATGTACAAAATACAGTGGCATGGGGGATGGAGAAGGGAAGGTCAAGTCGTCCAACGAAGATACATTGAAATGAGAGGATGATGGTGTGACAAAGGTGCTGAGCAGCGGGGAGAGGTAGTTCCCCATCGTTATGATTTATCATCAGGGTTTGTATTGTGCCATTTGTAGGGCTTCGCAGTGCTCTCTGCCATCTGGGGGTGCCTTTCAGCACACTTATGTGTTTTCACAGTATAGAATGTCTGAACAAAAACAAACAAAATAAACTGGATAGAGGAAAACAGAAAAAATGCAGATATAAGGCATAATGAAGGCAAAAGATGAAAAATACTAATGTTTTGAGAATCAATTTTCTTTTTATCGCTATTTTCATGTAGCACCCAGTAATGATCTTCAGTCCCCTGCTACCTTTCACACAGAACACTCCTTTGTGGCTACCACTCTCCTCCAGCAACCCACGCAAAGAATCCTGGGAACAGTAATTAACCAACTAACCATACTTAACACAGAGCACCACAACGGCTGACCACTGGTTCTGCACCTCAGTCTTAGTGTATACAAAAAATACAAGTCCTGTGCACAATTCTTCCAAAAGTCCGCCGCAGAAGGACTTCACTGATGTACAGATGTAAAGACTTTTTTAACGAAAGAGGAAGGTGCACCAGTAAGAAGTCCAAACATAATAGAGAGTCCTTTTACGTTTCTTTAATTCTTGTATGTATTCTTAAAAACAGACATCAGCCAACGCGTTTCGTTCTAAAAGACAAGAACTTCTTCAGGGCTCTACTATGACGAAGTGGGATACCTGCAAATATCAATCTGGTTCCACACGATCAATAGATCAGTATTGTAATACGATTCGGTATAGAGTTCAAAAGATGTGTATTCAAATGAGTCATAAGGATGTCTTTCAAAGGTCTAAATAGTGTTGTGAATTCGGTTGAAAAATATAATTGAGACCGTCGATAAGAAATACGAGTATGTCCTTTGAGTCATGACGCCAAGTGGCATAAATCTTAATGTTATATGAACATTCCAAAGCGCTTTTCCTAATACGAAAAGCAGAGAAAGGAGTAACGGGGTCAGACAGCACACGCTGTCTGACCCCGTTACTCCTTTCTCTGCTTTTCGTATTAGGAAAAGCGCTTTGGAATGTTCATATAACATTAAGATTTATGCCACTTGGCGTCATGACTCAAAGGACATACTCGTATTTCTTATCGACGGTCTCAATTATATTTTTCAACCGAATTCCCAACACTATTTAGACCTTTGAAAGACATCCTTATGACTCATTTGAATACACATCTTTTGAACTCTATACCGAATCGTATTACAATACTGATCTATTGATCGTGTGGAACCAGATTGATATTTGCAGGTATCCCACTTCGTCATAGTAGAGCCCTGAAGAAGTTCTTGTCTTTTAGAACGAAACGCGTTGGCTGATGTCTGTTTTTAAGAATACATACAAGAATTAAAGAAACGTAAAAGGACTCTCTATTATGTTTGGACTTCTTACTGGTGCACCTTCCTCTTTCGTTAAAAAAATAACCAACTAACCATGACCGGTCAAGGGAGTGTAGTCGCCATCTACTGCTTCCACACACTCAAGATACTCGTGAAGACCTTTAAATGGCTCCCCACCAACGCTTGCAGATCCATCAACCAAGTCCTCATCACCAGCAAGCTAGACTAGGGAACACACTCTATGCTGGAATCTACACTCAACTGACCAGAAGACTTCAGACCATACAAACTCTGTGGTCAGGCTCACCCTCAACCTCCCACCCCTCGCATCACCGTGAACGTCAAAGGGCTCCGTTGAATCCCAATCTATAAACAAACACTCTTTAAACTCATCATGCACACATACAAAGCCTTACACAACACTGGCGCATGTACCTCAACCGTCGCAGAAACGTCCTCAAACCTCCCAAGCACTTCTACTCAGCCAGAATCCCACTTACACCACCCCTGATCCCCTCCACATAAGCAGAACCAGATCCGGTGGTCGTGCCTTCTCTTACCTTAAAGCATAAAGACCTGCCCCTGCACATCAGAGCCTTCTCCTCAGTTCTTGAATTCCACAAAAAACTAAAGACCTAGCTCTTCACCTAGCCCCAACCCTCACTCGACCCACACAGCTCTGGCTTCACCACTGGGATAAACTCCTGAGTGAGTTTTTTGCTATACACATACACATAGCATAACATATCAAGCCTAGCAGGCCAATAAATTACCAGGACAGTTCTTTCCTGGTTGAAATAATACTTTTTAGTACAAGAAAAGCTAGATGACAACTATCCTGAAAATATATATATGAGCAGTGGCATCCTCAAGTGATCTTTGTTCTCACCTCCATTTTTTAATGGACACTTCTGACCACTGACTGATAGTATAACAACCTGTGTATGTAAAAGATACCCTCATCTATTGGTGCGTATGGGCATGGATATGAGAATTATCCTAATTTCACAAACTTTTTGGTCTAGGACCAAGAACGGACAGGAACCATTTGCCTCTTTCAGAATGCCTCCAAATCTGTATTTTTGATTGTGGACCAGGAAAACTCAATCCCATTACTTCCCCGCAGGTCAATTGTACTTCTCGATAAACCATGACTACCTTTTAGCTGGTCAACTCTACTTCACCATAGGTTATCACCATCCCCAACAGCAGGCAGTTTTGGCAAAAAATACTGACATGTCAATGAGATTATTCAATACCCAAACATGAAGCATTACAAACCTGCGGTCAATCTCATGGGTAACTCCCGCCTCAACGTCTGCAATGCTCTTTACTTAGGCCTTTCAGGGACAGTCTTAAAAAATGTATTTGAGGCCTAAAATCATCCTGCTACTGCCCCAGTTCATAGAGGTGAGTAGGATATGTGGAAATGAATATACTGCGGCTGCCACTCTAACACTACATGCAATTTAAAGTGATGTGCCACCTACATAGTGGACAGTACATAACCATTCACCCTATCGATAAGACATCTTCACAAGTCAAAAAAGAGTCCCATCTGCAATAAAAACCCTGGAACCATTGGGAAAGTCACTCTGATAATCGGAAGTGATGGTGGAGTGTACCCTATACAAATGCCGATAACATACCAAAACATACCATAATATAGCATATAACATAACACAATATAACATAATATATTGTGGCCAAAGCAGCCATTTATTTAACTCACCTTCTACTTCACTTCTTGTCTTCACTCTGATTAGCGTGTGACTGAAAATTATTGGTACTCTCTATAGGAATACTTTACTATTCTATTGTTCTACAGCAATTAAACAAATTCACGTTCTAAAACAAGTAGCTAAAATCTTTTCCCCCACCCTCACTGTGAAGAAGCACATCCTTCTTTGCTACTTTGTTCCCTCTGGATTTCCTACACAATAATCCCAGGCAATGTCCGCCAGCAATCTGTGGCCTACAGTGCCTTGCATTATTAAACAATCAACAATCAGCACTATATGAAGCCAATGGGCGTAAATGCTGTTTCTCCATAAATAGACAGTTTCTAATAGACCACACTCCCTCCTTCATTTGCTTTACCCTGCATATTCCCCACTGGCACCTAGGTTCTTCCTTACCACTTTTCTTCTTTAATCCTGCTTTCCATTTGAGTCTCTCACTAAAGAGAAACCCCCTACAGTTTGCATTCTGGTTTTACAACCACAATCCATTCCATCCTCCCAATTTCCATCTTTACACCCTTCCTCCTTGATCAAAGACATAACGTCCCATGCTAGCTACTTTTGTCCTTCACTCATTTCTTCATTTCCTTACACTTTCTTCCTGAAACCTTTATTCCTTGGCCAAATGCCAAAGTTCCTTCTTCACATCCCTCCTTTTTTTCATATGCTTTTTCACCCTCTTTGTTATTTGCCATCATATGTTTTTAACATACACACATGGCTTTAAAACGGCTGGTCCTGCCGGAGCTCGGCACTGGCAGTTCTTAAAAGCAGGTACTGAGATGGGTCTCTATCGGACTCTCCATTTTTGCCCTCAGCCTCAGGGTGAAAAAGAAATCTCAACTCTGCAGGGGTACCACTGCTCAAAGCGTTTGATGTAACTTCAAAGAGACTTGTTTTCGTTCTTTCAAAGTCTCATCATTTCAGGACTAAAGCAATTTCAATATTATATACAATGAAACCACAGTTGTTGCTTATTTGTCTTATGCAACTAACAACCATTGACAAAGCCAATAGCCCTGACTTGTTGTAGGTATAATGTTACTTGTTGTATCATATATATGGATCCAGTGACTGAAACAGCAAAATACCAGTCAGAGGGCACACTATGCTAAGCACAGATTTTTAAGCCACATCCTTAATTACATCGGCCACGCCCCTCTGAGAGACCCCCAGCTTTTTCATCCCACTTAAAGCCCTGCACAAACAGTTACATCTAAACAGTTGACCTCTTTCTTAATGATCGTACTTGTAAAATGAAGATTTAAAGAGTTTGCATTGATTTTTTCAGCAAACAATTTAGCACTCTCAATTGTCCCATTACAAATAACAAAGAGATCAGCAATGAATCTACACCAAAACACCACACATTCTATCCCTTCAGCCTGATATTCATTCCAGAGCACCTGCTCCTCCCCCCAGCCCATATGCAAATTAGCATAGCTGGGGGCAAAGCTAGTGCACATCGCTGTACCTCTGACTCAGCGGAAAAGCTCATTATTAAGCAGAAAACAGTTGTTCCCTAGACATCTACGAATCATGAGTAGTAACATTTGTGTGTGCTTCCACAGTGTTAATGGCCTGGAACTAAAAAAATATTCTAAAGCTCTCAACCCTTCATCGTGTTGTATGCTTGTGTATAATGTCTCTAACTCAATGGTTATTAATGTAACTTACTGTCCCAAGGAATGTCAGAGATTTTATTCTGAAAATTTGCGGTGTCCTTTATATAGGGAGGGAGGTTTCTGACAAAATCTCTTAAATTATAATCCTGTCAGGAATCTAGATGGGCGAGATTGTGACAAGATTGAAGATTGACGAATGAGGGGGCTCGCAATCTGTGAGGGGTCGAGCTAGGTCAGGACAAACTGTCACGGAAACTAGCTGAGTTCGGGACAAGGCAGTGCAGTGGGGATGCTTAATCAATGCGGGGACAAAAGATTTCTAACAATAGAGTATCTGAAGGCTGGGAGGAAAGCAGAACAGGTAGTTAATAGGGAACTGGAAGTCTGCAGGGTAAACTATAAAGATAACACAAGTACAAACAGCAGGGTACAAAAAGCGGGGAAACAATAGACAAACTATCATAAGTGATAGTTTGTCTGCTCCTTGGAAATGATTTCTCTGTGAGGTAAAAAAGATCTTACAAGAAGGCAAGGAGCAGATTACTTTCACAGAATTCAGGGAGACATCCAGAAGCCCCTATGGAGAAGGAGTGCAGCGTGGTTCTCTATGCCAAAGGCACAAGCCTTGGAGTCTAACTGGCACCCTTGGAAACAATGAAAATCAGGATAGTTATAAAAACACAAGAAGACAAGGAGAACAGTGGAAGGTACACAGGAACTGGACTGGAATAAGGATCCGGAACAGGACAGGAATACAGAAAACCGAGTATACTGAAAATCTGCACACTAACTAGGACAGGACAGTAATATACAGCCAGAACAGGAACACAGGAATACAAACTAAGGAATCTGCATATTCAAGACATGCCTGGATGTGTACAGTCAGAACTAGGGTCAAGACAAACAGGGAAACAAAAGAAACAGGTTAAAGTAGAGACAGGCAACAGAGACACATAACTAGTCCACCAGGAACACAGACCAAACAGCAATGAAAACTGCAATCAATGACAAGCCTGGAATATAGCTGGAGGATCAGACAGAGAGCAAGGAGACACTGCAGCAATGTCAATTGCGAGGTGCTGCACTCTGCGCTTACAGGGCTGAAATAGCCGGAGGCTCAAGGGAGGGATACAGGTGCAAGTAATCAACCAAATACAATGAATCAGAGAACCGCAAATGAAGTGAAGGCAGAACTGGGATTTGGAAAGGGGAAGACTAGGGAAACAAGCAGACACAGGACAGGACACAGGTAAGAAATGGGTCGGAGCCAAGGGGGTGAAAAATCCAGAATGCAGATATAAAGAGGTCAAAAAGGCTGTTGGATCCAGGAATCAAGGTAGAGAATAAAATACTGCCACCAGGGCATGATCAGGGCAGGGTTTGGAAACAGAAAGGACTACAGGGACCATAATGCAGGACAGTAGTGTGGAAGCCTGGACTGGAATATGAAGTGTATCTAGCAAGGCAAGGTGCATAGCATCAGATTAGGGATAAATACAGGACTGCAGAGGGCCTTTTGAGCGTCCACTAGTGATCGGATGGCAGATTCCTCACAAATCCACATATTTCGATGTGTTTTCCAAAGCACCCCCAGTGCTGAAATTATTGGATGACCTGGTGGATTAACTTTGACTTTATGATTTTTTGGAATTAAATAAAAGACAGGTGTCTTTAGATGCATAATGTGTAAAAAGTGGAATTCATCTTGATCCAGAAGGCCCTGATTATGCCAAACTAAAAATTCCTTGTTGCTTTCAAATCTTATGGTCGACATTCTATTACTAAAAATTCTTACATAACATGCTTCATCTAAATAGTTGTCGATTGGCCAAAGGTTGAGGTTCCCATCCTTGTGCGAACATTTGATCACACAGTCTGTTTCACTGTGGAGTTTGTTGATCAACCTATAATATTTCCTTTGTCGATCACTTTTATTCTTTGCTTACTTTCTATTTTTACATGCAAATTCTTTAATTTCTGGGTCACTAACTCACTGAATACATCAAGTGCATCCTTCGGCATTGTTGGCATACATTTAGAGTTAAGCTTGAAGTATGTAGAGGCTTCTCTATATATATCACAACCTAAATTAGTAATCAATTCTTCCTCAGTCAATGTATCTTGTATGCCAATGATTTCATTTTCCACTTCTTGAAGCTCCTTCATAAATTGAACATCAGCTACCAATAGCTGATGATGATGATTGTCCTTAGTGCCCCAACTCTTTGACACATTTTGCATCATAAAAAATATTTTTTAGCTTCATTGATCTCTCAAACATAAACAGATCTATTCTTGATTGTGTGTAATTCACAGTCCGTTCCGGGCAAACAAGATAGGCCCAATGACAAAGCTTCTCTTCAGCAGTCCAGAATTTGTAAGAAAGCAAAAGTAAGAAAGTAAATGTAAAGCCTGCCATTATGGAGTCAATACATTAACTATAACTTGCCACAGCACAATGCACGGTGTCCTGGCAAATAATATAATTAAATAGAAATCATAGGTGTTTTATTTACTGCAATTATCCAAGGGTAAAGCTAGTGCGTGTAGAAGGGGCGAGTTATAGGTAATGTACTGTGGCGAATGAGGTGACAGACTGTGTACGGAAGAGGGTGAGTGATATTAATTTAAAGGTGGTGCATAAGTATAAATGTGAGTTGTACGTAAATGTTCATTTCTACTAAGTCTTAGTTTTGAATTTGTTATGGTTGTGTAGTTTAAGTTGTGTTTGGCGCAAATAAGATAGAAATAAGTGTATAAGTGGTGCATACATTATAACATTAAGAGATAACTATAACTGTAGAATTCAAATTGTCGTGGAGTTTAATTTGTGGATCTATACCAAACATAAACACCGTTTTCCTAGCTACACCCCTATCTCGGAAGCCGAGATCCTCAAACTGATCTCCACCTCCGAACCCGTCCCTCATGTCCTTGACCCTATAGCCACCCAATTGACCAAAAAACTGAAACTCTCCATAGCTCCGTTCTGGTGCATAAACAGCTCTCTGAGAACTGGCATCATACCTGAATGCCTCAAAGTTGGCAAAGTCATGCCACTTCTAAAAAAAACAGGCCTTGACTCCAAGGACCTGAATAACTTCAGACCCGTCTCCAATCTCACCCTCCTATCCAAAATCCTCGAAAAATGCGTCCTCCTACAACTGACTCAGCACATGGACAACATCAACCTTCTTGAGCCCCACCAATCGGGTTTCAGAAAAGGCTATAGCACCGAGACCGCGATCCTTAACATCACAGATGATATCCACAAATCCCCCGATACCGACCCATGTTGCCTACTCATTCTCCTGGACCTATCGGCAGCCTTTGACACGGTTGATCACCAACTACTCATCAAGGCTTTACAAGAAAGGCTAGGTGCTGATGAGGTGGTCCTACGCTGGTTCTCCTCCTTCTTACACAGCCGCTCACAAAGGATAAAAATCAAAAACTTTACTTCCGACCAACACCCCGTCAGCAGGGGCGTCCCCCAAGGTTTAGTACTCTCACCACAACTGTTCAACATATACATGGAACCCCTCACCACCATACTTAAAAATGCCAACATTCCTTTCCACCTATATGCAGATGACACCCAGATCTATCTAGAAACCTCCTCCATAGATGACATTCCCAGACTAAATGTCACTCTAAAAGAAATCCAAGATTGGCTGTCTCTAAACCACTTAAAACTCAATCAAGACAAAACTGAGATCCTCCTCATCTCCAACAAAGAAGAGAACCCTCAAATTTCAGAATGGGTAAAGCTATAGATGCTCTCAACGGCAATCTCACTCTGGCCAACTCCGTAAAATCATTAGAAATCACCCTAGACCCAAAACTCGACGTGGCCAAACGCATTAAGAACTCCACAAAGAGTGCCTTCCTCAATCTGAAGCTACTCAACAAAATAAAACCATTCATCCCAACCAAAGACCTCAAACAAGCCACCCAATCACTGGTGCTATCCAGACTCGACTATGGGAATGCACCCTCACGGGTACAACTAAATCTCACCAAGCTCCCCTCAAAACAACTCTCAACGCAGCAGCCAGAATGGTCACTGGAATTAGGAAATACGATCACATTTCACCAGCAATCAGAGAACTAAAATGGCTCCCAGTCGAATTGCGTGCCAGCTTCAGAACTGCCTGCCTCACGCACAAAGCCCTGCTCACAGGAAAACCTGATTACCTGGCCGCCAAACTCAAGAGGGTTGGTCAGACAAGGAACCTCAGGAGCTCCAAAACCCTACTACTCATCCCAATGAAAACGCGCAAACAAAAAAACGGTGCACGGTCCTTCGCTGGAATCGCACCCAAAATCTGGAACTCCATCCCAGCAGATATCAGGACTATCTCATCCTTCACAAAATTCCCAAAACACCTAAAAGTCCTCTTCCTAAACCTCTCCCTCCCGAATGGATAGCCGCCGCCTTAACCCAAATCCCTGTTCGCTGCTGCTCCCAGACATTGTACCACAAAGACCTACCTCCTCCCTGCTCTTTGACCCCTACCTGTTCCTCTCCCCGAAAGAGGTTCAACCCAAGACAACGTGCACTCAATGAGGTTATCTCAGGACTCACATACTACCTCAATGCTGCAAAGCAAACTTGGACTCCCGAACCAATATGTATAACACTGCTCTATTTTATGATTCTTGCACAAAAACTGTTGTAAAGTGCTCCGATATCCCCGGGTCCGGCCAGCGCTATATAAATCTCATTAATAAATAAATAAATAATACCTTGGGCTCAGGGGATGTCCCACAGTATCCTGCACTAAGGGGACTAAAGGAGCCTATGCAATATCCTAGAAGTCGCATAACACCTTCTCTGTAACCACAGTCCAGTTCTAGTCACCACCCTACCCAGGAGTGTTATTGTCTCACTTTGAGTCCCTTGTCTGAAAGAGATTCTTTTTTTGCTCACTTCTTCTGTAAAGAAAACACCATATCTTTCAGATTTCTACTTCTGAAAATACAACAAATCCAGCAGGCTAAACTCCTGAGTACGTGCTTGCAAATGTGAACTGGTGAGCTTATTCCTAGAAAGGCAATTTATGCTGTCCATGGTTGAGTCTTTTGTCGGAAAGGGCTGTTTTAACCTAGTGGCTAATACATTCTATTATTTCCAATCCTCAGGAGGCGTGACTACCATTTCAAGAGTGCTCCCTGCATAAACCATCTGGAGGTGGAAACATATACCCTAGAGCATGCATCCACTCCTATCTTCACCTGCACAAGACCAGCACAGACCACAGTACGCAAATGGTGACCTCCGCCAAATTCCTATTTTACTTCTTTTGAGCTACTAAGTTACTACTATAAATATCATGCAGGGAGTACTATGAATGTAGTACTACTTTTTGCCTCACTACATCGGTACAACACCTCCACCATTGTCTATGCACAGAGTGTGTGCAGCGTTAATGCATGGGCATAAAATGATATGCATGCACATTCTGCCAATGCAAGGAATGTATATGTGCATGCATTTTATGGAACCCTTGGGGGAATCCATCAATAAGCTGATGTTACTGCCATCTTAACGAATTTTGTTATTGTGGTGTTGATTGAGTCAGAAGCCACTTATCGCCTAATATTACTGAGGGTGGGTGTGTATAGCAAGAACCACTCCTCGCTTTGAGAGGGGTGGACGGGCGAATCTGAAAGGAAGGCTGATAATATCACCTGATTCCCGCACGTTTCTGCCTTGCCCACTGGTGCGTGGGAGAGTGGAAGTCCATGCATGGCACGCTTTCCGAGGACTTGCCTTGTTTCCAAAGCAAGGGAACCAGGATGAACATTCCATACAAGCACTGGGATTGCAATAGGTCTCACATTTGCTTGAGTTAGAGCTATTGGTGTTGTAAATGACAATGTCTTTTACCCATGTGTTATGGAGTGTATGTATGTGGTGTGTAGTGGAATTATGTGGGTTGGATTGGAATTCTTAGTTGTGGATTTGTGAGATGTGGAATTGTGTTTTGTGGAAAGGATTTGTGTAGTGGAATTATGTGGCATGGTGTCAAGTGGAAATATGTGGATAATAATTATGTGATATTCAGTGTACTGGAATTATGTGGAGTGGGGTTATGTGTTATGAGTGTAATTATGTGGGATGGTATTTTGTGTTGTGGAGTGGTATGTATTGGAGTTAATTATGTGGTGTGCTGTAGAACTTTGTGGCATGATGTGGGTTTCTGTGGTGTGGATTGGATGTATGTGGTGTGTTGTGTAATTGTGCTGTTGAGTTTAATTATGTGGTTTGGTGTTGAATGTTGCGGTGTGGATTGGAAATGCCCACGACTGCAGACAAAATGGGTCAGCCCACTTCAGAGCCTGGCTGTTTTGCCAGTGATAGAATTTCTTGGTGACACGTGCACATGCACCTAGAAGGTAGAGCACTTCAGTGCCAAGGCTGTTGGGTCAATCTCTCCTTTCATTTATTTTATTTATTTTTTACTATTTTTTATTCTTTTATTTTCTTTTGCATATACATAAAAAATAAAAAATAAAAAGCACAGTTGCCAATGCCTGTCCTAAGGGTTTGGTCAATGTTTGCTCAAAAACAATGTTGAAACGAAAGCCATGGAGGGAAGTCTAATCAGTCACATACCCTTAGGCATACACTGAAACAGATGCGACTGCACACACACACCACAGATAGCCACTGCACACACACACCGCAGACAGGCACCGAACACACACCGCAGAAAGCAAATGCTGCGCACTTATTGCTTGTAAATCGTTTAAGTCATTGATATTTCAACAGTAAAATCGTATTCCACAAATAACTTAAAAAAATTGAGTTAACTTATTTTGCACTATGGGGCATATTATCAAGTAAGGCGTTAAAATTATCGCTGCTTTAGCGGCAAAAAACTGCCGCTAAAGCGGCGATAATGGGCTTGATAATATGCCCGTGAGAATTCCAATAGAAGCCCATGTTGACACCAGAACATGGGCTTCTATTGGAATTCTCAAAGGCATATTATCAAGCTCATTTTTTAACGCTGTTTCTTGATAATATGCCCCTATGTTTCCTCTTTATGTAATAAAAACCTATTTCACTACAAAAGCCTATATTTTGCATTTCAAATGTGGAAAAGGTATATTGCTTCCACTTATAAATATGTAAACAGCAAAAATGGTATGACGTAAATTTGCGCCACTGTGCAAATTCTTTAAAACACAAGCAACAAATATCGTACCAATGACTTATACTGTTTTTGCAGCAGGGGAAGGTTTCTTGAATATGGACCCTGAGATAAAAACATTTGACTTTCTAGTTGGACGAGCTTCTTTTAAAGCTGAACACGACCAAAAACCTTACATTTTCTAAAGTGAGGAACAAAGTAATGGAATTTTTAAATTCTACTGCCTCATTATTGCTGAGTGCTGGTACAAAGCTGGAGGCTTATTTGAATGTGTCTGCGGGGGCTGCAGCGGGTGATCACTTTCTTCCCTCAAGCTGTTTGTACCCATGTCACAGAGGTAGAAAGTTAATGTTCTGTTGTTTGGCCGCAGTGCTTCATATACAATTAAACAAGTAAAATCAATAAAGTAAGTGTGAATCAATCAATCAATCAGTGAATTGTAAGCGTGCTACTCACACGTGAGTGTCTAAAGGCGCTGAGGGGTGGGTGGTGTCCGCAGATCTGTTAGCCGAACAGCCAGGTCTTAAGGGTTTTCCTGAAGGTGTTCAGGGAGGAGGCGCATCTGATGTTTGCCGGGAGCTAGTTCCAGGATTTGACTGCGATGTGAGAGAAGGATCTGCCGCCTGCCCTGGCTCTGTGGATGTGCGGGGACTCGGCTAGTGCGAGGTTAGAGGATCGGAGGTTTCTCTTGGGTACGTGGAAGTTGACTCTGTCGTTGAGGTATTTGGGTCCGGTGTTGTGTAGGCATTTGTAGACGTTGGTGAGGATCTTGAAGGTGACTCTTTTCTCCACGGGGAGCCAGTGGAGGCTTCGAAGGTGGTGGCTGATGTGTTTGTGCCAGGGGATGCCGAGGACGAGTCGTGCAGCGGTGTTCTGTATTGTCTGGAGTTTCCGGAGTAGGGACTTGTTGATGCCGGCATAGAGTGCGTTTCCATAGTCCAGTCTGCTTGTGATGAGTGCGTGGGTGACCGTCTTCCTTGACTCGTGGAGGATCCATTTGAAAGTCTTGCGGAGGATGCGGAGGGTGTTGAAGCGGCTTGAGGTGACGTGTTGGCTTGTCGGTTCATGGTGAGAGATGAGTTGAGTATGATTCCGCGGTTTCTGGCATGGTCCGATGGGGTGGGTGGGCTTCCAAGGGCGGACGGCCACCAGGTCTTGTTCCATGCTGAGGGGGTGGTACAGAGTACGAGGACTTCCGGCTTCTTAGCGTTGAGTTTTAGGTAGCTGTTGGTCATCCAGGCTGCTACGTCCTGCATTCCTTTCTGGAAGTGTAGTCTGGTGCTGGTGGGGTCTTTAGTGAGAGAGAGAATGAGCTGGGTGTCGTCAGCGTGGGATATGATGTTGAAGCCGTGTTGTTGGACGATGGCGGCGAGGGGAGCCATGTAGATGTTGAAGAGTGTCTGGCTTGGTGATGACCCCTGTGGGACTCCGCAGGTTATTTCCGTGGTGTCAGAGAGGAAGGGTGGTAGTCTGATTCTCAGGCTTCTTCTGGTGAGGAAGGACCGGATCCAGTTTAGGGCTGTTCCTTGTATGCCAGCATCGTGTAGTCTGGAAAAGAGGGTGCAGTGGGAGACGGTGTAGGAGGCTGCTGAGAGGTCAAGTAGGATGAGGGCTGTGGAGTGGCCCTGGTCAAGGATGTTGCGTATGTCGTGCGTGGCAGCGAGTAGGGCGGTTTAGGTGCTGTGGTTGCTTCAGAATCACGATTGTGACGGGTCGAGTATGGCGTGTCAGTTCCCTGTTCACAGTTTCCTCTGTAACTTTTGCCGCAAAGGGGAGGAGCAAGATGGGCCAGTAGTCCTTGAGGTCAGTGGGGTCCGCTGTGGGCCTGACTTCTGCGCGTTTCCACTCTTCTGGGAAGGTGCCTGTTTCGAAGGTGGTGTTGATGGTGTTTTGTAGTTCGGGTGCGATGGCGGCGGCGGCTCTGTGGTAGATGTGTGGCGGGCAGGGGTCGGTGGGGGCTCCTGAGTGGATGCCTTTCATGGTCGAGGTGGTGTCTTCGGCCGTGATTGGCGTCCAGGTGGAGAGTTTGGGCTGGCTGGTGTGTCTAGGGGGTGGGTCGGCTGTGGCGTCTGGTTGATGGTCGATGAAGTTGTCATAGAGGTTTTTGATTTTGAGGTGGAAGTAAGTTCCGAGCTTGTCGCAGAGGTCTTAAGATGGCATGATGTCTGTGGATTCGCTGCGAGGGTTGGTGAATTCTTGGATGACACTGAAGAGATCCATGGAGTTGGTGGAGTTGGCGTGGATCTTGTTGTGGATGAAAGTCCTCTTGGTGGTTCTGATCAGTTGTGGTAGTCCGTCATGGCGTTCTTGTAGGTGGTGTGGTTTTCAGGTGTCTTGGTGTTTCTCCAGTTCTTCTCCAGGTGTCTGCAGGTGCATCTGGCCTCTTGGAGATCAGAGGGGAAACAGGTGGCTTTCCTGGCTCGTTGTTTGTCAGGGTTGCGTAGCAGGGCGAGCTCGTCTGCGCAGGTGGAGATCCAGGTGTGGAGTTCCCTGGCTGTGACGTTGGCGTCTGCTGCCGTGGTGTGGTTTAATTGGGTGCGGGTGAGGGTGGAGTTCAGTTGCTCGTCGATGACCTTGCTTCAGTTCCTTCGTAGCGGGCGTGGGGCAGTTTTGGGTGTCTTGGGCTTGTCGATGGTGAAGTGTACGCAGTGGTGGTCGGTCCAAGGATGTTGCGTGTTGTGGCTGAAGTGTACGCTGTTTCCTGCCGCGAAGATGGGGTCGAGGGTGTGTCCCGGCCTGTGGGGCTGGTGTGGTGACACGTTGCTTGAGTCCGATGTTGGCACGGTTGTCCCGGAGTGTGGTGGAGTTCGGGTCATTGAGGTTGTCGGAGTGGAAGTTCAGGTCTCCGATGAATATGTAGTTCATTGAGGTGATGGCGTGGGGTGCGATGAGGTCGGTGATGGCGGCGGCGAAGTGGGTCCAGGGGGTGGGGGGTCTGTAGATGAGGGTTCTGGGAATGTAGGTGTTCAGCGGTAGGGAAGGTCTTGCTGGAGGTGATGAGGCGGAGGGTGTTCTTGTGGGCGATGGTGAGGCCCCCTCCCGGGTGCTTGGGGCGGTCCTTCCTCTGGATTTTATATCCGTCTGGGATGGAGGTGTTGATGTCGGGGGCAGAGGTGGTGTTGGTCCAGGTCTCTGTGAAGAAGGCGATGTCGGACGAGAGGCCGTCTAGTAGGTTCCATATCTCCATGGAGTGTTTGTGCACCGAGCACACGTTGAGGAGGATGCAGCTGAGGGTGTCGTTGGTATTGTCATCAGTGGTTTTGGAGGCCAGGGTGGTGTTGAAGGTCTGGCGGCAGTTGAGGCTGGAGAACTGGCCGTGGGTCGTGTTTGGCGTGGCTTGGAGGCAGTCCCCACGTCTTCCTGTACTGAGTGCGTGGAGGGCAGCTGAGCTGTAGTGGTGGTGGGGGCGAGATGCAGGGTTCCTGGCCGCGGTCGGGTCGCGGACGGGTGCAGACGGGCTTGCCTTAGGCACGCCTTTGGTGCGCAAGCAGCGCACCCGCTGTGCGCGTCCACTCTGCGACCGCACAGCGGCCGCCATTAAGTAGAAGAGGTGGAAGAGACGGCAGCTGGGAGATGGGGAGTAGTCATGCTAAAGGACATATAAATAAACATTTCTTATTACTGATGGTTTGCAATACCATTTTGAAAAGTTGTTTTATATTTGCAAAGAGTAAAAATCTACACATTTTTGCAGACGTATGACATGAAATTTCTGAGTGCCAATGTTAATCCTTCGACAGACATCTGAGTGCCAATGCTAATCCTTCGACAAAAAGCAAAACTAAACAACAGAGAGCACTACCGCCCAATACATTGATATATCTGGAGGCTTTCGGAGATGACAAGAGACAAATCCAGAGACTCTTAATTATAGTACATTCAAACATAAATTACGGCAATGTCAAGAATGTATAGTGTCTTGTTACATACATCTTTATAACGTCTTATGGAGAAACAAATAAGTTCCACTTCGCACCCCGATAATGTTTTGTGACACAATCTAAAATGTCCGCCTTGTTTCAAAGGGCTTACTAATTACAGTCGCCACAGTTTCACATGTGTTATTGAGAATTGACCCGTACTAGTGTGCTGTATAATTAGGTTAGAACGCACGGTCTTCTCTACAATCCATACATACTCCCCATAAGTTGACTTTGTTGGGAGGGCGAGGACCCATTCCTAGCAATGCCGACTTTGGAAGTGGGGAACCTGGTTGGGGGCCCCAGCATCAGTTCAACATCACGTAATTGTGGTGCATAACTTAACATTCCTGTGCCTAACAAAAGCAGTTTGATTTTCAAGTTAGCGATGTGGCGAACAAACAGAGCTGACAATTGTGGGCCTGGGGAACCAGGCTTGAGTCTCAATGCCGGCTCTACCAAAAACATACTGATGGAAAGAAAGAAATTTCAACTCATAAGAAATATAATTGAACAATGGTTGAACATGTGTAGTTACTGGATCAGGTGAGCAAACGGTGCGTGAGCAAGAGAAAACAAGCGGAGGGGGAAGTGCATGGAACAGGTGCTCTTGGAACCTGTCTGATGAGCAGGAAACAAAGAAATGCAAATGCGGGGTGTGATTGTTAGCTCGAAAGCCAACGCAGGAGGGGCAAGTGCACGGAACAGGCGCCCTCAGAATGCGTCTGATGAGCAGGAAACAAAAAAAATTAAAATACCATCTGTGCTCGAAAGGGAAAACGCAACACAAAAAAGAGTGGCCTCAAGGTATTGTAAATAAAAAGATGAGTAAGAGTACAGTAAAAGGGGCGGTCCTCATGGGAGGTCACACAAGTCCAAAAGGAGGGACTACTACATGTATTCACAAATCGAAAGCCGTCATTTAAAAAGGAGAGTAAGAGGAACCAATGAAAAAGATGGGTGGTTCTTGAAGCCAATATACTAGATACAGCATTTCTCGAAGAGAGTGCACATGTGCTGCCTAGGCGAGACCGAAAAAGGAACAATGAACAATAAATCACTAAACTACCCTCCACCCCTCTCCTGTGGATGTGTAGTGAACTACATTAACAACTCACAGGAACGTGGCTTGTGCCACACATGTAGGTGGCTACTGATTTTCTGGACTGTGAGCCTAAAGTACCACTTCACAATTGCACAAACCACATTCTTTTGAGATAACTAGTGTACGTTTTATATATACACACTGCCACTGGAACCACTGACTCCTTCTATTGCCTGGGTGAAAGACACCAGTCACTGTCTGCACTTCATATCCAATCACTTGGATTAGAAAACAACCGCCCACATCAGCAATATACCAACACTTCATTGTTCAGATAGGATATTTGAATAGGGAAAAAAAACAAAATCCACCTAATGCCTGTATCTTTAAAAACAGGGTGGTGCCCCGCCACCATCCAACCATCGCCTCTGTCCATGGATGCTGGTTAATGATTGGTGGAGGTTTTAGTGTGGCGAATTGATGCCAATGTAGATAACCAATGAGGGTGCACAACTTGATAAAGCAGAGGTCCAAATACTAGGTTTTCTAGGAAAACATTCCATACTGGACTTATGAGGTAAATGTTTACCTTTGTGTCATAAACAGGTCCTTGGAGTACTGAGCCAAGATTGATTGATACTAAGTTAATTCTTTATGGGTTTGAAGGGTGTGTTTAACAGTGGTGCACATTTCCACCTGAAATGTTGTATAGAGTCTCTTTTAGCCTCAAGCAAATGAATAACTTATACAGCTAGAAGAGAAGGGCCTAGCAGGCAGAGTGATTGGGTCCCCAGAGGTCACACCCACAATAAGAAAGTACTACAGTGAAAAAGGAAAGCAAACTACAAATGTATGACTTCTGCTTTTCATACTGGCTGAAGGGAAATTTAGCATTGTGGGAGCCGGGAGACAGTAGCAATGTAATACTCCAAGCAACAGCAAAGAGAACAGGCCTGGCTTCCAGCTTCCATTTTGAGCCCTGACTAAATATTTAAAGAAAAGCCTGAAACTGTAAAAAAAAAAAAAGTAAAACAGGATAGATTTATGGATACCATGCATCAATGAGGTAAAGGATTTAATGTGTGATGATTACATGTACTTTTGAGATGTAAAATACTCCCCCGTGCTCCAATGCAAGCAAGAGCTTGAAGGGCTAGCAGACTACTGCTTGGAGTGGAGTGGAGTCCTGATCATACTGAAAAGGGCTGTTTATTTTCTTAAAATGGAGCAGTTCTGCCGAGAAATGGGATTACCCTGTGATTAAAAATAAGGCAGCTAATGCTGAGAACGTCCTGTACTGCTGTATTAAAGTTAGAGCAGCCCTGCCGCCGACTGATGTACCCTTCCATTAAATGCATAGCCCAACTTGGAAGTACTGTACTATTACAAAGGCCTATTCACTGGAGTGATGTCTAGAGTTGGCTAGTGATCAGATTCCTGAGAAGGCAGTAGACATCTGCTGGCACAGGGATACTATGTAAACTCAGCGCATAACTGCTGGCACAGGGCTACTGCGTAAACTCACGGCACAGTTTATTTCAAACTCCTGCAATACGCAGCAGCGTAAAAGCTTGAGGAGAGGGACATTTGGAAGTGGAAGAAGACATAGGGCCTGATTAGGATGACAGTGAGACCGCAAACGACAGCCTGTTGGTGGCGGTCTCACCGCCATCCTAAGCATGTTTCCAGCCTGCCAAACTGGGATGGCGAACGGAGGGGTGGCGGTTGGAGAAACTGCCCACCACGGATCTGACGGGCTCCACTCCGATCCCAACAATGGTGGCGGTGCACTGCCGTAGGGATTATGATGCCCCTCCCTGCCAGCCGTTTCATGGCAGGTTACCCGCCATGAACAAGGCTGGCGGGAAAGGATATTGGGGGCCCGTTGTGGGCCCCCCTTTCCCTCTAACCCTCAGAGTTGGGTTGTGCCCCCCTACATATCCCTAAACCAGGGCCGGACTGGCCATAGCGGGCACTGGGCAATCCCCCGGGAGCGCCGCACGGGTGGGGGCCGGTTTTGGGCCCATGGGGGCCGTTTTTGTTAAAGGGCCGTTTTTGCAGCTTAGCTGCAAAATCGGCCCTGTAACAAAATCGGCCGAAATCCGGCCCTGGAAAAGAGCTCGGCGGCACCCCCAACCCCCCCTCCCTCCCCCGCGGGGGGGGGGGGCGGCCGAGCACTTTGCCAGGGCCGGTTTTGGTTCCCAGTCCGGCCCTGCCCTAAACCATGTGGCAGGCACGGCAGGCAGGCATATGCACAATGTGCATTTTTTGGACTGCGGCCTGTGCTGCAGCCAGCAGCACAAGCAGCAATACAAAAAATGCACTTTGCAATTACTGATGAAAAGACACTTAGCTCAGTAATTCACCTTAGTGGTAGACAGGGCCGGCTCTAGGGCGGTGCGACTGGTGCCATCGCACCGTGTGCTGGCTTCCTGGGGACGCTGTGTTCTAAACTTTATTATGCTTTTAAAGTACCTGCTGCCGCGTTCCTTTCCTCCTGCAATTACGGAGCCTCACAAAAATGTCAAGATAACTCCTGTTATTAATGTTCTTCCTGGACAGAGATCAGAGTTTTGTGTAGTTGAGGTTTTTAACTTATGTGAAGGTAGCACAGAGGGTTATCTGCCTACTGCAAAGAACGTGTACCAAGTAGATTACAGAGTGCATTTAATGTAAATAGATCAGCAGGTTACTGCTTTCAAAAGAGACATCTTTTTGTTACTTGCAATTTATAACTTAAAGTCCTGATATAGAATAGTGAGGCATTAACTTTCATCATAGAACTGCATACACTCTGCAAAGTATAGAAAATTGGTTAATGTTGCAAAAAGTGTTAATTTGGGTAGAAATGGATTCTTATTAAAGAAAACTCCCAACTATGCTGTTTCTTTTTCGACTCTGAGTTTGTGCTTTTCCACACCAAGCACTCCTAAACTATACTGCCTACCAGTGTGGATGACATGTGACTCCTACACTTTTAGTCCTTTGGCTTATGTAATATTTCCTATACACTGATTTACACAAGTATGATTGATTGTCTGTGTAATGTGTGTGTGATGCAAAGTGCTCTGACATACTTTACTGGTATGAGTGGCGCTATATAACGAATTCAATGCACCTGAGAGAGAGTGGTTATGGAGACTTGGTCACTATTAAAGGGTGCCAGTGAGAGAATCCGTGGTGAAGGTGGTCATTGGGGGCGCCAACTAGCAATGTCGCACTGGGCGCCAACAGCGCTAAAGCCGGCCCTGGTGGTAGATGATGCAAATCTGCTTGCGCTTGGCTGCAACATTCTTATGGCTTAAATTGTGCTGCTCGAGGCTCACTTGTTGATAGGATTCTGTCAACATTTTTTACTTTGACTCAATAGAAAACTCAGATCAACATCACCTCTCTTGCAACACTCGCCCTTTTTGTATTGCGCTCCATTGTGAGCATCGCGATTCATGCTTTCTCATTTTCTAATGTGTAAAATATCATATTTACAAAGAAAAATCTTTATAAGTACTATGGTAAGTCCATATTTTATGTACTGCTCAATCCGTCTAGAGCCTGTCGTTAATATTCTTGGTACCATTGTGAAATCAGCCAAGGCTTCAATTTACCAGGGCACAGTGATGATTGTTAGTGCCCATGGAAGAATGCCGCAAGCCTGAATATTCTGTTCAGCGCCAGTTCTTAATTTGTAAATAAGTAAGTCGCAGGGCCCTTCTCAGAAGGCCCCTGCAGCCTGCACCACCCATTGCCCCTGCCTTCACTGCCAATAACAGTTTCAATACAACTATAAACCACCGCACTGCAACAAGTGCAACAATTAAAACTATTCCAAGCAACTCAAAGCTATGAGAACGGCATGGAATGGTCTGAATTGTCATTTTTAATGTATATTGCATTATTACGCATTGTTCTTGTGCTTATCTCAAAATTAGACAGACAGCGCACCAATATGTATTTTACTCAATTTATTTTTCAATTCAAAATGGACAATTATTTGTCTCTCACAAAAAATGAAAAAATTTAATAAATGAATTAGTCATATTTTTTGTACACCGTACATGTGGGCATTATCTTATTTATATGGACACATTGCCTTAAATTGAAGTATATAGGTGTAGGAATTCCTTGTTGTTGTTATATAGAATTTTTCCCTGACGTTTTCCTCACACATTTAAATATTCAGGGTCCCTCTGCTGTAGCTTATAGCTTATCTCAAAATTAGACAGACAGCGCACCAAGTGGTAGACTTTCATAAATGCCAGTGTTGAGAATTAAGTGCTGGTGCCAAGAACCAGAAACCACCGGCTCAAATTAAACTCTGCCAGCAATCCATCTCAGGATTTTGTCCTCAGGTGAAATTTCCAATGCCTCATTGCCGTACAAAAATTCAATTTTCCAGAGAACTTAATGGAAATGAACATATGCATAGGGCTATTGCAGATGTATATCTATATAGTGCTAAAGGAGCAATCTTTAATTGCCCACAGGATGCAACAAACCAAATTAAATTAAGTAAAAGACATCTCATGCTCTTCAGGACATCACTAACCATCATCTCCCGATGAGAGGTCCATGACACTGAATCAGTAAACCCTACCCCAAGGTACACATACTGGTGACAAATTTACATTCTTGAAGCATCATCTAGGGGTTAGTCCCAAAAATCATTGTCTGCTTTTTGTTCTTTAGTCAGTTGGGCTATTTCCTAAACCTGTGTTAAGAGATCCAGCTCTTGCTGCAACCCTAACTTTGATCTCTCTAAAATGACAAGATCGTCTACATATATAATAATACATTTATAAAAGCCTTTCCAAACATTGGAGGTCAGCTTCAGGGATCACGGAGAGCTAAAAGGAAAATAAAGCGTAGGTTCATGAGTGCATCCTTGCTTCAGCCCGTTAGCGGTAAGCATGTCCGAAGAGAGACATCCAGCAAAGTTTGTTGCTTTCTGTCAGTGCTTAATTTGTAAAACGTTGAGTACCAGGGCCCTCATCAGGAGGCCACTGCTGCCTACAAAACCCCTAGCCCCTGCTAGTGCTACCAATGACAGTACCAAACCTGCTAATAACCATCACACTCCTACAAGTGCGACAATTCCGACTATTTGAGGCCCCCAAAGCTACAAGATTAGCATGGGCGGCAGGTATTAGTAATTTTTTACGTATATTGAATTAGTAAACAACTGTTGTTGTGTGCACTCTAAATCAGACAAACATCCCACCATGTGACAGACTGTCATAAGTGCCTGTGTCGAGCACCGAAAACCACCGGCTCACATTAAGCCCTGCCTAACCCACGCTATCGACCACTTTCAATCTCTCGCTTGCACTGTTTCCACTGCAACACCATATCACAGGCGTTCGAAGTTGCACCATTTTCCTCTTGTGAACATCCCATAATTCTAACACTATGATTACTAACCGTGGTTTGCAAAGTTTTGTGCATCTGGGTCTTCATAATCTGAGTTTTTGCATCTCTTTTAAGTAGTTTCATGAAAAACAATTGCCAACATCCCCACAGTTCCAAAGTCAGAAGTAAAACATTTAAGTGATTATGGTAGAGGTAGAAGGCAGTTCAACTTCTCACAGTGTCTATCTGTGGACGATAGAGGTGTGCAGAACATGTGAACATCCAGTTCTTGGCCTCTCTGCAGAGAAATGGTCGCATACGGGGCAACTGTAATTATTCACAACAAAATTGTTGTTTTATTTACTTGTCTGAGACTGCTAACAAGCATTGGCAAAGCCAATAGGTCTGACTTCTTTCAGGTATATGTTGTTGTGTGACATGTCTGAATGCAATAACAGAAACCTCAGACTACTGGTCAGGTGGCCAGTAGTGGTGGGGCAGGAAGGGGGGGTTAAAAAAAGAAAAAAGAAAAGAAGGGAAAAAAGAACGAAAATCTCACTTACCTGCCGGCATCCACCTCTCCCACATCTTCTTTGGTCGACACAGGAAGCACACAGGCTCTCAGACTCCCCTAAGCCAATCACAATGCTGTTGTCATCAGCATGATAGCAGTGGCATGATTGGTCAGAGCTGCCTGGTTCGGCGCTCAGACAGGTAGTGGGAGCCTGTGCATGTTCTCATGCTAAATGAGCAGGTTTGTTTGGCCAGCCTAAGACGGCCGGCTAAACTGTCATGCACACTTAGAAAGTGCTCACCATTCCTCCCCCTGCTCCCACACCTACAGAGCCGGTACTGAAAAATAAAATGATACTAATATGGTGTTATTATAATTTTATTTTTCCTGTGGGGCGACACTCCTCCACCTTAGCAGAGGAGCCACCTCTCCATGAGGCGTGCTCTGTGAAGCACAGAATCCTAGTTTATAGGCCATGCGTCTTACCAAAAGGATCCTAATTAGGCGTGTTTGGCCACGCCACTTTCAGAGCAACCCTCCCCCCAACCTTTTTCATCCCAAATGAAGCCTCGCCCCTATATCAAATCCCAAAAACCCCAAGTCGATATTGAATTCTTGTGACTGCTTCCCCTCTCACTTTGCCTGTAGCCTCTCTGGACCCTGCCGCCAATGTCCCATTCACGGGTACCGTAAACAGCCTTCTCCCACTCTTTAACATTGCCCAAATGCCCTAGCCCTGCAGCGCGTGCCAGTTAAGTCAATTTCCTCACCTACTTGTCCTGCCATTATCTCTTCAGCAGGAAGGGTTCTGCCTCTCTTTTGTCCCTCCTGTTACCAGTGAGTGCCCATTCACTTGCTTTACACTGGCGCTTATTGTCCATTCTTTCCACTGGTACCAGTCCACGTCAATCTGTTCACCAAGCTCTAAGTGTTATTAATCACTGTCGTGCTCCCAGCTCGCATTAAAATGCCCAGTTCCTCTCTAGTGGCATTAAGTGCCTTTTCCCTCCAAGTAATTGGTACTGAAAGGGGCTGTAGTTTAGTGATTATATGTGCCAGCTTTCAACGCAAAGTGTGTAATCCTGGACAAATCACTTTGTTGGTCTGTTTTCTTATCTGGCACAATTGGGCCCTTTGAAACCAGCTAACCACAATGCTGAGCAATATATAAAAGACCTGACATGTATTTATTACCAGCCTTTTCTACATTAATATCCTCTCTGTCTGTGCAAGTCCCCCCCCCCCACCCTCTCTCTGTTGGCAAACACATCTGCATGACAAATGCTTGCCCACTGGGTATCTAGGGAGAAGTGCGGCAGGGTGAGGCGGGTGCTAGAGGAATGATGGGTGTGAGAGGCTGGCAAAGATTTGCGAAGGGCACTGGATGGATGTGCTATTGGGTACAGGGAAGATGTCCAGCCAGCAGGCACAAAGGCCCCTCTGTTCGTGCCCCCAATACATGTGAGCTCGGAAACTGTTCCCATGCAAGCTCCTGCGTCTTTCGAAGGGCTGGCCCAGCCGAGAGGTGGGAGTCCTTTCAGGGTACTCTCTCCCCTCCCTGCCCCTTCGTGCTGCCCGTTTCTTTTCCGCTTTAATGAGCGGCTGACAAACAACACAACAAGAACCAGATCCAGCCAGAACTAACTAAAACCTCTGTCACACGTCATTCGATTGGTTCTCCAACCCAGAGGAGCCTGAGTGCTTGGCACTTTGGCATTGGGCAATGGGAAAGTGCTGGGTGGGCTTATGCTTTTAAGGAATATGGCCCTTCATAGCTGCCATTGCATAAGTTCCTCCACCCTCTTAACACAGCACTCACCACCTTCAGGTGGGAAGAAGGGCCAATAAGCAGTTTCTGCGCTCTCCCCGTCCAAGGAGCGGGCGGCGGAAATGTCTCTTCCAGTGGACGGTTTCATAAGAAGGGGTGTGCAAAATTCGTAATTTCCCCCTGCGTAACAATGCAATTTAAAAAAAAAATTACACGGAATCTAAGCGATATTCAAGTCAAAAGCTGACGTCAGGCCTCACTGCACAAAAAACGCAAGTGACACAAGCAAGCGCCACTCAGGGTCCCACGGACCACTGCCTGCTCTCAAAAAATGAAAAGAAAACTTTTCTTTTTTTTCTTTTAAACGCTTCCCATTTCCTTTAAGGAAAACGGGCTGCATTTGGAAAGAAGATTGCTTTATTTAAAAGCAATAACAGGCATGGTGGTCTGCTGACCCCAGCAGGCACCATTCTTGTGATTTTAGCGAGTACCATTGGGTCGCAATAGAGACCTACCTCAATAATATTTGTGAGGTAGGTCAATTTGCGACTCACTAGAAATCGCTAAATGAAACTCATGGAGTTTTATACATTAGGAATAGCTATTATCTAATTGCAATTTGCAGAAAATCACAACTAAGTAATTGCTATTTCCAAAATGGATACATGTTGCCCATCATCTTCTCTGATATTCTCTGTATTTATCACTGTTCTACCATTATATCCATTTTTGTTATCAACATATAATAATATTTTATCAAGAATATCAAATACCACCATATCATCAATGTAAGTATGTAGTGGTAAGTACAGATTTAACATTCTTAACTCCACATCGACATCCCTGACCATCCACATAGCTTGACCATGCCTGACCTTCTACATATTTGACAATATATATATTGTAAAGGTAAGTAAATGTGGAGTTAGGAATAGTAAATCTACTCTTACTTATGTATATGTACCTTCATGACATGGTGGTAAGTCAATGAAAAAAACTAAATTTTGAAATAAACCAATTTCATCAGCTCAGTTAGTAGGTGTTTACTGCGCCTAGTGCTTGTTGACCACAATTACATGACTTTCTCCTCCTGCTTTTGGTTAAGACACCAGTTTCGAGATGAAGCTATTTTGTCTGCTGGTCGGTTTACCTAAAATATCAGAAACATACTTTTATCTTCCTAAAACAGGTAGTTTAAGATTTTATATGAACTAATCCATTTGTTTTGCTTTTATGTTTTCCCGAACAAAGTTTATTTGGACACTGCATTCACGCTGCCTTTTGCTTTGCAAGGGTAGATGATTCCAGGCTCTCGGCATGCGGAACCCGAAGAACCGCCCATTATGCAAAATCAGCGTGTGCCTTGAAGCTGGGTTCATCTAAGCACTAGCATTGTAAGTGAGCTATCAGTTGTCTTTTAGGTAAAGCTGAGCAGTGAAGTACAATATTTCTGAATCATAAACAATATTTTAAGACTATAGCAATTATGATTTGGTGACAGGCTTAGAATTCCCAGCACTGGTTCTGTGCATTGGAGTCATCCTGTGTCCATTTACACAAGCAGACAGCCTATAGTGTGAATGAGTGATCTGAAAGAGGAGTTTTTAGGAGTTACAGAAACCCCAAACCATAGAATTAAAAACTCGTTTCCACCTCTAGCAGAGAAAGTATGTATGAAGCTGAAGATTGGAAGTGTGGTGAGTAGGTTTGAGGGAAACACATTCTAAACAAAAAAGTAAAAATGTGTTGATGTACTTTTGGCCAAGAGGGCAGCTCTAGCAATGGAGGTTACTAAGGAAAAGGTGCATCTTGTGTGATACAAAGTAAGTGGAATGAAATAACAGGTGGTCAGGCTTTGGTAAAAGACAACCACAGGGATGTTGTCAAGGCACAGCTTAAAGAAAGCACTGACTAGAACACATGCACACAAGAACATTCCCCAGGACAGCAGGGAGGAAGAGCCGCTGTTTGTGAAATGGGGTAGCATTAGAGGATCCTCACCGCCATGAAGTAGCTATCAGGACACTTCGAGCCCTTTGCAAAACCCCTATTTATTATGATTCCGTATAATTTGCAAAATTAAACAAATAATGCTTCTAATTCAAACAGATCAAAAGTTACTAAGAGCACTGCACATGGAAGGCAACACAACCCTTCTTTGTCATGATTACGTTTCCCCTGTTTAGTATTGTGGGTTTCACCAGTTGATTGTTGATTTGGGGGAACAAAGAACTGAGAATTTCACCTAGCTTGGGTTCATGTACTTAATATATCTACAGGCTTTGTCTACAGCAGCAACACATATTGCATATTTTGTTTTTACAATTGATACCAATTCATATTGTCAGTGTTTCTAAAGCCTTAGTTATGTTTACAAGAAGGTGCTAAGAATTTAGAAATGTTCCAAATATTTTGCATACCCTTTTAGGTCTCACCGACAGGCAGCTTTTAGCTGTCTGTTGTGGAAGTCTTCTTAGGCGAATACCATACCATACCAACAAGCTTTATTCGACGTCGAGTCATAAAAGCACAGTACATACATACAGAATAAGACTCCATGATGAAATATCTAGGCATTGTTAAAGCCAAAGATTGGTGTTTCGTGACGACGACAATTCCATAAAAGAATTAAAGACACTTTAAAATTACTATAAGGTACTATGGCATACGATCAGTAAGAGTACATGTCAGACAATAGGGCCTGGGATATATGAAAACATTACAATAGTTAAAATACATTTCGTACTATTAGATGTTATTCAGACCATATGCCAATGACTTAACGAACCCTTCAGAGTGCCTGTAGTGCCTTCAATCTGATGACCCAAGACCATCCGAGAAATGTTGCCACTGCAATAACTATGGGAGCTGACGTGTTCGTGTGCAGTATTCTAGTGCCTCTCCACTCACTCTGGTCCCCAATGTCCTACAAATTGGTGCTAGCCATGCTCGGCGCGGCCCTACATACGCGGGGCATGTGAACAGCAAATGGGCAGTTGACTCTGTCGAATACCAATACTTACAATGGGTTTTGCCCAGACCATGGCTTACCATTCATTGGATTTCTTGTCAATCTCATGTGATTGATTTTTATTCAATGGCTTTCCTTCCCCTTCTTCTGTTTGTCCCTCCCCTTGGCCATAGCTTATTCACTATCCTTTTGATTGAATGACTTGCATCCTTCCACTGCTCACATCAAGGGAACTACTGTTGTCTTTTTCTTTCAGCAGTCCATTGGGGTGCATGTGTCTCCTTGATCTCTCTATTGTCTGCTGCTTCCTCTCTGAAAATACACATCCCACATGTACTCCATGTAGTAAATAAAAATATAAACAAAATGGCAGGCACGTAACGCCATGTTTGTGCGCATCTGTCATCAAGCTGGGCTGCTGTACCGTCATGCCACATACACAGGCATGATTGATGATGCATGCAGACATATACTTCAATGTCCTATTTTCTTTTTTCAGTAGGCCGATGCTGCACAGCATCAATAAAAAAACGTTGTGTTTTTTACTGGTGTGCTTTGGCAGCCAAAAGGTGAGACCTATATACTTTGATACTGCTTGCTAACATCTGATTTAAGTAAAGTTCTGTTCTGAAGGGCAGTTTCTTGTTAGAAAGTGGTGCTTCCAGAAGGTCACAAATTGAAGAAAAGAATAAACCTGATGGTAACCTCTAGGTGACTCTTGTTAAAACATAACTGTCAGGCACAGAATACATAATGTAGCCTTTTCCCTTCCAGTAGTGTGCTCATGGTGGCAACGTGGGGGGTCTGCTGTTCACTTTCTCTTTATTGCAAAGCAGTTACATCCTTGAAATAAATATATTTGTATTAAATCTCTATATTTTTTTAATGTTATGGTTTATTCAGTGGATGCAACAATTTATCCACCTATTTGACTGTAGCTGAGTGAAATATTTATAAATGTGACCAGAGTGTTGAAAAAGTTGTAAACTAATGTATTAATTTATCAATGGTATTGCATGAATTTTGTAAACGTACATATTATCGGTTGTTTCATTTCTCTTTTTATCATTTACATGGTTTCTGCAAACCAGAAACAAGCTATTTTGAATAATAAACATTAGAAGTGTGCTGATTTGTGATTTAATGATTGCTACATTCTTGTTGATTTTAGACAAACTATTTTACCCTGGGAGGTACAGAGGACAGTGCTAACGCATTAGTGTTTCTGTACTTTCATGCAAAACAAAATTACTAATTGTTGCATAACAACTTAATAGTATCTGCTGAAATATTTAAATATTTATTTCTAATGAAGTCTGTGTTTCTCCAAAACAGCGCAAATCACTGCGTTGCTTTACTCTTCCCTGAGAAGGCGTTCCTTGGGTATTGCGTGGGTGTTCCCACGCAACTCTCATGGATTTTGACACATTCCCAGATTTACCATTACTGGTAGACGGCTTTATTTCTCCTTGTTACTCCTTCTTTCTATGTGTGCTGCAGCTTGCATAGAAGAATATACTTCTCAGGATTGTTTTTGTGCTGGAAGATGTACCTTCATGCACAAAAACAATCCTGCATGCAGTGCAGGCACTCTTGCACCATGGTACATGGGTGCCTGCATTGGAGCTAGGCAGCCAAAATAATGCCAGCGCAGGGACAAAGGCAAGAATGCACTGTACGCATTTAAATACGGCGCATTCCTGCCCTTTCCCAATTGCGCAGCGCAGTGCAGCTAGGTGACTTGCTGTGCTGCGTCACAATCTCATAAATGTGCCCTTCGGTTGTTTGGTATTGCTAGAGCTCACAACAGCAAGTATAGCTGTAAGGATGAGTAGAGCAGAGCAAAGAATGTAACAAGGGAGCAAATGCACCAAGGAGAATATTTTCAATCAAGTAAAGTCTAAAACACAAGTATTTCTCCAGGTATGTTAAACTTTAACAAAAATAAATATTGCTGTGTTTGAGTGTTCACAGCAGTATGTACATTTTTGTTTTTGTAGTTTTGCATAGTACAAACTCGACCAAAGGTATCAGAGTGCTTTACATGAGCACCAGTTGCGTTATAGACAGATACATTAATTTGTTTTGGTAGTCACAGGGAGATTAAGTGATTTTCCCAGAATCACAGGATGTTGAGCATCCCTGCTGAGACTCGAATCCGGTTTCCCAGCTTCGCGGTCGACCGCTCTAGCCGGTAGGTCATATCCTTTGGCAATTAGAAAGCACTTGGGCAATGAATCCATGAGGAAATAAGAGACTGCCATTTGAGCACTCTCCCTTACATACAAGCAAGACCAGTTTAAGCCTTATTGGTGCAGTTTGGCCCACTTGTGGAACCTCATGTGCATCATTGATCCTGGGCTTACACAACAAAGCATCTAGTTGGGGCTTCCAACACTTAAATATCTTCCTGTTACTAATGTGACCTTTTCAGCAAAACAAGAAATAGGACACACTGACCGTAGTCAGGACACTTTTCATAAAAAGGTACTTTGACTTACTTTTGCTGCCATGAATGCAGGTTATGATCCTGCAAAAACAAACCCTCGATGCCCTGCTCCCATTTTCTGACAGTGTTAAAAGGAAAGATGGGCCATGGAAGGGGTTCCACGGACAAGTCTAAAAATATATATTTAGAAAACGTTTCTATGTGGTTACCAAATATGTACTTTTCCATTTTTCAGGAAATCATTCTCCCTAATAAAAACTACCACAGCAGTACTTAAGAACTAGCACGATGGTATGTGTCATTTTAATAACACTGAAAGGAAATGTGACAGTAATGGTGCCCCAAGCACAGAAAAAGATGTCCTGGCCATAAGGAGGTCACTTTCTAATAATAAAAAAAAAATGTAAGTTGCAGGCTGTGTTTACAACCAGAAAGGCAAATAGCTAGGGACATATTTACCAATTTCTCATGCAGCGCAGTGCAGCAGCCGCAAATGCTGCGCTGCGTGAGGAGAGAGCAGGAAAGTGCCAAATTTACTGAAATATGGCACTCTCCTCCCCTCTCACTACCGCGGGTGCTGAAATTAGCTGCCGTGCACGACGGAGACACCTTTGTGCCATAGTGAAAGGGTGTCTCCAAGAGTCGAGCATAGGTTTTGTACTGGAAGGATACACTTCCAGTACAAAATAGTAAACTTAGATGAGTTTTAAAAATGTTCCCACTTTGTATGTGTGCTGTACAGTGCAGCACACATGCGAAGTCAGAAAATAAAGGAGAAAAGAAGTATTTCTCCTTCATAGCGCCTGGTTGAAGGGTGCACTATTTTCTGACGCTAAACTCAGTCTACTTTATTTAGTAAATTGGGTTTAGCATCAGAAAACTTGGGTAGTTGCATGGGAACGCCTATGCACCACACATGGTACGCTTCTATGGTGTTAAGTAATGCAAAGCTTTTGTGTTACTTTCACATTATTTCCAGCATTAAACAACTTTAGCGCTGGAAAGAAAATCAAACAAAAGATTATGCTCATATTTACGTCACTTTTGGGATGCAAACACGGTGTAAAATCTAAGTAAATCTGCCCCCTAGTGATGAAAACAGACTGTGAATCCCGTCACGTGCTCTGTTTTTTCCTCTTCTAGTGCCTTTCAATTAACTTGACATCACCAGGCCTTTCCCTGCTTGTCGGTGTGAGGGATGGGAGACAAGGCTCGGACTCCATGGACAACTTTAAAAGGTTATGCTTGGGAAACGTTTAAAGGCAGCTTAGAAACTATTTTCCAAGTGCCCAAGAAATCCTATTCCCGAACTTAGATATACTGTCCGAATGACCGCGTTCACAGTACAGAGCAGGGTCGGACTGTGAACACAAACCAGCCCAGGCAATTCAACTGGACCAGCTCCGGGGGAGGTGGAGGTGCAGTGGGTGCTAGTGAGAAGCGGTGCTGCTGCCTCATCACTGCTACCGGCCGCTTTAGCACCACTGCTGCCCCTTTTGTACAGGGAGCCGATATTACAGCACTGCTGCACAACCAGCCCCCAGTAACAAAACCAGTCCCCACCATTCCGGTCCACCGGGAAAATGCCCAGTGGCCCTACAGCCAGTCCGGCCCTGGTACAGAGGTGTTTGTCAATACTAATACTTGAGTGAGGATGTGACCGTTACAATACCTCATCAATATTTTGACAGCAGGTATTAGAATAATAGAAATCCCGTGGCAGAAATGTACACATATGAACGTTCAGGTTCTTTAGGGAGCAAATTTTCATTAAATGTGTTTTTATAATAATTAGTCATTATATTATAGTCCTGCTTGTACCCTTAAAATCTATCCAAGCAGTAGCCCTTACTGTCGGAGATGTAACTCGACTTTTATTTGAGATTGGTCCCATCTGGTTTTGTTTTGTGTCCAAAGCTTGCAGTCTTTTGCGTGACGTCCTTTAAACTCTGTCCCAAAAACTAGAAATAAATAAAAATTACCCCAACCTAAATTCTCATCGGATGTCTGTCTGCCACAACTATGTCGGAAGATAGACAAATATTTTTTGCCATTTTAATTGTAAGATCTTTTATAACTGGTAACTGAAAGTTCTCCAGGCCACCACTATATGTGGAATGTCTGTTGAAAATGAATAATATCCATCAACTCACACTGAAGTACGCTCTAAGAATTAGTACAATGAAAAATATTGCCAAATATGGAATTTTGAGGACTAACAAAAATTGATTTTTTTATGTGTGTAGAGAGATGAACTAATAATGTTGTAGGATATACCCATCTTATAAAAAGAAGATATTCTGGGCCTCATTTACAAGAAAATGACACAGCGCGGCGCCGCAAGCTATTTAGATGTGCTGTGCTGCGTCATTTTGAAAGCACAGGGTTGCATCGTATTAACAACAATATTACGCACCCCTGTGCTTTCCCCTGCGCTGGCGCACAATTGGCTGCCATGCGCTATGGCAGGCACCCTTGCATCATTTTGCAAGGGTGCCTGCACAGAGGAATGATTGTTTTTGTGCAGGAAGGGGTACCTTACTGCACAAAAACAATAACTAATGGCATTTACCTCTTTCTATATGTTCTGCAGAATGCAGGAGGAATAAAAAGAAGAAGAATGAGGAGAGATAAAAGTATTTCTACTCGTTGCGCCATTCCTACGCCTCCCCAGGGGAGGCATAGGATTCTGACACATTCACAGTTTTACAAAATGACGTAAATCTGGGAATGCGTGTAGTTCCATGGAGGTTGCGTGGGAGCACCCACAGCAACATCCATGGAATGCCCCTTTCATGCAGAGTAATGCCTGAAAGGGGCCCATATTTACAAAGCCATGAAAAATCACGCAGGGTGACTTTATGTGGCCTTGTAAATAGGGGCAAGCCCATTGCATTACCAGTGCGTCAAAAAAAGTGACACACCGGCAGAGCAATGGGCTTGTAAAGAAGCCCCCCTGTGTGTTGCGTGCTAAGGTAGATGTGCACTTTATTGATATAGTGCAACTTTTATCTAGCTAGTTTTGGCAAAGTTACAAGGTACATGTGCACTTGCTAAGGTAGATGTGCACTTTATTGATATAGTGCAACTTTTATCTAGCTAGTTTTGGCAAAGTTACAAGGTACATGTGCACTTGCTAAGGTAGATGTGCACTTTATTGATATAGTGCAACTTTTATCTAGATAGTTTTGGCAGTTACAAGGTACATGTGCACTTGCTAAGGTAGATGTGCACTTTATTGATATAGTGCAACTTTTATCTAGCTAGTTTTGGCAGTTACAAGGTACATGTCCACTTGCTAAGGTAGATGTGTACTTTATTGATATAGTGCAACTTTTATCTAGCTAGTTTTGGCAAAGTTACAAGGTACATGTGCACTTGCTAAGGTAGATGTGCACTTTATTGATATAGTGCAACTTTTATCTAGCTAGTTTTGGCAGTTACAAGGTACATGTCCACTTGCTAAGGTAGATGTGCACTTTATTGATATAGTGCAACTTTTATCTAGCTAGTTTTGGCAGTCACAAGGTACATGTGCACTGCACACATGGCACCCCTGCCCAATGAGCTCTTCTGTAGACGGACGGTCACGTCCCCGATTCACTTTATACAGTCTTCGCCCACCATGCAGATATGTGGTTTGTTTGGAAGCTTGAGCGGTACGAATGCATATCGCACCTGACATGGTCCCCATCACCCTTCCTTCCTTTTCCACATCCTTTTCTGCAGGATAATCTTAGCTCCAAGATACTTCGATGGCTTCATCACGTCAGCCCTCAATACCATCTGCAACCATCATGTTATTAATAACATTTATCTGACTCTCATCTATCCTTGAGCCACTGGCACCGCTTAATGACCGGCTTTTGTCCTAAACTCATCTGTTGAAGTGCTTTTAAATTGCCAGCCAACGGGCACCATCAGTATCTTACCACAATACTGAGAAAGTGCAGGTGCCTGAAACCTTGAACCTCAAGCACCGCACAAAAGTCTTTGATTGAATTGTCTCCATTCAGCTCCACTGCTTTTTTCCCCCAATTGAATATCACTAATCAGAAGTCAGACACTAGTTTTAGTCTTGCCAGATGTATTTGCTGATTGCCCGGCAACTGTCAGCCAGTGCATATGACCAGGTCTCTGAATACCGCACTCTTCTGCGCCATGAACTCCCACCTAACATGACATCTTTAAAGCTATTCTTCAGCCATGCGACTGTTGTATAAAGGTCTTGGGGCAGATTTACTATTTATTCACGCAGCGCATCAGCCGCAATTGCTATGCTGCGCTGCGTGAGTAAGAGAGAGGAGGAGAACACCATATTTACAGAAATAAGCTGCCGTGTGCCACGGACACACCTTGGCGCTATGGTGCAAGGGTGTCTCCGTGAATCTAGCATAGGTTTTGTACTGGCACAGTACAAAATACCATGCTTAGACTAACTTTAACCCTTTCGCCTCTTGGTATGTGTGCTGTAAGGTGCAGTACACGTACAACGTCGAAAAAGGAAGAAAAATAAAAGCATTTCTCGTTCCTTGCGCCTACTTCAAAAGGGCGCAGTTTTCTGTCGTTAAACCCTGTCTACTTTATTTAGTAAATACGGTTTAGTGTCAGAAGCCTTGGGAGATGGCATGGGAATGCCCATAATCCACCCATGGAACGCCCCTTTGGCGCTAAGTAATGCAAAACAGCGCTATGTGTTGCTTTGCGTTACTTTCACATTATTTCCAGCGCTAAAAATTTTAGCGCTGGAAAGTAAATCGGGAAAAAAAGACTTTGCACCAATTCATGTCACTTTTGTGATGCAATCGTGGTGTTAAATCTTAGTAATTCTCCCCCCGTCCAATTCTCAAAGCCATTTGCGCATGTAAATTTCACTTACATGCACCAAGGACCGAGCTTGCGACTGCAAGGAATCCACAAAAGGCGACCTTGCAGTCTGAAAACTTTTTACACATATGTAAATGTTTGATCACCCACACAAAAAAAATGATTTTGAGGGTGTTCACTAACTCCCTTGCCATCCTGTAAATGACTGGAAACTTACTTCTTTCAAGGGCAGAAGTGAATATCTTTCTTTGATGGAATAGGAAACAGAGCACTCTCTTCCCACAAAATGCCATTGGGGTGGACAGGACGGTGTTTTTCACAGGGAAAAATATTGCAAGTGCTCAAAGGTGCTGACATGCAGGAGATGCAATTCTACACCACATACAATTAGAATGGATGAAATGCCGGTGCCAGGAATTCACAAAACTTTTATGAAGTATATGTGGAAAATTACCACTCTGCCCAGCTTTCTCGGTCTAACATGGAAATATTTTGTGAAAACCAGAAAGTTGTTAATCTACACCCATGGTAGTAGTGAATGTGCGGATGCAGATTTATAACTTTTTGTGTGAATCGAGCCCATTTTGTGGAGCTCACACATCAATGCTATGCTTTTAACCTCCCTGGCTTGCTCTGGGTTCATAAGTTAATCTAGCCAGGTTGTCACTTCTTTCCTGGTTAACCTTTAATTTTCAATTCTCTGTCACCACATTCCTCCAAAATATTTTTGTTCTGTTTCTCATAGCTCACCAAGTGAACCCCAGTCATTCACAATTGCATGTTTCCACAACAGGGGGCCGATTCCGATGTCGGGCGGACTGGAGTCCGTCCAACTTCGGTCAGGAACTGAAACCGAACGACCTCTTGTCGTTAGTTCCAGACCTGCAAGTAGGATGCGGAAGAACCCTGTTCGGTCGCAATCCTATACTTGACAATGGGAGCATGTATCCGAATGGAATGCATGCACCCATCGTTAAGTGCAGATGTGCAGTTCATCAAGAGGGGGGCACCATCGATGTCCCCTAGGCCGCCGAATTGCGGCCTCGCACCCATGGGGCCTTGCTGGGGGTCCCAAAGACAGTCTCCACTGCCTTGGGAAACTGCCATCGTACTCCCTCAGCCTGAAAGAGCCAGCCGGGGCATACAGAAGAGTTTCCGAATGACGAACAGGCTCTCTGAGCCCGTCGGAAGCCAACCGAAAAACCGAGTTGGATTCTTTTCCGACCGAGCCCATCGGAATGGCTTGTTCGTAAAGGAATCCGAACGGGCAGGTCGGATGCGGTTAGGATGACAGCCTTTCTACCACTTGAAACATTGTCTTATCATTGCCACAGAGGCACTCTAGCAGTAATCATGCCTTCAGAGGGACTGTGCCAATAAAGATGATCTCTGAGAATTTGAAATCCTGCACCTAAAAGTGCTTCTGTACATAAATAATGCGTTAAAAAAGAATAACAGCCTGTCAGTCATAATGTCGAGGTATTGTGATGCTCACATGTTCTCTGGCAGTTTCAAGGTATCATGGTGCTATGTTGGATGTCACATATTTCATGTCAATTATATTAAATCCACTCCATAAGTGCATGTGGATGTAAGACTAGTAATTAGAACATTGGAATGTTGAGTGCTCCATTGAAGACAATGGAGTGCTCTAGGCTTCTAATGGCTGGTAGAAGCCCGGAGATCAACATTCCAATGTTTGTTCACAGCAGTTGCTGTGAACAAAGGCCTACGGAGACCCCCTCGGGCTCAGTGGGGCTTTTGTTTTATAAATTAGAACACTCTGTCCTCTAGGGGCGGAAGGTTCTAAAAGCCTTAGAGCCCTCCGCAGCGGATTCTACCGGCCATTAAAGGCCCGATCCCTTGTTAAAGGCAGTCTCCTTCGGCTCGGGCCTTTAATGTTGGAGCCAGCTACGGAGGGCTCTAAGGTTATTTTATATGCTTAGTATGATGAAGCTGTGATAGGTGATGTAGTGAAGGGATATTTTTGCAGGTTGTTATAATTGACCCCGAACCAACCCAGACATAATACCACCACAGGCAATATAGCAGTAACTGTGACCCAAGAAGCATTGGGGCTGTATTTAATTGAGATCTTCTTGCAGTACACGTGCTATATGATACATCAAACGAGTAACACATTGTGAAAATGAACATACTTTTATACAAATGTATCTGCGTTTTTCACTACTGAGGGGGCGCCCCGTAATCTCTCAGGCACTGACACTATTTATTTTGCGTAGGTGATTGCAGGTGGTGGGCACCTAAACTCGTTTTGGAGGTCTCAGACTTACTTTTCATCTTCAGACTATGACCAGAGCAAGAGATAGCAGGAAAGAAAATGGAGAAAAAAGGAGTAGGAGAGAAAACCCGTGACAAAGGAAACAAAATAAGGATGAATAAACATTGTCAAAGCCAGTAGGTCTGGCTATGATGTATTAACCCCTTCGCCGCGGCGCAAATTCCGCCGTGGCGCTGGAGGGGGTGCGGGGTGAGCGCGGCGCCGCCATGCTCGTGACGGAACCACGCCATCATGAGTCACGGGCAAGCTGTGCTCATGACGGCGTGGTTCCGTCACGACTCCGCCCACTCGTTATTTCGCCCGCACAGGCGGGGAATCAGTGACGCGTGGGCGGAGCGGCCACAGCGTGATGGAACCACGCCGTCATGAGCACACGCCGCCCGTGGCTCATGATGGTGTGATTCCGTCATGCGCACGCAAGGGGTTAAAGCTTGCAGGTAAACAAATTAAAACCAGCAGGAGTGAACAGAGAGGGCTGTAGTCATAAAGCGGTCCCTCATGCAGCTTATACACTTGTGTGGGGACAGAATGACGCACTCGGCCAACTGCATTAGTTGAGAGATATGAATACTTCACTGGGTTGAGCCAAGACATGATTGAAAAAGTTCCAAGTCACATGATGAAAGAGGCTGGTCAAAAAAAGCCAATGGTTCAAAGACAGTAACTCAAAGCCCACTCTATCTCTATTGTTACCAATAGATCTGTTTGCAAGAAGCTATGCCTTCAAAACCCTGACCTACAGTAAAAGAACCTGTGTGAGATAAGAAATAGGGAGCAGCCTCTGTGGAAAGTGCCCCCCATCCTTCATGGTGGTCCCAATTAGATCCAAGGTATTTGAATATCTGTTAGATAGGGAGCAGCAAGAGCCCCTCGCAACATTCTGTCAGGAGGCCACATCATTTTGTTCCAGGTCACTGGGGAAAGATAGAAGCACTGTGTGGAGCCAGAATTATGCGGTCTTGGTATTTGGCAACAGTGTCATTTGACAGCACCGGAAACTGGGTCTTATGAAAACTTGGGCCCTTCCTTTTTTAATACAAACTAGGCACTGGTCTCTAGTTTAGTTTTGGATATTATTCGCCAAGTACACTGTACTCTTATCTTTCAGTATATAAATTCCTGTTACACCCGTACCCTTATTTCTATGCTCTGGCATCACTCCTCA
Source organism: Triturus cristatus (assembly GCF_964204655.1). Taxonomy (NCBI): domain Eukaryota; kingdom Metazoa; phylum Chordata; class Amphibia; order Caudata; family Salamandridae; genus Triturus; species Triturus cristatus. Next base: position 338,569,863 of record NC_140592.1, on the reverse strand, counting down.
TCAGTTCATGCCTGCTTGCACTACTCTATTTTCCTTTGTCCTGTCTGCCCATGCACAGTTGCACTGCATGTGTCCGCCATTTTTGATTTAGCTTAAGCCCTCTCTTCTCACCAGGAGGCATGTTGTTCAATCAAAATACCTCGAAGGCTAAATTCCAGTCAATTTGTGGTATTTCCGTCTAATTTCTTTGATCAAGCCTGGAAATTCCACTCAAGCGTACTGCAGAAGCAACATAGTGGTAAATGTTCTCTCTTTCTTCTTTTTATCACAATTATAATTAGGGCTCCCTGTTTCATGGTGTTTATTTTTTAACAGTTCCATCAGTATTTATCCATATTTATTTTTTGGCCTTCTTATTTGTATTTATCCATATTGATGTTGTGCTGTGAGAATAAATAGACTCGTAAAATGGTATATTTCCACATTTATTTAACTGATAAACATACACTCATACTTTGATGTCTTTTGCGTTTTAGCAACTTAGGCAGCTGAATATAGCAGAGGACTACAACCACAGGTAAATATCAGCATCATATTACAAATATATGTGAACACATGCCTGTATTTAGGGTAACCTCAACCTGTTTTTTAAGTCCCCATTCTGTCTACCTGCTCAGCTGTTGTCCTGGAATTCACGAAAGCCAACATGGTGACTCAATCACAATAGGCATAATTTTCTGTATTTTTCTGCTTCCCAAAAAAATACAGTTGGAAACATTTTCTTTTCTGTCTGTATTTATCTGTAAAAATCATTAAAACAGAAAACTGGGAGCCTTAATCATAATGTTAAATGAAAATCAAGCATCACAGAGGTTGAAACAGAGGTGCCCCTCCCTTTTTGTACACAGGCCTAGCTTCCCCCCAAATACTTCAATGCACGATCATACACAAATATTTGCCTCTGAACACACGCCACACTGTCTGCAGCCTACAACAGTCTACAACATGGATTCCACTTGGCCACCGAAGGCTTCATAATGAGGCAATCATGAATAATTCATGAGCACACCATTAACGTGCTACTTCATGATCCAGAGGCTAGAACATAAGTAATCAAAACTGAATAAGGGGTCAATAACCCAGCAGCGGCCTGTGCAGGAAAGAATGGTGGGGCCGGGTAGGGGGGATTTCGGCAGTCGCGGACGAGGGAAAATTATTTATTTAATTTTCCCTCATGGTCGTATGTCAAATCCCCCCACTCAACCCCACTGCTCTTTTGTGCACGGGCTGCTTCTGCAATTGCCTGTCTTAAATGCAGGGAGACTGCTTGAAGCTATGTGAAGCTGTTGGCATTTATAAAGTGCACTTTCTTCTGGAATTAGTATGTATTATAGCATTGGTGGCTGACTGCATACCCTTTGCATGAGATTACTGGGTTTCCACTACAGACCATAAGGTAAGTGATTCTGTGATTATATATTAAAGGACTCTAACCTAGAGGTGGTGCACATACACTGAATACTACTGATCTGGTTCAAAAGCCGACATGGGCTGAAAAAAATAAAAAATTCTGGTACTGAACTTTCCCGTCTCAAAATAAAGACCTCTATTACAATACTCAAGTGTCTTTCTGAACAAATCAAAATAAGCAGATGTTCTGTGAAACACTTCTCTAAAAGGATAAAGCCCTGAAGAAGTCTCGCAAAAAGAGAGGAAAGAGAGGAAACGTGTTGGCTACGTTGATGTGAATATTTTTCTATGCCAAGAATAAATAATTTTCTACACATGATATGTTTGAAGCAACTTTAATGAACTTGGGAAATCTAGAAGTAAACTCTGCTAATTGAATAGTGTTTAAAACCAGTGTTGCAATTTATTAACTTTGTTTGATCAGAACAGATCACATTTGTAAAAAATAATACATAGTGAGTGCTGATCTTTTCTGTATATAAGTATATGGCTTGTATCCATTTAGGGGAACTCAGGAGGCTGTCTTCCCGTGATCTGAGCACCACTTTCCTAGATTATACCCTACATTTTGATGGGTGCAGTATCGAGAGTCTAGGCCTCTTTTTGTAAATCGCTTGGAGGTAAAATCTTGACTGGGTTGGAATTAAAACCCTTTCATCTGTGGAAAGGAGGAGAAGAGTTTGCGAATGATAATAACATGTTTATGGACATTTACTAACTTCCAAGACTAAACATGCCTTGGAATGCCGATTTCCCACCCTTTGAGTGGGATTTAGGAGTGCATGGAAACCTGCACACATAAATGTTCTTACACCTGCCAGAAACCCCTTTATGAATGTCTGGCTGCCATAAGGAAGTTAAATGTGGCTGTAAAAGATGTTTACAGCCAAATGTACATTTGGAAATATGGCCCATTGTATTTCGATTTGTCTCTGTCCAGTTGGCAGTTTGATTTTCAGTGAAATGTGGGATGTTGATTTAATTGTCTAAGTTGTTTGCCAGAGGACGTTTACCAAGAATTACTTAGGCTGGTACTCTGCCCTTTGCCCACCAATAAGAGGAATAGTGTTGCTGACTGTGTGGATGTTTGTATATGGTGTGTCTCGGTGGCAAGTGCTGCTGAAAGCAGCATCATAACACACCAGAGACATGGTGGTGCTGTGTGGGATATATGGGAGATGTAGTTTCCTGTCTTTACTGTGGGAGGGGTGTTTACCTGTACACTGCAAACCAAGCCAGAAGGGTAAAGTAATATGGTGATAATGTGCACTACAAGAGCCACAGTAGGCTATGCCCACTAATCAAGATAGTGACGTGAGCAGCAACACGTGCAACTTTAGCAGGTGTGGATAAAATCTACCGCTCTACACGTGGGGCAAATGACCGCAATTACAACTGGAAAGAACAATTGTAATATGTAATATATGTAGGGCTCCCGGTTTTATGGTATTTATTTTTTGGACATTTCCATCTGTATTTATCTATAATTATTTTTTGCTAAATTTATCTGTATTTATCCATGCGTTTTTGGGGTTTTGTGAAAAAATGAAGCTGAAACTGATATATTTCCACATTTATTTAACCGATAAATAAGCACTCATTCTTGAATGCCTGCCTGATACGAACACCTGCAGAAGATAAATCATTGTACTTTTATGAAAATATGCAAATTTCATTATCAACCGTGTAAATATATTTACTAAACTTAATTTATTTTTTAACCCCTTACCTATCAATCCACACAGCTATAGGCCTAGAAGTCATGGTAGAGAGTATTTAGAATCACCCAAAAAGCAACTCAATTTCCATTTTTATCCACATTTAAAAATAAATACAGACATGTAAATAAATAGTTTTCTGTCTGTTTTTATCTGTAAAAATAAGTAAAAACTGAAAACAGGGAGCCTTAAATATGAGTTAAAGCCTTTGCAACATTTTAAAGGTGCAAAATATAGTACACTCTCCCTGAGCTCGGAGCAGTCCGTGCACCAGGAGGTGTAAAATCACCGGTCCATCATGCCCTAGGGAGGACATGTCTAAAACTCTAGCCAGGCTCACACCCTGAGCGACCCAAGGTGAGTTGTGGATGGGTAGGCAGGTTACTGCCCTTCCTAGACCGATCCAGAATGCTTCATAGCACACTACTGCCCTCAACCCTCTGCACAAATCCATTCCTATGCTTTATATCCTCATGGCCCACTCAGTGTGATGTGTAAACAAGGTGGGATCTTCCTTCCCTAGGCTTCCTGCTCTGAAGACACTTAGAACGACCCAGAATATGTGCTATCTAGAGGAAACATAGTAAGTTTCAGAGCTTATTAAAAATAATGAATGTGACCTTAAGTAATGTAACAGGTGCTCATATAAATTATCCCAGTACCTTCGGACCAAGTTTACCCTAAATAAAACAGCAACTATATATATATATATATATTCACTTAAAAAACCATAGGTTTCACACATGTTATAGTTAGGTGGATATTTCACTCGTAAAAAACCAATGAAATTTCCCCGTTATAGTTAGTTGAGATAACTATAACTCGCGCGCCCGCAATCCTCTGCTCATGACGTCACATATTACATCACTCATGACATGGTCAGTGGCATCACTCATGACATCACTGATGACATCATCCTTGTGATAGAGTGGCGGTCGTGCGAGTTATAGTTATCTCAACTAACTATAACGGGGGAATTACTTGGTTTTTTACGAGTGAAATATCCACCTAACTATAACATGTGTGAAACCTATGGTTTTTTTAAGTGAATTTGCAAGGTTTTTTAAATGCTAATTCCTAACTATAACGTGTGTGAAACCTATGGTTTTTTCAGTGAATTTGTATGGTTTTTTAAATGCTAAGTTATGTATGTATTATACATTTTTTTATATATTTATTTTTCAATAAACTACGTATAAAATGTTTTGTTTTTTTAATGGTTTTTCACCGTGCGCGCACGGTGCGCGCACCCCTGCGATCTAAAAATAAAAAAAATTACATGTTTTTTTCTGCGTTTGGGGTCCTTCAGGGACCCCCTGACCAAGGCTAGGGGGTCAGGAACTCTCTACCCTGCCCCCTTTTCACATTCGCCACCTTCCTATTCCACTCTTGCACTGAAAACAAACAAAATGGCGGCCGACACTTCCTGATTTCGACCGATTTGAACGTTGACTGACATGTAACAACCAATCAGAATTACGCTCGCGCACGTTAGGGTACGCGCACGGTGCTTTTAACTGCAATTTTCTCAGGAACTACTGAACAGATTGACTCCATAAATGCAAAAGGCACATCCCTGAACTGAGGACTACCTCTCTGCCAAATTTCAAGTAATTCTGTTCAGCCGTTCGGGCTGTACCTTCGACTAAAGGTCCTACGGGAAAATGCATGGGGAAAACGCGTTTTGGGACCCCCCTTTTTTCTCGGCCCCCGCTTGACGATTCCCCCCGAGACTTTCAGGGTAGGAGCTGAGCGGAGCGCCCCATTAGTTTTGAAAATTTCGCGAAGATTCGTCAACCGGCCTCAAAGTTATTCAAAATAGAATTTTGAGATTTCCTATGAAAACACGGTCCTAACTATAACTATCTACTGGCGACCGCCAGTAGATAATGAATGTATTAATATACCAATTAAATTAAATGTGCGCAACATATGCATAAAACATGTGGTTATAAATGGCTTACTTTGCACCAAAGAAGCAACATAAATGATTCCCCCAACACTGGTTTTTATTACACAAGCACAAGCACTTTATAATGTTTTTCACCGACATTTCAATGATCTGCATTATAATATAACATGTTTTAAGATGGCCGCGATAATTGTGAAATTCATTTTAGTCCATTATTATTGTTTACATTGATCCCGTGAGGTTTCACGGTATGAAATTGTCGAATTGTTTGCACAGAACCTAACATTGACAAAGCTGCAAAGCGAAACGCGTCTGTTAGGGGTTTGGGGGGGTCTGCAATAAAGCACTTTGTACACGGATACCTTTGCGTGCTTTCCTTATTCGACGTTGGAGAAATACGCCGAAAGTTTCCTGAAAAAAATAATATATATAATATATATATATATATATATTCACTTACAAAACCATATGTTTCACACCGGTTTATAGTTAGGTGGACATTTCACTCGTAAAAAAACAGTGAAATTCCCCCGTTATAGTTAGTTCAGATAACTATAACTCGCACGCCCGCAATCCACTGCTCATGACGTCACACATTACATCACTCATGACATGGTCAATGGCATCACTCATGACATCACTGATGACATCATCCTTGTGATAGAGTGGCGGTAGCGCGAGTTATAGTTATCTGAACTAACTATAACGGGGGAATTTCATTGGTTTTTTACGAGTGAAATGTCCACCTAACTATAACCTGTGTGAAACCTATGGTTTTTTAAATGAATTTGCAAGGTTTTTTAAATGCTAATTCCTAACTATAACGTGTGTGAAACCTATGGTTTTTTAAGTGAATTTGTACGTTTTTTTAAATGCTAAGTTATGTATTTAATAAAAAAAAAAAATTCAAGTTTTTTCACCGTGCGCGCACCGTGCGCACACCGTGCGCGCACCGTGTGCGCGTATAGATATTTATATGCTTTTAAATGCTATTTTCTGAGGAAATACTGAACAGATTGACACCAGACCTGCAAAAGGCACTTCCCTGACCTGAGGACTACCTCTCTGCCAAATTTCAACTAATTCTGTTCAGCCGTTCGGGCTGTACCTTCGACTAAAGGTCCTATGGAAAAATGCATGGGGAAAACGCGTTTTGGGACCCCCCTTTTTTCTCGGCCCCCCCTTGACGAATCACCCCGAGACTTTCAAGGTAGGAGCTGAGCGGAGCGCCCCATTAGTTTTGAAAATTTCGCGAGGATTCGTCAACTGGCGCCAAAGTTATTCAAAATAGAATTTTCAAATTTCCTATGGAAACACGGTCCTAACTATAACTATCTACTGGCGACCGCCAGTAGATAATATATATATATATATATATATATATTTATATATATATATATATATATATATACATATATTTGGACACTTTCAGCGTATTATCCTCGGCGCTGAATAAGGAGAGCCCACTAGTATCCCTTGCATAGTGCTTTATTGCAGACCCCTCAACCCCCCGACAGACGTGTTTTGCCTTGCGGCTTTGTCAAAGTTAGGTTCTGTGCAAACAGTACGACAATTTCATACCGTAACACCATGGTTTTAAGAACATTTTTCTGACTTTAGGCAGTACATTATTGATTTTGATGTAGAAAACACACTGGGTCCAATTCACAAATGCATTTATGGGGGGGGGGATGGGGGGGGGGGTTATGGGAAGTAAAAAAAACTCCTGCAGAGTTCTTTATGTACTCTTACAAGCCTCTGTGAACCAGCCTCAAAACGTCCAGCTCCTTTTTAGTCAAAGTGCAAAGAGGGCACAGTCCTTTCTATTTGTGCTTATTGCATATTAATATTCCCTGAACAATCCCATTTTATTTCAAGTTTCCATGCTGTGTGGCCAATTCACAAAGGTTTGTAAGAATATCTTAGACAGTACTATAGGAAACTCTTACATGGCTTTGTGAAAACCACAGGAGTACGCTTGTATGTACTCCTGATGGTTTCGCGAATTGCCCCAATGTCTACAGGAATCAAAACCCAAAGCCAGTAAATTTCCCCAGTAGGAAGAAACATCTTCTGACTGTATGTAGTGCAGGCTTCTCCACTGAGTAGCTTGTGAGGTACTAGTAGCTCTTCAGATACCTGTAAGTAGCTTTCCAGAGCGCAGCCCATTCTACTCAATTAGAGGCTTTTGCTTGGTTGAATTCCTATATGAATACCAAAATTGAAAAGCATGTATTCAAGATGAAAATGTGGCAATTTTTAGAACTCATTCACTGATTTGGAGAATAATGGCTGACTTTGTAAAATATGGCTTCAACCAATACTTGAGTGATAGATCAAGAGGTGTTGGAGAGACGTATAACTCATATTTTTACTTTGGTGCCAGGGAGAATACAGCTATGGTCTCTGTACACTCTAGACATCAGTAATCTTCCTCAGAATAAATAGGGCTTTTCAGTATGCAAGTAGCAGATCGGGGGCCTGGAATACCTCTCTCATGCCTCGATTAAGGCACAGCTTACTGGTTTACCCCTCTTAGTCTAAAGAGTTTTCTTTATTCCGAATGCGAAGCATCCTCCACAGGTCAGAATCCATCTGACTGTACAGCAGTGATACCCAAAGTAAGGCCCGGAGGCCGCCTGTGGACTTCTTAACCTTCAAATGCGGCCCCTAGGTTAACAGCAACACTGGGCTGCTGTTTAATTCAGAGAGCGCTAACATTCTGAAAGATGTTAAATAAATGAGGAAGCTTTTATTTGCAAGCTAACTAAAGGAAAGGAAAAGAAGCAAATCAAGTATCCTGCACCATTTGACCACCGACGAAGCTTCACTCCCATCCTGCTAGCATCAATGCGCCCTCTGGCTCACCACAGACCATTCATTGTGGCTAGTTGGGAAAATGTTTGTGAGTATCTAGGCTGTGCATGGATCTTCCCACATATAGCTGAGTGGTACCCATGTGCATACTCTAATGAAACATCCTAGCATGTTCAGTGCCTGAGTTGTAGTAGTAAGGAAGAAGCTGGAAACTGGGAAGCCTGACCGGCAGGGTGAGGGCTGCCAACACGCACATGACTTGGTTCACCCCTTTCTAATACCACAGATAATTCTTCTCCTGCCTCGCAGCCAAGACCTAGAACAACCTCCACCTCCGGCAAAGCCCTACACTGCTCCAGTTCAGGAAAGACCTCAAGACCTGGCTCTTCAGATGACCCCAACGGATCTGCACAAACACCCCCCCCCCAGCGCCTTGAGACCCTAACGGGTAAGTATGCGCTTTACAAACCACTGATTGGTTGTTTCTCACTCTGAATTAATCTGAAATGCATTAATCTGATTATTTGATTTCCTCTCTCTCCAAAACTATTTCCATCCAGTGTCCTATGAGCTTGCCATATTACAGCGGCAATCGCCAAGAGCTTGGCAATTCAGTCTTTTATCTCTTGGCTATAATGTCTCCCAGGAAGGAGTGGGGAGTAGCCCTGGGGAAAACTTCTAGTTTTTAACCCTACACTGAATGCTGATGCAATCAATAATAATGCCTTGCGTTTTTTGCCTTCTGTTGCTCCCTCACAGCTGCAGAGTTTGCCAAAACGGGGACAGCTAATTTACTAATCTAATTCCAGTCCCAGAATGTTTGAAGAAAGTGTGACATTCTTCAAAATAGTCCAGAAGCCTTATTTACTGTTTTTACTCCGGTTTTAAATACAAAAATAAAAATTGCCTCCAATGATGTCAGATTGATTTTTACAGTTGTTGGCCTGAGGGCAAAGCTGAAGGCCAAAAACCAGAAATACCAACCACGGTATGCCCGCTCCATTTGAATTGAAATCAAACAGCTATTCCTTGATGGAACAGACTGCGGCTGCGAGGGTGGGCCGCTGGTAACTGCTTTGTTGGAGGTATACTGTTTTAATTCACTCTTTCTGTGAAGATGTACTCAGCTCATCACCTTCCATGGGAAATGTGTTGCACACATTAAGAAAATCCAGAATCTACTGAGGACACGAGTGCTAGCTCCCCAGTGGTGTGCATGGGTGAGACCTTACTTAGACTCTTGTGCGCCATTGAGCATGGAGTTTTCACCCTTGGCCCTATGCATGGGTAGTCTCCATTGACCAGCGGATTACAGTACTACTTCACCCACGTAACAGCAAATCTTTAATAAAGTCCTGCATTCATTTGAAGGCTGAGATCTGTTCGGGTTTTGGTTGGTAATGCACAATTTAATAAAACAGTAGACTCTTGACTCCATCCTTGAAGTGATCACATCGCTGTGTGCCTGTTCTGTCACCTGTTGCCTTCAGTCGTGCACGCCTCTTCCTGTGACGTGGACCTCACTTGATTGATATGTAAACCTTTTCCGGTCTCACGGCTCTCAATATGCCCTGTATCAACAAAGGTCACTGCGTCTAATTCTTTATCTGCAATATACCCCTGGCCGCCATCTTTCTTCCATTTACCCTTGCTCTGCGGTGAAAGGCCCCCAGCGGCTCCTGGCACCGTTTCCAGCACGTTCAGCCTTTCTTTCAGGACAACTCGAGCCGCTGACTTTCCGGGCCTGCTGCGATCCGTACAGCGCGAGCCTCCGAACACAGCACGGCCCACACCCGCCTTTATTTATTCACACGCTATGCTTTCCACATAGAAAAATAATGTATTGCTTTGTGTTGAGCTTGCCCGCTGAGAAATGGGGCAAGGGGTGGTGGAGGGGAGGAAGGTGGGGTGAGCAACAGTAGAGCGGGAGGTACCCAATCGCATTTCTAGGTGGAAAAGAGCCAGAGCTGAAACAATGTATGCATTAAATAACCCCCCCCCCCCCCCCACCCAAAAAAAATCCCCTCGTTGTTAGTACTGGGGAAACAGCACTCTTTTCAAAAGTCTAGTATTGCAGCTGCTCGTATTTTTATATTTTCTTTATTTTTGTTAATTAGTTTACATGGGGCTTAAATAAAATCACAAAAAATATAAACCATCTCAAACAATCCACAATATACTTCCTTATACAGTATCAAGAACAGTACCACCAAGTATAAATTATGCCTGTAACAATGAATGAGCCTCTTTAAATTGCCATGTTGCATTGGTGATAAATACCTCTGTCTGTCTGTCTGTCTGCCTGTTTATCTATGTATCTATCTTGCTGACACAGCCCCAGAAATTCTTCAGTGTTGGAGACTCCTTGCTTTAAACCTGACTAGGACCTTGTATCAATAGCCTCATAGCGAGTAAAGACCTGTCTGTTTATTCCGGCCCAGGATTTTCAGACTACTGGACACAATTTGTAGCCTAGATTGCGGGAGGTGAGGGACAGCCCAACCATACAGCAAAGTAAGGGGTCACACAAAACACCAACTTAAGTTGGGCATGTTATTCGAGGAAAGAAATTCAAACTATAGAAATTGGAAAAAAAGGTGGGGATGCTGACAGCATGGTTTCTCTAGGATACCAGAACTTTGTAGATATTTTAGGCTCGCCTTGCTCCAGGTTAAATCCATTGAATCAAGGAAATAGAGCGTAGCAGAGCTATCAATCAAATTATACAGATGCTTCACCTGAACAAGACCCTGTCTCTTTAAAAGCATGGCAGTGCTGCCGCGAAGTGTTGGCACCGCTCAACACCAATGTAATGCTTCACACCAATAAATACCCCATTCAATTATTCCAGACATTGAAGGGAATTCCAGGAGGCTCTGTGGATTGGGAACTTTAGAACACTTAGACCTAATCGATCCACGCGGGCCAGGGGCAGCATACCACCCCCCCTTAGATTACAATGAATGTAGGTGCTGCCCAGGCACCGGATTTACATGCAGGTCTAGGATCAGGTCTCAGAAGGCAGTCCTTCAGGGTATACAGGGTGTACAAGGCCAGAGAGAAAACTATCCCTCAGAGTAGGCATCAATGTCTAATTTATAGGGCTTACACTAGTCTAGTAAAACACGTCACTTCAAGGAGCTGGCTCAAGTTGGCATGTCTTTTACTCACCTCATCCCATCGCTCATGTGTTTATAACTATGAAGAGATGAAAACGCGTCATTAAAGGCACTTAACTGTAAAGTAAAAGATGACAATATACACCCATTGTTGTCAGAGGATGCAGGAACTGTGTGAGGATGATCAGCACCATGGGCAAGACTTCATGTTTGTTATACACAAACAGGGCCGCTCCAATCAGAATGACCTAAATGGCGCTCAGAAGTGTTATGTGTGTGTGAGTGTGGACATCTACTTCCTGTGTGACACGCTCCCAGTTAGGAGCACCGGGGATCAGGCACATCGGGCGATTTGCCAGCACGCCTGTTCGGACACCGGATACCTACGTATTCCGGAGTGACGCATTACACGCAGGTCAGGCCAAATATGCGCTACGCAGATCGGGCGCTTACGAGGACATCGGAAACCACTCAGATGGTTCCAATTGACGATAGCAGCCGGCCCCTCCCTATGATTTTACCAATTAAGGTTACTATTTATACAACAACCACACCCGGGTTCATTTATCACCGGGGAGGCGAGTAGAACAATGCTAGGTGACGCCGCAGAAAGCGCACCTTGACGAAGTAAGGCATTTGAGTGTGAATGAATGATGGATGCATGTTTTCGAAGGCAATTCCTTCCGTTTCAATCTCCCTTTTGAGTCATGCCTCTCATGCTGGTAACTTATGCTTACCTCTTTAGGGTTTGACTACAGGGGCTTTCCTTTTCTGCTCCTCCCATGAAGTACGTAGGGTAAAGAGTGTGGGTAAGATGTGGGAGTTAATTCTCCCCATTGCTATTTTTCACTTGTGCATTCACGTATGACAGACACGTGTTATACACTTAATAAACACACGCGCTTAACAAGTGTGGAGTGGCGCGTGGAGTTCTTTTTAATGAATGACCTAAATTCCTGATGGTTGCTTGGTATGTTCTCTCTTCTTTCTTCACAGGGTACTAAAGACCCCAAGACAGTGGAGAGTGACAAAGGTCACCCCACCGTAAATTTTCTAAACCACAGTGTTGGTAAGAGTGGAACCCTTTATTTATTAAAATATTATGGTCCTGACGAATGTCATGTACCACTGTTGACACGAGGCAGAAACATGTCGACCCAATCCTTTACGGCGAGGGGTTAATAACTCACCCTATTTCGCCGTTCACTTAGTTTTATACACCATACAGTCACCTAGTTCATTCAAATTTAGTGAGGTAACTATATTGGCTTTTAATTTCACTCACTCACTTTGGGCCCCCACTTAGTTAGAAGTGCATCCCTGTCGTCAGGTGTATGCCCGCCCTCTATCAAACCAAGTTTTTAGAGGGCGAGGACGGCCGATGATGAAGCATGACACCAGGTGGTGTGTGAGGCCAGTCCTAAACTTTTTGTGAGATGTCCACACTCACACACACATAACACTTCTGAGCACCATTTAGGTCATTCTGATGGGAGCGTCCCTGTTTGTGTATAACAATTTGTGTTGGAGGCTGGCCGGCTCCTGTCGCCCTGTTGTGCCTCTAGTTCCCTTCCCCAGTAGAACCTGGGGCTAGTGTGGTTACAAGACTTCATGTTTGCCTTTCCCTCATCCTTGCCCCCCAAGGGCCATGTTTGCAGCTTCGGCTGCAATCTGTTGCTCTTCGCCACCTCCACCTTGCGGCTCCATAAAGCCACAGCCTTTCTCGCCCTATAAACGCGAAGACCATCAGAGGAGGGGCTTACCCAACAATTGTGTGTGTGATCAGGAAGCAAAATTGGAAAGTCTCGGGCATGGGCCAGGTTGGGCACAGACTCTAATTTAAGCTCACAAAGCAGCTTAAACACTTGCTTGGCAAGCCCTTCCCGCTGGTATTCCAGCCTTTTATTAACATTTTTGAATCAGGGTGGATTATCATATTTTTCAGAATAACTTTTCTGCAGCATCAAATGGTTGCGGTAATCCTGAGTTATTGTGGCTGTATCACTACAGCGAGGCACAAGCACCTACCTGAACCTGCTGCGAAGAACGGTAGGTATTTGCAGTGCGTGCTAACCCTATAATTTACCAACTCACGTGCGAGGTTCTAAACCTTCCTGATTATCTCAAGCTATAAATAAATGAGTTGCACTGCCAGTGTACACTGATTTAGCAACATTGAGGACCCATGGACCAGTCTCTATCATGTAACATAAAACTAGCATAGCCATGTCAATATGGAGATGGGTTTATGGTTCTGTTACTGCAACAAGCATGAGGCCACATCAAAATGTGCCAACTGCATACTAATCTATGTCCAGTAAGTGACAGAAGCATGTTCACCCTGAAAGACACCCTCAGGACAGTTTCCATGTTTTAAAGTAGACTGATAGGCAATGTAGTCAAATTTGATTTCAGGCAGACCACAAAGCTGGGTAAAGTACCAGTGTGCGTGGCGTGACAAATTTCTCTTAGAATAATTTCAGATTATGCATATCGCATAACATGGTTCGATGGCAGACAGTAGGAAAAGACATAGGTGCAGTTTTATTAATCGATCCAAAACCAAGATTCTTTATTAGTTTAGGTTAAGCTAAACTTCTGCACAGTGTGGAGTATTTGCCATAAGAATGTTGTATCATAACTGGGGGAAAAACTACTATCTCATAAATTTGATATGGAAAACAGCAAATACCACGACTGCTGAACAACGAGTTCCCTTTGCAATGGGAGGGGAACATCGAACGCGTCTGAACCACGCATTCCATTTACAACGCAAGTTGTTACGACATACGTTAGGTAAAGCGGCGTTGGGCTTTAAAGTTCAAAGCTTTCCCTCCTGTTGCAGGGGCTGGAGTTGGAATATTAAATTATACTATTCTAAAGTCCAGCGCCCCGCTAAGGCAAGTCGTTGAAACGACCTGCTTATAAATGGAATGTGTGGTACAGATGCATTTGTTTCTCCACCCGCGTTGTTAAGGAACGCATGGGAAAGGAAAGCGTGGTTGTGTCATACAACCATGTGGAGCGCATGAGATCAGCAAATTTCATGGCTGCTAAATAGGTACTTTTGAGGAGCTCCTCACGTATCCAGAAAACTTGTAAGCACTCTCCCAGTCAGCTTCAAAATACCAATTACGGGAAACATCCAGAACAACGAGGCAAGAGCCACGAGTTCTGGAAGCCCGCAAGCTGAATAACTACTTTGCCTTAACCACGCATGTGTGTGGCTAAGGCAAAGTCAGTCTAGTGTTCGGGATGGGCAGGGAGAGAGGAGTGTCGGAAAGCGAATAGGACAGGTGAGAGGAGTTTGGAGTCGTTTTTAGGGGGTCACGGGGGTGGGAGTGTTCGAGGTAGTTTTTCGGGTGTGGGGTGGGGTTCGGTGTAGTTCTTAGGGTTGAGAAGGGGTTCGGGGTAGTTTTTAGAGGGGGGGAGGGTTTCAGAGTAGTTTTTAAGGGGTGGAGGGGTTCAGAGTAGTTTTTAAGGGGTGGGGATGGTTCGGGTTAGTTTTTAGAGGGTGAGGTGGTTCGGGGTAGTTTTTAGGGGGTGGGGGTTTGCAGTAGTTTTTAAGGGGTGGGTCGTGTTCAGGGTAGTTTGTAGGGGGTGGGGCGTTCGGGGTAGTTTTTAGATGGTAGAGGGGTGTTCAGGGTAGCTTTTAGGAAGTTGGGGGGTATATTTAGGGCTCAGGGGGAGAGGGAGGGTGGTGGTAACATTAGCCACAGATGGCCGTTTACCATGCATGCCTTTACCACGAAAATTCATGGTAAAGGAAATCGTGGTTAAGACGCATTAGTTGTAGAGACTGCGTTGTAAAGGTAGGCGTTGTTGAGGAACTCGTTGTTCCTACATATAACCACCAATTACACTGTCCAACCTGGATTCCGTTATTTGTGCAGTTATCAAATTAGAAAGGTTACATAGTGCTTTTCTTAGGTAATAAATGCTTAATCGCTTTTAAATGTGTTATGTTCTAAGTAAACTTTATTAAATGGTATGGGGCATGGCCACATTCTTGTTGAAAGTAAAACACCAAGGGGGAGAGTTACTAAGGTTTTACGCCTTGACTTAAATCAGCACAAAATCTTTCTTTCCGATTTACCTTCCAGCGCTAAACTTGTTTAGCGCTGGAAATAACGTGCAAGTAAAGCAAAGCAGCGCATAGCTGCTTTGCATTACTTAGCGCCAAAGGGGGCATACTATGAGTGGAGCATGGACGTTCCCATGAATCCATAAAAGGTTTCTGATGCTAAACCCTATTTACTAAATGAAGTAGACAGGGTTTATCGTCAGATAACTGCGCCCTTTAGAAGTAGGCGCAACGAAGGAGAAATGCTTTCATTTCTCCTTCCTTTTCCGACTTTGAAGGTGTGCTGCACTTTACAGCACACATACAAAGAGGGAAAAGGGTTAAAGTTAGTCAATGCATAGTATTTTGTACTGGAAGGGCATTCTCCCAGTACAAAACCTATGCTAGACTCACAGAGACACCCTTGCCCCATGGCGCAAAGGGGTCTCCGTGGCGCACGGCAGCTGATTTCAGTGCCAGGACTATGGAACGGGAAGAAGGGGGCCATACTTCTGTAAATATGGCACTCTCCTTCTCTCCTCACGCATCGCAGCTGCTGCACTGCGCTGCGTGACAAAGTAGTACATCTTGACCTGACCATCAAAATATAAGTTGGAAATGGGGGGGTCGGGAAGTTCCAAATATACAGTAAGACTTTTCTTGCATTCTAAGACTTAGAGGGACCCAAATGGGGAATGTTGTGTTTTTTTTTCTTTGTGAAGGTTGGTGTTTCATGTAGATGAGCGTCCAAGCTTCTCAGTGATCTCAGATCACCTGAGATGTGTAGCTTGCAAGCCAGAGTTTCTAGTGTTCCTGTTTATAGCATTTTGAGGGTGAATCAGGATAGTTTGAACTGGGGTTTTGTCTAAATTGGCAGCCATTTGAAGGTGGTCAGAAGGAGAATAATATGATCACATTTTTTCCCACAGACATTAGCATGGACGCTGCTTCTAAACTTGCTTTTAGAGGTGCCCAGAGGCTTTAAAGGATTTCACATAGCGGGGAGTTGAAGTCTAGTCTCAAGAGAACAAGAGATTTGTTTAGTTGTTTGCGCCTCCTGCTGGTATGAGCAGGAGTTTCAAATGAAATTTGGCCCTTTGGCTAGTGTGTTTATGTAAGGTAGTACATTGTTGTTTTTTTCTAGTTCTAATTTATGTCATTTTGCAAAATTCACATTTTTTTTGTGTGGTTTAGTTTGGTAAAGGTGTTGAGGCATTGTTGAACTGGAAAGGTGCTGTGAACAGCTGTCAGTAGAAATTAAATTTTGAGGGGTTCAATTTAAGGTGACAGTGTGCCATCTATGATTGACCTTTTTTCAGCGTTGGAGCTAGGATTTTGTTCTGTGATAGGGTTTTAATTTCTAGCAGAGTATCATCAGTGTAGCAATGGGATAAAGTTTATAAGTGTTTGAATATTGTAGCTAAGGGTTCCATGTATAGGTTGAAGAGTGTTGATGATACAATAGAACCATGGGTAAACCTTGACTGAGCCAAGAGTTGTTTGACAGCTATTTTGAGATTTTTATTCATAGCCCTCTTTTTTCCAGATAAGTTAGAACAAACCATTCTTTCGCCGAGAATATTCAAGAGGTTAGAGTGGTTTCCTGTGTCAAACACTGCTGACAACTCCAGGAGTATTAGAAGAAATGGCTTGTTGGATTCCAATATGCAAAGGGATGGTTTGCAAATGGCTGTTTCAATGCTGCAACCTTCTTGCAAACCTGACTTAAACTTATCCAGTATTTGTTGTGTTTGAGCAGTTGCTTTCTCTCCCAGTCACTTACAGACTCTCTTCCAAACTGTGCCTCCGCCCCACCGGACAATGGTTGTAGTAGGTGGATGTGGAAATCAAACAAAACAATAATAAATTGAGTTGAAGCACAGACTATTCTTCCACTCTCAGGATCTCCTTCTGAGAGCGCATGCCTAGAGACCCTTCTTAGTATGTGGTTTGCAAGCACTGGGAGGCCCAAGGGTAGCCATGCGCTTTACAAATGCTACCTCATTCATTCATTTCATATTAACACATATCAGCGGCGGCACCTCCGCTAGGGTGTAGGAGCGTCGCCCCACTGCTTCAACTGCAAGCTCAATACAAAAAATAAAATGATAATAACGCTCTGTTATTATCGTTTTATGTTTTGTACTGAGCTTGCAGATTAAGTGGCGGGTGGGGCTGGTCAGAGGAAAGAGGAGTGGTGGCAGCACCTTAAATGCACATAACGGTGTGCCCAGCCGTCTCGGGCCGGCCAAACCGTCATGCGCACTTTGCATGTTCCCCACCCAGGCTGCAATACAGCCTGGGTGGAGAACATGCCCAGGCTCCCATTCCCCGTCAGAGCCGCAAACCATTGCAGTGTTGTTATTGGAAGGGAGCCTGGGTGCTTGCCTCCTAGTTCCTGTGGGAGGAGAGGCGGCGCCTGGCGATCAATGTGACCAGCAAGCAGCCGCGGTCCGTGGAGGGAGTTCCGTGGGGCGGAAAGGTGGGGTGGGGGAGGGGCAGTGTGGGGGGTACTAAACACCGGAATATGGATAATAGGAGGTAAGTAAACAATTAAATAAATAAAACGAATTTTGTAGCGCGCGCTGCATCACAAAATGCGATGCAGCGCGCGCTACGAAATTCGTTTTATTTATTTAATTGTTTACTTACCTCCAATTATCCATATTCCGGTGTTTAGTACCCCTCACACTGCCCCTCCCCCGCCCCGCCCCGCCTTTCCGCCCCACGGGACTCCCTCCACGGACCGCGGCTGCCAGCAAGTACGTTTCTATTTTACAAATTTGAGAATATCTGTTATACTCCTATTTGACTTCTAGTCTCTTATTCCGTTTTAAAATCAATAAAAGTATTTATAAAATATATATGTTTTTCAGATACTCAATTAATGTGAAGTATGTCGCTATTAGTTTTAATCAAATTGTCCAGGTGTATTTTCTTACATTGAAGTGAACATTTCCTGTTTAAAGAATAAGGACCATGTTTGTCTCATTCGACTCCTTTTGCACAGCACCAGTTCTTCAATTTATTCTCCCTTTCTATTTTTATTCCTTTTGTCATGTTACAGTTTGGAACTTCAGGTTTACAGATGCCCCCATGAGAGGAGGCTTGAATTACTTTAAACATAGGTGTGCAAATACCTCCATGTATATGTCTAAACTCACTTTTTACATTCAAAATTCACAACAATGGTATATGTATTTGGTTGCACATAAACTTACACTATGATGGTGTAATGTCACAAGTAAAGCAAATCTGATTCAAAGAACATGCAGTCATTCAATGACGAGGATGACTGGGTAAATCTACACCCAGAAACTATCTTGGTATTCCCACACTCCAGACGGACACATTCCCAGCTTCAATAAGGATAGAGTTTTACAAGGGCAAAAATCCCCTTTGCTGGTGGGATTAGGGAGAGATCACAGCAAACATTGTTAGTGCGCACAGGAAGGGGGAAAATATTTTCCCTGTGGAGAAATAAATGAAAGTTTGTAACTGTGCTTTGGGGCCACAATTGTGAAATACTTGTCATTTGTGAATTCTTAGGGGCTCATTAAGATGTCGGGGGGAATCATTTCTGCACGACACCAACTCGGTCATGGGACCGACCGACAATCGGTTGGCGGTACTGACCGCCCCATGTTCGGTCGCATTCCTATATTTCATTATGGGAGCATGTATTACGGCCATAAACCGGCCATAATGCAGCTCCCATAGTGAAATGGGAGCTGCGGTTCAGCCCTGCACCCAGTGGCAGGCACCTCAATGTGCCAGCTGCAAGGTGCAGGGATCAACAGGGGGCTCAGCCTCCAACAGAGGCTGTGCACCACACGCTTTCCGACAGGGTTTCATTGTCAGACAGACCGGCATGGAAACCATTTTGGAAAGCGTGATCATAAGAAATTAAAGCATTTCTCTTTCTGTGCGCCTACTTGAAAAGGGCGCAGTTTTCTTATGCTAAACCCAATCTACTTTATTTAGTAAATTGGATTTAGCGCGAGAAACCTTGGGTGCTTGCATGAGAACGCCAATGCACCACCCTTGGCACGCCCCCATGGCGCAAAGTAATGCGAAGCAGCGCTATGTGCCGCTTCGCATTACTTTTCCATTATTTTCAGCGCTTTACAAATTTAGCGCAGGAAAGTAAATAGGGAAAAAAAGATTTTGCGCCGATTTGCGTAACTTTTGTGATGCAAACACGGCGCAAAATCTTAGTGAATCTCACCCCCACCCGGTTTCTAATCTTTTTTCAATGCCCTCTTTTTTTTGAAGCGCCTCCCTGCCCTAGCACGTGACCACGAGCAGCGAGTTTCCCAGAGTTCATCCTGCCAGCACATTCCAGGCAGAGGCCAGGGTCATGTCAAGAGCTCCTGGGCCTGGGTCTTCACGCCTGAGGCGAGTATTTATATCGAGGCTGCCAGCACAGGCTGAGAGACAGCTTCAAGGGGCTGTGTTGTGAAAAGTAACTGTGGCCCGTCTATAATTAGCTCCCTTATAGGGTGTTCCTAGCAGTCTGCTCCGAGTGACATATGGTGACACAAACACAGCAAAGAATAATGGCGGCGTGTTAGACATTTAAACATTGTGGCATGCCGTGCACCTCTGGTTATGCACAGTAGCGTAGCCTGTGGGACATGGGCCCTAGTGCACGGAAGGAAATGGGCCCCACGCTGCTGTTTAAATTGTGAAATACACCACAGATGGTGTAGCTTAACGGCCAGAGCGGCCGACTTTGAAGCTGGAGAACCAGGTTCGAGCCTGGCGGGAGGCTCAAGAGTCCTGTGATTCTGGGCACATCACTTTATCTCCCCGTGCGTAACATTAAAAAAAAATGAGTCTGTCTGTTAATCAACTGGTGCTCATGTAAAGCGCTCTGATACGTTCGGGTCTAGTTCGTGCTACATAAAACAATAAAATAATAATCCCTCTGGGCCCGGTGACGCTGCACCTGCTGCACCAATAGAAGCTACGCCCCTAGATATCTCTGAGAGATCACAACATCTTGTCAACAAAGACTGAATCCTTTGCCTGACCTCAGTGAAGCAAAGACAGAACAGATGGAGAACTCATTAATCAGATGCCCAGCTCTAAACCTGCACTCTTGTAATCGGCGCGAGCTGACACTGAAACGCGGGCGCAACTTGGACTTTACGTTGAAATGCAGTGGACTGCATGAATGCTTCCGAGTGAATAGCTACCGAATGACCCCATTTCGGCAAGACATGGCTTTTTAACCGAGGGCGCTTTGTATTCTCAGAATTTCAGTATTGTTTTTAGAACTGTAAACATCGGCTAAAAAAATCCAGCTTGTAAAGTGTTCTCTAACAAACACAGAAAGGACTAGCTGTAGGTATTATTACACAAGATATTCCAGGAAGGTGCACGAGTTAAAGTTTGCACGTACATTTGCACTGCTCAGAAGATCACGAGTTCATTTCCCAGCTGGGTTGACTTCGCCTTCCAGCCTTCTGAGGTCGGTAAATCGAGTGCCATCAAACTAGGTAATGATAGTATCTGTTATTCTTCGGTGTTTAAAAACAGCATAAGACAAGCTATGTAAAAAGCAATGTATTATGATAACCTCATATTGCAACTATGGCAGCAGCACAGAGGCTCACACGTGAGCTGTCAAATGGAATCAGCCGGATACAGCTCTGATGCAAGGATTTTCGGAGCCACAAGCAAAATAACTTGTTGCCGCTTGGGTGCTACCTTTCCCCCGAACAACCGGGCTTTCTTTGAGGTCAACTGTTATAATACTACTCTCTCTTCTGGCTAGTTATGGTGATGCTGTGAGGCGGCTGCCTGCAGTGGCTTGGATATATCACAGGCCCTGGAGGCAAACTACTTTTTTTGGACAAGTCAAAAGAAAAATTCTCACAAGGAAAATACGTTGCAATCAGAAACACAAAAAAGCAAATGTAAATCCTACATTAGGACACAGCAGAACTTAATTGAGGGGTGTGTGGAAGGACGAGTGATATCCTATCAGGTTTGGATCTCATCTTAATAAGTCAAAAGAAGAACATTTAGTGGCTTATTTACAAGCCCCTTGTACTGCTGGTGCGTCACTTTTAATATGGGAAAAAATGACGTGCCGGCGGTGCAGAAAGCTTGTAAATAAGCCCCTGTGGAGCATATTTACAAGCTCACACCGCCACCGGAGGGGCACTTTCTTTGACACTCCGGTGGCGTAGCGCCATGTTCCATATTTACAAGGTGGCACTAAGTCACTTTGTGCAGCTTAACGGCACCTTGGAAATATGCCCCTTTCCGCTACAGACCTCTGCGGCAAAGGGGCGTGCAATGGGTGTTGCTGTGGGCGTTCCACCCTAACACCCAATGTTTTTTTACGCTGCCCCAGATTTACAAGGCTGAGGCAGCAGCACAAACTAATGCCATGGAATACCAGGCATTAGATTGGCTCAACAAGGAGAAATTATTAATTTCTCCTTGTTTTTTGCTCTTTCCATGAGTGCTGCATTCTGCAACACAAATAGAAGGTGCAAACCGCCATTATTGATTGTTTATGTGCAGGAAGATGTCCCAGGGTTGCCTGGGCTCAGATTGTAACAAATAAGTGACTCTTACCACTGGTGCCCTGGGACTTTACTGCACTGTTGGAACTAAATCTAAGCGCTAAGTACACCCCTTAATGATTGACCCTTAGCTGAGCGTAGTCGAGCACTAAAAGCCTTACTCAAGGAGGTAGTAAATGGTAAAGACCCAGGGACTGACTTTGGAGGAGTGGGTACACCATCGCCGTTGCAAACTCACAGCCTGCCTGCCCTATTTTGAGGTGGGAGGACCAACACTATGTCGATGACAGAGAGTACTCCGGTTCTGTTGCCGACATACTCCTCCAACATCCTGATGGAGTACAGGTGCTCACAGGTAAGCTATCAGGCTGTCCATCGGTTTTAAAGTGGGCAACAGGATGGCTTTTTTTTAGTTGTTTATGATTTGGGACAGTACAAATCAAACACTGACCCCCACACAATGGGAGAACACTTTGGGAGTTTGCTTTTGCAAAAAAAATGAAACTTTGTAACAGTTTGACAGCTGACTGTCATGTTTAATTGAGCCATCTGTCAGACTTTTATACATTGATATAAACCTCCATGACAGCGGTTACTGTCAATGTTAACAGATGTTCGTGGAGTAATTTACTCTGTCACCCTGACGGACATTACTTGTCTTCCAGACTATAATTCAGGCCTCCAGAACACATTTAGGCAAATAACACTGGTTAAATTATTCCCTCTCCAGATAGTGCTTTTCCTTGAAAAACAGAAAACTAGTTCTTTTCCCTATCACACACCTTTAATTAAGGAGTCATAATTGTTTACTGGTATCATTACAATCAGGGAACCCGAGAGTTTAGGTGAGTACACTCTCCTTTCACTTTTTTCTCTACGGCTGCAGCTATCCGCAGTATTTGGACCAGTAGCCTATGGGGGCTTCTTAAACACGGGTCAATTTACAGTGGTGTCATTCACAAGTTATTTTGTTGTCCGCGCAACACTGGTTGTACCTGTACATTTAGGTGGTCATTTATGAGAGCCCTGCTTCACTTTTGCACCAAATAAAGTGTTACATGCGTGACGCATAAAGATTTATCAAGCCACGCAAAGCCACCCTGCGCGGCTTTGAGTGGCCTCATAAATCAGGAGTACGGTGACAGAGCAAATCGCTGCGGTGCCTTACTCTGCCCCCCCGGAGGCATTTCATGGGGGATGCAGTGGGGTTTCCTAGGAAACACCCATGGAATATATGCTTCCCCAAATTTACAGAGTGAGTTAAACCTGGGGAAGCGTCCAATCCGTATGCCTCCTGAGGAGATGCGTAACCAGGAGAAATATGTTAATTTCACCTAATTTTTTTCTCTTTCCATGTGTGCTGCATTCACATAGAAAGACAAAAATGCCTCATAGGTTTTTTTTGTGCCCCTTCCTGCACAAAACAATCCTGCATGCGACAGATGCGCTCTTGCACCATGGTGCAAGGGTGCCTATGTTGGCGCTATGGTGCCAAAACGACGCAAGCGCAGGGAGAACAGACAGGATTGCACCGTATTGCTTAAATACTGTGTATTCCTGCCCTTTTCGTTTTGGGGCACCACAGCAAGGTGCCTTGCTGTGCTGCCCCACGCCAAGCTGCCATAAATGAGGTTTTTAGTGCGTTGCATCTTCTACATTGTGTTGTAGTCTGTGGTTGCGCACTGTTCTTGCCAATGTATGCTACCACTGCATTCGCTGAGGAGCAACAGTTCCTACTGGAGACGTGACCCTACTGTCTCTTGTGATGTCCTTCTGGTGGTGTGGTGCCAGCATTCCCTTCACAGCAAGAGGGCAAGGGCAACATGGGCACAGATATCAGAAACCACCGTAACACCTCTGGCTGGGAGAAGGACATTCTTTTCCTGGGTGTTTCTCAGGCCCAAATCTCAAAACCACTACCCAAGTAAAAAAAAGCTCACCCCAGTTGCAGCTATGAACAGGTGGAGATTGGGACCGCCGGAGTGCAGTCTTGATTACATTTTAGTGCCTCACTGTGCTGGTTGCTCCGTCTTTTTGTTTTCAAACCACAGATTTCAGTCCTGCGTTTCCTCGATGCCAAGTCATTGTGGCATTTTCATAGGCGATTCTGTCCTTTGTACTCATTTTTTGCCATATCCAGTTGCCGTCAAAAACACTGCAGACTGGGCACAGGGTAATCAGAGTGCCCACCATGACCACGGATTCAGGCAGTGAGTGGCTTTGCTCTAGGGGCACAAAATAGAAGGGACCTGGGTCAAAGTGCCTCACCACACGGCCTGGGAGTGCACATCCTTCACTGGACTACAAGAGGCCAATGTCCATTTCTACCTGTACAAGGCCCTCTTCCTCTAAGTACCATTTCCTTCATGCAGGGACACCCAAGAACCAGGGGCGGCTCCTCTGTTATGGCGGAGGAGCGTCGCCCCACCTGCTGAAACCCAGCAGAGGCAAGGACATAAATAAAATGATAATAAAATGTTTTTATTATGCGTCCTGCAGGCTGCCTGCCAGCCGGGCCGACGAAGGGGCGGGAACAGCCACAGTGACGCTGCAGCACCACGGAGGAGGGGGGAGTGGTGGGCACTGCTAAAATGTGCATGATGGTAGGGCCAGCCAAACCGCCATGCACACTTAACCTTTCTCCACCTAGCTGTGTTGTACAGCTGGGTGGAGAGACCAACACAGGGTCCCAGTCTATGTCTCAGACCAATCCCAGTCCCAGTCCCATGCTGGGCAGCATGTGAGCAGCGCTGGGATTGGGAGCTGGGAGCCTGTGCAGTGTGCACCAGGCTCCTGACAAGGACGCGAGGATTGGGAGGAAGGCAGCTGTCGGAGCAGGTAAGTGCAATTTTATGAGCAGCCGCTCCTGCCCCGAACTC
Source organism: Triturus cristatus (assembly GCF_964204655.1). Lineage (NCBI taxonomy): Eukaryota > Metazoa > Chordata > Amphibia > Caudata > Salamandridae > Triturus > Triturus cristatus. The sequence continues at coordinate 338,545,403 of NC_140592.1, read as the reverse complement.
TTCTCCAGCAGTCAGCAGGCTCCTTCATGGCAGCTTGTCCTGGCAGGGTGCAGAATGTCCAGTTCTTGCTCCCAAACCTGGCAAAGGGAAATTAGCAGCCAGCAACCCCAAACGTGGACCTCAAAGGTCTTCCTTTGTCTCCAGTGACGATGGGGAACCTTGGCACTGGTCAATGAGAAACCTTGGCGCAACGTCTGTGGGTTTCTGCCCCATACTGATACCACATTTACAGAGTTTACGTATTCGATAGTTTGAGTCTTGGGACCAATTTCAGGAAGTTCTTGACTTTTTTGTATTGCTCCATCAAGTCACAGTCGTTGGACCTGATGTTGTTTGGCGGAGAGGGTACTCCGTCACACTTGTATCCTGTACATCTAGTGTAGAGCCTAGCTGGAACTGTATCTTAATGACTTTGTTCATACTTTCTCTGCCATTGCTGAAATGAAGTCCACTTTACCAGGCAACTGTCCAGGTATGGGCCCACTTGTATGGCTACTCACCATAGATGCGTGAGACCGGCGAGCTACCTTCTCTTTGGCCGCCTTACGCGGGGTGGTGGAAGAAGGGGTGAGACAGGTGCTGCCGCACGCCCTCGGTTATGTTACATACTTTCCAATAAAGATAATCATTGTCTTTTAGAAGATGAAGCACCAGCTGTGCAGTGCAATCATTCCCCATTTATTTTCTACCCAGCTATGTAATCTATCTGATTAGGGCAGGAGCTATACAGTTATTTATGGTCCGCTACATTCTTTCAGACAAGTAAGTGGCTGCATAATTAAACAAAACAAGGGCATGCCACTTCTATACATGCCAATTGGTCTTTATCACATTTATTCTATCATTTAATTTGTTAATCACTGCTTCCTCAAACTACTGATATCTTTCATTGAACTATATAGGTCACATTTCAGTATTCATAAAATCAACCCTCCCTGTTTTCTTTTTTTGCTGATGATAGTTTTCAAATTGAATCAATTTGAACGTGCTATCCCCATCTCTGTGCATCTGAAAAAATAACGGGCCATTTGGACAGTATGAAATCCTCTGGCAACCAGGAGCTGGTACTTTTGTGATACGATTTTAAGTAAAATCCTCTATACTTTGTTTTTAATTCTGCTTCTTAACGATCCTTTATAATTACTGTAAATTTCTCTAAAATACTTTTGAAGTCGTATCTCGTATTGTTAAGTTAATGTTCATTTATATAATAGTAATATTGTGTAATTAAATAATTTTAAAGTTAAGTGTGAAGATAGTTAGACAACTAAGACGTTAATTAAATTTAAGCTTTCTTTTTTTCTGGCCAGCTTTTGCTTTGTTTGAAGGTGAAAGGCGAAATCAGTCATAGTACTCAGGTTCAGAGGTCTCTTTGTCGCCATAACCACCATGAGAAAGTCTGGCTCGCCGTGTTAGTAAATGTATACAGAGCAGCATGAGCACCAGTTAAGGACACATTCATTTATGGAGAGATTAAGCAATTTGCCCAGAATCACATGATGTTGAGCTGACACTGAAACTCAAACCTGGATCCCCAGTTCCGAAGTCGGCAGCTCTGGCCATTACGCCACATCCTCCCCCAACTTTCATGGTTAGTAGTTGGTTCGGTTTTAGGCGGTGGTCACAGGAGAAATGGGCTGGTGCAAGCTGCCTCCTGATGATAGCCCTAGCGCTTATTTTTTTTTACAAATTAACCACTGATACAGAGTCCTGTAATGGTGCTCTATCATTAGTGTCGACCCTTGACATAACAGGATTTGATGTTGCTGGGTTTCTAAATGTCTCTTTCCATTGAGGTACTACACTGGAAAAATATGGCACACACTGGCTCTTATTCTAGAGTGGGCGTAGAATCTTTAGCAGGCAAAAAGCCTCATCCTTCCTGTTGTCCTCGATTTGAGCGCCATGTTTGTCAGCTGCTCTCTTAAGCACTGCAGGATAGGTGAAAATGTCTTCAGGAAGAGAAGCCTGCATGGGATGACCTTCATGATAACTGTCAGGTGACTGACCTCTACGGTCTTTGCCTTAGTGATTAACCCTATAATCTTACCTCACCTCTGGCTCCTTAGGTTCTCCTCTAAACCCTCCTAGAGTTTTTCTCCTCTCAACCCTCTTAAAGTTCAGCTTCTTTGTGTGCCTTTATTTATAAAGTGTTTTATATCGCGAACAAGACCCATGAGGGAATCAGAGTGCTATACAAGGGGGGGGGGAGTGGATACATCAGTAAAAGCCAATAATAAAGGGCATTTACAACAGAAATATAAACATAGACGAGTATCAGATCTAGGAGCGCAATCTCGTAAGGAGCTCAGACGGAGGTGGTCGAGATCAACAAAATAAGAGTTTAACAGGTAAGTTGGATCGATATATAGTATGGTGACGACTTTAAGTCTAACTATTTAGACATCAGGAATGATTTCACTTCTGATTTGAAGGAGGCGGTAGAGTGAATCAGATGGATTTCCTTCGGAAGAGAATTCCAGCTTTTCGGTGCGATGCCTGAGAAAGCTCTGTTGCATGTTTTCTTCTTGCAGAAAATCTGTGGTTTTAGCAGCATGGAGCAGTTGCGACGCGATGTCCCACATCTACCAGATAGTTCCAGCTTTTGTGCTAGGTATCTTGGGGTGTTGAAATGGATGGCTTTATGGGTCATGCAGGCGATTTTTAGATGAATTCATGCTTCAAACGGGAGCCAGTTTAGGGATTACAAGTCGGGGAGATGTGATTGTTTCTTTTTGTTTCGGGGATGAGGCTGGCCGCCGTGTTAATGGAGGCCCGTGAAGGGGCCAGTTTGTATCTGGGAAGGCCACTGAGCGTGGCACTTCTGTAGTCAAGCCTCGGGATGACTAGGGCTTGGACTGCCATATTTCAGATCATCCTGGGGGAGGAAGGGTTTTAGTTTCCTTAGAATGCTAATCCGGTAATTTGGTCCTTTGGTGGCGTTACTGATGGGGTTCTGCATGTGGAGCTGTTTATCTAGAATAAATTCCCAGAGATCTTGTGAGGAGTGCAATTGACAGCAGTTAGATGGTTCATCCAAAGGTCGATCTTAAGATTGTGTTTGGGTGGCGTAAGAGGATGAATTCCGGTTTGATGGCATTGAGTTTGAGATGGTTGATGGTTGAGATGGTTGTAGAACTAGTCCTTAGCACTATACAAAAACATGATAGCGGAAGCAAAAAAAGAATACTACAGTGATCAAATTGAGAAAGCTAAGAACTCCAGCAAACAACTATTCTTAATCACCAAAGCATTATCAGGCAATTCCCCAGACCTCACTCCCCCCCCCGTCACAATTTTTGTGTGACTCTCTTGCCTCTTTTTTCTACACTAAAGTAGATGATATCTACCAGGCGTTCTCTTCCAAATCACCTCCGGGTTCAATCTCATCTACCACTCTCCCCCCAGCTAACACGTTCCCTTGCTTCCAACCAGTCACCCCGGACCAAATAAAAAATACATTATCTACCATTAAATCAGGTTCACCCCTGGACCCCTGCCCTTTATCTGTACTTAGACCAGTAATGGATGCCATTATACCGGCACTCACGCAGGTTTGCAATTTAATATTGCTGTCGGGCAATTATCCGGACCCTCTCAAAAACACTTTACTAAAACCTCTGCTAAAAAAACCCTCACTGGACAAAAGTGAGTTAAAAAACTATCGACCAATTGCTAGTCTACCCTTCATGGCAAAGATGATTGAAAAAATCATGAATACCCAGATTTCCGAGTTTATTGAAAAACATCAGCTTCTCGACAACACGCAGTTTGGGTTTAGAAAACATCACGGGAGAGAGACAGCCTTGATCAAAGCCGCTGATGATATCAGGGTCATCAGGGACCAGGGTGGCACTGCCATACTGGTTCTGCTAGATTTATCAGCGGCTTTCGACACGGTCGACCACAACACCTTGGTCGACCGTGTCCAAGGACTTGGCATCCGCCACACTGCCAAAAACCTAATAGCGTCCTTCCTAGCCAAAAGAACGCAGGCTGTCATTCTGGGACCCTTTCAATCAGTTCAACTCTCTGCTCCGTGCGGAGTTCCTCAAGGCTCATCCCTGAGTCCGACACTTTTCAACATCTATGTGTCGGACCTTGCTAAGACCATCAAAGCACATGGGATGAGCCTAACCTCTTACGCCGACGACACCCAACTAGTGTTGGCGATTAAAGGCGACGGAGAGCAAGTAGCTGAAAAATTTAAGAAAGGGCTCCTAGATATAGGAGACTGGATGGCTACAAACTGCCTAAAGCTAAACTCGGAAAAAACCGAGGTACTCATCTTCGGTCCACTCTCTCCAGCCTGGTCCACCTGTTGGTGGCCAGAGACCTTCGGTACTCCTCCTACGCCCACCTCGAAGGTTAGGAACCTTGGTGTCATCTTTGATGATGGACTAAATTTCATGAACCACGCCAACAAAACAGTATCAACAGCACACTTGAAGTTAAAAATGATCCGGAAAATACGCCCTTTTCTCCCTGACTCTGCCATTAAGACACTGGTTTCTGCCCTGGTCCTCTCATCCCTGGACTATTGCAATGGGCTATTCCTCAATGCTCAAACCAGACTAATTGCAAAACTTCAAACAATACAAAATGCGGCAGCTCGCCTTCTTACCGGCAAAACAAAGTTTGAACCCATTTCCAAAAACATAAAAGATCTTCATTGGCTTACTGTGCAAAAAAGAATTCATTTCAAATCACTCTGCATAGTATTTAAAACAATCAATAATCAAGGACCACATTTTCTAAGAGACCAATTACAATCTTACAAACCCACAAGAGCATTACGATCAGCCACTCTTAGCCAACTGGTCGTCCCTCGCACCAAAACAGTTACCTGGGGTGACCGACGCTTTTTGGTGGCGGCCCCCAGACTCTGGAACACCTTGCCCCTTAACATCAGACAAAGTGTTACACTGCTTCAGTTCCGCAAACTCTTGAAAACTTGGCTGTTCTCTCATTAACCTCTTTTTCTTTTCTTCCCTCACATCTGTTCAATTAACTGGTTTACCCCCTCACATTTCCTTAGTCAATACTGGTTTTAGCGCCAAGACGCCTACGGGTATATGCAGCGCTTTACAAATATTAAAAATAAATAAATAAATAAATAAAATAAATAGAAACAAAAGACAGTAGCACTGAATTGCAACTATGTTAAACTTTTTTTTTTTTTTAAAAAAGCCTTACCAATGACAAATTAAGGGTGAAGCAAACAAGAAAAATAGTTAAGTATAATTGTCTTTGATCCACCTTCTGGGCGGACGTTGGTCCTGTGCTCACTGTGCCATCCAGCACAGGGCCCACATCTGGGCTGACAAAAGGGCAAAAAATGTTGCCTTTTGCTGGACCCTATATTTTTCCTGGCCGTAGAACTCTGTGTACTTTACCCCTGCTAAGCAGTGATATCATGCCTGTGGTCACACTTCCAACATGCTGAAATTGGCATGGTCCCAAATTGGCATAATTAACCCCTTCCCTGCGGGAGTAATTTCCCCGCGGTGCGGGGGGGTGGGGTGGCCGTGGCGCCGCTGTGCTCGTGACGAGCTCAGCTCGTCATGACTCACAGTGGAGCTGTGCTCATGATGAGCTGAGCTCGTCACGACCCCGCCCACTGATTAATTCTCCCACACAGGTGGGGAATTAATCATGCGTGGACGGGCCGCAGCCGTTATGATGAGCTCAGCTCGTCATGAGCACAGCTCCACTGTGAGTCACTCAACCAGTTAACTTACCTATAAGTCACTAGCATATGATACAGAGCGTACCCAGGGCCTTTAAATTAATAGTCACTAATGGACTGCAGTACCCATTGTTCCACTCACTACAGTGACAGTGCAAACAAGAGTCTGCAGGCCTACCATGTGTAGCCTGACTGTTGCAGTTAATACACTAATTGCACATAGGGTGACTGTCAAGGTAGCTAGATGCACACTTACCAGTGGCCGTAATACAGAAGTGCCCTGGGGGTGCAATAGGTGTTAGCGCCCGCTTGGCGCGCGCCCTGGGCTCTTTGGTATTAAAGAAGGGGGCTCAGATGCTTGTGCGTCCCCTTCTGTAATACCGATAGCGCTGGTGCACATAAAGCACCAGCGCTATCATCAGAGGGCGTTCCCTTATTTGCATGGGGGGCGTGGCCCCATGCAAATGAGGGAATCACATTGCCTTAGTGCCCACACGGAATTACAGATGTGGGCACAGAGGCAAAGAAGCTGTGAGGAGGCGCACTTATGATACCCCTCTGAAGGGGGCAAAGGACATCCCATCACAGGAAAGGGTGCACTCACTCACCACACCAGCCTGCAAGGGGATCTCTAATCCTGTTAAAAGTGCAGGAGGGTTGCACTGTGAAACATGGGGCGGCTTCAAAGCAGCCACTTTGTTTTTTCAAATGAATGTGCCCCCAGGGCAGCACAAGTTCAAGGCTGCCCTGCGGGCAGTGCATTCATCCTAATGCAGCGCATTTTCCTGGTTTGCGCCGGGTGCACCTTTTAATACGGCCCCAGGACTGCAAATGCACATAAGGAAGGAACATCATGGCCAAGATCTCCTCTGAGGGCAGCTGACATGCTGTCTGCAACAAATCCGAGGTCAGATTTGCATCACCATGCAAATGCTCTAAAGCACAACTATTAATAATCCTACACTTGGATCTGAAAGCTTATCATCTGCCGTAATACACATAAAACAAAGACTAGAAGTAAATCTCTGCATTTTGATTTGCAGGAAGAATCTAAAGCAGATTAGAATTCCTGCTCTAGCAGCCGATGTGCGAGAGGTCTTGGCCTGTTTTCATCCTGAACACAGCTAAAAGGATGAAGTTGTAATTCCATGTGATATTTGAGAACTCTATTAGGAGAGAGGACAGAGTGAAATGGATGCTAAGTGTCACCTACTTGGATCCTCGGCTCCGCCAGGATTATGCTATGTGTTGCCAAAACAGTGGAGCAAAGAAATGATCATACAACCAGCTGTGGTTCCCACAGTCTTATGGAATGAGCGCAGGCCACTTATGGATCCCCATGTGCTACTGTGTACTCAGGCACTAATGTGTGCATGCCTGAGGGTAAGACACTTATCAATTAGATATGTCCACAACATTCCTTTTAGAGCAGAGCTATTGGCTAACAGGCACCAGGCAACAGTCCATGTTCAACATTGAAGCAATAAATTCTCAGCTTTGCAGATGCTTTTACGTCAGGCCCTCAGACTGTATTAAAATCTCGCTCTGTGATGGGGGTTGACCTAACTTGAAGATAACCCTGGATGTGGCAATGTTGATATACAAGCCACCCTTTGTGAGTCATTATCAGACAATGTTCCTCATAGTGGGTGGCCATCCTCATCAGTGATCACAGACTCTTAGTCAAACAAGACTTGGCAGGAGTCATATTGAGTCCCTGGCTCTCCTGCTTACCCTTTAGATTTCTTTGAGAAGCAGCATATTCTGAGAGGTGATCTGACTTCCTCTTGTTGTAGTCATAATGGTCCCTTTCAAGCTGTGACAGTAAATGGGTATGTGTCCAAAGTTGTCATGAACTTTCCACAGGCATACCAAATCTGGATCCTCTGTGTCAGAGCCCTTTTGACTCTCACCTGCATTCATCTCCCTCCATTTGCCTTAGATGGATGCTTGATTGGGCCATATTTGATGCTGACTACCAAACTCCCAACAAGTAGATGAGCTTGGTAACAGGGGATGTAGGAGGCATCAGTCAGTACACAAGAAGAGACATATGTCCATCTCCTGGTTCTGATGTTGTCCTTCTGCAATTCTTCAAGCATTTTTTATTGTTGTACTTCACTACTGGCCAGCAGCCATTATGATGTTACGCCGTGATGTGTAAAGTCCAGACACTCCATATATCAAGGAAAGTCCCTGCCTTTAATCTGTGGGTCATTGGCTGTCTTAATTTGCTTTGGTCCCTATGTGTGAGTGGTATTTTATCAATTTTTCGTAACCATGTCAGGGGGGTGCGATGCCTGTGACTTCCACCTCCAAATGTTTGGAATGATTGTCTTTCATCAATACTCAGTACTGGCCTTCTGCCAGGCTGTGGAAATCAGTGCTTTAGCCTTGTCATGGTTTACTGTCTCTCTTGTGAATGAATGGGTGTGGGCTGGTCCCTAGGGCGCACGGGCTGATTTAGAACACCTTCTCTACAAACATATTGCCAAATCCATAAACAATATTCACTTTGGGTTTGATTATTTCTTTTGTCCTTTATATGCCAGCAGCTCTGTATGCTGTTTCAGGGAGACAGGTTCCACTGGACGTGTTTCCTTTTTGGATAGGACCTTCAGCAGGCTCTCAGAGCTTAAGCCAGATCTTCCCTAGTGCATGAATAGTCTTAGCTGTTTTACCGGTGCAAGACCTATAACCCTTCAGCTAGCTCTACTATACTTTTCTTTGAAGCATAATGAGTAAAGCTCTCCAGCATTCATTCTACTCTGTGTCCTACATGATCTGTGGTTGATTTAGATCTTCAAGGAAAGCAGTGTGTGTGCAATTAGCCTTATTTGTTCCTCTGTTTTTTCAACCTCTACACAGAATGGCCGGCGTTAGGTGTCTTGATTGGTAATCTGCTGCCATCGCCTGTGGAGAATTCTACATTAAACTGGTACTGTGGACATTTTTTTCTTACGTATAACACGGGTGGCCATTTTTTTTTACCAGAAGCTTCATTAAACGCTGTGGGTCAAATGTACAAAAATAGCAATAGCGCTTACCTAATTGTTTTTTTGTGAATCGCAATTAGGAAATCTCTATTCTTAATGTATGAAGTTCTTTTGAGCATCATTATCAATTCGTAGTGTACCTCAGGAATATTAATGAGGAAGGTCGCAATTTGCGACCCACTGGGATTTGCAGCCATCACAGGGATGGTGGCCTGTCTGGGTCAGCAGACCACCGTGTCTGTGACTTCTTTTAAATAAAGCAATCTTTTTTTTTTTATAAACGCAGCCCATTTTCCTTAAGAAAATGGGATGAGTTTAAAAAGAAAATAATGGAACTTTGAAGTTTCATTTTTTAAGACTAGGCAATGGTCCCTTGGACCACTGCGTGCTCTTAAAAAGATATTTTTCTAATCATTCTCAAAGGGGAAGGGGTACCTTGGGAACCCTTCCCATTTGTCAATGGATTACCACCAACTTTGAATTTGGCAGTACATTACGAATGTTTTGCGACTGCATTTTGGTCACAAAACGTTTGTACACTGTCATTCAGTATTAGGAAGGGATACGCTCAAAACACCCCTTCCAAATACTGAATTACAAAACCCAAATTGCAATTCACCATCAAGTTACTGAATAGCAATTTGGGCTTTGCACATCAGAAAAAACATTCTTGTGGCCGCAAACGGTCGGAATCTGTAAATCGGGATGTTTGCGAAAGAATAAATGCTTCGGACATCTGGCCCTAAATTTTAAAATACCTACTTGGTTCAACACCTCACAAACAAGAACAGTGTCAGTACATTCCTCTTTATAAACATATTCAATTTGAATTTGCTTTCTGTTCTGAATATTTTATATTTGAGTTCTGTAGCCTTCTTTAAATGATGACAACAACCATAGATTTTTACGTATCATTGAAGTATACAGTAGTTGACTTTGCTTTTCTTGCCGAGCTTCTGTATTGATATATGATCAGCTGCAGAAGGCAGGCATTCCATAGCAAAGATGGAACCAAATAGGTTGTTTTACTAGACCTCAAAAAGATGCCCCCGATACATGTCACATGCAACATGGCAATGTATAGAATGCTTGAATTATTCTCAACTACTTGAGACAGCCAGGGCCCCACTTCAGACCATCGTTTCTGCCCACTACACCACTCTAGACAGAGGCCCACCATATGCAAATCAGCACATATCGGCTCCTTGTGGGAGCAACCTTGTAGGGTGATGATCTACCGGGTTACCCTGGCGCTCACTTATTTATCTATCTAAATGGTAGTGCTCCAAAGGAAGGGGAATCACCCAACCCCGTTTATTAAGACCACGGCTGATCTTCAGAAGCATTAATCGGCGGAGGACCAGAGCGTACAGGACGAGGATTGGCATCCTTTTAGATGGCAGATAGACAGGCCTTGCAAGTGATTTAAGAGACAATTTGAGATCGAGATATACATAGGATACATCAGATGAGATGCAACTTGAGTTGTAACATATAACACAAAGGGAAATTCAGACGGTCTTACCGGGACGGAGGTGAACCGGCTTGGAGATACTGCAAAGAGTTTGTTAAGAAGGAAAGCCCTGATGAAGTTGTGGGGAACAGCCCAAGCAATGAAACATGTGTTGGCTGGTGTGGCAAAAGAGGAAGAGAATTAAAGACAAATGGGCAGATTTACGTTTCCTGGCGCATCCCTGCAAATCAGCAGGGATACGCCAGGAAAGATGTGTGACACAAGTTTACCCTTGCGCTACCACAGATGCACCACATTTACAATGTGGCGCATCATGGCGCAAAGAAAAAACAGATGCGTGTCGCATCTGCTGGCGTAAGGTTGGCGCAGTGCTGGAGTTGTGTTGCGGGTGCAACGCAACTCCAGCACTGTGCCAACCCGGCCTATCTTCCACATGGTGCGTCACACCTTACGCCTGCTTCAAGGAGGCGCAAGGTTTTGACGCAGCGGGGTCAGAAAAGTGACTGAGTGAAATCTTGTAGATTTCACTCAGGCACTTTTCCGAGGTGTTCCTGCGCCGGAACGCCCACCCTGCGCTGGTACGCCCACATGAAACCTGACGCAGGTTTCATGTGGAGCAGGGCTTTACAACGTGACGCATCTCCATAATGCATCCCGTTGTAAATCCCCCGCAGCATGGTGCTAGCTTTACGCCGCTGCTGCGTCACAGAAGTGACACAACGGCGGCGCAAAAGTGGTACGCGGGGCTTAAAAATCTGCCCCAAAGAATGAATCCACATACTGTGTCATGGTATTTGATCTGTTTTTATAAAACTGAGTGTGTGCTCGGCAGTGTGTTACTGTTCGTTGTGGGAGCAGTCAAACCATTCAAACAGGAGAGCCCCCCTCCAGAAGGGAACGTCAGCAACCCAAAACCGGTTTCGGGCTACGTGGGCCTCGTCAGTAGGATGAGGCATGAACTCTATAGAGCAAGAGACCGAGTTCTGGGTATACCCATTGCCCACCATGCCACCACACCAACCCTGTGCACATTGGTTACAAAGCAAGGCAAAATCAAATGTGCTACAGCCTCCATCTTAAAATGGGGATAACATGCTCTGATGCATGTAAACGTATATGTAAGACTTTGGGTAGAGTTTTTTTTGCCTGAACACTCTGGTATATTTTGAAACTATTTTGTAAAGAGTGTAAAAGTTAATAAGCTGTAGATATAAATGTAATGGAAACAATTAGGGACACAGCTTTGGGTTTGTCTATATGGGGCGTGGACTAAAAAGCGTATCTAAGAATCTTTTTCAAGTCACATGGCCAATATCATTAAGGAAGTAGCTTTAAAACACATAAAATAAAATACTGTGCTTTCCATAATGTACCGCTCGACTAGCATTTTGGTGCATCTCTGTGAGCTTTCTGTTATTGTATCCAGACATTAGAGTAACAGACAAGCACGTACAACGAGCCAATGCTTCTTAGAAGTGTTAGTTAAACGAGAAACGCCAATAATTTTATTATGAATAATTAAAATGTAAAATGTTCCTGTTATTAAAATAAGAGACTCTGAATCGAACTTTAATAAGTTCTTAACACCATTTTCCACTGCAGTCTCTGTTAGATGCTTATGCCCTTTTTCTCCCCAAATCTTTCTGCATGTGCCCCTTGAGCACCCTCTTTACACTCTCCTGCACGTACTTCTTAGCATCTTTCTAGTCATATCCTTCTTTACGCGCAACACGGCACAGAAGCTGAGCAATACTGAACTTACCCTGGATATATAAGGATATATGAGGGAATAGTTACACAGAACCAAAACAAAATACTGAGGTACAGGAACCAAATAGTGTTGACAATGATGACATCAGTCAAAGAAGAATATGACTAGAAATTACGCCCTGATGAAGTCCACGGAAGTTGGATGAAACGCGTTGGCTGTTTTAACAATATCGATGTGAAGAATAAAGGAAGTTTTGGATTTATGGTTATTGGATGGCCAAAATTATTCTGGAACTCTAATTTAGTGGTGCACTCCACATTTGTGATTAGCTCCTCCACATACGCTGCATAGAATTCAGCCAGTAGGGCGTCTGTGCCCGGGGTCTTATTCCTTGCCATACCCTTGATGACGGCTGGTACCTCCTGCTGTGCAATGTCTGCTCCTAGTTCTTCCGCCTCCTCGGGCCTCAGCCTCTCCATCTGCAGACCTGTGAGGCACTCCCTCGTTTCTGCATGTTCACCTTCTCACAACCATTGGTATAGTTTCGCATAGTAGCGGGCGAAGACCTCATTAATCTTTGCCTGCGTATAGTGCATTACCCCTTCCTCATCCTCTATTTCCACCATTGGCGGGCCCCTGCTCACTGGGTTTGCCAACCATGCCAGGAGCAACGCTGATTTGTCCCGCTCAGCATGGGTGCGCTCTAGGTACCTCTTATAATCAAAGCATCTTGCCACCTCCTCCTTGGCCTCCAAGATGCCTGCTGAAGCTCTTGGTGCTCTGGCCGTCTGTGTTCCAGTCCCCTAAGGGTAATCTCTGATCCCTCTATTTCTCCCAGGATGATGAGCCTTACCCCTGTGGTACTTGTTATGCATTGGCCTCTCATGACCACCTTGAAGGCGTCCCACTCTGCGTTCAGTGAGGAGGCCATCCCCACGTTGTCCCCGAAGTAGTGTGTAATATCCACCCTGATCTCTTCCTGGAAGACCTGGTCCTCCAGGGTGTCCGGAATGAGTCTCCATGTGGGGATCGCTGATATAGGGTGCATCCATTTCATGGATAGGACCATTGGGTTGTGGTCCGATATCGTGTGTGCAACATATTCTACAGCTGTAACATGGCACTGCATGTCTGTGGTGTATAAAAAAGCATCTAGTCGCGCATGTACCTCATGTACCACTGAGAAGTAGGAATAGTCCCTATCTTGGGGGGTGTAAGTTTCTCCAGGCAGCTATCAGTCCCCAACTCTGTCTCCAGGTGGTGAATGCATGCGAGGAGCGTGCTGCTTGGGAGTTCCGCAGTGGGTGTGAGGTCTATCTAGAAGTGTGCTGTCCACACTATTAAAGTCGCACCTCATTAGGGTAGTGCCAGTCAAGTATTGTGTCAGGCAGTGACTCAGTCTCGTGAAAAAGGCTGGTTGCTCTGTGTTGGGGCATTGATGCGAATTATACTTATCTCCTGGCCCTCTAGCCGCCCCTTTATGGCTACGGAGCGACCCTCCAGATCTACGAGTGAGTCCGTCAGTTGGATCCGCTTGGATCCATATTAGCACCCCCCGTGCATATGCCGAATATGTAGTGTAGAAGAGTTGGCCCCTCCACTGTCTCTGCAAAGCCTGTCCCTCTTTCTGTGTTAGGTGCGTCTCCTGTTGAGGGCTATCTGGGCACCACGTCTTCTAATGTATGAGAGGACTTTATGGCGTTTCATCATTGTGTGCATACCTCTAATGTTCCAAGTCATGCGTTTGTACTTCTGTAAGTCAGCCATTGGGTAATGTCACAGTTCCCGGCCCTCCTTCCGCCTTATGTACTGTCATCAGCCTGCTCTCCCCGCTCATTACCATGCGGTTCTTTGTGTGCTGCAACTCAAGGTGTGCCCCTTAACATTTCCCCCAACTCCCACTAGCCAGGATAAACCGGAAAATACCCCCATCCAAACTGAGGTTATAAGTACGCAACTGACTACTTGCAGTTCAATCAGTCTATTACAAGGGGGAAGGCTGCTCGTTCGCCTCTCTCCCAGTCTCTGCAGCTGCCATACAGTTCCACGGTCCCACAGGTACCCCCACAGCTTCTCCTGCTATCAACCCCAGTACCTTATTGTTGGTTCCGGTGCGTCTAGTGTCTCTCCAGACCGGCTTATAGTGGATCTCATCTCTCTCCGTCTAAGCGATGTCTGCGGAGTTACATCTGGGCGTACCACGGCCTGCGCCTCTGAGTCACTGGACCCCTGCTCCTAGCCAGAGTCTGCTGCAGTCTCACTGCTCTCAGGGGGTGCATGGTTTCTCCATTACTGCTCATCAACGCCACCATTTGCATTGCGTTTTGGCGCTCGAGCTGTGCCTCTTCTTGCGTGGGGGCTAGGGTCTCCCTCAAGGCCCGCTGACCCCGAGTGCAGTTCCCTCTTCTTCTTCTAATCTCCGGATCTCGTAGTGGCTCCATCCCTTTGCGCTTCTCCACCCAGTCTGATGCCTCCTGCGAGGTCCTGAAGAACTCTGTGCCAATCGCCATGGTCACTCGTAATGTGGCCGGGTATTGCGTTACATATTTGTAGTTCAGTTGCCGCAATCTCTGCTTCACTTCACAGTAGGAGCCTCTCTGTCTTTGGAACCTCCTTAGAAAAATCTGAGAAGATTCGCACCGTTGAGTTGTCCACCACTGTATCTCCTTTGAGGCGTGCTTGGGCAAGGATGTGGTCTCTCTCCCTGTAACGGAGGAGCTTAGCTATCACTACAAAGTGGCACCTCCTGGTATAGGGAGTTTCGTGGGGACTCGGTGTGCCCTCTCTAGGGCAAAGAAGCTTGATAGGCCGTCTGGTGCTACTTCTTCCAGCAGCTATTTTTCCAGATAATCTACCATGTTGCGGCCATCTATTTGTTCCTGTAGACCTATGATTCAGAGTTTGCTCCAGCGCGATCTATTTTCAGCGTCTTCGGCTCGGAATTCCAATGTGCGCACCTTTGTCTCGAGCAGTGCTAGTCGCTGTTTCATTGTCACAATGTCCGGTAGAGTCTTGGATAGTTAGCCCTCGTTTGTCTTGACACGTGCCGCCAATCTTCTGTGATCTTCCCTGAGTAGGCCCAAGTCCAGACCCAATTTTGGTTTCCAGGCGTTCGCTGGAGGAGGTGATGGCCTGTAGTATGTCCTGCAACGTGGGGTCTCTGGAGTGGTCCACTTGTGATTGGGTTTTTCCCCTCTACTCAATCGATTTTTCTGCTGGGGCCTCTTCTCTGTCCTTCTCTTTGGGGATCTTTTCCATCGTGTCTTCTCTATCTGCAGCGCTTCTGATGCGGCATGTGCTCATAGGGCACTCCTGATAGCTCTTGTCGTGCGTGGGGTCCTCTCTTCTGGCGGACGCTCCTCGGTCCGTTGTGTAGCCCTACTCGCACCTAGGTTAGTCACGTCCGCCTCTGCCTCAATTTCCTGTTACTCTTCACCAGTCCCCTCCATTGCGTCCTATATTCTCAGTGCGGGTCTGTGTCCGCCCTCACTATTGCGTGCCAGGGGCTTCGGGTTATGTTGTGTTCTGGTCTTGTGCGCCGCTATGCACCGCTCTGGTTATTGCTTGCTCCACTGCGGGCTCCCAGACCGCAGTCCAGTTAGCGTGCTCGTCTCGCTTGCTTCGACCCTGTTCTCCGCCTGCTCACATGCACCTCAGAGCTCCGTGCTCTTCTGGCGTGCCCCCTAAGTGGCGCTCGCTGGAGGGTCTCTCCCCTGTTCCTTATGCTAGGCTCTGAGATATGCAGTGCCTGGGCCCACACTCCAGCCCCATCAGCGCTGTTGGGACCACTCAGCTGTATTAGGCCTCCTTGCTGGCGGGGTTAGTCCTCTTCTCTCCTTGTCAGGCCCTCGGGCCTGATATGCGGCTCACCGCTTGTTTGGAGAGGTCCTGCCACTTCTCCAGCTGCTCGCTACCAGTCTCCCCTGTTGGGGCCTTGGTCGCACCTCCAGGATCCCGGCAGAGGCACTCCAGTTGCCAGGTCGCGCAAGGTTCTCTCTGGTGTGGTACAGGTCCCCTGCCGCAGCCACTCCTACCAGGCTCTTTCGGCTGTCCTTTCCTCCAGGAGCCGACAGAAAGCTCCAGGTCTGTGCTCACTCTGTCGCACCATAGGGGGCCTCCTCTGCCTCTGTCTTGACTTCCCGCCACTGCTTTCTCCGAACGCGCCGGTGTGCTGCAGTTCACTCACCTCATGTGGACCAGCACAGTGTTCTCCGGGGGTTGCCGGGCCACCTTATTTACTCCGCTCATTTTAGCCGGCGGCTGCTAGGCTCAGCTCCAGGGTCTGCCATGTGGGGTCTCCGGAAGATCCACATCTGCCTCAGCTCCGTTCCTCTGTATCGGCCTCAGGGAGTCTCCAGGCTCAGTTCTGGGTCCAGCGGTATGGCGGGGGAAAGGCACTCCTGTTCTCAGGCTTTTGCAGCTAGGTCAGTGATATCGGCTGGTTTTCCTTCCTGGCTCCGCTACATCTTCATGGGTGCCGCCATCTTGTCTCACCTCCCGGCCACGGTCAGAGTTTGCTGTTCCGCCAGCTTCCGTCGGTGGGACGGGATTTCTCCGTCTCTGACACGCACCCCTCACTCTGGATGACTGTGGGGGTGCGCCGTAGGGGCTTTGGTCCCGTTCAGGGAGTCAGGGTGACACTCGATGGCGGCTGGCCGACCGGAGCTCGGCGAGCTGCGCTGCTCACTTCATCGGCGCCAGGCCACCCCCTTGACCTGGTCAACAGTTAATAGTCATGTTTTATGTATAAATTAATAAACAACTGTTGTTGTGCTCATTTTTAAATTAGACAGACAGACAGCGTCACCATATGACAGACTGTCACAAGTGCCAGTGTTGACTTTTCAGTGCCTATGCCGCGCACTGGAAGCCACCGGCTCAAATTAAGCACTGGAAGGGCACTGTCTTACACATTAGACTTTAAAGTGGTGACCGCACAAAGGCGTGTTTTTTCCGTTTCTCTCTTAAGGCCTGGAGATTGCCTCAGAACAGCTGTGGGTAGGGCAAAAGCATGGGCACACTGTTCCCAACCCGTTAGTGGGCCGCACTGAACTGTCTGCATGAAGGTCATGCATGCTGCAGTCTTCCTCTGACCTGGATCTAGGTATCCCTTCCAGCACATAAACAATTGTTACTGCAGCACAGGCACCCTTGCAACATGGCGACAGGGTACCCGCGCTGGCAATAGGCGATCTAGGTATCCCTTCCTGCACATAAACAATTGCCACTGCTGCACAGGCACCCTTGCAACATGGCGACCGGGTACCCCCGCTGGCAATAGGCAGCTTTTTTTGCGCCAGTGTTGGGGAAACACCGGGGTGCACCGAATTCTTGTGAATGCGGTGCATCTCTGCGTTTTGAAAATGTCGGAGTGCGCCACTGCTAAATTTGGCACAGCTCAGCGCTCCAACATTTTACTGTAAATATGCCCCTGTGTGTGTGTGTGTGCAGAGATCTCATGAAAAGGCAGCTGCAAGGTAAGGCTGTTTGAAAGACTGCCTGAAATTTAATATTTTCTAAAATATGATAGATAGTACTCTTTAATATCAAGTACAAGAATGTTGTGGCACACTAAAATTGTGGACAAAATATCGAGAGACAAAATATTGAAAGGTTAAGTGCCCAGGGGGAAGTATACATTTACTATTATTAACCACCAAAGCGGGCTGGGGTGATTAACGCAGGAGTCGCACTCCAGGGTTGCGTTCATCCTGGTAAGATATTTATTTACAACTGCAACACGTTTCAACCTCACTTTGCCGTTGTAAATAAACATCTTACCTGGATGAACGCGATCCTGTAGTGCGACTCGTGTGTATCGATACTGATGGTATACACTTTCTTTCACAGATAGATAGATAGATAGATAGATAGATAGATAGATAGATACACGGTACATATATGTGGAGGTATAATAACGTTATGCCTATTTACCTTTTGATATTTTTCCCTCAATAATTTATCCATGATATTAGCGTCCCACAGTATACTGCACTCGATATCAAGGAGCGACATCCTAAAATGCACAAAACAAATCAAAAAGTTGGGCCCAATTCACCCTGTCCTCACACAAACTGATGCGTCAGTGCCACACACGGTTCTGTAGCAAGGAGCCAAAGACATGGAGTTCTCACACCGAGGAAGGGTTTACCTGTGCTCCTTTCTAAGGATTTTACCTGTGCTCCTTTCTTTTCTGAGGGGCCTCTAGGCCGGGCATAAACGCCATGTCCGG
The DNA here is from genome assembly GCF_964204655.1 of Triturus cristatus. Lineage (NCBI taxonomy): Eukaryota > Metazoa > Chordata > Amphibia > Caudata > Salamandridae > Triturus > Triturus cristatus. The sequence goes on along the minus strand of NC_140592.1, from coordinate 338,527,301 downwards.
GTAGTTCTCCCAACATATCAACTTCCGGAAGGGTTTTCTGTAAAGGTCTGGGAGCCCTCGTGGGCGCTGCCCTGCCACCTGTGACCCTGTGCGCAGCCCCGCCAGGTGACCTCACGCTCTGCTGACGCCAACGCGGTCAATGCCCGCCGCCCGGGTGCCAGAGCAGGGTCTCCTGGGCGACAGCAAACGTCAAACACAGGAGGCTAGAGTTTCCAGATGACCTAAATGGCCAAGGAGCTGTCAGTCTGCCCACAAATGAAGTCCCTGACCAGCAGTCAACCTTTCTACACCTTTAACTACCTACGACCACCCCTCATAAATCCTCTGTTTGATTATTGTTTTGCTTTCGAATCGGATCTCCGGCACTAGCCCGGCACCAGCCTCAGGAGAAATGTTCATTCCTCCGTCGTAATTTCCAACCTTTCGAGTAATGCAAAATCCCTAAAGTTATGTCTTTGCTCCAGGTTGTTTGCTGAGCTGTTGTTTACGGAAAAATCCGAACTCAGCAGGCCCATGGGAACAGTGCAAACTAACAGAACACGAGTAGCTGCTCTTCGTGTTGTGAGAGACGTGGCGCTATTTTTTCTTTTTAAATACATTCTAAAATGGAGAGGAAGACACATTTTCGTGCTAAAATATAGCGCAATATGACAGATTTTGCCTTATGTAATTTCACATAATTTTCTCAAAATTTAACAAAATTAGGCACAGAGGAAATTATTCAAATTTGGCACAACCGTACCTATCACCCCCTAACTCCAATTTGAGTGGGACACCTTCTGTACCCTATAATCACACTGGTCCCTGCTCCATTTTCCCTCATTTCACCCGATGTCCTGGAACAGGACAACCCACTGAGGGACATATTTACAAGCCCCTATTGCCACTGGAACACTGACGTTCCAGTGGCGATAGGGGCTTTGCCTTGTGAATACGGAGTGGCTTAACGCCACCTTATGAATAAGGCACCCATTCACGCCATACATAGAATGAAAGCGGTGGGCAATGGGTGTTGCAGTGGGCGTTGCGCCACAACACCCATTGATTTTGACGCTGCCCCATATGTACAAGGATGGTGTAAGTTTGGGGCAGCACCAAAATTAAGACCAGGGAAAACCTGGTCTTAAACAGGCGAAACAAGGAGAAATGCTTTATTTCTCCTTGTTTTTGCTGTTTCTATGTGTGCTGCACAATAGCACACACAGAAACAGCAAAACGCCATGTATGATTGTTTATGTGCAGGAAGGTGTCCCTTCCTGCACATAAACAATAATTTTACTAATGACGAGTTGTTATTTCTGTGTGCTGCATTAAGCATCATACATACAAGTTACAAATGTCCATTTTTGATTGTTTATGTGTAGGAAGGGATACCTTCCTGCACATAAACAATTATTTCCCACAACACATGCAAGGCTGCTCGCGTTGGCACTAGGCTGCTAAATATAGCTCCAGCGCAGAGAGACACGCATGGTCGCACGGTATTGTTGTAAATACAATGCAGCCCTGTGTTTCTCAAGTCACAGAGCGTGGCGTTAGCCTTCTTGACTTAGGGCTGCACTCCTCTAATTTAGTCGTAAATATCAAGCCTGGGCGTAGTGGGCGTAGAGGGGCTACGTGGAGCGGCGCGTAGTGTGCCCAAATCTACGCACACTCGCGCGCTCCGCGTAGCCCCTCTACGCACTGCCCGCCTCCCGCCCGCCCTCCTTTTAAAATTATGTAAAGTATGATAAAAACATTAAATATAATGCCTTACCTGCAGCGCGGCGTCTCCGGGGCTCCCTCTTCCTAGTTGACAACTTCTTTTCACAAATGCGCATGCGTGGACGCCCGTGCATGCACATTTCTTGAGAGAAATGCGCATGCGCGGGCGTCCGCGCATTTGAGTAAAGAAGTTGTCAACTAGGAAGAGGGAGCCCCGGAGACGCCGCGCTGCAGGTAAGGCATTATTATTTAATGTTTCTATTATAGTTTACATAATTTTAAAAGGAGGGCGGGCGGGAGGCGGGTGGCGGGCGGCAGGCAGCTCTGCTTCGCCCTGGCGTATGCGTAGCGCCGCCTGCTACGCCTACTTCGAAAACTGCGAAGCAGGCAGCGCTACCTACACTCCGTGGGCGAAGCGGAGTACTACGCCCGGGGTTAGTAAATATGCCCGAGTCTTTTAGCTCTAGATCTTTTTACCTTCAGCCGTAACCCCTTTATTTACCAAATCACCCTTCTTACCTCTTCTCATTCCGTTATTTTAAATGTGTGCATATAATTAATGCTGTCAATATTTAGTCTCACACTCAAGGATGACACAAAATGCTTCCTAGAAAGAATCACAACAAATACAACACCATGTCAACCACGCACTTCACCATGGTGCAGCTTGCTACCAGTTTACAAATGTGGTTCACCACCACACTAAGGGGTTTGAAGCACTATATAAATGCCATACAGTTCAGGGGTTACACAACAGGTATGTATGTTTTCCCTTCTAGTGCTGATGACGCATGGGGATGGTATGTTGCAATGATGAATTGTTATGTGCATGTGTATGTATATAGCACACATGTACCTTTTGAATGGCTTTGTAGCACTTTTGGAGTCTACGTGCCCGTGCTATTCTCTTTAACTTGAATCGAGGTGGCCTGGAGTCATTTAGCTTGGTTAGTGAAGGACAGTCTGTTCAATGTGTGTTATAGTGTCGTTTATTAGGTCTCGCCTGACCCAGCGCATGCGCTGGTCTGGCGAGACTTATTGAGAGGGCTCCAAAAAGTGCTACCAGGTCAGCCTAGAGCTACAGTGCATGTGCGCGGGCGTGCGCGCGCCGCGCTTTACCGCGATTACTTTCACTTTCGCGGCCGCTTTGATGTTTGATCGCGATCACTTTCGCAGCCGCTTGGCATAGCCAATAGGTCTCGCTTTTGGGACCTTATAAGTATTTAGTTATGCAACTGTTGCATGGCTAAACACTTATAAGGTCCTAAAGGCGAGACCTATTGGCTATGCCAATGCTTGTTATTATTTGCGTACGGTGCAACCAAGATGTGCTTGATTCTTTCATAGATCTTTTCAGTGCATTATGTATATGGCTGTATGTACTGCTATACTTTCGAGTTAAATTTGTTTCATAGGTGTGCATGCTTGTAATTGTCCGACCTGGGATTTATTACGTGGACTAGCAGCATTAGTCAATTGCATAGGTTATAAGCAGGGCCACTGGAATTATGCTATTGTGCAGCCGCTGAGATTTTCGCCTCATTCTAGATTTGCCGCATTTGCCTCATAATCCACCATCTGCTGAATAATCTGCAGATTTTAACACAAAAAATTGTTTTTAGCTCAAACGGTTCAAAAGTTGCTAAAAACACAGTGGTGCGTGTTGCTGCACAGTAAAAGGCCTTTTGCTACGGTTGTCTAGTTACCTTTCTGTTCCTTATTGCTATATTTGGCTATTAAACTGATAATAACGAGGTGAAAAAAGTACAAAATAATGAAGTAATGCTATTAAAAAATGTGCTGCATAATGCCGCATAATTTACCTTCCTTGCCGCATAATTTACTCAACACTGCCGCATAAGTTGTCCCTCTACTGCTGCAAAGTTCTAGTGTCCCTGGTTATAAGCAAATGTGTGTGCCTGTAGTAATGGTATATTTATGGAAAGGTATTCTGAATGGTCTGGTATTGTCAGATGATGTGAAGATATGGGTGTGATGTTGGGGGGGGGGGGGCATTTCTGCCACAGCTAAATGGTTTTTGAGCTATGTTGTGCACATGCAGGTTCCAGAGATCTGTCTGCTGTGTTGGATGTCAGTTGTCCTATTGGAGGAAGATCAACATTTATATACATACTAGTGAAATGCAGTGTTGTGTGAATGTGTTGCGTTAACGCTAACTTGTTCTGAATTTTTCAAGAAGAGAGGGCAGCAGTGCTTAATTTGTTAAAAAGTAGGTGCCAGGGCCCTTATGAGGAGGCCACTGCAGCTTGCGTCACCCATTGCCCCCACCAGTGCCAGTAACAACACAAATATTAACCATCACACGCCTACAGGTGTGATAATTCAGACTAAACCAGTACTCCAAAGCTAGAAAAACAGCTTGGGCAGCATGTATAAGTCATTTTTAATGTCCATTGAACTAATAAACAGCTGTTGTTTTTGTCATCTCCAAATTACACAAACAGCACCACCATGTGGCAGGCTGTCATAAGTGCTAGTGTTGATAAATAAGTGTGGGTGCCGAGCACGAGAAACCACTGGCTCAAATTAAGCACTGGAGGGCAGCAGGCTTATAAGCAACGAACCATATCACCATCTCATTACTCACCAAATCGCGCCCTCCTGCAAAAGAATGCAGTTATTGCATTGCAGTATATACAACGCAATGCATGTAGCTGCTGAAAGCACACACATTTTTTCTGGTGTAACTAAAGATTATGTGTAGTGAATAACCCATTCAATGTAAAAGTGGTGTGCCGAGCCCCTGCATACAAGTGTGTGCTTTACCACGTGGAACTGGAGACACGAGGGAGCAAATATGCTAAAAAGTAATGCAGTACAGCAACCAAGGTTTCTGCACTGCACTATGCAGCATCAAAAGGAGAGAGCTGTACAGCACCATATCTAGTAAGATATGGTATTGTTTCTTTCTCCCTCTGCACTGGCACACTTTTGGCTGCCTTGCTCCACACAAACACCCTTGAACCATCCTGCAAATGTAGTTGTGTTACTGCTAGCATAACGTTTGTACTGGAAGGGTACCCTTTCAATACAAAATACCATGCTTAGACATAGCTTAATACGTTTCACTATAGTACAGCACACATACAGGGTTGGAAAAGTTTGTAGAAAAACATATTTTCTCTAAGGTTACGACTACCTCAAGAAGGCGCAATATTTTGAGGCAAATCACAGTTTACCAATTTTAGCAGTTAGGGATTTCCTTAAAAAACCAACGGTGGATGGATGTAATGTCCCTGTGAGGTAAAGCTGCTAGGTAGTGCATAGCACTACTTTTAATTACTTTAGAGCTACTTTCCAATGTAAACAGGTTTTGCACTGGAAGGTAAATCTCAATTCAACTCTTTCCGCCGGGCTATGTCACTTTTGTGATGCAAACCAGGTGCAAAGTGTTAGTAAATTCCCCCCTGCATTCCCAAACACAGAAAAGGTGATGACCAAGAATTGGTCTGGTGCCTTGTTAGTTTTCAGAACTCTCGCATGTTTTGGCAGACTTGCACAGTGCAGAGATGGATGGAGTCCACTGTGCAGCATGTGAGATCGGCATGGACCTGGCACAGAGAGGGCTCCAGGGTAGAAAACCATCAGCGCGACATGGGCAGGCAGAGGCAAACCATCTGCCAAAACATGTGCTCCTTTTACAAAGACAAAGTGCTACTGTCTCCCAAGTGCAACATCTCTACCTGGAGAAGACTGTACCTGCCATGTGTACCAGAACTGCCCTGGAAAATCTGACTTTACACAGCAAAGCCTGCTCCTCCCTACTCACACTCCTCTGCTGCAGCAGCGCCTTAGTACTTTTTGTGTTTAATGTCTTAATATCCCACTGGCTCACCTTCTGTTTAGCATAGGCACTTAAAATATGCCTAAATGAGACTTTACTCATTCTGAGATATTGTGCCTGCTGTGTTTAGGGAATTTTAGCTTACTCATAAAAGCTGGGTGTGAGGATATCAGTCCACCAGGGCTCTAGTGATAATAATAATACTTGGATTTGTATGGCACGGCTAATCTCTCATGAGAGTCTCTGGGCGCTGTTCATAGGCACGGAGAGATTCATTGATTTGTCGAGAATCGCAGGATGTTGAGCCGACACTGAGACTCAAACCTGGATCCCCAACTCCTAGGTCAGCAGCTCTGGTAATTACGCCATGTCTGGGGCACCAGACACATTTGTGAGGAGAGTAAGAAATCATGGGGCAACCTTGTATTCCTTAGCATCAAGTAACACAATCAGTATATAAGTACAGTAGTTCCTATGAATTAATTTAAATACACCAATTATCACTTTGCAAAGAGTGTGGGTACATCCTCTCCATTGATTACTTCCAGTAACAGACAGTGAGTCCAAAATCCATATGATGAAAAATGTTTCATACTATATTATAGTATTGATGATGGAGTGTCGTAGAGTGGAGTGTTGTAGAGTGTCGTAGTGTGGAGTAAAGTGGCATGGAGTGGCATAGAGGGAACTGGTAGAGTAGAGTGTCAGACAGTTGAGTAAAGTGTCATACAGTAGAGGGTAGTAGAGGGTAGTAGAGGGTCATAGAGTGTTGTAGAGTGGAGTAAAGTGTCATAGAGTGGAGGGTGGTAGAGGGTCATAGAGTGTTGTAGAGTGGAGAGGAGGGTCGTAGAGTGGAGGGTCGAAGAGAGGAGGGTCGTAGAGTGGAGGGTCGAAGAGTGCAGAGGCATAGAGTGGAGTAAAGTGTCCTAGGGTAGAGTAGTGTAGAGTGGAGTAAAGTAGAGTTGAGTGGCATGGAATGCGATAGAGTGGAGTAGAGTGGAGGGTTGTAGAGTGAAATTGAGTGGAGAAGAATCATAGAGTGGAGTGGCGTAGAGTGCAGTAAAGTGACCTAGAGTGAAGTGGCTAAGAGTGGAGTGTCATAGAATTGAGTAGAGTGTCATAGGGTGCAGTGGTGTAGAGTGGAGTTGAGTAGAGTAGAGTGTAAAAGTGTTGAGGGATGTAGAGAGGAGGTGCGTATAGTGGCATGTTGTAGAGTGGCGTGCAGTGGAATGGAGTAGCGTAAAGTAAAGTGTAATAGAGTGAAGTGTCATAGCATTGAGTAGCGTAGAGTGTCAGAGAGTTGAGTGGTGTAAAGTGGGGTGGAGTAGAGTGGAGTGGCGTAGGGTGGAATACAGTGGTGTAGAGTGCGGTGGCGTACAGTGGAATTGTGTAAAGTGGAGTATGCATGTTGTGGTAGCACACTGCTATTACAGACAAAACATTTTCAATTAAATGACCATTACATTTGCACATACAGTTAGATAAAAGTGTACATTGCACAACGATAATGTGTGGAAATGTAATCGCCTAGTGTATTGATTTGTTTTGATTGTCTTCAAATATTTGTTTCCACCACACTTCAGGATTACAAAAAAATTGTTTAATTTGTGCTTTCCTAATTCTGATATATTCTGAAATATTTGCACAGTTCATTTACAGACATTGAAATGTTGTTGTGTGCTAGAAAAAACTTCCCCACCCTCAGTTATCAGCATGATTGAAGTCAGAGAAAGAAAAGTAAACACCATGCTCCCTCAGATGACAGAGCCTGACATTTGATCACTGCTTTGAGTGCACAGCAAATATGACAAGATAAGAACTAAATGTAACGGCCTGTTTACAGAAAGCGAGCATTCATGGAAAAATACCGTAAATAGACTATGCTCCGCAGGAGAGACAAAGACATGCTGGACAGCCTAAAACAAATAAAGCTGGGAAAAAAAGCAAGTAAATATGAGTTACAAACCACAAAGCCAATGGTAAGCAATTGGCGGAATACATTCCCTCTGGAGCGTTTTCAGAATGTCTCCAAGAAGTCTTTTAGGAACCAGACAGCTGTGCTTTCTGGTAAGCTATGACCTAAAAAGCAGTCTAGGTGATAAAATGTTTTGATGTTTCAACCCCTTGGTAGATAGACTTCATTGGAGTCTTTATCAGGACAGTGAAAATGATGCACCTCGTTCAATTTTAACAGAAATATGGTAAGGAAGGTGGTCTGCTTAAGAGGTCCAGGGACATCTTCCAAAAAAGCTACTAAGAAAATTGTTAAATGCAAACAGCAACCAGTTGTAACCTCTTTGTAGTGCTTAAAAAATATTTCATACAGGGTTCTAACTTCCCATATGTCTCTCTCGAGTTGTGATGATCCAGCAGTTGGATGAACCCTCTGAGCTCCTATAAAGGACTCTCCCAACCCACTGGGATGGAAATCAGGCGGAAGTTCAGAAAAAGTCAAAAGGGACATGGTGGAACAGCCTCCTTGCCTTGAAATCCATTCTTAAATAGATATACAAGCGGGTCAGGACAATCAGTAAAAACCATCAGTCAGACAGGGATGAGTGGCAATGACTTCTGGACAAATTGTAATTGGCGTCTAAACTTTGGCTGTCCCTTAAAGAGTTCCAGTCAGAGGTAACTGTGTATGCGAGTTATGAGAATCCACTTTCCATGAAAGTGAGAGGGGTGGGGTTAGAGCCATAAATCAATGCATAGTTTGTGTTGTGAGAGCAGAAGGTCAAAACAAGCACTAGGCTGGAATATATATCCAGTGTGGTGTATTAAAAGACACGTACGTATTTATTATTCTGAGTACATCCTCATGAGGAAATAAACATTAAAAAAATAGTTGTTCAGGGTATTTCACAGTGGCAATGTTTTCTCATACATCTTGAGGACAAATAGAAGTGCATCTTTAAAAGTAGCAGTGCAAGCTTCCTTCCCATACAGAACTGTTGCAACTTTAGGAACTTTAGGAGTGGCACACAATATTCACCCTTACACACATAGGCATAGTACAAAAAGGAAGCAGGAGTATATGATCCACTCATAAACAGAACAGGAACAGTTTTAAGAGCAATAGAGCAAGCTTACTCACACAGCTAACAGATTCGGCTCTGACAGCAGCAATTCACACTCCCCTCAAACAGAAAAGGTATGGCTTTAGGCAGCAGCAGTGCAGGGGAGTGGAAGGGGAGAGGAGTTGGCGACCTCGAATCTGGGGAACTGGGTTCGAGTCTCAATGACGCTGAACATCCTGTGATTCTGGGCAAATCACTTAATCTCCCTGTTCCTAACAAAAAAATGTGTCCTTCATTAACGAAACTGGTGCTTTGTAAAGTGCTCTGATACCCGATTCAGGTCAAGTCTGCGCTATATAAAACTCCGTAAAAAAAAAAAAGGTTCACTCATAAACAGAACATGTATAGCTTTAAATTCAGCACTGCAAGCTTCCCCACACTGAGAACAAGTACAGCACAGGCAGCAGCCATGCAGACTCCACTCAAACAGAAATGATACACCTTTAGCAGAAGCTTAAACTCTGCACATAAGAGCAATGTAAGCTCCACTCATCAACAGCAGCAGTTTAAGCTTCACTTATAAACAGAACAGCTTCAACAGCCATACTATGAGATCAAACACACACATAATACCAGGTCCAGCATGGGGAACAGCAGTCCAAGCCCCACACATAAATAGAACTGTTACGCTTCTAGATTCAGCATAGTGAACTCCCCCAAACAGAGAACAAGTAGAGCACATGAAGCAGAAGTGCAAGCTTCACTAATAAACAGAACAGGTACGGGTTTAACTTTTTTTGCAAAAATCTTTTCCTTTATTAGAGGAGGGCAACCCACCAGACAGGTTTCAAGTTTCAAGTTTAGTTTATTTGATTTAGTTCTCAACTGAGAACCACAAATATTTGATACATGATATAAAGGTTTAAACAGTAAAAAAATAATAAACGTTTTCATTCTAATACAAAGTTAAAAAGGATTTTAAGAATTTAAATATATTATAACATACAAATTCATTTGGCGGAACCTTGCAAAGCGAGATCAAGTCCTGAACTGAGGTGATTCTACATTTTATATAAATTGGTTGTAGAAATCTTTTTCTTGCATAAGTTACAGAGACTACTGAATCTTTCTTTCGATAGCCACTTGCAGGTAAAAGATTTTAGAGGAAGTATCTCAAATCGGAGCAATACAATCGATCTCCTAACTCCATGCTTTAGGTTAAAATACATATACTGTTGTGTTTTCCTATAGACCAAATGCTTGTTTCCGGTCCAGGGAAGGCATGGCTTGGCATTTCGGGCTGGACTGTACCCATGAGGCACAGGGTCAGACTGTTTTGCATATGGCCATGTCTGAACTGGGGTGGCGGAGTGAGCTAAAGAATGATGATGGATTAAACCCAGATCAGTTGACTGGGGGTGAGTGCTTGCAATGCTCGGCACTCGGTCCATCATCCCCTTTGGTTTTGCTTTGTTCACCCTAAGCTGGCAGGGCATGCCCAGACGTGGGTCCCTTGCTCACTTTGCCACTGGATTCAAGCTAGCCCGGCTGATGAGGGCTGATTAGCCAGAAACCGGTCCCAGGATGCTTGTTTCCGGTCCAGGGAAGACATGGCTTGGCAGTTCGGACTGGACTGTTCCCATGAGGCACAGGGTCTGAATGATTTGCATATGGCCACGTCTGAACTGGGGTGGCGGAGTGAGCTAAAGAATGATGATGGATTAAACCCAGATCAGTTGACTGGGGGTGAGTGCTTGCAATGTTCGGCACTCTGTCCATCATCCCCTTTGGTTTTGCTAAGTACATCAAAGGCAGCCGTGCTGCAAGCTTCATATACACACACACATGCAACAAGTACAGCTGAGGCAGTGGGCGTGCAAGAATTCCTTACCCACAAACAGGTACAATGGGCAGACATTTACTCTTTCTTTGATACACCTAGCACATTCAGCACACACACCCACAGTGAAAGCTTCCCTCACACAGAGGACAAGCGAAGCATGGACGTCAGCAGTACAGGCTTCCTTCATAGACATAAGCACAGTGCAGGCAGTCGTATTCCCGCTTTCCTGCACAGAACACAAGAACCACACAGATATCAACAGTACAAGCTTCTCTCACACAAACAACCGGTCCATCTAAAACAACAGCATTGAAAGTGTCTCTCATTCACACATCAGGTACATGCCAGGCAGAACCTTTGCAAGCTTCTTTGGGGCACAGGGCAGATACGAAGCAGACAGCATTGCAAATTTCCTTCACATGCCAACAGGTGCTAAAGCTTCCTTCGTGTACCTAAAGGGTGCAACAGATGCCCGAGCCACACAAGTTTCTCGCACACAGAAAATATCTAAAACAACTGACAACACTGCAAACTTCCCATAGACACAGAAGAAGGCCTTCTGGACATCACAAGTGCAGGTTTCCCCTCACAGGTGCGGTACATTCAACAGCAGCGCAAGCTTTCATCCCTAGGGCATGTAGGTAAAAGACGGCAGCAGTACAAGCTCCATTTCCGCGTAAAACAATGAGTGCACCAGAAGCAGTTGTCCGTGTTTAACACTCACAGCTGAAACATGCAGTACCCGTGTATGTGCCTCTGATACACGGCATGTGGATCACATCGTACATCAATGCAAGCTCTCCTCTACAGAACAGGAACTGCAAAGAAAGCATCCCTCAGAAACTGAACACAGGCAGCAGCAGTGCAAGCTTCTTTCACACAAACAGGGTGAGCAGAAAGCTGCAAGCTTCATTCTCAGTAGCTGCTTCATTCCCAACAGTCACCCATGTGCCTCAGCTCACCAATGTATGGACAAAGCAAAGGTGTGAAAGTTAAATTTGGTCCAAGCAGCCACACCGCTATCATTGGTTAAGATACCAGCACTGATTCCTTGCCCATCCAGTCTTGCGCCTAACAGCACTGATTCCTTGCCTATCCAGTCTTGCGCCTAACAGCACTGATTCCTTGCCTATCCAGTCTTGCGCCTAACAGCACTGATTCCTTGCCCATCCAGTCCTGCGCCTCACTGCTAAAACTGCCAGAAAGACTGCCTATAAGCAGTTTATTGGAATTATGCGACAGGGGAAGACCAATTTATGTAGCAGAGTGGCCTATATTATGCAGCAAGAGAAGACCAATTAAGCATCGTGACCGTAATACACAATTATATTGTTGTTTTACTCATGTAAACATACTATAAAGTGCTGTAAATGGGCAGACACTGTTCGGTACTGAGTACCTGCACTTCTTTAATTTGAAAGGGAGAGTACCAGCACTTCTCCTCACTGCTGAAATACATTTAATGGAAGCGTACTGGCACTTCCCAGGAGCAAACAGATACTCTAAATAGTGAGTACCTGCCCTCCTGTATTTCCATTTAAAGTACTGCTATGGTCAAAGGATTCACATTTTGAAGTTTAACCCCAAGCACACCAATAAGCAACTGAAAGGTGACCAGTCAATCTTCGCAAAGAGCTATTCACTGCACAGTTACATGCGCTGTTCCACTTTTAATAACTTTTGATCTGTTTGAGCTGGAAGCATTTTTTGTTAAAATCTGCTGATTATGAATTTTCCGGTTAGGATCTTGAAACATAAATCAACATAACTGATATCAATAGGACATGGCAGGCCTAGGCTACGATCCTGGGTTTCTTTCTCAAACAATGGAACTGTGTGACCTGGAGCAAAGCACTCTATCCTTCCCAGCGCCGTGGTCGCCATTTTGAAGGATAAGGCACCTGGGGCATGGGGTGGAATGTGTTTTAATGGAAAAAAAAGGCATTTCATATTGTGGCCAGATCTGCCGACTTTGGAACTGGGGGGCTGTGTTCGAATCTCAGCGACTGTTCAACATACTGTGATTCTTGGCAACTCACTTAATCACCCTGTGCCTTAAAAACAGAATGTGTCCCTGTGTAATGTAACTAAAATCTCTCCCATAAACTAATCTAATTGAGTTAACACTTGCTGGGCCGGGAAAGGGAAGGTTCTTATCAGGGAGACATGTTGCACGGCCTGGCAGAGAGAGGCGCGTGGCGTGGTTGCTGAATGTTTGATATTAGATCGAGGGTGAATAGGTGAAAGATGCGTGGGTGGACACTTGGACAGGCGGTCAGGCGGAAGGGTGGATTTGCACGCTGATCTCATGGTATAGCTGATGGGCAGATGGACATATGAACAGGTAGGTGCTGAAGAATGAATGATGCATTGAGTGATAAATAGGTGATTAAGGTGAGTGAGTGGATGATTTTTAGATGGGCGTATAGGTTGACAGACAGGTAGAGCGATTAAACATCGGGTGATAGATGTATTCCCAAATCATTTGTTGGACAAGCGAGTGGATGGATTAATAAATTGATGAATAGGTGGCAAGACAGAAGGAAACATTAAAAGATAGATGGCGGAATGGATGGAAAACACATTGATTTATCAACCGCAGGATGCATAGACGGACGGATGAATGGGTCGATGCATACACGGATAAGCATGCGGATAGATAAAAAGGTGGGTGGGCGAGTCGGAAGGTTGAATGGTTGAATAGTTAGACATATACCTCGGCCGGATTCCACATGGGAAGTTCTGTATACTTGCTTGTGCCACGGTGACGTCCAAACCACAATGTTTTAGGCCTTCTCAGGTGGGGAGCGTGTTCCCAAGATTTACACTGTTCAATTCTGTCAGGATTATGAGATTACTAAACAACTACTTCACCGTCAAAACCCATACATGCATGATTAAAATCAAAACAGCGCAGTGATTCGGATTAAGGCGCACGGCGCTCCCTCCCCCACAAACCCTCTTCTGGGATGAGGAAGAGACATGTGAGCAGGGCAGGGAGGGGGGTTGTAGCAGCCCCCTTTCCAGTGGAAACGAAGCGGGGAGCCGAGCACATGGCTGGGGGCTCGGGCAGCTGTCCGCCTCATCCTCGCTTCTCCGAGGCCGACTGAGATGCTGTCTACGGTTCAAACCTTCCCGAAGGACTCCACTGTCATCGCGAATATATTTAAACACAGGTCTGCCTCGTTTGTGCTGCTCTCCAGGGCCACCGCTGTGAATCCAGCCTTACGTCCCCACATAAATACACATATTAAACGATTGTAACATACGTCTTTCTACAGTTTAAACGTTAAAAATAGGAACAACGTTGGCTTAAAATAGGGTTAGCCCCAGACAGGTTTGGTTTCAGGGCGGAAGCAGCAAAGGGGAAAATAACTTGATAGTTGGAAACTACTGAGATGTAGCGCCGAGCAATGATTACCATTCTGACCGGAGTTAGCGCTAGAGAATAATTCTCTACATAGCAAAGGTACCCATTTTAGATCGCGAGAGCGTCTTAGAAGGTAGGGTATTCGGCAGACACGTGAATTTCAGCACTGGAAGTTTATGGCTAGCTGTGAAACGTGCGAGGGTGCTGGAAACCAAGACAAAAATGGACCAAGGCGCTATAAGCCTGTCCACGCTGAGTGCATGGATGGTAAGGGAGTGGGAGTCTGAGGATATGGGGGATCGGAGGCGCTACAGCAGCTCAGAAGTCCACTCAGACGAGCACCGCGTTCTGCCCGGGAAACATGCTTATGATAGCGCCAAGAGGCCTTTCAGAACTGTGGACTTGAGTTTCAACAATTATCGTTAACCCAGCATAGAGACAGGTGGGTCGATACAGAACAGACGGTAAGGTTGTTGCACAGTTAGTGAGGGGCAGAAAGATCTAGGCAGATTGGCGTGGTTGGGCAGTAAGGCAGATGTAGACTGAAATGACATATACAAAGGCATATGCCGAAATAGGCACAGACCTGCTTATACACAGAAAAGCGTCTGTTGCACCGAAACGCGGATCACGTGTCATGCGATGTTAGGGCTTTGAAAAGGGGTTGCTAAATATATAAAAAGCATAGCGCCAAGACGCCTTCTCCCAGTGCGTGTGAGCTGTATATAGTTAATGTAGCACGGTATACCAATCAGTGAGACATGTTCACAACAGATGGAGAGCGGTGGGTAGATTCTAGGTAGACGGGCAGGTAGGCAAGAAGGATGAATGGATAGATGAATGGATCGACGGGTGGATAGCACTCGCCATTAATAAACATGGCCCAGATGTATTCAACTTGGCGTAAACTTCCAAACTTTCTACCCAGCGCTCTGTTAGGTGAGGGACCTGCACAGACAGCTATGAAACCCAGCACAGAGGCGAAGCCAACGCCGTGAATGGCTACTTACATGCCGGCTCTCTGCAGCCTCTTTGTCTCAGCCCTTCTGTGAGCCCAGTGTGTTCATCCGGCAGAGCTGCGAGGCGGACACTGTGTGCTATTCCTGCCGCTCTGGTGCTCATACTTGCGGAGGGAGGAGAGGCTTCTACGAGCCTGGGCCCGCCCCTCGGCCTCGCGGTGTGTGGCGACCGGGCGGTAGGCAGCGCCCCTCCCCCTCCAAGAGAAGAGGAGAGGGTCGGAGGAGGGCAGGAGAGGGGTAGACATCCAAGCAGTAGAAAGCAGAGCGAGAGGAGGTGTGTGTGACTGATGGGGAGGGAAGGGGGATAGACGATATTCTTTTACAGGTCGCCTTGATCATTGTAAAGCGCTCCGATACCCGCAAGGGTCATGTTCGCGCTATATAAAACTTTATGAATAAGAAATAAAGAAAGAAACATTACAGCGTGACAGGAACTGAAACGAAAAGAGGCAACACAGGTGGACAGCAACATTTGAAAATATTTGAGTCCAAGAAGCACCGAAATAGATTTTTGGGACAATGGGTGGTTTATACACGTTCTTAATCTATAGTCCAGAATGTAGTGCTTTAAATAGGCAGGTACTGTCCGGTGCTGATTACATGCACTTTTTTTTAGTTTGTAGGCAGAGTACCTGCACTTCTGTGAACTGCCGCTATACATTTAATGGTAGAGTACCGGCACTTCCCAGAAGCAAACAGATACTCCTAATAGTAAGTACCTGCGCGCCTATATTTCCATTTAAAGGGCTGCTCAGCGGCGCGGGTATTTACTCAGCTTCTGCTCTTGCACCATACCCTATTGGACACACAAGGGACTTGATCAGAAATATGGAGAAAACAGGATGTGCCCAGGGGCACATCACATGCTAAAGAAGGGGAGCCGGGATTGGAGCCTTGGGAGTCCCAAAAGCATGTTTTCTCCTCTTTGATGGCATGGCTTGAAGTTTTTCTAGGTTGTTGGAGGCAAACATATGAAAGGCGGGGACCTGGATTCTGTGTTTCAAGCCCCATTCATCATGCTTATCTCCAGAGCCCTGTCTTTACCCAATGAACCTTAACCAGCCCCCAGTGGGTAATTGTGTTGGGGATTAAGAGAAACCATCATTTGAAGGGCCTTCACAAACTGGAGTGAACTGGAGCTTACTGGGGAGAGAGGGTGAGACCCTGGTGTCCCACTGAAGGCCTCTGCTACCTCTGTGCATTCTTTAATGAGGGGATGCTTCCGCCCACTTGGAAACTCTACAGCAATCCCAGTTGAACTGTATGTTTATGACTTTTTTTTAAGTGCAACTATTTCTAATAACCCACATTCTTTATCTTGCACCTTGTGAATTTATTTGTTATGCCTTTGTAAACTATTATCATTATATTTACAAGTATGTCCAATTAAAAAGTGTTAAATATCAAAAGCAACGAATGCCGCAGAGCTGCCGGCAAGGAGCTAGTTGCCCTCTCTCTTTTTCTTTATTGTAGATGGATGTCAAGTTCAGCTGATATGATCCTATCTTGATTAGGATTCTATGCATCATTGTAATTCCTGATGTGTTCTTGAAAAGATTTCTTGCTAAAATGAAAATGAGGATTACTCAAAGAATTATTCTGTATTCGGACCGGAATCATATAGTAACACAGTGTCAGAACCCCTTTCAGAGGGCTACTGGGCCCAGCCGTGGGGTTTCGGCCTTTTGCTCCTCGTGTCCAGTCGGGCCAAGTACCCTTTCTGCACTTGCCTCTCGGTAGTAAGCGTGGTGGAGCAGTCCAAGACTCCCTCGAGGGAGGGGAGGTGTGGATACAGATGGGTGAACGCGGGCTCTCAGCTCAAAACGGTGCAACAATAAATCATTGTCCAGTCTAATGCTCACTTTTTTAGAAAAAAGACAAAAAAATGTTACTACCACTATCCACAAAAAGGAAGAATACTACATTCACAAACAATTACACAGTCCTCTCCTGAGGCCGGTGTTATAGTGTCTCTTTGGCGGGTCCCTATCCACCTCAATTCTGGTTATTCCCCATTCACTATTGGTAACATTCAGGGTATGTCTCTCTAGCAATTCGAGTCCCAAGAGTCCATTACGACCCTAACTTAAAGTCAGTAGTGTTCCAGCTCTATTGCGCTTCAGCTAGCATCAAGTTCCCCTTGGGCCGACAGGCAGGAAATGAGTCTTACTTGCACCAGCAGGAGGAAAGCGTTTAGGGTTCTGGAGTGCGCAAGGTCCTAGGGTGCTCACAGTGGCGGCAGCCCAGTTCAAGTGAGTCAGCCGCATGTGGACTAAGAGGCTTCACTTGGCGGGTGCAGGATCTCTCACTCATGGTCAAGCTCATGTAGCGACCAGAGGTTTTATGTGTCTTCTCCTTCGGAGTAAGTGTTTGTTCACTCCAGATGGGGGCTGGCTACGACGATCCTATCCTGAGTCCCTCACTTGGGTGACTGTGCTCGCACAGTGTCCTCACTTCTCCAATGGGGTAGAACAAGTCATAGTCTTTGGTGCCCCCGGTGACCTGCTCGAATATACAAGGTCACTTAAACTCACTGCCCATGAGCTCTGACCCGGTCAGCATGGTGAAGTTCTCCATGAAAGCCCCTCTTGGCACACAAGGTTGCCACCACACATACGCATAAGGCTTCAGCCCTTACTGCATGGCAGTCTTTCCCATGGTGGCACTCCTGTTACACGGGGATGCCGCACAAGGCTTCGCCCCTTACCACACAGCAGTCTTTCCCACTACAGACTTTCTTGGCATAAGGGGTCACGACACTGCTGCCGCACAAGGCTTCGGTCAATTTCACAAAACACTTTTTTCCACGGCGCCCCCTCCGGCATATGAGGTCGCCGCAGTGCTGCCGCACAAGGCTGCTGACATTACAGCACAGGAGTCTTATCCACTGCGTCCTCTCCTAGCATACAGGGTTGCCGAATCGCTACTGCACAAGCCTCAACCCAATTACTGAACCCAAAGACAACCACTAACACATACTTCAGATTTTTGACTCGGTCCATTTCTATATAATTGAGCTGGAGGACCTCAAAAGGGAAGGTGGGAGGTGCAAAATTACCTGGTGGGGTAGGGGTACCGGTTCCTGGATTGTGCATCATACACACCATACAATATTTAACCAAATGAGCAGCTGTCTTCGAGATGTTATCATTTTGCCATACAAGGTCTAACAACTTGCAAATACCTTTAGCACAAATATGAGCTGGCCGTTGTGCCATGGTGACTAGGGGAAGAACATATGCATCTGGGAGCATCCATCTCTGTTTCCCTGACTTATCAGATCAACACCCATTGTCATCCAAACGTGCTGTGCTTTCCTGCCATATCGCTAATTCCTCAATAGTTGCTCCACTCTGTATCTCCTTGATATTTTCCAGCATATCTTCAAACATGGTGAACTCGGGCACCCACTTAGCGGGACCTGCTACAAACATACTTTTCATCTTTATTCGGGCTGTCTCCTTAGTTATCTGGTCTGCAAAGGCATTCTTCTTACCTACATCATCAGTAATTTTCCTGTGCGCGCTACACTTTATTATCGCTAATCTCTTGGGGAGTGTCAAAGCCGACAAGAGCCTATGTATAAGGGGGCCGTGCTGGATCCTCATCCAATGGGAAGTGAGAAAACCTCTCCCTGCCCAGAGCCGTCCAAAATTATGGGCGACTTTGAATGCATACTGACTGTCAGTATTGATATTGACAGCCGGTTCCCTCACTCAACTCACAGGCTCGAATAAGGGCAACCAGCTCTGCAACTTGAGCCGATTGATAGGGAACTCGTGACGTCTCAACTACTGTGTGCCGTGTCGTGATTGCATATGTAGCTGTTGTAGTGCCATCTGGTAACTTGAAACAAGAGCCACCGAAATATAGTTCTCCTTGGGCGTCAGATAAGGGAACATCAGTCAGGTCTACCCGTCTTTTCGTCTCTTCCTCTGTCTGGAAGATACAATCATGTATGTAAATTTCCTCATTTTTGGAAGGGAGGGGTTGCAACATGGCTGGGTTCAGAGTGGCACATCTTTTGATCGTGACATGCGGGGTAAAGAGAGTTAGCTCATAACCGGTCAGACATGCTGTGTCTTAGTCTTATTCAAAAGGGTATCCACAGCATGGGGCACCATGACTATGAGGTCAATATCAAGTACGAGCCCAGCTGATTATCCTATTGAGATGGCCACAGCCGCAACCGCTCTTAGACAGCTCGGGAGGGCTCTTGCGACAGGGTCAAAAAGCACAGAAAATAAGCACACAGGCATTGCTTACTTCCAAAGGCCTGTGTTAAAACAGAGAGCGCACAAAAAAGACATTTCGTGTACGTACAGCACAAACGACTTCGCATAATCAGGCGTACCAAGCACAGGCGCAGAGCAATGTGCAAGTTTTTTTTGCTCAAAAGACTTCTGACATTCAAGCGTCCAAGGCAAGGGTTCATGCACATCTTTAGTGGTTAAGGTTAGCAAAGGCTTTGTTAGTAACGAATTGTTAGGGAACCAGTGCCGGCAATAGGAAGTAATGCCAATAAAAGCGCGCACATCCTTTTGAGTTTGAGGGAAAGGCATCTTGACAATGGTACTGATGTGCTCAGGAGTCAATCTCCTACCCTCCTTCGACAGTAGGTGACCTAAGTAGGTGACCTCCTGTCGACAATATTGAAATTTGGAAAGGCACACTTTATGTCCGTGCTGTGCCAGATGCAGCAACAATTTAACTGTACTGTCTTTGCAACCCTGTTCAGTGTCAGAAGCAATAAGAACGTTGTCTACATATTGAAGCAACACATTACCTGAGGGAAGCGTGAGGGAATCCAATTGGGCTTTTAAAGCTTGACTATATATACTAGGGCTCTCAGTATAGCCCTGAGGAGCGCAACAGAATCTTAAGCTTCTGCCAGCTAGTGTAAAACCAAACAAGTACCTGCTTTCTGGATCAATCGGGATACTAAAGAATGCATTTTTTCGATCAATGACAGAGAAGAATTCAGCAGTAGAAGGAATCATTGTCAAAAGGGCAGTAATGTCAGAGACCACCAGGAACTGAGGAATTACTATTTTATTAATTTTGTGCAGATCAATCACAAAATGATAAACATCTGGATGATCATCTGAGGAGCCTGAAGGGGCCCCCTTAAAAACGGGGCTATTACACACATTCGCAGTCGTCTCTTCGACAACCCCTGACTGAATCAAGTCTTGTATAATTTGCAACAAGGCTCGCTCCGCTGCTTGCGGTATTTTATACTGAGGACTACGAGTCAAAACGGCATTGTCTTTAACTTTGATAGAAACTGGGAGTATCTGCAATAGTACTACGTCCGTGTCACCTGTTGCCCACAACGTGGGCGGCACATCTTTAAATTCAGCAGGGAGGGGTGCACATTTGGACAGACACTGCTTAGAGCTGACTACATTCGGGCCCATCATCATGTAAACACCTTCTGGGGAACAATAAATTGTAGCATGCAATTTCTTTAATAACTCCAAGCCCATAACATTTTCTCCACAATTAGATGTCAACAAAAATGGCGAATCCACAGTAAAAGGACCCATAGTCAATAAAAGAGGTTTGGAAATGGGGCTTACAACGGGTACACCGGAAAATCCTACCGAAACATTATTATGGCCAGACAGAGCTGCTCGGGGACCAGTGAATGGGAAATAGAGCTATTCATAGCACCTGTATGCACCCAAAATTCCCTAGCTCAGACATGAAAATCTGCAGTAACGTGAGGGCCATGCTGATCTGCAGGTATCTGAACTGGTCTCTCACCCTGTCCCTGGCTGTCCTAGCTGTGAGACATCCATGTCACCTTGTCCATGTCATAATCATCGTGATAATACTGTCCACCCATAGTGCTGTCGAAGTAGTTACTACCCGGACGATCCTGTGAGGCTGCGGCATGCTGAGCTCTGTCCTGTTGAAGGAAGTGACCCAACTAGGGTCACTCGGGTCACTCTTGACCTCCACTAGCCTTCGAAGAAATGAAGAGTCGATGACGCAGTAGAGAATGTAATCAAACTGGTTTATTCTCAGATTACACTGCAGTGGAGTCCAGTCTGACCAGCCCTATGGGATGGCTGTCGAGGGACTAACTCTAGCCAGCATAAAGTTACATTATGTATGTTGCGGAGCCCACAAAGACCCGCCTACTATGGAAAAACACTGTTAAAAGTCACAATACAATGGGGGTACAGAGCATAGGTTTCGATTCCTCAGCCGGGCACAAGCTATCTACTGCCAAAGGTCATCTGGCTTATCCTCCCCACCAGACAGGTGGGAGAAGGCCTCTATCTAACGGGAAAAGCATGCGTTAAGGAGAACACTTGCTAGTAAAAGGAGCCAGAGCCGAGCATGAAGAAACAAAACGTACCAGGGACCATTTCTCGTAAATAATCAATTTGCAGTTTCGATCATAATACAAAATGGGGTCTACTGATAGGAAAATGGCGGCACAGATGCTAACCTTAATTCGCACAACATCTACACTTATTGATTGCATACATATACAATAGGAGTTATTTATGAAATAGCAACATAAATGCTAACATAATACCATACGAAACATGAGTAATATGGCAATGATACATTTCAATCCCAATACTATCCACTAGCTCCACGACCCCGTCCACGAGAACCTCGTCCTCTAGGGGCTGCAACTTTCTGCAGCAACATCATACACTCACTACACCAATGTCTCTCCTCCTTACAATATGCACACTGATTCGGCCCTACAGGCGTAGCATTCCGGCTGGTCCGTGGGAGCTGCTGGTCCGAACCACTTCAGTCTCTACCATTCCCCCTATAAGCCTGCTGCAACAACACCTTCGTCTTCAATTCGTTATGCCTTTTCTCCACCTTCTCCTTCTCCTTGTTCTCCCTGTGCTCCTAATACTGCGCCATACTGAATATCACAGACGGGGAGGAAGAAGTTCAGGTACTCTCTAAAGCCTGTAACCTAGTCTCAATCTCAGGAAGCAAGTTCGTAACAAATCTATTGACAAACAATTGGATGCCAAAAATGCTAAAATCCCAAAATACCCCTTCAAACCGAGTGAAAGAATCAGACACACTCTCATCTTTCGTCTGATGACATGTGGTTAACTTGTCCCAATCTACCCTTCTCTGTGGAATAAGAGAGTGCATATACGTAATAATTCGACCAGGCAAAGCTAGTATCTCGGCTTTAGGCTTCTCACCAGGCTTCTTCTCTTGGTCCCATGCTTTAATCTGATCCCAGGTACCACCCAATTCCACAACATGGTCCTGTGTGTGCACCTGCCTCCAGATTTCACCGGGCACCAGTAAACCAAAGAACATTTCAATATCCACAAGCATCATCACTGTCAATGAAGCAGGCAATTTTGTATAATATGCAGTAGGATTTTTTCTAGGGTCAGGTAGCTGAGTCTTAAGGGACAAAACCTCACTGCTTTTCCACTCCTTCGTGCCGGAGGTTGTTCCTTTCGGAACAGAGTGGCCATCCTTTGGAATTCCTTGCCGGCCTACATTCGGGGGCTTAATAATTATCTCCAGTTCAGGAAAGCCATAAAAACCTTTCTCTTCCCTACTCCGTAGGTCTCCCTTAGCCCTTGTCTGAGTTGGTCACCTCACTGCTGTTCAGCGCCGGGACGCCTCTTTGCCGAAGCAGTTGTGCTTTATAAACCCGCTAACATAACATAACATAACATAAACCCACTGTTCTTGAAACCGGGCATCTACCTGTGGTCTAGAAACATTATCATGCTGGTCCTGCAGCTCAGGTATTTCAAGGTGATATATGGGATGCACTTCCCTCATCGGAAACTGGGATACTGTCTTCGGGCTCTTTTCAAGCAGCCTATTTCAATAAGCGACCAGTGTTGTGACATTACTAAAAATCTCACCAGGTGCCATACCAAAAGCATATATATGATTCCTAATATCATAAATAATTTGGGGTGCTACATCATTGAAACACTGTTCCTACAGTCCAATAAAAGTAGCCGACATGTGCTTAAGGGCATGCTGCTGCACAAACAACTCATAATCTTTCATCACACTCCACACATCCTCCACACTGTAAATGGGGTTACGAGCCCACTGAGCAGCTTTATTAGCCACCAACCTATTTTCAGCTTCCCCCACATCAAATCGTATCAACGTCCGCCCTAATCGGTCCTTGAATTTCGTCCCTATCCTCAGGGCCGTGTACTGGTGTCTCAAGATTCTGCAACATTGGGAAATAAGGGAAAACAGTGAGAGTGATAACAGAGGTACCGAGCAATAACGTCGCTGCTGGCTGGGTTGTGGACGTAAGAGCTGGTGTAAGGGATACCGAAGCAACAGGTGCTGTTGAAGTGTTAACAGTCGTAGTTGCCACAGACGGCGATGACAAAGACAGGACAGAAATGCTGTGGCCAAGGCAGACAAGGCAACAGTAGCAGAGACAGAGACAACAGAGACAGAAGAACAGGATAGCTGGGGCTGCGGGGGGAAGACCGGGGTATACCCTCTGCAGCGCATACGGAGGCTGGGGTCAAGCATTCAACAATTCCTCCACAAAAGTATCATTCTCTTCTCGGGCAACATAGGACTTTTCACATTGTAACCATTGTAAGCACACTCTATTCCCTTCTC
Source organism: Triturus cristatus (assembly GCF_964204655.1). Classification (NCBI taxonomy): domain Eukaryota; kingdom Metazoa; phylum Chordata; class Amphibia; order Caudata; family Salamandridae; genus Triturus; species Triturus cristatus. The sequence continues at coordinate 338,503,927 of NC_140592.1, read as the reverse complement.
TATTTTCTCTATCATGTGCAATGGCTTTTTGAGTCATTGTCTGCATTCTCCCCTTCCGGGCTTCCTTTTCGGCTTTCATTCGTCTCTGTTTAGCTTCCTTTTGCCATGTTCTAAGGGAATCAATTATCGATTTTCGCAAACAATTTATCCCGTAGAAAATTAATTTTCTGTTCATTAAAAGTGCCCGTCAACGGCCACTGCAACTTGGCATTGTCCCTCATATATGTTTGCCAGAACGTACTAAACATAATAGGGCCAAGGCCATTGTAATACGGAACCCCCGCTCACCGGGAACTCCAGCGTGGATCGTGACACTCCCCTCCTTGAAATGGCGGTTAGCGGTCTAGTTGACGACCGGCGCTCCCCGATGACGTCAGACGCCGGTAGTAAAGGTGGAGAGAATCCAGACACGTAGTTCGTCAGAGGAAAACGGAGCGTAGAAGAGGGAGAACCGGAGGAGGCCACAGAGATGAGAGGAACGGGACACAGGATAACAGAGGAGGATGCCGGCGTAATGGGAGAAAACTGCAGTGGAGGCTCATTGTCGGAGCAAAGAGAGGCTGTAGTATCCGGACGTCCCAGAGAGGAAGAGGACGCCCCGATATCCACTGCTACGGTCCAGGAGGACCGTAGCTCCAGGCAAGTGCACTGGGTACAGCTATTGAAAAGGCTTACGGGGCAGGGAGAACGGAAGAAGGAGACCGAGTAGCGAGCAGAAAGAAAAGAAAGGAGGGGGAAAGGGGACACCAACTACCAATCGCCTCCTCACACCTTTTCCCTCACCCTGGTGATGCCTCGCTAATTGGTGATGGTAGCACTTACAATGGCTGACAAGCCGTTAGATTGACCCCACTTTCTTTTTTTTTCTTTCTCTTTTCTCCTCATTACGAGACGGCGGAGCCACCCTAATCTCCGAGAGAACCAAAGAGGAAGATTAACACAAAAGCCAAGAAGGACAGAGACCGGAGAGATATCCTCTCAGTCTTCCCTGAGTTATCCTGAAGAACAATCCAATAGTTTCATTTTTTTGGAGTAGAGACGTTTTGTCCTTTGGTCCTAGATATTATTACTATATTCTGCATTGATTCCTTTTTTTGTTGTTGACTAATAAACCATCCTTGAGGTGTGGATAGCCTCTTTACGTAAGCAACCGACTGCTGAACTTCTTTTAACTCATAGGCAGTACCCCGATTATATAACAGCCATGTTTTACATACATGTCGAAATTTGGGGTGTCTTCGGGAGGCACGAACTGACTTTCTTCCAATCGGTACAAAAGGGGGTGGTGATGGACGGAGCATCAAAACCAATCAAACACTCACACCCAGTCAACAGATCTGGGTTTGATCCATCACCGTTCTTTAGCCCACTCTGCCACCCCAGTTCAGACATGGCCATATGCAAATCAGTCTGACCCTGTGCCTCATGGGAACAGTCCAGCCCGAACTGCCAAGCCATGCCTTCCCTGGACCGGAAACAAGCTTCCTAGGACCGGTTTCTGGCATTTCAGCCGTCTTCAGCCAGGCTTGCTTGAATCCTGTGGCAAAGTGAGCAAGGGACTCACGTCTGAGCATACCCTGCCAACTTATGGCGAACAAAGCGGTACAAAAGGGGGTGGTGATGGACGGAGCATCAGAACCAATCACACACTCACACCCAGTCAACAGATCTGGGTTTGATCTATCACCGTTCTCTAGCCCACTCTGCCACCCCAGTTCAGACATGGCCATATGCAAATCAGTCTGGCCCTGTGCCTCATGGGAACAGTCCAGCCCGAACTGCCAAGCCATGCATTCCCTGGACCGGAAACAAGCTTCCTAGGACCGGTTTCTGGCATTTCAGCCGTCTTCAGCCAGGCTTGCTTGAATCCAGTGGCAAAGTGAGCAAGGGACTCACGTTTGAGCATACCCTGCCAACTTATGGCGAACACAGCGGTACAAAAGGGGGTGGTGATGGACAGAGCATCAGAACCAATCAAACACTCACACCCAATCAACAGATCTGGGTTTGATCCATCACCGTTCTTTAGCCCACTCTGCCACCCCAGTTCAGACATGGCCATATGCAAATCAGTCTGACCCTGTGCCTCATGGGAACAGTCCAGCCCGAACTGCCAAGCCATGCCTTCCCTGGACCGGAAACAAGCTTCCTAGGACCGGTTTCTGGCATTTCAGCCGTCTTCAGCCAGGCTTGCTTGAATCCAGTGGCAAAGTGAGCAAGGGACTCACGTCTGAGCATACCCTGCCAACTTATGGCGAACAAAGCAGTACAAAAGGGGGTGGTCCTAGGATGCTTGTTTCCAGTCCAGGGAGGACCTGGCTTGGCAGTTCGGTCTGGACTGTTCCCATGGGTCACAGGGTCAAGACTGATTTGCATATGGCTGGGTTCAAACTGGAATGGCATGGTGAGCAAAAAAATGATGGATTTAGGCCCAGATCTCTGTACTGGGGTGAATTTATGACATTGTTCTGCATTCTGTCCATCATTTGTTGTTTTTGCATTTGTCACCCCGAGTGGGAAGGGTATGCTCAGACGTGAGTCCCTTGCTCTCCATGTCACTGGAATCAGGCTATCCTGGCTGACGAGGGCTGAAAGCCCGAAACCGGTCCTAGGATGCTTGTTTCCAGTCCAGGGAGGACCTGGCTTGGCAGTTCGGTCTGGACTGTTCCCATGGGGCACAGGGTCAAGACTGATTTGCATATGGCTGGGTTCAAACTGGAATGGCATGGTGAGCAAAAAAACGATGGATTTAGGCCCAGATCTCTGTACTGGGGTGAATGTATGACATTTTTCTGCATTCTGTCCATCATTTGTTGTTTTTGCATTTCTTCCAATCGAGCATCAGCAGAACAACAACGACAGCCCAAGCAAAACACTTAGCTAAGGCAAGGCATTTTTCAAAAGAAACAAGTTCGCTATTTATGCCGAGCAGATATTTGTAAATATCTTTACCCAAATTTGGTCCTCAGACCTCATCAAATACAAGTCAAAGTGGTACCATGTTCATAAAGAACTCAAACAAATTCAAGCGCTTGTCCAAAGACGGTCCTCAGACCGCATCAAATGCAAATCAAAATGGCGCCATCTCCACAAAGAACCAAAGAAAACTCACCTGGTGCACGCAGGTCAAACAAATCTATTCTCCACTGCCGACTCTTTGGACCAAAAGGTCAGATCCAAAGGTTTCGTTGTTCAGGACCCCAGTCGGGATGACCACTGGATGAGGCACCTCCCGGTCAGACAGACGGGGCAGGTGCGAGTACAAGACTCTCTCGTGCAGGGAATGCCGGTCCCCCGTCCGACCTGACATGGCCCAACCTCCTCACCCAGGATGGGCCACCCGATGGAGTCCCTGTTCTGGCCCCAACTGAAGGAAGTGACCTGATTAGGGTCAGCCAGGTCACTCTCAGCCTTCCTCACAAATGAAGAGTCGGTCAGACAGTAGAGAATACAAACCAAAGATATTTATTGAAAGTACACTCAAGTGGAGTCCGGTCTGACCAGCCTCCTTAGAGTGCTGCAGAGGGACTGACTTCTACCAGCAGGACAACGTATAATGTACATTTTTAGGATCTCTAAAGACACGTCCAAACTGGAAATTTCCAGTTGGTAGCTAGTGAACAATGAAGATACAGAAGGATGAGTTGCAATTCCAAGACCTGGTACATGCTATCTCAAATCCAAGGTTACTCGGCCTGCACCTGCTGCTGTAAGGGTGGGAACAGGCCTATCTAGTGAGAAAGGAATGCGATGACAAAAGCAGTCTATTAATTAGCACAGCAAAGCTCAACCTTGGAGAAATACGGGAAGAGAATATCGCAGCTGCTTTCCGTTGAGGCAGACAAAGTGAGACAGAAATTAGTTTAAATCATGGCTCAAAATGGCAGCTCAACCTAAAATGGTGCTGCGAATGCTAACTTTACACAGAGCAATGCACTAGCAGAATGAATGCATGCCATTTACATTTCAACACCAAGTCCTAACCTACAGAGGCTGGGAGGTCAGATCGGTAAAGTCGGCTAGAAAGTCCTCCAACATTCCTGTGGCATAGTTCGGCTCTGTGCAACACCACAAAGTCTACCCTTGCAAAAAACACAGACCATCTCAACAACTTAGGATTCTCCCCCTTCATAGACATCAACATTTTCAGTGGCTTGTGATCTGTTTGCACAACAAACATAGTGCCTACCAAATAAGGCCACAACGTACACAAGGCCCACACTATGGCAAAGCCACACAGTACAGTTCCCTGGGTAGTAATCTCATTTAAAAAAAGGCTACCAGATGCTCTGTACCTTTGTCATCCAGTTGAGCTAACACAGCTCCAACTCTTTTGTCAGAGGCATCTGTCTGTACAATGAAAGGCTGACTGTAGTCAGGTGCTTTCAGTACAGGTGCAGTGCATAGGGCCTTCTTCAGTTCATCAAACACTTTCTGACACTCTGCAATCCATATAATTTTCATGGGCTGCTTCCTAGAGGTCAAAGCTGTAAATGGGGCAGCTGTACTCCCATAGTTTGTCACAAAGTTTCTGTAATATTTGGTAAGTTCTAAAAAGGCTCTAACCTCAGTGTAGGTAGTAGACACTTCCCACACCACGACAGATTTAATGTTGGCATCCAACGGGCAAACGGGCAAAGTTTCCATTTCTCACCTTATGCCAAAGGTAGACTACAGAGGACTGACCCACCTGACACTTGGTTGGCTTAATGGTGAGCTTTGGCTTCTGTATTCTCGCCAACATCTGTCCTAGGTGCCTTAGGTGGTCCTGCCTTGAATTGCTGAACTCTATAGTGTCATCTAGGTAAGCCACACAGAACCCTCCCAGCCCTGCAAGAATTTGTTTTCACTAGGGGCTGAAAAATGGCAGGAACATTCTTCAACCCGAAGGCCATCACTTTAAACTGATACAGCCCCTCTGCCTTAAAGAATGCAGACTCTTCCTTAACATTCATGGTCAACGCGATCTGTCAGTCTCCACTATTCAGATCCAAGGCGATCAAGTACTTTGCAGCATCTAACCAATCCACAAGTTCATTCGCTCTTGGGATTGGATGGGCATCAGTTTTGGTTACTTCATTGAGGACTCGTAGTCCACAAAGAACTGCAAGCCAGTAGACCCTTGCTTTGGTTTCTAGAACCGCAGGACTATACCAATGACTACGAGACCTCTTCATGACCCCAAGGTCCAACATCTCGGCAACTTCCGCTTTAATGAATCCCTGAACCCGGTCAGACACTTTGTACATCCTTCCCTTTACTTGCAGACTGTCACCTGTGCCATTGTCATACACAAAAACAGGTGTCAACCCTAGAGTCAGCAAGAAAAGGCTGGGAAACCTCCCCAACATCTCTCTGCATTGCTTCTGCTGTTAAGGTGTTAACTCAGGGTTAACTGAACCCCTTCCAAAGTGCCATCCGTCATGTTACTATAGAGCATGGTAGGAAAAGGCTCACTGTCTTCCACTACAACCTCTGAAATAGCCATGACATTCACAGTGTAATTTATCCAGTGGTAAGGTATCCGCCTGTTCACATGGAACACCCTCTTGTATTCCCTTATGGCACCTGTGTCCACTAATTAGTTTAACATAGAAACCTTCTGAGCTACCTTATATGGCCCACACCATTTTTCCTCAAAAGCTCTGTGACAAACAGGCTATAGCACTAACACCTTCTGACTTCCCTGATACCAAGTCAGAGTAGTTTTCAGGTCATACCATTCCTTGATCATCAATTGACTGACCTGAATGTTTTCCTTTGCCTGACTCATCTATTGTGCTGTCAACGTCCTGGGGCCAATACCATACTTCACTACATCCTTCTGTGGAGGCTCTAAGGTTCCTTCTCACCATTCTCTGACTAAGGTCAGTGGACCATACTCCTGGTTCCATACAGAAGCTCAAAGGGACTGAAACCTACTCCCTTCTGTGGAATATCTCTGTTGGCAAACAAGAGACACAGCAGAAAAAAGGTCCCACTTCCTCCTGAGGTTGTCTGGCAGAATTCATTGTTTTGTTGAGCCACTCCACTAAACCATTGGTTTGTGGGTGGTATGCTGTAGAGAAAAAGTATATTTTAAATCAAACAGGGGAACCTGCAAGGTAGATAAGTACCTTGGAAATCAATTAGTTACAGAAACAAAAGTACTTAAAAAACACAATAAAGTTGTGATTAATACAGACTAGAATCAGCGCTATATTAAAGATGTCCAGCCCACCAATTAATTTAATGGATCACAAAAATTCAGAGCAAATAATAGCACAGTAATAGAGTGGGACACAGTCCTGCATCCTACAAAAACTGCTGATTTGAAAGCTTGCCATTATTATTCATATTGGCCATAAGCTACTTTTGTTTTGCCTGAAATGTTTTTGTCCATATGTAATCGTTTTGTGTTTTTGTAGGACGCAGGACTGTGTACCACTCTATTACTGTGCTCTTATTTGCTCTGAATTTTTGTGATCCATTAAATTAATTGTCTGGCTGGACTCTTCAACATAGCGCTGAAACTAGTCTATATTAATCGCAACTTTATTGTGTTTTTTAAGGACCTTTGTTTCGGTAGAGAAATAGTATGTCACACCAGCTTGCTTACACATCTCTTGCATATAAAAAGAGATGAAGTTGGTTTCTCTGTCGAAAATTGCAATCCTAAGAAATCGAAGAGTAGACAAGATCCCCAGAAGATCTCTCACTACCACCCTTGCAGTCATGCTGCTCAAAGGTATAGCTTCAGGGTACCTGGTGGCATAATCCACCACAACCAAGCCAAGATATACTTGTTGACTGATTTTGAGGTGGAGTAGAATGAGCCATCAATGTCTATTTCCATCAACTCAAAGGGTACATCTTAACTGGTAGAGGCTCTAATGGTGCCTTAGTCCTCTCTTGCCTTACCCCTCGCCTGGCAAGCGAGACAGGTCTACAGAACCACTCAGTGGCGTAGCTAGGCCTTAGGCCACCTGTTGTGGCCCCTGCGTTTTCTGCCCGCGGCGGCGGGCTGCAAGAGTGGGGGTAGGATTCATGCCACTGCGATGGCCGCAGGTAAGAGCGGGGGGTAGTTGCTGCCGATTCTTGTGGCCACGCCGGCAGCAAGTAAGAGCGGAGGATGGGGGTCTGCCCGCTGCCCAAAAACGCATGCCGCCTGGGGCATTCCACCACCACCACCATTCCCCCCCAGCTCCGCCATCGGAACCACTCTGTGTCTCCACGCATCCCTGGCCAGTTGAACACAGGGTACAACTTATCATGGGTGTTTCTAATCCCTAAGAGTCCTGCTAAAGGCACTTTATGGGCCTGTGCCAACCAGAATGTCTGTGCACTAATGGAACCACTACCCTGTTGCTAGTTCCTGGCTCAGTATTTAGTGGTTTGCTATAAAGTATGCCAACATTCCCAGTCAACATTGTGTTTCCTGACCACTCCTTTGCTGACCTGCTCCTGGGCTTCCTTCAGAAGTCCCACAAGCACGGGGGCACTCTTCCTTTGCCTCTTGGAAATCTTATCTTCTCATGTAGGCCCCACAGCAGATAGCAACTCCTGCTGCTCTGGAAGTGACCCAGATTCCAATAACTGGTCTGCTTCTGGAGCCCTATCCTCCCCTCCCTCTGGAGCAGAAGCAATGCCCCCCACCGCAATTGTCTCCCCTTTCCTGCAAACTACGTTGTCCTTGTTCCTGCATTTCAGGAATGATCTCAGCCCCACTCAAAGACTGATGTGCAGCCTGTGCTCTGGTCACCACAGCTGACATTGTCCAAATGATAAAGGCTTCTGGTTATGGCACCAAGCCTGGGGCAATCAAATCATTGCCAAAGAGACAGCCAGCATCTTGCTTTTAACTTACCCCGACATCAATCACGCCCCCCTTGCCATTGAACTCAATCTCAACCCCAGCAAGCAGATACTCCATGTTCTCTCCCCTGGCTACCAAACTTGTATCCTTGGTTCCAGGGAGTATCTCCTCAGGCTTAAGATACTTCCTCTCAACCATAATGTGGAACGCTCCAGTATTCCTCAGGGTAGGCACGTTCTTCCCAATAATACTAACTTCCTTCAGAAAGCCCATTGTGTTGATGAATGTGATTCAAAGCATCTGGGTCCCTCACCCAAATGTTCATAGCTACTAGGTTGAGCTCAACGGTACCCTCTCGGGTCCCTTCACCCATGTGTAACATGCTTGCTAACACAGGGGCTGCCGAGTCAGGATCTTTTGCCTGACAATCTCTCTTAAAATGTCCAACCTTGTGGCACTGGACTTGAAGTGAGTCACCACCGTAGACTTGGAAGAACCTCCCTTTCCTCTGAGACTCCTTCCAACATACACCATTAACATTACCATGTTTCCTGGGCCCTACTCAAGTCTCATGAGAATCTCCTTTACTCTTCCCCTTCGATTTAGAACCAGTCTGTGGAGAGTTCTTCTCTGCCTGTGGCTTAGAACCATGCTGCTCTAGCCTTTAGTGAACCCTGTTAGCTAATCACTTGTCAGCCAACACTGCAAGTTTCTCTGGATCCCTCTCTGTCAAATGAAAAAGGTATTGACTGAGTAGGGTAGAACAATCCTTCTTGAGTCACTGTGCCATCATCAACAGGTTAGGGGACTAAAAGTCCTTGGCCTCCATCCCTCTTACCCACTCATTCCAATCACACAATACACCATGAATCCAAGTTTCATCTGCTGTCTTGCAGTCCCGGAATCTCTGAAGGCACTGAGCCATCTCAGCCCCAACCATCTAATTAAAGCTTCTTTTATGCGCTCATAGAACATCTTGTCTGCCACAGACATTCTCCCAAAAATGGCTGTCCCTCCAAAGGCATGCTCCCCATTATGGCAGCTGCCTTAGATGCCTCATTTAAGGCTTGCACCTTCCATGTGACTTCAAAGCTCAAAAGAGTCACTCATTCTAGATGGAGTTGCCATTGCTGCTATCCTCAGTTTCTCTCTCTCAAGGGCTATCCTTTCCCTTTCCAACTCTATTTCCTTTTCCTTCTGTTTTTTCTTCCACTCTCTCTGTTTCTCATCCCTTTCTCTCTGTATCTCCTCCCTCTCTCATAATTACTCTTTCCGGGCTGTTTCCTCCTGTCTCTTGTGCCGACTCTCCTCTTGTTCTCAGTAAGCTAGTCTTAACGTCTCCCTCTTAAACTCTCTGGCTTTCTGATTTCCCTCAGCTTTAGCTTCCCGAAGTACCAACTCCAAATCAGGCTCTCCGCTAGACTCAACCAACTCAAGGGATTTACGCCTGGAATTGGTGACAGTGGTACCCTGGAAATGTGAGGTGTTGTACTAGAAACTAAAGGCAATGGGGAAACTTAGGAAAATACATTGGGGTGGTGTGTGTGTATGGTATAGATATGTGCTATGGGGATGCTAGAGCCTGAGTCCACAGTGCTCCCTTCCTGGCTTCCATTATTCCCTCCCTAGGGTCAACTACAGACTCATTCCTTTCACCCAGTATACTAAACTGATCCCTAATGAAATTAGCCAGGACCTCTCTGTCTCTACTCATGGGAATTCTCCACCCTCTGTCCCTGCACAAATCCTTCATTTGATGTATGGGCATGTTGCTGAGGTCAATTCTCAACCCTGTGTTTCCCATTGTCTATGCGTGTCGCCTTTGTTCGGAGAATACACTGCACTTATTGTACCACTGGCACAATTTAGAAATGGCAAATGTCGCAACTGTATCTAGGCTTCTATACATTAGCTGCCTCACCGCCTGCCGCCAATTGTCAGAACCCTTTTCAGAGGTCGAAAGCAGGGGCTACTGGGCTCAACCCTGGGGGTTGAGTCCTTTTGCTCCTGATGTCCTGGAGCTCAACCTACACTGGATTCTGAGCAACTGGGGCAAGTATCCTTTCTGCACTTGACTCTCAGTAGTAAGTGGGGTGGAGAAGTCCAAGACTCCCTCTGGGGATAAGATGTGTAATTTCTGATTATTGAACATAAACTCACAACTCAAAATGCATGCCGCAGCAGCAATAAATAATTGTACAGCCAAATACTTTTATGAAAGAAAGAGAAACATCTTGTTTTTACCACTATCTACTCAAAGGAAGAATACTACATTCACAATCAATTATACAGTCCTTACCTGAGCTCAGGGCTCTAGTGTCTTTTTGACAGTTCCCTGTCCCACTCCATCCTCACGGTGGTGATTGTGGTTAATCCATATTCACTATTAGTAACATCCAGGGTATGCCCTACTAGGAGTCCGAGTCAAGAGTCCACTACGACTCTAATTTAAAGTCAATAGTATTCCAGCGCTATCAACCTTTCACTAGCGGCAAGTTCCCCAAGGGCGGAGAGGCCCGAAAAAAGTCTCACCCAAATGGCAGGAGGGAAGCTTTCAGAGTTCTGGAGTGCTCTACGGTCACAGGCCCTTGCAGGGGCTGCAGCCCACTTCAGGTCATTCAGCCACATGCAGACTAAGCGGCTGCACTCGCCGAGTGCAGGATCTCTCATTTGCAGTCGCTCTCCTGCAGCAAATGGAGGTTTCCTGCAGCTTCTCCTGCAGGGTAAGTGTTTGTTTGCTCCTGATGGTGGTGGCTACAACAATCCTGTCGTGGGTGTCTCGCTTGGGTGATGGTGTTCCCACGGCATTGTCACTTCTACAGCAGGGTAGACTATGTTGCGGACCTTGCGGCTCCCGGTGACCTTCTTCAACACACTGGATCACCACAACTCACTGTCCACGGGCTCCGGCCCACTCAATATAGTGAAGTTCTTCACAGCTGCCCCTCCTGAAATATGGGGTCACCACCACGCTACAGCACAAGGCTTCAGCCTTGACAGCGCGACAGTCTTTCCCACGTAGCCCCTCCAGGCATACATGATCGCCGGTCCACTACTGCACATGGCTTTGGCCTTTACCGCACAGCAGACTTTTCCATGGCGCCCCTCCTGTCATACGGAGTCGCACCAATGCTGCAGCACAAGGCTTTGGCTCTTACCACACAGAAGTCTTTCAGCCTTTCCCATGGCTATCTTAATGGTGGCCCTCTACTGGTATACAGGGGTCCTGCACAGGGCAATGACCTGATCGGTGCAGCAACTGTTTCCTCGCTTCTTGCACAGAGTCCACTCAAAATAGCTCCTCACTGGACCTCATTCCCTCCCATGCCCTCCTCTTCCTCTTAGGGCACACTGGTCTTAGCAAGTAGGCAGGCGCTGGTGCTCCAGTCTCCAGGCAAGGTAGTCTTGGATTCCCTGAGTGATATCCCCTCACCCAGCAAGTAACGTAACAGGCTTTGGTGCCCATGCCTGGTCACAGGCAAAAGTCTTGCAGAGCTACCGCTCCTCACACAGCTTGCCTGGCTGCTTGGCAGATTACAATTTTAGAGGTCTGAAATAGGGGTGGGCATAATTGGCGGAGTTTTCTCCACCAAATTACAATAAAACTCCACAGGATTCGGCTGACTTCCGCAACGGGGCTGAGTGACCATTTTACACTATTTTCTTAGCTCAAAATGCATCCTTGCATCTAAAAATGGATGCTGGGATGATTTTTGCACTAAAAAAAAGAACGCAGCCAAATACCTCTCGGTGCCTTTGCATGACTATAGAAGGGCTCCGCCACAGAGTGGTATGCAGTGGTTTCTAAAATTTAGAAACCAAAACCACTACATATCACTCTGCAGTGCATACACCTCGGCGCCCTTAAACACTTGGCAGTAGTCACGGCAGAATATGTAAGGGTGCTGTGGGGCATGCACTACTGTGCAGTGGTATATAAAGAGGGAGCAGTCATATGTTATATGATATGGCTAGGTAGCCTTATCGTGGAATACACTCACAAAACCTTATTGGGTCCAGTCAGGCTCATTTGTAAAACCTTCAGCTCAACCCTTGGTAGCTGTGGCTTTGAATAGGAAAGCTTAGACAAAGGAACTCAGGGTATGCTGGGTCTGGTGGGTTAGTGGACAAATATGTCCACTGTAGGGGCTTGTGTTCGACCTCATGGTCACAGATTCAAATACAGGTGGGTCCACTCAGCCTTTCATCCTTCTGAGGTTGATAAAATGAGTATCATTGAGTTGGGTAACAATAAACATCTTGTATTTTGTGCCAAGATACCCTTGAGTGAACGCACACTTTACAAATACACATGTTGCAGTCCAGGGAGAACCTGGCTTGGCAGTTTGGGCTGGACTGTTCCCATGAGGCACAGGGTCAAGACTGATTTGCATATGGCTGGGTTCAAACTGGAATGGCAGCAAAAAACGATGGATTTCGACCCAGATCTCTGTACTGGGGTGAATGTATGACATTGTTCTGCATTCTGTCCATCAACTGTTTTTGCATTTGTCACCCCGAGCGGGACGGGTATACCCAGATGTGGGTCCCGTGCTCTCCATGTCACTGGAATCAAGCTTTCCTCGCTGAAGAGGGGCGAAACCCTGAAACCGGTCCTAGGATGCTTGTTTGAAGTCCAGGGAGAACCTGGCTTGGCAGTTCGGGTTGGACTGTTCCCATGAGGCACAGGGTCAAGACTGATTTGCATATGGCTGGGTTCAAACTGGAATGGCATGGTGAGCAAAAAAACGATGGATTTAGGCCCAGATCTCTGTACTGGGGTGAATGTATGACATTGTTCTGCATTCTGTCCATCAACTGTTGTTTTTGCACATGTTAAAACATTTAACAGTACCAAATAATAATAGAAGGTCATACAACACGAAAGAAACAGGACATCAATTTTGCACATGTTAAAACATTTAACAGTACCAAATAATAATAGAAAGTCATACAACACGAAAGAAAGAGGACATCAATTTATAAAATTAGAGTATATTATAATGAATTTTTAGAGACCTTGATGTGCATAATCCACTCTATGGTTCCAGAGATACACATTTTTAAAGGTTTTATTAATTTTCATTTCAACCGCAAAACAAGCAAACTTTTCAAAAGTTTGAAACAGTTAGTTCAGCTACTCCGACCCAGCGTGGGTGACCAAATCTAATAGAGGGAAGGTCTGAGGGGCCAGTTAGGATTCTTTGCACAGTTACCTGGCCACTAGAGCATCTTCTAGTCCAGTTCCAGCCTTCACAGCATGACCGCCCTAGACTATAATGGAGTGGCACTGATGCTCCAGTTGTGGTGCAGTCGATATGATGCCTCTGCGGTGATTCCTCGGTCCAAGGATGATGTGGAACAACTTTAGCCACAGAGGTTGCGGTCCACCGAAGTCCTCTTCAAGACAGGAGAAGGCCAGCTGCTGCTGTGCTGCCAGTCTCTGAGCACTGCGGTTGGAGTGAAATCCTTTAGCGGGGGCTAGTTTGCCTCTTGGGCAATCAAGAAATACTCTGCTAGCACTCCTGGATCTGGCTGACTCGGGTGCAACTTTTGGCCATTGAGGATTGGTCTCTTGGGCTGCCCAGCGGCAACAAGCAGCAAATCTTCTCCGGTGGCTGGCAACTTGCTGGTTTTGACTTCTTCATCTATTTTGTCCCTGCAGCTGGTTCACGGGGCGAGCCAACTGACCTCTGGAGTGACTGCTTTGGTCTTGGGATGGGAAACAACTTTTTTTCTGAGCCAGGTGCCACAGGCACAGTCCAAACTTTGCTAGCCCAAAAGTGCAGCAGGTGCAGTCCAGCAGACGGTGCAGCCTCTCTTAGTGCAGTCCAGGGGCGGCAGGACAGTCCTTTTCCAGCCCTTTTTCCAAATCCTGCATGAGCTAAGGATCAGGGGTGCCATATTTATCCCAGAAAAGTTCCCAGAGGAGATGCCAGGTCCCCTCCTACTTGGTGCCGAATTTCCGGCGAGGTGGGGCATCTGGTGATCCCAGAGTGCACTATTCTAGCCACTCTCAAGATATCTGAACCATCCCTTGTCTGTGAAAAACTTGATAGCTCACCCCAGATGTGTGGCTATATGAGGTCTACACGCCCACGGGACAACCAGTTTGGGCATTGGTTTTCCCTCTCTGGCCCTGTCTCAAATGACTCCAAAGGAACAAAAAAAGCCCCTTTGGAGTGTTACCACCATTTGCCCATCAAAGGCAACATCCGTTTTGAAGCTCGCCTTTCAGGCTAACACCCCAGGTGGCTTCCTGCAAGAGGGGGGTGACACCTATCCCTGCAGCAGGCTGCTATTGTTTCAAAGCCTGGGAGTTGTTCGCACAACTCCCCAGGTGGGAAGAATGCTGTCTGTGGGCCAGATGGGACAAAGAGTGGCAATGTTCTAAAAGTTGTATTACTTTAATAGTGACAATTAATTCGACCTGGGCATCAGGTAGGGTTTAATGGCACAATGAATTTGATACCTTACAGTACCCGGTTAGGTGGTTCCATTCAAAAGTTAGCCAGGCTGGGGTGCCAATGGGGCTACTAACCTTTCTACAGCAAAACAACAACTTTAGGGGTTTTGCTGCTGCTAAGACACATATAAACAATATGTCCTACTGTTAGAAATGGGGGTCTCTAGTTGGTAAGAGCTTGCACCTTTGTCCAAGTAGGGACCCTTCTCCCTAGTCAGGAGAAGGGAGTTACACTCCCAAAATAACCCCTTCTCACCCCCTTGGTAGCTTGGCACGAGCAGTCAGGCTTATCTTAGAGGCAGTGTGTAAAGCATTTGCACAAAACCAACAGTAATACAATGTAAGCACTACAAATGGACACCACACCAGTTTAGAAAAATATCCAATATTTTTATATACTTAAGACAAGACCAATACGATAAAAATCCACAATACAGTACTTAAAAATCTTCAGTTATCAAAGTATCCTTGAAAAACAGTTCCTGGATGTCGATATCTCCATCCGGGGCTATCACGGCGTCGTGAACAAACAAATCTAAACAGTTCTGGCTGACCGTGGCGTCGCGGGTCAGCTACGGTGTCGGGAAGACCCGCAAACAGCACCTTTCAGAAATGCAGGTCGTCGATGACCTCTCGTTGTCACACGCATTGCAGGTCGATCTCCTCTTTGATGGAGTCAGGAGCGCTGGCGTAATAGGCGTCGGGTGCTGCGATGCGAAGTGCAGTGGTGCGCCGTACGGTGTGCTCAGGTCGCGGTGCGAGCAGCGGCTCGGTGGCGGCGTCGAATGGCGTCGTCGGTGAGACCAGGGTCGCGGTGTGAGATGAAGGCGGTGCTCATCACGGTACTGGCAGGTCACAGTGCAGCAGCGGCATCGTCGTTGCTGAAGCTCTGTCGTCGGCTGACAAACTGGAGTCGATGGCACCGGCGTCGGTAGGCCAAGGCTGCGGTGCAGGATAAGGGTGGTGCGTCATGTAACTTTACGAGCGGTGCCCTCGAATCACGGTGCAAGTAGCGGCGTTGAGTCCGGCGTGGAGCAGTGTCTTCGGGGATACAAAGGCGCTGTCGTGAAGCGAGGTGGTGCGGAGTGCGGTGCCCACAGGTCGCGGTGCGAGCAGTGGCTCGGTGGTGGCATCAGCAGGTGTCATCGGTGAGACCAGGGTCGCGGTACGGCATTGCAGCGGTGCTCTCTGCAGTGCCATAGCTTCGGCATGAAGCAAGGCGGTTCGGAGTGCGGTGCCCACAGTGCCGCAAATGCTAACTTAAAACATGCAATGCGTAGAGAATTCGGCTAAAACATTTCTATTCCAACAATATATGTGTACCTCTGAGTGGTACAGTACATTAAGGATACAGTACTGTGCAGTATGTGTATGCTGCATACATGAACTTGGTGTATGTGTGCTTGTGGATGGTCCAATTCATGGACAGCCCCGAATTCCATTTTAGGAGACCAAGGACTGCATGGTGAAACATGAGAGGAGATAGAGAGATCACCCAGACAGATTTGTACATTGCTGCATTCCTGTAAGCTTGGTGGGATACACACTAGAGTGGGGAGGATCAGGCCTTCCATGTACACTTCAAAGGGTGCTGTTTGATTCAGTGAGAGGTCACCAGGAAGGGGCCTGTGAACATCTCAGGACAGAAATGGGGTTGATAACAGAATCATAAGAGTATGGCTGGGGTCCCTGGACTCACATTTAGGTGCTGATATCACTGTGGCTGAGAACCAGGTGAGAACTCTAGTCACTCCCGGGGCCAGCGATATAGGACTATCAGCTTCAGAGACACTCCTGCTTTTCAAGAGGACGCAGGGGAGAATGCACTTCAAAAGAAGCAGAACCCTAGCGTAAAGCGTCAAAGACTTAGACCCTAAATCACATTTAGGCCAGAATTATCATAGTGTCAGGCCACACATTGAGGCTCAGGCGACTCAGTGCTAAAGACAGAAATATCAAGCAACGCAAAGCCACCTTGCATGGCCCTGCATGTCTTGATAAATCCAGAGTAACACAAGGCAGCACAAATCGCTGCCTTGCGTTACTCTGCCCCAGTGAAACGTTCCATTAGTGAAGCGTTAGTGTTCTCACTTATCCAACTATGGGCTGATTTTGCATATCCAGATTTTGGTGCTCTCTGCGGTGCCAAAGCTTCGGTGTGAAGCAAGGCGGTGCGGAGTGCGGTGCCCACAGGTCGCGGTGCAAGCAGCGGCTCGGTGGCGGCGTCGACAGGCATCGCCGGTGAGACCAAGGTTGCGGTGCGGCGTTGCTGCGGTGCCCTCTGTGGTGCCTTTAGGACACCGAGTCGGCAGCGGCGTCGTAGACAGCGTCAGGCTTGAAGTCTTTGCTGTTCCTGAGACTTCTTGAACAGGGGGCAAGCTCTACCTCAAACCCTTGGAGAAACTCACAAAAGTAGATTGCAGAAAGTTCAGTCCAGTCCTTTCACTGCCCAAGACAGAAGCAGCCACTGTAGGACAACACAGCAAAGCACACAGCAAAGTGGTAGTTCCTCCTCACAGCTTCTCCAGCTCTTCTTCTTGGCAGTCTTCTTGATCCAAGAGCACTTTGTTGACAAGACTCCTTCTTTCCTTTCACAGTGTAGGCCAGGGACATCAGACGCACCACAGGAGGTGGAGCCAGCATTGTGGAGGGAAGGCACTGCTCTATTCAGGTCCCAGGTGCAACTCCTCCCACCCATCTACATGTAGATCTTGCTATTCAGCCCTGTGCAGGCTCACCCTGTCTCCTGGAATCCCCCAGCCCCTGTCACTCAAACTCCAGACAAGGAATTCACAACCTAGCAGAGGCAGGCTTGGATGGTTAGACAAGAAAATACCTACTTTCTAAAAGTGGTATTTTCAAACCCAGAATGTTAAAACCAACTTCACTAAAAGATGGATTTTATCATTCTGAGTTCAGGCATACTAAACTCGAATTTCTACCATGTTCCCTGGGTCAGGTAGGTTTATAGGATGTAATAATCAAACTGCCCATTCCGGCCTATGGGGAACAGGTAGCCTTGCAATAGTGAAAAACGAAGTAGGCTGTAATTCACTATCAGGACATGCCACACATAACAGGGCATGTCCTACCTTTCACCTACAATGCACCCTGCCCATGGGGGTACCTTGGGCCTACCAGAGGGGTGACTCACATGTAGAAAAGGGAAGGTTTAGGGACTTGCAAGTGTGTGCACTTGCCAAGTCAACATGGCAGCCCAGGCTGCGCACAGGCTCTGCAATGGCAGGCCAGAGTTACACTTTATGGGCTGTTTGTGTGGGTGGCACAATCCAGTGCTGCAGCCCACCAACAGCATTTGATTTATAGGCCCTGGCACTCGCAGTGCACTTTACTAGGGACTGACACATAAATCAAATAGGCCAATCATGGAAACACCAATCCATAACACAGTTTATACAGGAGCACCTGCACTTTACCACTGGACAGCAGTGAGGAAAGTGCACAGAATCACTACACCAGCAAAAACGGGAGGTCAGAAAGCAAAAAGTCAGGGGAAACACGCCAAAAGATGCCAAGTCTAACACATGTCCCCTCCAGCTGAAGGTAGGGAGAACTACCCAACTTCCTGGGAGTTCTCTTCACTAAGGAGGAAGAACCTGGACAGACCATCTGCGTTGGCGTGTTCTGTGCCAGGGCGGTGTTCCACCGTAAAGTCCATTCCCTGTAGGGAGATGGACCACCTCAGCAGTTCTGGATTCTCACCCCTCATTTGCGAGGGGCCTGTGGTCTGTCTGAACCCGGAAGTGAGTCCCGAACAGGTATGATCTCAGCTTCTTCAGTGCCCAGACTCCACCTCTGTTCCCTGGGGAGTAGTCTCCTGCTAAGGAAGACTATAGGCTGATCTAGGCCCTCTTCGTTCAGTTGTGAGAGCACCGCTCCCACACCATGCTCTGAAGCGTCAGTCTGCACGACAAATTCTTTGGAGAAGTCAGGTGCCTTGAGCACAGGTGCCGTGCACATGGCTGCCTTCAGGGCATCAAAAGCTTTCTGGCAGGACTCAGTCCAGATCATCTTCCTGTGCTGCTTCTTGGAAGTCAGCTCTGTTAAGGGGGCAACAATGGTGCCGTAGCCCTTAACAAATCTTCTATAGTAGCCGGTGAGACCTAAGAAGGCTCTCACCTCTGTCTGGTTCTTGGGGGGTTCCCAAGCCAGGATGGTGTAAATCTTGGGTTGTAGGGATGCCACCTGGCCGCATCCTACCTGGTGTCCCAAGTACACCACAGAATCCTGCCCGATGTGGCACTTACTAGCTTTGATCGTGAGACCTGCACCTTGCAGGGCCCTCAACACTTTCTCAAGGTGCTGTAAATGTTCTTCCCAGCTGGAACTGAACACAGCAATGTCATTCAGGTAGGCGGCACTGAAATCCTCCAGTCCAGCCAACACCTGATTGACCAACCTCTGAAAGGTGGCAGGGGCATTCTTCAACTCAAATGGCATCACCTGAAACTGGTAATGACCTTCTGGGGTTGAGAATACTGATCCCTCCTTGGCCCCATCGGTTAAGGCAATCTGCCAGTACCCAGACGTTAAATCAAATGTGCTGAGGAACCGGGCAGCTCCCAACCGATCAATGAGCTCATCAGCTCTGGGGATTGGGTGCGCGTCAGTCCTGGTAATGGCATTGAGCCCACGGTAGTCTACACAAAACCGCAGTTCTGGAGTGGCACCGGGTACAGCAGCCTTTGGGACCAAGACCACTGGGCTGGCCCAAGGACTGTTAGAGGGCTCAATCACCCCTAACGCCAACATCTTAGAGACCCCCTCCTTGATGCTGGCCCTGACCTGGTCAGTCAACCTGTAAATTTTGTGCTTTACAGAAGGGCTGTCACCAGTGTCCGCGTCATGGGTACACCAGTGAGTAACACCTGGGGTCAGAGAGAACAGTAGGGCGAACTGTCCCAACAACTGGCGACAGTCCCCCTGCTGCTCTGGAGTCAGTGTAGGGGAGAGGATCACACCTTCCACTGACCCATCATGCTCCTTGGTAGACAGGAGGTCAGGGAGAGGCTCACTCTCCTCGTTCATCCCATCATCCGTCTCCAAGAGCATACTCACTTTGGACCTCTCGAAGTGGGACTTGAGGCAGTTCACGTGGAGGACCCTCAAAGGGTACCTTGGAGTCCGCAAATCCACCAGGTAGGTGAAGTTACTTTTGCGCTCCACCACCTCATATGGTCCAGTCCACTTGCCCTGCAAGGCACAAGGTTCCACTGGGGCCATGACCCACACTTTTTGCCCAGGTTAAAATTCGACCAGAGTGGCATTCTGGTCATACCACCTCTTCATCTCTTCCTGGCTTGCTTCTAGGTTTGCCTGAGCGAATTTCCTGAAGCGGGCAGTTTGGTTTCTGAAGGCCAGCATGTAACTAAACACATCCTGGGGAGTTTTCCTGGGAGCTGCCTCCGAGCCTTCCTTTACCAAACTCAGAGGTCCTCTGACAGGGTGGCAAAACAGGAGCTCAAAGGGGCTGTACCCAATAGACTTCTGAGGCACCTCCCTGTATGCAAAGAGCAGGCATGGCAAGAGGAAGTCCCACTTACGCCTCATGGGTTCTGTTAGACCCTTGATCAGACCTTTCATGGTCTGGTTGAATCTCTCCACCAGACCGTTTCCTTGCGGGTGATAAGGAGTGGTGGACTTGTAGGTTACACAACACTCCTTCCACAGGGATGTCATATACTAGGATATGAAATTGGTTCCCCTGTCAGAAACCACCTCTCTGGGGAAGCCCACGTGGGAAAATATCCTCATTAATGCCCGGCCCACCACTGGTGCCGTCGTTGTCCTGAGAGGGATTGCCTCCGGGTACCGGGTGGCATGGTTCACCAAGACCAGGATGTTCCTGTTGCCCTTGGCTGTCTTGGGATCCAGTGGCCCCACAAAATCCATCCCCACCCTTTCAAAGGGTGTTCCAACAACAGGAAAAGGTTGGAGAGGAGCTTTGACCTTCCTCCCACTCTTACCACTTGCCTGGCAAGTTTGGCAAGACCTGCAGTGTCCATCTGACTGCCTTCGCATTTGGGGCCAAAAGAAGTGGATGACAAGCCTGTCAAAGGTCTTGTCCTGCCCCAAATGTCCTGCCAAAGGCATGTCATGAGCCAGGTCCAGTAGGAAGGTCCTGAAGCGCTGGGGTACCACCAGCACACCGGCTGACCCAGGCTCAGCAACCTTAGGCTCACTGTATAGGAGACCATTCTCCCAGTAGATCAGATGTGACCCGGACTGATTACCAGCTGCCTGGTCTGCAGCCTGCCACCACTGACTCTCCAGAGTAGGGCACTCTTTCTGGTCCCTGCAGAACTCCTCCCTGGTGGGACCCCCTTCTTGCTGCCAATGGGTCAGCTCAGAGATGTCTCCCAGTTCGGCTACCTGCTCCCCTGTAGGCACCGGGGCGTCCCCCTCGAGGTCTGCCTCCTCCCGGTCTGTGGGAACTTCGGGGGCCGGTTTCCCGCGCCCCCTGCCCTTTCTCTTGGCAGGGACTTGGGCCATTGTTCCAGGCTCCAAGTCCTCTTTATCACCCTTTCTGGCGGACATTGAACGAGTAGACACACATGCCCACTCTGGCAACCCAAGCCTCTCCAAGTGAGACCTGAGCTCATCATCCTTCCATAAGGACTGCTCCAGGTCGTTACCTAGCAGACAATCTACAGACATGGTAGGGCTCACAACCACCCTCAAAGGACCTGAGACCCCCCCATTCAAAGGGAACCTGTGCCACCTTACACTGGTGCTCAGAGTTGTCTACAGCAACTACTTGGTGGAAGGCCCCTGGGACTACCTGCTTCTCAGAGGCCAGGTGACACCGGACTGAGGTCACACTGGCTCCAGTATCTCTGAGAGCCTCTACTCTTTTCCCATTAATGGTCACCCAGGTGCTATATTTCTTTGTGTTAGACTTGGCATCTTTTGGCGTGTTTCCACTGACCTTTTGCTTTCTGACCTCCCATTTTTTACTCTGTTTTTGCTGGTGTAGTGATTCTGAGCACTTTCCTCACTGCTGTCCAGTGGTAAAGTGCAGGTGCTCCTGTATAAACTGTGTTATGGATTGGTGTTTCCATGATTGGCCTATTTGATTTATGTGTCTGTCCCTAGTAAAGTGCACTGCGTGTGCCAGGGCCTACAAATCAAATGCTGTTGGTGGGCTGCAGCATTGGATTTGCCACCCACACAAACAGCCCGTAACGTGTAACTCTGGCCTGGGGCTGCCATGTCCACTTGGCAAGTGTACACACTTGCAAGTCCCTAAACCTTCCCTTTTCTACATGTGAGTCACCCCTCTGGTAGGCCCAAGGTACCCCCATGGGCAGGATGCATTGTATGTGAAAGGTAGGATATGCCGTGGTATGTGTGGCATGTCCTGATAGTGAATTGCAGCCTAATTCGTTTTTCACTATTGCAAGGCTACCTGTTCCCCATAGGCCAGAATGGGCAGTTTGATTATTACATCCTATAATCCTGACTGACCTAGGGAACATGGTAGGAATTCGAGTTTAGTATGCCTGGACTCAGAATGATAAAATGCATCTTTTAGTGAAGTTGGTTTTAACATTCTGGGTTTGAAAATACCACTTTTAGAAAGTAGGTCTTTTCTTGTCTAACCATCCAAGCCTGCCTCTGCTAGGTTGTGTATTCCTTGTCTGTAGTTTGAGTGACATGGGCTGGGGGATTCCAGGAGACAGGGTGAGTCAGCACAGGGTTGAATAGTAAGATCTACATGTAGATGGGTGGGAGGAGTTGCACCTGGGACCTGAATAGGGCTGTGCCTTCCCTCCACAATGCTGGCTCCACCTCCTGTGGTGTGTCTAATGTCCCTGGCCTACACTGTGAAAGGAAAGAAGGAGTCTTGTCAACAAAGTGCTCCAGGACTGACCAGAACTGGTTTGGACTAGGCAAAGGCCTCTCTGCCTTCAGAGAACAAAGAGAAATTGAGAATAAAAAGGGGGACCCAAACCCCAGAACTTTAGAACTCTTTTGGATCAAGAATACTGCCAAGAAGAAGAGCTGGAGAAGCTGTGAGGAGCAACTACCACTTTGCTGTGTGCTTTGCTGTGTTGGCCTACAGTGGCTGCTTTTTTCTTGGGCAGTGAAAGGACTGGACTGAACTTTCTGCAATCTACTTTTGTGAGTTTCTCCAAGGGCTTGAGGTAGAGCTTGCCCCCTGTTCAAGAAGTCTTAGGAACAGCAAAGACTCCAAGCCCGATGCCGTGTACGACGCCGCTGCCGACTCCGTGTCCTGAAGGCACCGCCGCAATGCCGCACCGCAACCTTGGCCTCTCCGACGACGCATGTCGCCGCCGCCACCGAGCCGCTGCTTGCACCGCAACCTGTGGGCACCGCACTCCGCACCGCCTCGTTTCACGACGAAGCTTTGGCACCGCAGAGAGCACTAAAATCTGGATATGCAAAATCAGGCCATAGTTGGATAAGTGAGAACACTAACGCTCCACCCATGGAGCGTTTCGCTGGGGCAGAGTAACGCAAGGCAGGTATTTGTGCTGCCTTGTGTTACACTGGATTTATCAAGCCATGCAGTGCCATGCGAGGTGGCTTTGCGTTGCTTGATATTTCTGTCTTTAGTGGTGAGTCGCCTGAGCCTCAATGTGTGGCCTGACACTATGATAATTCTGGTCTAAATGTGATTTAGGGTCTAAGTCTTTGATGCCTTATGCTAGGGTTCTGCTTCTTTTGAAGTGCATTCTCCCCTGTGTCCTCTTGAAAAGCGGGAGTGTCTCTGAAGCTGATAGTCCTACAGCGCAGACCGCGGAACTGACTAGAGTTCTCACCTGGATATCAGCCACAGTGATATCAGCACCTAAATGTGAGTCCAGGGACCCCAGCCATACTCTTATGATTCTGTTATCAACCCCATTTCTGTCCTTAGATGTTCCCAGGCCCCTTCCTGGTGACCTCTCACTGAATCAAAGAGCCCCCTTTGAAGTGTACATGGGAGGCCTGGTCCTCCCCTCCCTAGTGTGTATCCCACCAAGCTTACAGGAATGCAGCAATGCACAAATCTGTCTGGGTGATCTCTCTACCTCCTCTCCTGTTTCACCATGCAGTCCTTGGAACCTGGGGCTGTCCATGAATTGCACCATCCTCAAGCACACATACACCAAGTTCATGTATGCAGCATACACATACTGCACAGTACTGTATCCTTAGTGTACTGTACCACTCAGAGGTACACATATATTGTTGAAATAGAAATGTTTTGGCCGAATTCTCTATGCATTGCATGACTTAAGTTAGCATTTGCGGCACCATTTTTTATTCAGCCGTCATTTTGAGCCATAATTGAAACTAACTTCTTTCTTATTCTGTCTGCCTCAGCAGAAAGAAGCTGAGATAATATTTTTGTAATTCTCCATGGTTGAGCTTCGCTGTACTAATGAATAGTCTGTTTTTGTCATCACATACCTTTCTCACTAGATAGGCCTGCTCCCACCCTTAGAGCGGCGGGCACAGACAGAGTAACCTTGATGCTGAGATAGCACGTACCCAGTCCCGGGATGGCAACTCATCCTTCTGTTTCTCCTTTGTTCACCAGCTACCAACTAGAAATTTCCAATCTGGGCATGTCTTTAATGGTTCTGAAGATGTACATTATGGGCCATATTCTCAAGAAGCTATCGCCGAGTTACCGGCACTTTATATCAGCCAAAGTCGCGATAAACTTCACCTCATTCACAAGCTGGTGCTAACAGCCCATAACACCAGTTTACCCGCGAAAGCAGTCATAAAAAACATCGACACAGATGACTCCGGCAACTATCGCTAATGAGATACAGAGTAGGCATACCCTAGCAAAAACAGCGATAACACCACTCCACAACATTCTCAACAAGCAGACAGATCTGTGAAAAGACCGCAAAACATGCGATAAGGCGCGTTAGCTGCAGGAAATTAACACCTGCTCTGACCTGGTGCAAAGTCGGACGGCATCCTGCACCACAATAGGGAGACCAGCCACACCTGAAGAACAACAGATGTCATGGAGCCACTGAACATGCGGGCCGGACGCCCAAGAGGCCCACAACACCCACCGCCAACACCCCCATGACCACCCCCATCCCTCCAGACACCCACTGCCCCCCTGACCAACACTGAGGCAGCACAGACAAAGACAGCGACCCTCCAAAAATGCATCAACCTCACAGACCCAACACCAGAGAATGTAATTGCCCACTACATGCTCAAAGGGACAACCCTCCTCCTCATCCTGACCACCATTGCCCACAGTCTGATGGTACCAACACAGCGGACAACCAACATCCCACTTCAGACAAAGCTGATGGCCGTGCTGCACCTGTTGGCCTCTGGTACCCTCCAACCAACATCTGCCTGAGACGGAGAAGTCACACAGCCAAGCCAATCCAAGTCCCTCACACCGGCCATGGATGACACCATCAGCTTGGTATCCCACTTTCTATACTTCCCACACACTGCGCAGGAACAGCCAAAGACCAAGCAAGGTGTGTCAGGGGGCAATTGACTGCACACATGTCCTACTAGTGGCCCCTGGCAACACTGCACACAAGAAGCGCAACAGAAAGCGCACGTATCCCACCAAGGTGCAGGCAATAGTGGACCACCGGGGAATCCCCGCCAACGCCGCCTCAAATGACCCAGGCAGTGTGCATGATTCCCACACCTTCCGACAGTATATCATCAACCTGTGCCACCAGGATGGCACCTACCAAATCGCACTGCCCAATGCCCAATGCCCAATACCAAATGCACACACCACAGGCCTCAACTCCACAATCATGCAACACACGACACAGAAAATGCACACGTCACAAGCTCACATACAACATGCACACCCACCAGACACAACAGCACAACTCACTGTGGGAACATGGGCCAGCCATGTACATTAGCCTTCAACGGCATGGCACCTCGGCCACACAATAGCAGAATGTCAGAAGAGGTGGGGACCAGGCATGTGCGAAGGAGGCAATTGACCGATGAATGAGACTGTACACTATGCCAAGTGTGGCGGTGATGTGCTGGCCAGACTGCAGTATGCAGACCATGCACATATCCATGCCGACACACACAGCTGGTGTTAGGAGTGTAGTGGACAGTGGACGCAACCAGCAACCATGTCACCCCAGCCAGTGGGGACGATCGCGGAAATATAGCTTGTTACGTCCCCCGTAAGCGTGAGCTCAGTGGGCTGGCCCGGCGTACGCCAGGCCAGCGTAGGGGTGTGAATAAAAGGAACGTAACTCTAGGCGTGGTCCTCTTCCGGAATGCCCAACGTCTCTGCCAGGGCAGCACCTCTCACCCCGCCACAAGGCCGATGACGTGAGCGGTGTTGCCAGCGATCCTGTGCACCTGCTGCACCCCGGACTGCAGGTCCCCGTACCAGCCCACCTGCCATCACCGGCATGTGTCAAAGAGGGCCCACCACTTGCCGGTGCAAGATCCAAGCCCGAGGCCCACGACCTTGGCAGAGTCCTCGAACCATCACGACCTCCGCGACACAGGCCAGTGGAACACCTTTATCGTCGACGTACTCCACCAGCATATACAGCGGACAAGTAGGACACACATTTGGAACTGAGTCTTTGATCATACATTGTCCGAGTAAGCAGAGTATACTTCACTGTACTCCCTTCGATGTGGTGACACCAAGTATGTGCCTGGCATCCCAACCATAGGTGTCTGTGGGTCCTCGATGACTACGCCGTCGGCCTACACTGCGGCACTGCAGGCCTCACGCCAATCCATTACAGTCCATACCAGCCAGGACATGTCATAGTCGCTGCCTGAACACCCACACAGCTCTGGTGCCACTACCTGTCATCCACAAATGTAATACAAATGCCATTCCAATGTCGTGTGTGAGAGATCCAGGAGGAGTTCGCTGAACCGTGTCTGGGCCGCGCTGACAGCTGCCTCCGGCCGACACTGCGGCCAACTAGGTCACACATTTGGAACTGAGTCTTGATTACACCATGGCAGAGCACATTAAGTATGGCTGAGTGTATGTCACTATACACCCTTCGATGTGGTGCCACCAGAACTTAGTGGTATATCACATACGTAAGATTCTGTGGGCCCACGCGGACTACTGCTCTCGGCCTACGCTGCGGGCGAGTAGGTCACACTATTCGAATTCAGTCTTGGTTCATTAATGGCTGACTTGATATTATAGTACAGGTCTCAACGCAGACTGCATCCCCTTTCAGCCCCGGTGCCACTAAGTCTGTTCCCCGAGACCCATGGACACCTTCTGGTTGAACTTTGGTGGTGACTGAGTCTATGGACTTGGGGTTGTCATCGCCATCATGTCGGTGATAATGACCTCGTGGCTAAAATGATGCCGTGGCATTCCACTCCTCCATTTGCTGCTTCCGGACAGCTTCCACCCTCTGCATCATGCCCTGGAGGACACCTTCCACTGTCCCCCGCAACCCTCCGCCACATGCACCTTGGACATTGATGAGGGCCTGCTCAGCTCGCGTGGCCCATCTGACTGCACCGCAAGTCACCGTCCCTTGGCGGAGTGCCTGTGCCAGCCACAGTGCATCCGGGGCCGTTAACTCTGTGTTGGTCAGGTCCAGGACACGTCTGTGGCCCTGCGTTGTCCACTGCCTCCGGCATCAACTGCGGCCCACCAGTGCTCACACATCAAATCGAGTCCTGACCGGCCCAGACGTCGCATCACCGCAGGAGGCACACGCCACCATCGCCAGGGCCAAGTCCAACCGCCAACTGCCAGTGTCGAAACGGTCATACTGGGAGACTGACGGAGTTGCTCACACCAGTCGTGGATGCCATCTTCTGCCTGATCCCCTGCTCAGCACTCCAGGTGCCACTAGCTCTGTGCACCATGAATCATCGTCCATTACTATTTTCGTTATGTGCTGTGGAGAGCTCATGCAGCAATGTCACCTCAGGCAGTGTGGGAGACCTGTGACGACGATGAGGAAGATGATGCAGGTGTGACACCCCCCCACTGCAGCTGCATCTGGAATGTCCAGAAGTGACACAATCTTAGACATTTTCTTCACATGAGCGCGCTCCGCTCTGGGGCCCCAACCTCAGTGCACTGAAACTCAGGGACAGTTCTGTTTGTATGTTGGTTGTCCTCTGTACTTGCTCCCGCTCCCATGTTGCTCAGCAGTTTACTCTGTTATGCAGGTGTTTTCTGTTTCCAATGCACTGGTGTCCACTGTTCAAGTTGTTGCCAGCACCAAACACTCCGTGCGGGCTGGCTTATACTCACGCCACACCCATCCAGCACAGGAGTCACTGTACATGTGGCCCTGCCAATAAAGGGGCCGGGCGCACGTGCCCGTAGCCAGTTCAACATGATCTTGGCGTGTGCCCCTGTGGTCTTGTTGTATGCATGAGGGCCCTGGGCCCTAGGACATTACATTGTGCTGTGTACAGCGAACGCAGACATGTCATACAGGCAGCGGGGTAGAACTTGGACTTGTAGCTTTGTCGTCACCCATTCAAATCATAAGGGGATTGGACGTGGACCGTCGTACGCAGAACCAATGTGGGTGTGTGACTGATATGTGCGTTCCCCTGGGCGTGGTTCTGTACTGGGAAAGTGCATCTGCATGTGTCTCTATGGCAGTGTGGGTCTCCTTTGTGGGGTGTAGGTGGTCCCTGAAGGGTAATAGACACCCATGGATGTGATCTAGTTTGACTTCCATGGGTTCGGACCACACCCGCTCCTGATCGGCCACCTCCTTTTGGCGTTCTGACACCTGGCATTGGGGTGCCATGTGTGAGTCGGTGAAATGTTGTGAGCCTGCCGTGCTTGCAGGTGTTTCATGCTGCGTGGTCTGTTGCAGGGGCTGGGTTCTCCTCTAAGTAGCTTGTCTGCCCTGGTTCTGGTGGTGGGTTGCGTGGGATGTCCATGGGCTGTTGTAGTGCATCGGTGTCGAAGGAGTGGTGGTCGTCTCCGGCATCACTGATGGGTTGTCTGTTCTGACCTGCTGGAGGTGTTGTTTGTCCCTCTGCAATGGGAAGGGGAGACGCATCTTGACATTGTGTTGACATTTATGTTTGCGCATTGTTCTTGTAGACATGCAGACTGTGTGACAATGTCCATTGTGACTGTTTGGGTGGTGCTGGCAATTTGAGGGGGGACAGTGGACATTTGGACTACATGACTGATGTGAGGTTGTACCCGTACATATGCATCTCACAGTTCCCTGTTCTCTCACATGTGATTGGCCTGTTTCTGCGCATGGGCGGACACAGTTGGTTCCCCTGTTCTGCAGTGTCGGTGTTGCACTTTGTGCCACATTGTCATGGGATGTGCTGTGATTGCTATGTGTGTGTGCTGCGGTGTGCCACGGGGATGGGGGACATGAGCCTGGGTAAATGTGGGTGTGCAGTGTGCTACACATGGTTGTGCATGTGTGCATTGCTCCCGTACCCCCAGTCCCTGGTCTTTGCTCACCCTGTTGATGTTGTGTCAGGTCCTCCCGAGCTGTGTCCGCACTCCTGACTCCTTGCACCGTCTCCGCACAGTTGACTGTGGCCTCCATTTCCTCCAGCTCCTCCTGTGGCGCATGACTCCCACCTGCTGTGGCCGTTGCTGCCTTCCTGTTGGCAGCGGCTTTGTGCCTGGTTTAGATTTTCAGGTCATGCCAGCGCCTCTTGGCCTCCTCCATTGTCCTCCTCAACACTCCGGCTGCAATCCAGGTAGTCTGATTGTAGGTCAGTTGCTGGTTGTGGTCTGTCACCTCCGTGACGCTGGTCTTATTTTCCTGCGGACTGCACCCCGTCTTCCTCTCCCTCTTCTCCTTGGCCTTCTTCGAGCCCGTTAATCCTTGATGGTGGTCTGTGGGGGTTGTGGGGTTCACGTTGGCCTCTGCGCTCGGTCATGGTGCATACATGTTAGTACACACTTTGGATTGTTTCTGGTGTGTTGTTTTTGTAGCGTTCATAGTGCATTTTCCCACCAGACGCGTGGGATTTGCAGGCCTGCAGCTGTTTTCGCAGCTTTTTGTATCGTGATTGGCCTCATCGCAGCTTTTTTTGCGTTCGCGTTTCGCATTTTTACAGCGTGGCGTTGTTTTTTACGCGCCCATTTGACGCATTGTCTGGTGAATATCACACTGGTTAATACGGCGTAAAATTCCTTCGGTGGACTGCGATGTTGTAGGTTGCGTTAAGTAACTTTTGCGATGGTTGTCACACGTTCTTGAGAATATGCCCCTATGTGTTACCATGTTGGCAGAGGTCAGTCTCTCTGCAGCAATCTGAGGAGACTGGTCAGACCGGACTCCACTTGAGTGTACCTCTAACAAATACCTTTGGTTTGTATTCTCTACTGCCTGACCGACTCTTCATTTGTTAGGAAGGCTGAGAAGTGGTCGCGAGTGACGCGTGTGGCCCTAATTGGGTCACTTCCTTCATTTGGCGCCCGACAGGGACTCTATCGAGTGACCAATCCTTGCCTGCGTTCGGGTGAGTAGGTCGGGCCGCGTTGGGTCGGACAGGCGGATCGGAGATTCCTGCACGAGAGAGTCTTGAACTCGCAGCTGCCCCGTCCATCTGACCGGGCAGTGCCTCGTCCAGTGATCATCCCGACTGGGGTCCTGAACGGTGAAATCCTTGGACCTGACTGTTTGTTTAGAAGAGTCTGCAGTGGAGAATACATTTGTTTGACCTTTGTGCACCAGGTGAGTTCGCTTTAGTTCTTTGTGGATATGGAGCCATTTTGGTTTGTATTTGACACAGTCTGAGGACCGTCTTTGGACAAGCGCCTGAATTTGTTTGAGTTCCTGATGAACATGGTGCCATTTTTTGATTTGTATTTGATGAGATTTGTGAACGGACTTTAGTGAGGATATTTGCAAATATCTGCTAGATATACATAGTAAACTTGTTTTCTTTTGAAAATGCCGTGTCTTAGTCAAGTGTTTTGCTTGGGCTGTCGTTGTTGTTCTGCTGATGCCTTATTGGAAGAAGGTCAGCCAGCGTCTCCAGAAGGCACTCCAAATTTAGGCATGTACATAAAACATGGCCTTGGCCATGTTATGTTTATTACGTTATGGCACAAATATACGAGGGGCAATGCCGAGTTGCAGTGGTCGTTGACGGACACTTTTGACGAACAGAAAATTAATTTTCTGCAGGAAAAATTGTTTGTGAAAAGGAGTAGGCAGTCGATGTTTGATTCCCTCAGAACATGGCAAAAGGAAGCTAAACAGAGATGAATGAAAACAGAGAAAAAGGCCCGGAAGGGGAGAATGCAGACAGTGACTCAGAAAGCTGTAGCGCATGATAGAAAGAAAAAAGGAATAGAGTGTGCTGATAGGAAATTTCGGTTACAATGTGAAAAAGTCTTATGTTGCCCGAGAAGAAAATGACACATTTGCGGAGGAATTGTTAGATACTAGACTTCTACCCCCATTCGCCCCGCAGAAAATATATCCTGCTATCCCACAGTCTCAGTCATTTGTTTCTTCTGTCTCTGCTGCTTCTGTTTCTTCTACTGTTAATCAAGCTGTTGCAAGAACAGCGCCTCCCACCATTTCTTTGACTTTGCCTACTGTTGCTACTATGACTGCCCGTCTCCCTGATACACCTATTGTTTCGTCATCTCTCTTGCCAAACATCACACCTACGACACAGTCACTAGCGACGTTGGTGCCTGTTCCTTCTATTACTACTCCTTCCCTCTTCCTCCATTCCCCGACATTACTGAGTAGCGAAACGCCTGTACGCGGACCAGGGGACGGAGACTGGGCGACTGCTAGGGAGCGACTGGGGCGGATATTGATATGATCTGATGTGGGAGATGAAGAGAAAAGGGTGTTAGCCAATCAGGCTACTCAGTGGGCTCGTAACTCCATTTGCAGTGTGGAAGATGTGTGGAGTGTGATTAAAGATTATAAGTCATTTGTGCAGCAGAATGCCCTTAAGCACGTGTCAGCTACTTTGATTGGACTGTGGAAACAGTGTTTCAATGATGTAGCACCCCAGATTATTTATGATATTAGGGACCATTTATATGCTGCTGGTATGGCACCTGGTGAGGGTTTTGGTAAGGTCACAACGCTGGTCGCTGATTGAAGTAGGCTGCTTGAGAAGAGCCCGAAAACAGTATCCCAGTTTCCGATGAGCGAAGTCCATCCCATATATCAACCTGGACTACCAGAGTTACGGGATCAGCAGAATACTGTTATTAGACCAAGGGTAGACGCACGTTTCCAAGAACAATGGCTTTATACTCCAGGGAAAAGGAGAGAGGTTTTGTCCCTTAAGACTCAGTTACCTGACACTAGGAAAAATCCTACTGCATATTATAAGGAATTGAGATAGGCCGCTTCATCGACAGTGATGACGCTTGCGGATATTGAAATGTTCTTTGGTTTACCGGTGCCCATTGATATTTGGAGGCAGGTGCACCCACAGGACCACGTTATGGAATTGGGTGGTACCTGGGATCAGATTAAATTATGGGACCAGGAGAGGAAGTCTGGTGAGAAGCCTAAGGCCGAGATACTGGCTTTGCCTTGCCGAATTATTACGTATATGCACTCTCTTATTCAACCGAGAATGGTAGATTCTGACAAGTAAACAGCATGTTGTCAGAAGAAAGATGAGTGTGTATCTGATTTATTCACTCGCTTTGAAGGTGTGTTTTGGGATTTTAGCGGACAGGATTTGTCGGTGGAGGGAGGTGTCAGATTGCTCGTTAATAGATTTGTTACGAACCTGCTTCCTGAGATCGCAACTCGGTTGCAGGCCTCGGAGAGCACTTGGACCACCTCCTCCTCTTCTGCAATATTAAGTATGGTACAGTATTATGAGCACCGGGAAAATGAACAGGACAGAGCTCAGCATGATGCAGCCCCACAGGACCGTCCTTACGGTAAATACTTTGATGGCAATAGGGGCGGACAGAATTATCATGATGACTATGATATAGACGAGGTGACAGGAATGTCTCACAGCTTGGACAGCCAGGGACAGAGTGAGGGACCAGTTCAGATACCTGTAGATTAGTACTGACGTTACTACAGATTTGCATGGCTCAGCTAAGGAATTTTTGCTGGATACAGGTGCAATGAATAGCTCTATTTCCCATTCACTGGTCCCCGGACAGCTCTGTCTGGCCATAATAATGTTTCAGTAAGATTTTCTGATGTACCGGTTGTGAGTCCCATTTCTAAGCTTCTTACATTGACTATAGGTCCTTTTACTGTGGATTCACCATTTTTGTTGACGTCTAATTGCAGAGAAAATCTGATGGGCTTAGATTTGTTAAAGAAGTTGCATGCAACCATTTATTGTTCCCTGGAAGGTGTTTATATGGCAATGGGTCCGAATGTGGTCACCACTCAGCAGTGTCTGTCCAATGATGCACCCCTCCCTGCTGAATTTAAGGACGTGCCAACCAACGTTGTGGGCAACGGGCGACACGGACGTAGGACTATTGCAGATACCTCCAGTTTCCATTAAATTTAAAGACAATTCCATTTTGCCTCATATTCCTCAGTACAAAATACAGCAAGCAGGGGAGTGAGTCTTGTTGCAGATTATACAGGACCTGATTAGGTCAGGAGTTGTTGAAGAAACGACTGCTAACGTGTGTAATAGCCCTATTCTTCCCATTCTTAGGAGGGCACCTTCAGGTTCCTCTGATGATCATCCAGACATTTATCGTTTTGTGAAAGTTAATAAAATAGTGGTTCATCGGTACCCGGTGGTCCCTGACATTACTGCCCTTCTGATAATGATTCCTTCCTCTGCTAAATTCTTTTCTATCATTGATCTGAAAGCATTCTTCAGTATTCCGATCCATCCAGACACCAGGCACTTGTTTTACACTAGCTGGAAGAAGCTTTAGATTCTGTCGAACTCCTCAGAGCTCTACTGAGAGCCCTGGTATATATAGCCAAGCTTTGAAAACCCGATTGGACACCCTCACGCTTCCCTCAGGTAATGTCCTGCTCCAATATGTAGATGACCTTCTCATTGCTTCTGACACTGAAAAGGGTTGCAGAGCCAGTACAGTTAAATTGTTGTTGCATTTGGCACACCATGGACATAAAGTGTCCCTTTCCAAATTTCAATATTGTCGACAGGACGTCACCTATTTAGTTCACCTACTGTTGAAGGAGGGTAGGAGATTAACCCATGAGCGCATCAGCGTCATTGTTAAAATGCCTATCCCTACAACTTAGAGAAAGGTGCGCGCTTTTATTGGCATTACTTCCTATTGTTGCCAATGGATCTCTAACTACTCGTTACTAACAAAGCCTCTGCTGGCATTAACCACTAACGATGTGCATGAACCCTTGCCTTGGACAACCTGAATGTCAGCAGTCTTTTGAGCAATTAAAAGTTGCGCTTTGCTCTGTGCCTGTGCTTGGTACTCCTGACTACACAAAGCTGTTCGTGCTGTACGTACACGAGACAGCTGGTTGTGCGCTCTCTGTTTTAACACTGGCCTTTGGAGGTAAGCAGCGGATGTGTGCTTATTTTTCTGTTCTTTTTGACCATGTCGCAAGAGTCCTCCCAAGCTGTCTAAGAGCGGTTGCGGCTGTGGCCGTCTTTATAAGGCAATCGGCTGGGCTTGTACTTGATACTGACCTCACAGTCATGGTGACCCATGCTGTGGATACCCCTTTGAATAAGACTAAGATGCAGCACCTCACCAGTGCACGTCTGACTGGTTATGAGTTGACTCTCTTTGCACCACATGTCACGATTAAATGATGTGCCACTCTAAACCCAGCCACGTTACTACCCCTCCTTTCTGAGAATGAGGAAATTGACATACATGATTGGATCTTTCAGACGGAGGAAGAGACGAAAGGATGGGTAGACCTGACTGATGTTCTCTTATCTGACCCCCCCCAGGGGAACTATATGTCGATGGGTCTTGTTTTAAGTTACCAGATGGCACTACAACTCCTGCATACGCAATCACAACACTGTACACAGTAGTTGAGACGTCACAAGTTCCCTATCAGTCGGACCAAGCCATTGCCCTTATTCGAGCCTGTGAGTTGAGTGAGGTACTGGCTGTCAATTAATAGATTTGAAACTTAATATTCTCAACTTACTCGTATTTTACTCAATAGTATGTTAGCATTTATATGGCTAATACATTACATTGGCATATCATGTGTAGACGTATTTAGTAAATATAGACATTGTGTTAGTTAGATTGGCATCTGAGCCGCCTTTTTAGCTCGTGAAGATGCCACTTGCTCATTTACGAGAAATAGCCCTTGGTAAGTTTCGTTACTCCAATGCAGTAACTTTCTCGTTAATGCTTGCCTTTCTTGTTACATATTGGGCCTTAGGAGTATCGCTTCGTGGACGAACCAACACCATCTGAAACTTAATGGTGATAAAACCGAGGTCTTAATCCTGGGAAAGGATAAGGACCTCTGGGGCCCACTTTATTGGCCTGCCGAGATGGGTGCCCTCCCGCTGCCTTCTAGCCATGTTCGGAATTTGGGCGTCTATATTGATGACTCTCTGTCTTGGCATCACCAAGCGGCCACATGTTTTACCATCTTGAGATGGCTGCGAAAAATCATTTGGATGTTACCTACAGCCACTCAAAAAACAGTGGTCCATGCCCTTATAACCTCAAGATTGGACTATGGTAATGTCCTTCTGTTAGGAGCCAACAAGGCCGTGACCCGTAAACTGCAGTTAGTACAGAACTCTGCAGTTAGACTACTTTGCAGAGTTCCCGGAACTTCGCATATCTCTGGCTACCTTCACGATCTTCACTGGCTTAGAGTGGAGAACCGCATAAAGTTCAAAAACTTGAGCTTTATGTTCAAGATAAAATGGGGTTCAGCACCACCCTACCTGCATTCTCTTGTTAGCCCCTATATCCCCACACACCATCTCCGATCTTCATCTCTTGAGAAATTTACGGTTCCACGTTTCAAACTCGCCAGGATGGGTGGTAAGTCTTTTTCTTATCTCGGCCCCACCCTCTGGAACACTCTCCCTCCTGTTATCCGCAAAAAAACCAACTACACTTGCTTCCGTAGATCCATAAAGACCTGGCTGTTTAGCCAGTAATTCCTTTCTGCTTTCTCTTTCTACTATTCCGTACTCAGTCCTCCAGGCACCGGAAAACCCTTTTGGGGTAGCTGTTGCGCCCTACAAATTCAACTATAAAATAAAATAAATAAATAAGACAGGCCATGAAGTCCTTGCTCTTCGTGTACTCAATACCTTTGCGGGCCAGTACTCTCGGCAGCAGCTAGGTCTTCACAGCGGTAACAACCGAGGCCAACGCAATCAGCCGGCAGGGGGACTAGCTAAGACACTGCACCCGCCCGCAGACTCAGCTCAACAAGTCATGCCCCCTCCTCTGCGTCATCACTTTATGGCACCCTTGCACAGGGCCCCTAGGGCTACGTCACCATTACTTGCAGAACGGCAAAACATAAAATTATGCCCGGCAGCCGCACGGTGAAAGACGGTCCTTCTCAACAGTCTCTAGCGTGGCTGGGTCCTGGGATGCCTCACTGGTCATGCGCACATTTAATTGCAATGCGCATGACAATGGCATTGGTCACCAGCCCCACCCTATATGCCCAACCCTGAAGACTGCGCAAACGCGGAGACAACTGCGCGCCGCGCACCCACCCAACATTTAATTAAATGAAGAGCCCAGAGGCTGTTCCGGCTGAGGCTGCGAGGCCCGAGCTGGTGCACCAATGTTTAATTAAGAGGCCGGGGGTGGGGCCCAGGCATGCACACCTTAATTAATGAAGAAGATGCCGTGGCGGGCCATGCGTGCACCATTTAATTAATGAGGAGGCCGCGGGCGCACCATTTAGGCTTGCTGGCTCCGCTGAGAATGAGGGGGCCCCTGGAGTGCGGTGCCCCCCCACAACACGGGGGCTGCGGGGGCCTGTGTTACACCCCTGGCCCTATCATCAGTGGATCAAGGATGGATTAGGGGACGGAGGAACAGTGTACCAAAGGAGAAGTCAGATTAGTAGGGATGGACTGCGCAAGTCAGTGTGTACCGTGGCTATGGTACCAACAGTAGTTAAGGCAGAGACGAGATTTGTGCATTGTACAGGATAGATCAAACGTGCTCCCCCAGAGGGGGGTACATTATCCAGTGCGACGTGGGATTTCATCAAGAGCTAGGATTGAACAGCTCCACCGCCTGGCTCAAGAGTACCAACATTGATGAACAATAGGAGTCTATGAGTGAGGTTCTAACGGACACTGGGAACTCTTGTCTTTGCCATTAGTCTTGTTGCATTCCTTTTTCCCTTGGTTCCGCAATGGATCCCTTTGGTCGGCCCATTATTGAGGAAGAACAGCCATTTGCACCTCCACGCCCAGAGCGGGGTTGGTCCCCAAAAAGTAAAATGGTCTTTGCAGCGATAATTGCAATTGCATTACTTTTTGGATGGGTGTGTCTTTAGTTGTTCTGAAGATGTACATTATGTATTACCACGTTGGCAGAGGTCAGTCCCTCTGCAGCAATCTAAGGAGGCTGGTCAGACTGGACTCCACTCGAGTGCACCTCTAATAAATTTCTTTGGTTTGTATTCTCTACTGTCTGACTGATTCTTCATTTGTTAGTAAGGATGAGAGGTGGTCGCGAGTGACCCGGGTGACCCTTATCGGGTCACTTCCTTCAATATCCAGCACTTGCATTTAACACACACGATTGGCCCAGCACTGTATTCTTCATGTACTCTGCCATTTATCGGCACACATACACACAACACATGCTCTTATCATACAAGCACTGCATGGCACTGTCCTTCAGGTACACTCACAGGCACATACACCTCCACACATTCATACACCAAGCACGCAATATTCACTACCAGCCGCAGCCCATGCAGGTAAGAGCGGTGGAGCCGGGGTAGTGATTACAAGGGATGATGACGAGGGAAAATTAATTAATTAATTAATTAATTTCCCCTTGTCATTGCATGTTGAAATCCCCCCCACCCAGCCCCACTGCTCTTATCTGCACAGGCCGCGGCTGCTCAGTATTGTATTAACTCTGTATTGCACCCTTTCCAGGGCCACATATACCCTGTGCAGATGCACCACTTCTTTGCTCCTCAGCACTTTACACAAATCTGATATATAGCCAAGGGTGATTTAAGCACACAGCAGCTGTATTTTTTTAAAAGTTCATTCCAGTAACACAAGTTCAAAAGGACTTGCCACTCCTACTGATCACTACAGGGTTTGCTGCCACCACCGCGTTCATGAAGCTTAACTCGTTAGGGATCCGGACATCAGTACAGTTGGGCACTCAGGGCAAAGGTGCACGCCCATTACAATGCAGAAGACTTCTCCATTCCAAAACATATGTATAGCATATATAAACAATAGCATACACCGTCGAAGTTCTTGAACAAGGTCTGTAGACAAATGACAACTATCCTCAGGTAGACCTGCTGAAACATTGCTGGTCGAGACGTCGACAACACTCCCTGGGTTGGATTAAGATTTGCTCATTTGAGAAACCTCTGTCTAGAAAATGAGTATTCTCCCATGGTACTAGAGGTGCCTGTGTATAATCGTACATATGTTAACATGTTCATAAGCACTGTGCATTATATAACGGACCTCTCAGCACCATCGGCTATGTTTTGATGAAAAACAAATTTAATTTTAAGTAAAGAGGAAAATTTTGTTTAGGTTTTGTGAATCTAATAGTGATTGAGTCAGATGTTAGCAAATCATTCACATTGTATGTACAGATATACCATAGAGTGGCTTGGATGGTAGAGACAATTGAATGATTTCCATTGAAGCAATTTGTTTTGTTTTACATAATTTACTGGTCCTTTTGGTCCTTAGAGATGTTCTTGTGAATGTATCATATCTAGAAATCATTGCATTGGCTGAGCAATTAACAACCAACCACCCTACTCAAAATAAGTTAAACTTTTTTTAAAATCCTTCAGCACTTCTTTTCCATAAACCCATAAATCCAGGTGCACAACTAGACTCAAAGTTTGAGGGGTCTAACATGTTGAACAGTGTGGTTAGAGCCGTCATTGGAGCAGAGTCAAGATTACTTGTAGGAGGTTCCATTTGCTGTAGCAGTATAATGTAAGAAAGGGGATTTATCATACTAGAATAATTCCTTTCAAAGCACTGGGTGAGTAACATTGTTCTCAGCATAACAGGATTTAATATGATGTTCAGGGGCCTGGGGATTTCCCTCAAGAAATATTAGCTCAACAAATGGCAAATGTTCTTTTTTAATGCACATCGGATGACGTGCAATGTCAGGTTATAGTTTATGGGGCAATCTGTGCCAAATGCATGTTCTAAACACAATGTGCTAGTTGCACCAACCTAACATGACTTAAATACAAGCAGTGGCAAATCCAGTAGGCTTTGCCTTTATAATCAGAGCAGGAAGTCATTAGTTTTGCCAGAACTGGTCTGTAAAGAATTTTTAAAATAAAATAAAAGAACAAAACAATTGAAAATACTGGTGGAAATGCAAACACACTGTTAGACCTGGCATCCTTTGCATTGTTTCCCCTGATGTTTTGCCTTCAGATGTCCTGTTTTGCTGATTTTGATTTTGCAGGAATTAGGACTATGGGCACTTTACCACTGCTAACCAGTGCTAAAGTGCATGAGCTCTCTGCTTTAATCATGATAACATTGGTTTATCCACAATTGGCATATTTAATTGACTTATAAGTCCCTAGTAAAGTGCACTACCTATGCCCAGGTATGTAAATTAAATGCTACTAGTGGGCCTGCAGGACTGATTGTGCCACCTACTTACATAGCCCTTCAAAACATGTCTCAGGCCTGCCATTGCAGAGCCTTTGTGTGCAGTTAAACTCCCATGTCGACCTGGAAGTTAACCCTCTTGCCAGGCCCAAACCTTCCTTTTTAATACATATAAGTCACCAACCACGTTAAAACTCTCCACCCTGGACAGCCCAAGGAATGGGTGGAGATTTTTTTAAAAGTAGGGCATGCACTACTAAGTTTTACATGTCCTGGTAGGGAAAAAAACTCTTACATATGTTTTCACTTCCCAAAGGCCTATCTCGCTCATTGAATAACATTGGGATTAACTTCTTTTATTTTATAAATTTAATGTCCAATTGAGAGAGATTGGACCCCAACGTTTGGTTTTTCTGGAATCACAATTTACAATCACAAGTTATGATGAAGTTGGATTTTAAATTGTAATTCTGAAAATGCCACTTTTAGAAAGTTCGTACTTGAGGTTTGAGCCCTTATATCCACAGCTAGGTTGGGCCTCTTTTCAAATTTGTAAATACCAAGGTGCCGATCACGATCCGGTAAAAAATGTCCCCGTACGACTCGTATCGGGTCTTTTTACCGTACGAATCGTACAAGTGCCGTACGAACTGGCAATCACGATTCGCATGGTAAAAAGTACATACGAACCGCACTGGGAATCATTCCCCACACGTCCTCGGGTCGGAAAATGTGTCCGACACGTCCTCGGACGATTTACCTTACAAACGTGAAAAGCCAAGTCCGACCGAGGAATCACGATCCATCCCGTGCATCCGAGCGTACAACCGTATGGAAAAAACACCGTCCGCACCGAACTCCTATAGCAACCATGGAGACATGTGCCCGCATACGCGCCCAACACTCCCCCCAGCCCCCGTACGTCCGACACGTACCCCCCGTGTATGTATACCCCCACCCGTCTAGGTACACCCCAGTACGTTCAAGTCGTACCCCCACCCCAGTACGTGTCGTACCACCGTCTATGTACACCCCAGTACGTTCGAGCTCCACCCCCACCCCAGTACGTGTCATACCCCCGTGTACCTACACCCCAGTACGTTCCAGTCGTACCCCCACCCCAGTACGTGTCGTACCACCGTGTACCTACACCCCAGTACGTTCGAGCCCCACCCCCACCCCAGTACGTGTCATACCCCCCGTGTACCTACATCCCAGTACGTTCCAGTCGTACCCCCACCCCAGTACGTGTCGTACCACCGTGTACCTACACCCCAGTATGTTCGAGCCCCACCCCCACCCCAGTACGTGTCATACCCCCCGTGTACCTAGATCCCAGTACGTTCCAGGCGTACCCCCACCCCAGTACGTGTCGTACCACCCTCTATGTACACCCCAGTACGTTCGAGCCCCACCCCCACCCCAGTACGTGTCATACCCCCCGTGTACCTACACCCCAGTACGTTCGAGCCCCACCCCCACCCCAGTACGTGTCATACCCCCCGTGTACCTACACCCCAGTACCTTCCAGTCGTACCCCCACCCCAGTACGTGTCGTACCACCGTGTACCTACACCCCAGTATGTTCGAGCCCCACCCCCACCCCAGTACGTGTCATACCCCCGTGTACCTACACCCCAGTACGTTCGAGCCCCACCCCCACCCCAGTACGTGTCATACCCCCCGTGTACCTACACCCCAGTACGTTCCAGTCGTACCCCCACCCCAGTACGTGTCGTACCACCGTGTACCTACACCCCAGTATGTTCGAGCCCCACCCCCACCCCAGTACGTGTCATACCCCCGTGTACCTACATCCCAGTACGTTCCAGTCGTACCCCCACCCCAGTACGTGTCGTACCACCCTCTATGTACACCCCAGTACGTTCGAGCCCCACCCCCACCCCAGTACGTGTCATACCCCCCGTGTACCTACACCCCAGTACGTTCGAGCCCCACCCCCACCCCAGTACGTGTCATACCCCCGTGTACCTACACCCCAGTACGTTCGAGCCCCACCCCCACCCCAGTACGTGTCATACCCCCGTGTACCTACACCCCAGTA
Organism: Triturus cristatus; assembly: GCF_964204655.1. NCBI lineage: Eukaryota > Metazoa > Chordata > Amphibia > Caudata > Salamandridae > Triturus > Triturus cristatus. Next base: position 338,462,869 of record NC_140592.1, on the reverse strand, counting down.
CGTTCCAGTCGTACCCCCACCCCAGTACGTGTCGTACCACCCTCTATGTACACCCCAGTACGTTCAAGCCCCACCCCCACCCCAGTACGTGTTAACCTTCACTCACCTGAAAAGCAGGGCGTTCAACTTGAGAGACGTGTAGACTGTTCACGACTTCCCCCAAGAGCCTCCCTTGGGCTCAACTGATTAGTTACAACACAGTTTACCCAAACGAAACTCTTAAGGGAAGGGGTAAGAGGGACAAAATAATAAACAAAGAAAACACTGCCACTTTCTGCTGGCTTCTCTTTTGGAATGACTGTTCTTTCTTCAGGAAAGCTCACTAATAATAAATAAACAACACAGGCAGACTTTAGTACAGAATAAACAAGGAGCAATAATTAACATGTAAAGTATGTCTAAGTACAGGCTGTATACCTTGGTTGCATGCAGATTTCGTGGCGCCTAGATTACGTTTTATAAAATATCGTAGCCAAAGAAAGTTATTTGGAGATTCTCATTGGAATTCTTGTATGATGCTGTTAATTGCTTTCCTCTGTTTTAGAGCTTTGAATGCTGGGATGCAGTTGCAAGATTATGGAGTCTTTTCCTTGAAATCAGATAAGTGCCAAGTTTTTTAAGTCTCTTGTTTTGGACGTTATCACAATGTTTTGCACTTTTAGCCAAGCGTCTGTTAAAAGCGCTACTAACAACGTAGATTGAACAAAGGATTAAATAAAATCAAAGACTTACTGCTTTTTATCTTCGTTGTAGCCTGCCGAGTACTCACGATGCTTTAAAGGTCTTTTGTTTCCTTTCAGAAAGCTGGGAAAGTCTTTCTTGCCGCTCCAGAGGAAGCGCGTGTGGTTTCCAGGACTACGGGGGAAGACAGAAGCAGCCGGACCGGAAGCTGAGGATTACTCGAATGCTGAACCAGGATCGTGGAAGACGGAGCTTGATTCCTGCTTACAGGTAAGTTGTAGGATTTCAACGAGCGCAAGTGTTTTGTGAAGGGAAGGCGCGGGTTTAAATAGAAGAGCTTCAGGGTGGGGTCGCGTCTGGGAGGGGATCGGAGTTACACGTGTTTGTCACATTGTTCTTGTTTACTCGCTAACGTGCCTTGTAACTGCCGGTTTCTCAAAAACGTGTTACAAACGTGCAGCGTAACGAACAGATTGAGAAACAGCGAAGAGTATGGTAATGAGCTCAATCAGAACACGTGTTTAGTCACTGCATAGTAAATCATCACGGGTACACGATTATGAGGTTAAACAAGCATTGGCAAATGAACACTATCACAGTTTAAACGTAAAACAAGCATTGGCATGGCTATACATTGAATAAAAGAATAACAGATATCGAATCATGATTTTTGAAAGCTGACATCGATTTCAAGATGTTTCTAGATGAGTTTTAGCATGGTTCTGGACAAGAATGTTACTACAAACTGTAACAGTTGCTCCCCTCAAAGGCCGACCCACCGGGCGAGGCTTAAGGGGAAATTGCAGGTAAAATTGTCTCAATAGTCTTGGAGCATGAACAAATGACGCAGGTTCCCAAGAATTTTCTGTTGCGTCAAAACCTTTCCATGCGATTAAATAATGAAGTTTACCTTGGATTCTTTTTGCATCCAAAATCTTTCGCACTTCATATTCCAAATGTCCATCAACATGAATGGGCGGAGGGGGAGGTTCTGGTCTCGTGTGTGGGTCATAGGGCTTCAATAATGATACATGGAAAGCAGGATGCACAGGATATTCTGGAGGCAAGTCTAATTTAACAGTTACAGGATTAATAATCTTATTTACAACAAATGGTCCTATGAACCTTGGTAACAATTTTTTTGCTCCTGTTAACTTTAAATTTTTTGTCGAAAGCCATACTTTATCTCCTACTTGATACTGTGGGGCATTAGTTCTATGTTTATCTACTTGCCTTTTCATGGAGTCTTTGTACCTACTTAAATGCTTCTTAGCCTGTTCTTGAATGTTTACTAAAGTAGAAAGTCTCTCTGTAACTCCTGGAGTTAAAGAGGGAGTTACTGCCATGGGTAAAGCTTGTGGATGATAGCCTTGTAAGAAATAAAATGGTGTACACTTTGTTGCAGAATGGACATTATTATTATAAATAAATTCTGCGACTGGTAACACCTTATCCCAATCAGTGGTGAATTCTGCCATTAAACAACGTAGGGTTTGTAATAACGTCTGATTCACCCTTTCTGTTTGTCCATCGGTTTCTGGATGGAAGGCGGTTGAAAGAGCTATTTCCATTTTTAAACTTTTCCCTAAATTTGTCCAGAATTTAGAGGTAAATTGACTCCCCCTATCTGAAAGGATTTTAGTGGGCAAACCATGTAACCTCACAATTTCTTTAATAAAAATATCAGTCAATTCTGCTGCAGTAGGAAGCTTCTTCAAAGGAATAAAATGTGCCATTTTTGACAAATAATCTACCACTACTAAAATAGTTGTGTAAGTGTTTGCCTTAGGTAAATTGACTATGAAATCCAAACTAATGGTGTGCCAAGGACTCGGAGGAGTAGGCAACGGTTGTAATAATCCCATAGGTGCCTTGTGTACAGCTTTATTTCTTGCACAAATGGGACAGGATTTAACATAATTTTTAATGTCAATAATCATTGACGGCCACCAGAAGTGTTTTTTACAATTCTCCAAAGTCTTTTGTGAACCTGGATGGCCTGCCAAAATGGAATCATGATGCCATGTAAGAAGTTTTTCTTGTAGACACTTGGTTGGGACATATAATAAAGAATTATGGTACAACAAACCATCTTGTACAGAATTGTGAGGATTTTTTAACCACTCTTGTGTTTTAATCTTTAAGTGTTCTTCCCTGACTTGACTTAAAAAGCCTTGTTGTAGAGTCGGAGCCACTATTTTCTGCGGAGGGATTATGGGTGGACCTGTTTCTTTTTTCAAATCTGTAGTATACCCATATCTGGATAAAACATCTGACTGAATTTGCTGAGCTCCTGGCCGATAAGTTATAACAAAATCAAAGGCACTAAAAAAATTTAGCCACCGCATTTGTCTAGGTGTTAGAGCTCTTACAGAACTAAAAAACTGCAAATTTTTGTGGTCACTAAATATAGTGACAGGAAATTTTGTGCCCATTAAATGATGCCTCCATTCAGTGAAAGCCAATTTTATAGCTAAGAGTTCCCTCTCAGCCACAGTATAATTTTGTTCCGCTGGTAACAGTTTTTTAGAATAAAAAGCTACGGGATGCAATTGACCATCCTGAAGATCTCTTTGGGAAAGCACGGCCCCCACTGCCACCTGTGAAGCATCTGCCTCTACAAAGAAAGGAAGATCTGGGTCTGGGTGTTTAAGCAAAGGTGCTGAGGTAAACTTTTCTTTAAGTGACTCAAATGCTTGAGCTGTGTGTTCAGTCCATAGAAACTTCTGTCCCTTATGCAGCAATTTGGTTAAAGGTACAACAGTTTCAGCAAAATGAGGAATAAAACGCCTATAAAAATTGGCAAAACCCAAAACCTTTTGAACTTCTTTAACAGTGGTGGGTTCTGGCCAATCCTTGATAGCTTGTACTTTTTTAACATCCATCATTATTCCTGTCGGAGATAAACAATACCCTAGGAAATCTACAGTATTAGTGTTGAATATACATTTTTCAAGTTTAGCAAATAGATGATTCGTTAACAATTTCTGTAACACTGCTCTAACTTGCTGTACATGTTCTTCCTTGGTTTTTGAATAGATAAGTATATCATCGATATATACAATTACACATACATCCAGAAATTCATGCAACACCTCATTGATAAAAAATTGAAATGCTGCAGGCGCATTACACAAACCAAATGGCATCACCGTATATTCAAACAGTCCAAACTTGGTTTTAAAAGCTGTTTTCCACTCGTCATTCTCTTTTACTCTAACAAGATGATATGCACCCCTTAAATCGAGTTTTGTGTAAATAGTGGAATGTCGTAATTGATCTAACAGAACCGGTATTAAAGGCAACGGGTATTTATTTTTAATTGTGGCCTTATTTAAACCGCGGTAGTCTATGCAAGCACGAAGACTGCCATCTGGCTTCGGAATGAAAAATAGAGGCGAGGATACTGGTGAGGTGGAATGTCTAATAAATCCTGATGCCAGTAAATCATCAAGGTAGGTTTTTAAATACCTTGTTTCTTCTTCTGTGAGGGCATAAACTCTAGTATTAGGCAAGGTGGCTCCAGGAATTAAATCAATACGACAGTCGTAAGGTCTGTGTGGTGGCAAAGAGCTGGCCTTAACCGGATCAAATACATCTTTAAAGTCTTGATATTCTGGAGGTAAACCAACCAACTGTGTGTGTGAGATGGCACAGTGTAGAGTAGTCATAGATTCGTTGAGAGCTTCTTGATAACAAGATTCTCGACAATATGTGGAATCTAAAGTTACTGTTCTCAAGGTCCAATTAATTTTAGGGTTATGCTGAGTCAACCATGGTACCCCTAAAATTAACCCAAAAGTGGGTGTGTCAATTAAATCAAAGCCAATCTTTTCAGTATGGCCATTCTGGCATACCATCACCAATGGCGTAGTTTTCTTGGTTATCATACCTGAGGATAAAGCTGTCCCATCAACAGCACAGACCGCCTCAGGTTGAGTTTTCCATTCAGTGGGAATTTGTAACTGCTCTGCCATTTTTATGTCCATAAAATTCCCTGTAGCTCCGCAATCTAATAAGACTGGCACAGAGTGTCGTACATGAACACTAACAATCAGGACTACCTGTATTATAAAATGTCTTGGTATTCTTGGTACCAGATTTGCAGAAACAATGGGGGTCAATAAACCTCCCTTACTCGTACAAGAGACCCCCCTCCTTGACGAGCTGCTTAGTTTTCCTGTTCTGTAGGGTTTGTAATTACTGAATTAACCTTCTTTGCCCCTTTAGGCTTTATAGGACACTCTTTGGCATAATGCCCAGATTTTGCACAATACAGACAGAGGTTTAATTTTCTTCTCCTATCCTTTTCTTCTGTTGACAAAGGACCTTTAATAGTCCCAATCTGCATGGGCTCAGACTCTAAAGATTTGGCATCAGTTTCCTTTCTATCACTTTTGGAGACAGGAAACCTTGGTTCAAATCGTACTTTATCACCTTTTCGCTCTCCCAATCTGTGATCTAATTTTACCACCAAGTCCACAAATTCAGAATATTCCTCTGGAATATCCACAATATGGGCCAGGGCATCTTTCAGTTCGTCACGTAAACCTCTATAAAACAAGGAGGTGCGTTTTTCCTCTGGCCACTGAGTTTCTGTCAAAAGCCTATTAAACATGGTGACGTAGGTTAATAAATCCTGTTTACCTTGTTTTAGATTTAGTAACTCATTGTCACTAGCTTGTAAATACGTATGTTTTGCAAATAATTTAGTCATGGTATTCTTAAATAAAGACCAATTATGTAAAATGGGGTCGTCTCGATCAATATAAGGTATGGACCAATTTGCTGCCGTGCCTCCCAGATAAGAAAGCACAAAAGCAACTTTGGTGGCATCATTGGGAAACAATTGCGGTTTGCATATAAAATGTAATTGGCATTGACTAAGAAATATATCATACTTATTGGAATCACCCAAAAAACGTTCAGGGGCTGACAAAGGAACCACATTAGGAACTGCCACCGTCACTTGAACTGGGGCTGCATTTGAATCCGAACCCATGAACACTTTAGAGGTTTTAGACCTACTACCAAAACCCAAAGAATCCGAGTGTTGAGATAAAACTGGATCTCCCCATAAAGAGTCTCTCGGTTTATAGCGAAGGACTTCCTGTTTTAACACTGCGTTTTCGTGTTTCAAAGACTCAATTTCTACTTGCATCTTTTGCAACATTTCTGGAATGGACTGGTTTCTTAATACATCATCTGATAGGGCTTGAGCCATAGCTTGACCATCTATTCTGTCCGAATCAGAATCCATATCTCTCAAGGAGAACTAAATTGTTGTGAAGGCTTGCGCTTCTGTTAACCTTCACTCACCTGAAAAGCAGGGCGTTCAACTTGAGAGACGTGTAGACTGTTCACGACTTCCCCCAAGAGCCTCCCTTGGGCTCAACTGATTAGTTACAACACAGTTTACCCAAACGAAACTCTTAAGGGAAGGGGGAAGAGGGACAAAATAATAAACAAAGAAAACACTGCCACTTTCTGCTGGCTTCTCTTTTGGAATGACTGTTCTTTCTTCAGGAAAGCTCACTAATAATAAATAAACAACACAGGCAGACTTTAGTACAGAATAAACAAGGAGCAATAATTAACATGTAAAGTATGTCTAAGTACAGGCTGTATACCTTGGTTGCATGCAGATTTCGTGGCGCCTAGATTACGTTTTATAAAATATCGTAGCCAAAGAAAGTTATTTGGAGATTCTCATTGGAATTCTTGTATGATGCTGTTAATTGCTTTCCTTTGTTTTAGAGCTTTGAATGCTGGGATGCAGTTGCAAGATTATGGAGTCTTTTCCTTGAAATCAGATAAGTGCCAAGTTTTTTAAGTCTCTTGTTTTGGACGTTATCACAATGTTTTGCACTTTTAGCCAAGCGTCTGTTAAAAGCGCTACTAACAACGTAGATTGAACAAAGGATTAAATAAAATCAAAGACTTACTGCTTTTTATCTTCGTTGTAGCCTGCCGAGTACTCACGATGCTTTAAAGGTCTTTTGTTTCCTTTCAGAAAGCTGGGAAAGTCTTTCTTGCCGCTCCAGAGGAAGCGCGTGTGGTTTCCAGGACTACGGGGGAAGACAGAAGCAGCCGGACCGGAAGCTGAGGATTACTCGAATGCTGAACCAGGATCGTGGAAGACGGAGCTTGATTCCTGCTTACAGGTAAGTTGTAGGATTTCAACGAGCGCAAGCGTTTTGTGAAGGGAAGGCGCGGGTTTAAATAGAAGAGCTTCAGGGTGGGGTCGCGTCTGGGAGGGGATCGGAGTTACACGTGTTTGTCACATTGTTCTTGTTTACTCGCTAACGTGCCTTGTAACTGCCGGTTTCTCAAAAACGTGTTACAAACGTGCAGCGTAACGAACAGATTGAGAAACAGCGAAGAGTATGGTAATGAGCTCAATCAGAACACGTGTTTAGTCACTGCATAGTAAATCATCACGGGTACACGATTATGAGGTTAAACAAGCATTGGCAAATGAACACTATCACAGTTTAAACGTAAAACAAGCATTGGCATGGCTATACATTGAATAAAAGAATAACAGATATCGAATCATGATTTTTGAAAGCTGACATCGATTTCAAGATGTTTCTAGATGAGTTTTAGCATGGTTCTGGACAAGAATGTTACTACAAACTGTAACAGTACGTGTCATACCCCCGTGTACCTACACCCCAGTACGTTCGAGCCCCACCCCCACCCCAGTACGTGTCATACCCCCCGTGTACCTACACCCCAGTACGTTCCAGTCGTACCCCCACCCCAGTACGTGTCATACCCCCCGTGTACCTACACCCCAGTACGTTCGAGCCCCACCCCCACCCCAGTACGTGTCATACCCCCTGTGTACCTACACCCCAGTACGTTTGAGCTCCACCCCCACCCCAGTACGTGTCATACCCCCGTGTACCTACACCCCAGTACGTTCCAGTCGTACCCCCACCCCAGTACGTGTCGTACCACCCTCTATGTACACCCCAGTACGTTCGAGCCCCACCCCCACCCCAGTACGTGTCATACCCCCGTGTACCTACACCCCAGTACGTTCGAGCCCCACCCCCACCCCAGTACGTGTCATACCCCCGTGTACCTACACCCCAGTACGTTCCAGTCGTACCCCCACCCCAGTACGTGTCATACCCCCCGTGTACCTACATCCCAGTACGTTCCAGTCGTACCCCCACCCCAGTACGTGTCATACCACCGTGTACCCAGTACGTTCGAGTCCTACCCCCACCCCTGTACGTGTCGAACCACCGTGTATGTACATCCCAGTACGTTCGAGTCCTACCCCCAACACAACCTCCTAACTACGGAGCGCACCCCAGGCCCCAACATCACAACCGCATGTACGAGTCGTACCAAGCCACACACAAGGACAGCACCGTACAACCAAATGGCCCATGTACACACCGTACACACGCTCAAAACGCACGGACACAACCAGGACAAAACAAAACAACACAACAATACACCATTCGAATGGCACAAAGCCACTAAACATGGCCAAAAAACACCAAAACAACACCTTCACTGACCTGCAACTGCCAAAAACAAACAGAGGCCCAATACACCACCACTCCTTATAACCAACCCACCCACAATTCAAACACAGCCACACCCACCAATGGACCAATAAAAAGGGCCCACACACACAAACCATGAGCCTTTGCAACAGACCCACTGCTGCCAGACCCCACAGACAACCCACAGCACCAGACCTCAACCTTTACTACACCTTACACTTGCACACCTTCACACAACCACCTTCACAAACACACCCTCATCACATTCACACACACACGCACCTGCACAACCACACCCACACACCCACAACCATCCACACACCACCCCCACCATCCACACCCCCCCCACCATCCACACCCCTCATCATGCCCACTACCAAGAATCCAAAGTTCAGTAACCGAGAGTTGGAGGTTCTTGTTGATCAAATCCTCAGAGTCGAGCCACAGATCTTTGGAACATTGGTCAGAAACACCAGCCAGGCAGCAAAAACAGCCATGTGGCAGACCATCGTCGATGCTGTGAATGCTGTTGCGGACACCAGACGGACCAGGCAGGAATGCCAGAACAGGTGGTACGATCTGCGGAGGAGGGTCCGAGCCAAGAGGCAGGATGAACACGACCAGGCCAACGCCACTGGAGGAGGGCCCTCCCGCAGACCCGTACACTACCATCCCTGGGAGGAGAGGGTGATGGCCATACTGCCGGTGGAGGCAGTCGAAGGATTAGAAGGACTCCGAGACCCGGGTGAGTACACAAACAACGCACCTCACATGGGGGGAACGGCATCCACAACCAACATCACTAACAGGCACGCAACCACCACAAGCCATCGCATGACTCAACCACACTCCATGAGCACGCACATGCCACTGCTGCCACCATGCCCCATGCACCCAGCTGGACAATGTCAAGTCACAGGCCACAGAAGACAACAACACATGACACGGTAACCCGGATGGCGGGAGGCTGGGCCCAAAAAAGCACATAGTGCAACTCAGAAGCAGACAACAATTCACTCTACCCATATGGCCTAGGTCACAGCCAGACAAACAGTGTGTCCCAACACAGGAATGACTTGCCAGCAAATGGCGGACGCCTTGCATCAACACATGGGGGTGAAGGCACTGTTTTGCACATGACAGCAGCTAATGAACAGCCAACATTGTGAAAGAGTGGCAGCACACACCACCACAGCAGCAGCGCACAGACACACATCACACCCAATGGGTGCCTGGAGATCAGAAACAAACTCACATCAACAAGCCAAGGGCCACTCAAAGATCTGCTAACAGTGTGTGCCCAGGAAGCTGGGCCGAGGTGACAGAGGGTGACACACGGAGGGAGGGAGAGGGGGACAGAGAGGGAAGGAGAGGGGGACAGAGGGAGGTAGAGGGGGACAGAGATGGAGGGAGACGGACAGAGGGAGGAAGCTGACACACGGAGGGAGGGAGAGGGGGACACAGAGGGAGGGAGAGGGGGACAGAGAGGGAGGGAGAGGGGGACAGAGAGGGAGGGAGAGGGGGACAGAGAGGGAGGGAGAGGGGGACAGAGAGGGAGGTAGAGGGGGGACAGAGATGGAGGGAGAGGGGGACAGAGAGGGAGGGAGAGGGGGACAGAGAGGGAGGGAGAGGGGGACAGAGAGGGAGGGAGACGGACAGAGGGAGGAGGCTGACACACGGAGGGAGGGAGAGGGGGACACAGAGGGAGGGAGAGGGGGACAGAGAGGGAGGTAGAGGGGGACAGAGATGGAGGGAGAGGGGGACAGAGAGGGAGGGAGAGGGGGACAGAGAGGGAGGGAGAGGGGGACAGAGAGGGAGGGAGACGGACAGAGGGAGGAGGCTGACACACGGAGGGAGGGAGAGGGGGACACAGAGGGAGCAAGACACAGGGAGAGCTAATCAGCCGTGTTGCGTGTGTGAATGTCTGCTCGTCAGCAGGTAGACTGCGTGCATGTAGACAAGGGTGGCCAGTGCCAGAACCCCCCCTCTTCACCATGGCAAAACACAGGGCCATGTCACAACCTGTACACGGGAACAAGGACAGCTACCTGGATCATATAAGTGTGTGGATCCCCTCCATGTGCGCATGTACAGTGCTACACGGAAGGCGCCAATGCATGGCTCGCCACACCTGCCCACTCCACTGCTGACTGCAGTCACACTTGACGCAGCAAGTAAGACTGTGCCACACATAGTTAAAGGGGCCAAAGTGGTGGCCAAGGGACACACCCATGCACAAGTGCACTGTGAGTGGAATGCAAGACAGATCCTAATTCCAAGAGGAAATGTGCCAACTTTGAAACGGATGAAACATGGATGTTGCATGGACCAAAATTAACATTGTCTCTCTCACACACAGGTCAACGTCGTGGTGCACCCCCGAACACTGGGGGGGAACACTCACAGGACCCGGATCTGCAGGAGCCCGATCCCACCGGCAGCGACCACTCTCACCACTCTGCGGACGACCCCGACCGACCTGGCCCCTCTGGTGTCCAACCACCTGCAGCACCTGCGTCAGGTACAACTGTGCCAACCACCACCCCCACTCCTGCCACATCCCAGGAGACACCCAGGATCCCTGCCCCAACACCACAATGCAGCCAGGCTCGCCAGGAGGGACACGGTGTCCCGGGCACCCAGGAGGAGGCAGGCGACAACGCCAATGCCACCCCTCAGGGGTCCCGGAGACCCCATGTGCCCACAAGTGCAGGCCAGGCGCAAGTGGGCAGGGGTGGTGGGAGTGGAGGACGGCGGAGGCGCGAGCCTGACCAGTTGGCTGGGGATCCGGTATTTTCCCATGTCCGTAACATCCTGGACTCATACCGGCAGGACACCACGGGCATGGCCCAGGTTGTGTCCGTCCTCGAGGGGATCAAGGCCCAGCAGGCCCAGCAACATGCGGAGCTAATTGCCTGTCTACTGGTACACCAACGGAGGATGGAGGACAGACAGGCTGAGCAAGTGACGGCATTCCAGGGGATTCACGCTACACTCCGTCGGATGGCCGACACCATGGCCGACCCTCCCTGTGCCAGAAGGTGGAGAACATCACCACCCACAGGGAGGGATCAGGAGGAGGAGGAGGAAACATCCGACGGAGCATCCCAGACGTCGTCACGGCCTGCTGGTGAGGTTCCCCGCAGGAGGCGGGGTCGTCCACGGAAAGGACCGTGAGGGTGGCTGCTACATCACCATCTCCCAGAACACCTGGCCTGGCACCTGGCCCACTGGAGCAACAGCATCACAGCATCAAGAGACATTCTCTGCTACATGGCCCTGCTGGTCACTGGCTGACCAATGTTGACAAAGACTGTGGCATGGACTCTGAGGATTTCCAATGGCAAGGACACCAACTCCCCTACTGAACTTTGGATTCCCTAATCCCGGAAAGCCCCTCACTTTGTCCCCCCCCCCCCCTCCCCAATAATAAATCACACTATGAAGAGTAGATGCCTGCTGGTAGCATTATTACCTAACATATGTCTTGTAAAGTCTAAACATGCCCGAGTCATCTTTTCTCTTCAACCATCCACACCCTGGGGCCTGAGTCTGGCTCAGGACACATGGGTCACAGTTTATTAGGCAAGACAGACATGGAGCACCATACACACCCGTGATGGGCACAACCAGCTGAGGGGGTGGCCGAACAACCGTGCTGACACACACATTGAGTACACCAACAGTCATGCGCAGAGGTCAGGGATCCAGTCCAGTGTCCTGGTTGGCACCCAGGTATGTGTAGACAGGTGGCAGAACCATGTCCTGCAAGCTTGAGTCCGGTGCATGCAGAGAATGGGGGCCTGGCCAACGTTGGATGCATGGGGATGGCACATGTCACAATACCCACGCAGTCATGGACATCATGCCCAATACACAGTCTCAGCCCACACACACAGCTTGCATCTTGCGACTCGACACATTGACACATAGCCACAATCAGGGAATACCATGCCAGACATGCAGGATGCACCGTGCCAACACACCAGCATTGACTGAGAAGAGGCACCTTGGAGGCATAGGGACACCTTTATTAGTCATGTATTCGGGTTTGCAGAGGCAACTCGAAGTACACATGAACACATCATGTGGAGTGACATGTGGGTCCAACACTGGCACCCCCCTTCTGCAGCACAAATGCGTGATAGCCATGGTACTGGCACACAAGCGTCGGCTAACAGCTAAATACCCACAGCTGCACACGGAGAGCCTGCCATACACCATAGATCCGCTGATGTGGAAGTCCCACACCATGTCAAGCCAATGCTAACCGTATGTGTCCGAGGGCAGTGTCACACACATTGATGCCATCATCACAATCCACTATCCCATCACTGATGACTGTCAACCAGGCAGACCATCTATTCAGGTGTACACAGCTGCATGTCGTGTCCCATGGGGATGCAACATGGCTGCAGAGGAACCAAACCCCGACAGGGGCAGTGTGCACACATCGTGAACGACTGCCACACCCAATACACCCCAGATGCATCCCTTACCCCATGGAGACTTCCAAACGTGTCCGTGCCTGTAACGCTGAGTCAGCCCACGATGTCATGTCCATGAGGAATAGCAGTGCCACAACAATGCAACCAGCAAACGGCATGCGCAGGTACCTGGGGAAGAGAGACACACAAGAAGTCAGCCACAAAAAGCACAGCCACTTGCATGTGCATTTACTCGACACATGTATGGATGACAACATGCTAGGTCACAATTATGACTGGGGAAATACTACCATCACTGCCACCATCACTCCCGTGACACACCCACACACACCTCTGACCCACGTGCCATACATGCAGGTGGAGACACACATCACAACGCATGCCACACGGGGACCAATGCGTGCACACTCAGACACTGGTACTCACCACTAAGCAAAGAAGTCGCGTATGAGCCGAGTCCGGATGTCCTCTTGCGGCTCCACATCCTCCACATCACTAGCCCCATTGCCAAGCCCTTCGTCCTCCACGGGTGGATGGTCCTCGTCATGTTGATTCAGGATGAGTGGCACAGCTCTTTCAACTGCCATGTTGTGCAGCATGCAGCAGACCATGAAGATCTTGCAGACCTTCGCCGGGGCATAAGGGAGTGCACCGCCGGTCTTGTGGAGGCACCGGAATCGGCTCTTCAGCATGCCAAACGTCCTCTCTATCACTCGCCTTGTCCGGCCATGGGCGGTGTTATAGCGGAGCTGGGCCGGCGTGATGGGGTTGCGGAGAGGTGTCAGCAGCCAAGGCATGTTGGGATAGCCAGCGTCCCCTACATGGGAAGCACATGGACATCGTTAGAACTGGTGAAGCGGTCGTGCTGGTCGGCTATACAGAATACAGGACAGACAGACTGTACCCACCAACAACACATGCCCGTTCGTTGCGCAGCTGCATCATATCAGGCATCCCGCTACGCCTCATGATGTAGGCATCGTGTGCTGATCCTGGGAAACGAGCACAGACATGTGAAATCACCATATTGGACAGACACACCACAAGGGCATTGATGGAGTGGTAGTGCTTCCGATTGCGGTACGCCACCTCCCGTGCGTGTGGTGGTACCAAAGCTACATGTGTCCCATCTATGGACCCAATGACATGGGGCATCCCTCCCAGGGCATAGAATCCACGCTTGACCTCAGTCATCTGTTCAGGGGTTGGGAACTTGATGAAGTCATCCAGGTGAATCAACATGGCCTCCAAGAAATCATGCAGCACACCGCTGAACATGCTCTGGGACATGCCACCAACATGAGCTATGGTATATTGGAAGGTACCCGTGGCAAGAAAATGTAGGGCAGCCATTACCTTCAGCTGGGGTGTCAGTGCCGTAGGATACCTGTGCTGCGGTTGCAGGTGTGGTGCCAGTCTCGCCGTCAGCTCCAGGATCAACGGTTGGGTGAAGCGGTAGAGCCGGATCCTGTCATTCTCCTGCATGGCAGCCAAGTCTGGAATTCTTCGGGCAAGAGGCGGCGCTCTGCAGTAATTTGGAAGTGACAAGGAAGAGTGAGTGCACTACGACAACAACTCATGTCTACTGAGCACATGTAAATCTGGCAATACACACATGCTACATAGGGAGTCAGGTATGTGCTACATGCCCAGGACACGTATGGATGCAAGGTGACACTCCTTCCAAGACCCAGCTACACACGGAGATTGAGAACCTCCCCATGCCACGCCATGGGAATAGCTGTGTCCCAGTGCAAGTGAACAGCCCGACGCAAGACAGGAGTGACATACACCCACACATCAGCAGAAGTGGGATGCCGATTGCAGAGACTGGTTGCGGAACACCGGAGCCACAGGTCACATGACATTACACTAGGCCTGCCCACACACCTTGCCATGAAGGTGCACATGTCATGACTCACCACACATTCCTTGTGAGGATGCTGACATGGCCTTGTCACGCTACTGCGTGTCCCATGCATACATGTGCACCTCACATCCGATAACACATGTGGCATGGTGTGCGGAACAGTGTGCAATGACAATCTACACACAGACACATGTTGGTTGCTGCAACGGCTGCAGCTTTTGAGGGTGCTACAACATCAACCTGATGAAAATCCCGGACACATAAATGACATAGTCACATTGTGCACTGTGGGTAGTGACAAGCCATGTGTCATGACCCCTGTACCGGGCATCATGGGACACTTCCGTGTGTTGGTGTCCGTGCCATGCCAGTGACGCTCACCCCAAGTGCGCAGTCCGACATGCACACATGTCAAAGGAGTCAAGGGCATGCCTGGCACACATTGCACCGTCACACAGTACACCTATACACATCTCATCATACATCTGGTGCCTTCTCCACTCAGGAGGCATGTTCCACATCACAGCCTGTCACACCTGTGCCCCACACATGTAGTAATGCACAGACGATGCCTTGATGTCCATTCCTGGACAAGTATGTCCATCCATGGACAAGTATGTCCATCCATGGACAAGTATGTCCGCCCTATTCCTACCTGTGTGTCGCCTATCACCACTGTGATGTGTAAAAACCGCCGTACTGCTGCTAAGAGGGCCTGTGTATGTTCCCAAATCACTGTGGGAGTGCTGCCGTATGTGTACCCATCGTGATGGCGAGCGTACAGGCATTTGTACGGTCCGTACCACTACGGGTACGCATACGCGTGCAGACCCATAGTGATAGTGAGCGTAGATGCGTGTGTACGGTCCGTACCACTACGAGTACGCATACGCGTGCAGACCCATAGTGATAGTGAGCGTAGATGCGTGTGTACGGTCCGTACCACTACGAGTACGCATACGCGTGCAGACCCATAGTGATAGTGAGCGTAGATGCGTGTGTACGGTCCGTACCACTACGGGTACGCATACGCGTGCAGACCCATAGTGATAGTGAGCGTAGATGCGTGTGTACGGTCCGTACCACTACGAGTACGCATACGCGTGCAGACCCATAGTGATAGTGAGCGTAGATGCGTGTGTACGGTCAGTACCACTACGGGTACGCATACGCGTGCAGACCCATAGTGATAGTGAGCGTAGATGCGTGTGTACGGTCCGTACCACTACGAGTACGCATACGCGTGCAGACCCATAGTGATAGTGAGCGTAGATGCGTGTGTACGGTCCGTACCACTACGGGTACGCATACGCGTGCAGACCCATAGTGATAGTGAGCGTAGATGCGTGTGTACGGTCCGTACCACTACGAGTACGCATACGCGTGCAGACCCATAGTGATAGTGAGCGTAGATGCGTGTGTACGGCCCTATCACTATGGGTCTGCACGCGTATGCGTACCCGTAGTGGTACGGACCGTACACACGCATCTACGCTCACTATCACTATGGGTCTGCACGCGTATGCGTACCCGTAGTGGTACGGACCGTACACACGCATCTACGCTCACTATCACTATGGGTCTGCACGCGTATGCGTACCCGTAGTGGTACGGACCGTACACACGCATCTACGCTCACTATCACTATGGGTCTGCACACGTATGCGTACCCGTAGTGGTACGGACCGTACACACGCATCTACGCTCACTATCACTATGGGTCTGCACGCGTATGCGTACTCGTAGTGATAGTGAGCGTACATGCGAGTGTACGGCCCGTACCACTACGAGTACGCATACGCGTGCAGACCCATAGTGATAGTGAACGTAGGCATGCATGTACGGGCCGTTGCCATGCATTTGGGGTGCCCTAGGCCCCCGAAACGCACCGTACCTGTGTGTGATGCTCCAAATTACATAGGGGACAAGTATTAAGGCCTACATGCATGCTGGTTGTCATGGAGACCAAGTTCAAATTTCGAAATTGTTCTGGAAGGTGCACAGCAGAAGTCAGTTGGAATTATTCTACTTTGTTGCAATGTGTTTGTGGGGCTGACATCATGCAGGAGAATGAAACCGATAGAGAACCCACAGACTGCTAGGTTTGAAGGGATTGGTGGAAACATAGGATGCAAATGTGAGTGACCAATCACTCTGTACTCCTGTGCATGAGACTGGGCAGAAGGGCACATATAAGGCAGCCAGGTCCCATGAGGGAGTACTTGCCTGCACATCTTTGCATTCGTCGACCCAGCTGCTGCTACTGATTCCCTGGAACCATGTCAAGGGCTGTGGAGAGGACACAGCCATTCACCCTGGAGGAGAACATGGCTCTGCTGGATGTGATCCTCCCACAGTACTCCATGCTGTATGGGCGACCAGGGTATCAGGTGAGTGCATAGGCCACTGCCACAGACTGTCCCTATGTTGTGACTGTGACTTCAGGCATTGTGTCCTGGTGTGACACACATGCCATGTACTGTCGGGGGGGTCCCAGGGGGGGGGGTGCCTGATGTCTCCCAGCAGTGCCCTGAGACAGGAGGGGTGGGGGCCTATCACTCACAGCAGTGCCCTGAGACAGGAGGGGTGGGGGCCTATCACTCACAGCAGTGCCCTGAGACAGGAGGGGTGGGGGCCTATCACTCCCAGCAGTGCCCTGAGACAGGAGGGGTGGGGGCCTATCACTCACAGCAGTGCCCTGAGACAGGAGGGGTGGGGGCCTATCACTCACAGCAGTGCCCTGAGACAGGAGGGGTGGGGGCCTATCACTCACAGCAGTGCCCTGAGACAGGAGGGGTGGGGGCCTATCACTCACAGCAGTGCCCTGAGACAGGAGGGGTGGGGGCCTATCACTCACAGCAGTGCCCTGAGACAGGAGGGGTGGGGGCCTATCACTCACAGCAGTGCCCTGAGACAGGAGGGGTGGGGGCCTATCACTCACAGCAGTGCCCTGAGACAGGAGGGGTGGGGGCCTATCACTAACAGCAGTGCCCTGAGACAGGAGGGGTGGGGGCCTATCACTAACAGCAGTGCCCTGAGACAGGAGGGGTGGGTGTGATGCACAGTGTGAGCCTTGATCATTGATTGTGACATTGCCATCATTCCACCTGTGTACCCACTGTGGCACGTACTGCTTTTTCCCTCACCAGGGGATGATGTCCCTATGACAAAGGTGCAATGCGTTGACTGCATGACATGCCTTGTTGTAACCAGCTAATTTGTACCCATCTGTCTCTCTGTGACATGTGGCTGGTGTATTGATGTGGTGTCACTTGTTCCTCCTCACAGGTAGGCGCCACTGCCAAGGAGCAGATCTGGCTGACCGCCGTCAGTGCCGTGAGGGGTGTGGATGGTCGCAGGCGGAGCCTGCCCCAGGTGAGGAAACGCTGGCAGGATATCCGGTGCTGGACGCGGAGGATTGCACGGCTCCTGCTGGGGGACTCACCTGAGAGCCACAAGAACCGCGGCCGCCACCGTCTGAGCCACCTCCACAGGCGTGTGCTGCCGGTGGTCTTTCCAGACCTGGAGAGGCGCTTACAGGCGATGCAGCAGACGGAAGGGGGTAGGTACATGTGTGTTTGTTGTGTGTCACCGGCATTTGTAAGGGCACAGTAGCATGAATTCACTGGCAGGGTTTAAAGGTGCTGTGCAGATCCTGTTTGCCCCAGTATAGCGCTGCGCCCCTGCCACCCTTCCCCTCCTTGCAATGTGTTCCCTGTTCTGTGTGTAGTCACTCCTTCACAAGGTAATGTAGGCTGGCGCTTTGTCCACGAGAACAATGACTGTAGCATCATGTGTGGGGGTGGTGTGTAACAGGTTGTGGGACCTTGCCTGTGCACTGTCAAGTTCACTGCATGTGGGTTCCATGTCAGTTGGCACTGATGCTGACTCCAGACATGGGAGTTGGTCTCTCATGTGTCATGCCTTACAGCGCGCATGTCCTATGTAGTGGCCTGTGACATGATGTGCATGAGTGTGCGATACACATAGTGCAGGGATGGTGACGTGTGTTGCAGTCATTACCATTCAGTAGCATGTAGTTGCGTGCCCACTACTGTCCCCTGGGGCACCTTTTCCTCAGTGGTGTATGTGTCATCATAAACGTGGACAATCTCAGTGTCTACAGCGTAGGTTGTGCTCTGTGCCATTGTCCCCTGTCACCATGTATATAGACGTGCTATTTTGTACAGGTGTCCACTGTGCAGCCTGACCTGATTGTCCTTCTTCATACTCACAGTTGCCAGTGCCTGTGTGTCTTGTTATACTCATCTGAGGATGGGCACTGGTACCTCATTATTTGTACAGGCGCACCTTGGTTGTTTGGCGTCCAATCTTGCATTTTGCCTGCCCCTGTGTGTATCACCCAGACTATGAGATGTTGGTGCCACCTGTGTCTCAACAATTTGCCTCGTGTAGGGTCTTGTTGGGGCGGGCAATGCCTATGTGTCAAATCCTGATTTCTACTTGCTGGGTCTGGGCAGTGTGTGATGTTTCTGGACACACACGCAATGTGCAGTGACCGAGTCATGTTGGGCATGTTTTCAGCATTACCTATGCAGCATGTGTCTCAAGTTCATGGATATGGTCCCTGGTCATCGGTATTTTCGCCAACGCTGTGTGGTGCAGATGCAGTGCTGGATTGTCCCCAGGGCCTGGGTGCTATGTCAGACTCCGTTTCCTGTGTTTAGCTATTGTCTCATGCTCTCCATGGTATTTCAGTGGCATGGTGGCTCAACCAACTGTGTGTTTCATGCCCTACATCGGTACCTTGTTTAGTAGATGTTAGGGATCTTCCTTTTCAGGCTATGCAGTGTTACCTATGTCGATTGGACTCATGTGACTGATGTGTACAGCTGTCTGATTAATTTCTGTCTCTCCACCCTGCCCACAGCATCGTCGGGGGACACAGAGGGAGACATGGACACAGGCAAGGCGGAGGGACCGAGCACCAGTGCCAGCCGTGACATCGGGCTGGCACATCGAGTGGGACAGAGGTGGAGGATAGTGCGGCCGAGGACCTGTCGACTGGCACGTCAGAATACGAAGCTGACAGGTCCGAGGAGGATGTCTCCGAGTGGGCGGTGGCTGCACCAGCAGCTGACAGCGGAACAACACCTCGCACCGCCCCCTCAGTTCCCATCAGCCGCCTCCCACTTGCTCGTGTCCCTTCCCAGCGTGCCCGGTCACAGCATGTCTCCTTCCTGCCAGGCACCGCACCCCCTGCCCCTGTCTCCACTGCTGCCGCCAATGCAGAGTCTGTGGACATCCAGCGGCAACTACAGGTTGGTCAGGCTGCGATCCTTAATGTCCTCCATGCCCACGGCAAAACCCTCACCAACATCGAGGCTTTCTTGGAGGGCATTCATTCATCGCAGGCTGACCAACGCAACTTGCTGAGGTCCATAGACTCCACACTGACTGCAGCAGTGGGTCTCCTGGAGCGCGACCTCCCCCCACCTACCCCTGCCCCATCCACACTTCCCACTCCCATGCCTGTCCCACGTACACCCAGACGTCGGCATGCACCCACATCAACGGACACGGGCACCACACCAGCAGGGAAGGTCCACCGCACTCCTCCTGACACGCACACACTGGGTGAGGTAGGCACACCCACTGGGTCGGGGGGCAAACGTGTGACACGCAGCCATAGTGGGAGTCCGCATTCCACCCAGTCCACTCCCTCCAAATCCCCTCCCCTCAGCTCTCCTGGCCACATCTCCCCCAAGGACTCCTTCATGGCCGCTCTGTCCCTGAGCCCCACAGTTACACCACCACGCAAGCGGTCAAGGAGGTCCCCGGTCAGGGTGGTTGAGTCTCCCCCCCTGTCTCCACCCTCCCCCGGTGGCGCTGCGACCCATCCCTCTGACCCCCCCCCCCTCCTTGGGGCCTGAGGTCCCTTCGGGTGCAGGGGACTCCCTGGAGGACCTTGCAAAGGTGTGTAGTGCCATCCTGGCCTCCGCCTTTGGCACTGACCCACCCCCTGTGGTGGAGTCCTCCATCCCTGCACCCACAACGCCGCCCCTTTGCCCTGATGTCCCTGCGGTGCCTGTTGCTTCCCCCCCCCCCCTGATGCCCTCACCAGTGTGGAAGACGATGCCATTTGACTGTGCAGGCAAGGTAGGGGACACGCATCCCACTGTGTCCCCCATCCAGCTGAGAATCATTGACTGCCCTATGGGCTTTGTGAATATTGAACTGCCTGCGATCCACGGACATTGTGCTCATGCTGAATAAAGCTTAATTTTGTTTTCATTATCACACTACTGCTATGCTGGTATTGGTGTTGGTGGGGCTGCTACATGGTTTTGGGTGGTGTGTAAGGGTTTGGGTGTGTGGGATATGTAGTAGTGTACTGCTCATTGGTGGGACCCTGGGATCTGTGTGCCATCACAAGGTGTTGGCTAACTTTCTTTGTTCATGTAAGCAGTTACTGCATGGTGCACTTGTCCCAGGGTGTATTCCTTCCTCTGTGTACCCAGCTTTCTTCCCTGCAGGGTGTTCCCAATGTTTAGCGCAGAGCTGTGTCTACATGAGCTGTGTGTGTGACGGAGCCCTTCTACTTTGGCCATGCATGCAGGGCCATGTCTCCACCTGCAACAATCGTGGCATCCTTGGTGATCACTGTACTTGTGTGTGGAGTCTGTTGACATGAGTTCATGGGGACATGTTCCCTTGTAGGCAGTATGCATGTGGATAATTCTGGCCTCACACACATGTGTTACACCCCTCCTGTCTCAGGGCACTGCTGGGAGTGATAGGCACCCACCCCTCCTGTCTCAGGGCACTGCTGGGAGTGATAGGCACCCACCCCTCCTGTCTCTGGGCACTGCTGGGAGGACTCTGCACACACCCCTCCTGGCTCAGGGCACTGCTGGGAGGACTCCACACCCACCCCTCCTGTCTCAGGGCACTGCTGGGAGGACTCTGCACACACCCCTCCTGGCTCAGGGCACTGCTGGGAGGACTCCACACCCACCCCTCCTGTCTCAGGGCACTGCTGGGAGGACTCCACACCCACCCCTCCTGGCTCAGGGCACTGCTGGGAGTGATAGGCACCCACCCCTCCTGTCTCAGGGCACTGCTGGGAGTGATAGGCACCCACCCCTCCTGTCTCAGGGCACTGCTGTTGGTGATAGGCACCCACCCCTCCTGTCTCAGGGCACTGCTGGGAGGACTCCACACCCACCCCTCCTTGCTCAGGGCACTGCTGGGAGTGATAGGCACCCACCCCTCCTGTCTCAGGGCACTGCTGGGTGGACTCTGCACACACCCCTCCTGGCTCAGGGCACTGCTGGGAGGACTCCACACCCACCCCTCCTGTCTGAGGGCACTGCTGGGAGGACTCCACACCCACCCCTCCTGTCTCAGGGCACTGCTGGGAGTGATAGGCACCCACCCCTCCTGTCTCAGGGCACTGCTGTTAGTGATAGGCACCCACCCCTCCTGTCTCAGGGCACTGCTGGGAGGACTCCACACCCACCCCTCCTGTCTCAGGGCACTGCTGGGTGGACTCTGCACACACACCTCCGATTTCAGGATACGTACGCTTGGAACATACACGGTGGGGGTACGCTCAATGCATTCGAGGTGAGGGTACGAGTCTACTTACACTGGTGTGGTGGGGGTACGCTCCATGCATACGCGGGTGAGGGTACGGGTCGTACTTACACTGTTGGGGTGTGGGGTACGCTCCTTGCATACGCGGGTGAGGGTACGGGTCGTACTTACACTGTTGGGCTGGGGGGTACGCTCCTTGCATACGCGGGTGGGGGTACGGGTCGTACTTACACTGTTGGCATGGGGGGTACGCTCCATGCATACGCGGGTGGGGGTACGGGTCGTACTTACACTGTTGGGCTGGGGGGTACGCTCCATGCATACGCGGGTGGGGGTACGGGTCGTACTTACACTGTTGGGGTGGGGGGTACGCTCCTTGCATACGCGGGTGGGGGTGCGGGTCGTACTTACACTGTTGGCATGGGGGGTACGCTCCATGCATACGCGGGTGGGGGTACGGGCCGTACTTACACTGTTGGGCTGGGGGGTACGCTCCATGCATACGCGGGTGGGGGTACGGGTCGTACTTACACTGTTGGGGTGGGGGGTACGCTCCTTGCATACGCGGGTGAGGGTACGGGTCGTACTTACACTGTTGGGCTGGGGGGTACGCTCCATGCATACGCGGGTGGGGGTACGGGTCGTACTTACACTGTTGGGGTGGGGGTACGGTCCGTGAGTCCGCGGGTGGGGGTAGGAGTCGTACTTACACTGGTGGGGGTGGGGGTACGGTCCGTACGTCCGCGGGTGAGGGTTCGAGTCGTACTTACACTGTTGGCATGGGGGTACGCTCCATGCATAGGTGGGTGGGGGTACGGGTCGTACTTACACTGTTGGCATGGGGGTACGCTCCATGCATATGCGGGTGGGGGTACGGGTCGTACTTACACTGTTGGCATGGGGGGTACGCTCCATGCATACGCGGGTGAGGGTACGGGTCGTACTTACACTGTTGGGGTGGGGGTACGCTCCATGCATACGCGGGTGGGGGTACGGGTCGTACTTTCACTGTTGGGGTGGGGGGTGCGCTCCTTGCATACAGGGTGGGGGTAGGGTCCGTACATATACGTCCCCACGCTATGTGATGCTTGTGCGGCCCGTACCCAGGCCTTTGCCACGTGGGTGCGATCCGTCCCGCCATTGTTGGGGTGACGTGTGTGGGCGTGGTACGACTCGTACCCACGCTCTTCAGGCGTGGGTACGGGACCTACCTGTCTGGTTGTGTTGCCGGTTCCCGTGGTGACGGACTTCCGTTGTGGCGGTCGCTGGCTTATCAGGACACGCCCCCACCCCCTCGTGGTGACCAGGGCATGGGAGTCAGGTATGTCCAGGCCATGTGTGGTGTGTGACTTATGTGGTTGTTTTGTGGCCTGCCCTGGTCGTGCCACCCCCACCCCACCCCACTTTCCCCCCTCCCTTAGTTATTCTGACCTTCTGCGGCGTCTGCGTCGTAACCTGTAGAGGAGGTGGACTGCTATGAGGGCAGGGATGACTCGTAGGTTCGGGTCCATGTCTGTCCGTCGCGTACTGGTACTCCTTGATCGCGTCGTCCTGTCGCGTACGGGTCCTCCTTGATCGCGTCGTCCTGTCGCGTACGGGTCCTCCTTGATCGCGTGGTCCTGTGTGTCCGTCGCGTACTGGTCCTCCTTGTTCGCGTCGTCGTCTGTCCGTCGCGTACTGGTGGTCCTTGTTCGCGTCGTCCTGATTTCCCGGCAGTTTTTGGCTGCCGCAAAATATTCACCGTGCGGGGTGACGTCGGTGCGAATCGTGATTCCTGGGTCGTGAATGGCTGGCTGCGAGCGTCCCGACGTCAGGTCGGCGCTTTTCCGGATCGCATTGGTAGGTTTTTTTTGGTCGGTCGGGCTTTTTTACGATTCGTACGGTACTGGTGTACCCGTACGAATCGTAATTCCTTGTTTGTAAAAATTGACGACCGGGTACGCGTCGGACGGAGATTATGCTCCGTCCGACGGTTCGTACCCGGTTTTTGCCGGATCGTGATCGGCACCCAAGAGTCTAGCTGTATCTATCCCACCTTCAAGATTTAAAAACTGAATGTCATGTAAATACTTTTCTTGGTCCATGCATTTATTCACGTTTTCTTTATCATTTCAACAATGTTTATATACTTTTGAACATGTCTTAAAGGTTCAGCTTGAAACAATATTCATACACATAAAGCTGTGATTATGCAATATATGTTTATACACATAACTGTGAATTTGCTCAAAAACCAAAAATTAACAAAAACGTAATTAATTGTGCCAATATGACAAATGAATAGTTTTGACATAAAACCATATAGTGCTCTTAAAACCTGTCAACTATTTGAACATAGTGCAGAGATGATAATCTCTGTCATCTTCTATATTGGGAACCTCCTGCTATGAATGTCTCTTGGGGGTTCCAAAATTACTTTGGTTAGAGTGGGATTGCAATTCAATAGTGTTGCCCCTTAAACAGATGGAGATGTGATAGGGGTCTCCCCAAGCGTTTCCATCGACGTGTTTTGATCCTCTTGTAATTTTTGGAGGGTTCTCCTCAGGATGCAGACTGGATGTGTCCTATAAAATAATAATAAATGAATTGTATAAGTTGATGGCATCCTTGCTTTTAGTTTTTCCAGTTAGTTTTCTTCATTACTTTTGCCCATTTAAATACCTCATGTGACTTGGGGTTGTACACTCATGTGGACTTTTCTGTGTATTCTTCTGTCAGCCTAAGTCCGTTTTAATGTTGCCTTCATTCTGCTTCTGGAAAAAGAATTTATGTTTGTGGAGATTGCTCAATGTCCTCAGATGAAAACTAAACGTTACTCAATCATAACTTGACATCACAGGGGAAACTAATGCAAACTATTGTGTCTTTGGTACGAGCAGTCTTAACTTCTCAATCAATCAATCAGTCAGGTGCCTTGTAAAGCGCGACTACTTGCCTGTAAGGGTCACAAGGCACTGGGGGGGAGGGGGAGACTGCTGCTCCGTCGAAGGCACTGTGGTTCAATCGAAGAGTTGCGTCTTGAGTTCCTTCCTGAATTGAGACAGTGATGGCGATTGCCTAGGGTGGAGGGGCAGGGTGTTCCAGGTCTTTGCTGCGATGTAAGAGAAGGATCTTTCTCTGGCTGTGGTCTTGTGGATACGTGGGACGGTGGCCAGGGCTAGTTGAGCAGAGCGGAGGTCTCTGGTGAGTGCATGGAATGCGAGGAGGTGGTTGAGGTATGCTGGTCGTGAGTTGTATAGGGATTTGTAGGTGTGTGTGAGGAGCTTAAAGGTGATTATTTTGTTGACTGGGTACCAGTGGAGGTCTCCCAGGTGGCCGGTGATGTGGCTGCGGTGGGGCATGTTCATGGTGATTCTGGTGGAGGCGTTCTGAATGTTCTGCAGTTTTGTGAGGAGTTTCTGAGTGATGCCGGCATAGAGTGCATTGCCGTAGTCAAGTCTACTGCTGATGAGTGCGTGGATGACTGTCTTTCTGGACTTGATGGGGATCCGCTTGAAGATCTTTCAGAGCAGGCGTAGCCTGTAGAAGCAGGATGATGAGACGGTCTTGATCTGGTGGTTCATGGTGAGCGTGGTGTCCAAGATGATGCAGAGGTTTTCTGTATGGTCTGTGGGGGGTTTCCAAGTGCTGCAGGCCAGCAGGAGTAATGCCAGGTGGAAGGGGTGGAGCCCAGGATGAGGACTTTGGTCTTCTCTGAGTTGAGCTTGAGGCAGCTGATCTTAATCCAGGTGGAGACAGCCTTCATCCCTTTGTGGAAGTTGTTCTTGGCGACTGTGGGTTCGTTGGTGAAGGAGAGAATCAGCTGGGTGTCGTTGGCATAGGAGATGATTCCTGAGTTTGTGGTTCCTGAAGATGGCTGTGATTAGGGCCATGTAGATGTTGAAGAGAGTGGGGCTCAGGGAGGAGCCCTGAAGCACTCCACAGTTGATCCCTATGGGTTCGAGTGGAACGGTGGTAGTCTAATTCTCTGTGTTTGTTCGATGAGGAAGAAGCGGATCCATTCCAGTGCTTTTTCGCAGATGCAGGCGTCATGGAGTCTTGTGCATAGGGTCCGGTAGGAGACGGTATCAAAGGTGGCCAAGAGGTCTAGGAGGATGAGTACTGCAGTTTTGCCTCTGTTGAGGAGAGTGCTGATGTCATCTGTGGTGGCGATGAGGGCGGTCTCGGCACTGTGGTTGCTTTGGAAGCCGGATTGGGATAAATCCAGGATGTTTGCTTCGATGAACTCAGAAAGTTTGGCATTGATGGACCTTCTGATGACCTTGTCTGGAAGTGGAGCAGAAAGATGGGTCTGAAGTACTTGAGGTCTGTCGGGTTGGCAGAGGGTTTCTTCAGCAAGGGGTTTTATTTCTGCATGTTTCTAGTCTTCCAGAAATGTGGCGGATTTGATGGAGCAGTTGATGATGTGTCAGAGTTCGAGGGCGATGGAGGTGCTGGCTCTGTTGAAGATGTGGTGCGGGCATAAGGGTGCTCCGGAGTGGATGCTCCTCATGATCTTGAGGGTGTCATGGGTGGTGAGGGGGATCAAAGTGAGCAGGGTCTGCTGAGATCTGGTGTTGTTGGGCTGCGGTGGATGCAGGTGGGGTGAGAGGTTCTTGGGTATCGAGGCTGTCTAAGTTGTTGTATATCTTCTTAGTTTTGTGGTGGAAGAATTTGCCAAGTTTGTTGCAGAGTTCTTGGGAGGGTGGGATGTCTGCTGTCTCTGTACTGGGTTTGGCGGATTCTAGTTCTTTGCTATTGAGTGCGTTGCTTGTTGTTCTAATGAGGTAGCGGTGTGCGGTGACAGTGGTTGTGAAGGCTGAGTGGCCTTCTGGGGTCTTGCTGCTCCTCCATCTCTTCTTGAGCCGTCCACAGGTGCGTCTGGACTCATGAAGGGCTGGAGAGAACCAATTGCTTTCTTTGAGTGTAACTTGCCTGGGGCTTTCTTTAGGGGAGCCCAGTTGGAGATCCATTGTTGGAGGTTGCCTGCTGAGGTATTGGAGTCTGTTGATGTCTGTGGGAAGGTTTTGCTGAGGGAGGTGGTGAGCTGTTCTTCAGTCAGTCAAAAGGAGCTCGGAGGTGTGGCTGAAGGTGATGTTGTCACTAACAGAGAAGATGAGGTCGAGCTTGTGTCCTGCTGAGTGGGTTGGGGAGGTGAACAGTTGTTTGAGTCCGATGGTGGCGAGGTTCTCCAGCAGGGATGAGGTGTTTCCTGTTGTTGGAGTTGTCCAGGTGAAAGTTGAGGCCACCAAGGAGGATGTTGTCTATGGAGGGGACAGCGCGGGGTGCAATGAAGTTGATTATGGAGTCGCTGAAGGGTGGACGGGGTCCTGTTTTTTTTTATGAGGGTGCCACGAAGGGTGGTGTTCAGGTTCGTCTGGACCTGGAAGTGGAGGTGCTCAATGTGCGTTGAGTGGTCGTCCAAGTGGGTAATGAGGTGGAGGGTGCTTTTGTGTACAACGGCGATGCCTCCACCTGGTTTGTTGATGCAGTCCTTTTGAATGATCTTGTAGCTGTCTGGGATTGCGGTGGCGATGTCCGGGGTGGAGGTGGAGTTCATCCTGGTTTCAGTGGGGAAGGCGATGTCAGGGGTAGACGCAGTTGAGTAGGTCCCAGAGGGTGTGTGTGTTGAGCAGGATACAGCGGAGGTGGTCGGGTCTGGTATTTGTCGATAGTGCTGTGGGTGGGGCTGGTGTGCAGTGGCTGGCGGCAGTGCAGCTGCAGTTACAGCAGGAAAAAGGGCCTTGGGTGTCATTCGGTGACGCTTGGCGGCAAGCGGCAGGCGGTGTGGCGTCGGTGTTGCGGGCATGGATGGTGCTGGCGTCGTAGCGGTGGGTGGTTGAGGGCCAGGGTCTGTGGCAGTGGGTGAGGTCCAGGCGCGAAAGGGTGCAGACAGGCTTGCCTTTGGCACGCCTATGAGGAGCCTGCTGCATATGTCCACTGCGCAGCCACACAACTGCTGCTATTGAGTAGCGTCAGGGCGAGGGCTGGACAGCTGGGAGGCAGAAAAGCGGCACTGGAGGGGGGCAGGGCCGAAGGGGACGAGCAGCAGTGGGGACACAGTGAGGAAAAAGGCGCAAAAGTGCAGCAAAGGGAAAGAAAGTGAACAGAATAGCAGAAAATATGAATTTGAGAAAAAGCAGAGGTCAGAGGAGAAAAAGGTGGAAACAGAAAAAGGCAGTGACAGAGAGACAGAGCAGCAGCAGAGGGGAGATGCTCCCCACTGGACCACCAGGGATGAGGCGGGGAAGAGGGCTCGAACTCAGGAACTGGAAGGGTCAGGGGGCAACTGCTACCAGACGGAGCTGAGCGGTGAGGGAGGCTACTCGCTGACAATCAGGACTGTTTTACTTTTACGAATCTCACTATCTTCATTTACAACCGGGACATTTCGATCAAACTCTGTTTCACTTGCTATTAGACAAGACCGTTTATCGTGTTAAACACCGGCATCTATGAGGGTGCACCCATGAATTAGACTGAAACATAGTTGCTGTTATTTGAAGGGGCATCAACAATGCATTGCTTACTTATAAACAGAGACGCTTATAGTGTAAGGCACTCACATCAGTGACAGCGCATGCATGTTTTCGAGTGAAACATAGGAGCGGTTGTTTAAAATAGACATCAGCAATGTTTCCTTGTTCTTTCCTTCTTTCAGCTATGTTGGTGTGTGAGGCCTTCCGCTCAATTTGGGAATCGATTGCTGTCGAGACATTTTTATGTTATTAGCAGTATGCCAGTTCGAAAGCAGCTTCTATTAGACGGTGTCTATGCCACATTATGAATTGCTTCCATAAGTGACAGAATTAATTGCTTTATTTTGAAGTTTGCATTGCAGCGGTCCTTGCTGTTGTTGAGTTCTGGCACGAATGGTCTCCTGTCATTTGAAATATATACTCAGAACTAAGTAATGGAGCGCTGTCTCAATTTCCTATGGAATGCTGGTATTTGGAGTGCACTCTGGCATTATGGATTGGGAGTCACTTGACTGTCAGTTTATGTACCATTTCTGGTCCTTGGGGATATGCTTCCAGTCCATGATTTGGAATCTTGTGAAGATCTAGAATTCATGAGTGTAACTAGGAGCATGTTCATGCTGGTGTCTCAATAGTCATTTACAGCCTATTTACTTCTGGCATCTCATTAGGACCCAAATTTACAGTGTTTAAAATTAAGTATGCTTCCTTTCTCATGAGGTTTACTTCCAATTCTCCTCCTCTTGGATTGGGCTGGACAGCACTTAATACAGTCCATTTGATATATATTTTTTTCTGTATGCCCCTAACTGATTAAATGATTTACTAAGGGGGCTGACATCGTTTTTGTTTTTATGCGAGACTTATGTTATACAATTCGTTGTTTGATTTCTTGGTTGGTTTTACCAATGTACATTTTTCCGCAAGGGCAAATGATTGCGTAGACAACCATTTTTGGATCTGCAATTCGAGAAGTCGACATATTTCCACTGGATTTGATCTTTTTGAAAAACTATGCTTCGATTGTTTCTCTGCAAACTATACAATTCCCACATTTGTGGTGCCCTTGATATTAACTTTTAGAAAGTTCGTATTTTCTTACTTTAACCATTTACAGGCACATGCATCAACCACAAAACCGGTCGCAAACGGGCAGATTCTCAGAATCTGCCCCTTTGCGACCGGTATTTTTGCATTTGGGATGCATCATCCCAAATGCAAAAATCGCTATTGAAGGAATCTCAAAATAGCGATTCCTTAAATAGCGATTGCATTTAAGGAATCCCTAATTGAGATTCCTTAAATGCAATGCATGAAAGTTTAAAAAATAGCGATTTCGCTACTAGCGGGAGCAAATTACCATGAAGCTGGACTTCATGGTAATTTGCTAAAACTTAGAAAAATGCACTTTTTGCATTTTTCTAAGTTTCACGTTGCGCACACACATGCCCTTAGAGCATGTGTGTATGCAACATGTGTGCAGAGTTCAAATACATGGGTGCAATAGGGTGTCATTTTGACACCCTTGCACCATAGCAATTGCGGGAGCAATTTGCGAGTACCTAATGGTACTCGCAAATTGCTCCCGCAATCTCCAATGCATTCCTATGGGCAATGAATGGGAAGCCATTCATTAATTGCGACTCGCAATTTGTGAGTCGCAATTAATGAATGTTAAGGAATCGCTATTTTAATAGCGATTCCTACATGCATAGGCTTTTGCGAGTCCTTAATTGCGAGTCCTTAATATTCGCAATTAAGGACTCGCAAAAGCTTTTCTTGATGCATGTGCCAGTTAGTGCCTTCTGCTTGTCTCTCAATACAGGACTAGAGTGAGTGACAGCTGGGTTTTGTGCAGTCCCTCTAGACAGCCACACAAAGGGAGCTTCGGCGTGACTTGATGGCTATCCACAGTCTGATGGGCCATCCTGGGCAGGATGAGAGGGAGGAGCTGACACTTACACCTGAATAAGCTTTGTCCTGTTCTCCCTGCAATGAGTCTGGAGTCAGGGCAGGAAGGGCAGGGACTCTGTGTACTTCAAAGGCATCTCTTTGAAGTCTCCCCTACTTCAAAGCGCAACTGGGTATAAGTACTGGTTCTCTAACACCACAAACTCTGTACACTTCTGGACCTGTGGATACTCTACGTGGAAGAAGCACTGCTGTGCTGCAGAAAGGACTGCCACTATGGTGGACTGCTACTTTGCCGGACTCCTGCTTTGCTGTGCTGACCTGCTGCCCCCTTGCCTGGGTGTGAGCATGAGGTGGACTGGACTTGCATCTCTCCAGCCCAGAACCACAGTGACTCCAGAGGCTTGCTGACTTGCCACCTGTTTTGAAGTCTCAGGTACATCAAAGACTTCTAACTCACCCTGCTGCAGCACCTGGCCTCTGCCATCTGAGAGTCTTGCGCGGCCAAGTGGTGCCAACCAAGTCCTGAACCATTGGAAGTGGGTATAAAGTGCTGCTCCAGCAGAAATACATGCATCTATGCCGTTGCACAGTTCAGAACTGGTTGATCTCCATCTCCGACGACACATCACACTGCTGCAAGGATTAACCACAATGCATCGCCGCTGCTGCGAGGTTCAACTGCAATGCTTCGCAGAATGTGTGGCGCATCTACCCCAGTTTCAATGCATCTTCAGCTTTGCACGACTCGCCTTCATCCTAAGGATCATCGATAATGCATCGCCTCCTCTGCTCCTCGCATCTTGTCCTTGACGTTAATGCAAACAGGGTATTTTGCAGCGGGCCAGGGCTGGTCCCTGCATCTGATCCGTGCTCCATCGCGGTCGGCCTGAACTTTTGGATTTGACCCAGTCTGATGCAACCAGATAGGCCTGTTTGGTGCTTTATGCTTTTAAGTACTACATTTCAGTTTATTCTTTACAAATTCAATACTGCAGTTCTACTTATTGGATTTTTGACGTTTTCGTCTTGTTTTATTCATTAAATGAATCAATTGGATGAGCGACAGATGCTTGCTCCCCTAAACAATTTGGTTAGACTGTCTCAACGCCTGATGCACTACATTATGCGTACATTAACTACTGCCCCTGCAAGGCCTCCTCAAGTTAGTCAGGCTCAGCTAGCTATGCCTGCAATTACCATTAATGCCATTTATGCCATTATGGGTAAAGTCCCTACCAAACACGATGAAATATTCCATTTTGGATTGCATAAAAAACAAATCAGCTTGAGGTGGTGTTTCCCCATACAGGACCCCATGAAACATTTTGAATCCTCACTATGTTTCTTACACTTGGTATGGTTACTTCTGTTGAGGAATATAATACATAAGGCACTGTATTTGCTGCCATATATACAATTACTCATGGTACTCCTTCAATTGCTGTTTTACCTGAAGTACTTAAACAGATTGAGGCAGAACATGGAGTGGCCCCTGCCCTGGAATTGTGAATGAAACTCATTTGCAACTTTGTCGCAGTGTCCTCAAATATTTTAAATAATATTAAAGGGGAGACAGCTTCTTTGGCAATACGTTAACGACTCGCTTTAATTCCCCCAGCTAAACAGGAGCTTTATATTTTAACACGTTTAAAGTCTTTCTTTTAAATAATTATTTATACACACATATATATATATATATACGGATCCCCTCGATGTCTGTTGGCCGCCGCATTCAGCCACTTCATGTAATTTCTTTCGCGTAAGGAAAACAACGTGGCGGCCCCCCGTGCGGACTACATATCCCAGACTGCCCTGTGAAGTTCATTGCCGGATTTGGTTTCCCGACACAATTCGCGGTGATTCCAGGTGATTCTTCTTTGTATGGGCCAATGCAATTTCTATTATTCACGGGTATCGAGGAAGTGCTTCTATATCCTTTTGATCCAAGAAAGACGTGGATCGCTTTAAGCAACACATTACGACCACCCCACAAACATGTCCAGTAACGCCCAGCGGGATCGCGAGGCGGAGGCTGACGAGCTTTTCAGAAACTTAATGACGGCATCCACGAGACGGATTGACGAGGGCACGAATACAATCATTGATCCCAACCCCGATCTCAAAACCTTAATGAAAACACTTGAGAAGTGTCAGCGAAGTGAGATGACGAAATGGTGGGAGAAGATCTCACTGACCAAGTATGTGGAAGCAGGTCGGGTCCCACGAGGCTTGAGGATCATGCTGGCGCCCAATTTCGAAAATATTCACCCAGAAATGCTGGTGGAATGGGCGGACAACAATCTCAACGCTTCCATGAATGCAGTTAAAATTCTAATCAAATATGCCCGAATCGATCGTGACGTACTCATAAAGAAAATAGCGGAAATTAACGAACAACTTAACAAACGGACTGAAATAGAAGAAATTCTCAGATTGAGAAAAGAAATTGAGGACAGGATTAACAAACAACAAGAAAAAAATCAAGCAGAGGAAAATACGCAAGTTTTCCAGGGACAAAGAGGACTACGAGCTTGGTCAGATTTTCACGTTCGCTCGCCGCTATGATGGTGCCAGAAAAAGACGTTCTGACAAACTGGCTACTACCACACGAGATGCACCAACTACCAGGGAACAGTGTATGCCAGTGGAATCAGACACAGGTGATTCTGTTTCCCTAACCAGTGGCAGCGAGGGGGAAGAAATGATCCGTGGATGCTTGAAGTCCAGCATCCTACAACCAGGAGAAGAGCTGAATTTTTTAGCCGAGGACCGCCGCCAGACCCTGAGGCCGCAGAATCCACAAGCAATCGCAGGGTCAAGCAAAACAAAAAACGCAACGCCAGAAGAAAGGCCAATCGCACAAAGAGGCAGAAAAGCACAATGGCGACGACGCTAAATGGAGGTAAAAACAACAACACCATAGTCAACCTCTCCAAACTTGCTCTCACTGCTGCTGAGGAAAATATTCTATCTTTGGGTCTCTCTTATTGTGCTGGCAATAACTTTAATTATTGTAAAACTAGAGCGGACATGTGCAGCTTTACAAGGAAATTAAAATTAAAGAAATTCTTCACCATCAAAGCGGGCAACAAATCCAATACCGCATCTTCCGATAATGCAACGACCACCAGCGAATACAATCTGGTAGCAGCAGACGCACATCTGCTCCTCACCCTGGCTGAACTAAACAACATGGACTCTGACTCTTTCAGTCAACCAGCCGATATACAAACCACACATGACAGGCTTGCAACAATTATCAGCTCTGAGCCATGTGCCGGCTTAAGTCCATTCAGAGGCAAATCAAGCTTTATCCCCATGATGCCCAAGGACGCCATCGATATTTATCAGGAGATGGTTACCAATGATCTAAAAAATCTTTACCGGGCCACAAGCTCTAAAAATGGGAGGATTAAACAACATGATTTAGAATACAAAAACCTTATTCGTAAATTGAATAACAATCCTGATCTCTTGATCTGTATGTCTGATAAAGGGGGCAACGTGGTCATATGGCCTAAGGAAGAATACAGGACCGAAGCAAGAAGACAACTCTCGGATACAGACTGCTACGGAAAAGTTAGCATGAAAATCTACAACACCTCTAAGGAATCCCTGAAGAAAATGCTGCATTCCTACAATAGGCAGGGTCTAATTTCGACTCATGAATTCAACTTTGTTTTTAATGGTTTCCTATCATCCCCACGCTTCGCCTCATACCTAAGATCCATAAGGGAGTGAAGCCAGTACCGGGCAGACCGATCATCTCGTCTATTGGAAGTATTAGCGAGAACACCAGTAAGTATGTGGATTACTTTTTACAGCCATTAGTCCAAGGCTTACCTACTTACATAAAAGACACTGGTGACTTCATCAGGAAACTTACAAACATTCAATGGCATGAGGATTTCTTGTTGGTGACCTTAGACATAGAGTCTTTGTACACTAGTATAGATCATGATACAGGAATTGCCGCTACCAAACACTATTTGGACCGCAGACCTATAAAATTTCACAGCCACAACATCATGCTTTTAGAACTTATCAAGTGGGCATTAAACAACAACCATTTTTTGTTTGAAAATGACATGTATTCCCAAAAGAGGGGAGTCGCCATGGGAGCTTGCTTCTCCCCCAGCTATGCTTGTTTGCATGTTGGCTGGTGGGAGGAGCAGGTTCTCATGGGGACCCATGCCAAGGTATTCAATTCTAGCATTGTTGAGTGGCTCAGATACATCGATGATGTTTTTATGGTTTGGAAAGGTGATTTTACTAGTGTGTCACGTTTTATTGAGATTTTAAACAACAACTCTTTTAATCTCAAATTTACTTCTAACATTGATAAAACCTCTGTCGAATTTTTAGACACTAAAATCACAATTGTCAATAACCTGATTGAGACATCTCTACATAGAAAACCCACTGCTGGCAACTCAATTTTACACGCCAGCAGTGCTCATCCATCACACCTCATAAAAAGTATCCCCTATGGGGAACTCCTCCGCATTAAACGTATTTGCAGTACGGCGGAGGAGAGGGCCAAATGCTCAGCAGAGGCAATGAATAGGATGTTGCAAAGAGGCTACACTGAGAGGACTCTCAGGGAAGCTTACAAAAAAGTTGAAGTCATTCCTAGAGATACATTGCTAAAAGACAAATCTGCTAACACGAGTGCTGATAATGCAGCTAAGGGATTTGATAATGTATTAACAGATGTACCCCATCTCATTACAACTTTCAACAAGCAGCATCAGAAAATCAGGGCCATTGTTAACAAAAATTGGCCGATCTTGCTTACCGATGGTGTTTTGGCCCCAACACTACCTTCTAAACCAGTACTCACGTTCAGAAGGGCCAAAACTATGAGAGAGGAACTCACGAGACCGAGTACCCCAAGCCCTGTTATTAGTTCATGGCTTAAAGTTAAAAATGGATTTTTTAAATGCACCAGTTGCAAGGCCTGTAAATTGGGCCAAAATACCACTCAATATTCAGTTCCGTTTAGTCCTAACACCAGACAAATTAAGGGCCATTTCACCTGCAGATCTGACTTTGTGGTATATGTCCTTTATTGTACATGTGGGTTGAATTACATAGGGAGCACCAAACTGCAAGCCCATGTCAGAATTTTACAACATTTGAGGGCAATTGTGAACAATGACCCCAGCTACCCTGTAGCGAGACATTTTTAAAAACAACACAACAATGATCTCAGTTGCCTGAAATACTTTGTTATCGACAACATTCCTGCACAACGGAGAGGGGGTAACAGAGAGAAGTTACTCAGACAGCTCGAAACCAAATACATACTCGAGTTTGATAGCAAAGCACCCACAGGATTGAACAACACTGAGGACCTGCACAATTTCATTTAAGTTCTTGCAGTTAGCAGTTTGTAGTATACTATACTCCCTCAAACACTAACAGATAACTGAAGATATTTATTTGTCAATCCATGTCATGAAATATTTCCAATGTTCGGGGTATACGTTTGTGTACATTTTTATATATATGCATATATAATTTTAATTGCTCTGTCCAATTTCTGAATCCTTATCCTCGACTTTTTTAATGGTATTTGTACAGGGCTTGCTTGTTGAGCACTTGATAATAGAATCCTGGGTTCACAGCCTGTAGTAATTTGTTGTTTGTTTTTTCTCTCTTATTTCTTTACATAAAGGTAACAATCTCCTTTTTTCTGATGGTGGCGATTTCCGG
Source organism: Triturus cristatus (assembly GCF_964204655.1). Lineage (NCBI taxonomy): Eukaryota > Metazoa > Chordata > Amphibia > Caudata > Salamandridae > Triturus > Triturus cristatus. The sequence continues at coordinate 338,426,691 of NC_140592.1, read as the reverse complement.
TTCCTAAAGTTGATGACCTACTCAGTTAGGTTTTTGGTTATTCTTACCAACTATTCCCTTATGTGAGATCTTCGTAACCGGATCTGCCTAATTTTTTGTCTCGTCATACGAATGGCCAGGTGGACTGGTAAATGTAAAATTCTAGGTTTACACTGTGAATATATATACTGGCACATTCTGTATATTATTACCATGTATACATACATGTATCCTTATTTCTTTTCTCCCCTCCCTTTTTCCCTTTTTTTATCCTATCATTATTTGCACTCTTTTCACTTTCGCTAAAGTTCTTTTGATGTATAGATATGTATATGATTTCAACCGCACCCTGAGCCTTTTCGATCAGTTCTTTCTTCTGGTTCCCCTGCCATACAATGGAGAGTTATATTTGTTTGTTCTATTTATTGATGAACTTTATGTATTAGACTTATTACGTAGTTACTATGTGCACATACTATGTAGTTGACACCTTTATTGCGTATTTTGCACATTAACATTTTAATTGTAAATCTTGCACTTTAAATGCTACGAATTGCACTATAAAAATCTGCGTATTTGCAAAATTTACAATCGCACTTTAGAACCAATGTGTTTAAAGGTTCATTAGATACGTCTCAAACATGCTCGCAATATTACAATGCCACTAACCAGATAGCAGTCACAAACAACATAGCGGTTCCTTGTTTTTATATAAACCCGGGACACATTGATTGAAAAAAATATATTTGTATACTTTGCATCAAGTCTATTTAATATGTATTTATTTCTTTTATGTCTAGTATCACTAGCATCACATGACCATAGAGTGCTTAATACATAAGGACAATGTAAACGGCAGTTACCTTGTGTGATCAAGGCTATCTTGTGGCCGAAACGCGTAATGGCGTGCTGTGTGGGTGCGAACGCTCATTAAAATCCTTGAAGCACGAGCTGGTGTCCGTGTGCTTTCTTCCTCGGAGTTTGGAAGTGGGAGACAGCGTTTGGATTTAATATATATATATATATATATATATATATATATATATATATATATATATATATATATTGATAAATTGACAAAGGCCTCTGTTTAGGTCGAAACGCGTCTTTTCTTGTGCCTGGGATTGAGGGCGACTTGATTCATTAAATTGATGCCGAATCCTGAACCACTTCGTGTCTGTGCCTTCGTCCATGGAGTTTTCTTTGTGGGAGCTGGATGTTTTGTTCATATATATATATATATAAAATTTCATCAGCCTTTCTAATTTATTTATTGAATTATTTATTGTATTTCTATGCATACTTTATTACAGTACGCAATGTCTCTTATGGTTATTTCATTTACAATATATATTTTTTTCTTAGGCCCACATTTCTTTGTCTATCAAAGTATGAAATGGCTGATGAGTAAGCTATGATTGTCTCTGTTTCACGTTATGGTGTTTGCCATATAAATCAAAGTAAAGGATGGGGATCCTTGCTTCACTATCGTAATAATGGTCCATCATACTGTCAGGCATCACAAAGTCTGACAGTGTAGGTTTTTGTTGATATCCTTAACTTGGCAGATGATTGACATGTCCACCATAGAAGACAGACTATTAAGTTCAGCCTATCATTGCATTTAGAGTCCCAATAAAATTATAGATTGGTTGAAAACCTCTGTGACGGATGCTGTATGCAGTGCACGTTTACTGTTTGTCACATTGCGTACATTGCGACCTTGCAACTATTTTGTCACTTGCCTCCTACAGTCCAGCTGCACAGCACCTCCTCAACCATTGATGCTCTATATCCTCTGCTGGAACACTCCATTGCTGAGTCTACTGGTGACAGGGTCCCCACCTTTACAGCAGAAGTGCTGAATAGTCTTTCTGAGGGAGCCCTGACCCCTACAGCCAGTAGTATGATCCAGCAGGAAGTTAGGTAAGGTGTGGACTTTGGGGGCAGAGCTAGCCAAGCCTGGAAATGCCCGTACTGTGAGCGAGCTCCTCCGGTCATGTTCATATCCTGCATTGATCCTTAATACACAGCGCTAAAATCGTCAAAAAACTACCTGATCCAGCCTCTGGATAGCAGTGGGAACGTCCGTACCCGGCATCGCCTCTGAAGACAGCGCCGCAGGCTCTCGAAACTGCAGAGAAAACTGGACCAGAGCGCAGCCTGCGTTGTGTTCGTCTGCGCACTCGGCGTGCTTGCTACGTGAGACCCGGCGGTAGTGACGTGCTGATACCACGCGCTAGGCCACATACCGAGTGGGCGAGCTGAACCGGCTCGGCCGAGCAGGCTGTCTTCCTGATGTGCCACTTGCAGTCCGCTGCCTGTGCAAACATTCTGAAGAGTCGATAGGAGCGGCGGGGCGGCCAGGTCCCCATCGAGGGCGCGGTCTGCAAAAATATATAAGCGTGGACCTGACACCGCATATTCAGTGAGTACCACCATATACTACCCTGCGTGTGGCTCGGGGGTCGGGACAGTTAGGATACACCTGCGCCGCATTGGACGACGCTGTGCATGGTGCAGAAAAGACGGAGTGGTCCTACGGCGCAGTTCATGCCATACAAACAACGCAACACCGGCACATATTAAAACCTCCTGCTGAGTACCGGGAGCAATCCATATGGACATTACATTACTGAGAGCCAGTAAACCTCACCCCCCCACTTTCCATTCCACAATAAAGAGCGTGCTGCCGACGCGCGTGGAGCACAGGCCCTCTCACATTAGCCTGCATACAGAGATGCCGATACCACTCTTGAGAGAAGGCGGCTAAGGCTTAAACAACTGTGGCAGATATATGTGAACTACACGGTGCACAGTGCTGACTACCGCAAACCTCAAAAAGTGAATTGCTACATTCGCTGGCTGGAGACTGGGCGTGGTGGCGCGTGGCGCATATGGACACATGTAGGGCGGCAAAATCCATGGACGCATAGCGTTACAACTGTACAGTCTTGGAGCCATAGTTGTAAGCAGTGACCACCCGCCACGGACTGCTTCTGGGGCCCTGAGACCTAGTGCTCTGATATCCTAGAGACAACTGGTAAGATACCCGGAGTGTGGCTGGGGCCCACGACTGAGCTGTGGTACTGCGTACTGCAGAGACACGGCCAGCCACTCACTCCCTCATTACTCAGGAAAACCAGACAAAAACGAACCTAAACTGCACTTTGAACAGTCAAAAAAATAACTGAGAACTCAACAGATGACGCAACTGGGAACCAGATGCCTTCACCCACAGGAACCACAGACGCAATGGTGGATTTTCACTCCATGTTCTCGATCCAATCCACACTGACAAATATTGATGGGAAAATAGACTCCTTAACATACCGAGTTGACTGCATGTCTGAGCGTCTCGATCGGGATACAGAGAGAATTGATATGGCGGAGCGCCACTTCTCGGAAACAGAGGATGCACAACACCAAATGGAAACGACACAAACAACAGACAAGACCCTAACAGCGTTACTGGCGAAGACCGAAGATTTGGAGGCGAGGTCACGCAGCAACAACCTGCGCTTCATGGGCATTGCGGAGACAACAAACATAGGCAACATGGAACGATATATCGAGTCCCTATTAATCATACTACTGGGCAGAGAAACCTTCTCAAATGTATTTATTGAGGAGCGGACACACAGATCATTGGCACCTTCTCCGCCGTTAGGGGCCATGCTGCGACCCATAATAGCCAACCTCCTCAATTATAGGGATTGTGATGCAGCACTCCGTAAGGCCTGAGAACTAGGCATTCTGAATTATGAAGGTATGACTATCTCTATCTATCCAGATTTCAGTGCACAGGTCCAAGAAGCCCAGAAAAAATTAATAGACGTCAAAAAGAAACTAAGAGAAATGTACATTCCCTACGCGATGATCTATCTGGCACGTCTGAGAATCACAGATGGCGGTAAGAGTAGAGTCTACACCACGCCTACAGAAGTACTTAAATTCTTAAAATCAAAACCATCGCAGCAGCCACGTTGGAAATCCCCAAGAGGTGTACAAGAAGAATAAGGGACTGCATCGGATGTTGAATAATGTTGTATGCACTGACTACGATCACTTTGCACTTTCTCAGGCGAAGTTTACAGTCGGCATCCTATATCGGTATATTGTGGACTCAGATAATTTACAGTTCTATTTGTTTGGCTGTGCACTATTCGGCTCAAAGAAATGTGTAGCGTTAATTCTCTCTAACATGTCAATGCCTGGACCATATATGTCACTGCCTCCTGCAGATCGCATTAGGACTATTTTTACTCGCCTATAATGAGTTGTGTCAAACATAACACTTAACAACTTGAAACATGACCCCCCGTATGACTTGTTCATCAGGGTTTAAGGCTGGCTGCTCCCGCCACCATTGCGTACACCACAACCTTGTATTTTTGTTTTAGTACGTAATGTTCGGGGGAGAAGAGTATATTCATCAGTTTCAGGGGTTTGTCTTTGCCATAATTGGGATGGCGAAGTGGAAGGGATGAGGGAAGGGTGGAAAATCAAGAAAACCGGTCAGCGCAGAGAAGACTGTTACTTCTTATCTTATGATATGCAGATCTAGACAAAGATATCCTGTTCAAGTAATCACTGTAGACAGAAATTAATAGCAGGTTAACAACCACGAGGAAACTAACATTTATGACGTGGAATGTGCGAGGCCTACACAACCCACAGAAAACACAAAAAGTATTTGCATACTTTTTTTTTTTATTTTTTTAAAACCTTTATTCATGTAAGTCAGGGACACAGCTATTCAGCCGACAACCCGGAGGTAGGCAGCTTTAGAAGCGCAACACAAGCGAACGTCCACATTTCACTGATAGCAGAATCAAAAGGTTTTGTTTTAAATAAACACAAACCCAAACACAAACACAAGCAAGGCGATAAGTACTTAAAGCACAAAAAAGGGTTCCCATCAGGGGGAGCGAGCCCCATTTCGTCCATCAGACACAGGTCTATAGTAAGAGAAAGGAGGGGAAGGCAGAGACTCAAGAAGGCAAACACATACCAGCAAAGAATACAAAGCCGGAAAGAATGCTAAGGGGAGAGCTGCTCCTCAGGCGGGTCCGGGTCTGGGGGCAGGCATATGCCCCCTCTGTACTGGTTCCATCGCCCCCATACGGTGTGCCATTTCCGGGGGCGCCCTCGAGCACAATACACTGTCTTCTCCCTAAACATGCTCCAATCCATGTTTTCCATCCACTCTGTCAATGTAGGAGGCCTAGTAGAGCCCCACAGGCGAGCAATGTCGCGCTTAGCCACCATGTTCCCTAGGGTCACCCACTGAGTCTGTGCCGCGTCGTGGTCAGTAGGACCCCAAACATTCAGGAGACAACACCGCACCTCCGGCTGCATGACGATGCCCGTCACCTCCCCCATCACATCGTGGATTCGCTTCCAGAACTCCATGATCGCACCACATTCCCAAATAATATGGAGGAAGGTGCCCACCATACCACAGCCTCTTTTACATAAGCCCTCCTCAGAGAAACCCATATGGACCAGCCTAGGCCCTGTCACATAAACTCTATGAAGTATTTTAAGCTGCACCAGCCGCAGGCGCGCAGGGATCGCGACCTCTTTGGGAGAAGAAACTGCATACTGCCAATCCTCATCATCTAATTCGAGGCCATCCCTAGTCCATTGATCGCGCAACCCTAGAAGAAGATCTGCCCGAACATTAATTAGTTTCTTATAAATGAGAGAGATCGTACTCTCTGGCATATGGCCATCCAGGATCCGGTCCTCTAATGGAGAGGACTCAGGCACCGTCTCCCCCTCTACAAGGACTGACCGCAAGGCGTGACACACTTGAGCGTATCGGAAGAACTCCGTGTTCCCCAGCTCATATTCCTTCTGCAGCTCCTCGAATGACTTCACCCTACCCTTAACCAAAAGGTCTCCAACCCTGGATATACCGATCAGGTCCCACTTCTCAAACCCTTTTGTATGCCAAAGCTTGCCCAGACTATCGGAGTCAAACAACGGGGTGGCAAGGGTAAGCTTACCCTTCCAGCCCAGTGAGTCCGTCGCCACCTTCCACACGTGCACGGCCACCCTGGTGGGCCCCGTAAGGGTTAAGTCCAACGACTTCGAGTACAACGCTCTGTGGTAATTACCCCCGCGCAGCAACCACCGGTCCATGGCGTAGCCGGGGCTCAGCGCCGGACCATAGACACCATGGTTAATCGCGCTCAACTGAGTGGCCCAATAATAACGTCGAATGTCTGGAAACGCGATACCCCCGTCATACCACGGAAGCGTCAGCTTAGCAATCGCTATGCGCGGTCGCCCTTCCCACAATAGCGCGCGCTGGAGGCTTTCGACCTCTCGGAAATAACTGGCCGGGACCAAGTCAAGGGTATTCTGCAAGGCATAGAGGAAACGGGGAAGAGACATCATTTTAAACAGGGCGGCGCGGCCAAGGAGGGAGAGCGGCAACCGCCGCCAGCCCGCCACGTCCCGCCGCAACCGTGCCAAGGGAGGGAGCAAGTTTCTCTCGTATCGTAAAGTGGGGTCAGTGGAAATATAGATCCCTAAGTACAAAAAGCCCTGCCGGGCGATCTGGATCGAGCAGTTGCGCGGGACGGGCGGGACATCACCACACAGGACATACAAGTATGACTTTCCCCAATTAATAACAAGACCAGAATTCCTACCGAAAGAAGTCAAGACGTCACAAACCACTATGAGAGATTTCTTAGGCGAGGTGAGGTATAACAGAATATCGTCGGCGTAAAGCGAAATACGGTCCTCGTGGTCAGGCGACCATCGAATCCCACGTATATCCGGGTGCCATCGTATCCACGCCGCCAGCGGTTCGAGAGCAAGGGCGAACAGCAACGGCGACAGGGGACAGCCCTGCCGGGTGCCCCTCCCAAGCTCGAACGGTGTCGACGCCCGCCCGTTCACCACGACGCTAGCAAGGGGCCCCTCATAAAGCAACCTCACCCAGCCTACAAAGCCAGGCCCGAAGCCGAACTTGGCTAGCACAGCCCACAGGTACGCCCACTCCACCGTATCGAAAGCCATCGTGGCATCGAGGGCCGCCACAATGGCCGCCTCTCGCATCGTGCCCGTCCAAGCAATCACTCCATGAAGGCGTCTAAGATTCAGTGCAGTGTTACGGTGCGGAATAAAGCCCGACTGCAAGCACCCGGACCAGGCGGTTAGCAAGGATCTTGGCAAGGATCTTCGGCTCGGCGTTCAGAAGTGATATCGGCCGATAGAAACCACACTTATCCCGGGGCTTACCGTCTTTGTGTATTACCACAATCGTCGCCAGTCGTTGATCGAGCGGAAGAAACCCATTCACTCGCGCCTCCACGAACATGTCGCACAGGTGAGGAGCAAACTTATCCGGACGAAGCTTATACAACTCAAACGGCAAACCATTTGGGCCCGAGGCCTTACCCGATCGCAACGCACGGATAGCACACGCTACTTCGTCAACAGTTATATCTCCATCGAGGTCATCCCTATCTATGGCAGAAAGGCAGGGCAGAGCAATATCACGCAGAAGGTCGCACGAGTCCTCAGTCGGCCTATCCGAAACCGAGGTGTATACCGTACGAAAATAGTCCGAGAAACACTGGACTATACCGTCGGGGTCAGCGACAACCTCTCCCCCATCCATCGACAACTCCGGCACCACTCGATTAACGCGCTCTTTTTTATCCAACCACGCCAGCAGTTTCCCCGCCTTATCACCAACATCGTACAATCGACCCTGCTGCTCCCTACTGAGGGTCTTGGCAGCGTTCGTCACCAGATCCCTGTATTCCAGTTGCTTCAAGCTCAAATTATGCAGTGTGGCCGCTGCAACCTCCTCCTCCAAGGCCACGTCTAAAGCCGCAATCTCGTCCTCAACTTGTGTCACCTCGGCGTCTCTCCGCCGCTTGGCGGCCACTACCAAGGAAAGGACCTCCCCTCTCAATACGGTCTTAAACGCTTCCCACAAGGACACCGCAGATTCAACTGAACCCTGATTATCCTGAAAATAGTGATCAACTGCCTTCAGCAACGCACTGCACAGCTTGGGGTCACGAAAGTACCAGGGGTTAATGGGAGCCACCCTGCCCCCCACTACCCGGCCAATATCCAGACGGGCCCACACTGGCGAGTGATCGGATATACCCCGTGCCATGTGCCTAGCCTCAGATACCAATGAGGCGTGCGCAGCCAGAGTGAGCAAGTAATCAATCCGAGAGAGACTACCGTGGGCCCCGGAGTGAAAGGTATATTGTCTCTGAGTGGGGTGCCGTAGTCTCCAACAGTCTACCAGGCCAAAAGTATCTATAAAGTCGGGAAGCCACTTCTGGGCCCCCCCGGTGTCCCTGGGCGGGTACCTATCGAACAATCCAGATCCAACCGCATTGAAGTCTCCTCCCACCACCAGCATCCCCTCAGGGAGTTCCAACAAGGCCTTGCCCAGATCAGCAAACGTGGAGGCCTGCAGGGCAGGAGGGACATAAACAGAAACCAATACAATCGTTCTGCCCTCCCACCTCCCCGCCACAGCCACTAAGCGCCCCCTATCATCAGCAATGGTGGAGTCAACCTCAAATGGTAGGGAAGCTCTAACAAGTATGCCCGCACCCCTGGAGCCCGAGGAGAACCCCGAGTGAGCAATGAATTTATAACCCTTTCTATTAAGTGCATAACACGTATTCCCTATAAGGTGGGTCTCCTGCAAGAGGACCACATCTGGCGAGGTCCGTTTCAAGAATTGTAGGACTATCCCCCGTTTAATGCGATCCCCTAAGCCATTAACGTTCCAGCTAATTATATTTAAGCCCCTACCCCCCATCCCCAAACACAAAGAGACCTCCACCCCCCCCCCGGAGAACCACAACCGGACAATACTGACAACAATTACTACGCCTTGCAAGAAAAAAAAACCCAACAACAACCCCAACATCCCAAATCCCCCCCCCCTCCCTGCACCCCTGCGTCAGCTTGCAAAGCCCCCCCAACTTGCAGTGTGCCTGTCGCCCTATCAAAAACAAATCTACAAAAAGTACCCCAAGGGAGGAGAGAGCTCCCATCTTCCCCCCCGCCGCCCTCCCATTACTGCAGTAGGGTGTTAGTCACTGTCTGGGGCTGAGTCAAAACAGACCAACACCGGAGGTATCACTCCTGTCCATCCCGGTCGCATTCCGCTCCAACCACACGGTCCCCGCCGGGCTGTCGCCGAGGGAGCGCATCCAACCAGTCCCCTGCCATGTCCGGCGATTCGAAGAAGAAAGTCCGATCCTCATTCACCACACGTAACCTGGCGGGGAAAAGCATGGCATATTTCAGGTCCATCTCCCTAAGCCGCCTCTTCACCCCCAGGAAACTCTGCCTTTGCTTCTGCACCATCTGGGTGAAGTCAGGATAAAAGCTCACAGAGGCATTCTGAAAAGGCACCGGGCCTGTCACCCTCGATGCTTGCAGGATAGCGTCTCGATCTCGAAAATGAAAGATCCGGGCGACAATCGGTCGCGGGGGGGCTCCCACCTTAGGCCTTCCGCCAGGCACTCGGTGAGCCCGCTCAACCGCAAAAAACTTTCCGAGGCCCTTAGGCGCAAGATGGTTCACCACCAAGTCTTCGACGAGTAAATCCACGGAGAGCTCCTCCGAAGTTTCCGGGACCCCAATAAGGCGCACATTGTTGCGCCGGGCCCGACCTTCAAAGTCTTCGAGCCGGCGGGCGGAGAGGTCATTCGCGGTCCGTAACTTACGAACCTCAACCTGGAGTCCTGAGACATCATCCGCGAGGCCAGTGGTCTTGAGATCCAGGGACTTGACCCGCTCATTGGTTTTACCCAGGTCCGCGCGAATCAAGTTGACATCGACCAAAATCGTGTCCACCTTGTGCGCCAGGGTCTCGAACTGTCGCCCAATCGATGATTGCATCCCCTCAATCGCCCCCATGATATCCTGCAATGATAACTCCGAGGCTGGGGATGGATCGGCCTTCCGTACTTCCAGCGACTGTCCCGATCCACCAGGCGACCCCTTCTGCTGGGCATAGCGATCCATATTGTTGGATTGGGTATAGCCTCCCCGCCTGGTAGCCTTAGACTTCGGCTTGTCTACCTCCGATTTGGCCGACATCTCGAACAGCAGGGCGATCAGTTACAAAAGACGTCCCTCGCTCAGCCAGAGGAATCAGAGTCAACCAGAACTTCAACAGCCAGCCAGGGTCGGGTGCAGGTCTTCCTGATATCAGGGGATCGGCATGAAGCACTCCCGGGCCAGAGCAAGCAAAGGGCGAGAAAGCGAAAGTGAAAGTGCAGCGGCACCCGTCCGCCAGTTCACACCTTCCAAGGCCGCTGTTGTTCAACTAGTGGCCGGGCATCCTGCCAGCGCGAGCCCCTGGCATCCTTCGGAGGTAGGCCGCAATCTTCCGCAGTGCACAACTTCGGTTCCCGGCGGGCGATCTTAGCCCGGACAACGTCAATCGCCCCAGCTGTGACTCATCTGCAGGATTCCGTGCATGAAAAACAGGATTTAGGACAGGATAGTTGCAGGAGGGCGCGAGGGTCGCGGGAGCTCAGGGCTCACGCGGCCATCTTGGTCCTCCCCCAGTATTTGCATACTTAAACCGACACAATGTAGACATCGCCTGCCTGCAAGAGACACACCTCACTAACACAGCAGAGTGCAGAGTTGGGGCTAAGTGGGCCACATACATGTTTGCGTTCTCATACTCTACTTATGCTAGAGGAGTCTTGCTTCTCATTAAGAGAAATGTTCCCTTTACTCTACTCCAGTTGTTTCCGGATGATATGGGGAGATATGTTATTGTACAAGGTAATTTTGGAGGAACTGTCATGACTATAGTCAATGTCTACGGACCGAATGTAGATGACCCCTCTTTCTTCTCGGGTATATGGGCCAAACTACGCACGCTCCCGCCATCTGCAATATTATGGGGTGGAGATTTTAATACGTGCCTTGACCCCAATATGGACAGGTCCACCTGTAATGATAGATATGATAAACAATCCACCAAGATACTCAAGGAAGGTATGGAAGACTACGCTATGTTAGATATATGGAGGTTGTGCTACCCCCCTGCTCGTAGAGAGGGTACTTGAATATCCACCACACACAGCACCTGGTCGGGAATTGACTTCTGGTTAGCCAGCGTGGATATAAATGCTTGGACGACCGCGCTCACGCATATGCCCAAAACTCTTTCAGATCACGATCCAGTTAAATTAGAACTAACCATCCCCACCCACACACCACACCAGTATACATGGCGCCTAAACCCGAGTGCAATACAAGAGCAAGTATTCAGAGTGGAACTGCGATAGGCTATTAATGAATACTTTACACACAACGTAGACTCAGTGGATAGTGCTAAAGTAGTCTGGGTGCTTTTAAAGTAACGATTCGGGGCTTCTGTATCGGTAAACATGCTGGTATACTCAAAGACATCCAAAGACAATTGTCCAAAATTGAAGAAGACATTACGAAGCTAGAGACTACATACATGACCACTTTAGATCCTAAGTTATTGGCTGAAATTCTGAGAAAAATAGATAGATACCACGAGTTTGCAGACAACGAAATCAAATACCTATCTCACAAATACACGGCTAGAGCCTAAGGGGAAGGTGGTAGGCCGGGTAGAACGCTTTCCAGTAAGTTACGTCCCACACACACTACGTCGTACATAACCCAAATTATAGATAGCCAAAATACACTTAAATATAATCCCCCATCTATCACACATTGCTTCGCGGACCATTACGCTCACCTGTACACTGCCGGGATGAATGCAACTCAAACTGAGATAAATAAATCCTTAGATGATATTGCCCTGGCGTGGCTGTCCGACGACCATCGGGAATACTTTAGCCACCACATAATGGAAGATGAGATGAGGGAAGGTATAAATTCCTTGCCAAATAACAAGGCGCCAGGAATAGGTGGCTTACCTGGAGAGTTCTACAAAGAATATAAAGATATATTACTTCCCCACCTAGCAGCAATGTATGAGGAAGCTTATGAAGAGGGCATTTTACCCCCCTCGCTACGTGAGGCACCCTTAGTCACACTCCTCAAACCCGACAAAGACCCGACTAGATGCGAATCCTACCGCCTACTATCATTAATCAACACAGATGCTAAAATACTAGCCAAAATCATTGCCCTTAGACTCAAAGCTGGATTTCTCCAATCACGCTCAACTACACAAAATATACGGACTATATTTGCCATGTTCCATCACTTAAACCCGAAACAGCTGGCCTCTGCGACTCTACATGATGCCGCTAAGGCATTTGATTCTGTGGAATGGCCCTATATATTTCAGGTTCTGAGACGGATGGGATTCCCAGAACCATTTCTGGTAAGGTAAGGTGTGGATGTATGAATAGTTTTTTATTTGTAATTATGTTAAAAAAAAATGTACAATGTGATCTGGAGAGCCGAAGTTTGGTATGAATAAATTATAACTGAATATTTATTTTTAATTTTAGAAATCAGCCTTTAACACATGCTAGCCCAATACATATTGTACTAAATGCCTTCATTTTGTTAATTGTTTTGTATGTAGGGGCGCTAGAGCGAAGATGGCTGTCTGGTTGAGCTGCGCTGGCTGCTGGATTTAATAATCCGTCAATATCACCCTTCTAATTGACTTACTGGCTGAAAAGCAGACATGGTGTTTGCACATGGCAACTCAGTGAACAAAAATACCTGCCACTGAGCCTGCTGGCGTGGCGCGGTGGTCATGAGTGAGACCAAAGGAAGAAAGATGAGGGGTGGCCTAGTTGAGGCAGAAAATATGCTAATGGGCATTCGGCCCGACGGTGGCCTTTGGACCCCAAACTGACTGGGGAACCAGAACCGCATAGGAGCCACTGTTGGATAGGCCCTATGACTCCTGGTCATGGCGCTCTGATCTTTGCCTTGGGATGGCAGGATGAGCGTAGAGTTACAGAAACCTTGACCAGTAGGCTGGACGTGATGAAGGAAAGGCTGGACGAACAACACACAAGGACAGACATGGCACAGAGGCCTATCTCCGATATTGAAAATGATGCCAGCTGGCATCCTAAGATCTACAAAGTTGCTGTCTAAAATAGAAAGAGTTAGGGCTAAAAACCGAGGGCCCTATTCACAAAAGTAATCTGAGACAAAATCCTAACTTTACGACTTTCGGTATTCACAAAGGGCATTTAGGAGTAGTAAAGTTAGGAATCCTAACTTTACTAACTTTACTAACTTTACTACTCCTAAATGCCTTTTGTGAATACCGAAAGTCATAAAGTTAGGATTTTGTCTCAGTTTAGGAGTTTTAAAGTTAGAAATCCTAACTTTACTACTCCTAAATGCCTTTTGTGAATACCGAAAGACGTAAAGGTAGGATTTTGCCTCAGATTACTTTTGTGAATCGGGCCCCGAGATCTGGAGGTCCACTCCTGCAGATGTAACGTAAGAATAGTTGGAGTACCAGATTCTGCTGGTATGAGACAGACTAAGGACTGTATAAAATCCATGACTGTGAATATCTTAGGTAGAAATAACCTATTCCACGTTTTTGTGATTGAACAAGCTCATAGATCGCTAACCTCAAAACCTATTCCTGGCACCTGCCAAAGCAAATAATAGCTAAACTGCTTAAATAAATGAATAGGGACACTATTCTTTGGCTCGCCAGAGATAAATCACAGATACAGCATGATGGGGCTGCCATATCTGTATTTTCGGCCTTCACTCAAGTCATACAAGAAACTAGGAGCAAATACCTCCCAACTAAAAAAGGTTGCAGGTTGAAAGAATTTGGCGTTAAATACACCATGCCATTCCCTACCAGACTCAGGCTCATCCACGGTAGTAGACCTCGTATCTTTACATCTCCGGATGACGCAAACGCATACATAAAGAAGCAAAAGCAAAGACAAATTGCGATTCATCATCATCATCATACTTTATTCGATAAAAAAAAATTTCATCATAAAAGTGAGTATACAATAATCATAACCTGTGTGGACACACACTACAAGAATACAATATAGATCATTAAAATTTGTTCAACATAAGCATCATAATAGATCGCACACAAAAGGTACAGTTAAAATTCATCAATTTTACTCCACATTAACAACATAATTACACATTCCCCTACTATATAAATAAATATCTGCAGCCACTAACCTAGCCCTAGGGCCGTTCCTTCATTTAGACGCTTCAGCCTACAAGGTAAGTTGGAGCTTAAGTCTCCTCATACGGATCACCCAAGCACTTCCAATAAATTTGGCAACACCACATACCAATGAGGGAGAGGATGTATCGGTACAGAGAACTCGCAGGGCCATTGCATGGCATCGAAGGCCCAGGCCCTTGCATAAGGGTTTTAGCCATATCCTCCTAGGCACCTTGTAAGCCGGGCAAGCAAACATAAGGTGCGCCACAGACTCAATGGGGGCTGCACAACATGGGCACGCCTTTGTTGGACTACCTTTAGGATTCCACCCAAAGGTAAAAACATTTACAGGAAGGATTCCAAACCTAACTTTTAAATATAGTGATCTATCTAGGGGTTTCTCGATATAGTCAAGAAATGGTTCAAATAACCTAAACCCCTTAATTTCTAGGAAGCGCTCAGTAGAAGAACCCCCAACACCACTACGGGAAGTCTCCTGCTGGACCCACTCCCAATACAGCTTCTTGATAACTAGTTTAGGTGGGGGGGATTGGCTCTTCCAAAGATCACTTAGGCCTATGTATCCAACCAACTGCCTCAGATTACTCAGCCACTTAATCCTGTTACCTTTATCTAACAAGATGAGTTCGTCCGATGCAGCTGCGTAGTTCTTGAGCTCCTCAGTCCTTCTCAGTCGGACCCAAAAGAGTAAAGGGCGAAGGCGTACTATTTCTTTAAGCGGGCGCCTGCCCATATCTAGACGTAGTGGTATCAATGGGGTAGAAACAGGTAAGGCAACCAAATCTCTCAAGAACTTATTTTCTGAGGTAATTAAATCTGGGAAGTTCTCGAACCCCCAGAGTTCAGAACCATACAGGGCAGTTGGCAATATTTGGCCTTCATAGATTGCTAGGGCCGGGGCCACAGGTTTACTCACAGACACCCTATGCTCGCGCAATACCGCCCCTGCAACTCTTTTAAAATGTAATAACATTTTAGCCAGGTGGTCATTCCAGCGCATCCGGTTATTCACCCTAACACCCAAGAAGTCAAAGGACTCCACCATCTCCAAAAACTCCCCGTTGAGCGAAAAATTGTTATGAAACCTTTTGGAAGGGGAAAGGGCCATAAGTTTGGTTTTCGAGGTGTTAATTGTAAGACCCCTGTCATTACAAAATTCACTGAAGCGGTGCAATAGTTTTTGGAGGCCTGCTGGGGTTTTCGAAATCAGAATGGTATCGTCCGCGAAGAGGAGGGTTGGTGTTTTTTCCCCAGCCAGGGATGGCGCATCCGCCGACTCGTCCCTCAGATGGTCCACCACACCATTCACAAAAAGGGAAAAAAGGGTCGGCGCCATGACACATCCCTGGTGGACTCCCCTTCTCACGGGCACCCTCTCGGTCAATTGGCCTTGGGTACCCCATCTGATTCTTGCATAATTACCTTCATGGAGTTTGACTATAAGGTCCAGAAGGTAACCCGGCAAGCCCATCTCCTCCAAAATATCCCACAGCCTAGCTCGGGGGACCAGGTTGAACGCCATCCTGAGATCTATAAACGCCAGGTAGAGACTACCATGGTTGATTATCACAGTTTTCCAATAGATCGCAAAAAAGCGGAAGACCTGGTCCATCGTACCCACTTTTTTCCGAAACCCGGCCTGGAAGTGGGAGAGGACCTGCTCCTCCTCCATCTAAGCACCGACTCGCAAGATGATGACCCTGCCAACCACTTTCTGGATCACATCTATCAGACTGATTGGTCTGTAGTTGGCAGGGTCGTCCCTATCACCCTTTTTATAAACCGTAATCACCTGAGCCCCTTTCCACTAGTCAGGGACAGGGTGTCCCTTGGAAATTAGGTTCATTATTAATGCAACAAGTGTGGCCCAAGCTGTGGGTTCTTTCATAAGAAGGTCCCCCGGAATACCATCTTGGCCTGCTGCCTTCTTCGGGGTTAAGTTTCTTATGGCCACTTCTACCTCCGAAGGCATAAATGGATTCTCGAGCGTTGGTAAAGGGGGGGCCCGATTGACTAGATCATAAAAAAAGGGTTCAGTTGCATCTTGTCCACCGTATATTATTGAGAAATGAGAATACCATTGTTGGCTAGTAATATGATTAGCCAACAATGGCCTATTATAATTTCTGGCCTTATTGATCAAATCCCAAAACAGTGAAGCATTTTTCATTTTAGATGCGTTTTTAAGGTCCTGCCAATGCTCTTCCTCCCACTCTTTTTTTGCCCGCACTTGTTCATTCGCATACTCCCTCCTGGCTACTCTAACTAAAGGTTGGTTCTTTTTACGGAGGGCAACAGTTAACTCTCGTCTCGTTGCGATTCTCATATTGCCATGACTAGAGAATCTGGATTTCATTAAAGACACGGAGGCTGACATTATGCATTATTCCTTTAATGCAGTCCAAGCAGCCGCTTACATCACAATAATAAAAGGTTCCAGAATAGAACAATAGCAACACATGAAAGGCATGAACCATCAACAATCTGCCTCTTTAAAATGTGGAGGAAAATAAGTTCATGAAACTTGAAACATCAAAACGATCTTCTGAGGAGCAGGATGAAGGAGAAGGAAGAACGAAGGTAAAACCAAAGGCCAGACAAACACACAGTTAAGGAGCGTTACCTGAAAAGAGAAAGAAGTAAATATCTCTTGAATGTAAAAAATAGTGTCAAGCTTATCAAGCTAAAAGGAAAAAGAGATGAAACAAGTACTGTTAATAAAAAGTACAGTAATAAACTGTAACAAAAACAGCATTAAATCATTGTAAGACCACCAAGGGGTGGGATGGGAGGGATAATGTCAGCCTCCGTGTCTTTAATGAAATCCAGATTCTCTAGTCATGGTAATATGAGAATCGCAATTTCATTACAAGAACGGAGGCTACATTATGCATGTTGGTAACTTTGTAAAACAACATCAGACATATGTTCAATAGGCTTGCAATAATGACGTGCAAAGGTGCTAGCATTTGACCAGTCAGCAGCGTTGAGAATGTCGTCCAACTTACCTCCAGACCAGAGAGATTTACTGGCCATGGCACCCCTCTAGGGGAGTGAGCTTGAAAAATGTCTTTAAGTCAAAACCTGCTAAACTCATAACAGTCTTAACCCATCTAGCAATAGAGGTTGAGGGTATGCCTTTGTGGGGTTTAACAAAGGATATAAGTAATTGGTTAACATCCTCAGGGCGAAGAGCAAACATTCTGCGATCATACTCTCTCATGCAGTCCACAATGCAAAGTTTTGATCATCAATCAAAACGTGGGTAAAAGATTGAATCAGACATAGTCTTTGTTCTTCTATAAATCCCAAATTTAACTCCGAACATGTTATGAGATCTATACGTAATCTCCAGGGCTTTGACATCAGAGACCCTTCTGCATGAGATTAGGCATAGTAGAGTAGCCAGCTTAATGAAAAGGTTTTTTTTTTCTTCTTTCTTTTTTTTCAATTGGGGAGAGTAATAACAGGCCAGTTATTGAAAAGATCAAGGATTAGTTTGACATCCCAAAGACTTTCATATTTAGGTTTAGGAGGTCTTCTTAAGCGAATGCTTTTCATCACTTTACAAACAATGACATTTTTACCTACCGTTTTACCATTGACAAGGACATGACCAGCAGAAATAGCCTATCTATAGCAATTGATAGTTCTATAGCTGAGGCCTTTATCAAATTGTTTAACAAGGAAGTTAACTATGTCAACAATAGGTGCTTCCAAGGACTCCAGGTTCCTTTCCAGGCACCAACGTACCCAGATTCTCCATATGTTGTTATATCTGTAGTGAGTGCCTGGGACCCAAGACTCTCTGAGGAGAGTTGCAGCTGTCGCCAAAAGTCCTGAGATTTCATAGGATCTCCTGAATCTCCTCAGGCAAGAAGGGTTAAACTCCTGTTCTGAATTAGGGGATGAACTCCTCCATCTACATCTGCAAGACGATTCTCTAGGGTAGGAATTAAGAAGGGGGGGGTTGCAAGCTAGTTCTAGAGCGGTGGGGAACCATGCTTGGGGTGGCCAAAAGGGAGTTATTAGGACAAGGAAGCACTGATCCTGTCTCACTATCTGAAGAACTCTCTGGATCATGGCAAAGAGAGAGAATAAGTACACCTTGGCTCCTTTCCAAGATTGTAGTAAGGCGTTGACTGCTAGAGCACCCGGGTCAGGCATCCAGCTGAAGTTGTTCTCCAGTTGAAAGGTTAGTCTGCTCGCAAATAAGTCTATCTCTAGAGGGCCCCAGATCTTGTTTAGGGTACTGAACACGGAAACATTCAGTTTCCAATTGCTGTGATCTAACAGGAATCTTGAGTTCCAGTCTGCAGAGATGTTCGATTTCCCCAGAAGGGATTCCCTCTTTGAGAGCGATCTTGTGTTCCAGACAGAACATCCAAAGTTTCTTTGCTAGATTCGAGAGGTCCGCAGATTTGGTGCCTCCCAGACTATTTATATAGGCTATAGCTTAGATGTTGTCCATCTTTAGAATGACTGACCTCCCCTGGAGAGAGTGTTTGAAGCTCATGAGGGAGTAAAGCCCAGATGTTAGTTATAAATAATTTATGTGGTGAGATGATTCCTCTTGTGACCAGATACCATCAGTGTTCTGATTGAGAAGGCAAGCTCCCCAGCCATGAAGGTTCGCATCTGATTCCAAAACAAACTCTGGTTTTGAACCGAAGATTGATTGTCTGTTCCATGCGTCTAGGTTCTCGAGCCACCAGGCTAATTCCGATTTGGCTTCTTGATCCAGACAGATCCGATCTCCGTACCAGAGGCCAGATCTTAGGGCTCTAGCCTTTACCCTTTGAAGGGACTGATAGTTGAGTGGACCGGGAAAGATGGCTTGGATGGAGGAGGAGAGGAGACCCAGAAGTCTGGCTAGCTCTCTCAGAGATAAGTCTTGCTGTTTCAGGACATGTCTTATTTCCTTCCTGATTTTGGTAATCTTTTTGGAAGGTAGTAAAAGGAGACATTTCAATGTGTCTACTGTGAAATCTAGGAAATCCAGAGATCTGGATGGGGACAGAATAGATTTTTCTTTGTTTATGATGAATCCTAAACTTTCTAGGAGATCCATCACAGTCTTCAGGTCTTTGGCAAGTTGTGAAGGATCTTGAGACATTATAAGAATGTTGTCTAAGTAAATGATTAAACGAATGCCCATTATTCTTAGAGATGAGGCAAAAGCTCTCATGACCTTGGTGAAGCACCAAGGGGCAGAGGAGAGTCTGAAGGGGAGAGCCTGAAATTGGTAAAGGTGATTTTTCCAGACAAATTGAAGAAAGGGTTGGTGGGATTCAGCCATAGGAATGATGAAGTAAGCATCCTTTAGGTCCAGTTTGACTAGCCAGTCTTCCTCTAGAAGTAAATCCCTCAAGAGATGGATGCCCTTTATCTTGAAGTGTCTGTAAACTAAATATTTGTTTGGTTCTCTTAAGTTTATGACAGGTCTCCAACCTTTGTCTTTCTTTTTTACAAGAAAGAGTGTGCTTATAAATCTTAAAGTTTCTAATGGGACCTCTATTATGGCTCCTTTCTGAAGCATAGAGGAGATCTCCTCCTCTATTATTTTTTTGTTGCTCTGGAGAGGCATGTCTCTCAGGAAAGAAGTTTGCAAAGGTATGTGAGTCAAATCTATCATAAACCCATTGACAGTGTTTAAGAACCAAGGATCTTGAGTGATCAATCTCCAATTAAGAAGCAAGTATTTGAGTCTGCCACCCACTTTTTGGGGGAAAGAAGGAGAAGGGTGAGGGGAGAGAGTTCTCACTTGCAGGGTTGTTTGAGATTAAGGTTCCACAGGATCTAAATCCTCTGATGCGTTGGCCTCAAATTCTCTAGGGGTAAAATTGAGGCACGTTGTACTGCTGATACCCTCTTCCGAAACCACAGAATCTTGGAAATGGCCTTTGATTGAAGCGGCCGGAAGAGAGGCCCCGTCTTCTGGCCCACCCAAAAAGATTAGGATTGAAAACTCTGCGCATATTTTGCTGTGCCTTGTCCAGGGCGGTGAAAGTGGAGACGTATTTCCCCAATGATTTAATGAGATCTTCTCCAAAGAGTAAACCTTGTGGGTTTTGCGAGGGTTCTTTATTCGCCATGTCAGTTAATTTGGGATTTATTTAAGTCAAAACGACTTTGTCTTTCTGCATTTATGCTAGCGTTGGCATTACCCAGTAGAATTAATGCTATCTGGCTCCATCCCCTGATGAGATTGGTGTTGAGAGGGGTGCCATTGATGTGGTTGTCTTCTGCGGAATCTACGATTCTGGCTAATGGTCCCAGTACGTCGAGAAGACGGTCTTGGCACCCTTTCAGGGATTTTTCCATCCCTTTTCTTGGATCACGTCCAAGTTTGAATAGGAATTTAATGAGTTCAGGGTCCAAATTGGGGGTATTGCAGCTTTTATCCTCAGTAGAAGGTATAGAGCATTCAGCTCTAAGGATGTTACGAGTGTTTTCTTATCCATTTTTTAATGAATTTTGTGACGTGGTCCTGAGGGAACCACTCGGAACTTCTTGGGTGTTTCAGATTTAATGGGGAAAACATTTCTTCCCCTAAGGAGTCAAGGATAATGTCCTTAGAGGATGATGGGAGTTCCTCTTATGGATTGTAAAATTCTTGATCATCTCCATCAAGATCAAGGACATACTCATCAGGTGTGTCTGAGGATTCTATATCATTAGATTCGTTATCTCCCATATAAGAGCATTATGATATTTTGTGCCGCTAGGGACACCCAGATGTTTTGTGCCGCTAAGGACACCCAGATAAGTCGTGCCACTAGGGACACCTTGGGAGTTCGAGGTGCGAGGACCTCCATTAGAAGTTGAGGTGCTAAGACCTCCCTGAATTGGTGAATTGATGAGGTGCTTGGACCTCCTATATTGCTCTTATCAATGTTTTTACTTTTCTTAAGTCTTTTACCCCTTATTTCAGTGATCTTGTCAGAGTAGGGATTTGCAATTTCTGAGATTTCGTCCTCATCAGGGAGTGACCTTTTAGAGGACATGATCTGACTTAAGGTCTCAAACATGCAGGACCTCAATTCCTTATGAAGGATTTTTTGCAGGGCTTCGTTGTCTATATTAGGAGTAGGGGCAGAAGCCTTGTTAGAGTCAGACATGGTATATATAAAATGTTAACTTGTAAAAAGTGGTAAAGCCCTTTAATAAAAGATAATTAGGGAGGATTTCCCTTAATAATAGTGACAAGGTTTATAGATGAAGGAATGTCAAGAGAATAATTCCTCTCTTTTTATAATTAATTTTGTTTTAGAATTTTGAAAAGGACAGTTAAATGAGGATTTCCTGCTAAAACCCCCTTTTTTTATGAAGAAGTTTGTAAAATAACTACTTGCGGATGAAATCCGAAATAATAAAAGGTAGCGATGCAGAGTTGGAGTGCGCGGCCTGCATCGGTGGAAAGAGGTGAAAAACGGGAGTTAAACAAAGACATTAGGTAAGCTAATTATGGCATGAGGAAGTAGAACGAGCATGAAATTGAATAATCGTTTACACAAAAAACAAAATATTAAGGTTCGATTAAACATCTAGAAATCTTAAAATATATTCAAACATAAGAAATAGTACATAAGCTTAAAGAAAAGGCAGGTTAATCTGGTCAGTCACGCAAGGATGGGACTAGGGAAGGGGGTGTAGGGAGATCTCCGTAAATTGGAGATCGGTATAGAGGCAGTAGGAAGGGGGGGTAGGGTTAAGCCACACACAAGGGAACTTCAAAATAGAGATAAAAATGAATAATGGTAATGAAGGAAAATGAACTTATCTGCTTGGAGCCGCATTTAAAAGAGGCAGATTGTTGATGGCTCATGCCTTTCATGTGTTGCTATTGTTCTATTCTGGAACCTTTTAATAATGTGATGTAAGCAGCTGCTTGGACTGCATTAAAGAAATAATGCATAATGTAGCCTCCGTTCTTGGAATGAAATCCTGGATAAGAACAGTCCTGCACATGAACTGCACCACTTCATGGGACAATTAAGGATCTGCAGTTAGCTGCCATTCATATTAGGTTGGCAGGCTGCTCAATGCGGCATGAGACTTACTACTTAGCACTGCGGGGAGCAGGCCTTGGAGCACAGTTCCACCCCTGCTGCACCAAGAACTACAGTTCCATTTCTAAATTGCATTAAGTATGGTCTGTTATTAATAAATATGACTCTGGACCCCTTGCCTGAAAGTTAAATCAGTGGCTTTAGCTGGAGATATTCCTGTATCATGTCTGTCCAGTATGTAATGTTTGATAGGTCTACTCATTGAGGTGTTTGGATCTGATTCAGGTCAGGGAGGGGAATAAGGGTTGTTAATGTGCTTGCAAATGAGTGCTTTACCACACTGATTACACCACACACAAAACACATGGATAGCGCGGGTGCCTGTAAAAACCCATAAAGAGTGAATGCATCTATCTACCGCTTGCCATGAGATTATGCTCATACTTAAACTCAATCTCCTCACCTGGAATGTACAGAGTATAAATGATGCTAGTAATGCCCATCAAATACTGTCCTACTTTAAGCAACATGAGAAAGATATTGTGTTATACACGATACACATCTCACTACATCAAGAGGCAGTAATTGTGCAGGTGGTTGATCCAGTCACCACTATTTGCCTTCATGTTAATCCTATTCCAATAGTGATTAGAAGAGGGGTGCAGTTTAGGCTGGTTTACATGGATCGTGACACCAACTGGTGCTTTCTAATGGTCCAGGGAAAGCTTGGTTCGACACTGATCTCTAAGGTAAATGTGTATGACCCTAACTTTAATGACCTTCTTCACTGATGTTTTAGTGGTGGTGGCTGTATCCAACCCACGTACCATACCATGAGCAGGCAAATTTAATACCGTCCTCCTTCCTGCACTAGACATCATCAATGTACTGGCCCACTGACATCTTCCGGTCCGAAATAAACTCATTTAAATTAGTCAAAGCTCTGGAGTGTTTGATATATTTTGGGAAACCCATCCTAAAACTAGGGACAACTCATATTACTCAGAGGTGTTCACTTTCTTGTCTCCAATAGATTTCTGGTTGAGGACATGAGAAACAGTTGGACGGTGGTACCACATTAAACATCTTCCATGAACGTTATCTGAACACTTAGCAGTCTTACTTGCACTTAATATACAGGCTAATATACAAGCACAGAGATTGGGCGGGCAGAGCCCTGAGGTGCCACTAGATCAAGTATTTTGCTCAGAACTCAAAATAAAGACTAAGTGGCGACATACACCATCTTATGGAAGGCTTTCATGGACGTAATCAGGAATGAGTGTATCTCCAAGTACCACAGGGTTCGTAGGGCCCTGCAGGGCGACCTGAGTGGTCTAGAGTCCGACATTAAGAATCTTGAAGGAGAATGTAATATCAGGCCTGACCAGAGCCGGCTAAAAACTCAATTTAAAAAGACTGGAGTTCTGAGAGGCCATGGACAAGACATATAATGTTTTGGCAAATATTCTGCAGCCAGAAGATATGGAGAGGGTGAACAGCCTGGTTGTACCCTAGCTAAGCTTAATACACCACCCAGGCCTTGGCTCATGTGTTATACTTAAAGCTTTTGTGGAGTATTATACTGATCTCCATCTACTTAAAATTAATGCCTCGAATGCAGACATAAATAGTTACATTAACAAAGTGACCCTTGCCTGGCTGGAGACACAACAGCAGGAGCCACTCTGGCCTAATTACAAAACAGGAGATTAGGGAATTGATTTGAGCTCCAAAGAACATCGACCCCGGGTAGAGACAGACTCCTCACAGAGTTCTACAAAGAATGCTCTGACGAATTGGCCCATTTCCTACTGAAGGTATACAATGAGGCATTCAAAACCCGTATCCTCATTCCATTACTACGAGAGGCAATAGCGATTAACTTATTGAACACCTGTGGCTTATATTGTCCTCTTTTGCTAATCAACACAGATATCAAGATTCGGGCTAACATTATAGCTAAAATAATATTGCCTCTTCCTGCTTTGGTCCATCCAGACCAAACAGGATTCATATCTGATAGATTGATGTCTGATAATCTCCAGCCACTCTTCGCTCTAACTAATCAACTATATCCCTCCCATGAGATGACAACTGTGTTTCAAGATGCAACCAAGGCCTTTGAGTCTGTTGAATGGACATATCTGCTAACCGTCCTTGAACAAATGGGCATGGGCATGGGCAAGGGAATACTACAATGGGTGACTGTTATACCCTGTTAGATTTCAGGTCAAAAACATGCATTCCCCTCGGATGCTGGTACAAAGGGGCACAAGACGGCATTGCCCACTGACCCCTATCCTTTTCATTTTGGCGGTGGAGCCAAAATTCTACATTCTGCGTGAATACCATCACCATAGGACAAAACAGTTTGTCACATGCCGGTTTATTTTCTCAGTGTATGCAGATGGCATCATACTATTGGTCAAGAACCCTACCATCAATGTTGAAGAAGTTATAGACGAAATCACCACTGTTGGTTCATGGCCTGACCTCACTCTAAACTGGTCAAAATCAGTTTTCATTCCGCTAACTAAGGCGACCAACGCCCCAGTTATCTGAAATACTCTAAGGTGGCAGATAGGCCCCAACCGATACATGAGCTTATAGTACCACCACGACCCTCATTAAAAAAAAGACTATGGCAGATGTATGTCCTCCCTATCTAAGTCAGTGGAGAACTATATCAAGCTGCCACTGTCAGTGGCGGGATGAACGGTGCTCTTCAAGATGGTGGTTCTTATTAAACTCTTGTGCTTGTTCCAAAATCTTCCATTGGCACTCAATACTCAATAATGCCTTGTTCAGTAACTTAGGCTTGTTGATGATGAGACTGTTTTGAGCTGGCAGGCAACCTCAGGTTTCCTGGCGCAAACTACAGATGCCATATGAGATGGGCAGCTTCGCAGTGCTCAGTTTCAAAATTTAGTATCTGACTGCGCATGCTCATCAATTACTCCGCCCTGCGTGCTCACTCTCCCCACTTCAATCTTGAAGCAGGTCTTGTTGCACAACACCCTACCAAGGAGATACACAGATGAGGCAGGAATAGGCTGGCAACACTGACAAACACCACGATAATCTACTCAACACATGCACTGAATAACCAAGCCACATCGTAGTATGGGGTAAGCAAACGCCTAGCGAGGATTATATAAAAACACTGGGAGATCTATTTTCTGCGGGTCAGTTCCTAAGATACGCATAATTACTTGGTGGGAATCCCAGTACCTTGATGGACTCCCTCGTCTATTGCAGCCTGAGAAGCTCAATGAAAGACCTGTTTCCCACACTGACGGGGAGCACCATTAGTGGCTGTTGCTCTCATTTCTGATTATTAACTCAGATAAAACCCACCTGATTTCCAGGATCTATAACTGGGCTAAACGCACTTTGAATCATGGTGACCTAACCATGAAGTGCAAATAGGAAAGGAATCTGGGTCAAAATAACCTCTCTCAACAATTGGTGTTTTGTTACAAACATTAGAGAGATCTCCCCTAATGGCAAATGTATGATAATCCAACTAAAATCATCCACAGAGCATACTACACCACATACAGCCTGCAATGCAATTCGAATTGCTGGAGATGCAATGCACCTAATGCTGACCTACTGCATATGGTGTGGTCCTGACCTTCCATCCATTATTACTGGCCTCAGATCTGGGACACAATAAGGGAAATCACTGGTATTACTTTTTCAATCATTCCACTGGTGACAATTTTGGGGTATGTCAAAGGTGTCCCCAAAGCATCCAGAAAACTGGTTGCACTTTCACGCCTTCTGAGCAAACAATAGGTAAA